>NC_090813.1:60774650-62115900 GCF_000390325.3 Nicotiana tomentosiformis | reverse complement strand
TACTCCATATCACTCAAACTTCTCTTTCTAACATCCCTAGAACATCGGCCTGGTTGATTGAATATGGACATTGATGGATATAATGGATTATTCACACATTCGACAGTGTGCCTATTGGGCCTATTCATAGAACATGGCACGTTACTCTCAAAATAATAAGAACAAAAATGTGCAATTTCCTTTACAAGATAGGCTTCACATATAAATCATTCAATCCTAGTCCTCTGCTTAACAAATTATTTGTATTTGCCAATTGTCCTATATAATGTCATGTTAGCCAAGAACATTCAAATAAAATAGAATATTACATCAAACTTATAATATTACCTCTCAAAGGAATACACCCATCTGCATTGAACAGGTCCTCCAAGTCGTGCCTCGTGTACAAGGTGTATTGGAAGGTGTTCCATCACATCAAAGAAACCACATGGAAATATTTTTTCCATCTTACTAGAAGTTACACGAATGTTCTGATCCATCCGAAGTAGGTTTTCTTCCCTTAATGTGGTAGAATACAAGTCTTTGCAAAATAAACTAATCTCTGTGATGGGTTTCCAGATTCTTTCAAGCAAACCATAAAATGCAATAGGCACTAAGGTCTCCATGAAAACATGGCAGTCATGACTTTTCAAATGGCTCAACTTCCCTACCTCCATATCTACTTTTTTTCCAAGACTCGACGCATAACCCTTAGGCATCTTCAATTTCGTAACCCAATCACAAATTTATCGTCTTTCCTCCAAAGTGAATGTGTAACTTGCTTTGGGCTTGAACACCTTACCATTGTTTGCTGTCTGCAAGTATAATTCAGGCCGCCTGCAATATTCTTGTAAGTCCATTCTAGCCTTCGAGTTATCTTTTGTCTTACCTTTAACATCCATCATTGTGTTGAACAAATTGTCAAAATAATTATTCTCAATATGCATGACATTAAGGTTGTGTCGGAGAAGATTATCCTTCCAATAAGGCAACTCCCAAAATATACTCTATTTCGTCCAATTATGATTAACACCATATTCGAGGAATCTATAAGGTGGAGCCTAGTAACTTTACTAAAGTTCTGGACCCTCTCCCAAATTTTCTCACCTGAAAGTATCGGAGGTGGAGAATCATATTCCACTTTATTCTTTTTGAATGCATTTTTCATCCTTCTAAACACATGATCATCGGGCAAGAATTAACAGTGACAATCAAAACATGATTGCTTTCGGTCATGTTTCAAAGTGAACACTTTACTATTTTCTATGCAGTAAGGACAAGATAGCTTCCCAGCAGTCATCCACCCAGATAACATTCCATACGCAGTAAAATCGTTAATATTCCACATTAAATTAGCACGTAAATTAAAATTCTGCTTGGTTGATATGTCATATATTTCAACACCATCATCCCACAATTATTTTAGCTCATCAATCAAATGTTGCAAATATACATCAATCAAACTTTTCGGATTACGTGGACCGGGGATAATACAATTTAAGAATATATATGGACTAGTCATACACAACTCAGGTGGTAGATTATAAGGTGTAAGAAAGACAGGCCAACATGAATATGGTGTCGCAGATATAGAAAAAGGCGTGAAGCCATCGGCACACAGACCTAACCGAATGTTCCTTGGTTCACTAGCAAAATCTGGATATGTCCTATCAAAGTGCTTCCAAGCTTCTCCATCTGAAGGATGACACATAACACCAGGTGGTCTTCTATTTTCAAAATGCCATCTCATATGAGGAGCAGAACTCATCGACGCATATAACCTCTTTAACCTAGGTATAAGAGGTAAATAATGCATTGCCTTGACAGCGACCATATTCCCGCTGGAAAGCCTCTTGAAACGAGGCTTTTCGCAAAATTTACAACTGTCTAAAGTTGCATCATCTTTATAATATAACATGCAACCATCTTCACAACAATCAATTCTCATTGACGAAAGTCCTAACTTAGAAACCAATCTCTTTGCCTTATAGAAATCACCAGGTAAGTTGATATTAGGGTCAACTAGTTCACTCATAAGGTCAATGAAAGAGTCTATGTCTGCTTGAGAAATATTCCATTCAGATTTGATACTTAGTAATCTAACTGCAACAGACAACTCAGAGTGCGGACTTCCTTCACGTAGTGGACGACTAGCTTCCTCTAACTGTTCATAAAAATATTTTGTGTCATCATTAGGAGTTTGTTCAACATTTTCATTGGGCTCACCCCCGAAGTGCATCCCAAAAGCATCCACAACCATATCCTGAATTCTAGAATCAAGATTTGTATTCTCCACTGACCTACTACTTTCATCAACAACCATGTTATGAAATATCCCACGGCTACCATCGATCTCTCCATGATTAGTCCACACAAAGTAATTCTCTATAAACCCCTTCCTATAAAGATAAAGCTTAACTTCCTACGTTTTTTTAAACTTCATACAATTGCACCTGACACAAGGGCACCTAATTACTCCTTCACTTTGGTATGGTGAAAGTGACATTGTATGTCTAATAAAGTCATCAACTCCTTCTACAAAATCTTCCCGCAATCCCCGCCGATTAGGATAATTCCTATTGTACATCTAAGTACGATGTTCCATCTATACAAATAAAACAAGAACAAATTAATTTATTCTATAATTATAAATTAATTAAATCTTTTTTAGTTAATTCAAGATAATTATTTTTTTTCTAATTACACCAATTTATATCCTACAAGTTTAAACATAAAATAAGTTTAATTTATATCCTAAAAGTTCAATTCATATCCAAAAGGTCCAATTCATATCCTAAAAGTTCAATTCATATCCTAAAAGTTCAATTCACACGAACAAATCCTAAAAACTAAAAGTTCAATTTATATCCTACGAGTTTAAACATAAACTAAAAGTTCAATTTATATCCTAAAAGTTCAATTCATATCCAAAAGCTCCGATTCATATCCTAAAAGTTCAATTCACAAGAACAAATCCTAAAAACTAAAAGTTCAATTTATATCCTACGAGTTTAAACACAAACTAAAAGTTTAATTTATATCCTAAAAGTTCAATTCATATCCAAAAGGTCCAATTCATATCCTAAAAGTTCAATTTATATCCTACGAGTTTAAACATAAACTAAAAGTTCAATTTATATCCTAAAAGTTCAATTTATATCCAAAAGGTCCAATTCATATCCTAAAAATTCAATTCATATCCTAAACGTTGAATTCACAAGAACAAATCCTAAAAACTAAAAGTTCAATTTATATCCTACGAGTTTAAACATAAACTAAAAGTTCAATTTATATCCTAAAAGTTCAATTCATATCCAAAAGGTCCAATTCATATCCTAAAAGTTCAATTCATATCCTAAAAGTTCAATTCACAAGAACAAATCCTAAAAACTAAAAGTTCAATTTATATCCTATGAGTTTAAACATAAACTAAAAGTTTAATTTATATCCTAAAAGTTCAATTCATATCCAAAAGGTCCAATTCATATCCTAAAAGTTTAATTCATATACTAAAAGTTCAATTTATATCCTACGAGTTTAAACATAAACTAAAAGTTCAATTTATATCCTAAAAGTTCAATTCATATCCAAAAGGTCTAATTCATATCCTAAAAGTTCAATTCACAAGAACAAATCCTAAAAACTAAAAGTTCAATTTATATCCTATGAGTTTAAACATAAACTAAAAGTTTAATTTATATCCTAAAAGTTCAATTCATATCCAAAAGGTCCAATTCATATCCTAAAAGTTTAATTTATATCCTACGAGTTTAAACATAAACTAAAAGTTCAATTTATATCCTAAAAGTTCAATTCATATCCAAAAGGTCCAATTCATATCCTAAAAGTTCAATTCACAATAACAAATCCTAAAAACTAAAAGTTCAATTTATATCCTACGAGTTTAAACATAAACTAAAAGTTGAATTTATATCCTAAAAGTTCAATTCATATCCAAAAGGTCCAATTCATATCCTAAAAGTTCAATTCATATGTCGATGAATAAATTTACAAATAGATATATTTGTTAAATTATATATACTAATTAGGATCTTCACATGTCTATCCCTAAAAGAACCCGACCCTGTGGTCCTAGCGCTTCGTGTTCTTATATATATATATATATATATATATATATATATATATATATATATACATACATACATACACACACAAACACACTTTACTGTAATACTTTAACCATATATATAGCTTGTTTTAGTATATGTTATATACTTCAACCATATTACAGTGAAGTGTGTTTGTGTGTTTTTGTGTGTATGTGTGTGTGTGTGTGTGTGTGTGTGTGTGTGTATATATATATATATATATATATATATGATGACCCAAAATGTCATCTTTAAATTAATTAAGTAATTCTGTATTCTGAGACCTCAAAAAGCACCATTTATCATTCCTCGACTTGCGTGTACAGACGTCTCCGTACCGATCCTTCAGACTCTACTAAGCTTGCTCGTGACTCGTGAGACCTATGTAACCTAGTGCTCTGATACCAACTGTCACGACCCGAAATTTCCACCTCCGGACTGTGATGGCGCCTAACATTTCACTTGCTAGGCAAGCCAACGTTAGAATAACATTATCCATTTTTAAAGTAATTTTTAAATTTATTAATAACAAGGAAGCAAATGCGGAAGTAATTTTGAAATAATCCATAATAATAACAGTGTCTAAATACCATCCCAGAATTGGTGTCATAAGTGCACGAGCTTCTAGAATAAATACAAAAAAAGGTCTGAATAAAATAAAGCTATGTGGAAATAAACACACAACTAAAGTACAATAGACGGGGACTTCAGAACTGCGGACGCCATGCAGTTATACCTCAAGTCTCCTCTGATAGCTGAAATCCGAGCAAGTCTATGGTACGCCACTGGGATTTCTCCAAAATCTGCACAAGAAGTGCAGAGTGTAGTATCAGTACAACCGACCCCATGTACTGGTAAGTGCTGAGCCTAACCTCGACGAAGTAGTGACGAGGCTAAGGCGGTTCACTTACATTAACCTGTATGCAATATTAGTAACAACAACAATAATAGGAATAAATCAGGTAATTCATTTATAATAATTGAAGGCAACTCAGCAGTCATAACCAATTATCATTTTCATTATTTCTATTGCAGCGTGCAACCCGCACTCACAATATACCACATTCAATTCTGTTGCGGCGTGCAACCCGCTCCTCCAACATATTCAATTTAATCAAGTCTGTTGCGGCGTGCAACCCGATCCTCCAATATTAACTTTTTAACAAGTCTATTGCGGCGTGCAGCCCGATCCTCCAATATTGACTTTTAATAAGTCTGTTGCGGCGTGCAACCCGATCCTCCAATATTGACTTTTAATAAGTCTATTGCGGCGTGCAACCGATCCTCCAATATATTCATTATAATCAATCATGTTGCGGCGTGCAACCCGCTCCTCCAACATTTTCATTTACCAATTCTTATAGAGGAAATTTTCCCAATAAATGTAACAATTAATATAAAATTACGAGACAACAAGTATACAATAATTATGGTTTAATTATGAAGCAAACAATGACAAATAGCAAATTATTATGGAAATCAGGGAGCAAATAGGCAGTTTAATATTTATTATGCTAAATGTCAAATAATAATTAAGACACATAATTCAAATAGCATGTAACAATTAATGCAGGAATTCAAGAATTTATATTTGCAAAGAATAAAAGAGAAACAGTTATTATAATAATTAATTTATGATTAAAAATAATTTATAATTTTTCAAGTAAGCAGGCAAACAATTAGTTTGACGACGTATAAACACTTGTCACCTCGCCTATACGTCGTTTACATGCAATTCACATAACAAATAATTTAAGGGTTCTATTCCCTCAAGTCAAGGTTAACCCCGACACTTACCTCGCTTTGCAAATTCCAATCAATTATTCAACCACAACATTTCCTTTTAAATTTGCCTCCGAAAGCTTCAAATATATTCACAAACAATTCAATATATTCAATACTAATCATAGGAATTAATTCCATATGAATTTATAATTTTTCCGGATAAAAATCCGAAATTCATTAAAATATTCGACAGTGGGACCCATATCTCAAATCCTAAAAAAACTCGCAAAATCCGAATACCCGTTCCGATACGATTTCAACCATACCAAATTTGTCCAATTCTGATATCAAATGGACCTTCAAATCTTAATTTTTCGTTTTTGAAAGATTTTAGAAAAATCTGATTTTTCCTCCATAAATTCACGGATTCATGATATAAATGAGTATGAAATTATGAAATATAATCAATATAGGATAAGGAACACTTACCCCAATGTTTTCCCATTAAAATCGCCCAAAAATCGCCTCTTGAGGTTTTAGGTTTTGAAGATTTGGGAAATGAAACAAACATCCCGTCCAAAAGTTATTTTGTTCAGCTGTTGGCCCTTCGCAATTGCGAAGATAAACTCGCAATTGCGAGAACTGCTGGCCTAGGCTTTCTTCGCAATTGTGATAAAAATCTCGCAATTGCCATACCTGCTTGGTTCGCATTTGCGATGCCTGATCTCGCAATTGCGAGATCAGAGGCCTGCAACAGGTTCAGTTATACCAGCAAAATTTTCTAAGTTCAAAACATCATGTGGCCTATCCGAAACTCACCCGAGCCCCTCGGGACCTTATCCAAATATCCCAACAAGTACCGTCACATCATACGGACTTACTCGGGGTCTCAAATCACATCAAATAACATCGAAATTGCAATTCACACCTCGATTCGGACTTTGAGTTTTTAAACTTTGGAATTTGCAAACCTCGTGCCAAAACATATTAAATGAATCCGGAATGAATTCAAATTTGGCACACAAGTCATAAATGACATAACAGAGCTGTTCAAATTTCCAGAATCAGATTCCGGCTCTGATATCAAAAAGTCAACCCCGTGGTCAAACTTGGAATCTTTAGCCTTAAATTGCTGGTTCCGTTAAATGGTCATAATTTGAGCTAGGGACCTCCAAATTAAATTTCGGGCATACGACCAAGTCCCAAATCATGATACGGAGCTACTGGAACTGTCAAAATACTGATCCGGGTCAGTTTGCTAAAAATGTTGACCAAAGTCAACTCAGTTGAGTTTTAAAGCTCTATTTCATATTTTAATCCATTTTTTTCACAAGAAAACTTTCCGGAAAATTTTACGGACTGCACACGCAAGTCGAGGAATGATAAATGGCGCTTTTTGAGGTCTCAGAATACAGAATTACTTATTAAATTTAAAGATGATATTTTGGATCATCATATTCTCCACCTCTAAAACAAACGTTCGTCCTCGAACGGAGTTAGAAAAAGTACCCGAGCTGGAGAACAGATGTGGATATTTATTCCGCATGTCCGACTCGGACTCCCAGGTAGATGCCTCTACCGGCTAACCTCTCCATTACACCCGAACTGAAGGATAACTCTTTAACCTCAATTGTCGGACCAACCAGGCTAGAATAGCCACCGGCTCCTCCTCTTAAGTCAAATCTTTGTCCAATTGGACTGAGCTGAAATATAACACATGGGACGGATCACCATGATATTTTTGGAGCATAGACACATGGAACACCGGATGAACCGCTGATAAACTAGGTGGTAATGCAAACCTGGAGGCTACTTCACCCACCCTTTCAAGAATTTCAAAGGGTCCGATATACCTAGGGCTCAACTTTCCCTTCTTTCCGAACCTCATTACACCTTTCATAGGTGAAACCCGGAGCAATATTCGTTCTCCAACCATGAATGCAATATCACGAACTTTACGGTCAGCATAACTTTTTTGCCTAGACTGGGCTATGCGAAGTCGATCCTGAATAATCTTGACCTTATCCAAGGCATTCTGAACCAAATCGGTACCCAACAACCGAGAATCTCCCAGTTCAAACCAACCAACTGGCGATCGGCATCGCCTTTCGTATAATGCCTCATATGGAGCCATCTGAATGCTTGACGGGTAGCTATTATTATAAGCAAACTCCGCAAGTGGCAAGAAGTGATGCAAAGAACCACCAAAGTCTATAACACAAGCGCGAAGCATATCTTCAAATATCTTAATAGTGCGCTCTGACTGGCCGTCTGTCTGTGGATGAAATGTTGTACTAAACTCCACCCGCGTGCATAACTCACGTTGTACAGCCCTCCAAAAATGTGAGGTAAATTGCATACCTCGATCTGAAATAATAGACACGGGCACACCGTGAAGGTGGACAATCTCACGAATGTAAATTTCAGCTAACCTCTCTGAAGAATAGGTAACTGCCACTGGAATGAAATGGGCTGACTTGGTCAACCTGTCCACAATGACCCAAACTGCATCAAATTTTCTCTGAGTCCGTGGGAGCCCAATAACAAAATCCATAGTAATACGCTCCCACTTCCACTCAAGAATTTCTAACTTCTAAAGCAAACCACCAGGTCTCTGATGCTCTTACTTAACTTGCTGACAATTCAGACACCGAGCTACATGTGCAACTATATCCTTTTTCATTCTCCTCCACCAATAATGTTGCCGCAAATCTTGATACATTTTAGCGGTACCTGGATGAATAGAATACCTGGAACTGTGTGCCTCTTCGAGAATTAATTCACGAAGCCCATCCACATTAGGCACACAAATACGGCCCTGCATTCGCAGAACTCCATCTTCCCCCACAGCAACCTGTTTAGCATCACCGTGCCACACCGTGTCCTTAAGGACAAGTAAATGAGGATCATCATACTGCCTCTCTCTGATATGCTCATATAAAGAAAACCGAGCGATTGTACAAGCTAGAACCCGACTGGGTTCTGAAACATCTAACCTAACGAACTGATTAGCCAAAGTTTAAACATCTGCAGCTAATGGCCTCTCACCAACCAGAATATACGCAAGACTGCCCATACTCACAGCCTTTCTACTCAAAGCATCGGCCACCACATTGGCCTTTCCGGGGTGATACAAAATAGTGATATCATAGTCTTTCAACTACTCCAACCATCTTCTCTGCCTCAAATTGAGATCTTTTTGTTTGAACAGATACTGAAGGATACGATGATCAGTAAATATCTCACACGAGACACCGTAGAGGTAATGCCTCCAAATCTTCAGCACATGAACAATGACTACGAATTCTAAGTCATTAACATGATAATTCCTTTCGTGAACTTTCAACTGCCGCGATGCATATGCAATTACCTTGCCATTTTGCATTAATACTGCACCAAGCCCAATGTGAGATGCGTCATAATATACCGTATACGATCCTGAACCTGTGGAGGACACATAGGAATAAGTAGATCCTGGATCAAATAGAACTGAAGCATCTCTATGGCAAACTGGAATAATACCTGTGATCACAGCATCAGATGACTCGGCCTCAGGCCTAGCTGGAAAAGCATAAAATCGGGGCTGGGCCCTACCACTCTGAACTGCATCTCTGGGACGGCCTCTAACTGGCTGGCCTCCACTTCTAACGGTCTGACCTCCACCTCTAATGGCCTAACCTCCACCTCTAATGGCCTGACCTCTACCTCTAACTACCTGACCCCTACCTCTAGTTGGCTGAGCAGTCGGTGAAGCAACTGGTGCCGGTATAATGGCACGAGAATCTTGCCGAGATCTTTTACTCGCCAATCTAGGGCAATACCTCATGATGTGACCAATGTTACCACACTCATAACACCCATCCTGATGCCGTGGCTGCTGAAGCTGAAGCTGATCCAGATGGGCCGGATAACCACTGTAGCAACTCTGGAGTGGTTGTGCACTGATCGGAGCTGAATGTGCACTGAATGTTGGCTGCCCAGAGTAAGGCATAATAGGACCGTGACTCCATGATGTACCGGGAGATACATGAAGTGCTGAATGAAATGGTCTAGGAGGATGACCCCTACCAAAATTACCCCAGCTCCAGACTAAGCACCACTGTAACCACCAAACTGACGAGGCCTCTTATCGGACCTCTGCCCTCTTTCCTGTGCAAGAACCATCTCGATCCTCCTTGCGACATTAGCAGTCGCCTGAAAAGAAATCTCAATTTCGGTCTCCTTGGCCATCTGAAGACTGATAGGGTGAGTGAGTCCCTCAATGAACCTCCTCACTCTCTCTCCCTCTGTAAGTAGTAAAAGGAGAGCATAGCGGGCCAAATCCACAAAACGGGACTCATACTGAGTAACAGTCATACTGCCCTGTTGTAGACGCTCGAATTACTTGCAGAATTCCTCTCTCAGTGTGATAGGGAGGAACTTCTCCAGAAATAGCTGATAGAACTGCTCCCAGGTAAGTGCAGGCAATCCGACTGGTCGGGTCAATGTGTAATCTCTCCACCACCTCTTGGCGGAACCCGTTATCTAGAATACCGCAAAAATCAACTCCATTGGTCTCAACTATACCCATGTTTCGCAGCACCTCATGGCAGCATTCAAGATAATCTTGTGGGTCCTCAGAAGGCGTACCACTGAAGTGAACTGGAAAGAGCTTGGTAAACTTATCCAGTCTCAATAAGGCCTCAAAAGACATGGCGGGCCTATCACCGGTCTGTGCCGCAACAACTGGCTTAACTACCTCAACTGGCGGGGCTACTGGAGCATGATTATGGGGAGCCATCTGCTCCGGGACGGGAGTAGTGGGAGTTTGTGCTCTTCCCCCCCAGCCTGTGAGACGGCTGGTGCCACTAGAAATGTACCATTCTGGGCCACGCCCTCCAAAAGACTCACCAATCGGACTAGAGCGTCCTGAAGCACTAGAGTGGCTATGAATCCTTCTGGGACCTGTACTGGTCTAACTGGTACATTCTGAACTGGGACCTCCTCCTGAAGGTCTATCTGAGGTTCTTCAACAGGTGCAGCTGCTCGAGCTCTGGACTGAGCTCTACCTCGGTCTCTAGCACGACCTCGGCCTCGACCTCTACCCCTGGCCATAGTTGTCACCGGGGGTTCTGGTACCTGTCCATCGGTAGAAGTATTATGCGTTCTCACCATCTCAAGAGAATAAGAGTATAATGGTTCAATCATCGATGATAGAATAAAATCGCACGACAGAATAAGAAAGAAGTGATATTGTTCTATGATGACCCAAAATGTAATCTTTAAATTTAATAAGTAATTCTGTATTCTAAGACCTCGAAAAACACCATTTATCCTTCCTCGACTTGCATGCGCAGTCCGTAAAATTTTCTGAAAAGTTTTCATGTGAAAAATGAATTAAAATATGAAATAGAGCTTTAAAATTTAACTGAGTTGACTTTGGTTAATATTTTTAGCAAATAAACCCGGATCAGTATTTTGACAGTTCCGATAGCTTCGTATCGTGATTTGGGACTTGGGCGTATGCCCGAAATTTAATTTGGAGGTCCCTAGCTCAAGTTATGACCATTTAACAAAACTAGAAATTTAAAGGCTAAATATTTTAAGTTTGACAACGGGGTTGACTTTTTGATATCGGAGCCGGAATCCGATTCTGGAAATTTGAACAACTCCGTTATGTCATTTATGACTTCTGTACCAAATTTGAAGTCATTCCGGATTCATTTAATATGTTTTGGCATGAGATTTGCAAATTAAAAGTTTAAAACTCAAAGTTCGAATCGGGGTGTGAATTGTAATTTCAGTATTGTTTGATGTGATTTTAGACCCCGTGTTAGTCCGTATTATGTTACAGAACTTGTTGGTATATTCGAGCAGGGTCCCGAGTATCCCGAGAGTGAAACGGATTGAAATCGGAACAAGAATTAGACTAAAGCAAAAATCTGAAATTTGGGTTCTGGTATAATCGCACCTGCGGAATTTTGACCGCAGGTGCGAGCTCGCAGAAGCGAGACATCCATCGCAGATGCGGCCTTCGCAGGTGTGGCCCTTGTGCACAGAAGCGCACGTCGCAGGTGCAAAATTTTTTCCGCAGATGAGGAACCTCGCCTGGCAGCCCCTATTCGCAGATGCGAGATTTTTGTCGCATGTGCGAGCCCAGGCACCGCAGATGCAAAAATGCTGGGCAGAATACATAAAATTGGGTCTTAGCCATTTTTACTCATTTTTGAGTTTTGAGTCTCGGATTTGGGCGATTTCAAGGGGGATTTTCACGACTTTGAACTGGGTAAGTGTTCTTTATAATATAGTGATTGTATTTCACAAATCCATGTCTATATTCATCATTTATTTCGGATTTAGATGGAAGAAATTGGAATTTTCGTAAAACTTTCCAAAAACGAAACATTAAGATTTGAAGGTCCATTTGATATCGGAATTGGACAAATTTGGTATGGTTGAACTCGTATCGGAACGGGTGTTCGGATTTTGCGAGTTTTTCCTGGATTTGAGACGTGGGTCCTACTGCCGAATATTTTAATGAACTTTGAATTTTTATCCGAAAAATTGTAAATTCATATGAAATTAATTCCTATGATTAGTATTGAATATATTGAATTGTTTGTGAATAGATTTGAAACTTTCGGAGGCAAATTTAAAAGGAAAAGTTGTGGTTGAATAATTAATTGAAATTTGCAAAGCGAGGTAAGTATCGGGGTTAACCTTGACTAGAGGGAATAGAACCCTTAAATTATTTGTTATGTGAATTGCATGTAAACGACGTATAGGCGAGGTGACGAGTGTCTATACGTCGTCAAATTAATTGTTTGCCTGCTTACTTGAAAAATTATAAATTATTTTTAATCATAAATTAATTATTATAATAATTGTTTCTCTCTCATTCTTTGTCAAATATTAATTCTTGAATTCCTGCATTAATTGTTACATGTTATTTGAATTATGTGCCTTAATTATTATTTGACATTTAGCATATTAAATATTAAACTGCCTATTTGCTCCCTGATTTCCATAATAATTGCTATTTGTCATTGGTTGCTTCATAATCAAATCATAATTATTGTATGCTTGTTGTCTTATATTTTTCATATTAATTGTTGCGTTTATTGGAGAATTTCTTCTATAAGAATTGATTGGTAAATAAAAATATTGGAGGATCAGGTTGCACGCCGCAACAGACTTATTAAAAGTCAACATTGGAGGATCGGGTTGCACGCCGCAACAGACTTATTAAAAAGTCAATATTGGAGGATCGGGTTGCACGCCGCAACAGACTTATTAAAAGTCAATATTGGAGGATCGAGTTGCATGCCGCAACAGAATTATTAAAAGTCAATATTGGAGGATCGGGTTGCATGCCGCAACAGACTTATTAAAAGTCAATATTGGAGGATCGGGTTGCACGCCGCAACAGACTTATTAAAAAGTCAATATTGGAGGATTGAGTTGCACGCCGCTACAGACTTATTAAAAGTCAATATTGGAGGATCGGATTGCACGCCGCAACAAACTTATTAAAAAGTCAATATTGGAGGATCGGGTTGCACGCCGCAACAGACTTGATTGAATGTGAATATATTGTGAGAGCTGGTTGCACGCTGCAACAGAATTGAATGTGAATATATTGTGAGAGCGGGTTGCACGCTGCAACAAAAATAATGGAAATGATAATTGGTTATGACTGCTGAGTTGCCTTCAATTATTATAAATGAATTACCTGATTTATTGCTATTATTGTTGTTGTTACTAATATTGCATACAGGTTAATGTAAGTGAACCGCCTTAGCCTCGTCACTACTTCGTCGAGGTTAGGCTCAGCACTTACCAGTACATGGGATCGGTTGTACTGATACTATACTCTGCACTTATTGTGCAAAACTTGGAGTTGGTCTCAGCGACGTACCATAGTTTTGCTCGGATTTCAGCTACTCGGAGGAGACTTGAGGTATAACTGCATGGCGTTTGCAGTTCTGAAGTCCCCGTCTATTGTACTTTAGCTGTGCGTATATTTTCAGACAGCTTTATATTATTCATACCTTTATTTGTATTTATTTTAGAAGCTCGTGCACTTGTGACACCAATTCTTGGATGGTATTTAGACATAGTTATTATTATGGATTATTTCAAAATTGCTTCCGCATTTGCTTCTTTGTCATTGATAAATTTAAAAATTATTTTAAAAATGGATAATGTTATTCTAATGTTGGATTGCCTAGCAAGTGAAATGTTAGGTGCCATCACGGTTCGGAGGTGGGAATTTCGGGTCGTGACAGTTGGTATCAGAGCACTAGGTTACATAGGTCTCACGAGTCACGAGCAAGCTTAGTAGAGTTTGAAGGATCGGTACGGAGACGTATGTACTTATCTCTCAGACGCTATGAAGTTTAGGAACAATATCACTTCTTTCCTATTCTGTCGTGCGATTTTATTCTATTATCGATGATTGAACCATTCTACTCTTATTCTCTCGCAGATGGTGAGAACACGTAATAGCTCTACCGATGGACAGGGACCAGAACCCCCGGTGGCAACTATGGCCAGGGGTAGAGGTCGAGGCCGAGGTCATGCTAGAGGCCGAGGCAGGGGCCGAGGTAGAGCTCAGTCCAGAGCTCGATCAGCTGCACCTGTTGTAGAACATCAGGTAAACCTTCAGGATGAGGTCCCAATTGAGAATGTACCAGCTGGACCAGTTCAGGTCCCGGAAGGATTCATAGCTACTCCAGTACTTTAGGACGCTCTAGTCCGTTTGGTAAGTCTTATGGAGGGCGTGGCTCAGAATGGTACATTTCCAGTGGCACCAGCCGTCTCACAGGCTGGAGGAGGAGCACAAACTCCCACTACTCCCACTCCGGAGCAGATGGCTCCCCAGAACCAGGCTTCAGCAGCCCCGTCAGTTGGGGTAGTTCAGCCAGTTATTACAGCACAGACCGGTGATAGGCTCGCCATGTCTTTTGAGGCCTTATTGAGACTGGATAAGTTCACTAAGCTCTTTCCAGTTCACTTCAGTGGTACACCTTCTGAGGACCCATAGGATTATCTTGAACGCTGCCATGAGGTCCTGCGAAACATGGGTATATTTGAGACCAATGGAGTTAATTTTACGGTATTCCAGATGACGGGTTCCGCCAAGAGATGGTGGAGAGATTACACATTGAACCGACCAGTCGGATCGCCTGCACTTACCTGGGAGCAGTTCTCTCAGCTATTTCTGGAGAAGTTCTTCCCTATCACACTGAGAGAGGAATTTCGCAAGCAATTCGAGCGTCTACAACAGGGCAGTATGATTGTTACTCAATATGAGTCCCGTTTTGTGGATTTGGCCCGTCATGTTCTCCTTTTACTACCTACGGAGGGAGAGAGAGTGAGGAGGTTCATTGAGGGACTCACTCACCCTATCAGACTTCAGATGGCCAAGGAGATCGGAAGTGAGATTTCTTTTCAGGCGGTTGCTAATGTCACAAGGAGGATCGAGATGGTTCTTACACAGGAAAGAGGGCAGAGGTCCGATAAGAGGCCTCATCATTTCGGTGGTTACAGTGGTGCTTTGTCTGGAGGCCGGGGTAATTTTGGTAGGGGTCATCCTCTCAAACCATTTCATTCATCACTTCATGTATCTCCCGGTGCTTCAGGGAGTCACGGTCCTATTATGCCTTACTCTGGGTAGCCAGTATTCAGTGCACATTCAGCTCCTATCAGTGCACCACCACTCCAGAGTTACTACAGTGGTTATCTGGCCCATCTGGGTCAGCTTCAGCTTCAGCAGCCACAGCATCAGGATGGGTGTTATGAGTGTGGGAACATTGGTCACATCAGGAGGTATTGCCCTAGATTGGCGAGTAACAGATCTCGGCAAGATTCTCGTTCTATCATACCGGCATCAGTTGCTTTACCGCCTGCTCAGCCAACTAGAGGTAGGGGTCAGGAAGTTAGAGGTGGAGGTCAGGCCATTAGAGGTGGAGGTCAGGCCATTAGAGGTGGAGGCCAGCCAGTTAGAGGTCGTCCCAGAGATGCAGTTCAGAGTGGTAGGGCCCAGCCCCGATTTTATGCTTTTCCAGCTAGGCCTGAGGCCGAGTCATCTGATGTTGTGATCACAAGTATTATTCCAGTTTACCATAGAGATGCTTCAGTTCTATTTGATCCAGGATCTACGTATTCCTATGTGTCCTCCTATTTTGCTTCATATTTGGTTGTGCCTTATGATTCTCTGAGTGCTTCTGTATGTGTATCTACACCGGTGGGAGACACTGTTGTAGTAGATCATGTCTATCATTCGTGTGTGGTTACTATTGGTAATCTTGAGACCAGTGTGTATGTTCTACTTCTTGATATAGTAGATTTTGATGTCATCTTGGGTATGGATTGGCTGTCTCCTTACCATGCTATATTGGACTATCATGCCAAGACAGTGACCCTAGCTATGTCGGGGTTACCTCGGTTAGAGTGGAAAGGAACTTCTGGCCATTCTGCCAGCAGGGTTATTTCTTATATGAAAGCTCGGCGTATGGTAGAGAAAGGGTGTCTAACCTATTTGGCTTATATTCGCGATCCCAGTTCGGATGTCCCTTCTATGGACTCAATACCAGTTGTTCGTTAATTTCAAGAAGTATTTCCTGCAGATTTTCCGGGGAAGCCACCCGAAAGAGATATTGACTTCTGTATTGATTTGTCTCCGGGCACTCAGCCCATTTCTATTCCACCATACTGTATGGCCCCGCCATAGTTGAAAGAATTGAAAGAGCAGATACAAGACTTGCTTGATCGGGGATTCATTAGACCCAGTGTCTCGCCCAGGGGTGCACCAGTATTATTTGTAAAGAAGAAAGATGGCTCTATGCGGATGTGTATAGATTATTGGCAGTTGAACAAGGCCACTATCAAAAACAAATATTCGTTGCCAAGAATTGATGACTTATTTGATCAGCTTCAGGGTGCCAAGGTATTTTCGAAAATTGATTTGAGATCTGGTTACCACCAATTGAAGATTAGGGCATCTGATGTCCCCAAGACAGCTTTTCGGACTCGGTATAGGCATTACGAGTTCCTAGTGATGTCATTTGGGTTGACAAATACTCCAGCAGCATTTATGGATTTGATGAATCGGGTGTTCAAGCCTTATTTGGATTCTTTTGTGGTTGTATTCATTGATGATATCTTGATTTACTCCAGCAGTCAAGAGGAGCATGAGCAGCATCTTCGAAGTGTGCTACACACCTTGAAGAATAATCAGTTATATGCCAAATTTTCAAAATGTGAGTTTTGGTTAGACTCAGTTGCCTTTTTGGGACATGTTGTATCGGCAGAAGGCATAAAGGTGGATCCTAAGAAGATTGAGGCTGTTCAGAATTGGCCTAGACCTACTTCGGTTACAGAGATACAGAGTTTCCTGGGTTTGGCAGGTTATTATCGTCGGTTCATGGAAGGATTTTCATCTATAGCAAGCACATTGACAAGACTAACCCAGAAGGGTGTTTCATTCAGATGGTCAGACGATTGTGAGTTGAGCTTTCAGAAGCTCAAGACCGCTTTGACTACGGCGCCAGTATTGGTATTACCCACAGGTTCATTATCATATACGGTATATTGTGACGCATCTCACATTGGGCTTGGTGCAGTATTAATGCAAAATGGCAAGGTAATTGCATATGCGTCACGGCAGTTGAAAGTTCACGAAAGGAATTATCATGTTAATGACTTATAATTCGCAGCCATTGTTTATGTGCTGAAGATTTGGAGGCATTACCTCTACGGTGTCTCGTGTGAGGTATTTACTGATCATCGTAGCCTTCAGTATCTGTTCAAACAAAAAGATCTTAATTTGAGGCAGAGAAGATGGTTGGAGTAGTTGAAAGACTATGATATCACTATTTTGTATCACCCCGGAAAGGCCAATGTGGTGGCCGATGCTTTGAGTAGAAAGGCTGTAAGTATGGGCAGTCTTGCGTATATTCCGGTTGGTAAGAGGCCATTAGCTGCAGATGTTCAGACTTTGGCTAATCAGTTCGTGAGGTTAGATGTTTCAGAACCCAGTCGGGTTCTAGCTTTTACAGTCGCTCAGTCTTCTTTATATGAGCGCATCAGAGAGAGGCAGTATGATGATCCTCATTTACTTGTCCTTAAGGACACGATGTGGCACGGTGATTCAAAATAGGTTGCTTTGGTGGAAGATGGAGTTCTGCGAATGTAGGGCCGTATTTGTGTGCCTAATGTGGATGGGCTTCGTGAATTAATTCTCGAAGAGGCACACAACTCCAGGTATTCTATTCATCCAGGTACCGCTAAAATGTATCAAGATTTGCGGCAACATTATTGGTGGAGGAGAATAAAAAAGGATATAGTTGCACATGTAGCTCGGTGTCTGAATTGTCAGCAAGTTAAGTACGAGCATCAGAGACCTGGTGGTTTGCTTCAGAAGTTAGAAATTCCTGAGTGGAAGTGGGAGCGTATCACTATGGATTTTGTTGTTGGGCTCCCATGGACTCAGAGAAAATTTGACTCAGTTTGGGTCATTGTGGACAGGTTGACCAAGTCAGCCCATTTCATTCTAGTGGCAGTTACCTATTCTTCAGAAAGTTTAGCTGAAATTTATATTCGTGAGATTGTCTGCCTTCACGGTGTGCCCGTGTCTATTATTTCAGATCGAGGTACGTAGTTTACCTCACATTTCTAGAAGGCTGTATAGTGTGAGTTAGGCACACAGGTGGAGTTGAGTACAGCATTTCATCCACAGACAGATGGACAGTCAGAGCGCACTATTCAGATATTGGAAGATATGCTTCGCGCTTGTGTTATAGACTTTGGAGGTTCTTGGGATCATTTCTTACCACTTGCGGAGTTTGCTTATAATAATAGCTACCAGTCGAGCATTCAGATAGCTCCATATGAGGCATTATACGAAAGGCGATGCCGATCACCAGTTGGTTGGTTTGAACCGGGAGAGGCTCGGTTGTTGGGTACCGATTTGGTACAGGATGTCTTGGATAAGGTCAAGATTATTCAGGATCGACTTCGCACAGCTCAGTCTAGGCAAAAGAGTTATGCCGACCGTAAAGTTCGTGATATTGCATTCATGGTTGGAGAACGAATATTGCTCCGGGTTTCGCCTATGAAAGGTGTAATGAGGTTCGGAAAGAAGGGCAAGTTGAGCCCTAGGTATATCGGACCCTTTGAAATTCTTGAAAGGGTGGGTGAAGTAGCCTACAGGTTTGTATTACCACCTAGTTTATCAACGGTTCATCCGGTATTCCATGTGTCTATGCTCCGAAAATATCATGGTAATCCGTCCCATGTGTTAGATTTCAGCTCAGTCCAATTGGACAAAGATTTGACTTACGAGGAGGAGCCGGTGGCTATTCTAGCCCGGCAGGTCCGACAGTTGAGGTCAAAGAGTTATCCTTCAGTTCGGGTGCAATGGAGAGGTTAGCCGGTAGAGGCATCTACCTGGGAGTCTGAGTCGGACATGCGGATTAGATATCCACACCTTTTCTTCAGCTCAGGTACTTTTTCACCAACTCCGTTCGAGGACGAACGTTTGTTTTAGAGGTGGAGAATGTGATGATCCAAAATGTCATCTTTAAATTTAATAAGTAATTTTATGTTCTAAGACCTTGAAAAATACCATTTATCCTTCCTCGACTTACGTGCGCAGTCCGTAAAATTTTTTGGAAAGTTTTCATGTGAAAAATAAATTAAAATGTGAAATAGAGCTTTAAAATTCAAGTGAGTTGACTTTGGTCAATATTTTTAGCAAATGGACCCGGATCAGTGTTTTGACAGTTTTGGTAGCTCCGTATCGTGATTTGGGACTTGGACGTATGCCCGGAATTTAATTTGGAGGTCCCTAGCTTAAGTTATGATCATTTAACGGAACTAGCAATTTAAAGGTTAAATATTCCAAGTTTGACCACGGGGTTGACTTTTTGATATCGGAGTCGGAATTTGATTCTGGAAATTTGAACAGCTCTGTTATATCATTTATGACTTGTGTGCCAAATTTGAAGTTATTCCGGATTCATTTAATATGTTTTGGCACGAGATTTGCAAATTAAAAGTTTAAAATTCAAAGTTCGAATCGGGGTGTGAATTATAATTTCAGTATTGTTTGATGTGATTTTAGACCCCGAGTCAGTCCGTATTATGTAACGGGACTTGTTCGTATATTCGAGCGGGGTTCCGAGTACCCCGAGAGTGAAACGGATTGAAATCGGAACAAGAATTGGACTTAAGCAAAAATCTGAAATTTGGGTTCTCGTATAATCGCACCTGCGGAATATTGACCGCAGGTGCGAACTCGCAGAAGCGAGACATCCATCGCAGATGAGGCCTTCGCGGGTGCGGCCCTTGTGCGCAGAAGCGCACGTCGCAGGTGCGAAATTTTATCCGCAGATACGGAACCTCGCCTGGCAGTCCCTATTCGCAGATGCGAGATTTTTCTCGCAGATGCGAACTCGCATGTGCGAGCCCAGGCACCGCATATGCGAAAATGCTGGGCAGAATACATAAAATCGGGTCTTAGCCATTTTTACTCATTTTTGAGTTTTGAGTCTCGGATTTGGACGATTTTAAGAGGGATTTTCATGACTTTGAACTCGGTAAGTGTTCTTTATCATATAATGATTGTATTTCACAAATCCATGTCTATATTCATCATTTATTTCGGATTTAGATGGAAGAAATTGGAATTTTTGTAAAACTTTCCAAAAACAAAACATTAAGATTTGAAGGTCCATTTGATATCGGAATTGGACAAATTTGGTATGGTTGAACTCGTATCGGAACGGGTGTTCGAATTTCGCAAGTTTTTTCGGGATTCGAGATGTGGGTCCCACTACCGAATATTTTAATGAATTTTAGATTTTTATCCGAAAAATTTATAAATTCATATGGAATTAATTCCTATGATTAGTATTGAATATATTGAATTGTTTGTGAATAGATTTGAAGCTTTCGGAGGCAAATTTAAAAGGAAAAGTTGTGGTTGAATAATTAATTGAAATTTGCAAAGCGAGGTAAGTGTCGGGATTAACCTTGACTAGAGGGAATAGTACCCTTAAATTATTTGTTATGTGAATTGCATGTAAACGACGTATAGGCGAGGTGACGAGTGTCTATATGTCGTCAAATTAATTGTTTGCCTGCTTACTTGAAAAATCATAAATTATTTTTAATCATAAATTAATTATTATAATAATTATTTCTCTCTCATTCTTTGTCAAATATTAATTCTTGAATTCCTGCATTAATTGTTACATGTTATTTGAATTATGTGCCTTAATTATTATTTGACATTTAATATATTAAATATTAAAATGCCTATTTGCTCCCTGATTTCCATAATAATTGCTGTTTGTCATTGGTTGCTTCATAATCAAATCATAATTATTGTATGCTTGTTGTCTTATGATTTTTATATTACTTGTTGCGTTTATTGGGGAATTTCTTCTATAAGAATTGGTACGAGTTTCGAACACCCGTTCCGATACGAACACCCGTTCCGATACGACCCACGTCTCAAATCCCAGAAAAACTCGCGAAATCCGAACACCCGTTCTGATACGAGTTCAACCATACCAAATTTGTCCAATTCCGATATCAAATGGACCTTCAAATCTTAATTTTTCGTTTTTGGAAGATTTTAGAAAAATCTGATTTTTCCTCCATAAATTTACGGATTCATGATATAAATGAGTATGAAATCATGAAATATAATCAATATAGGCTAAGGAACACTTACCCCAATGTTTTTCCGTGAAAATCGCCCAAAAATCGCCTCTTGAGGTTTTAGGTTTTGAAGATTTGGAAAATGAATCAAAAATCCCGTCCAAAAGTTATTTTGTTCAGCTGCAGGTGTCGCAATTGCGACATGAGCTTCGCAAATGCGAAGAAACACTCGCAATTGCGATGCCCTTCACAATCCCGCTGCCTTCGCAAATGCGAAGATTATGTCGCATTTGCGACAATTGGCCCTTCGCAATTGCGAAGATAAACTCGCAATTGCGAGAACTGCTGGCCTAGGCTTTCTTCGTAATTGCGATAAAAATCTCGCAATTGCCATACCTGCTTGGTTCGTATTTGCGATGCCTGATCTCGCAATTGCGAGATCAGAGGCCTGCAACAGGTTCAGTTATACTAGCAAAATTTTTTAAGTTCAAAACATCACATGGCCTATCCGAAACTCACCCGAACCCCTCGGGACCTTATCCAAATATCCCAACAACTCCCGTAACATCATACGGACTTACTCGGGGTCTCAAATCACATCAAATAACATCGAAATTGCAATTCACACCTCGATTCAGACTTTGAATTTTTAAACTTTGGAATTTGCAAACCTCGTGCCAAAACATATTAAATGAATCCGGAATGACTTTAAATTTGGCATACAAGTCATAAATGACATAACGGAGCTGTTCAAATTTCCAGAATCAGATTCCGACTCCGATATCAAAAAGTCAACCCCGTGGTCAAACTTGGAATCTTTAGCCTTAAATTGCTGGTTCCGTTAAATGGTCATAATTTGAGCTAAGGATCTCCAAATTAAATTTCGGGCATACGCCCAAGTCCCAAATTACGATACAGAGCTACCGGAACTGTCAAAATATTGATCCGGGTCCGTTTGCTAAAAATGTTAACCAAAGTTAACTCAGTTGAGTTTTAAATCTCTATTTCACATTTTAATCCATTTTTTTCACATGAAAACTTTTCAAAAAATTTTACGGACTGCACACGCAAGTCGAGGAATGATAAATGGTGCTTTTCGAGGTCTCAGAACACAGAATTACTTATTAAATTTAAAGATGATATTTTGGGTCATCACAATATAACACACGCTTCGTTGTACTACTTTAACTACATACATAACATGTTATATATAGTATATGTTAGTGTATTCATTATTTGTATTACAAAAGTGTTAACGGATTACATTTATATTATTTAGATAGTAAATATAAAAGTAATTCAAAAGTTTGATCAATGTTGACGTAATAACCGACCAACTTTGGTCGGTTATTTTCCAGAAAATAAAAATTACCGACCAAAGTTGGTCTGTAAATGCTTCCCCTACATTAACCGACCAATGTTGGTCGGTAATTTTAAATATAAATTCTTAAATTTTATAAAATATTTTAAATAATAAAATAATTATTAAAATTTTAAAAATTGGGTCCAGATTACCAACCAACGTTGGTCGGTAATTTAAAATTTTTTTTGACTAAGCAAGTCTGACCAGTTGGGTCAACTTGTTGACCAATTTACCGACCAACGTTGGTCGGTATTTTATTTTTTTAAAAATGTAAAATATTTTTTTTCGAGTTTCCGTCCAAGCTGGACGGTTTTTAGTCGCTTGTTTTGACCGACCAGCGTTGGTTGGAAATTTTTGGTCGATTTTTAGCGAATTTCTAGTAGTGTGGGAAGATGGTATACAAGATTGGAATGCGGAAACTCAAATATTTGAAACAATATTTTTATCAGGGGGGAGTAAAATATGAGCTACACTTTTTTTCCCTTACTAAGGTTTTTCCCACAGGGTTTTCCTTATAAGGTTTTTAATGAGACAACTAGTTATGAGTTTTACTAAATATGTGTACTCTTTTTCCTTCACTAGAATTTTTTTTCCATGAGTTTTTTCCTAGTAAGGTTTTAATGAGGCACATTATCTTTTAAATGAATATCCAAGGGGGAGTGTTATAAATATATTATATTATGGATGTTCATTTAGTACTCCGTTGTAAATAAACTTCCTGAAGAAGCTTATCTATATGAGACTCCGCCGTAAATATGTTTATCTATTTAGTACTCTATTGGAAATAAGTCTCCTGAAGAAGCTTATCCTTTCGGTACTCTGTTATGGATAAACATCACCCCCCCGATAGAAGATTATCTATAGCTGATACAATGAGCTTATCCTTTCGGTATTCCATTAGGGATAAACATCACCCCCGATAGAAGATTATATATATTTGGTACAATGAGCTTATCCTTTCGGTACTCCGTTATGGATAAACATCACCCCCGATAGAAGATTATATATATCTGGTATAATGAGTTTATCCTTTCGGTACCCCGTTATATATAAATATTATCTCTGGTAGAAGATTATCTATATCTGGTGCAGTAGCAGCTTACAAGCAGCTTACACAACAGCCTGCAGAAGCAGCTTACACAACAACTTTTTTTCTTGTATAAATATAAATATAGGAGATTTCAATTCATTATGTACATTAGTTTGAAATTTGAATAATATATCAGTTTGTCTTTGTACGTGTCTTTACTTTAGGGTCTTTATTTCATAACACAATTCAATAATTTGTCTTTTTTTTTCTTCATCTCAATAATGTCGCTGTTTGATGCGTGGCTGCTATTTTCCATGCCGGATCTATCACGGGATCAAGAGCTCAACACGTGACTGCTTTTCCCTTGCTAAAGTAACCGTGCACGTGCAACCATGCATTAATGCATTTTTTAGTTTGTTTAAGGATACCTAATATTGGAGTAATACTTTTATACTTGAAATCTTTTATATTTTAAATTTCTTTCATAAATAACATACTTTTATAGTCATAAAAATATATTAAAATATAAAATCACAATCTTTAAGATCGCTTTAATATATATAAACAGTTCTTTTGTTTAATTTTATATTAAGTCAAACACCATTATATAAAATAAATTGGGAGTAATATTTGTTTGTTAAGAACGACGTAAAGATCAATCAAGTCAAAATAAAACAAATGTTAAAATTTTAAAATCTTACTCTGGACTTTTAATCAACGGTGTTGGAATGGCTTAAGCATAAAAAAATATCTCCCACGAAAATTGCCACTTTGCAGGGAATTGCACCCTCAGAATAGCAAAGAACAATCTAAAACTCCAATAATTCAATAATCCAAACGAGGCATTTGTCAAATATCACCATTTGTCCAACTAGGAAAGCTTCAATTTCTTGTACGTATAAATCACCATCTTTTTCATTCTTACTCCCCTACTCCCCTAATCCATTTTCCTTTAATCTCCACTTTGTGTCTCATCATTCGCTGGCGAAAAGCAAAATAAATTAAGCAAAATAAAATGACGAGCCTTTCTCTTTCTCTTTCCCTTTCTACTCCTACACACTGTTTTGCTTCCTACAATAAGCAGCGCTATGCTTTGAGATCTCCTCAATGTCATCACACTAGGATTTCTCATCACAAGTTACAGCACAGCTCCAGTTTTCTTGGATATAACCCTCTCAGGTATGTTAATTGTCATTTATTTGAATGATTCAATATGAGAAATTCATTTCAAGTTTTGGTCTATTTTCCCTCTTTAATCGTTTTGTTTTCTTTCAGAGTTTCAATTGATTTGAGTGGAGGGATGATGAGGAAGAGGCGTGGAGGGGCTGTTTGTTATGCTGCACCACTTACTCCTACAAATCTTCAGTGGGTCTGTGCTATCTCCTCTCTGTAAGTCTCCTTTACTTCATTATTATGCTTATTGGACTTGCTGCCAAGTTTGCTGTAAAATTGGAGCTTCTAATGTTTTGATTTCTTTTAGTTTTAATTTTGACCAAGCGAATTATTTCCAGTAGGATTGGCTCTATTGTTGTAGTATCGTATTCTTGGATCTTTGTTATTACACGTTTACGTTGCACCATTTGCTTCCATGTCTTATTACCTTGTTGTTGCTATTATTTGTTTATTGCTTTATTTTCACCATTCATGAGCCGAGAGTCTTTCGGAAACAAACTCTCTACCGCCATAAGGTAGAGGTAAGGTCTGTGTACACTTTACCCTCCCAGACCCCTTGGGATTTCTTGGGTTTGTTGCTGTTGTTTGACCAAGTGAAATTGGGAGTATGGGGAGACAAATTTAATATACTAAAACAGCCCCAATCTAATAGTTGTAGGGAGCATATGAAGTCCATTAAATTATTCACATTATTCAAGCTATACACCAAACAGCAAGATTCGAATGTGATTAGCTTCTGAAATTCCATTAGAACATCTACAGTGCCTTTCCATCCATAAGGGCCAACACGATGCATTAGATTGTGTGACCAAGCTTTCTCAGAGAGTTCTATGGCCTTTTTCCTCTTCAACTATGATATGTATCTCTAAGGGATTCGGCATTACCACGGGAGCCCAGGTAGATTTAGAAACATATTCTGTATGTCAGTAATCACGTCACAGTGTAGGAAAAAAAGAGATGCTGTCCTACATATCCTTCTTTCACATTTCATCACCTATTGCACAAACCAGTCTCTCTCTTGCTCAGATTGAGTGATACATGCTTCATTTTGTGCTGTCCAATTAAAACAAGACACTCATAGAGGAGCCTTAGTTTTTCAGATTAATCGACAAGGCCAAATCCAAGATTCGTTCCTCCGTTCTGAAGCATATGATAACACCCGTATACAGTAAACCTCTTTTGCATCTCACTTAATCTTCCTTTTCAATAATCCACTTTTTCAATTCAGTTGTCAACAAGGAGGTAATCCTCTCCAGTTTCCAGTCTTGGCTCTCTTCTTGAAGTGATACTCCACCTATCATTTTCTCTACAATAGGCTATTGTACATTTAGGATGTGGCTGAAACTGAATAAGTTTTTAAATTCCTCCTTACGAGGGATGTGACTAAACCAGTAAGCCTGCCAAAATTTGATCTTCATACCATTTCCCGGTTCAACATATAGATGTTGGCATGTTGCCTCTGGATTCTTCTCATAGGTTTCACATATGCACCAACGGTCATGTAAAACTTCTCTATATATGATTGGAAGTCTATTTCGTCTCCTTTTAACCCCTTCATCATCACATGATGGCACATGCAGACCCAGTTCAGGACATGGCCAAACTCCAAGCCATCTCATATAACTTTCTCGCAAGATTGGGTGTCATTAGTATCCTCTTGTAAGGTTTTCTACTTTATGGTATACTCCTTGTATACAGGCATGTTTTGCCTTTTTTTTTTAATGAAATTTATTACCTTATAAAAATAAAAAAAACCTTTCTCGCATTTTATCCTCCATGTGTGCAACTTAGACATTCAAAGCTTCCAGGTTACTTGATGATTAAGGGTCATTTACAGGCTTATGTTTGTACTTGATCTTCCAAGAGCTAAGGTGTATAAGGAAAACGGGCTGCTGGTAGCACCACTGGTTAGAAGCATCAACCAGGAGAGAGCATTGGCCCTTGGCATTGGCACACTAGCTTTGTTTGCCAAGCACACTTTCGTTAATGCTTGAATTAACCTGACACGGTGCACGATCAAAAAGATAAAAAGCGAGGGACATGTGCAGAAGTCTTTTGTATAGACTGTACACTTGTTCCCACCATGTAACGTTAGTTAATATCATTTCCAGGGATTTACTTTTGCGTCTCTTTCTTCTAGAGTCTGAGTGCATATTAATTTTCTTCGATTCAAGTCTGTATTCTTAGAAGATTCAAAGTCCGTGCCCCTTGATTGATAAGTGTTGTTTGAAAGGAGTTAGCCTGTGTAAAAATTTAGATGCTTGCCAAACTTGTTCTTTTTGGCATAAAGAAATTTTTCTTTTTAGTTTATCTCACTTTATGGACTCTCTAGGTTCTGATTTTGGGTAGTGTTTACTGGAGTCCAGACTTCTGTAACATTTTCTGTACATACTTGGTACTGTTTATCAATAAATAGTTTACCTTACCTATCCAAAAAAAACTCCTATGTAATTTATGACGAAAAAACTACTTTTGTTTTCCAAGTAAACCTTGTGCTGCATGCTGCACCATAATTTGGATATTGCAATCTGACTGTCGTGGAATTTTCTAGCGTTCTCATGCTTGCAAAGGGCACTGCTATTCACAAGTCCTTTCTTGTTCCTTTATTTGCTTTACAAGCTCCTACGGCGGTTGTCTCATGGATCCAGTAAGTTTCTTTTAGCATCTGTGAACTAGCTCGTGCTTACTTCTTTAAGCTGGATGTTCTCGGATTACAGCAAACTGATGAAAAATGACTTTCAGGGGTGAATATGGTATTTGGTCTGCATTTTTGGCACTTATTGCTCGTCTCTTCTTCTCCTTTCCTGGTAGGTCTACTGGTTGGTGCCTTTATTATGCCTATGAATTAAACCTCAAATCTAGATAATTGATCATCTTTGTTTTTGCTTTATGTATTTTGTATGTTGTTGGATAGCATTATCCAGCCAATATTCCCTTGTGAAGCAGGCTAGTAAATTGTACCCAGTGCTTTTCCTAGTCCTGTTTTAAGGTGAAGATGTCAGCCATTTTTTGGGGGTAGAAACTAAGGGAATATTGCTGAACTTTTGCATGTTAACAACTCGTAGTGAATTTAACATGATAAAGTTATAGTAGGAAGCAGAATCAGGATCATGTATTCATGCTGTTTTGCAGAAAATTGTTAACAGACATTGCGAATTGTGCCCGTTCTGTTTTACCAAAGGTGATAAGTAGATTGTTGTGTTTGGATGCTGTATGTTTTAAGCTACGATCAATCACACAGATGATTTTCTTCGAAATATCTGACTTTGATCTTGACCATTTGTAGGTGAACTGGAATTGCCATTTGTAGCACTGTTAATGGTAATTGTGGCTCCTTATCAAGTTGCAAACCTAAGGTTAGTATATCTTCCTCAATAAATAAACGTTCCTTGTTCTGGTGGACTAGAGTTATATCTGGTTCATATTGCTTGGCAGGGGAACAAAGGAAGGTGTTATTCTTTCCTTGGCAATAGCAGCTTATCTGGGTTTCCAGCATTTCACACGTGCTGGCAGCTTGCAGAAGGCATTTGATCAAGGTTCAATAATTGCCACCCTAGCCATCATTTGTATTGTTGCTATGCCATGCTTGCTCTTGATTTGACTTGAAACTACAGTGATTGCTCAACTGAGTCCCATAAATTATTTGAGTCATTTGAGGGATCAAGATCACACTAATTAATATCTTTCTTTAAATCCCTCTTATGTTAACTTCAAGCTGTATATCTAGTCAAGTATGTGGGACAAATTGGGTTAAATGTATTGATGCAGGAATAAATTAAATGATCACTGTGAACAAGCTTTCATTTGCATCCTATTAAATTCTGTACTTCGGGTAACATTTTGGATACTTATCGACGAAACAAAATGCTTCCTATTTTGGGTTTTACCATTGACCTAGAAAAAAGAAAAAGTGTGTCTTCTTTGGGCTCACATTGCGTGGAATGAGTTTGCGAATTCCAATGGTTCCTCCAAGGGACAAAGAACCCTCCTTTCAGATTCTTCTCAAAATGTAAAAGGCTAAAGTTGTAAAGAGGGACTGACTGCTTCTTGTATAAGCATAGTGTCAGCACCACTGCCATGTAGGTCAGGCTTGGACATACATTTTATACGTTCATCTTTCTTGAAGAGTGAGTGGCTTGCAGGGCATGCTTTCTCCATTGAGGTCTTCCCATTTTAACAAATTGTTGATTTCTAACACGAGTTAACATTCTTATGATCTAGTCCAAAATATTCTAACTCAATTTTATTATGTCTCTAATGTAGCTGTATAAAGAGAGGCATCTATCTTGCCCCATTTGTTTCTGATAATGTATTTAAAATAAGTAGTAACTGGTGCGAGGAAGAAAAAAGCAAAAACAAAAAGAGATCAGAGTTTCAATTGATTCTTCAAAATTTAGTTGTGCTTTTGCAATTTAGTGGTGTGCTGCTGTGTTCTCTGTATATGAGGAGTAGCACACTTCATATGCCGTTATTTGGATGACAAATGTTGGATCTTATTAGTCTCCTGTCAATGGGTCGGTTCCCGAATTTTGTACATAACTCTTCATTGAAATGATCCTAAAACGAGATATCGTGTCTAAAATATTTATTAACTGCAGAAATATTTTAATAGAGAATTGGCTACATTAGGATGTTGTTCTTCACTAAGTACTGGCTTCCTACTTGGACTAAAAGCCATAAATGGATGAATTATAGCAAGTTTAATGTGTTGAAGGCCATGAGGATTTTCACATCTCATGATGATTCGGCCTCTTTAGAATCAATGGAAGTATGGAGACAACTAGTGTCTTCCTGCAGCCCCAGTGAACAATGTCTTGCCCAATCTGTTCAGAAATGAGTTATTGTAATTGCCACCATGAAAGAAGCCATGGAGAAGAGTAACTGGATGTTGCTTGATAAGTTATCTGCTCCATTGGGAGTACCTGTTGGCTCTAAACCATAATCTGTTGGTTCTGAACCAGAACCATTCTGTCCAACTGGGGTGTATGGATTTACCGGCGTCATTGTGCTGCAATTGCAAGGAAACAGGCAAACATCTTTACTTTTCTTGCTTAGGAGATAATTTAAAATATCAAATAATTTCAGATAGTTCATACCTAGGACTTGGAGGTGGCAGGGTAGGGGGTGGCTGTGCAGGGGGTGTAGTAGGGGATGTTTTTGATGATGCATAGTGACAGCTCCCAGAGCCTGCAGCAATGAAAGGAAAAATTAGAAGCTTTGCCAACTTTTTTTGGATTAGCATATTGAAAAATTACTTATATGTGATGTTTAGTAGCTTAGGTGTAGTCTTCCACTTACTTGGGTCAGTATAAGTAAGTTGTGCTGTTCCTCCAAAGTCACAGCTTGTGGGAGCTGGATTCTTTTGGTAGTAGTCATTGAAAGCATAGGAAGCATGGTCTTTAAGTGTGTTTGGCTCATAGCAGCTTGCACCAGACTGAATAGTTGCACAATCTGCACCTCCAAAGCCACAAGCATAGTCCAGTGCTACTTGCAAAGCAGTTGGTGAAGCACTGGGGCTGGCTACACACCAAGATCCAGTAGATGGCCCCTGATTGTTGGTCGGGCTTGGGTTTGGGTTTGGATTCGTATTCGGGTTTGGGTTTGGGTTAGGATTCATGGGCGGGTTTGGGTTTGGATTTGTGTTTGGGCTAGGGTTCGGGTTAGGATTCGTGAATGGGTCTGTGGTAGATGGCGGGGGGATATCCATCGTTGGGGGGTTCGGATTAGGGTTCGGGTTTGGATTTGTTGTACCTGGGGTTGTTGGATTAATAATGGGAACATCTAGCTGGGCAGAAGACATGGAAGGTGAAATGGCAATGTCCTCCTCTTGGAATGCTAGTTTTTTGCTTTTTCTGATGGCTTCTCTGGAAGGTTTGTCCGCAATGCTTGTACCTGAAGTAAGTAACACCAGATAGGTGTCAGTTTGTTCTGTCTTTCGTTTTTGCTTTAGTTTCAGCATGTTGAAAGAATGAGTAGTACATCACAGGGTTGTTTGATTCCAGATTACATTCTTGAACCAAAGAATTTGTGTTATTTGCTGTTCTTGTATTATGTTCCTAGGTACATCTTCAGAAACATGGAGTTTCATAAGAACCTACTTTTTGTGTTTTCCCATCAAAAGACAATTTTGTTATCTGTGGATGAAATTAAAATTTCGTTGATGTTCTTTTTTGTTTCTAGGACAAAGGAAAACTCTTTTTGACTAAGCTTTTCTGTTTAGAATTTGTCGTTACAGATTCAAACCTTACAGGTGATGAAATTTGCAAATTGTCATTTAAGTAGCCTATATTTGTGCCAAAACTTGACTCATGAAAATTTTACAATGACTTGTATTTCCAAAATCCGGATTGATTAAATCGTAATGCTTCAAATGGATTCTTACAACAGTTTGCTGTTACCTTTCTTAAAAAAGGTGACAACTTAGAACAGTATATGCATGCAAAAAGAATATTGAGATGGTAAAGCCGAATTTCAAATCAATGAATTCAATTGAGGCGCAGAGGAGCGGTACAAAATTGTATATTTTTCATTCAAATAAATCGATATTCCTCTCTTCCCAACATAACATCATGCAGTGGGAAAAGTACCTGATTAATGAATAATTCACTATTTCAGATGCCTAAAAAACTTGCAAGTACTATGAACAAATAAAAACAAAAAATCAGTATAACATGAGACTTTCCCGTTTGGCCATAAGAAAATTTTCACTTTTTTTCTTCTTCGAAAAATTCACTTTTAAAAAAAAAAATTCACTTTTTTTCAAAACAATTTCACTTTTTTCGGTCCATGAAAATTTCAAATTTCACTTGAAGTTGAATTTCGAACTTTTTCGGAAATTTGAAAATTTTCAAAAAGTTATTTTTCAAAATTCATTTCAAATCACTCACAAAAGTTCAAAACAGCTCCAAAATGTATTTTTGTCCAAACATAAATCTAATTTTCAAATACCATTCACTTAAAAAAAAATTTCACCTTTTTCAATTATTTTACAATTCTTTTGTCCAAACACCCACTTAATTTCTTTGAATAGAAAAATCGAAAATTAGCTTCAGCAATTCACGATTGCAAATTTTTTTAGTATATCGAAATATGTATAGTCCAAATTGTTAACCGAAGACTACAATATAGAAGGATCAAAAGACAACACGAAGTAGTAGAAGTATCACCTAAAATTTACTACTTACCTGAAAAAATAAGGAGACAAAAGAGAAAGCAGCAAGAAACTCTCATAGCTACTTGTTCAATAGATTTTCTATACTTGTTCTTCCTTCTTGTTTTCTATTAGAGAGTTTGAGATGAGAATAATATAAGTAGTTTCTCAACTAAGAGAAGTGCTAGAAACATAAGCTGTGAAGAGGAAGCAATCTTTTGTTGTTGCATGTAATATGTATATATAATACTATAAGGTATGATAAAGTTAAGGAGGGAACAGAATCCTAGCTTTCTTGCATTAGAGTACAGGTTTTTAAGTTTGTCATTGAGAGGAATATAAGAAGACTTGAGAAAGGAGGCATTCGGTAGCTAGAAACTGCAAGCAATTGGAGGTGCCTAAATAGCAAAAGGTAATCTTCGTTTGGATGCAAATCTCAAGTTTCTCCTACGGTGTTTTTGAAAACCATATAGTAGTAATTATTGCGGTAGCAATTATATAGCTTAGTAATTACACATTTCACGGGTTCGAGCCGTGAAAATAGCCTTTTGCGGGAATGTAGGGTAAGACTGCGTATAATAGACTCATGTGGTCCGACCCTTTTCCGGATCCCGTGTATAGCGGGAGCTTAGTGCTCAGACCGCTCTTTTTGTAATTTCAAAGACGCATATGACTTAATTATATGGTGAAAATCACATCGTAATTATTGCGGTAGAAATGGGGTGGATTTGGTATGGTGCACGGAAATCCATGATCTTTCTGGCAAACTAGGTATTTTTTGTACATATTTTTTAGAATTGATCTAATATTATTTGATGGCTCCATGTTCCAAAAAATGGGTGCACTCATATTCTAGAAATTCTAGATCCACATCTGATTACACATTAAATTTTAAAGACTGTATATTTGTCATAACTTATCTATAGTGTAATTCTTAATATCATATTTGATTATACAAGTGATACTTATATAGTTAAGTTTTAAAATTTTTAGAAAATAGTTATTAAAATCCTATAGCATTTCTATACGAATTTTTTCAGATGTTCTATCCAAGTGAATTCCCCAGTTCGGAATTTCAAAATTTTTGTTTTCTCTCAGATATTCTTCCTTTATACTATGATTTTAAAATAAGGTGGTTGAGTTTGTGAGAATTTTCGGCCCTCTTTTCTGCCTAACTTTTCCACTGTTACTAACGACTACCTCAAGAGGTAAAGTAAGAAGGAGAAGAAAAAATGGCAGATTTTTGTTGTTACTACTTGCTTTACATTTTACGCTCTGAGGCTAAAAGTTCTGGGATATCTTGCCAAATTTCCCTTTGCAAATTCGACAATCTTATGAAGTGTATAGATTCAAACTGTCCCCTGTGAAACAATATTACCTTTCTACCTTTTATAATAGTACTTAAGTAACAACATTCTTATAAGAATAATTACATTTTGATACCATACTTCATATTAGCAGCCTAATCAAGATTCCTAGCACATAATAGAATCATATTTACACTTTACATAATCAAAATATTGTTGTCCACATGGCCAAAGAAAAAAGAAATACCAGAAAGGAAAAATTAAGGTAACTTCTCAACTTTACCTTTTATGGCCCCTGACCCTTTTCTCAGGTGTTACAAATCTTTTGGAATTTAATCATTACTTAGTTTCAAAGCATCCTTGGCTTGGAGATAAACTATTTCCGAATTCAATGTAAAATAGATATAAAATAATGGATTTAAATACTGATAATATACAATACATGTTCAATTAACCGGCTATAGTAGGTTACTATAAACATCAGGCTTGGTACGAAGATGACATGTTATTGTAAGTAGGAGTGTACATGGGTCGGGTTGGTTCGGATTTTCTAATTACCAAACCAAATCAATTGTATTGGATTATTAAATCTAAATACCAAACCAAACCAATAAAAGTCGGGTTTTTTAATCTCGGTTTTTCTCGGGTTTTTCTGGTTTTCGGATTTTTTCCCATAAAGTCTTCATAGCACAAAACGTAAAATTTGTGCTTCAAATATTTCTTTAATCCTAGTAAGACAGAATTATATAAGGTGCTTTTCAATAAAATAACATAAATATGAGATGAGTCATGGCATTGTACTAAAATATTAACAATAAAGATAATAAAATCGTATAAAATAAATATTAATAATAAGCCATAATGAAAATAAACATAATTTAAAATTATGACTAATAAGTACTATTATTTACATGATTAACCACCAAAAGAAAAATAAGTTATACATTTTATCTAAACCATGAAAAAACTAAAAAATATATATCCAACACTATTTTCATTCATAGTACAATTGAATTGAATGTCTTTTATTAGCATTAGCATTGATTTGATTTTGGTTTAGGATTTATTTGAGTTACTAACATTTATGGACTATAAAACTTATTGGAGCATCCAAAAATTATAAGTCCAAACTTGAAATAATACGTTAAAAGATAAAACTATGCAAAAACTTAAGAAGTATTTATAAACTATACTACCATAAATATTTTTTTGTATTAAATATATTTAAAACTTCTATACATATAATGTCGGGTTGGTTTGGTTTCGGTTTGACTTTTTTTAGTTAAAACCAAACCAAACCAAATATGGTCGGGTATTTTTTTTCAACACCAAACCATAGCCGGGATTATTTTCTCGGTTTGACTCGGATTATCGGGTTGGTGCGGTTTGTCGGTTTCATTTGTACACCCCTAATTGTAAGTCAATTTAATCTAATTGTATGAAAAATCTATATACTGAGTGTCCATGCCAGGCAATGAATTTATTTTGTAGAATTACCATTTTACCAATAATCAATCCTTTTGTTTGACATTACTCTCCAGTCTGCAAGTATTATTCAATTCCAGAGACTAAAGATGGAGGAATCTAACACTTATATTTACTGCAAACTTCATTTTTTGCATCTCTCCTCAGTGAGTAATAATAAGTACGCCTCATTTGGTAACATCTGAGCCATAGCTGTGTTTTTTATACTAAAAACATTTACTGCCATTTATTCAAAAAGTTTGTCATCACAGAATCTCGTCAATCCACTTTGTTACCAACTGGGAACACAAGATTCATCGCTACACAAACCAAGAAAGAGAGAAATAAGTGAGAAAAACTTTAACCCCCTTTGAAGTCCACCGATGCCCTTCATTTAGCTCAATACGAGGCACACATTCCTTCATAAAGTTGATTTACTCAAAAAATGTATATACAATATTGCATTGTTGGTACTGGGTACATCAGGCAAATTGCTAGTTATCTATGTACACACATTGTGCTACTAGCATTCACTGGCACCTGCCATCAGTAAGATTAAATACAATAACACACCTCAGCTGGTTCTGGCTGCCAATTTCATCATCCAGTGGCCAGTTCTGCACTTGATCTGATTAAAGTTGCTGATATTGATTTGAATTTTGATGTGTGCTTCAATATTGATGCGCATACAATAGGAGGTTTGCAATATGTATCCAATCTTGGTTTTTCCCTGGTGGTGCCCAGGCAAAGGGGGAAGCTAAATGACTGTGAAGGTTAACATCTGTTAAACGCATAACAACCCAGCGTTGCACGACCAAAGGACTAGCCCAAGTTATTCATCCATCATGGTGAGGAATCAGAATGGCACAGAAAGGAAAACGAGCAAGCTGTATGCAAACAGAAGTGCCATGATAAGAAACCATAAGCTAATAAAGAAACAAGAAGAAGAAAATACAAAACTTTACTTCATCCTCCTTGTGGCTTATGGCACTTTGACAGACGATTGGTGACTTCACTCCAAGCTGCAAATAATATATGGTTTTAGATTCAGAGAAACAGTATGCTGTTAACACATGTAATTATCTTACCAGGAAAATTCCTGAAATCTGGGTCAACTCCATTTCCATTAATATCCAAGTTATTTGGTGTGACATACTTCCCGATTGTTACAACCACACCCGAGCCATCAGGCAACTCGAACACAGACTGAATCAGCCCCTGCAATGATGCGAAGAATACAGTGATGTTGTAACTCAGAAAGAAGAACCAGCAAATCTACCCTCCCATACACCAGAACTTTGTAGCTATGGTAAAAATATATAGTTGGCTTCAAACCAGTTTCAAGCTACTTCAACCTCACAGTGAAAGGCCATATACAGTGCCAACTGCACAGATCTCCTCCCAACAACTAAAATGACAAAAAGCAAATATACTTCATCCACGGTCTGAGAAATTAACTGATTACAGAGCAATATCCTTAAAATAGTCCCCTTGGAATCTGGTTACCCAAATAATGGTTTTTCTTCGTACAGTTCCTTCCCCCGACTTAGGCTGTTAAGTGAGCTTGTGTATTTGTATTCATCTCAGCACAACTCTTCTCCAGACAGCTGTGCAATAGTTGCAGCAATCTCCAGGAGCACGTCTTCCCAAATAAAGTACTGTTAAAGGAGCTGCAACACAAACGCCTCAGATAGGGAACAGGAAGGAGCTGAGATCCCCGACTCAGCCACTCTCTGTTCTTAAGTAAGTGTTCCCCTCTTCAAATCAAATGAATATGTTAATTACCACCAATGCTAGTTGTTTTTCCCTTTGGCTGCTAACATGCGCCACTGTGGAGGTCTATTAGTCCTGGCAACAACAAATAGTGGCACCAGACTAGCTAAGGATTCAATTAGATCCCCTTTACATAAGCAGGACTATAGCACGGGGAAACCATAAAGAAGATAGATTTTCAAGGTTGATAGTTAATGGAAAAGGCTTCAACTGGTGGACATAATTGGTTCTATCAGATGATTCAGAAAGCATTGATTATTATTCAATTGAATGAATGATATGATACTCTAATCTCTATAATGACTGAAATGTCAACGATCATACAATGTGAAAAGAGACAACTTCATTAGAGCTGTAGTTCATCCATTCTAGATGAAGAACTTTTATCATCTTAGTCACGTGAAAAATCATAACCAACAAGAGTATGCCACAGTTGATGATGAATTGTAGAGGTCGAAGAGTGAGTATGTGGGTCTTAAATGGATTGTACTAAAGGTCCTCAGAGCCCCATGCACATTAGTTATCCAACTATAATTTTGGCCTCAGGCCTATACATGTTAGCCTCATCCCCTTTCACAAATTCCCCGAGTCCCATGCATATTCGATTTATTTCTATAGTGCTTATTTTTCCAATGATAGATAATTCATAAAAGAGGAGACAAATCATGTCATGACGAGGATAAGATGCAGCAGACAGGGTAATCATGAGTCTATATCAAGCTTTTTGTACTTGTTTGAGAACTGACGAATGGGATGACCATAATGCAAAAAGGGAAAGTAGGGTAAGAAAGGAGTGATGGTAAAGGTTCAGATTCAATCAGGTCATCATACATGAGTATACACTGCACAGCATTTTGATCTTGGAAAGTTAACATACAAGAAAATCCTAAGTTATACCTAATCATGTAGATTGGAAACACTTTCTGGGGGAAACAAAGAAGTCTTGTTTAGTTAATAAATGTAGTGTACCGTTGACAGAAGTTACTTTACAATTTATAAAGATGTACTTATACCATCTAGTATGCCCATAAAGAAGTTCAAATATTGAAAAGAGAGACTACGTCAATATGGATTCACGGAACCCAAAGACAATAACTATAAATTCAGACCTTGCCATATGTCTTGTCTCCCACGAGAACAGCTCTACAGTTATCGTGAAGTGCAGTTGCAACCTGAAGAGAAATTCAGAAATTAGAACACAAATATTTCAAAATTCAAGAACTGGTGCAACAATATAGTGTGAGTAGCTCACAATTTCACTGGCACTTGCAGTTTTTTTGTTAACCAATACCTGCATTGGAAGTCACTAAGGCCATCAGAGTGGTAAAGACAAATAGTAACATTTGCGAACTAGACAGAGAAAAGGCAATATTCCTAAATTTGCAACAATAACCACAGCCACTCCACGATTCTATAGTCAAGAAACCAGAAGCCATAAGCTTAAAATCAAATTTTTAGATCTGTATCAGTTGTGTATTTCATTTATCCACTTCTTTTAGCAACTTCAGCAAATTTAAGGAATCTACTCTAAGTTTGAGCCATGCAGCCACTTATGATTCCATATAATCAGGAAAACATTAGCACAAATCACCAAACTGTTACATACGAATAGCTGCTTTTCATTTATCCACTGCTCTTACCAACTTCACCAAATTTAAGGCATCAAACGTTAAAGTTTGAGACAGCTTAAAGCAAAGACCCAAGCTAATGCTGAGGCATGAGATATAAGAGGATTAGAAGTCGATATCTAACACTTCTTTAGACTTATATGGTAAAACTGCAAACTTTGAATATTTCAGTGGTCAATGTACTTTAAAGAAAATTAGAAACAAACTTCTACTTGCATCTACAATCCACTTTACCTTAAACGCTCAAAGGTTTTCGTGCAAAGTCTGCTTCATATTTGACAGTGAATGGTAGGTTCCAAGTTTCTCATTCAGGACAATACTAATGCAATTGTTCATTTAAAAAAAACAAAGAGAAAAACCTGCAATTTAAGAAAGTTTTGAAGGATTCTTCTATTTTACAGATGATGTCATAGATGTGGCTCTTATATAATGAAAATTGCAAATTTCATTCATGAAGAGTCTCTTACAATTACTGGAGCTGTAATAAGAGGTGGAGCTTCTGCAACAATATTCCTTCTATACTGTGGATCCCTTCCAACAGTGGAAATCACCTGCAAATACATATATATCTCAGAATAAAAGATTCTTACTGAACGGTAAGTATTTAAAGCTGATAATTCAAGCATATCTATATCGCACAACAGCTAATGTTCCATATAGAAGACGAGAACTATGGTGTACCGTGTCTCCTTCATCCAGAAAAAGTTTCGCAATTTCAATGCCAGCCTGAAAGGAGAAACGTTGCCACTTTATATGCAAATAAACTGTCAAACTCATAGACCAAATCAAATAAGGGGTAACGGAAAACCTGCACTAGTCCACCTAGGTTATCTCTGAGATCAAGAACAAAAGATGAGGCACCCATGCCTTCGAGTCGTTTAATTGCTGCAGAAAAAGATGCTTTTTTCAATTGCTGAAACTGAAAGAGTTCAGACCATGTCTCAGGAGTGAGATATCCAGAATGGACAAACCTTTTCTGGATAATACTTTCAAGTTTTAACAAGTTAGGCCATACAGTCCAAATGCCAACAACACAAACTTTTTTCCAGAATACAATAGCACACAATCTCCTGTCATTTCATCAGCTATTCAGGTCTTGACGAATCAAGGATTTATGATTATAACATGTAATGCAGTTCAAACAAAGATGCCCAATGATTGGAAGATGTTGAGAGCTCCACAATGCAATTATAGTCATCACAGAGTTGTTTCAACTTGTTCTTCCAAGACATGCAAAACCCTCTTACTGAGATATGTATGTATTAAATTTTGTGCTTAAACTTGACTTCTGCTTTACTAGCTTTCAGCTTATCTGACAGAGCCATTAGGTACATAAAACCCTCTAATGAAACAAAGCTGGACTTCATTTCATATTTATATCCTCCATTTTAATGTTTACTTCTGGCATCAGCATCTTCGCATCTGCCATCCCCCGTTATTCAAGTGATAGTTGTCCACTTACTGTTACACTCTTAACAAGAAAGTTTTGGTAAAAAGCAGAAAACCTTTAATTTCTTAGATGAAGTTCTTTAGTAGCACTTAAACTAGTAACATTCTCTTTCAGTTATTGTGCTCAACAGAGGGTTGCATATAGAACAGATATTTACCAGTAACCAAATCTTTTCTGGCCAATGCATTGAACTCCTTTAGGCGCACATAACCAACAGAAACAGAACCACTCTCAATCTGCTCCAGACGATAAAAAACCGGCGTCTTAGCAATAGACTGCCTCTCCACATCAATTGATTGAACAGGTCCACAATTCCCATGCTTAACCTGCAATTATATCATGAGAACCAGCATGAAGATATCATCGAACAGTAGACCTATTGAGGTCCGGCAATGTACAGAAACACAACCATGATGTTCACAAATGTCCCACTTGGACCTAGTAACAGTGAAGATGCTTCAAAGGCAGATTTATCCCGCACATTCACCCCATTCACTGACACTAGTTCATCTCCCTGCCACGAGGTCACATGAAAAATACACGTTAACTTTTGTCTACTGAATGGTAAATCAAACTAGAGAAGGGAAAACTGTAGTAAACCAACCCAGATACTTTTCACTGGGGAGAGAAAATGTAACGAAGTACGGATACATTCAATGACTAGATCAAATGGAATAAACAAAATAAGTTACAGAGGGATGAGTCTGATTCTGATTCTAGCTGGAGTCTCATACATGGGCATTATCTTTCTTTTAAACATGAAAGACAAAATCAAACTCATTAGACCTGTAACTAACTCTTAATATGTGCAAAATCGATACGAATAACCGAAGAGCTTCCAACCAACTCTTCAGTTGATGAGATATAGTATTCTTATAGGCCAAATAGAAAAGTTCCTATTAACTCTTTGAAAGACCATTGCGAAGGGAAGGTCCACTAGATTAGGGAACTTCCATCTCTTTGCATGCTAGCTTTTTTAGAACATTAACGATTTAAAGAACTAAAAGAGATTATCAACAACATGAACAAATTCATTGAGCACTGCAATAGCAGAGCAGGAGATTTTCCTTCCTCAGCAAGGGTCAAATTCACTATTCCTCATCTGCCACGGTTTAGTTGATAGCAAAAGATAATCTGGTGATTAAGAAGGGATAATACAAAGAGGAGGTGCTGCCCTCAACCATCAAGATCATATGAAAAGGATACATAAGAAAGTTTCTTTCTCACAAAAAAAGATAAAGATACATAAGAAAGCATAAGGATAAATAAGAAAGTATTAAACTTCACAAATCTCAAGCAAATAATTGAAAACAATCGACACTATAGCCTGATAGCTATCAGAAGCTCGAAAAAACACCTTACCCCACAACTACCTCCGGATAGGTATAGGTCTAGTAAATTTCTAGAATTATGTGCTAAGATTTTTGTTTTTTTTTTGCAAGGTAAAACTTAGTATTATGTGCTAATAATTATACCTATTGCAGCCAAAATAGCACATCTTCACGCGCTTAAAAATCACGAGGCATCATGCAGTACAAGACACCAAATAAACTAACAAGCAAGGCCCCAAGCACATGTTGTGAGAAGGACTGAAGACCTTGAAGGAAAGCATATTGAATCAGAGGCTACTAGTTTAGCAGTTCAAAGCTTCTCTCTCCTTATTCAATTGTTTTAATAAATAAACTATGAAGTTCGAAACCCACTGGGTGCAATTGACTTGAGCCTTGGGGTTTGCTCTCTTTCAAGGTCTCAAGTTCGAAACTCACTGGGTGCAAGCAATTTCTGAGGGCCATCGGACTGGGTAAAACCTGAATTAACCGTGGTGCACTTGCGGGAAACTCCTTGCCGAGGGCCTGTGCACCCCCGGGATTAGTCGGGGCTCAAAGAGACTCGGACACCCGGTGCAAAATCAAAAAAAACTATGAAAAATTCGTTGCAGTGAGTGGCATTATCAAGTAATCATTACTATAATAACAGAGAGATTTAGCATTTCATCAACTACTTGTCCAATGGGGGGAAAAAGAACATCAGCGCAAAAGTTGCAAATGCTTTTGTAGTAAACAGACCGTATACGACATACCTGTCGTACACCAGCGGTATGGGCAGGGCCATCCAATAGGAGACCTAAAACCTTCAGTTTTAAACCTCCATTGCCATCGGGAACATCCCTGAGGTTAACTCCAATCCCAGTCATATCATATCTAGCCATCTTGGAGAACTTTCAATGACAAGCAGTACATGTCATGGAACAAGGACACTGAAAGGTTTGTGAGTAAAAGGTTTTATTTGAATAAGGAAAATGCAAGACAGATTTCGAAAGAAGGAATGAAGAGAAATCATCTATCTCATGATTTACCATACGATAACCATGCTTGACTGAGAAGATGATTGAAAGCCGAAAAATACTAAAAATCGTCTCTAGCAAGTATGGTTTCATCCATTTAAATGGAAGGACGAGATTTAGCAGGAAAACTGACAAAATGAACTATGCATCCACAATCAGGACAATTATACAAACATATATTGGTATCACAAAAAAAAGGTGTGGACATAATAATGTAAAGGAACTTAAAAATAGTTTAATGCCCTGATGCTAACAAGGAAGTGTCAAACCTCTTCCAAACTTCACTAATAAATACCTTTCAGACTATAAACGGAACTATATATTCAGAATACTTAAAGCTTTGCAATAGTAAACTCGGAAATACTATTTCTACTCCCATATAACTATCCAAACCAAAAAAGTTTTTGTATTCCCCATCTGTTAGTCTTTCAGCCCTTCCTCAACAAATTGAATGCCAATTTTAACATACATGACAAAAGTCAATCATGAACTACACAGATGCAAATATAGGTGTAAAAAGAGAACTTTTTATATACCTCTTCAGGAGAAAGAAAACGTGTATAGGGATCACCCAAACTAGCCAACATCCGCTTGATGATATCATGAGCTTTTGACCTTGTCTGAACTGATGAACTTAAGATGTCATCTTTCTTTTTCTGGAAGTAACAATAATAGAAAACACAATATTTAGTCATGAACAGATATGCAAGAGAATCTCTTTTAGCTCAAAAGGGTAGACAGCAAAAAAGAAACATTCTTACAAGCCAAGATTCGGGAGACCAAGAACGAGGGCTGGTGTTAAGAAAACTGTCGTTCACAATCTGCCAAGCCTCTTCCACAATCCTTTCATTGCTCACCACTTTTGATACTTCAGTACTGTACACCTCTTCCACCTCGTTCTCGGGGCAATTTAATGAGTTAGAAGGTTGAAGTACTGAAGGAGATTCCAAGGCAAAGATGGAATTAGGAGCAGAAACAAGAAGCCCCAATGATAGAACTAATGAGATCCCAGTTGATAGAGCTTGTTGAAGGGGTTTCTGTGCATAGTTGAGAGAAGCTTTTTTGGGAAGAATTGAGGTTTTGCGCGGTGCAAATGAGGTTAACAGTGGTGGAGGTAAGGGGCTGTGGAGGAGCCTCATCTTCGGACTGAAAAAGTAATCTTTTCTTCTACACAAACTATCGCAGTTTTGACACTTCCTACGATAGTACGTACACTTATTAACCAACTTGTTGCGTTGTTACAGTTATGTTTACTATGAATACCACCCTTAATTAAAAGTCTTAGTCTATATCTAACCTTTCAGGGTATGTACTATGTAGTCTATAGCTGATATTTAGAGAGGGAGCTCCTGTGAAGAGTCTTGAAGTTCTATTCCAAATTTAAGGACTACTATTAAACTATAGTTTAGTGACTTGTGAATTGTGATGCCCAATAAATACTAAAATACACTATAACCAATGTATAATATGTGTTTAATTATATATAATCAATATATAATTTATATATATCGGCTAGAAAATAAATAGTAAACTCGATCTATTATTCATGTAAAGATCTCAAACAAAAATCATTGGACGGCTTTGTCCAATTTGCAAGTTATACATTTGGCCGGTCGATAAAAAAATAATTATATCCATTAGTCAATATATAAAAAATATATACTGATTATGTATAAGATATTATTTTTTGTGTGTATATTATACATTAATATATAAAAAGAATACACTTTTTTCGGTTATTTTTTTTAGAGCGGTTGTACTGTACCATTCTGATAGGCCCATTGGTAGATGAAGAATTAGCCAAATTGCCGCTCACCTAATCTAATAAACTAAAAATAGCTGACATATATATAATATATATATAATTTAATATATGTATATATATGTATAATTTAATATATGTATAACTGTGTATAAACAAGTATAATCTATGTATATCGGCTAGAAAAAAGTAAATATTGAATTTGACTGGCTATTTGTGTAACAATCCCGATAGTAGATTTTAGACTCTGGTGAAATCTCAGCCCAAAACGGAAAGTCTACTTACTAATGGCCCATTAAGAAAAAGCCTTTTTCCCAGCACGTCATCTGCTGTAAGGAAAGCTGCGTGGGAAGTTGGAAATTTGGACCAACCAATCAATGACTTTTAATATTAAACAATATTTATGGATAAACATCTTTTGGTAATTGAATTCCGATACTTTCATCGTTGAGCGAGTGAACTACACACAATGTAATCGAACGTGCTCAAAACTCCTAACTGGGCCCACTGCCAATAATCTCTATCACGTGCTCCTCTGGAGCGTGACGTCTCTTTTGCAGGAATCCGAATTTAGTTAAAACTCCATCTATATTGTTGCACCTGAAATATTTGAAGTTATTCCAATCAATTATCATGTAAATTGTTATTCTCACCAAATTATTTTCTTCTTTTTCAGTTTTTGAGTATTTCCTTTCCTACAGATATTTAAAGAAAAGAGAATTTGTATTTTCCCCAATTTTAGGTATTAATTAGTAATAATTTGATCTAAATATAATTAAAGTAAGCGACAAAATATCTTTTTGCTAGTAAACTATACAAAAAAATATATTAAAAGGCATGAGAATCTTCATATAAATTTTGAAATAATCTAAAAGAAACTATAGGCATTTAATTTTGGAAACGAATGAATACTAATTTATTTCTCGTTTCTTTTCAATTTATGAATGTTAATTATTTTATTTTCTATTTTTTAATAAAAATTCCACAAAAGATTGCACAAAAAAAATAAAACAAATAAGGCTAACACAAAAAGAGTAAAATTTAAGGGAATCTTAGTAATTGGTTGGGTATTTAATCTTTCACTTTATATGCGAGGGTTCAATTATACAACATGTGATACCCTTCCCCTCCCCCGTTTTTTACTCCTTTTAATAGAGTAAACTTTAGATTATATTATTAAAATAAGATAAGAGACTTGTAATTTCACTTCACATTATATTAATTACCCTAGAAGGGTACAACTGTTCATTTTAAAATTTGTGACTTTCTCGTACATTATAAATTTTGCATGATAGTAAGATGATTTCACAGTTTAAAAAATTATATTTAATAAAAAATTAATAACATCTCACATATTCCATATAGCTTGATTAATTATATATTCATCCCCATAGTGTTTGCTGTGTATTAGAAAGTAAAAAAGGAAAAGGAAGGATTGTGTTTAACATAAGAGGCTTTATGAATTTCAATTCCAAGCCTAGTCCTTTACCTCAAAAAAACTTACTTTGTACTTGACATATGTGCATAATTTGACCGAGTTGTGTAAAAAAGAAAATACTATGCACTAGTAAGCTCTTTTCTCTATAAAGTAAAAAATAAAAAAAGAAGAAGAAAGAAATCCTCCCACTCATTACAAAGTCAAACAAGAATATTAATTTTTATTTAATTAGTTAAAAAAATATTGATTATTCTTTCATAGTGAAACTTCCAAAACTAAAATCTCGAACACAAACAAAAAAGAGAAAGAGAGAAAGGAAGCAAAAATTAGAAGAAGCATAGACAGATACAAAAAAGAGATACTTTTATTTATTAAGGCAGGGAGAAAAGAAAGAAAAAGGAAAAGAGAGGGTTTTCCCAAAACAAAAAGGATTAGGAAAAACACATTTATTTACAACTCCTATTATGGAGTAGTATTAAAGGAGTAAGAAGCCCACAATAGAGAAATCCCAAACCCACAGAGAGAAGAGAGAAAGCAGCAAAAACCCCTTCACTGTGTGCGTGCGTGTGTTTTCAAAGATACATATCTCTATACACAAAAGTGAGAGAAAACCTAACTTTAATAGATCTGAAAGAGGAAATATACAGTGGGTGTTTGTTGTTTTTTTTTCTCTCTTTTTTCACAGAAAAAGAGTTGTAACTCTTAAAAAAGATGAGTAGCAGAGGAGGCAATGGTGGAGTTGGGGTACAAGCGATACCAGCAGGGTCAAGGAAGGTGGTGCAAAGCTTGAAGGAGATAGTTAACTGTCCTGAGCCTGAGATCTATGCTATGCTCAAAGAATGTAATATGGACCCTAATGAAGCCGTCAATAGGCTTCTTACTCAAGGTCTTTACCGTAAACCCTAAAAAGATCTTTCTTTTCTTATTTTATAAAAGAATCTTTTCTGGGTGTTGTTTATTTTTAGATATTATTTCTGGGGTTTTAGGGTTTTTTTGTGACTCATTTTACACCTTAATTTCAAAAGTTTCTATTTTTTCTTAAACTCCGTGCCCAGTCAAATTGTTTCACATAAATTGAAACGGAGTGATTATGTTTTTTCCCCGCCGGGGTTTTGTTTCTTTAATTTTTGCTGATACTGGGTGTTAGAAACTATGAGGTTTTTTAAGGAGTAGGAACAAGAAAAGAATAATTGGCTTCTTTTTTTTTTGTGTGTGTGTGTGTGTGTGTGTTTTGGGCCCTTTCATGCGTATAGGTCTGGACGTTCTGAGCATTATTCTCTTTATTTGTGATGCTTTGTTTAAGAAAGAAGAATGACACAGTGGGATTGTGTGTGTGGAGCGTCTGTATTTGCAGTGTATAATTTGTACGTTTCATCATGTAGAACACCCTTTTCTTGATTTTATGGTAGTTAGTTCCATATTTGTCAAAAGCTATATCAACCGGTTGAGCATGCCACCTGTGATTCGAGTAGTTATGTGCAAAGAAATCAGAGGGAGGGGTGATTTTCATTGACGCTGATTTTAAAAGATAAAGAAAAGAGAAAAATATGGTATTAGGGGCTTTTGCTATTTAAAACTGCCTGCTTTACTTCAAATTGCTTCTGGTTTCTCTCTTAAAGCCCCAGGAACTTATTACTTTTTGTGCTTCACTTTTAGAACATTGGTTACTGCAGTTGAAAATCCTTATTCGGAGTTTGATATATTTTGCGGAGTCTCAGTTTGTTATTAATTTTGATCACCTTCTAATTGGAGTTCGTTGACTGCCCAGATACTTTTCATGAGGTGAAGAGCAAACGTGAAAAGAGAAAAGAGGTTTGTAAACTTTACTGAAGCAGGAATTCTAGAGACAAAATGGTTATGGAGCTGATTTAACATTTGTTCTTAATATCTGCGTGTTCCTCTTATGATTTATATGATACGAGAGAAGGGGAAGTAGTCTACTCAGATCACTTACTACCCTGGTTTGATAATTAACTTCTGATCTCTCTTTTTTGTTTTGTTGTCTTGAGTGGTGCATGGCACTTTCCTCTTGATATGTTTTATGTCTTATCTGATGGGTTGCATGCTCTAGCAGAATATTATAAGGTGCTATTATTGCTTTCTTAAATGGTTTGTTGATTTCTTTATACTTCACTTATATTCATCTTAGGTTCAGAGTAAGGATACAACTGAATCTAGGCCGCGTGGTTCAGTTAGCAATTCAGGCCGTGGAAGCAGGGGTGGTGCCGAATGGTATGTTGGGCGTGGCGGGTCAGGTATATGCATGATAATGCATAATCTTTTCAAACAGAATTAGGTCTGACTTTCTCATAGTTTGTCATGTTATCTCATGAGGGTATAATTTTGTTTCTGACCACCTTTTTCCAGAGCCTACCAAGCCTACTCCTGGATACAAAAAGGAGAATGGATCTTATACAAGTTATCTGACTTCTACTCCTGAAGTTTCCGGAAGTAACGTAAGCAGGAGGGTTGCAACCATCAGGTTAGCTTCGAAGTCTTAAATAGTTTAGTTTCTTTCAAAAGGACATTAGTTGGTTTTAGATGCTCGTGTTGTTGGTTCCAGTAGGGTGTTCCTTTACCCACAGTATGTTTCTTTCTGTTGAAGTGTCTCTGGCATTAATTTAACTAACTTAATAGCTACGATCATTAATCACTGCATTGGCTTATTTAAGTTGCAAATTCTTTTCATTCACTTCAATAATCTTGCAATGTAAGCTATTTACACATGCATGTGACTAAGCACAATTTCAGCGCTCTTTTAGGAGATGCATAATGCTGCTTTGAATTTTCTTTGAATGCTTTTTTTACAGTGATGCTGCTGCAAATGAAAGTAAAAAGCCAGCAGCAGTTGATGGTGTTTCATCAGTCTCACAGCATTCTTCTGGATATCAACCTACTTGGGGCGGGGTGCCAGGTCAAGTTTCCATGGCTGATATTGTGAAGATGGGTAAGCCGCAGAGCAAAGTGCCGAGTGTACCTAATGTATCTCACCACAATGCCAATGCCAACCAAAACCATATTCAAGGGCTCCCTTCTGGTGCATCACATCAAAATATTCAGTTTTCTGACGATCATACATCCAATGTTTCTGATGTATATCGAGAGTCTGGGGATTATCGGGTGCAGCATCGTTCAACCGATGAGGAATGGCCTCTAATCGAGCAGCCATCAGTTGCTAGCCAGCCCTCTATCTCAGAGCCTCCTGCAGATTCTGAGCTGCATCCTGATCCAGCTAACATATCATATGACAGAATTAATCATCAAACTGAGATTGATGAGGTTCAGGGGATAGATGACAGCACTGCTGAAAATCTTGGTAGTCCTCCAAGCATAAAGTTGCAGGAGGATAATGCTGGAGGCGCAGTTCTTTATGAGAATGACCTCTACAGATTTCAGAACCAGAATCATACTTTTGACCATCAAGAAGGTTAGTATATCACAGTTTTGATTTGATATTGTGATATGCTTTTCATTGTTGAAAATATGTATTATTTGTCGTCATGTTGCTTGTGTAATAGTTCGTTTGACATGGTATTGCTTATTGTTTATCTTTCGTTATTCTCTCTAAGGTTTCCGTGCTTGGCAGGTCCTTTGTACAGTAAGCTAAAGATTCCCTCTGTCCCCCTTTGACATCAGTATAATGTTATCGTTGCGTGTTTCTTAGAGCAACTACACTTTGTTTTTTTGTAATACAGTCCCAGTGTTTGATCTCATCCTATCAATTTAGTTTGAATAAGTTGGATATGTTGTTAGGCTCTTGTAGATACTGATATTAATATACGGTTGGACATATAGTAGCAGTGGAATGCAAGGAAGTTCATCTTAACTGGTTGCAAAGCTCTTTCTTACTGTATTTGGAGCTTCATTCAATTCTATTGGTTGTGTCACCTTTGTTTGTCTTATCACCTTTTGATGGAAGTGTAGCATTAAGAACCTGGTTGGTTTAAGCAATAAACTTCTTCTCCCAGCTTTTTGTTTGTTGTAGTTTTTTAAATAGGAATTTAAAATATCACTTCTGTCTTGCAGTAAGTGCATATTGATATTATTATTAGTGTTTGTAAGGATAAACCCCAATCACTTGTTGTTCATAGGTTGCCCTGTGCAGAGTTGATTTTACCTCCTAAAGTTAAAGCTTGGTGTTCTGTTGACCGGTAATTTGATGTTTGGGGTTTATCCTTAAAAACTCAAAGATGCCTTAAAATTTATACTTTGCAGCCCCCTATTTTTGAAAGAGAAGAAAAGCCTAACAAATCTCGAGCCACCTAGAAACTTTTCTTTTTTGGGCGGAGAGGGGGGCAGCATACATGGAGATGCTGGCTAGGAGGCATGTAAACAGTAGACCTGCTTTTCATGTCACGATTCGCTTCAACTTAAAGTGAAAAGGCATCATGGTTTTTCTGCATAATCAAATTGTTTGTTCCGGCATGTGAAGTTCTGTTACTTAGAATATTTTGTGTAATAATTCTCTGCCATCTTCTTGCAGTTGAAGATGTTAACATCTCTGTTTCATCAGTTGCTGCAAACTTGCAACAGTTAAATGTACATGATGATAGAGGGTTGTCACCTGAAGGAGATGGTCCTTCTGTTGTAATCCCAGACCATCTTCAAGTTCAAACTGCAGACTGCTCACACCTGAGCTTTGGTAGCTTTGGCGCTGGTATTGGCGGGTCCTTTTCCGGGCCTTTAGAATCTGCTCCAGTGAATACTAGCTTGGAAGATGCACCTAAAGATGTGGAGGGTTCATCAGTTGGGAACTTGGGATCCAGGTATACCTCCTTCGTAACCGTGGATTTTGTTTAAATTTAAAACTCATTGATGCTTATCTAATTAATAACACATAATTTAGAAATTAATGTTATGCCAAGTAATGAACATACCAAGTCTCTACCGGCCACTTCCCCCACTTAGATTAGATGATGTGGAAACTTTCATTCATTTATTTTGCCTCATAGGTCTTATCTTCCTTATAGTTGATCAATCAAATTAAGTATGGATATGCAGTTAAGTTTGCTTCTGATTTTACTAAATTCAACTACATATATCCTTGCACTTTATCTTAGTATTTTTGTAGTTGGCTTTTCTAAATGTTCATCACATTAATCAGTCAAATAAATCAATGCTATTCTTCAATCCCAAGTAGTTGAGATTAGCTCATTTTAAAAAAAAGTATTTGAGCTTAGCTGCATCTCTATGAATCCTCTATACCAGCTTCACTCTATTCAGACTCATCTCTTTCCAGTCAAATAATTTATCATTTAAGATAAGGAGTGCAGTGCAGTCTTCTCTGCCCTCCCAACCATAAATTTATTATTTAAGACGAATTAGGGTTCTCTAAAGCTAACCCAACAGTGCATTTTTAAACTTGTGTATTAACATCTTCATATTTTTAAGTATAAAATGTCAATCTTTCAAGATAACGTAAATCATTTTGTTACTGAGGTATTTATAAATTAATCTCCCATGCAAAACATAGGAGCTGAAAATATTCCTCTTATTAGTTAGTGTATCTTTATATTGCAGAGCTCCCGAATACTATGGTGATGAGTCTCTCGGACATGCATCTGAGAGTAACATATACCATAGAACTAATGCAAGTTCTGGAAATTATGATTCACCTTCTGCTTCACAACCAGTGCCGTTGAAAGCAGAGATGAGCGAACATGGAAATCATTACTCGTATCCCTCCTCTGCTGCTGGCTACACATATGAAACTGCACAACAATTGGCTGCAGCATTTAGTCAGCCACAGACAAGTTCCCAGATGCAAAATCTTGCTTCTTTCTCCAATGTAATGGTAAGAGTTTCCTCCCTTTGTCAAGGATGTAAGTAGTTTCTCTGCTCTTCATTGGATGTTTGCCTGCATATGACTTTGCATAGCTGAAGTTTGAAGGTAATTGTACTGAAGGTATATCGGGTGCTCAAGAAAAGTACATTGAACTGATTTATAGTAGGCTTTTTGGGGTAGGGGTTGTGTATCATAGTTGAACTTGTCATAGGTCAGCTCCCAAGGAGGACATACACAATAAATAATTGTTTCTGTCTGTTATACTTTTGACTTTCTCTTTTTGATTTGGTTAGATAGAGTTTGCTTACTATTGGCTTGCTATTCTGTTAGGAAGTTTATATTGACATATGCGATGATATGGTAGGAGTTGCAGGGTCAGCCCCTAAGGAGAACATACACAATAAATGATTACTTCTGTCTGTTTTACTTTTAGGGTGTGTTTGGTATGAAGGAAAATATTTTCGAATTTTCCCATGTTTTGTTGGCTTTAAATGTTTTGGAAAACATTTTCCTCATGAACTCATTTTCCTTCAATTGGAGGAAAATGTTTTTTCCCTATCAAAAGAACGGAAAATATTTTCCAAAACTCTTTTTCAACCTTCTCCATCCTATTCCCCATCTCCACCAACCCCACCCCTATCCACCACCCCCACCCCCTACACCCACCCCAACCTCGCCCACCACCCACCCTAAATAGAACTATTATTAAGAGTAATTTCTTTTGATGTTGTAGATAGAGTATTTATTTTATTTCAACAAAATTTCTCCATTTGCGTCTTTCTTCATTAAAGCCCGCGCTTTATTTGCGCTTAAAGTCCCAACAGACCTTAAAGCTTTTTTGCGCTTTTCGCCTTTGACAACACTGCACATTAGTTCTTTTGGGTTTGTGTGAATTTTGAATAGAATAATTGGGGGGGGGGGGAGTACATGAAACATGGGGATTTTGGGGAAGGTGAGTTTAGGAGAGTAACATAAAAAATTATTTTCCAAAAAATATTTTATACTCTAACCAAACACTAGAAAATATTTTCCAGAAAAAGTTTTTCACTCACCAACCAAACAAGGAAAAATAAGTGGTGATAAAACCACTCATTTTCTAGGAATGACAGAGAGTTTGCTTACTATTGGCTCACTATTCTCTTAGGTGTAAAATGACATGGAATGATATGGTAGAGTTGCGGGGTTAGTAGCTCCATTCTATTATCTGAGCAGGGAGGGGGGGAGGTCTAAATGTCGAGTTTAGTTGCGTTACTATACATTGCGCCCGGATAGATGTTTGCCTAATAATGCACTGAAAGATGTGAATGCATTCATATCTTTTGCAAGTCTTTTGTTTCTCATGGTGCAGCGAGAGGTGGGGGTTGGTGTAGAAGTTTGTGACATGTTCTTGAGATCATTATTCTTGCAGATTTACTTCTGTTTCTTGTTTCCGCAAGAATGATTTCAACTGCAAAGAATCATGATGTATTCAAAATCTAATAATGATTCGACCAGTTTTATTCTCTCGAGTCTTATAGTTTCTCTTTTGAAAGTTAATTATTGGTGGATGTCACAAGTACAACATGATTACTTGTTAGTATCACTATAAAGGCACTGGTCTATGGACATGTTATAACTTTTGAGTAGCTCTTGCACCATCAAGGAAAATCTTTTGCTTGTTATAGACACTAGTTTTATTGAACTTTGCTTTAGACAATATAATTAACTAAGTTGAGTAATTCACTAAGGTCTGCTAGAGTAAAAGATGACCATGGACAATCTTTTCCTTGTTTCCTTTTGAGTAGCACACTATTTCTTTTAACTCTTTTGGACACTGCCCTTTTCTTGTGATCCTTTAGTTTTTTGCTAGGATTTTTTGGGGGACAAGCTAATGCTAGAGTTTCCTTCTGCTTATTCTGTATTTGAAGTTGATAAATATAAAATAATAGTGGCAAATGTGTGAAAAATCAAAGCCTGCGGCACTATTGTGGGGTACCTAGTATAAGTGGTAATTTGCTATTTTTCCTAATGTATCTATATTCATCCAGGAATTGGTTTTAGTTTTATAAACTCTAGAAAGATAATGCCTATAGTACCTGCTTTTCCCGTGTGAGGAGCGGTGGTAGGTCAATGGAGTACAAGAGCAGAAGAGGAACATTTAAGTTCCCACCAGAATTTTCTACAGCGAGGTACTCATTTAGCTATTTTGTTGGAGCAGGCCTTCACAAATTCATTGCCAAGTACCTTGTTGGCTGCTAATGTTCATGCTGGTCGTGAATCTGATCCTTCATACTCACCATTTACTGCAACACAAGCAATGCCCTCAAAATATGGCAACTCTGTTTCTTCAATTGGAGGTTCAACTATTTCCATGCCCGAGGTAATACTATCTTGATGAAGTTAATTGTATTTTTCATAGTGAATTTCTTTTTCCTCATGTGCACTTGGTGTATTGCTCATGACTTGTTGCTTGTCAAAATTTTCATGTATCGTAAAAAGCAAAACATGATGCTTTCTTGCCTTTTTAGAAATATTTATAATGCTTGTTATAGTTGTCTATTTGTACATAATGAGAATACTGTACATTATGGATCTAATTGCATCTAACACTGTGGGTGGGACCTCTTAACAATTGGGGATGAAAGTTTGATGATAGCATCTGCTGTTTGAAACTAAAATTTGAAGGCCGTTTCTCTTAATGTCCATCCAATGTTTTAGAGGCAACATTTGGTATTTTTTAAAACTCGTGTGGGTTGGTGTTTTCACTCTGTATACAAAGATAATTAGTTACTCGTCATGGATTTTCAGAATATTTTGAAGACTAATTTGTTTATTTGTGTGGTACAGTTACTCGTCATGGATTTTCAGAATTTTTTAAAGGCTAATTTGTTTATTTGTGTGGTACAGTTAGAGGGTCTAGTTCATGGAGAGGAAAATTACTCTTTTGATTTAGGAAAAGGAGGCTGAAGTTGTGTATATAATATTCTTATAATAATGTTACCTTTTGGTTTTCTCATGTAAAATTTTCTTTTGGGTTGTTACAAAAGAAAAGAAATGGTAATAAGATAATAATAATCTGAAATTTAAGAGATTCACAGTAAAGTTGTGAATTTTGATTCCTACAAGTTACCTATAAAAGCAACCGTTTCATCTAAGATGAGTGTAAAAAAGAAATTTAATTGGCAATTCATATGAAAGCTAGTGTATATATATGTATTATAGTTTTCCATTAGTATGAAAAGGTTGTGTAAGATATGGATAGAAGATTTTCTATCTTATGTCTTCTTCCTTTCTAGAGTAATAAGTTTAACAATTTCTCCCTTCATATGTCGTCGTGTAAATCACTGATATTGTTTCTGTTGATTTGCAGTCTTTGAGGACTGCTGGTTTTCAATCAGCACAACCTACACAGCAGACACTTTCTGGAACTAGTGTCACCACCGGACCTGCTGTGCCGCAACATCTTACTGTACATCCATATTCCCAACCAACACTTCCTCTGGGACCGTTTGCTAACATGATTAGTTATCCCTTTATGCCTCAGAGCTATACGTATATGCCATCTGCATTCCAGCAACCATTTGCTGGTAGCAGTACTTATCATCAGTCGCTAGCGGCAGTGCTCCCCCAATATAAGAACAGTGTTTCCGTCAGCAGCTTACCTCAGTCTGCCAGTGTTGCTTCTGGATATGGTGGTTTTGGAAATACAGCAAGTATCCCTGGTAACTTCCCAATGAACCCTGCTGCTGCTCCCTCTGGTACTAACTTGAGTTACGATGATGTGTTGAGCTCTCAGTACAAGGATACCAATCATTTAATGTCTCTTCAGCAGGTAAGCAATGCACTTGCTATAAATGCTGTTTGATTATTTAAAGACAATAGGACAAATTGCTGTCGACTTGCTTTCTCTAATATAATAGGTTTTGATATGTTTCTAATTTGGACTAATAGTTGTGATATGTCGACTCAGCATTTTCTCGATCACTGTTCTTCCTTTCCTTGATTTTGAAGCTCATGTTTATGTTCATTCCCCTTCCTTTCAGGGTGAGAATTCAGCTATGTGGCTTCATGGACCTGGCTCAAGAACAATGTCTGCTGTTCCTGCTAACACATACTATGGTTTCCAAGGTCAAAACCAGCAAAGTGGTGGATTTAGGCAAGCTCAACAGCCAATGCAGAATCATGGATCTTTGGGCTACCCAAATTTCTACCATTCTCAGGCTGGGATCTCATTAGAACATCAACAGCAAAATCCAAGGGATGGGTCATTGGGTGGCTCTCAAGGCCAGCCAAAGCAGTCTCAACAGCAGCTATGGCAAAACAGCTACTAATAATCTCTTACTGCCTCCTGCTTTTTCGGAGTCTTGTAGTGAGTTTGAAAGAGGCCTTTCAGGGTGTTGCTTTGGAAATAACTTAAACGTCCCAAGGGGAATCGACTGGCTGCTACCCTGTGCCTCGAGGTTGTACTTTACGTATTTGTCATCAGTCAAATGTAACGTAGGAATGTGAGCTAACGTCGTGCTAGTGGACTTTTCTTGTTTTGTTAACTCTTTGTTTCACAGTTAACCCCTTTGCTTCTTTATCTATAGTGATAAGTGATGTTCTGTTTCCACTAAGCAATGTGTTGCAATCCATCTTAGTTTCCTAACCAGTTTAGCCCTGCTTGCTGCACAAATGATTTAGATGTGGTATTTTTATTATCAGGTTTTACTTATTTCCTACTTCCATTGAGCCTAAAATTCCTGGCACAATAAGGTGGAATGTACAAAGATCTCCCTTTATTTGAAAATATTGTTAATGCCCTTAGTATAGTATTATAGAGAAGACAAGTTTTGTGGTTCAGTCCTGTACGGCTCACCTAAAAAAATCTCTTTGATTATGCGAGCTATTTTATATGATGTTTTCAGAGGAAAATGACGATTGATTCCTATTATGGAGTCGGTATAGAAAACCTTTAATCTCATCTATCCTCTTTGCCATTTGGTATCGAATGTGGTCAAGTTTCACTTGAGAAATTAGACATGCAGGTTAACTTACTTCATGCTTTGATTCTATAGCACTTTCTTTTGGAACTAGCCTATAAGGTGAAACGGACTACATCTAATGGTATTGACTTTTGAAGTTACTATTCGTTTATAAAGAAATGATAGATCTAATTGGAGCATTTGGTAATTTACGCTTAAGTTTTAGTTTAGAGTACGAAACCTGACATGCTAGATTTGGATCATTACCATCGGTTCGTAACGAGCTTTATAAACATTAGTTTACATCTTTTGCTTTTTAGTTGCACAATGAATTGTGACTAATTTGTCCTAGTAAATACATCATTATTATTTCAATTCAGCTACTATTTTAAGTTTTGAAAATTTATCATGTATTTTCTTCTTATATTGACATGTAGTGACTCCATTATGGCACCAACATTGCTATAATTTGTCAAACCTGTGGAACTGACCAACATCAGAATAATAAGATAATTGCAAGCTTGGAAGGCAAGGAAAGATCACAACTTTGAGTAAATTACAGTGAACAATAAATAGGCTATAAACCATCTCTGTTGCTACATATATAAATTCCTTGGCTTAATTGATTCCATTAAACCCAAACTCAACGGAAGACCATAAGCTCGGGGCTCGACGAAACAGAAAGTTTCAGCTTGTTGAAAGGTAGTAGGATGTGGTCTAAAGGATCTCAGATTAACTGTCACACAAGCCCATAGAAGGTGATGTGATATAACATGATTTTTCAGATGACAGAAAAGATGAACCAAAATAATTAACTACATTAAAGGCAAATAATAAGGAACCAAGAAAAGGAAATCAGGAAAAGACACTATGTGAGGTCACAATCCACATTGCAAATGAGTTCTTCCCCCCTCACTACACAAGCATCAAGTTTGCATTACATCTTAATGTGTTCAACTAAGTCGAAAGATGTAGAAACAAGAGACTGGGCATAAGTTGGAAGTATAAGATCTAAAACATATGCAACTTGATGCTCATCGATTAGTTCATTCAGGAGGAAATCAATGCTTGCGAAGCCTTGGTTTCCCTTTCTTTTGTTGACCCAACAAATCATTTGAGAAGAGATCTTGCTAAATGTTCTCGTGCAGTTGCCAATGCTTGGCTTATTGTCTGAACCAGAAAGAACGCATAGTGAAAAGATGAGTTAATTGCACAGGGATGCTAATTAATGAAACAACTATTCGATCAGTTTGAAGGAACACATCAGGAAACAGAGCAATATTTACCTGCTCTGACAAAGGTGCCCCAGAATCCACGCTATTGCTTGCCACTTTCCCGGCAATAACATTTGCATCCGTTTCAAGAACAATTCTACAAGAGATAAGAAAGTAAAATGGAGGATCTTCGTAAGATTGTAAGTTAATCAGAAGTAGTTTCAAATTCTTCATCAGCTTAGTTTCCTGTAACTGAAATTGAGAGCAAGATTGAATGTCTGCACTCTTTTCCATTTTCTTTTGCCTACTTCAATTCTCAAGGTCAAACACTCTAATAAGTACTACACAGGGTATGTGAAGAAGAAATAACTATAATTCTATATAACTACAAAGAAAAGAAATAAAGGATGCTAACATGTAGTATTTTGATAAAATGAGTAAAAGTTGCAAAGCAAGTTAAGACAAAGATTTTAATTACTCAAAATTTGAAATAAATAAAAAAATCATGGTACAATTCTCTTACCCGCCATCAACAATTTCATCAAGACACAAAAGAATAAGGTCCAAATTTTCAAGTGCCTCCTTCTTCTCTACGTTGCCCCTAAAACAAAAGGCATTTGCAGCTAGATAAGTACATGAAGACGAAAATATCAAGGGATGCATATCGAAAAGGAAAACATTGCTCTTGTAGACAACCTAAGAAGAATACCAACAGCATCAGAGAACCCCTGGAGCACACTGGCAAGGATTATTTCATTTTCATTGTCACTCCCGGTAACAAAGAAATGAAGATCTTGGGAAAACTTGTAAACAACAATATAGTTATCAAACATTGTTATCTCCGCTGCATAAGAAGTAAGAAGAGTGATCAGACAGATCAAGGTTCTCTTTCTTTCCCATCACAAAGTTAGAGTTTTAGCAGCAACTGGGGGAGAGGGGGGGGACCCAATATGTTGCACAACTGCTTAAGCACAAGGGCATTCTTTAGTAAGTGGCATAAAGACAATTCTTAATATATATGGAGCAATTAAGGAGCAAGACTTCGGATTCATATGACCTGGAGAAAACCAAATTCTAGAAGAGGACATGCAAGCAAACGAAAGAAAACCAAGTCTTTAAGAACATTATTGTCAACCCACCACCACTAACCAGAGTTCCTATTTGGTAAATTAGCAAAACTTCTAATAGCTTGTCTTTGTTTTTAGCACTTGATTAAGACTACCACAAGAGTTTTATAATAGTATTGTACAGAGACTGGTAATATCTACTGCATAAGATAGTCTCACCGACAACTCTAGTGCAGAATGGAACCTAACCAACTGGCAGGATGACTTTTGCTTCCTTTGCATGTTGAAAGGGAGACCAAAATGTGCAGACAGTAATACTTGAAAGTATGAAACAAAATAAAGGAGATAATTTTGAAAGAGCACGACCAAACATAAATAAATAAATCAACAGTAAAAGAGAAATCATACCTTCTGCCCTGGCATTAGTCTTTTGTGTCTTGGCAAACACAGCCTTCTCAAAAGCTTCCCTTGCAATAATTGTTGGCCAATCATCTGAGTAGTACTTCACAGCAACACGCTTTCCTTCGGAATCTAGAAGCAGAATGTTCTTAACTGAAGGGCAGGTCTCCTACAAAGAGGATGTGAAGGATATTATAGCAGGATCTTTTGTCTAGATATCCAGCTATGAAAAGAATAAGGGATGAATTTCTTTTCATACGTTGTAGAAAAATAGGTTAAAAACGTATATTGCCACATCTGACAGAGATGGAAATCATGCATAAATTGCTCTGGTTCTATCTATCAAAGCTTCAAGTTTAACCATCGTTCCAAAAATTCCAAGATACTCACTTTTGCATATTTCTCCTTTTACTTTTTCTATCCTAGCACGTGTAACATATAATCATATTCCAAACCAAAGCATAACTGTAGCACAAATAAAGCTGCCTTCCCTTTTTCATGGCCTCCTACACAGCTATAGATGTCAACCAGAAACTACTTTCTCTCCAATTATATCCAACTCCAACATCAACTCATCAAGTCTCCAAGTCATGTGGAAAAACAAAAATATCCAAACACCTAAACCAGATTTTCGCTCAGTGGCTTTTTACCTTTATTCTCTTGATGGAAAATCCTCACTATTTAATAAAATAACTTTGCCTCACATCATATGCCCCTGTTATAAAGCACGATATTTCCTCCTTCATGAGCAAGACTTTTCCATTCTAAAGAGATGAATGCAGCATCCCATTTCAAGAAATATGAATCTAAGATTTAGCCCAGAAGCCTTAAATGTGTGGGTTGGTGTCAGAGGCGAATCCAAGATTTGAACTTTATAGGTTCAGAATGCCACTGAACCCTCTGATCATTCGAGTTACTGGGTTCAAAATTTAATATTTGTAAATATTTGGTTAGATTTCTGAACACATACACACGGTATGAGCTAAAGCTATTGGGTCCGGCTGAATCCATAGCTTATACGATACATACGCCCCCGGTTGGTGTCCATCTTAAATTTTGGTGTTCTTCCTATTAGGGTGTTGCAAAAGAATTAACTGGTGGGATATATAGTGTAAATAATCCTACTGGAGTATTTCATAACAAAAAAGTTTCTATCTTCCTTCTGTTAATTCTTACGTTTTTTTCTTCCTTTTGTTAATTCTTTTCCTTTTTTCCATTGTTGGAGACTTAAAAATGCTAGATCTGATAGATATACCGTCCCAATTTACCTCCATATAACAAACGCTGAAAACAGGTCAATAATCAAAGAGATCAAGAGAAAAACACTTTAAGCCAGCTTTTCCAGTTCTACCAAAATTAAAACCCCAAATACACAAAATTCATTTTCTACCAGCGCTGACCGCTAAATTCAACCAAACAATACATAAGATAAGTGATCAACGAGAATGCGCTTGTTTTGGGCAAATATGATAAAACATATTTAAAAAAAAGTTTTTTTTTTTTCACTTGGAAAATAATAGCAAAAGGGTTTAAGAGAGAGAGAGAGCTGACCATTGTGAGTGAGAATTGAGGAGAAAGAGCTCAGAATTGACGTTGAAGGCGGATCGCTCGACCTACGAACGCACCGTAGAGAAAGGAGGGAGGGAACCTAATTGCTGGGGCGTGATACTCGCTTCTTACTTTCTTTTTTATTTACTTATTATGTATGATTTTCACTAGGCGTTACAACTTGTGAAAGTTGTTTGCTTGTTTTTGAAGTTTCTTGCAAGGAAAAAGGTTCTTTTCACGGTCCTTTATTATTTTTATTTTATTTTATATTATGCTACTTGTTTGGGTATTCTTGGTTTAATTTGTCCAAACTAATTAAACCAGTTAAATCTATTTTTTAAAATATTGTAATCTAATCAAACCAATATAATCTAAATTTTATCAGATTGGGCGTTAGGTTCAATTTTAATTTTCTATTTATACAAATGTAGTTAATAATGCAAAGAAATTGATACTACATAAGTTTGACAATCAATGTATGAGGATGATAATTGGGACAATGACTCCTATGTAGGTGGAACAAAATTGTTGTACTAGGAAAATATTTTTTTCCACTCCAAAAGTTGTCGATTTTGCCTTCACAGACTGAGAATTTAGAAAAGAGGTATAACTCCACTACTTACTCTTTTCATTAATAAATCATGTTTGCATTTGTAATTTTTGTGAGTAGCTATTTTCATGTTTGCCTTTGCGGGCGAAGTGTAGCAATAGCGGTTTTTAAGCCCGCTATTTAAAATATATTCACGGTTTATAATGTATTTAAAGATTAATGAATTCACCTAAACTTCAGAACTAAGTGTCCTGAATTTTTGAGCTGCTAATTTAAAATTCAGGACTAAGTGTCCTGAATTTCTGAACCACTAATTTAAAATTCAGGACATAAGATTCGAACTTCAAGACATAATTTTTGAACTTTAGGACACGATGTCCTGAATTTCTGAACTACTAATTTAAAATTTAGGACATAAAATTCGAATTTCAGGACATAATTTTCGAACTTTAGAACACGATGTCCTGGAGTTTGAATTTTGAGTTTAAATTCTAGGACGTCAGCGAAATTGGCTAATCTTTAAATACATTGTGAACTGTGTATATATTTTAAGTAACATATTTAAAAGTTACTACTTGATGTCATTTCCACTGCCTTTGCTAGTTTCGAACAAATGCAAATTAGGAACAACCCACATAGAAATAAGGGTCGACCTAGGCAAGTTCCACCTTGCATTATATTTTCGTCGATTTCTATGCACCTTGGTGTGGCCACTTTTTTTTTTGGTTGAACATACTGTTGTTTTTTCTTTTCTTTTCTTCGTCACAAGACTGCAGTAAATTTCTTGAGCCAATAGAAAACGAGCCATATGGGAAATAACTGGAAGACATGAAAAATGTAAAATGGAATCTAGCATTTGAACCATGCTATTTTGCATTCTATGATTTGCACCAAAAGTACAAAAAGGTAGAGAGAAAGATCAAACTGAAGTTTTGCTACCTTCAGAGCATCTTCTGTTTGTCTCCTTTCTCAAATAGATTAGTTTTGGCCAAGCATAAGCTATCTTCTTCTGTTGCACTTCGCAGCTTGCATATACATCTTGTTTATTAATCTTTTCCCCAGTTCAGGCCCCTCTAGGAAAGCCATACACCCTTCTTCTATATTAACATTCACATATACATATGTAAAACATAATGTCTAAATAGAAACGTTTTATATGCACTTGTATATTTATGTAGACACTGACAATTTTAGCATCCTAACCTTTGTATAGAAACAAAAGAAATGTCTTGCGTACACGAGAGACACACACACACACACACACACACTCTCTGTCTTGCATACATTGTATTAGATTGCGATATTGTTGTATCAACTGGGCTTAAAGATCAAGATTTTCATTGTACAGTTGCAACTTACAAGTTAGTTGTGAGAACTGTTAAATAGATTTTCAAATCGAGTTGGGTTGCTGCTTAGAGGGATACAAGTTCAAGAAGGAACTGAAGAGGATTTGGAAGACTAACCAGTCTGCATTGCAAGAGTTGAAGAAACTGGATATATTTTTGAAGAAAAGTCTACTGTTGTACACTCTTTGATGTTCAACAGTTCAAATGTCTTAGTTTATTAGCTCTCTGGTGTAAATACATTGTATAATGATGAGCATATATATGATAGAATACCCTTATGAAGCTGATGTTGAGGTTTTTTTGTTTTTAAGATGAAATAGTCTTAAAATGAGGGTGAATCGGAAATGGACGGAAAATGAAATTTTTGAGTAAAAATTTTAAGTTTCCCCCTCTTGACAATGAGACATTGTACCATATTGGAAGAGGAAAAGATTTTTGGTGGGTATATATATAATTGCTCTTCTTGTAGCTCTTAAAGAGTTAAGAAGAAAGCAAGCCTCGCGCCGTCGCCGTCGTCGTCGCTCGGCTTCGGCTAACGGATATTTTTCAATCCGTGTATTGACCACCAGGCAGCCGCCTAATGCCTGCTATATATATATGTGCAACAGCTCTTGAAGAAAGACACACAATACACAAGACACAAAACTGAAATCGCTCAACAGATTTGGCTATACATTGCACTCCTTCCTCTCAACATTTCCATACGATTTTCTGAGTTTCTACTCCTTCGTTCTGCATTGTTTTAACTTCAAACAAAGCAACTGTAAGTGTGATTTGCTACCGAACTTTGTGTTCGCTGAAATACTGGGGTTTGAAGTACCGCTACACCAGTGTGTGATTCGTTCTATCCTGGGAGGAAATAATCCATTACCTTGGGTAGTAGGAGGGGATTAAATTCCTTAAGGAAACACTGTGAATTCAGTGGGCTCGAATTAATTACTGTTTCATTACGATAACTTATATTTTGCAGAATTATTATTTATAAATACAAATTTTGAAAAGGACTAACAGCTGACAAATCTGATATATAGTCATTGCTACTCTGTTTCAAATCAGGATCTTTCTACATTTTCTAGTTTCATACCTGATTGTGTCCCTATCAGGACTCAGGTCTGTATGAAATGAGAGTATTTCTCTGGCAAATCTCTTTTTGAGTCGAACATACATAATAAATGATATTTAAAAGTTGAAAAAACAAGCACATCTTCTTTTTCACTTCGCATTATTTTATCTTATGATTTTACAGAAGCCTAAACAACATGAAATCGAATATATATAAAGGATTAAATTAAAACATATTCTTTGTATACCTTTTGCCACAAAATCTGATCTTAGGGGCTACTTTGGTCCGCTAGTTTTGGAAGGGCCACATCTCTCCACCATAACATCATACAATTGCTTCCCATTAAAAATAACAGGGAAAAAGTGGATTTGTCCCTCAGGTTTAGTCTGTGTCTCTTTAAAATAAACCAAAATGGGGAAAGTAGGCCACCATAATTCCCAGTTCACAAATGTTGAATATTTCCAGCGGTTCTTTCCACCCACAAATACATTTTCACCAGACTCCTTGAGTTGCTCCCCAACTTTAACCTCAAGAGCCTCATCATCAAATACAAATCTGACTCTTGTTGTCTGAAATAATAGGAGCAATCCAAGAAGACCAACAGGAACAGCTGCTGCTAGATTTTCTGTATAAAATAAAGCACCAGATGCTCCTAGAAGGAGAATTGGAATACGGTAATCAGGGTCAGGAACAACAGTAGTAATCTCCTTCTTCTTAGTTTTCCTCTCAAACAATGAGGTGATCGCAGTGTGACGGATTCTTTTGAAGTTTCTGCAGGTCAGAAGTATCTCTTTGCCGTAGAATGAGCTCTGGAATTTGTGACTCAGAGGTCTACCTACTACTACTTCTCTTTGATTTGCTTTGGGTAGAGTGATGAAGGAGGAAGCAGATACAAGAGCGCTCTCCATTGCAATGAGTGAGAGGCTCTCCAAAACTGCTCTTACTTGTAACTTTTCTATCCTTTCATTTCATTTCATCAGTAATAGAAGATATAGTTTTCTGTTTCTTTTTTATTACTAGTAGGAAGATCACTTGTGCCTTTCCTTTTGTGGTTTTTGGGTTGGTGGGCTTCTATGCTTCATTATGGGCCAAGTAAGAGAGGGTGATTTGCACAAATAGGATCTTTTGCCAGAAATTCTGACCAATCACTAGAATTTTCAGCATTAGGATTTCTGGTGCTTCAAATTCTGCCATGTAGCTATTTTTTCAAAAAATTTCTTAACGGGATCAAAATATAAATGATTGTTCTAAATATATTATGGAGAAGCCCAGATAATAATACGTACACATGTATTATCCGTTCATGTTCCTACTCGAAACAAGTTGATTCTACGCGATTTCTTTTCTTGTTGAGCTCAATAATTAAACAAAGTTAGTTCTCCAACATATTTTGGAGTGCAACTTTCTAGTTTATTCTTCAGTGTCATACCTACCAAAGACTTTTAACAATAAGATAAAAAAGAAAAACCATGGTTTTGCTAGTGCAATCAAAGAGGAAATATACTATGACTTTCTTGAAATAAATTGTGATTGTAAAGTGCAATACTTCATTATTACTTTATTAGAGTGTACAAAAAACAAAGTAAAGAAATGGATATTAAAGCAGGAAAGCCAGGAAATCCATTAATTAATAGTTGAAATAATGAAATAAGCAAAAGAACTCAGCAATCCAACTGTCACACTAGCATCACTCTTTATATGGCAGAATGGGATTGCAGTTCTTTAATTTTCACTTTCCTGCAATATCTTTACAGTTCCAATAATCGTTTTGAAACTTCAAGCTTTGTTATCTCCATGAAATTCTCCACTCGTATAGTTTCAAAACCAGTCAAGATTATACGAAACTGACAAATGAATGAAAGGAAGTAACTAAATCTTGTTGCTCCTTGGTAAAACCGCTGTCTATTAGCGCTGCTGCTGTTGTTTGCTGCAGATTGTATTTATGTAGTGCGCAGCTTTCTATTTTTTGGATCCTTAAAAATTACTCTGAATGCAGACTAATTACATTTCTCCACCTTGAGAGAAAGAGAAGATCTTGAATTATCCTGGGAAATAGCATTTGCCATCAACTAATCATCAAAATCTAGCAGTGGTATCTGCAAAATAACAACAAATTACTAAAATTTAAGACGGCATAATCAAAAGCTAAAATATTGGAATAATCTGAAAAGGATGGAGAGAGATAATCTCCCTTGAGCAGCTTTTAGAATGATTCAATCTGGTGCAAATCAGTTTAGACTTTAGAGCTACAAATCATTTTTCGTTAAGTTAGTGGAAATAATGACTTCTTTTATAACGGTCAATTCAATGCTGATTGTCTGTGTTGTTATCTATCAGGTTTCAAAATGAAGTGCATGCAGTTGGCCTACAAGCTAGACAGCAAATCGTAGCACCATGTGACAGTCATATAAGGGGAATTTGTCAATAATCATTCAGGATTGAGGATTGCCTTCATTAAGGTTCTTAATGATCACTCTGAATTGTATAATTCAAAAGACTTAATTGGGTGTTAAACATCGATTGCAAGATGGTACTGTGTTTAATTGAATGTTAAGCAACAGTGAGGACTACCATGTATAATACTAATGAACTTGTACAATCCAAGAAACAGCTAGAAGGTGCGCAAATCACATTTAACCAAATTACGACAGCTGATGCTTTGGATACTTTAGTTTATAGAAGTCGTGTTTTTGTCATACTGTTTGACTTACACACAGTACCCTAACTTTAAGAGAATTTGCAAAAATTTGAATCTCTCTCAATTTTTGGATGGAAAAAGCCAAGTGCTTTGCACATGACACAGCCTGTTGAGGGTTCATAGTCCGTTTTCATCTGTGAATAATTTTTGGAGGGAATAAAATCAAAATCTATAGGTTACCTCTAACATGCATATAAATTGGTGATTTAAAACTGCATGTATATAAGAGGTAATGGGTAGATTTTAGAGCTAATTAGTGCTCCTATCACCTCTAGAAATTATTTTATAGACAACACAAATTTTGGACCCTCAAAAATATCTGAAAAAATGATGCTCAAGGCACATGGCTTCTAGCTGACACAAAATTTACATTGTTAAGGGGAGGTAACGATTTTGTGGATTATTTAAGTTAGGGCATTATATGCATATAGAAAAATATAATAAAGAATATAGGACCCTTATAAATCAGGTACCAAAAGTGCAATTGGATCAATAAATGATGTAAGCCTCTACTGGAGTTAAGGGGCTGGTCGCAAAGGGCTAGTCAGGAACTCTTATTGAGATCACATTTAAAAGGCTCATCTAGAAAGAATTGTGCAATAGGAAACTAGGTCGGTTCTGGAAATGGCAAGAGCATAAATTGACAGAAGAATGGCACACATAGATAGGGGTGTACATGAGGCGGTTTGGTTTGGTTTTTTATTAAACCAAAATCAAACCAACTATGTCGGTTTATTAAATTTATAATCAAATCAAACCAACATAAACTCGGTTTTTTCGGTTTCGGTTTTAGTCGATTTTCTCGGTTTCTTCGGTTTTTTGGTTAATTTTCGATTTTATTTTTTAGTTATATTGTGCTTGAAAAAGAGATCAAATAATCACCAATTATCCGCATGATTACTATTCATTAAAATAATATAAGATAACAGTTCTACCCAAATCTAAAAGAACAAAATAACATAATTGGTTTAATCAAACACTTTAGCTTACCAAATTGTATTGGAGCAGTAAGACTAGTATGCAATTACAAACTTGAACAATGGCTACTTCTCAACAAAGAATTGCAGAGTGGGAAGCTCGTGCGAAGTGGAGGGAAGGGTTTCCAATATTTGGGGTTCTTTGAGTTTGGAATTGGAACATAGGGAAGATACGGAAGATATGAAATAACCTATTTTATTGTCTTTTGTCTTGTTGGGTTTTAGTTTGGACTTCAGATTTAGGTTATGTAGATAGAATCTACTTAGTGGATAGTGAATTTACAAACCCACACATAAATAATATCTTAAGACATTGAAAACTATAAAATAGTTTAGAAAATACTTACAAATTAGATTTTAATGATTATTTTTTATGTATAATTTTTTTTAAATATATATAATATATATATATATATATATATATATATATATATAATGTCGGTTTGGTTTAGATTCGGTTTGACTCTTTTTTGTTAACACCAAACCAAACCAAGAGTGACCTGTTTTTTATTTTCCAACACCAAACCAACCAAACCAAACCACAAGTCGGTTTTTTTCTTCGGTTTGACTTGGTTCGTTGGTTCGGTTTGGCATGACGGTTTGGCTTGTACACCCCTACACATAGATATCACTGCAGCACTTTGGACCAATAAGTACAAACCTGAAATATTCTACTTCTAGCAGCCAGTCTCCCCATCTAAGGCCAAGTTCATAGGAAATGTACTAGAGAGGATAGCAGTTCTTGCTGTGTTTACTGAAAATCTAGAGTCAAAAACTTTTTGTTCAGTGGATAAAGCTCAACATGATACTAGTAAGAAACAGCAATGTGGATCTAAGCCATGTTATAGTTGAGAATCTAATCTAATGGATCGAAGGATCTCTACCCGATAGGTAAAACAACTATAAAACTGGCAAATTAAGGTAGTTGGGTAGCCTCAGAAGGTATGAAGGACACAACTATACTTCCTTTTTATCGACTAAAGCTCCCCAAGACATGGAAATATTCGAAGTCTGCTTTTTCAATTTAGCTACAATTATCTTTAAAAAGAAAAAGGGTGTGTGTGAGTGGAGCAAACCATTAATTTCTTCTTGCAAATACGAAATGAAGTGCCAAAACCAAAATTCATACACCAAACTACTTTAGATCTATCACTTGCAAAATTTCCAATTCCAGCCACTAAAAATATATATACAATCTTAATTTCAGAGAGACAAAGAGTTTACCTGTAATAGAGACTCATCTAGAAAAAGGCTTTTGAAGAAGAGCTGTCAAATAAACTTCCCCATTCTTCACACCACTAGCATCATTCTTATTTGCTACAGCCCACTTCACCTTCCTGTAGTTCAATTTCCAAATCAGGGGTTGGAAAACCTTCTCAAGATCCGCCTTTTTACTAAAGAAATGATCCAACCATAAATACCCACCACCCCTCAACACTCTATCAACATCAAAAAACAAGAACTCCATCATAGTCAATGGAATCCACCTATTCACAGCATGGCCACATCTCACAAGATCCACAACCCCATCAAACACAGGCAGCCTCTGCTGCAAAGGCACATGTAATGGCACCAATCCCCTGAGTGCCACAGTCTCACTATAAGGGGCACCAAGATTCATAGTTGTGGTCACTACAGTCACATTTTGCAGCTTCATTTGTGCTGCAAAAGTTCCTGTACCGCCGCCAATATCAAGTGCCAGCCTAATCACACTTTTTGAGGACTTAGTAAGCTGGAGAAACTGTGGAATTGGAAGATCCAGATCTGATTTATAACCCAAGAATCTTGATCCCTCAACTTTCATATCAAATCCCAAGTTGGGATTTTTCTGAGACAGACAAGAAAAGCTTTTGCAAGAGTAACTGTTCCACAACAAGGCCTTTTCAGGGAGCGTAGAAAATGGGGTTTTAGGAAGTGAAGTGGGAATACTAGAAGGGGTTCTTGAAAAACATCTTCTCCTAGGAAGAGGGTGGCAGCCTCTGAGGATAAGGGACTCAGCTACTGAAGAATCTGAGGGGCAAAGACTAAAGGGTGTATAGTTCATGTACTGATGAAGCAAATCAGGATGGTCTTTACAAGAAGAAGCAATAGGTGATAGGTGGGTGTAAAGGAGGAGGTCAGAAGGGATGGCGAGTATAGATTTCTTGGCAGCAGCAGCTGGAGGAGCAGGAGGCTGGAGGCGCGTGAGGTGGTTAATGGTGGCGCGTATGGTTTGAAGCTGGTGAAGAAGGTGGTCAGGAACAGGAGGAGCAACAGGGGGCTTGGATTGGAGATTGGAAGAGAGGTGATACAAAGAAAGAATGTTGGTAGCTACCATTGCTACTAACAGAAGCAAGTTTAGACCCATTGTGAACCCCATCTTTTTGCTCCCTCCAAAATTTTCTTGGCTGCTGATGCACTTAAAGAGTATGCAAAAGCTTAAAAAAGCAGAAAGTTTTGTGCTTTACTACTATTTCTACCGACCCAGAGAGGTTTACATTAAATGAAGGATTTGTTTTTAGATCTATGAGCCAAGACAGGTTTTCTGGTGTCTGAATTTGCGGGTGATTTTTTCTTTTAATAATATGTGAATGTTTTGTTTGATCTGAGATGTGAGTGGGCAGTTGGGATGTAGAGTGTGGACTTGCATTTCTGAGTCAATTTGTTTACTTGGTTTTTTTACTTCTTTTGTGTTTTTGTGTTAGTATTTTACTGTTCATATGGTCTGTGAATCTTAGTGCCTTTATTATAAAATGCTCAAGTGGAGTTCTGAAAGGCACGGGAACATGGGATTCCTTTGATTTCTACTCCACATTATTGTTTGCGCCTTTCCATTTTCGTTTATTGGGACTATTTTTTAGAGCGAACACCTAGTATTTCATGTTACTTTGTTAAGGATCATCTGGTTTCAAACCAAATTACACATGAGTTATCATCCCAAAATGATGATGCAGCGAAGAATAATCATTAATTTTTTTCATATATAGTCTAACTTCTATAGATTGATAATATATAAAGTCTTAACACTCTCAAATCATTTAAAAATAATTACACATAATCCATATTAAATGGAATCGGTAACTTTAAAAATAAAATAAGTATACGCAATTCAATTGCATCGTTATTAGATAAAAATACAAGTACAAATGGTTTAATTTATTGCTAATTCTTTATTTTTATTTTTCTTGAAAATGTATTTTAAGTTCAATATTTCATTAATCAAATTCAATTTGAGTTTTAAGTAAACTAATAAGTTAGTATATCATTCAATCTCAATTGATTTCAATTAGCAATTTAAGCTATTAATAGTTTTTTTTTTTGTTAATCAATCAGTTTATTATGAATTACTACATTTTTCAAAACACTAGTTTCTCTCCACGTGCGTTGCACGTGTATGTTCGAGCTATGTAATACACAATGTTGTAAAATAATATCAATATTATTAAAGAAAATATTTGAGTAAATAATTATACATGACAAAATAGAGTATATATATGAATGATCAATATTAATTATCGTAGAGTACTTTGTTTGTCTAGGTCAAATAATTGGATCGTCTCAACCTACAAAGATAAACAATCAATATTTAATTAGATACATGTGATTTTCAGCAAAATCTCTCAATAAAGTAATAATTATATGATATAGTTGTATTTTAAAATTAAAAATTGCATAAATTGTTATGAAAATAATTATATTGTGGATGTCCATTTATTACTCCGCTATAGATAATCTTTCTGAAGAAGATTATCTATTTAGTACTCTGTTAAAGTTTATCTACAAGCAGTTGATGCAGGCAGGTTGCAAGCAGCTCAATGAAATGATTTGCAGCAGCTTCTTATTAAACAGGCAGGTTGCAAGCAGCTCATGCAGACAACTTACAAGCAGCTAAAGAAAAGCCTTGCAACTGATTCCTGAAAAGCCTCGCAGCTACTTCCTTTCTTCTATAAATAGAGGAGTTTTCAGTTCATTATGTACATAAGTTTGAAGTTTGAATAATATATCAGTTTCTCTCTATACTTGTCTTTACTTTACAGTCTTTATTTTATAACACGTTATCAGCAAGAGACTCTACCATCTCGAGAAAATACTTTGAAAGTATCAGAGATACGAACTTTTTTTTTCTAAATAATGTTAAATCTTTCTAAACTTGAGTTTGTAGCCCTAGATATATCGGGCAAAAGCTACACGTCTTGGGTGCTTGATGCCGAAATTCATCTTGATGCGATGGGTCTGGCAGATATCATCAAAGATAAAAATTAAGCATCAAACCAAGACCGTGCCAAAGCAATGATATTCCTACGCCATCACCTTGATGAGGGCCTGAAAATGGAATATCTTACTGTTAAAGATCCAGTCATACTGTGAAATAATTTGAAAGATAGATATCACCACCTGAAGATGGTTGTTCTTCCACAGGCACGTTATGATTGGATTCATCTAAGGCTACGAGATTTTAAATCTATCACTGAGTATAATTCTGCTATGTTCAGAATTATTTCTCAATTGAAACTATGTGGTGATAATATTACTAATCATGATATGTTGGAGAAAACTTTCACCACTTTTCATGCCTCGAATATGCTCCTGCATCAGCAATATCAAGAGATGGGATTCAAAAAGTATTCCGAACTTATCTCACATCTTCTTGTAGCCGAGCAACATAATGAGCTATTAATGAAAAACCATGAAAGTCGACCTACTGGTTCTTGTCCATTCCCTGAAGTGAATGAGACGAACTTCCACCAAGATAAGAGTGGAAGAGGACGTGGCCCCAGTCGTGGTCATGGCTGTGGTCGGGGAGGAAACTCTAATCGTTGTAATAACAATACACCAAAGAACCCTCCTCACCACCAGCAGTGAAAAAGGAAGGAACAAAAGCATGAAGCGGTGCAAGCAGCAAAGCCAGAAAATGCATGCTATAGATGTGGAGGAAAAGGGCACTGGTCACGTACATGTCGTACGCCAAAGCACCTGGTAGAGCTGTATCAAGCCTCCTTGAAGAAGACTGAGAAAAATGCTAAAGCAAATTTTATTTCTGAAAATAATTTAGACTTCATGCATTTGGATGTAGCTGATTATTTTGCACTCCCAGAAGGAGAAACAAGTCATGTGATCGGTAGTGAATCTGTAAAAATATAAATATTTTAATTTTTATTATTTGTAGTAGATAGTATGGTTATGTAATTGTTGTACATAAATAAAATTTATGCTTTGAAAATGATGTTTACTATCATATTTATTTTGTTTGTCATTTTAAAAAATATGGATAATCCTCAAATAATGTTTGGATCAAAGACCAATCTTGAAGATATTTGTGTAATTGATAGTGGAACAACTCATGCCATATTCAAAGATCATAAATACTTTTCTTATTTGCATAAGGAAAAAGTAATTTTTTCTACAATTTCTTGTAATATAAGTTTGATTGAAGGCTCCGGAAGACCTACTGTATTTCTGCCAAAGGGAACAAAACTTATTATCGACAATGCATTGTTCTCCTCCAAGTCCCGAAGAAACTTGTTGACTTTTATAGATATCCACCGAAATGGATATCATGTTGAGACAGTAGATAAAATGAACGTGAAATATCTTTATATTACAAAAAATATTTCTCGCCAGAAATGTATTGTAGAAAAGTTACCAACTTTATCTTCTGGCTTATACTATTCAAAGATTAGTACAGTTGAAACACACTCTATCGTAAATCGGATGTTTACTGATTCAAATACTTTTGTGCTTTGGCATGGCCGTTTGGGCCATCCTGGATCAATAATGATGAGACGAATTACTGAAAATTCGAGCGGGCATCCATTAAAGAACCTGAAGATTCTTACAAATAATGAATTTTCTTGTGATGCTTGTTATCAAGGCAAAATGATCACTAGACCATCACCAATGAAGGTTGGCATTGAATTCCCTGCCTTTTTAGAACGTATACATGGGGATATATGTGGACCTATTTACCCACCAAATGGGCTGTTTAGATATTTTATGGTCCTAATAGATGCATCTTCAAGATGGTCTTATGTGTGCCTACTATCATCTCGCAACCTGGCGTTTGCAAAGTTATTAACCCAAATAATTCGATTAAGGGCACAATTCCCAGATTATCATATAAAGGTTATTCGCCTTGATAATGCTGGAGAATTCTCATCTCAAGCTTTTGATAATTACTGTCTATCAGCTGGGATAAAAGTTGAACATCCTGTAGCTTATATTCATACTCAAAATGGCCTTACAGAGTCATTTATTAAACGACTGCAATTGATAGCAAGACCACTACTTATGAAAACAAAATTGTCCATTATTGTTTGGGGCTATGCTATCTTGCACGCAACATCACTTATCTGTCTCAGACTCACACGTTATAATAAATATTCTCCGTCACAATTAGTTTTTGGTCATGAACCAAATATTGCCCATCTACGAATTTTTAGATGTGCTGTATATGTGCTAGTAGCACCACCACAGCGCAACAAGATGGGCCCCCAAGGAAGGTTAGGAATATATATTGGGTTTGAATCACCCTCTATTATTTGCTATCTTGAACCATTGACGGAAAATTTATTTACTGCTCGATTTGCAGATTGTCGATTTGATGAAATAAATTTTTCATAATTAGGGGAGAGAAAAAGAAAATCAAACGAGAAATTGTGTGAAAAGTTTTATCATTATCTCACTTTGATCCACGCACCCCTATATGTAATCAGGAGGTCCAAAAGATCATCCATTTACAAAATATAGCAAATCAAATGCCAGACGCATTTACTGATTTGAAAAGGATAACTAAGTCACATATCCTTGCAGAGAATGTTCCTATCCGAATTGATGTCTTAGCAGGACCATCTACTAGCATGAGATCTAGTGAACCTAAAGCACGCCTGAAGCGTGGTAGGCTTTTGGGTTCTAAGGATCGAAATCCTAAGAAAAAAAAAACGACAAATGATCAAAATGATATTATGAAGGGATCTCCTGAAGAGACCCAAGATCTAATTAGTTCTGAGATTCTTGAAGAAATTAATGAACCTGAGACTCAAGTGAGTGAGGAACTTTTAATAAGTTCTACTGGTGATGGGATTAATTTAAATCGATCTGAAATACTGGTGGATAATATTTTTGCATATAATGTTGCACTTAACATTATGCAAGATAGTGAGAATCTTGAACGCCGATCTGTTGAAGAATGTCAACAAAGATCCGATTGGCCAAAATGGCAAGAGTCAATTCAATCGGAATTGAAGTCACTTGCTAAAGGAGAGGTCTTTGGACCAGTAGTCCAAACACCCATTGGTATAAAATAAATTGGTCATAAATAGGTTTTTGTGTGAAAAAAGAATGATAAAAATGAAATTGAAAGATACAAGGCTCGCCTTGTTGCACAAGGATTCTCACAACGACCTGAAGTCAATTATGAAGAAACATTTATGGATGCCATAACATTTTAATATCTCATCAGTTTAGCTTTACGTGAAAGGCTTGAAATACATCTAATGGATATAGTTACAACTAGTTACATCTAATGGATATAGTTACAACTTATCCTTACGGGTCACTTGATAATAAAATTTACATGAAAATCCCTGAAGGATTTAAAATGCTTGAAGCATATTCAAAATCTCGGAAAATATACTCAATCAGATTACAAAGATCTTTGTACGGTTTAAAATAATTTCGGCGCATGTGGCATAATCGCCTTAGTAATATTTGTTGAAAGAGGGTTACATAAATGATGTTATTTGTCCATGTATTTTTATAAAGAAAATGGCTTCAGAATTTATTATACTTGTTGTTTATGTTTATGACATAAATCTTGTTGGAACTCCATAAGAGCTCCAAAAGGCAATTAAATATCTTAAGAAAGAATTTGAGATGAAAGATCTTGGAAAGATAAAACTTTGTCTTGGTATACAAATTGAACATTTAGCAGGCGAGATCTTTATCCATCAATCTGCCTATACATAAAGGGTATTAAAATGCTTTTACATGGACAGAGCGCAACCATTGAGTACACCAATGGTTGTTCGATCACTTGAAGTGAATAAAAATTTATTCCGACCTCCAGAAGAGGATGAGGACCTTGGTCCCGAAGTACCCTATCTCAGTGCAATTGGTGCACTAATGTATCTTGCTAATGCTACAAGGCATGACATAGCATTTTCTGTTAATTTACTTGCAAGATATAGTTCTTCTCCTACGCGGAGACATTGGAACGAGATTAAGCATATATTGTGATATTTAAAGGGAACTCTTGATATGAGTTTATTTTATTCTAACAAAGGTAGTGCAAATCTTGTTGGTTATGCAGATGCATGTTATTTATCTGATCCCCATAAATCTAGATCTCAAATCGGGTACGTGTTTACATGTGAAAGTACTATCATATCATGGCGCTCCACAAAATAATCTATTGTTGCTACTTCTTCAAATCATGTTGAAATAATAGCTATTCATAAAGCAAGCAGGGAATGCGTATGGTTGAGATCAATAATTCATTTTATTCGAGAAAAATATGGTTTGGAATGTGAGAAAAGACCCACAATTTTATACGAAGACAATGCTGCATGCATAGCTCAATTGAAGGGAGGATTTATAAATGGAGATAGAACGAAACACATTTCACCAAAATTATTCTACACGCACGATCTTCATAAAAATGGTGACATTGATGTATAACAAATCCGTTCAAGTGATAATCCGACAGATTTATTCACTAAATCTTTACCAACTTCAACTTTTGAGAAGATGATATACAAGATTGGAATACGGAGACTCAAATATTTGAAACAATATTTTTATCAGGGGGTAAAATACGCGATGTGCTCTTTTTTCCTTACTAAGGTTTTTTCCCACAGGGTTTTCCTTATAATGTTTTTAATGAGTCAACTAGCAATGCGTATTACTAAATATATATACTCTTTTTCCTTCACTAGGATTTTTTTCCCACAGGATTTTTTCCTAGTAAGGTTTTAACGAGGCACAATACCCTTTAAATGAACATTCAAGGGGGAGAGTTATGAAAATAATTATATTGTGGATGTTCATTTATTACTCCGCTATAGATAATCTTCCTGAAGAAGATTATCCATTTAGTACTCTATTTATGTTTATCTACAAGCAGCTGATGCAGGCAGGTTGCAAGCAGCTCAATGAAATGATTTGCAGCAACTTCTTATTAAACAGGCAGGTTGCAACGCAGCTCATGCAGACAGCTTACAAGCAGCTAAAGAAAAGCCTTGCAGCTGCTTCCTGAAAAGCTTCACAACTGCTTTCTTTCTTCTATAAATAGAGGAGTTTTCAGTTCATTATGTATATAAGTTTGAAATTTGAATAATATATCAGTTTCTCTCTATACTTGTCTTTACTTTACAGTCTTTATTTTATAACATAAATTACATTATCTTATTTATATAGTACAAAAAACTAATATTTTCCTTGAAAATTTATGTAATTTTAACTTACTTTTTATTTATAGACATTATCTGTCTTTTTCTACTTCATGTCTTCATCCTTCTCCAATAAGTAATATTATTGTTACTAACATGAAAACTATATATGAAACTATGAGATTAAATTAGTGATAAGTATAAAGTAATTATGTTAAAAAATAATTTTTTTTGCCTCTTTCAAGGATAAGTCATTTGAACTTTTTTTTTAATTGGAATGTCACTGTCAAATTTCTTTATCATTATAAAGGTATTGTTAATAAAAGTCATTTTGACTTCTCCGTGCGCTGAAGAGTGGTTATTGGTTAGGATCAACACGATCCTAATAGACCATTAATAATATTATAGCTCTTATTTGATTCAAAAAGTCCTTATATTATTTTCGATAACTTATGATAAAATGTGAAACAATGAAAAACTATACTCAATTGACGATGGGAAGGTGTATATAGAAGGTCATTATTTGGTTCATATTGAATATGTCGCTATCAAACCATATGCCAATCTTGACATGCATGGTATAGCGATAATTTTTTAGCGATATTCATTGTATTTTTGGTTCATTTAGTCTAGGAAAGCTAAAGAAAGGAAAAACGTAGAATTTTTTTTAAATCTCGAAGTTCTATATTCCTTTGTTTTTGAGGCAGACAATTGGTTGTAGTCACAAAAATAATTTAAGTTGGCTTGTCGAGTATTAGGTCAAGTAAGGTTGTTAGATCATTCTTTTATTTTATGCATATGCGCATATATATATATATATATATGTTCGCTGACTCGATCTTCTGTTGGGCTACTTTTTGGCCATGAGTTAATTTATTTCAACTGTTGAGATCGATCTATTCTTTTATATGAATGAAGATTTCAAACAAAGAGTCACACATTTATACATATCTTCAATTATTTTCTTCTACTTTTGATACCCATGTTATATATATGTGTGTGTGTGTGTTAGCTCGATCTTCTATTGGGCTACTGTTTGGCCATGAATTGATTCATTTCAACCGTAAAGATCGATCTATTCTTTTTATATGAATAAAGATTTCAAACAAAGAGTCACACATTTATACATTTTTTCAATTATTCTCTTCTACTTTTGATACCCATACACAAATTTATATGTCTTAAATTTTTAATACATGGACCTTATTATACACGCGAAAAATGTATATTCCATGATGTTATAATAGAAATAGGTTAAAGCAAATGGTCTCTTTAGTATTAATCATATAAACTATAGTATTTTCTTGATTAATATAATGATTTTTTTACAAAGTTACTAATTAGGTATTTCAAATGTAAATTTTTTGCAAGGAAGAATGTATGTTATTAAAGATATTACTTTTGATTATACATCATTCATGGAGTCACATGTCATTGAAGATAAAGTATTAAAATAAAATAAACTTAGTAAAACTTGCATAGAATCATGAAACATGCGAAAATGATAGAATCTCCGGATAAACACTAAAGTGATATTCACAAGTAATTGTAATGAGATTTGAGAAAAGCAAGTCTGCAAAGATAGAAATAATATAGAGTGATGTTCAATAGACCCTATATGAAATCAATTCACTTTAACATCAGATGTTAGACCAGATTGAGGATATATAGTAGAAGAAAAACACCTCCAAAAGGCATGAACTTTAATTTTCATGGCTTGAGATGAATTAGATAAATTTATACCAGAATAGTCATTTAGTTGGCAAAGAGAAGATTTCTTTGGTTTCTCTGTTTGTCAATGATGCCCTTCCGTTGCTGCTCTATTTGAGCATTAGCTGCAATGGTTGCCAAGTTAGTTATAATACAATTGAAAGGACACATCTATTCTAAGAAAGAACACTTCTAATTAATTTTATTCTTTTTATTTCAATATTATTATTAACTAATATTTAAAATATGTAAAAGATTCCATCATTTTACGGATATTTTTGTAATTTAACTTTAGGCTTAGACTTCCCACTTTTAATATAGTATATATAGTACTAGCGAAAGAAAAATATATGAATTCGGCTCGAGTTTGACTTAGGCTCAATTAAACTTAATTTGATTCGATGCTATAGCTGGGTTGGCCTCCTTGTATAAACGAACATTAAAAAAGACACATCGCAAGGTTCGGTTGTCGCTCAAAATCCGCGTCTTTCAAACGCTGTGTCCCCCTCTTCTTCTCTTCCAATATTCCTGCAATTCGCTTACTAAAAGATGGTAATCTAACATACCCCTGCTTGTTTCTCTACGTTTTCTTCATGCTGTAAACACAATTTTTGATGAATGAAATGTTTGCGTTTTATTCTGCTTAGGGCTCTCGCAGTTCATAAGATGGTTACTTCTCTTTGTTTCTCTTTCTGGGTTTATGTCAAATTCTGTTTTTTCTTCTATATAAATTAGTATGATTTTTTTGGTATTTATTTTTTATGACCTTTTACCTTTTTTTTGCCATCTGAAATTTGCTAATTGTATGAATCGCGGTTGGAACAGTGCCTTAGTGTATTTTGGGGGTAAAGTTTGGGGGGGGGGGGGGGGATTGCATTTTTCCTTTAAATATTTTCTTCTTCGGTTTTGACCGTAATGCATTAAGGAATTTGTCTATTGACTTTAAAACTAGTTTACCAATTCTAGTGAAGCTTATTTTAGTTGGACTATTGTTAGAATCAGTGGTTAATTTTGAAGCTTGGAATGTCTGATATTGTTTGTTATGAGAGATTGATTCCTCCCCCCCCTTTTTTTTCCTGCCATAATTGTAGGCTGACCCAGAATTAGACGCTATCAGGCAAAGGAGAATGCAGGAGCTCATGGCTCAACAGAGCATGGTAAACAATAGTCTCTCTGTATCTATGCTTTCTATTTTTGGAGTTGAGTCATACCTTGTCAAGCTTTGAACTCTACAATATCTTCACTAACTGGAAATTTGGGCAAATAGGGAAGTCAGCAAAACCCTGACCAGCAGAAAGCCCAGGATGAAGCTAAAAGGTTCATTTTTTGTAGCTGATTTCTTCAATATGTGGTTCATTGTTAGTAATATATTAGCTCTTGATTTCAATGTTTGATATCAACTATAGAAGCGATTGATGTAGGGAGGCTGATGAGCGAAGGCAAATGATGCTTACTCAGATTCTGACTTCTGAAGCAAGGGCCAGAGGTAGGTGCATTTTACAAATTCTGTTCCAAATTCTCTCCATTTTTTTTTAAAATTTTGCGTTTATATTCAAATTTATGTATATTTGTTCTTAATATGTTGGATAGACCGATAGAGTATCTAGTTTGTGAAAACAAAATTTCATCTCTTAGGAGTCCTAAATTCGTTACATGGTAGGAATCTACGCTTCAAAAGCATCTTTTAAATTTTTGAAGTTAATTACACTATTTATAATAAAGCATCTATTTTATTTTTGATGTAAAACCTGACTTTCAATTCAGATGCAGTGTGTATTGCTTTAAACATTTTGACCTTGTAACTAGAACTAATATGATGCAATAGGACACCATATATTGTTTCTTTGTTTCCATGTGATAAGGATGCAGCATTTTCAAAAGTGTTTCTAAGGTGCGGTTTGAGGCTTGCCTCAAGGCAGGGCATCACAAAATTTTCCTGGGGGATAGGGGATAGTGATAGTTAGTCCAGATTTTGCGCAAAATCAAATCGCCCCAATTGTCTTTTCAGTTTCCTGTACATATTAGCAACGTTTGACTATACGGATTAGGAATATAGAATGTATCATCTTGTAGTGTTTCTTGAGGGAAAAGTATATATTTAATTTTGGTTTTGAAGAAGTCTTCGAGAAAAAAGTTGGATTATGATTGAGTAAGAATCAGTCTGGTGTTAGTTTTCGGTGGATAGAGAGAGGGCCGCGAAGATCGACACCGTCCGCAATGTCGAAGCGAGGACGAGGAGGTTCCGCTGGGAACAAGTTCAGAATGTCACTGGGTCTGCCGGTGGCGGCGATGGTGAACTGCGCCGATAACACAGGTGCTAAGAACCTGTACATCATTTCAGTGAAAGGGATCAAAGGAAGGCTTAACAGGTTGCCTTCAGCTTGTGTTGGTGACATGGTGATGGCTACTGTGAAGAAGGGTCAGCCAGATCTCAGGAAGAAGGTTATGCCAGCTGTTATTGTTCGTTAGCGCAAGCCCTGGCGCCGAAAAGACGGTGTTTTCATGTACTTCGAAGATAACACTGGTGTGATTGTGAACCCCAAGGGTGAAATGAAAGGCTCTGCCATCACTGGCCCAATTGGGAAAGAATGTGCTGATCTTTGGCCTAGGATTGCAAGTGCTGCCAATGCTATTGTGTAGAAGTAGGGTACCTAAGTCGTTAACAGTTCTCATTTTGTTGGTCTTTATCAAGTATTTGGATATCTAAGGGCTTTGTCTTGGTAAGAATTATTGCTCAGAATTTTGCAGTACTAAAAGGTTTTCACCCATCAAAAAAGAATCAGTCTGGTGTTGCTTTTTTGTGGTATATGCCATGTACTAAACTTTTCATTTCTTACTAAAGGATTATTGTGGGCTGACCTAAGCAGTGTTTTTAAAATAAAAAAAAATGCAAAAAAGCAAAAGGATCCATGAGGCTTGAAGCGAAACGTGAGAATTGAAACTGTCATATATAAATTTAGTACTTTAATGATCAAATCGCAGCTAAATAATTAATTTCAGCATCCAATATTTAGTAATGTCGATATTAATCCAACTCCTCAAAGTTGAGATTTAAATAATTTTTGATTGGATCACTTTGCCTGTAGTTTGAAGCGCATGGCCGCTTCACCCATGAAGTGATAACTCCTCGCGTTCCATCGCTTCATCGCTTTAAGCGACAAAAGCAATGGCTTTTGATAACTTTGTGGCCTAAGTGAAAGTGGATATTCAATTTGGGATTGGAAGAATATTCGATTAAGTCTAATATCAATTCTCCATGCTTTATTTACCTGCAAGCAAGTACATTGGGTTTTGCGAGTTCACTTTGTCTAGTTGAAACTATAATCCAAGCTATGTTGGAGTTTAGCAAACTGGTAAGACTAATGTTATATGTTACCTTGGAGCTTAACAAGTGAAGAGTATTTCGATTATGACAATATAATGAGAGTATGGATCAGTGCACTCAAGGGTGTGGCCTAGTGGTCAATGAAGTGGATTATGAACCATGGGGTCAAATGCCAGCGGAGGCAAAAAATTAGGTGATTTCTTTCCACCTGTCCAAGTCTTGGTGGATAGAATTACCCGGTACCAGCTGGCTTAGTCACCGTGGTTATCAAAAAAAAAAAAAAAACAGAGAGTATGTCAGTCTCTAGATTTCTTGTATCTGCTGGGAGGGAACATGTAGCTTAGTTTGATTGAGGTTGATTAGTCATGTATTGTTTATGTACCATCTTGGTACTTTATTTATTAAACTTTACCTTATAAAAAAAGTGTTGGTCATCCTCTACATATCAAGAGCTCCTTCATGATCAGTGATGCGTATTTGTTACCTCAAACATCCTTTCTTATCTAATGATCTGGTGTAATAGTTCTTGGTTCTCTATGTTCTTATCGCCTATCATATAACCTTGTGGCCTGGATTTCATTTTTGTATGCGCAGTTGCTCGAATTGCTCTTGTGAAGCCTGACAAGGCCAGAGGAGTGGAAGATGTTATACTCAGAGCTGCTCAGTATGGGCAGATCACAGAAAAGGTAAGTTTTGTTTTTCTTTACTTCTTTGGCAGAATACATAGATAGGCCCTCAAACTTGTCAAAAATTTTCGTTTAGACACCTCAACTGAGGCCCATGACCTATTGGCCACTAGATGTGTGCGCAAAATGTGCCTAATAGACACATTTTTGCTGAATATGGCAGCTTGTGTATTTCTCACTCGTTTTGAGTGCGTTTTGCATGAAAATATGAAGTTTTTCACTGGAAAAGTTGAATTTCAGGTTGCTACATATGTTTTCAGCCATTGTTATCTCATTTTCTTCTTATTTTTCTTCCTGCAAACTCATTCCAGATTCAAACCTCAAAAATCTCCTCCTTTTTCAAGCCCATACAAGATTTAAACCCCCAAAGTCTAAAATTCTAGATCTGAGGAGAGCAACATGGATTGATATTTTAGTCACTATTCAAAACTTTCATCTTCTACAACACCAGAGCTTTTGTCCTCTCAGTTTTTCCCCCTCAACATGCCAGCTACCACCACGTACCTTTCTCTCTTTCCGCTTGCACAAAGCCACAAACACACCACATGTCTCTCTGTAAGATATCACATACCAGTAGGCCCACGCACACACTTAAATCATCCACAATCTACCTTCTTCATCTCAAGGATAATCACCAGATGATTCATCTGGTCTCACAGTCACCACACATACAGAATCACCTCACATCCTCCACCACCTGCATAAGGTAAAATCACTTGAAATCTTTCCTAGCATAAGAAACATAGTTAGTTACCGTAGCTGGTAACCTTTTTTTATTTAAAGAATCCTTAGTGAAGTAAGAGCTATATGTTGACTGGTATGGGTATGAAGGATCTGATATCATAAAACTAATGCACTCCATCTAACCCATTCTTAGAGAACAAATTCACTCCCTCACTAACACTCTTCACAATAGAATACCTTCGCTTCATTTTCTCAAGGGACAAAAGAAGCAGCTTAATTATGTGTATTTGCTGCGTCTTTTCTTTAACTTTTTTTTACAGACACGTGTCTCTTTTTTATTGGTTTATAGCCATGTCACCGCGTTTACACTACACACGTTTTGTTTATTTGACCTTCTGTTTTTGAATGGTTTAATTGGCACATATCTGAATAACATAAATTGTTCAATAGATCATGCTCTCTATTGAAATCTAAAAGGAAGTTCTTTAACAAGTTGAATGGCTGTTTATGTATTCCACCTACTTCTTTCCTTTAATCTTTTCCTTTTATCTGATTTTTGTGTGGTTACCCTTACTGCTTTGTGTGGAATGATTTACTTTTTGTAGGTTTCTGAAGAGAAACTTATACAATTACTTGAACAAATTAACACCCAAACTACTAAGCAGACGAAAGTAACAGTAAGTCGCTCTTCTGCTAAGCTTTTTGATCCTTTTCCGTTCATAAAGCAGAACCTGAATCTTCTTGCGTGCTTGTTCTGTCCACTTCTCAGATCCAGAGGCGTCGGAATGTTCTTGAGGACGACGATTAGAGTGCTCGAAAATATGGGAGGCGTGATCATATAGTGCTGTATTTGTAGTTTATGTGAGACATGATTGTGGTTTGCAGTGTACACTAACAAACTTCATCAAACTCTTGGCTATTTTAGTATTATTATGTTGCTGTGATTGACTGATTGAACCCAGTTTTCCAGGTTGAGATTGCTTCTCGTGTAATAGTTGTCAAGAGAGAAGTAGAATGGGCTTAGAGCCCGCCTGTTTGGGTTAGCTTATTAAAAGTTTGGTAATAAGCATCAAGTGCTAAAATGTGTAGTTGCATATTTGAATAGAAGTGATGTAGCGGATAATAAGCAGGCTATAGCCAAGCTGGAAAAATCAGTTTGTTTTGAGAAATGCTTTTCTCAAAAGTATTTTTCAAAAAAGTGATTTTGGTGAGAAACAGTTTGTGTCTGGCTAATTAATTTAAAAAATACTTTTGAGCAGTAATTAGTGTTTGGCCAAGCTTTTGAAAACTGCTTCTAAGTGTATTTTTCTCAAAAGTGCTTCTCAGAAAAGTGCTTTTGGAAAGAAGTTATTTTTTTCTGCTTCTCAAAAATTGCTTCTGCTTCTCCTCAAAATCACTTTTTTTCTTTTAAAAGCTTGGCCAAACACCTCAATTTTTGGTAATAAAAAACACTTTTGGGAGAAGAAAAAGCACTTTGGCCAAGCTTCTCAAGAGGCCAGAAGAACTTTTTTTTTTCTTTTCAAAAACACTTTTTTTTCTAACTTGAGGTGTTTGGCCAAGTTTTTTTGGGGAAAAAAGTGCTTTTGAGAAGAAGCAGAAACAGTTTCTGAGAAGCAGAAAAAAGTAGCTTCTTCCCAAAAGCAGAAGCAGTTTTGACTTTTTTTCTTACCAAGAATACCCTTAACAAAATATAATATATACCAAAATAACCGTTAAACCTAATACTTAGGATATTAATGTATACATATTTTTTTATTATTTTTAGGATAACTTTCTAATATATAGTGACTTTAGGGGTGAATGCTTTTATATTTGTTGAATGATTTTTAATATATTTAACTTATATTAAAAGAATTAAGTACTTTTAAATTTTATTTTCATATTTTACTTAAATAAAATAAAAAGATTTAATTATTGCATGTAATAACAAATTTTTGAAATTATTTATTTACTTATAATATTAAGTAAATATTTTCATGTCCTTATTCATAATTTGATACTTAAAAGCACTTTCTGAAAAGCTTGACCAAACACAAATTATTGCTCAAAAGTACTTTTCAGAGTGATTAGCCTAACACAAACTGTTTCTGTCCAAAAATACTTCTCAAAATAAGCTAATTTCTCCCGCTTGGCCAAACAGGCTATAAATGTGTTTGGTTGGCCAAAAACTTCTAGTAGTCTTTTCATCACCTCACCTTTCACCCCTGGGTACTCTCTCCAACCATGAAGACCGTTTGGCAACCCCCCCAGTATCTCCATATTCATTGTCTTTCATTTTAAATAAATAATTATACTTAAGTTAGGGTCAACTATATGAATTCTTAAATGTGTTTGGTTGGCCAAAAACTTCTAGTAGTCTTTTCATCACCTCACCTTTCACCCTTGGGTACTCTCTCCAATCATGAAGACCGTTTGGCATTTGGCAACCCCCCCAGTATCTCCATATTCATTGTCTTTCATTTTAAATAAATAATTATACTTAAGTTAGGGTCAACTATATGAATTCTTATGATTATTTGTATTGCTCTATTTAAGCGTTTCATTTTCGATTATAAATATGTAAGGGTATCAATGTAACTACCACATCTGTTACATGAACTAAATGAGAAATACAGCACAGTATTTCATTATTATGTTGTAAAAGTATACTTGTCGTCATTTCGACCAGATGAGCCCTTTGTATTCGTGGTGTAGTTATTCTCCTTAAGATGACCTTTATATTATCGAACTTTTTAGGTTAAACTATAGAACTAGATACATAAGAGAAAGAGAGGAGAGTGGAACTTTACTTCTCTGCTGAGGCATAAACAATAGCAAGTAATCTCTAACTAAGTAGTTTAAGTGGTCCGCTGTCTAACATCTTTCGTATCTTGTTCGTGTTCGGTGACCTTCGCCGAGGTTTTTGATCTACCTCCGAAACTTAAATCCATCTTTTTAAATGGCTAATGCCTAGATTAGGTCTTAAAAAAAGGTTATCCATAGAAAGAATTAACTCCAGGCTGGCATGGCTTTGAGGTTCACTCAAGATCCGGATTCCCTCAAGGTGAAGGTGCTATTCCCGCCAATATTGCTGTATTTGTAAATAATAATTCTGCAAAATATAAGTTAACGTTATGAAAAAATAATAAATTCGAGCCCACTGAATTCACAGTGTTTCCTTAAGGAATTTAATCCCCTCCTAGTACCCAAGGTAATGGATTATTTCCTCCCAAGATAGAACGAATAACACAGTGGTGTAGCGGTACTTCAAACCCCAGTGTTTCAGCGAACACAAAGTTCGGTAGCAAATCACACTTACAGTTGCTTTGTTTGAAGTTAAAAACAATGCAGAACGAAGGAGTATATACTCAGAAAATCGTATGGAAATACTGAGAGGAAGGAGTGCAAGTATAGCCAATTTGTTGAGCGAATTGTATGTTGTGTGTTGAGTGTTGAGTGTCTTTCTTCAACATCTGCTGCACATATATATAGCAGAAAAATGTTGAAGAAGACCAAACGTCCACCCTCCATGGTGGAGCAAGCATTACATGTTTGTGGAGCAAGCACTTCATGTTTGTGGAGCAAGCACTTCATGGTGGGAAGAGCATTAGACGGCTGCCAAATGGTCAATACACGGATTGGAAAATATCCGTTATAAATGCGGATAATCTTACGTTAATATTTACTATTAACAAATAAATTTGGTCCAAAAAATTAATCAATCAATCGATCATTTGACCAAATCCAAATCCAAATCCAAAGCCGAAGCCAAAGCCGAAGCCGAAGCCGAAGCCGAAGCCGAAGCCATAGCCGAAGCCGAGCCGAGCGAGCGACGACGGCGACGGCGCGAGGCTTGCTTTCTTCTTAACTCTTTAAGAGCTACAAGAAGAGCAATTATATATATACCCACCAAAAATGTCTTCCTCTTCCAATATGGGACAATGTCTCATTGTCAAGAGGGGAAAACTTAAAATTTTACTCAAAATTTCATTTTCCCTCCATTTCCCATTCACCCTCATTTTAAGAATATTTCATCTTAAAAACAAAACCTCAACAATCCCCCACATGAATGGGGAATGGCTATATCACGGAAGTATACATGAAAAAACTGTGTGATTTACAAGTAAGGATTAATCGCATCTGGATAAGTAGGTTTCCCTTTGAACTTTCCGTAGTAAACTTATGTCGGATATACTCGGTCAATCGGTAGATTTGATATCTTTGAACCGTCGATCTTTGGTGTATACCTAGACAACCATAAGTCACACAATCAACCCTTAACCGTCTTTGGTTCTCATTGTTGTGTTCGTTTCAGCCATGAACACCGCCTGGTTTCATAAGTGCGTAGAGAACTGGCCTTACAAAGTTCTCCTTGAAGCGGCTAACACTTCACACTTACATAGGTGATTCCTAAACGTGTCATCCTGTAGATACACTATTTGATATACCCCGTATCAAATTTAGAAATCATTAAAAAGCCTTAATGCTTTATCCTTGGTACTGAACATTGTCTCATCACGAGAACGGACTAAAATTTTATTTGACAATGTTGAACCGTCATTAATGACTTTGTTTGATCTCCTTGAACCTAGATCTTGGGATCTCCAGTCTTCTAGGTAGAGTTACCGCCACAATGACTTGTTCTCGGCCATAGCCCCATTCCCCTTGATGATTTCTCAACTACCTCTCTAGTTAGGCCTTTTGTAAGTGGATCCGACACATTATCACTTGACTTTACATAGTCAATCGTGATAATTCCTCTAGAGAGTAATTGCCTAACGGTTTTATGTCTTCGTCGTATATGACGAGATTTACCGTTATACATAACGCTCCCAGCCCTTCCAATTGCCGCTTGACTATCACAATGTATGCATATTGGTGCCAACGGTTTGGGCCAAAATGGAATGTCTTCCAAGAAATTTCGGAGCCATTCAGCTTCTTCACCGGCTTTATCTAAGGCTATGAATTCAGCCTCCATTGTAGAGCGGGCAATACATGTTTGTTTGGACGACTTCCAAGATACCGCTCCTCCACCAATAGTGAATACATATCCACTCGTGGACTTAGAATCAGTTGAACCGGTGATCCAATTTGCATCACAGTATCCCTCAATCACCGCAGGGAAATTACTGTAGTGCAATTCAAAGTTCTGGGTATGTTCTAAATATCCCAAAACTCGTTTCATTGCCATCCAATGAGATTGGCCTGGATTGCTCGTATATCGACTCAGTTTACTTATAGCACAAGCTATATCTGGTCGTGTACAATTCATGATATACATTAAGCATCCCAATACACGAGCATAATCCAATTGTGATATGCTTTGGCCTTTGTTCTTTGCTAATGCAAGATTCACGTCAATTGGAGTCTTTGCAACTTTAAAGCCCAAGTGCTTGAATTTTTCAAGTACTGTCTTAATATAATGAGATTGTGACAATGCCAGACCTTGAGGAGTCTTATGGATCTTAATTCCCAGAATTAAATCAGCAACTCCCAAGTCTTTCATATCAAACTTGCTATTGAGCATACGCTTAGTAGCATTTATGTTGGCAATGTCATTACTCATTATCAGCATATCATCCATATATAGGCAAACAATGACTATGTGATTTGGAATATTTTTAATGTACACACATTTATCACATTCATTTATCTTAAAACCATTTGACAACATTGTTTGGTCAAATTTCGCATGCCATTGTTTGGGTGCTTGTTTTAGTCCGTAAAGAGACTTAACAAGTCTACATACCTTCTTTTCTTTACCTGGAACCACAAACCCTTCAGGTTGTTCCATGTAAATTTCTTCCTCCAACTCTCCATTCAAGAAGGCAGTCTTAACATCCATTTGATGAATTTCAAGACCATACACTGCAGCTAATGCTACCAACATTCGTATGGACGTAATTCTTGTAACTGGAGAGTATGTATCAAAGTAGTCTAGACCTTCTCGTTGTCTATACCCTTTGACTACGAGCCTTGCCTTGAATTTATCAATAGTGCCATCATCTTTGATTTTTCTCTTAAAAATCCATTTAGAACCCAAAGGTTTAATTCCAGGAGGAAGATCAACCAATTCCCATGTATGGTTGTTCAATATGGATTCTATTTCACTATTGACTGCCTCTTTCCAAAACAATGATTCCGAAGAAGTCATAGCTTCTTTAAATGTTTGAGGCTCATTCTCCAATAAGAAAGTCACAAAATCTGGTCCAAATGAAGTAGACGTTCTTTGACGTTTACTACGTCTTGGATTCTCCTGATTACATGTACTTTCTTTTGTTTCTTCCCGAGGTCGTTTAGATCCTTCATCAAACGACTCACATTCCTTTTTATACGGATATATATTTTCAAAGAACTCAGCATTATCTGATTCTATAACCGTATTATTATGAATGTCGGGATTTTCTGATTTATGAACCAGAAATCGATATGCTTTACTATTTGTCGCATATCCTATGAAAACACAATCAACGGTTTTCGGTCCTATCTTTACCCTTTTGGGTTTAGGAACTTGCACTTTTGCCAAACACCCCCACACTTTAAAATAATTCAAGTTGGGCTTCCTTCCTTTCCATTTTTCATATGGAATGGATTGTGTTTTGCTATGGGGCACTCGATTTAATATTCGATTAGCCGTAAGAATGGCTTCCCCCCACAAGTTCTGTGGCAAACCAGAACTTATCAACAACGCATTCATCATCTCCTTTAATGTGCGATTCTTTCTTTCCGCAATCCCATTAGATTGGGGCGTGTAAGGGGCCGTTGTTTGATGAATAATTCCATATTCTAAACATATTTCTTCAAAAGGAGATTCATATTCACCACCCCTATCACTTCTTATCATTTTTACTTTCTTGTTAAGTTGCGTTTCAACTTTATTTTTGTATTGCCTGAATGCGTCTATTGCTTCATCTTTACTATTCAGTAAGTAAACATAGCAATATCGAGTACCATCGTCAATAAAAATTATGAAATACTTCTTTCCACCGCGAGATGGTATTGACTTCATGTCACAAATATCTGTGTGAATTAAGTCTAAAGGATTTGAATTCCTTTCAACTGACTTATAAGGATGTTTAACATACTTAGATTCCACACATGTTTGACATTTTGATTTTTCGCATTCAAACTTAGGCAGTACTTCCAAGTTAATTATTTTTCGCAAGGTTTTATAATTGACATGACCCAAACATACATGCCATAAATCATTTGACTCAAGTAAGTAAGAAGAAGCTCAAATATTATTATTGTTTTCCACAACCATTACATTCAGATTGAAAAGGCCCTCAGTGAGGTAACCTTTTCCTACAAATATTTCATTCTTACTAATGACAACCTTGTTGGACACAAAAACGCACTTAAAACCGTGCTTAACAAGAAGTCCAGTAGAGACTAAATTCTTTCTCATTTCGGGAACATGAAGGACATTGTTCAAAGTCATGACCTTGCTAGAAGTCATTTTCAGAAATATCTTCCCATATCCTTCAACTTTTGCTGTTGAAGCATTTCCCATATAAACTGTCTCTCCGGGTCCAGCAGGAGCATAAGTAGCAAAAGCTTCTCTAACTGCACAAACATGGCGAGTGACTCCTGAATCAAACCACCACAGTTTAGGATTTCCCACCAAGTTACATTCAGAAAGCATGGCACACAAGTTATCAACATCATCATGGTTTACTACCATGTTTGCTTGACCCCTTTTCTTGTCTTTCTTCGGAGCACGACACTCCGTAGATTTGTGTCCGATTTTCCCACAGTTGTAGCAGTTTCCACTGAACCGCTTCTTGCTTGGGTTGTATTTCGGACCAGAAGCCTTCTTTCTCTTTTTGTTATCTTCAACAATATTTGCTCCCATTATTGTTGAATTTCTACGGCCTCTCCTTTCAGCAGCTTTATTGTCCTCTTCGATTCTCAACCGAACAATGAGATCTTCAAGGGACATTTCCTTTCGTTTGTGTTTCAAATAATTTTTGAAGTCCTTCCACAATGGAGGCAACTTCTCAATCATTGCTGCTACTTGGAATGCTTCGTTGATGACAAGACCTTCAGCAAGTAGATCATGAATAATCACTTGCAATTCCTGGACTTGGGTAATAACAGACTTGCTATCTACCATTTTGTAGTCCAAAAATTTTGCGGCAACGAATTTCTTCATCCCCGCATCTTCAGTTTTATATTTCTTTTCAAGCGCATTCCACAATTCTTTTGAGGTCTCCACGCTACTGTATACATTATACAGATTATCATCCAGTCCGCTAAGAATATAATTCTTGCATAAAAAATCAGAATGCTTCCACGCTTCAATCACGAGAAAGCGTTCATTATCTGGAGTTTTATCTGGCAGATCAGGAACATCTTCCTTGATGAACTTCTGTAGACATAACGTAGTTAAGTAGAAGAACATCTTCTGCTGCCAGCGCTTGAAATCAATCCCGAAAAATTTTCCGGGTTTTTCTGCCGGTGCCAACACCGGTGTTCGGCTTGTCGATGCGTTGACAGTTACCATCGGAACAACTTGGTTTTCGCTTTCAGTCATCATTTTTTCTGTAAAAGAATGACACAAACAAACGTTTAATACACGTTTTCAAACTGGAGTAAAAATCACGTAGATTTTAATATCCAACAAAACGCCACGAAGGCTTAACTCTCCAAAACGGGAGTACACAAACCACAAAGGTTTTAGTTTGCAGAATAATAAGAATAACACAAATACAGAAATAAATATTAAATTCCTTAAGATTGTTATTCCCGCCAATATTGCTGTATTTGTAAATAATAATTCTGCAAAATATAAGTTAACGTAATGAAACAATAATAAATTCGAGCCCACTGAATTCACAGTGTTTCCTTAAGGAATTTAATCCCCTCCTAGTACCCAAGGTAATGGATTATTTCCTCCCAGGATAGAACGAATAACACACTGGTGTAGCGGTACTTCAAACCCCAGTGTTTCAGCGAACACAAAGTTCGGTAGCAAATCACACTTACAGTTGCTTTGTTTGAAGTTAAAAACAATGCAGAACGAAGGAGTATATACTCAGAAAATCGTATGGAAATGCTGAGAGGAAGGAGTGCAATGTATAGCCAATTTGTTGAGCGAATTGTATGTTGTGTGTTGAGTGTTGAGTGTCTTTCTTCAACATCTGCTGCACATATATATAGCAGAAAAATGTTGAAGAAGACCAAACGTCCACCCTCCATGGTGGAGCAAGCATTACATGTTTGTGGAGCAAGCACTTCATGTTTGTGGAGCAAGCACTTCATGGTGGGAAGAGCATTAGGCGGCTGCCAAATGGTCAATACACGGATTGGAAAATATCTGTTACAAATGCGGATAATCTTACGTTAATATTTACTATTAACAAATAAATTTGGTCCAAAAAATTAATCAATCAATCGATCATTTGACCAAATCCAAATCCAAATCCGAAGCCGAAGCCGAAGCCGAAGCCGTAGCCGTAGCCGAAGCCGAGCCGAGCGAGCGACCGACGGCGACGGCGCGAGGCTTGCTTTCTTCTTAACTCTTTAAGAGCTACAAGAAGAGCAATTATATATATATATACCCACCAAAAATGTCTTCCTCTTCCAATATGGGACAATGTCTCATTGTCAAGAGGGAAAACTTAAAATTTTACTCAAAATTTCATTTTCCCTCCATTTCCCATTCACCCTCATTTTAAGAATATTTCATCTTAAAAATAAAACCTCAACAATCCCCCACATGAATGGGGAATGGCTATATCACGGAAGTATACATGAAAAAACTGTGTGATTTACAAGTAAGGATTAATCGCATCTGGATAAGTAGGTTTCCCTTTGAACTTTCCGTAGTAAACTTATGTCGGATATACTCGGTCAATCGGTAGATTTGATATCTTTAAACCGTCGATCTTTGGTGTATACCTAGACAACCATAAGTCACACAATCAACCCTTAACCGTCTTTGGTTTTCATTGTTGTGTTCGTTTCAGCCATGAACACCACTTGGTTTCATAAGTGCGTAGAGAACTGGCCTTACAAAGTTCTCCTTGAAGCGGCTAACACTTCACACTTACATAGGTGATTCCTAAACGTGTCATCCTGTAGATACACTATTTGATATACTCCGTATCAAATTTAGAAATCATTAAAAAGCCTTAATGCTTTATCCTTGGTACTGAACATTGTCTCATCACGAGAACGGACTAAAATTTTATTTGACAATGTTGAACCGTCATTAATGACTTTGTTTGATCTCCTTGAACCTAGATCTTGGGATCTCCAGTCTTCTAGGTAGAGTTACCGCCACAATGACTTGTTCTCGGCCATAGCCCCATTCCCCTTGATGATTTCTCAACTACCTCTCTAGTTAGGCCTTTTGTAAGTGGATCCGACACATTATCACTTGACTTTACATAGTCAATCGTGATAATTCCTCTAGAGAGTAATTGCCTAACGGTTTTATGTCTTCGTCGTATATGACGAGATTTACCGTTATACATAACGCTCCCAGCCCTTCCAATTGCCGCTTGACTATCACAATGTATGCATATTGGTGCCAACGGTTTGGGCCAAAATGGAATGTCTTCCAAGAAATTCCGGAGCCATTCAGCTTCTTCACCGGCTTTATCTAAGGCTATGAATTCAGCCTCCATTGTAGAGCGGGCAATACATGTTTGTTTGGACGACTTCCAAGATACCGCTCCTCCACCAATAGTGAATACATATCCACTCGTGGACTTAGAATCAGTTGAACCGGTGATCCAATTTGCATCACAGTATCCCTCAATCACCGCAGGGAAATTACTGTAGTGCAATTCAAAGTTCTGGGTATGTTCTAAATATCCCAAAACTCGTTTCATTGCCATCCAATGAGATTGGCCTGGATTGCTCGTATATCGACTCAGTTTACTTATAGCACAAGCTATATCTGGTCGTGTACAATTCATGATATACATTAAGCATCCCAATACACGAGCATAATCCAATTGTGATATGCTTTGGCCTTTGTTCTTTGCTAATGCAAGATTCACGTCAATTGGAGTCTTTGCAACTTTAAAGCCCAAGTGCTTGAATTTTTCAAGTACTGTCTTAATATAATGAGATTGTGACAATGCCAGACCTTGAGGAGTCTTATGGATCTTAATTCCCAGAATTAAATCAGCAACTCCCAAGTCTTTCATATCAAACTTGCTATTGAGCATACGCTTAGTAGCATTTATGTTGGCAATGTTATTACTCATTATCAGCATATCATCCACATATAGGCAAACAATGACTATGTGATTTGGAATATTTTTAATGTACACACATTTATTACATTCATTTATCTTAAAACCATTTGACAACACTGTTTGGTCAAATTTTGCATGCCATTGTTTGGGTGCTTGTTTTAGTCCGTAAAGAGACTTAACAAGTCTACATACCTTCTTTTCTTTACCTGGAACCACAAACCCTTCAGGTTGTTCCATGTAAATTTTTCCTCCAACTCTCCATTCAAGAAGGCAGTCTTAACATCCATTTGATGAATTTCAAGACCATACACTGCAGCTAATGCTACTAACATCCGTATGGACGTAATTCTTGTAACTGGAGAGTATGTATCAAAGTAGTCTAGACCTTCTCGTTGTCTATACCCTTTGACTACGAGCCTTGCCTTGAATTTATCAATAGTGCCATCATCTTTGATTTTTCTCTTAAAAATCCATTTAGAACCCAAAGGTTTATTTCCAGGAGGAAGATCAACCAATTCCCATGTATGGTTGTTCAATATGGATTCTATTTCACTATTGACTGCCTCTTTCCAAAACAATGATTCCGAAGAAGTCATAGCTTCTTTAAATGTTTGAGGCTCATTCTCCAATAAGAAAGTCACAAAATCTGGTCCAAATGAAGTAGACGTTCTTTGACGTTTACTACGTCTTGGATTCTCCTGATTACATGTACTTTCTTTTGTTTCTTCCCGAGGTCGTTTAGATCCTTCATCAAACGACTCACATTCCTTTTTATACGGATATATATTTTCAAAGAACTCAGCATTATCTGATTCTATAACCGTATTATTATGAATGTCGGGATTTTCTGATTTATGAACCAGAAATCGATATGCTTTACTATTTGTCGCATATCCTATGAAAACACAATCAACGGTTTTCGGTCCTATCTTTACCCTTTTGGGTTTAGGAACTTGCACTTTTGCCAAACACCCCCACACTTTAAAATAATTCAAGTTGGGCTTCCTTCCTTTCCATTTTTCATATGGAATGGATTGTGTTTTGCTATGGGGCACTCGATTTAATATTCGATTAGCCGTAAGAATGGCTTTCCCCCACAAGTTCTGTGGCAAACCAGAACTTATCAACAACGCATTCATCATCTCCTTTAATGTGCGATTCTTTCTTTCCGCAATCCCATTAGATTGGGGCGTGTAAGGGGCCGTTGTTTGATGAATAATTCCATATTCTAAACATATTTCTTCAAAAGGAGATTCATATTCACCACCCCTATCACTTCTTATCATTTTTACTTTCTTGTTAAGTTGCGTTTCAACTTTATTTTTGTATTGCCTGAATGCGTCTATTGCTTCATCTTTACTATTCAGTAAGTAAACATAGCAATATCGAGTACCATCGTCAATAAAAATTATGAAATACTTCTTTCCACCGCGAGATGGTATTGACTTCATGTCACAAATATCTGTGTGAATTAAGTCTAAAGGATTTGAATTCCTTTCAACTGACTTATAAGGATGTTTAACATACTTAGATTCCACACATGTTTGACATTTTGATTTTTCGCATTCAAACTTAGGCAGTACTTCCAAGTTAATCATTTTTCGCAAGGTTTTATAATTGACATGACCCAAACGTACATGCCATAAATCATTTGACTCAAGTAAGTAAGAAGAAGCTGAAATATTATTATTGTTTTCCACAACCATTACATTCAGATTGAAAAGGCCCTCAGTGAGGTAACCTTTTCCTACAAATATTTCATTCTTACTAATGACAACCTTGTTGGACACAAAAACGCACTTAAAACCGTGCTTAACAAGAAGTCCAGTAGAGACTAAATTCTTTCTCATTTCGAGAACATGAAGGACATTGTTCAAAGTCATGACCTTGCTAGAAGTCATTTTCAGAAATATCTTCCCATATCCTTCAACTTTTGCTGTTGAAGCATTTCCCATATAAACTGTCTCTCTGGGTCCAGCAGGAGCATAAGTAGCAAAAGCTTCTCTAACTGCACAAACATGGCGAGTGACTCCTGAATCAAACCACCACAGTTTAGGATTTCCCACCAAGTTACATTCAGAAAGCATGGCACACAAGTTATCAACATCATCATGGTTTACTACCATGTTTGCTTGACCCCTTTTCTTGTCTTTCTTCGGAGCACGACACTCCGTAGATTTGTGTCCGGTTTTCCCACAGTTGTAGCAGTTTCCACTGAACCGCTTCTTGCTTGGGTTGTATTTCGGACCAGAAGCCTTCTTTCTCTTTTTGTTATCTTCAACAATATTTGCTCCCATTATTGTTGAATTTCTACGGCCTCTCCTTTCAGCAGCTTTATTGTCCTCTTCGATTCTCAACCGAACAATGAGATCTTCAAGGGACATTTCCTTTCGTTTGTGTTTCAAATAATTTTTGAAGTCCTTCCACAACGGAGGCAACTTCTCAATCATTGCTGCTTCTTGGAATGCTTCGTTGATGACAAGACCTTCAGCAAGTAGATCATGAATAATCACTTGCAATTCCTGGACTTGGGTAATAACAGACTTGCTATCTACCATTTTGTAGTCCAAAAATTTTGCGGCAACGAATTTCTTCATCCCCGCATCTTCAGTTTTATATTTCTTTTCAAGCGCATTCCACAATTCTTTTGAGGTCTCCACGCTACTGTATACATTATACAGATTATCATCCAGTCCGCTAAGAATATAATTCTTGCATAAAAAATCAGAATGCTTCCACGCTTCAATCACGAGAAAGCGTTCATTATCTGGAGTTTTATCTGGCAGATCAGGAACATCTTCCTTGATGAACTTCTGTAGACATAACGTAGTTAAGTAGAAGAACATCTTCTGCTGCCAGCGCTTGAAATCAATCCCGAAAAATTTTCCGGGTTTTTCTGCCGGTGCCAACACTGGTGTTCGGCTTGTCGATGCGTTGACAGTTACCATCAGAACAACTTGGTTTTCGCTTTCAGTCATCATTTTTTCTGTAAAAGAATGACACAAACAAACGTTTAATACACGTTTTCAAACTGGAGTAAAAATCACGTAGATTTTAATATCCAACAAAATGCCACGAAGGCTTAACTCTCCAAAACGGGAGTACACAAACCACAAAGGTTTTAGTTTGCAGAATAATAAGAATAACACAAATACAGAAATAAATATTAAATTCCTTAAGATTGTTATTCCCGCCAATATTGCTGTATTTGTAAATAATAATTCTGCAAAATATAAGTTAACGTAATGAAACAATAATAAATTCGAGCCCACTGAATTCACAGTGTTTCCTTAAGGAATTTAATCCCCTCCTAGTACCCAAGGTAATGGATTATTTCCTCCCAGGATAGAACGAATAACACACTGGTGTAGCGGTACTTCAAACCCCAGTGTTTCAGCGAACACAAAGTTCGGTAGCAAATCACACTTACAGTTGCTTTGTTTGAAGTTAAAAACAATGCAGAACGAAGGAGTATATACTCAGAAAATCGTATGGAAATGCTGAGAGGAAGGAGTGCAATGTATAGCCAATTTGTTGAGCGAATTGTATGTTGTGTGTTGAGTGTTGAGTGTCTTTCTTCAACATCTGCTGCACATATATATAGCAGAAAAATATTGAAGAAGACCAAACGTCCACCCTCCATGGTGGAGCAAGCATTACATGTTTGTGGAGCAAGCACTTCATGTTTGTGGAGCAAGCACTTCATGGTGGGAAGAGCATTAGGCGGCTGCCAAATGGTCAATACACGGATTGGAAAATATCCGTTATCAATGCGGATAATCTTACGTTAATATTTACTATTAACAAATAAATTTGGCCCAAAAAATTAATCAATCAATCGATCATTTGACCAAATCCAAATCCAAATCCAAAGCCGAAGCCGAAGCCGAAGCCGAAGCCGAAGCCGTAGCCGTAGCCGAAGCCGAGCCGAGCGAGCGACCACGGCGACGGCGCGAGGCTTGCTTTCTTCTTAATTCTTTAAGAGCTACAAGAAGAGCAATTATATATATATACCCACCAAAAATGTCTTCCTCTTCCAATATGGGACAATGTCTCATTGTCAAGAGGGAAAAACTTAAAATTTTACTCAAAATTTCATTTTCCCTCCATTTCCCATTCACCCTCATTTTAAGAATATTTCATCTTAAAAATAAAACCTCAACAATCCCCCACATGAATGGGGAATGGCTATATCACGGAAGTATACATGAAAAAACTGTGTGATTTACAAGTAAGGATTAATCGCATCTGGATAAGTAGGTTTCCCTTTGAACTTTCCGTAGTAAACTTATGTCGGATATACTCGGTCAATCGGTAGATTTGATATCTTTAAACCGTCGATCTTTGGTGTATACCTAGACAACCATAAGTCACACAATCAACCCTTAACCGTCTTTGGTTTTCATTGTTGTGTTCGTTTCAGCCATGAACACCGCTTGGTTTCATAAGTGCGTAGAGAACTGGCCTTACAAAGTTCTCTTTGAAGCGGCTAACACTTCACACTTACATAGGTGATTCCTAAACGTGTCATCCTGTAGATACACTATTTGATATACTCCGTATCAAATTTAGAAATCATTAAAAAGCCTTAATGCTTTATCCTTGGTACTGAACATTGTCTCATCACGAGAACGGACTAAAATTTTATTTGACAATGTTGAACCGTCATTAATGACTTTGTTTGATCTCCTTGAACCTAGATCTTGGGATCTCCAGTCTTCTAGGTAGAGTTACCGCCACAATGACTTGTTCTCGGCCATAGCCCCATTCCCCTTGATGATTTCTCAACTACCTCTCTAGTTAGGCCTTTTGTAAGTGGATCCGACACATTATCACTTGACTTTACATAGTCAATCGTGATAATTCCTCTAGAGAGTAATTGCCTAACGGTTTTATGTCTTCGTCGTATATGACGAGATTTACCGTTATACATAACGCTCCCAGCCCTTCCAATTGCCGCTTGACTATCACAATGTATGCATATTGGTGCCAACGGTTTGGGCCAAAATGGAATGTCTTCCAAGAAATTCCGGAGCCATTCAGCTTCTTCACCGGCTTTATCTAAGGCTATGAATTCAACCTCCATTGTAGAGCGGTTACAAATGCGGATAATCTTACGTTAAGCCGAAGCCGAAGCCGAAGCCGAAGCCGAGCCGAGCGAGCGACGACGATGACGGCGCGAGGCTTGCTTTCTTCTTAACTCTTTAAGAGCTACAAGAAGAGCAATTATATATATACCCACCAAAAATGTCTTCCTCTTCCAATATGGGACAATGTCTCATTGTCAAGAGGGAGAAACTTAAAATTTTACTCAAAATTTCATTTTCCCTCCATTTCCCATTCACCCCCATTTTAAGAATATTTCATCTTAAAAACAAAACCTCAACAGAAGGTAGTCGATGAGAGGAATATGTGATTTCCAAAGGATAGAGTTATTCTATATAACGCTCTCTTTGTATTGGATGGATGCCTTAGCGGTGGGATAGAAGACTTTTCTTTCAAGTCTTCTTTTCTTTGTTCGCCTAAGTCCTTGACTTGAACACTTTGCTGAGTATAACCGGGAAAAGGAAAATAAAGGCAACAAAGAAAAGTTTGATTTAAGCTACAAGGAGAAAACTTGTGCTTCAACTTTTGCACATTACTCTTAAAGGTTGCTAACTTAGATAATAGTAATATATTTGGTGTACTCAAAGAAACATGAAATTCTTAAAATTGCCTTCGCCTCAACACAGATGAACATGCTTTTTTTCTCATCCAGAATTCTAGCGAGGGCAGCAATCAAAATTGAGAATTTTAAAACAAAAAATAGATACCTTACACAGGTTTAGATCTAAAAGAGTGGATGATATTTTGTGGACCTAGGGATAATGCAAGCTCCGATTTTGTTTGTTCTTTTTTCTCTCTTCTTAATTGGTAGCTTTTGTCTTTTAAGTTGTAACCATCAAAAGGTTGACATTTTCCCAGACTACAATTATCCGTTGTTTGGTCCCTAGAGACTGACAAAATGGAGAGTATAAATATAGTTTTGAGAAACTAATTTGATAGAGATCACATCAAAAAAATTGAGTCATTACATTTACAGGAATTAGAATTATATATGAGCACTGTTCTTATGTTTGGTTCTAAGGGATTTATGTTCGAGCCTTGCTAATTGTTACAGTATCAGGAAATTAAAACGTGTGCGCAGTTGAGTTTGTTTTATTCAGAATCAACTATTGAGGTTTTCTGGAAGACTCTTTTGTCTTACTGATTGTAATAGTTAATGACTAATTATCATTTGCTATCAGACAACTGCAGTTTTAATTTAATCATTGGATGTAATTGGCCACAGGTAAAGGTAATTCAATCTCGGGTTCGAGTCCTGGATATGGAGTCGCCTTTGTTAGGAAGCCTTTGTTAGGAAATGCTTTATCCCCAATGTGGAACTTCCCGACGCGAATCCGGATTTAGTCGGTCCAATGTGGGTACCGGAAAAAAAGAAGGTAATTTGCAGCAATGTCATTTTCAGGAAACGTTGGCTTATTAGGCATTTTCCTTGAAATTATTTTGATTCAATACTGACATGGGAATATATAGGATGGATACCGTGTCACTTTTGCTATTACGATTTCTTACTGGCTCTATTGTTACAACTTAAAATATTTAAACTTATTAAGAAATAAAGAAAGTTTTTAAATACATTTCAAGAGTATCTTCCAATACGAATGTCATGTAAATTGAGATACGAATGTCATGTAAATTGAGATGTGATATTAAGTTGATATCTGAACAATATTTAATTGAAATTGAAATCGAAATCGTAAACCGGAATTTCGACTTTATTCTAAAAATTTGCTGCAATCTAGGACAAAGGTGAAATTGGAGGCCAGGTACTCATTCCTTCCATCATTTATCATTATTGACATGTTTGAAAACATTGACGAAACCAAAGGAATTATTTGAACACATTTTGCAGAAAGGCTAATTACTACTTGAGTAGGGTCAAATTATTTAATTTTGAAAAGTGCTCGGAGTACATAGGGTCAAATTATTCAAATTTTGGTGTGAGCTCAAGAGTAGATTCTTTTAAGTTTTCAAAAAATTAAATTTATATATTTAAAAACTAAAGTACTATAATAAATTAACATAGTTAATAATTCAAAATATTTAAGAAGAGTTTGCAAAAATCATAGACAATGAAAAAGATAATATTTGACTCGCCAAGTTGTAACACCTTTCACATAAAGTGTTAAACACATCACCATGAATGGGTATTTATACAGACATAAGGGGCATTATCAATATTCAGCATAGAAAATATTTGACGAATGTGTTTTGGTAATGTCAGATAGTTGCCACTTCTTTTAAAAAGTCATAGCCAATTATGTTGCTTTAATATGCAAAACACATTATTATTATTATTATTATATTTAATTGTTTATTATTAATTAGTCTATTTTTGCAGTCAAAATTATTCTGTTGACAGCTAAACTATGTCAGTATCATCTCATTTATTTAAATAATGAGAACCCGCAAATGTCCTAAATGTTTCACCTAAACATTAATTAAGAGTTTGTTCCATGTGGCTTAATCATATAGCTTCAACTTTATTGGAACAGCTCAATCATGGACAAGTCCTGTTATTTCATTGTATGTGGGACTCTCTTATACCTATCTTTCCTTGTAATTCCTACTTATATTATATATAAACATATATATTATGTACTGTATGTAGTGTGAGAGAAATAGTAATATCGTTTGGCTCAAGTTCTGTATGTTATTTTACTATCATAATTTGTTGGGATTGGAGCTTTAAAGCAGTGGTAAAGTTATCTTCGTAGTTACAGGCTCAAGTCGTGGAAGCAACCATTAATACTTGCATTATGATAAACTGTCTACATCACACCCCTTGAGGTACGATCATTACTCAAATCCTGCATGAATACTCATACTTTGTGCATCATGCTATTTTTTTTTAAAAAACTTGATGGGACTAAGTAGGCGTTTGGACATAAAAATTATAATTTTTGAAAAAAAATAGTATTTGGAATTAAGTTGAAAAATGATATTTGAAATTTGAAATTATGTTTGGACATGCATTTCACCTGAAAAAATATTGCACTTTTGTAAGTGGAAAAAAAAAAAAATTCTAAAATTTTGAAAAAGTAGTCGAAACCGCTTTTTGATTTTTGAAAAACTCATTTTCGAATTTTTTTCAATAACTTACAAAATTTCATGTATAAATATATTTTTAAAAATTTTCTTATGGACAAACACGGCGTAATAGCCAAAATCCAAGAATAGCGCGCGGCTGTGGTAACCAGACATGACGTCTTTTGTAAAGTTCAACGAAAGCACGAATTAATGGAAAACGAAAAAAGATAGCCGCAAAACTTATGACTGAATCAAAACAATTATGGAAAAGAATAGTACAATAAGGACGCGTTTGGGTGCGAAAAATAAATAAGTCATGGGACAAAAAGAGCATACAACTACTTTCCCCAAATATACAGGTACCGCCTTGCAATCCAGCCGTCAACCTCCAAATTCTGTTGGTTTGCAAAAACACAAAATTGTTATATATTCTTCCTTTTGAGAGACTGCGGAAATGTGAGTTAGAAATCTGAAACGCAAGTATTTGAAGGAAAATACGCATCTCATTATTTTCACTAAGCAAATGAATACAAGACGAATTCATGTAAAATAATAATTTTAAATTTAAGAAAATAATCTTTTTAGATATCTTATGTGTAAAAGACAAATCTCTTACGTATAAAAGTAAATCTCCATGTGTTTAAAAAAAGAAAGAGATATGGTCATAAAATTAAAAACAAGTTTGTAAAGAACGAAAAACCAATTGACCCTGTAAAAAATAGTATCACTTAATAATGATTAGATGATACATATTTTACTTTAAATTTATGACTTGTATGATTAAATTTATTAGTATAATATAAACACCAACTAAGTATTTCTCATGTTTGACTATAAATTACTTTTATTGTTATTATTTTTTTCTTCTAAATTGTTGGGATGCGAAAAATTGGAGATGGTAAAGAATGGAGACATTTTGAAAAGGTGACCTTTTCCTCTCGTTCGAAAAGTATGTTCAACTACCTTCCGCAGAATGGTAGTTTAGCATAAGCAATGTCAAAAATGATAATAAGTTTTGAAAAATTAAAAGAGCGACACAATATGGTAAACTAAAGTTACGTTTAAATTTATTTTTTGAAGAGTGAATACTAACTTCAATTAAAAGATATGTGCACACGTTAAGAGTGTTGGCAATGTATAACTTTGAGTCACGGGGATTACGTCACTGAATTCGACAAATTCTATTGAATATGCAAAATTTTCACTTTTGCTTATAATCCAACCCGTACAAGGGGGAGCCCTGTCATGTTTCTGCAAAACTACCCCTAAACCAAACACAGTTACAGAGGTGAACTTGTGATTTTTTTTTTTTTTTTCGGAAGAAAATAAAGCAATAAAAAGATTCGCTACAAATCAAGCGAGAAGATGAAATACTAATAACATCTCCCGCTACACGCAGAGAAATACTTGAAAGCACAAATGCATTTACTAAATATCAAACATTAGAATCGCGAAAAACACCACCTCTAGTTCTTATCATAATACTCTTCCGAAGAGCCCTATCCCTGTTCAAGACCACCCACCCAATATTAGGAGGTGACCAGTCTAACGTTCAGTCTTAAAAATCTTCCCAATATTCTACAACTAAAGCTGAGAAGTAACACAAGCTCTAACCATAAAACGCAATATATTGATAACTTGCTTGGGTAATATTATTGATGGGTCCCACTTGGAAAAAAGCAATAAATCAATAACTCGTGAAACTTATAAGATAATACATGCTTATACACAATAAGTCCACTTGACATAATACGTCGAAGGCGATTTTAGCTTGTCACAAACAAGATAGACTTATGACAAGTTGACAATGTACAATAAGACTACTTATATTATAAAAATCGTTTTGGTTAACAAACACATATAACAATTACACTTTGTCGTTCGGTAGAGTACTTGTATACTTGCAATATGAAATATGTATATCATTATAGATATTAAGCTCAATGTTGAAAACAAAAAGGACTCAATAAACTAATCATTTACTAGATATTATCTACACTTGAATAGTGTATCGATTAATTAATGTAGTCAAAAAAAGAATTAATTATCACTATTAATGTACCTACGATAATAGTGTGCTAATTTGTTCCTATTCGATAGCCAAACAAGACCTAGTCCTCTCTCACATTCTCTTCTGTTCCATAGCACCAGGACTCAGAAATTGGGTGTCACGTGAAAACTGCCATTTTCAAGGACTATCTCCTGGTTGCTGGTATTCCGACCGGCGAATTAGCCGTTTTCCGGCGAAATCCAATATGGAGAAAGAGCCCCTTCTCCCTTATGTCAGCCCAAAAACACCACCCCACCCACCCCCATACCCACCGCCTATCTCCCTTTGCCCTTTACCTGAAGACAATGAAATCTCAATCCCTCCGCCTCTTACCCCTTCTGAACTCAAAGAACGCCTTATCTTTGGTCCCTCTGAAGCTTCTGCCACTGCTCTTGATGCTTTCACCTTTAACAACTTCATCTCTCCTGAGCTCTCTGCTTCTTCTTCTTCTGCCCAAAAATCCAATCTTGAAAACACTGATATTAACAATTCTTGGTTGCTTGACCCAAATTATCCTTCTTGGACTAAGAGTAATCTTCATAGGTCCAAAACTGCACCAGCTATGGCTGCTATTAATGATATTGACCATTCACCAGTTCCTAAGCCACCCCAGTTCGGTAAAAACACAATTGTAGGACAAGGTGTTGTGCTTTTGATGCTTTACTTGACTCTTGGTGTGGGTATTTATTCTTTATTTAGGGATCATTTTAAGGCTACTGAGACTCACCCTGTTGTTGATGCTTTGTATTTTTGCATTGTTACTATGTGTACTATTGGTTATGGTGATATAACTCCTGATAGTACACCTACCAAGTTGTTTTCCATCTTGTTTGTGCTTGTGGGGTTCGGGTTTATCGATATTTTGCTTACTGGGATGGTTAGTTATGTGCTTGATTTGCAAGAGAACTATCTTTTGAGGAGTATCAAAAGTGGGAGTGTACATGATGCTAGGTCTTATATTATTGATGTGAAGAAGGGGAGAATGAGGATAAGAATGAAGGTGGCACTGGCATTAGGTGTTGTGGTTCTTTGTATTGGAATTGGGGTTGCGGTTATGCATTTTGTTGAGAAGCTTGGGTGGTTGGATGCATTTTATTTGTCAGTTATGTCGGTTACCACTGTGGGGTATGGCGATAGAGCATTCAATTCAATGGCCGGTCGTATCTTTGCATCCATTTGGTTGCTTGTGTCTACACTTGCAGTTGCTCGAGCCTTTCTTTACTTGGCTGAGGCCAGAGTAGATAAACGTCATAGGAGAATGGCAAAATGGGTGCTCGATCAGGATTTGACTGTTTCACAGTTTCTTGCTGCGGACATTGATAATAATGGATTCGTGAGGTAAATGTTGTCTTTTCCTCTTGAAATTATTGCTCTTTGTCTTAAAATATCTTCATAAGTTTTTACTCTATTTGCTGATACTTGCCATAGTCAAACTCAAGGAATCTGTAGATGAGATATATGCTTGGATTTTACCTGTGAATGTAGTGTCATATAATTTTGCCCTTTAGACTTTAGTTGTTTGCGTATGTTGGAACCTGAGTTTTGACGCAAACAAATTAGTCAAAACTCAAACCTGTAGTTTGTCTAGAATATTAAATTGTGGATGGGACCGTTCATTCGATCAATTTGGCAGAAAACACAAATACATGGCAGATTGTGGATCTCTTGGAATTATTATGTAGGAAAGCTGATTTGTCTTTTTTGGCCCTTAATTTTATAAGCGAAAGAGTAAGTGAAGTAGCTATGGGTGAACACGACAAGATCCTATTTCTTAGACTTAAATGCTTTTCAGGTTTTATGGCTAGTATACTTTACTGTCTAACATCACACTTAGAATACTGAATTCAGGGTGCGGTAATAGTAGATGAACTCTCTCACATTCAAGAAAAGGTACAGAAGTTTTCTGTTCAAACCAACTGAAAAGAAATTCATCAATGTTGAGAGGGTAGTGGTTCATTGGAATCAAGCGGTAGGATATATATTGGCTTCATTCCTTGTAAGAGAGACTTTTTCATCATTAAAGTAGATGGAACAAAGGAATAGGGGATGATCATGTGCGTAGAAGCTTTTATCTCTAAGGATTTATTTGTTGGCGAAGCACAGAGTTTATATTTTTAATTGCAGATTTCCTTCCTCTAATGACTTGCTCTGTTTTTGTTGCTTGACGTGCTTTTCAGAATTTAATGAGCATAACTGAATAATATAGATATCTAAGGAGAGAACATATTCCATGTTGAATCTTGATGTTTAAAGAGTCAATACTTATGGTTTAGGAAGTACACTGTATCTGGTATTTGTTAAATCTTTTGTATTCCTTCAACGTATAGAAGGAAATTTCCTAGTTTGTACTCTTTCTGGTACTTTCTTGGTACTCTTTAATGAATGAAATGTATTACCTTTTTCATTAAAAAAATCCAAGGAGACATGTAATAAAAAATGTAGATAATTAAGGAGACACTGAGCTTGATATGTGCTCTGGGCCTGTGCAAGCTTACCTCCATACTAATGCTTGACCCATGTTTAGCAAGAAGTGAAATTTGGAAAACACATGTGCATAAGACCGTGTTGGATCTACGCAGATTACAAATGATTGCTTGAATCGTGAATTTGCCAGTAGTTGCCATCCAAGATTTGGTCTGACTTAATTTGTTGACATCGGTCCATTTGGAAATGGCCTTGCTTGAAAATGCAAAATAACCTACGCGAAATATAACTGCCCTTAACCTAATTCAGAGAAAAGGTACAGTACATGGTTCGTAGAGATGAAAAATTCCTCTTTGCTTGCACCTCCACTTTCTTATATATTTGGTTCTTTTGCACTTAAAGTGACCGAGGGTCTATCGGAAACAACCTCTCTACTTCTCCGGAGTAGGGGTAAGGTCTGCGTACACACTACCCTCCCCAGACCCCACTTGTGGGATTTCACTGGGCTGTTGTTGTTGTTGCACTTAAAGTGACCATGACGATCATAAAACTTATTTGTTGCCAAGCCCGGTCATTTTAGCTTCACTCTCACAACTTGTCTGTGCTGTACGAGTTGAAACAGTATTTACTGTTTTACCTCCAATGCAACCAATGCTTTGATCTTGATCTTCCTGATGTTTGTATATTTGGTTGGTATTTGTCCTCCTTTTTACAGCTTTCAGAGATATGCTAGCCAGACGAATTTAGCATAGAGAAGTTACTAGAACTTGAAGAAGTTGAAAGCATGTTGATTTTTAAGTTTAGATGCAGAAATAGGCAGAAACTGCGAGCATCGTACATATGAGTGTATAAGATTCTAGTTAACATGCAGGGATAATTTAGCTTTTCCATTCCATTAATAGAGCACCAAAAGGGTAAAATGCGGTTTTGGTTTGATTTCTGCCTGTGGCTACTTACTTTTTGAACCTTTATACTTGATAAGTTGATTTAGTCCTGTTTAGGAAGAAGTCTAAACTTTTAGATATGTAAGATCTATACATCCTGTAAGCTCTCCAAAATCCGTAGGTAGTTAATGGTTGTTGATGACACTTCTCGTAAAAATTGTTTCAGTTTATGAGATGCACTTGTATGAGTTGTATATTTTGATAGCTCGTAATAAGGTGTACTTGTTAGGAACCCTTAATGATAGTAATAAGACATTAAAAAGACGAATGTTTTTAGTGATTTCGGTCTATTTTAACTTACTTTAATTGTTTGAGAGGAGCATATCAACTATATCCAGAATATATAACAAAGAGAATGGATTTAGAGTCGATAATCTAGTTAACCCAAACCAGAGAGAATCACCTTACAAAGTTTACTCACAAAGAGGTTTGCACAAAGTATTTCAATACCGAATTTTCTCACAATATTACTCTTTACAAGATCCCAAAAAGGGAAATAACAAGAGACAAGACTGAAGAGCTGAGATAATGCATGATGTCTGATAGATAAAACACGCCCATTTATAGGCAAGAACTAGCGTTAGTTCTACGTCTCGATCCGTGAACTGCTAGACATCCACTCCACTCTTCAGTTATGTCTGCAAGACATTAACTTAATCAAAGTAGGAGCCACTAAGAATAATCTTCATCAGAAACAAAGTTCCTGATCCAAAAAAAAAAAAAAAAATCTTCATCACAAGCAGGGTTGGTCCCATAATTTGAAGGCGGCAGGTGCACCATTATCGTTAACATACACCTAACAATGGCCTTAAAGTGTGAGAGGGGTGTGTTTGTTCAGTTCGATCTGATTTGGTTTCATGAGTTTTGGTTTTTGATTCTTTGAGTTAATTCGTTTCGTTTTATTTGGTTTTGATTGGTTAATATGCAAATTGATCACCTCATCGAAATGAATTCGATATGATTTTTCTGGTTCAACTTTTTATCAGTTAAGATGGTAACGATCTCTACTATGCCCTGTAGTAACATTTCCATGGTATAAGGATGAACTAACATGGACCTTTCATTATGTAGCTTTGTTGCTATAAGTATATGTTACACACTAGAAGGGATTTACTCATGCAGTACGCCAGTTAGCAAGACCATTTCAATAATCTGCTATCTCTAACTCGAGGGAGGAGTTTAAGCTAAGAACCATGATACTTAATCCTCAAGTTGCTTATTAAAGGTGATAGCTCAAGATTCTTGGAGCATTTTCAGTAAACTTATTTAGCATAGCTAAGCTAACAGCTTAAATATGCTTCTTGTCCTAGGTCTGTGTCTTTTGAAATACTTGCAAACTCTCATCTCATGGATAAACTTTGGCATGCTTGTCCCTATATATATTCATGGGCTTATTCTGATCCCACTAGCTTATGAACCAATCAACTACGTAGATCAGTTATTCTAAACAGGCCCTAGCAATTGTTTCAGTGGTAGTGATAGTTAAAGTCGAGTGTTGGTCGTAGTAAATTTAATCAAGTTATTTAGCTAGATGAGAGTCTTTTGTTTTGCTGCTTTTGGGTTGAGACTGCATAGAACTTTAGGATCTCTACCTTTCACATTCAAGAATATGCCAGATTGATTTCTGACCTGTATCCAAGTATAGATAGTTGATGAATCATTTTACCTACTAATTCGAGGTATGGTCTAACCATATACTAAAGATCAGTAAATATCTTTTGTACACGCCTACACGGTCCTCGATCAATATTGGCAGAAATGCACTGATTCATTTCAGATTTACATTTAGGTATCCCCTTATCCATGGAAGTCCTAATAACTTTAATACAACTAAATAAAGTTATTAGGATTCCTTGGACAGGGGCAAACCTTTATATGTTATATGGACAGTCTGGCTAGAGAGGAACGGCAAATGTTTTGAAGGGGAAAAAGACCATATTTCATATGTAAAATACAGATGTAAAGAGAAGTTACTCTTTTTATGGAAAATTTTGTATATAGCCTGGCAAATATTTTGTTAGACCCTCTGAAGCTTGTGGAGGACAAGTCCTTATTTTTGTACATTTTTTCTGTACTTTCTTGGTACTTTTTATTAATTGAATAGCTTATGTTATAAAAAAGATTATTTTGTTGCTTCTCGTGTCTTGCGAGAAATTGGCATTTCATGCCTAAATAAATACCGATTTTTGGTGTCATATAAATCCAAACTATTCTGTGGTGATGTTGCCAAGAAATGAGTCATAAGAAATCTTTAGTTTAGCTCTTCCCGTCTTTGAATTTAACTGTTATTTTCAACTTTCAAATTTAACTTGGAATTGTCAAATTATCTGAATCCTCTTTTCCAGTGACTGCCATGAATATTTGTGTGGGTATAATTGGCTTTATGATTTTGGTGCCTTTCTGTGAAGCTGTGCGATGAAGCTAAGGTAGCTTGAGCTCTTCTAGTCTAACCCAATCATGAGAGCATAGAGTGCGTGACTCTAATATAATTGCAAGGTAATTTGACTTGCCATCCGAAGTTCCAATTCTTTTCTTTTGACCTTTTGGGCTCCAATTTGCCATCCAGTTTTCGTATGTGCAATCCTGTAACCTTTCTGATCATAACTCTCAAGCGGTGCACAAAAATTTTAGTGTCTCCCGCAATTTGAGCATTTTTAATTAGATATTGCTAAGTAGTCACCTGAAATTTAAACAAAAAGTGGGAATTGCATAGCAAATTTAAAAATGTAGTATGACAGTATCTGGTTTAGTTGACTTGTTTGCCAATCTGAATGAAGGGGTTTTAGACTGAATCTGATATGTTTATTGGTAGGTGATCTTTTTTCTTTTTCACTGTATGATTACTGCAGTTTGTTGTTTAAACTACTTGGTCTTTCTTTGATCCAACTGTCAGAGTCGTTTTTGGCTTAAATTCCCACTAGTCCTAGTTGATTCTTGAACTGTGCCTACTGGAAGTTTGATTATATGGTTATGAGAAATATGTGGCTATGCCTGCTTTTGCGCCTTCTCTGTGTGTCAGTAGAATTAGAACATGTGATATTGATTTTGCATCTTCTATGTGTTGCAGTAAAGCAGAATATGTGATATACAAACTGAAGGAGATGGGGAAGATCTCAGACAAGGATGTAATGCTGATTTGCAAGCAGTTTGAACGGCTGGACGCTGGCAACTGTGGAAGGATTACTCTCGCTGATCTAATGGAAAGCCACCACCATTAAACGTTTAATTGGCGGCTTTTTATTGGACAGTAGTGAGAGGAAAAAAAATGAGTTGCAGCATCTAGGATTGGCAACTGGACAGGGCAGAGAAAATGTCTTGGTAAATATGGTCTGGTGGAGAAATTGGGAAACCTGAGTTCCCTAGTTTTATGGGAAGGGTGCTCCATTCTTGCAGAGATGTCAAGTTCTAAAGTGCAGATCTTTGATGAAGTAAGAATGGAAATTTTTGGAAGTGTCTTGGAAATGCAACATTGAAAATCTTGCAAAATTCTGAAGCAAAAAAAAATAAAAAATAAAAAATAAAAAATAATTTGTATATAAGTATATGATAAAAGTGATCTTAGAGGGGGAAAATGATATTCTCAATATGATACCTAATTAAGTATTTTGGGAAGTTTATTTTTGAAAATATCTTATATAACATGCAATTTTATACTATTGGACTGAGACAAGCTTAAAGGAAGCGATGTGGACAATTAATGAGGTTGCATATGGTGTATTCTAATTTGCTTGAAATTCAAAAGCAGTAGTTATGCATCCATATCTTGGTTTCCATGAAGGGAAAGAGATCCTTTTTGGTGTTAGAAAATGGTTTTTTCTTCTTATATACTCCCTCCGGTCCACTTTAATTTATTTTTGGCTGTTTTCGCATATATTAAAAAATTCACCTTTTAGCATTAATTAACAATGAAATTGATCATATTAACCTTAATTTGTTCATTGGAAGTACAATAAATGCTTCTAGGATCTTTATTCCAAGGGCAATTTTGAAAAAAAGAAGTTAATTCCTTTTAAGAAAGGTCAAAAAATCAATTAAATTGGACCTGCGAGAGTACTTCTCTATTCCCTTCAAACAAATACATCTAAGTCTACGATATTCATTTTTTTTCCGTTTACTTTTAAAAAAAGATAGTGAACAATAGGAAAAGTTTTTGAGAAATATACTTTCTATCACTTCTCTTGTCATCCGATTAAGGCCTAAGCGCTTACTACAGCTAGATTATTCACCAATTCAAGTGCTAATTAGATCCAATTCAGTAACATATGCATCTGACAAAACTTGTTGATGTTTTTTGACCTTTACCTTTTTTTTTTGGCCCTCTTTTTGGGATGAATTAAAATGATTCACCTATATGAAGACTTAACTTAGCAATGGGGTTCGGAAAGAAAAACTTGGCAATGGGATGAATACAATTTCAATAATATATGCATGTATTATATGTATATGTACCTAATTAAGTCTCCAGATATATACCCTTAAGAATTTATATGAGTTGTGTGGTCTTCAAAGACCTTGACTAATGCGCAAAGATTTGGAGTAGAAATCTATACCATCCAAAATATTATAAAATGGAGTATTTAGTATGTGAAAATGAAGGGTGCAGTTGCACTATGACCTGACCTTGTCTAGTTTTCCTCCAAAAATTAGTATTTAGATTATTGTGCTACTTGATGGTTGTCAACTTTATTTTTCTTTATAACTTTCTTGGAGGTCTAAGTTTTACTATTGTTTTATGCCAGTTGATGATTAAGAAATTATACAATAAAGTAATTATGTCAGGTAAAAAGGAGAGCTTTTTTCAGTTGAATATTTGTTCATACATCAGCAGTGAATTTGATCACTGAGCATATATAGGAATCCTAGATTTATTAAGTAAGATTAAGAAAATTATTGGTTAATAAAAAATGGAGGAGGAAGAATGCCAAAGTAGTTAGAATTGGTCAAAAATATTCTAAGTGAGTCTTTTAGAATCTAATCGTCCCAAGACCCTTCACACTTGGGCCATTATTGGATTATAAGCAAGAAAACAAGTATGAGAAAATGCACATATAATGTGTTCTAGCTCAATTAGTTTGTATAATTGATTTCTTTTCTTAAAAAAATGAATGAAGCATCTCATGTTGTTTAAGAATTGAACATGTTGACTAATACACAACATTCCAAGTGGAGTAGATGGATTTTGATGATTGGAAATGTTGACTTTTGAGAGTTTTTGACTCAATATGTTAATGAATTAAGAGTACTTTTAATAAAAATAAAATGTATCAGGATGGGCACCAATAATGCGGCGTGAATAGAATTCATAAATAATTATTTGCATATTAATTAGTTGCTTTTGAAGGGTATAATTGTTATTTACAAATGAAATTTACATAAGCAAGATTATCATTGGTTCATGTGTCTCAAAATGTAATTGAATTTAAACTAACTCCTGACTTATAATTGGAAATTAACGAGGTGAATAGACATATATGGTCGTTATATTTCACAGCATATAGAGAGGATTCTAGGTTTTCTAGGTTATTTTGCTTCTAATGTTTGTTTATGTAACGACCCAACCGGTCGTTTTGCCTTCTAGAACCCCGTTCCCCTAAATAAGACTCTTCGTATGTGTTTTTACAGTTTTATGACTTGCGGGATGGTTAGTTCAGGAATTTGAACGGTTCGGGTTGAAATCGGAACACTTGGTTCCTTAGTTTGGCTTTAAAAGGGTAAGTTTGACTTCGATCAACATTTTAAGTAAACGACCCCGGAATCGGAATTTGACGGTTCCAATAGATTCGTATGATAATTTTGGACTCGGGCGTATGTTCGAATCGGGTTTTGGAAGACCCGGGAGTGTTTCAGCACTTAATAGTGAAAGTTGGCTATTTGAAGGTTTAAAGTTCTTCAAATTTGGTTTGGAGTAGGTTTTGGGATAATCGAGGTCCGTTTGGAAATCCGAGCCCGGGAATAGTTCCGTATGGTGATTTAAGACTTGCACGCAAAATTTGATGTCATTCCAAGTAGTTTAAATATGTTTCGGCACGTTCGAAGTAAGCTTGAAGAACTTGAAGTTTCTAAGTTGAATCAATTTGGTTTGGGGTATGATTCTTAGTTTTGATGTTGTTTTATGCGTTCCGAGAGTTCGATCGAGTTCGTTTTATAATTTCAAACTTGTTGGTATGTTCGGACGAAGCCCCCGGGGCCTCGGGTGTTAATCGGATGAGGCTCAGACCAAGTTTAAACTTAGGAGCAACAGCTGAAGCTTCCAGCTTCTAGTGCAATCGCACCTGCGCTTGGCTAGCCGCAGGTACGAGCTCGCAGAAGCGAACCATAAGTCGCAGAAGCGGACCAGCCAGGGGCAACCCAGGGATCGCAGGAGCAGAGATTTTGGCACACCTGCGAGCGTGCAGGTGCGAAGGAAGAGAGCGCAGAAGCGACCAGGGCCGCAGGAGCGGAAAAAGCGTCGCAGAAGCGGACGCGCAGAAGCTGTCCTTAGGTCCGCAGGTGCAGAGTTTGGCTAGCTGGGGAGGAGCGCATCTGCGAGGAGTTTTTCGCATAAACGGAACTGCAGGTACGGCAGTGGATTCGCATGTGCGAAAGACCTGCTGGGCAGAATGTCTTAAAATGGGACTCAGCCATTTTTGAGCCCATTTTCTCCATTCTTGGGCGATTTTGGAGCTTCTTGAGAGGAGTATTCACCTAGAAACTTGGAGGTAAGTTAATTCTACCTATTGTGAGTTAAATACATTGATTATGGGTAGATTTTAACAAGTAAATTATAAAAATCAAGGGTTTAGATGAAAAACCTAGGTTTTGATAAAAATGAGATTTTAACCACGAAAATGGTTATGAAATGGGATGAAAATTGTATACTTGAGTTCTTAAGGTTATGAGTAACGACTTCCTCCAAAAATTTCTGGAATCCGGGTACGTGGGCCCGGGGTGAATTTTATGAATTTTTTCAAATTGGGTTGGGTAATTACTGTGATAGATAAATTATGGAATTTTGAGCATGTATTGATTAATTAAATAACATTTGGCTAGTTTTAGATTTTTCGGCATCAAATTGAGGCTTTAGCGCGAAATTTGTGACCGGAAAGTAGGCTTTGAGACTAGGTAAGTCTCTTGTCTAACCTTGTAAGAGGAAATTTATCCCATAGGTGTTGTAAATACATAATTATTTCTAATTGTGGGGGCTACGTACGTATGAGGTGATGAGAGTCTGTGCGTAACTACTATTATGCTATTGTCCAAATAGTTTTAGGACCCAATTCATGAACTATTTGGAATTTTTGCACCATACTTGTAACTTAAAATGCCTATATTATATTAGTATTTGCTAGAGAAATTTGTGAAAGATCGCTAATGAAATCCGTATTATTTTTGTATAAAACCTCAATAATGTTTAAGTCAAATGCTTATAAAGTATTTTTCCCTTCTTGTGGAGCGGGCCGAACGTCTCGGCAGTATATAGATGCATTTATGGTTCGTGTCTATCAACTCTAGGCAGTGTACACATTATTCTGGATTGGGCCGTACGACCTCGGCATAAATCGTGCTTAATAATAATACTTGGTGTCTTGATATTTTGTTACGGCTTGTAAGATTACAGCCTTTAAAAGGAATGACTTATTTGAAAATTATATAATAGTGAAAGAATTATTTGCTCCTGCTTGTTGAGAAGATTTGAATTTATTTACACACCTAGTATTTATTTAATATTTTATCTGAATAATTATTGACCCATAGTAAGTATCGAAGTCGACCTCTAGGCACTACTTCTTCGAGATTAGACTTGATACTTCCTGGGTACACGTTGTTTACGTGCTCATGCTACACTTGCTGCACTTTTTGTGCAGGTTATGAGACAGGTGCATTAGGCGGTCCTACCGGTGTGCATCCCCGATATCCCAAGGCCTAGTGGTGAGCTGCTTTTCCTGAGCCGTTCCGCAACACCTAGTGTTTCTCCTCGTATTAGTATTCTGGCTATTTTATGTCCAGCCAATATTTAGAATTTTGTATAATCTACTAGATGCTCATACACGTGTGACACCAGGTCCTGGCACACACACTAGTAGAATTGTGGTATTGAATTATTACTTTAGTTTTATTTATTTAAACCTTTTATTTTCTCGAATCTTGCAAACAAGAAAGCTTAATTGCTCAGAAACTTATTAAAAGAGGAAACATATATCTAATTCACTAGTTGGCTTGCCTAGGGGTGATGTTGGGCGCCATCACGACCTATAGGTGAAATTGGGTTGTGACAACATGGTATCAGAGCACTAGGTTCACGTAGGTCTCACAGGTTATGAGCATGCCTAATAGAGTCTGGCGGATCGGTATGGTGACGTCTGTACTTATCTTCGAGATGCTATAGGGTGTTAGGAAACTACCTTTCTTCATCTCCTATTGTGCAGTTAATGTAGTGCTAAGTATCTTTCTCTTATTCTCTTACAGATGGTGAGAACGTGCTCTACGGAGGTTCTAGACCAGGGAAAAGCTGCTCCTCTTGTTGCTAGAGGCCGAGGGAGGGCTCCAACTCGTGGTAGGGGACGAGGACGTCCCAGAGTTGCTCCAGCCTGTCACCAGTGGATCCAGTAGAGGATCCTATCATTGAGGAGCAGGGCGAGGTGCCTGCAGCAGAGCCAGCTCCGGTGGATTTCACGTTCGCACCGGGATTCCAGGAGGTCATGGGCTGTATGTTATGGTTTATGGATGCTATGACTCAGGCCGATTTATTTACGGCAGACCCAGCCACATTTCAGGCGAGAGAGGGGGCACAGACCCCTACCGTGCAGGCTCATGGGCATGCAACTGCGGTATATCAGACCCAGGGTGCACTACCTGTAGGTGGAGCTCAGCCAGTGGCAGCAGCTACACCGGAGCCCATACCAGTTGCGGCCGGTGATCTGCACAGGCTATTGGACAGATGTACCAGGCTTCATCCTCCTGCTTTCGGAGGTGAGCGACATGAGGACCTATGATTTTATTGATCGGTGCAGGGACAGACTACACAACATGAGGATACTAGAGTCCCATGGGCTAGACTTCACAACCTTTCAGCTGGAGGGCAGGGCCCGTAGGTGATGGCAGTCACATCTTCTCGGCAGACCAGCAGGTTCCCCTTCCATGACTTTGGAACAGTTCACACGCCTCTTCTTGGACAGATACATTCCACCCTCTCAGAGGGAAGAGTTGCGATTCCAGTTCGAGCAGATCCAGCAGGGTCAGATGTCAGTGACCGACTATGAGGTGAGGTTCTCTGAGTTGTCTCGCCATGCACTTATGATACTACCTACCGATGCAGAGAGAGTGCGAAGGTTTGTCGCCGTATTGCACTCTGGTATTCAGGCCACCATGGCTCGAGAGGTGGAGATGAGGACTTCTTACGGGCTAGTTGTGGAGATAGCTCAGAGGATCGAGGGTGTCCGTCAGCAGAGCCGAGAGCAGGCGGCGAGGGACAAGCGGTTTCGATATTCGGTAGAGTTCAGTGGTGCCCCAACTGGGGGCAGAGGTCAATTCGTGATTGGTCAGTCCAACAGGCCCCCTTATCCAGCACCGCCACCTCCTCGGGGTGCTCCAGTGCAACCTTATTTCAGTGCTATACGAGAGAGTTCTTACCACCCACCAACTATTCAGGGTTCCTCTAGTGGGTATTCAGGTCATCAGGGCCAGACTTCAGGTTAGCAGTCCACCTTACTGAGGGGTTGTTTTGAGTGCGGGAATTTCAGTCATGTACGGAGATTCTACCCCAGGTTTCGGGGCAAAGCAGTGTAGCAGGGTCAACAACCTATGATTTCAACACCGATTGTTCCACCAGTTGTCCGACTACCCAGAGGCGGAGGGCAGGTCGGTAGGGGCCATACTAGAAGTGAAGGCCAGTCAGGTGGCATTCCAGCTAGGTTCTATGCGTTTTCGGCCAGACCAGATGCAGTGGCCTCAGATGCCGTGATCACATATATTATTTCTGTCTGCGGTAGAGATGCCTCAGTATTATTTGATCCAGGGTCTATGTATTCATATGTGTCATATCTGTTTCATCATTTCCCGGGTGTTTCTCATGAGTCCTTGGGTACTCCTGTTTATGTGTCCACTCCTGTGGGCAATTTTATTGTTGTGGATCAGATCTACCAGTCCTGCATTGTTATATTCTGTGGTTACGAAACTAGAGCAGATCTTCTGCTGCTTGATATGACCGACTTTGAGATCATCCTGGGCATGTACTGGTTATCTCCATATCATGCCATCCTACACTGCCATGCCAAGACTGTTACCTTGGCGATGCCGGAGTTGCCTAGATTGGAATGGAAGGGTTCATCTGTCACTGCATCTAGTCGGGTTATTTCCTTTATAAAGGCTCGATACATGGCCGAGAAGGGTTGTTTGGCTTATTTGGCCTATGTTTGGGACACTACGACAGAGACTCCGACGATTGATTCAATGCCCGTAGTCCGAGAGTTCTCCGATGTGTTTCCTTCTGATCTTCCAGGCATGCCACCAGATCGTGATATTGATTTCCGTATGGATTTGGCCCCAGGTACCCAGCCTATATTTATCCTACCATATCGTATGGCTTCAAAAGAGTTGAAGGAATAACTTGAGGAATTGTAAGCAAAAGGGTTCGTCAGGTCGAGTGTGTCGCCTTGGGGCGCACCGATATTATTTGTGAAGAAAAGGGATGGGATTATGAGGATGTGTATTGATTATCGCCAATTGAACAAAGTCACTATTAAGAACAAGTATCCGTTGCCGCGTATTGATGATTTGTTTGACCAGTTGCAGGGTGCCAGAGTATTCTCAAAAATCGACTTGAGATCGGGTTACCATCAGTTGAAGATTCGGGATTCGGATGTTCCGAATACTGCTTTCCGAACTAGATATGGTCATTATGAGTTTCTGGTAATGTCCTTTGGTTTGACTAACGCCCCGGCGACATTTATGGATCTGATGAACCGGGTGTTCAGGCCATGTATCGACTCGTTTGTTATCGTCTTCATTGATGACATTTTGATCTATTTGTGCATCATGGAGGGGCACGAGCAGCATTTGAGAGTGGTGCTTCAGACCTTGCGGGAACAAAAGCAATATGCTAAGTATCGGGAGAGGGTATTAAGGTTGATCCCAAAAATATTAAGGCAGTTCAGAATTGGCATCGTCCCACTTTGGCGACTGAGATCAGGAGTTTCCTGGGGTTAGCAGGTTGTTATCGTCGGTTTGTGGAGGGCTTTTCATCTATTGCAGTACTTTTGACCAGATTGACCTAGAAGGGTACTCCGTTCCGATGGTCCGATGATTGTGAGATGAGCTTTCAGAAGCTCAAGACCGTATTGATTTCAGCACTAGTGTTAGTGTTGCCTTCTGGTTCAAGGATGTATACAGTGTATTGGGATGCTTCATACATTGGCCTAGGTTGTGTATTAATACAGGATGGGCGACTAATTGCATATGCTTCACGTCAGCTGAAGCCCCACGAGAAGAATTACCGATACATGATTTAGAGTTGGCCGCGATAGTTCATGCTCTTAAGATCTGAAGGCATTATCTTTATGGGGTGTCCTGTGAGGTTTACACTGATCATTGTAGCTTGCAACATTTGTTCAAACAGAGGGATCTAAATTTGAGGTAGCGCAGGTGGCTTGAGTTACTAAAAGATTATGATATTACTATCCTTTATCATCCGGGCAAAGCAAACGTAGTTGTAGATGCCTTGAGCAGAAAGCCGGAGAGTATGGGTAGTCTGGCCTTCATTTCAGCAGAGGAGAGGCCATTAGCTTTGGACATTCAGTCCTTGGCTAGCAGACTTGTAAGGCTGGATATTTCAGAGCCCGATTGAGTTCTTTCATGTGTTGTTGACCAATCTTCACTATTTGAGCGGATCAAGGCTCGCCAGTTCGATGATCCACACTTGTTGGTTCTCCGAGAGACGGTACTACGGGGTGGTGCCAAGGAGGTTACTATCGGCGAAGATAGTTTTCTGCGACTCCAGGGCCGTCTATGTGTTCCTAATGTGGATGGGCTGAGGGAAAAGATCCTAGAGGAGGCACATCGTTCTTTGTATTCTATTCATCCACGTGCTATGAAGATGTATCGCGACCTGAGGCATCATTATTAGTGGTGACGGATGAAGAAGGACATAGTTGAGTATGTAGCTAGGTGCCTAAATTGCGAGCAGGTTAAGTATGAGCACCAGAGGCCAGGTGTCCTACTTTAGCAGATACCCCATACCGGAGTGAAAATTGGAGCGCATTACTATGAACTTAGTAGTTGGGTTGCCGCGGACCTTGCAAAAATTTGATGCGGTTTGGGTCGTTGTCGATAGGTTGACCAAGTCGGCACACATTATTTCGGTTGTGACTACGTATATTTCAGAGAGGTTGGCCCAGATTAATATTCAGGAGATAGTTTAGTTGCATGGTGTGCCCGTTTCCATCATATCAGATAGAGGCCAACAGTTTACTTTACATTTCTCGAGAGCAGTACAAAATGAATTGGGGACCCGAGTAGAGCTCAGCACAACCTTTCATCCGCAGACCGACGGGCAGTCGGAGCGGACAGTTCAGTTCTTGGAGGATATGCTCAGGGCATGTGTCATTGACTTTGGAAGTCAGCGGGATCGTTTCTTACCTTTGGCCGAGTTTGCTTATAACAACAGTTATCAATCCAACATCGAGATGGATCCATTTGAGGGTTTATATGGTCGGCGATGTCGTTCGCCCATCGGATGGTTTGAGCCCGGTGAGGCTAAATTATATGGTACTGATTTGGTGAAGGATGCATTGGAAAAGGTAAAGTTGATTCACGAGCGACTTCGTACATCACAGTCCAAACATAAGAGTTACACGGATCAGAAAGTGCGTGCTTTATCATTTATGGTGGGCGAGAAAGTTCTCTTAAAGATTTCGCTGATGAAAGGAATCATGAGGTTCGGGAAGAAGAGCAAGTTGAGCCCAAGGTTTATAGGCCCATTTGAGGTGTTGAGACGAGTTGGGGAGGTTGCTTACGAGCTTGCCTTGCCTCCCAATCTATCGGGAGTTCATCCATTTTTCAATGTATCTATGCTCCGGAAGTATCATGCTGACCTGTCGCATGTATTAGACTTCAGCACTGTTCAGCTAGATGAGAGCTTGAGTTATGAGGAGGAGCCAGTTGCCATTGTTGATAGGCAGGTTCGCCAATTGAGGTCCAAGAGGATTTCTACGGTAAAGGTTCGGTGACGGGGCCAACCAGTGGAGGAAGCGACTTGGGAGGCCGAGGAGGACATGCGGAGCAGATATCCAAACTTATTCAGCACTCCAGGTATGATTCTAAACCCGTTCGAGGACGAACGTTTGTTTAAGAGGTGGAGAATGTAACGACCCAATCGGTCGTTTTGTCTTCTAGAATCCCGTTCCCCTAAATAAGACTCTCAGTATGTGCTTTTACTGTTTTATGACTTGCGGGGATGGTTAGTTCAAGAATTTGAAGGGTTCGGGTTGAAATCGGAACACTTGGTTCCTTAATTTGGCTTTAAAAGGGTAAGTTTGACTTCGGTCAACATTTTGAGTAAATGACCATGGAATCGAGATTTGACGGTTCCAATAGGTTCGTATGATGATTTTGGACTTAGGCGTATGTTCGAATCGAGTTTTGGACGATCCGGGAGCATTTCGACGCTTAATAGTGAAAGTTGGCTATTTGCAGGTTTAAAGTTTTTCAAATTTGGTTTGGAGTAGATTTTAGAATTCTGAGACTGGAAATAGTTCTGTATGGTGTTTAAGACTTGCACGCAAAATTTGATGTCATTCCGAGTATTTTAGGTATGTTTCGGCACGTTCAGAGTAAGCTTGAAGAACTTGAAGTTTCTAAGTTGAATCAATTTGGTTTGAGGTATGATTCTTAGTTTTGATGTTGTTTTATGCATTTTGAGAGTTCGAGCGAGTCCGTTTTATGATTTCAAACTTGTTGGTATATTCGGACGGGGCCCCGAGGGACTCGGATGTTAATCGGACGAGCTCAGACCAAGTTTGGACTTAGGAGCAACAGCTGAAGCTTCCAGCTTGTGGTGCAATCGCACCTGCGCTTGGCCAGCCGTAGGTGCGAGCTCGTAGAAGCGAACCACAAGCCGCAGAAGGGGACCACCTAGGGTCAACCCAGGGATCGTAGGAGCGGAGATTTTGGCACATCTGCGAGCGCACAGGTGCGAAGGAAGAGAGCGCAGAAGTGGCCAGGGCCACAGGTGCGGAAGAAGCGTCGCAGAAGCGGACGCGCAGAAGCGATCCTTGGGTCCGCAAGTGCGGAGTTTGGCCAGCAGGGGAGGACCGCACCTGCGAGGATTTTTCCGCAGAAGCGGAACCGCAGGTGCGGCAGTGGCTTCAGAGGTGTGAAAGACTTGCTGGGCAGAATGTCTTAAAATAGGACTTAGCCATTTTTGAACCCATTTTCTCCATTCTTGGGCGATTTTGGAGCTTCTTGAGAGGAGTATTCACTTAGCAACTTGGAGGTAAGTTAATTCTACCTATTGTGAGTTAAAGACATAGATTATTGATAGATTTTAACAAGTAAATTGTAAAAATCAAGAGTTTTGATGAAAAACTTAGGTTTTGATAAAAATGAGATTTTAACCACGAAGATGGTTATGGAATGAGATGAAAATTATATACTTGAGTTCTTAAGGTTATGGGTAACAATTTCCTCAGAAAATTTTCGGAATCCGGGCACGTAGGCCCGGTGTGAATTTTAAAATTTTTTCCAAATTGGGTTGGGTAATTACTCTGATAGATAAATTATGGAATTTTGAGCATGTATTGATTAATTATATAACATTTGGCTAGTTTTAGATTTTTCGGCACCAAATTGAGGCTTTAGCGTGAAATTTGTGACTAGGAAGTGAGCTTTGAGACGAGGTAAGTCTCTTGTCTAACCTTGTAAGAGAGAATTTACCCCATAGGTGTTGTAAATACATAATTATTTCTAATTGTGGGGTCTACGTACGTACGAGGTGATGAGAGTCCGTGCGTAGCTACTATTATGCTATTGCCCGGGTAGTCTTAGGACCCAATTCATGAACTATTTGGAATTTTTGCACCATACCTGTAACTTAAAAATGCCTAAATTATATTAGTATTTGCTAGAGAAATTTGTGAAAGATCGCTAATAAAATTCGTATTATTTTGCATAAAATCTCAATAATGTTTAAGTCAAATGCTTATAAAGTATCCTCCCCTTCTTGTGGAGCGGGCCGAACGCCTCGGCAGTAGATAGATGCATCTATGGTTCGTGCCGCTCGACACTCGGCAGTGTACACAATATTCTGGATTGGGCCGTACGACCTCGACATAAATTGTGCTTAATAATAATACTTGGTGTCTTGATATTTTATTGTGGCTTGTAAGATTACAACCTTTAAAAGGAATGACTTATTTGGAAATTATATAATTGTGAGTGTCGAAGTCGACCTCTCGTCACTACTTCTTCGAGATTAGACTTGATAGTTACTGGGTACACGTTGTTTACATACTCATGCTACACTTGCTGCACTTTTTGTGCAGGTTCTGAGACAGGTGCATCGGGCGGTCCAACCGGTGTGCATTCCTGATATCCCGAGGCCCAGTGGTGAGCTGCTTTTCCTGAGCCGTTCCGCAACACCTAGTATTTCTCCTCGTATTAGTATTCTGTCTATTTTATGTCCAGACAATATTTAGAATTTTATATAATATACTAGATGCTCATACACTTGTGACACCAGGTCTTGACACACACACACTAGTAGAATTATGGTATTGAATTATTACTTTGGTTTTATTTATTTAAACCTTTTATTTTCTCGAATCTTACAAACAACGAAGCTTAATTGCTCAGAAACTTATTAAAAGAGGAAACATATGTCTAATTCACTAATTGGCTTGCCTAGCAGTGATGTTAGGCGCCATCACGACCAGTGTCGGCTCTAGGGGGAAGCCACTAAAGCAATTGCTTTAGGCCCCCTAGAATTGAAGGCCGCCAAATTTTTTAAATTATATATTATAAAATTATTAATAAAAGATACTAGATTGTTATACTTTTTTTTTGGGATGTGATAGAGGTTATTCAAATAAATGATTTGAGTCATATAAAAATATGAAATATATGAAAATAAATAATTTGAGTCTTATAAAGAATGGATTAAGCCATTTGTCACTTCAAAATAGACTTAAACCATTTTAAATGTATGAAATAATATTGGCATCTATTTAATGGTACAAATTTGAGATTATAAAATTATGAGAATTTCTAAACTATTATCTTAACTATCAATATATATTTCTTATAAAAATATTATCAAAGCTTTAGTGACAGAGTTATTTTATATTTGGAATGGTGAGAGCTAGCAGGTAAATGAATGAATGATCAAGATTAGGTACAAGATGGTCGGTATACCACATTACAAGAAGAAAAATAATATATTAAATTATATTGAATAAATTTGGTGCCTCTTATTGAAGTTTGGCTTTAGACCATAAAGATCGTTGAGCCGCCTCTGATCACGACCTATAGGTGAAATTAGGTCGTTACAATTTATCTTTTATTTCTGACCTTGCAGTTTCAAAGTTCACTAATGACTGCTTTATGAAAGATAGAAGATTTCAAAATAATGAAAGTATGGTAGAGGAAAGGAAGAAAGTAGCAATCTCTATGACTCTGATAATGATTTCATCACCTTTATATTTTATGCCAAAAAAGGGGAGTGTCATCCTTCATTATATGATTACTCAAAGCCAATAGTTAAACTCAACAACATCTAATATATATATATATATATATATATATATATATATATATATATATATATATGTATATATGATTTGCACTATTTCTCGAAAGAATTTTGTACGACATCTCTATTAATTACTACTTGGGCTAAAAAGAATTCTTCTTGATGATAAGTAGTCTGGTAAATTGCCATAACGGTGCACTTGTCATGAATAGGGTGATTCCATTTGCTTCAAACAGCAGCATGAATAATATCAGGAAAATTTACAAAAATCCAAAATCCTCGGAATCTTTGATGTTTGTTGAATAAAAACATTGGTTAGTCAGCCAAAATGATACTGAGTTGCCAGTAGGCACATTAGACCTTTGTGTATATATATATATATATATATATATATATATATGGTCTTGATTCTTGAAGTTGCTGCTGTAATATTAACAGTACTTCTGTTGAGATTGAATTCAGTTTAATATATTAATGTGACTTTACAAGTCTCAAATTAATAAGTTGGTCAGCTATATTCTACTGGTATCTTATCTTGTCTTGAATATAGCAATGTCCTCGAAAGAAAAGAAGGGGGAGATGGGGTAAAATCCATGATTATACTCATTCCTTATTTTTTGGCCTTAGTCATTCCTGGTCTTAGTTTTATTTTTTCCCTTTTATGGGTCATAGTTCTAGTGATAAACCTACCTAAACATACCCGGTTTTTAAATGTGTGGTTTAAAAAAAATAAAATAAAAATTCATCGCTCTGCTATTACAAAAATCCGTTGTTCTTTTAAAACAAAACAGGAATTAAAAGGTTCCTCACAATGTCATTATAACTCGACAAAGGCACAGTAGAAATATATTCTTGTACATCAAAGTAAACTCACTCAAATAGTAGTATATTCAGTGACTCTCATTATATGTAGGAGTATTACTTTATAACATGTGTAAACCCCTCTTACAAAGTGTAATGATCTTTATTTTTATTCACAGGGCCCTCTAAAAGATGCATGGTTAGGTTGCTATTCGAATTTTGAGGATTGCGAAGATAATTACGTTTGACTTTGGAGAGTGGAGTTTTTTTAATACCACCTCATATCCCCTAGTTTGCTAGTTTGCTTTGGAGAACTTAATGCAGTCTTATCTTGGAGGTTTTCGGTTTTCAAAATGTAAAGAAAAACACCTTTGTTTCTTAATTATATTACTCCTTAAAACAATATGTTAGACTGTTGAGAAGCGAGTGTTGGAGCAATGATAAAGTTATTTTCGTGAGACCTATATGTTACAGGTCGAGATATGGAATTAGTCACTAATGTTTGCATTAGGGTAGACTGCTTACATGACACCCCTTTTGGGGTGCCCTTTCTCGGACCCTGTGTGAACGCGGAGTACTTCGTGGACCTGACTGTCTTTTTTTGTTTTTTGTTTTATGTTGACTGTTTAGAGTCAGAAAGAACTACATTTTTTTGTGATTAGATGTGCCAAAATAGTTAAAAGAAAACAGTTATCCATCCATACTATACATTAAAATATGGGTTGGATAATGAACTTTTTAAAAACAGATTAAATATGGATAAGAACCATATTATCCACTTAGGAAATGAATAACCAATTAATTTAACTTTTACATTTATAAAGCCTCAAATTGGGGTGATCATATATATTCAACAAGCTATAGATAATATGGGTATCCATATTATTAGCAGGTTAACCCGTTTTTTATCCGTATTAAATATGGATCGGATCGGATAATTTATCTATTTTTTCATTACCCGTTTTTGATCCGCCCCGCCCGTATTCTTTCTTAGCATGATATTTAACATTTTCAGACTTGAAAAACCTTTCACTGATTGAATTTTTTTTATCTATAATATTTTCTTTCAGTTGCAAATTAAAAGAAAGTGGAATTTTTGAAGCCACCCAAGTGCAAGTATGATAATTGTTCTTTACTTGTATTACTTGTTTAAGTTTTATTGGGTCATTATATTGCTGAGTAATTAACAAATGACGTACTATGTTACTTAAAATTGAAGCTTTTGAAGTTTGAACTAGTCCACAATCTCACCTTTTTTATAGCAACAAATAGACTTGAATGGTGTCAACATTTGCTATGATGAAGTTAGAAAGGTGCCTTTTGAATAAACTTTTAGACTTGGAATTTCTATGAAATGATCATCGATCATATGGTCCTTTCTTTACCTTATATTTATTATACTTTTCTCTTGTGTCAACGTCCGAATGATTCTTTTTTATTTGTTTTTTATAAAAGTATGCAAACCTAACAAATAACCTGCCCCTTTCTCTTCTGTACTGATGGAGACTTCCCAAACAACACAAAAAACCATCTTTTTTTGTCACATATAATGGACACAAGTTATAAGGTCAACAATTTCATGCTTCTCGATCTCTTTTTTTCCTTTTGATTTTACAATTTTGATCTCTTCCCAAAAAACTCCTCTCCCCTCTACAATAGAGCTTTTAAATTAGAAAAAATTGCTTTATTCTCATTTTTTTTTAACATGTCGAGATGATCACAATGGATATGATTTGGAATTGTCACTATTTAGGTGTTCAAATTCTACCAGATTTCTCCCAAGTTCTAATTTTAATTTCCCTATCAATGGAAAACTCTCTCTTTCAATTTTGTCTCTCTCTATTATATCCCATCGGTTCTCCAAGAAATTGCCAACGATATACTCATAAATGATAGAGTATACAATATATCTACAGATTATTCATTAATGTAAATCCTTGTATATGTTATTACTTTTTGTTTATTAATATGTCTAATATATTGTCTCCCTCAAACATGTCAGTCCCGAGGCGGATCCTAAATTAAAATTAATGGGTTCAACCTTTAAGACTTTTAATATTAAATCCATTGTTAAAAATATAATATTTGTTCAAAATTTGCTGAGATTTCTCACAATATATTTATTTTTCGTATAAAAAATACTGGATTTATCTGGGTTATGAACCCATAGACATTTATGAACTCCATTCGTCAATGTACACACTGGGGCTGATTTAGGGGGCGTGGTTCCGAACCCCTTAGCCGAAAAATTATAAATTCGTTCGCAAATATTCTGCCTCGGCCACTGCATTTACACATAATTAATGTGGAATAATGTCATGCTTCTAGATAACACATGCCTCTATTATAGACTTAACAAAAATTATTGGCCAATGATCATCCGCTTCCCATCTCTAGCACTTGTGTAGCCTCATAGACTAACAAACGTATCACTGTGTGTTGCATGTGTATTTCTTTTCCCTTTCTTGTTTGGGAGAATTAAGGAGATGATAAATGTATTATGAATGAGGTATTTCCAAACGTCACGCTTTCTCAAAAGTTCTATAATTAGCTCTTAATAGTTAAGTAATTAGGGTTCGATGATTGACTAATCTCAATGGCTATAACTCGAGCGTTAGTAACAAGTCATTATTTTGTTTTTTACTACGTAATTAATTATGTATAATGCATTTGAGAATTTGAAAATGACATATATCTGTACGATTTTCATTAATAATGACATTCTTTTTCTCTTGTTACCAAATTATTTTTAATTCTTTCCCTCTAAATAATGCAGATGCTCATCATATCGTCATAACTTAGGCTAGACTTTTATTCTATGGCTTCTCCTTATTGATAAGTTGTTGGATGAGAGGCAACACTGAAAACATCGAGAAAAATCATTTCCTTTCATTTTGTTCTGTTTCATAGCCACCAAAGAGAATGGGGTTGGTAAATTGGAGGTGTACGTGGCTGGTTAGGAATTAGATTGTGACATCGTGAATGATCCATTATGTAAGTATATATTAATTTTCGCATTATGCTAATAATTAAGATCTGGTTTAAAGTAGAAAATATTTATCATTTGTTATAACCCTGGGAATTAATTCTGTCGTTTTGATTTTTCTTTTTATCAAATTCTACATATTTAGTATTTATTTTTATTTTATTTGTTTTAGTCTTTGTGCCATTTTGAGATTGAAAGCAGAATAAAAAGGACTTTATTCCCGAAAGAAAATTAATTGTATAATGTCATACATGTGTTCCATCAGGAGATAATGTTGACTAGGGGTAGGGGTGTACATAGGTCGGGTTGGTTCGGATTTTTCAATTATCAAACCAAATTAATGGTGCCGGGTTTTTAAATTTATAAACCAAACTAAACCAACAAAGTCGGGTTTTTCAATCTTAGGGTTTTTCGAGTTTTCGGTTTTTTTTCCGGTAAAGTCTTCATAGCATAAAATATGTAACTTGTGCTCCAAATATTTGTTAAGTCCTAGTGAAATACAACTATATAATGTGTTTTCCAAGAAACTAACAAAATAATATGAGATAAGTGATAGCATTATACTAAAATATTCAATAACAAAGATAAAATAATAAAATTACATAAAACAAATATTACTAATTAATAAGCCATAATAAAAATTAACATAATCTTAAAATACTATATAAGTCATGCTAAAATAAGTATAGCTAATAAGTACTAATATTAATTACATAACTAAGCACTAAAGAAAAAGATAAACTAAGTTTTGCATTTTCATTATAAACCATGTAAAACTAAAATAATTTTCCAATACTCGTCATTCCTAGTATTGAATTGAATTTCTTTTGTTAGCATTAGTATTAATTTGAACTCTGTTTGAGTTACTATATTTATGGGCTATTAAATTTATTTACCATTCAAGAATATTAAGTCTAAACTTGAAATAATACGTTAAAAGATAAAATTCTGAAAAAGTTTAAGAAATATTTATAAATTACATTACAATAAATATTTATATGTATAAAATATTTTTAAAAATTATATAAATGTACTATCGGATTGGGTTGGTTTCGGTTTGACTTTTATAGTTAAAACCAAACCAAACCAATTATGGTCGGGTTTTATTTTTCAATACCAAATCACATCGGGATTTTTTCCGATTTGACTTGAATTATCGATTTGGTGCGATTTATCGGTTTTATTTGTACACAACTTCAACTCAAGGAAATGTTTAGACCATGCGCCTTTGATGTTGTTCCACAGAGCAATTTTCACAAGGTAGAATTATTAATACAACTATTAGAATATCTAAGAAGTCAGATATATTTTGGCATATGTTTGGTACGTTAACTAATTTGGATTTCAAAGCTATGTGACACATTTGATTAATTTATCCCTTTCCAAAAATCTGCAAACAAGTCAGGTTGATTGGCAAACTCATGCCTACTTTTTGTTACTTTGCAACTAACCAATCGATGAGGAAAGGAGGAATAAAGTCAATTTTGTACATTTATTAATTTTTTTTTTTTCCTTTTAAGTAAAGTGATTGTATACGGTCAAAATCGAGTCTGCCCTTCTTATGACTAATCGAGATTGGAATATGATGGTCCAAGGTTCATCATTGTAATATCGAGCCATGATGCGAAGTTAGGTTGCTGAGCTCGAGCCCCACAGACCGATCAAGATCGAGACCGAGTCAAAATCGAGCTCGAGACCTAGAGACCGATCAGTACCAAGACCGAGCCAAGATCGAGACCCAAAGACCGGCCAAGATTGAGATCGAGCCAAGAAACAAAAGAGCCGTTATAGCCGCAACTAGGGAGAGAATCTCAGCGGAAATCACAGCTCGAATCAAGGAAAAGCTAAATAATTAATCTATCATGAAATCTTCATTACGTATTTTTTAATTATATCCAAAATAAGATTTCCCCACTATCCTTTTAGCTTTTGATATTTAGTCATATTGTTTCTTCTACCAATCGTTCTTCACTCAATTTGAAGGTGATAACACTTGAAGGCTTAGGCCAACTAGTTCTTCAGTTTGCATTCATTTCTTTTATAACTAATTTCGATAGTCATTTACATATCTTTCTTAATTTGTATCAATTTATATTACGTATCGTTAGAACTACATATAAATTCAACTTTATCCATTTTTCGGGTAAATAGTTTGGCGCCCACCGTGGAGCCAAGGATAATAGTGGTTATTTGGTACGAATCTCTGAAAAACGCACTATTTTTACACTTGCTCTTGGAAGTATCTTTGATTTCAGGTTAAAAATGATGAACTCTCAATTAATGGTCCTACATATCGACAACGAAGCTGGCCATCAAGATGAGAATAACAACCTGGCGCCCGGGAATGAAAGGCCACTAGTTGACCCCGTTGGAACTCGGGCTGTAGATCTAATTGACGTTGATTCGCATGTGGCCATTAAAGCGAACCAACATTCTGACCCCGAAAATAGCATTCATGGTGGAACTCGATCTGCAATTCGAAATACCCAAAATATTGGAGAAGACGGGATTGGCCTGCGTATGATTTTCAAAATATTGCAAGCTCAACAGGTAGCGATAACTCAGTTGCAGAGCCAAACCCAGGCACCGAGCAGGCCCGAGCCCGGTCCACCCCAAGAAGTCATCCACAGAACAGGGCCAACTGTAGTAAGGTCAAACGAATAAGAATCGGGGACTAACCCCGAAATTATAAAGATGCTCGAGGAACTGACTAAACGGATAGAGTCAGGAGAAAAGAGGATTGAAGCAAACGACAAAAAAGTAGAAACTTGTAACTCTAGGGTTGATCAGATCCTGGGGGCACCACTAATATTGAAGGGTTTGGATTCCAAAAAGTTCGTACAAAAGCCTTTCCCCCCAAGCGCAGCTCCCAAACCGATCCCCAAGAAGTTCTGCATGCCCAAAATTCCTAAATATAATGGAACGACCGACCCCAACGAACATGTCACCTCTTACACATGTGCCATTAAAGGGAACGATCTAGAAGACGACGAGATCGAATCCGTATTATTAAAGAAATTCAGGGAAATCCTGTCAAAGGGAGCAATGAAATGGTATAATAATTTACCACCTAACTCTATCGATTCTTTTGCCATGCTTGCAAATTCTTTTGTAAAAACACACGCCGGAGCCATAATGGTCGAGACCAGGAAGTCGAACCTTTTCAAAGTAAGGTAAAAAGATAACGAGATGCTAAGAAAGTTCGTATCCCATTTCCAAATGGAACGAATGGATATACCACTGGTCACGGATGATTGGGCCGTTCAAGCTTTCACCCAAGGACTAAACGAACGAAGCTCAATCGGTAATCGAAGAAGGTCATGCCGAGATAAACTCCACAAGTTTAACCTGGGATTGAAGAAACAAATACATAGAGTACTTAAAGAATGGGAAGCTTCCATCAGATCCAAAGGAATCGAGAACTATGCGCACACAGGCAACATGGTTCAACTTGTCCGAAGATGGAACGTTGTTTAGAAGGACGTTCGATGGACCATTAGCAATATGTTTGGGACCGGGAGATACCGATTAAATCCTACGGAAAATTTACGAGGGCACTTGTGGATATTATTCCGGTGCCGATTCGCTGGTCCACAATGTAATCAGAGCAGGGTATTATTAGACCGATATGGGCAAGGATGCAAGGGAGTTCGTTCGTAAATACGACAAATGCCAAAGGCACGGGCCTATGATTCATCAACCCGGGGAATTACTCCACTCGGTCATATCTCCATGGCCCTTCATGAAATAGGGAATGGACATCGTTGGCCCCCTTCCATCGGCCCCAGCTAGGGTTCAGTTTATTTTATTTATGACTGATGCCAAGGGAAAATGGAGAGAAATACTACCCGAGGTCCTATGGGCATACCGCACAACATCAAAATCCAGTATCGGAGCAACACCATTCTCGTTGGTTTATGGCGCCGAAGCTCTGATCCCGGTCGAGGTCGAAGAACCAAGCATTAGTTTCGATATGCATCAGAGGAGTCGAATAACGAGACCATGAATACGAGCCTAGAATTGTTGGATGAAAGACGAGAAGCCACTCTAGTCCGATTGGCCGCCCAAAAACAGCGAATTGAAAGGTACTACAATCGAAGAACCAATCTTCGACATTTTAACATCGGGTACTTGGTACTAAGAAAAGTCAACTTCAACACCCGAAATCTGAATGAAGGAAAACTGGGTCCGAACTGGGAAAGACTGTATCAGGTTCTCAAAATCATAGGAAAAGGATCCTACAATCTCGGCATGATAAACGACAAATAACTACCCAGCAATTGGAATATATCGCACCTAAAACGATACTACTGCTAAGGTACGACCCCTCCCATTTTCATTTATATTTCAAAATTAACCCTTTCAGGTGTTCGACCAGAAGCAGCGATGGATTCTTCAATACGAAGCCTTTAGGTCTGAAAGCACGCGTTGCACTCTTTTTCCCTTAGACCGGTTTTGTCCCAAATGGGTTTTCCGGCGAGGTTTTTAATGAGGCAACCATTGATCGTGCTAACATAGAATAATTCAACAGTATCCGAGGCCTCTTTATAATCAACCTCGAATACTGAGGGGCATTACCCTCAAATATCAAGTTTGATGCGAGGAAGTTACTTCATGGCAGCAGGGTCTCAATAGGAAAAAATTGTAAGGGCCAAAACGGTCAAACGAACCATGCCCGCATAGTTTGCTCGAGCCCTGGCACAAAACATGTACGCATGCATAATGATTTATAAAGAGAAGTATTCTTCATTACCGATATCTTGTACCTTAGTAAAGCTTTTTCTACTTCATATTTTCGATCTATTATGTAAACAGGCTTAAGGGCCAACCATGATCGGAGTTCGGATGATTACCCCCACAAATTGGGGACCGCCGTCCGAAAAATTAACGAGATCGAATTATATAAACTCCGAAGATTATAAGACCTCTTAGGCAACCCTCGATTTTATAGGCCACGGCCACCCCACTTGGGGACTGACACTTCGGGGAAGTTCCAAGTAAAATTGGAAAATAAGCCCAAGAGGAAAATCCCGAACTAAAGAGGCTACGGCCGAATTAACACGGGTCAGATACGTCCGAAGTACGTAACAAAACAGGCCTTCGAAATCTCTCATAAACCGATTAAAAAGGCTACCCCGGGCAAAATCATAAAAGGTTTCGATAATATCAAGCTTCGAAAACTCTAATGAGTACAAAATTGTTTGAACTCTTGAACAATTCCCAATTTTATGCTAAGGCATTGCAAGTTTTACAAATAAAAGCCGAAAAGGGGACAAAGCCATAAATAATCTTTTTACAAAAGTTTGAGGGCTGTTTTCTGCTTTGAGTTCAAGAGATTATCCTCGCTCAACTAAAAACCTAAGGGTTACCTTACTTCGAGTTCGAGCAAGCACTCACTCGATCGTAAGACCTAAGGGCTACACTAGTTCGAGAGATCATCCTCGCTCAACTAAAAACCTAAGGGTTACCTTACTTCGAGTTCGAGTAAGCACTCACTCGATCGTAAAACCTAAGGGCTACACTAGTTCGAGAGATCGTCCTCGCTCAACTAAAAACCTAAGGGTTACCTTACTTCGAGTTCGAGCAAACACTCACTCAATCGTAAGAACTAAGTGCTACATTAGTTCAGTTTTAATCAAATTGTCTGAATCCCGGACCTTAGAATACAACTTCATAAATTTATAAGGCAGAAGGGAAATAAAGGAAAGGATTTCCCGAACCCTCGAACACAATTTTATGCTAAGGAATTTTTTGACCTTTGTAAACTATAGAAAAGCAAAGGAAAAAAACAAAAAACCAAAAGGCAAGAAAGGCCTTATGTTTATATTCAAAGGTTTTTACAAGAGGCCAAATCAGCCCCGGAATAAAATACAAAATAAAAACAAAGAACTTAATATCCTAAGTGGCTTGGTCTTCATCGGAGGCCGCGTCCTCAGGATTTTCCCCGTCTTCAGATTCGCTCGAGCTATTAGAGTCTTCCTTAGGGAAGGCCAGCCTTCGAGCCCTGGCTTCCTCCGCCTTGACATTTTCAATTTCGGCCTCAACATCGAAGCTCTGAGCACTGACCTCCTCGAGAGCTTCCCTCCGAGCCTGCCATTTAGCATGTTCGACCATGCTCTTGGCTTTGGCCTGGTTGACCTCAACATCGATCCTGAACTAGGCCACTTTAGCATCAACTCTTTTATTAGCCTTGGTCACCTCAGATTTGGCTACGTCCACCTCTGATTTGGCCACTTCTAGTTCATTAGCAAAGCTTGCTTTATCGGAAGTGGCCAAATCTAATTGATGCTGAGGCTCCTTAATCCGGGGAATTACTCCACTCGGTCATATCTCCATGGCCCTTCATGAAATAGGGAATGGACATCGTTGGCCCCCTTCCATCGGCCCCAGCTAGGGTTCAGTTTATTTTATTTATGACTGATTATTTCTCTAAATGGGTCGAAGCACGGGCTTTCGAGAAAGTCAGAGAAAAGGAAGTCATAGACTTCATATGGGACCACATCATATTTCGATTCGGTATGCCATCCGAGATTGTATGTGATAATGGAAAATAATTCATCGGCAACAAAGTAACTAAATTTCTGGAGGATCACACGATCAAAAGGATCATATCAACACATTATCATCCCAGCGGGAACGGACAAGCCGAGTCGAATACAAAACTATCATCCAAAATCTTAAGAAGAGATTGACCGACGCCAAAGGAAAATGGAGAGAAATACTACCCGAGGTCCTATGGGCATACTGCACAACATCAAAATCCAGTATCGGAGCAACACCGTTCTCGTTGGTTTATGGCGCCGAAGCTCTGATCCCGGTCGAGGTCGAAGAACCAAGCATTAGTTTCGATATGCATCAGAGGAGTCGAATAACGAGACCATGAATACGAGCCTAGAATTGTTGGATGAAAGACGAGAAGCCACTCTAGTCCGATTGGCCGCCCAAAAACAACGAATTGAAAGGTACTACAATCGAAGAACCAATCTTCGACATTTTAACATCGGGGACTTGGTACTAAGAAAAGTCAACTTCAACACCCGAAATCTGAATGAAGGAAAACTGGGTCCGAACTGGGAAAGACCGTATCAGGTTCTCAAAATCATAGGAAAAGGATCCTACAATCTCGGCATGATAAACGACAAATAACTACCCAGCAATTGGAATATATCGCACCTAAAACGATACTACTGCTAAGGTACGACCCCTCCCATTTTCATTTATATTTCAAAATTAACGCTTTCAGGTGTTCGACCAGAAGCAGCGATGGATTCTTCAATACGAAGCCTTTAGGTCTGAAAGCACGCGTTGCACTCTTTTTCCCTTAGACCGGTTTTGTCCCAAATGGGTTTTCCGGCGAGGTTTTTAATGAGGCAACCATTGATCGTGCTAACATAGAATAATTCAACAGTATCCGAGGCCTCTTTATAATCAACCTCGAATACTGAGGGACATTACCCTCAAATATCAAGTTTGATGCGAGGAAGTTACTTCATGGCAGCAGGGTCTCAATAGGAAAAAATTGTAAGGGCCAAAACGGTCAAACGAACCATGCCCGCATAGTTTGCTCGAGCCCTGGCACAAAACATGTACGCATGCATAATGATTTCTAAAGAGAAGTATTCTTCATTACCGATATCTTGTACCTTAGTAAAGCTTTTTCTACTTCATATTTTCGATCTATTATGTAAACAGGCTTAAGGGCCAACCATGATCGGAGTTCGAATGATTACCCCCACAAATTGGGGACCGCCGTCCGAAAAATCAACGAGATCGAATTATATAAACTCCGAAGATTATAAGACCTCTTAGGCAACCCTCGATTTTATAGGCCACGGCCACCCCGCTTGGGGACTGACACTTCGGGGAAGTTCCAAGTAAAATTGGAAAATAAGCCTAAGAGGAAAATCCCGAACTAAAGAGGCTACGGCCGAATTAACACGGGTCAGAGACGTCCGAAGTACGTAACAAAACAGGCCTTCAAAATCTCTCATAAACCGATTAAAAAGGCTACCCCCGGCAAAATCATAAAAGGTTTCGATAATATCAAGCTTCGAAAACTCTAATGAGTACAAAATTGTTTGAACTCTCGAACAATTCCCAATTTTATGCTAAGGCATTGCAAGTTTTACAAATAAAAGCCGAAAAGGGGACAAAGCCATAAACAATCTTTTTACAAAAGTTTGAGGGCTGTTTTCTGCTTTGAGTTCAAGAGATCATCCTCGCTCAACTAAAAACCTAAGGGTTACCTTACTTCGAGTTCGAGCAAGCACTCACTCGATCGTAAGACCTAAGGGCTACACTAGTTCGAGAGATCATCCTCGCTCAACTAAAAACCTAAGGGTTACCTTACTTCGAGTTCGAGCAAGCACTCACTCGATCGTAAAACCTAAGGGCTACACTAGTTCGAGAGATCGTCCTCGCTCAACTAAAAACCTAAGGGTTACCTTACTTCGAGTTCGAGCAAACACTCACTCAATCGTAAGAACTAAGTGCTACATTAGTTCAGTTTTAATCAAATTGTCTGAATCCCGGACCTTAGAATACAACTTCATAAATTTATAAGGCAGAAGGGAAATAAAGGAAAGGATTTCCCGAACCCTCGAACACAATTTTATGCTAAGGAATTTTTTGACCTTTGTAAACTATAGAAAAGCAAAGGAAAAAAACAAAAAACCAAAAGGCAAGAAAGGCCTTATGTTTATATTCAAAGGTTTTTACAAGAGGCCAAATCAGACCCGGAATAAAATACAAAATAAAAACAAAGAACTTAATATCCTAAGTGGCTTGGTCTTCATCGGAGGCCGCGTCCTCAGGATTTTCCCCGTCTTCAGATTCGCTCGAGCTATTAGAGTCTTCCTTAGGGAAGGCCAGCCTTCGAGCCCTGGCTTCCTCCGCCTTGACATTTTCAATTTCGGCCTCAACATCGAAGCTCTGAGCACTGACCTCCTCGAGAGCTTCCCTCCGAGCCTGCCATTTAGCATGTTCGACCATGCTCTTGGCTTTGGCCTGGTTGACCTCAACATCGATCCTGAACTAGGCCACTTTAGCATCAACTCTTTTATTAGCCTTGGTCACCTCAGATTTGGCTACGTCCACCTCTGATTTGGCCACTTCTAGTTCATTAGAAAAGCTTGCTTTATCGGAAGTGGCCAAATCTAATTGATGCCGAGGCTCCTTAATCCTCTCGATCTGCACCGATGCATTTTCTTTTGCAGCCCAAAGCTGGGCCTCAACCAACTCCAATTGAGCTTGAACGGTTTCCTTTTTCGAGGAGAGGATATCCATATTCTTTTTGAATTTTTCCTCCCCGGTCATTAGCTCATCTACCTGCAAATTGAGCCGTCCAATCTGTTTAAGCCTCTGCTGAACCTGTAGAATTGGATCATTAGTGGTTATCTCCAATTCATCTTCACTATCGTGGAGAATTCGGAATACCTGCTCAGCTATCTCCTCGTGCTCTTCCCGAGCCGCTGCCAAATCTGATCGAAGTTTCTCACTAAGAAGTTTGTAGGAGTCACTCTTCTCAGTGAGGTTTCGAACCTCAGCCTCATGCTCCTCTCGAATTGGGAGGAAAGCCTCGTGATGCAACACCGAAGCCTACAAACATGGGAAATATGTTAGAATTATCTACAACTCTAAGTGTAAAAGAAACAACAGAGATGCCATCGAAGTTACCCGATTCAAAGCATGTTGGGCCTCGTTGAAAAGGCAGGCGGGTCCTACCGCATTCATCATGGTTTGATCCTCTTTGGTCACCAAGGACCGAAGGTAACTAGCAATCCCCACGGGGGGAGAGAAAACTCGGGCATCTTCCGGGATGAAGAGTACTATTTTCTACCTACGGTCGGGATCAACACTCGGGGCCGGGAATAGGTCCACCAATTTTGGGCCAGATGAAGATTCGACTACACCCGACCATGATGTTTTCTTTGGTACCGGTAATCCACCGAACCCGATAATATCCTCCGAAGCAGCGGACTCGAACCCGTTCAAAAAGCCATGGATATTGGTCGACTCCTGAATGCCTTCGTAAGATAGACCTTCCAACATGTTGGCCTCGCGGATCATAGCATCCGAAAACTGAGGGGATCCAGTAATATCAACTATCCCGAGCTCATCCCTCAAAATTTCTTTTGCTGCCCGAGAATTCCTGCCCTCGGTCTTTCCTTCAACCATCTCAGCTCGAGACGGAATAGTTTCGGCTTTTCCTTGTTCAGGAATTATGGTCAAAGCTCCTTTATCTACCACCGCAGATTCAAAGGATTGTTGAATCATAACATTAGCCCGTACACAGGCTAATTCCTCTTCTCCTTTTTCGGGATCGTCCCTTAATCGGAGGATCGAGTCCAAAGGCATGACACTGGATCCCCTCTTGGGCTTGCGAGTTCTCTTCGCTGGTTTTTTCTTTTCCGAGACCGGGGAACTCGGTACATCTTTTCTCTTTTTCTCTTTAACCTGCTTTGGGGTAGGGACCTCTTCATCACTAGATGGGGTCCTCATGGCAATATCCTTCCCAAGTCCTACAAAGGAAAAAAAAAAGGGTAAGCAAGTGAAGAAGATCGGACGGCAAATAAACTAAGAAAGGGACTTACCATGACTATGGGCCTCCCATCGAACTTTTGATAGTTCCACCCAAGCGCGCTTGGAGTACGGTCTCTGCAGCACCAGACCTTCAACCCATTGTTTAAGGTTCGGAATCAGTTTCGGCATCCGAGCCACAGCTGTAACAGGAAAGAAGAAATGGATCAAGAAAGTGAAAGGCAGTCACAAATTAAAACGCTCGAAGGGAAATAAGTACTCACGGTTCATATTCCATTTCTCAGGGAATGACATGTCATCGGCAAGGATCAGGTCCGAGGTTTTGACTCGAACAAATCGGCCCATCCAACCTTGATCAGGAGTCTCGTTTATACTCGAGAACATCGCTTTGGTGGCTCGGCGAGCAAGCTTGATTAACTCTCCTCGATAGAGTCGGGGACTATAGAGGCGCATAAGGCGATCGGGGGTGAAAGAACACCCCTCGATTTTGCTTGAGAAGAATCGGAGGAGAATCACTATTTTCCAAAAAGAAGGGTGGATCTGGCCAAGGGTCATATCATACCTTTTTCAAAAGGCGACAATGATAGGATCTAACAGGCCCAACGTGAAAGGATAAGTATAAACGCTTAAGAACTCTTCCACGTGGGTAGTAATTGATTCCTCAGGCGATGGGACTACCACGTGCTTGTCGTCCCAGTTGTATTCCTGTTTTACTTTGTCGAGAGTTTTCTCGGTAATTAAACACTAGTACCTCGAGATCGGCTCATATCGGCCCGTTATCGATTAAGGTTTTACAACCTTAAAATCGATGACAGTTGAGCACCCTATCAGAAAGAACTCCTCTGGGTGAGGCTCCACCGCATCCTCGCCGCCGATAGGTCGTGATGAAGAAGCGGCCTCTTTTTGCGGCACTGTTTTGGAGGTTTTTTCCATTGATGAATAAAGGTAAAGAGAATTAGGGTTGTATGCGGTGTAAAGTATATGAAGTAGGGGGATTTTCTGAAAAAGATGCAAGAATGGAGAAGAAGCTTTTAAGTGATAAATTTGGAAGAGGATGAGAGTTTGAATATTTATAGCCTGGTAGTGACGGTTCAGAATCGGTAATGGCCGACCAACGACTGACATACATTTAATGGCTTGGTAACTGGACCGACGTGACATTTTGTAACATACGTCATAATCGGGCTCGTCGCTGATATCATCATCCACCAAGTCGAAGTTCGGAAATTCATATCATTTCTCGTCATCTTCTTTCCGAGAAACGAGAGGACTATCTGTATACGATCAAAACCGAGTCTGCCCTTCTTTATGACTAATCAAGATTGGAACATGATGGTCCAATGTTCATCATTGTAATATCGAGCCATGATGCGAAGTTAGGTTGTCGAGCTCGAGCCCCAGAGACCGATCAAGATTGAGACCGAGTCAAGATCTAGCTCGAGACCTAGAGACTGATCAGTACCGTGACCGAGCCAAGATCGAGATCGAGTTAAAATCCAGAGACCAACCAAGATTGAGATCGAGCCAAGAAATAAAAGAGCCGTTATAGCCGCAATTGGGGAGAGAATCTCGGCGGAAATCACGGCTCGAATCAAGGAATAGCTAATTAATTAATCTATCATGGAATCCCACTATATATTTTTTTAATTATATCCAAAATAGGATTCTCCCACTATATTAAGAGTTGTTATCATTTGTAATTGGGGGACATTCATTCTGAGATATATAGAAAAGAGGGCAAATACTATCCTTTTGGCCTTTGATATTTAGTCATATTGTTTCTTCTACCAATCGTTCTTCACTCAATTTGAAGGTGATAAAACTTGAAGGCTTAGGCCAACTAGTTCATTCGGTTTGCATTCATTTATTTTATAATTAATTTCGATATTCATTTACGCATCTTTCCCAATTTGTATCAATTTATATCACGTATTCTTAGAACTACGTATAAATTTAACTTTATCCGTTTTTCGGGTAAACAACCATATATAAAGCATTAATTAAAGGAAACAACTATGAACGAACAACAACTTACAATTACTCATCTAATGAACAGATCATTCAATCGAACAATTTTCCTAACTGCATATCTTTGAGATTTCAACCTAAGATTTTAATATTGGGTTATAAATCTAGAGAGAAGGGAATTTATTTCTAAGGGTTTGAAGAATGGAAATACTTGCCGGAGGTCAACAAGACATATATTAACTATAACATCTAAAGAGAGGTGAGTATGTATGTAGACTTTCTGTCAAATAAAATTCATAAATATGAAGAAATTTTTTTTTTGCTAGTTTTGGTACATGCGATAAAAGAAATTAAGTTTTTGCTCGGGCGAAATTTATACTGTACATGTGCATTCGTAGCTTATAAAAGATTTAGATGTATGTTCTGTCAAATAAAATTCATAAATATGAAGAAATTTTTTTTTTGCTAGTTTTGGTACATGCGATAAAAGAAATTAAGTTTTTGCTCGGGCGAAATTTATACTGTACATGTGCATTCGTAGCTTATAAAAGATTTAGATGTATGTATTTAGTATTTCCCATTGCACCAAAAAAAGGTCATTCTATACAACACTTTTGATTAATATATAGTACAATTACTTGTAAAATTTTGCAAGATAAAATAGAGGATTTGATTGGGAGATTGATGGCTAGTTTTGTCACCCAGCAAACTACTCAAAGGAAGTAGGAAAAGTGTCATAATACTTATATGATTAAGCAAACCAATAAATATGCGCCAGCAAAAACTAAAATGAAATTTAAAAAGGGGTTAAATCAAAGCTGTTTGAACAATTAAGCTGTCATTTTGTCAAATAAGTCTGGCATCTCCATCAGTTTAATTAGTCTCACTAAGGCTCATTTTACTCATTCTTCTACGCAATTAAAAAGCACACATATTAGATTAATTTTCTTCTTTTTAGCAAAAGTAAAAGAATGTCTAAAAAACTAAATTTCAACAATCATAATTAAGCTCAATTGTGGTTGGTAATCAACCATGCAAAACCCTTGAATTCATAACAAAAGCTGTCCCCTTGTTTTCCTCATTAACAAAGTTCAAATTGCTAAATGAGTGCATCTAATGGCTAACGTTGCTAGACTTTGCTCCAATCTTCCCTACCGCTTCTAGCTACATCAAGTAGTACATGATATATGTTCATATATAATGAGAATCTTTAACTGCTATCTTTCCTGAACCACTTCTTCAAAAAATTATTAATGTTTTTATTTGGGTTGGAAACGAAATATTATACATATCATCACAAAGGAGAGTGTCAGTAGAAGCATTAGAGTTAATATTACATGCCGTAGTTAATTTGACAAAAGAAACGTTCCTACTTTTTTTATTTTAAAAAGGTTCTAAAACAAATACGAAATTATATATGTGAGTGTCGTATATACATATTCGAATTTGATGATTAGAGGAGTTAACAGAGAAGTATAGTATGAGGCGGAGACGGAGTTAGAATTTTGAATTTATAGGTCTAAAAAAGATAGCTTACTGGATTCTACATATATATTATATTTTTATACTAAATATATTCTTAGCATAAATACATGATCTTAACCAAAATTAGTGAGTTCTATTGAAACCGTAGGTATAACTTTAGCTCCGCTCCTAATGTGAGGCTTAAGGTAGTGGGAGAACGAGAAAATGCAGGAAGTTTTCATGGATGTCAAAGTACAGAAAGGGTGGGTAGATAAGATAAGGCAATACTTTTTTCCAAGTCTTTAGCTTTTACTACTGTTTGGTTTTTTCTTTTGACCAGACCTCCTTTTCTAGAGTTCATCGTCATTTTAAGGTGATGCCAAGGTTGTTTCCCACCCTTTCAATAATTTGTTCCTTGTCAATATTCAACTTTATTAAAATTAAATTTATTCCCCTTTTTTTCTAAGTTATCATCATTATGTATGAGTTTTGACTGAAATAATCCTAAATTTTGAAGAAGCTAAAAATGGAACATAAAGCAAGAAATATATAAGAACCTTGTATTTTCCATTCAACCATGAGGATCTCATGTGTTGATTCGTCAACAAAGGAACAAACCGGTATACAATTTCCCTTCAACATTTTCTAGCTACGTGAATGATGAAAATATGGAATAAAATAAAGAGGAGATTTTCACATTATATCAATTAAGCTTTGATAGGATTGAGAACAAGAGTACTACCACTATTGCTACATCGGAATAATACAAGAAGAAAAGAAGTCAACATTTCTACTCTATAATTATACAAAAAAAAGATTCTCTTTTACTAGGTCTAACTTTGGTCTACAGTATTTTTATTGGTATAATAACATGCAATTTGTGCCTAACTTCATCTAAAGCTAAGGGTTTTGCTTCGTTTGGGTATGTCGGACTAATAGATATACATAGGGTTAGGGCAGTAGCTAGGAGTACAAATTTGCATGGCACACGCACCCAAAATAAAAAAATAAAATTTTTAATAAAATATAGTCACAATCTTGCCGCAATTCTAGCGGCATTTGGGAGGACGTTTCATTGGATTGAGTAAAGAAATGGAACAACCTTCAACTCTAATCAAAGAGGTCAATTATATAATTTAATTAATTTAGTTGAACGTACGATTATTTATGTAAAGGTGCTTAGGCTAAAGGTCAAAGAAAGAGTTCCTTTTTGTGTTTATACAAAGACAAAGTCATAAAGACGTGAATTATTTTAAGGACTGGGCATTTATAATATGAGATTGTCTACTTGTCCTTAATTTGTTTTCACTTTAGGACAATAATGTCTCATGGATACATATCTTAAGAAATAAAAAGATTTCGATTAATGTTTTATGTTAATATTTTTCTTTAATTTTTTTTAATACAAATAAACTTCTTTGCCGCATAATTATGAGAATGCGTACGCCCACGACAAAATTTTAGATAGCATGCTAACAAAAAGAAGGAATAAGGACCCTAAGGACCAAAAATGAGATCGACGTGGTCCTGAATTTTTATTTCCAGTTATTCACTGATGTTTAGGTTTGGAAATCGGTTCCATAATTTAAGTCATTTTAAATAGATCTTATCCACGTATATAAATCTTGACGAGTCGGTCTTCTTGGACAGATGTTCATCCCCGTATGAATACTAGGCTGTATAAAAAATGCTAGTGTTTTTCTACATATATATAGTACTAGTATTATTCACTAGGGCGAAAATGTTAGATCAACATTGACCTTTTAAAAGTTATTTAACTTGTCCTAAAGGTCATGGACCATGTTATTAATTGCTTTTTGAGTATATGTTTGTAGATTCGATTTACCCTTCTTTCAAAAGTATATGTTTATAGATTCGAGTGCAAAGTTTGGACCAGAGGACAAAATTAACTAGAGGGCTAAAACTCCCGATAGTTTACCAACAAAAAAAGAAGGAGAAGGACCTCCAAAGACTAAATCAAACGTGGTCCTAAAAAAACTTTTTTCCATCGCTCGCCGATATAAATTTGATTCATACTTGAATCCATTTCAATAAATCTTGTCCACTACAAAATCTCAATGAGTCGGACTTCTTGGCATGACTTGTATCCTATTTTCCTTGTTAGGCTGTTACAAAGTGATACTTTTCCCAACATGTATACTATCTCATTTTCCCCCAAACAAGTATACTGTTCTTCTTTGGGGTGAAAATTCTACACAATTAGCTTTAAAAGCTAAGGCTTGTTACGACTAGAGAAATGAATAGACACCATAGAGTTAATGAATGAATTCCTCCATCTGGTTCGAACCTCTTAAAAAAAAAAAAAAAAAAAAGGACATGTGAGGCACACGTGATGGGAAAAATGAAAGAATGACGTGGGTTGCCAATCAGCAAGAAAACAAAGAGGGACAGCTAAGAAGGGAAGGGGAAAACCAAAGAACAGAGCCCACGTGCCAAGTACATGTGTCGGCTACGGTCAAATGCCGGTGCCAAGTAGGGACGCGTGTTTTAGTACCCACCCTAGTAGCTGTTAAAAACTCCTTTCCAAATGCCCAAATGTTTGACTCAAATAACTACGGACCGGGACTGTTTGTTTCTAATCCAAATCTTCCCCTTCTCTTTTTTGCTGTTCAAGTCCGCCGCTCAGTTTCCCACCCCTTATTAATGTTTTTCAAGCTGATAATAGCTTATGGAGTTTTCTTCCTTTTACTGATAAAAATACAATATAATAACCTTGATAAAATTTGGTTCAATAAATATCAAGGTTTAGTTAAATACTTAAAATTGAAGTTAGATTGATAAAATAAGCTGGTGGGAACTTCAGGCATATATAATTAGCTACTATTATTTAAAGAAAAATAACAACTTTAATTCTGACAATTTCAACAACATTCTTCTCATTGACTCTTATTATGCAAGACAAGATAACGTAAAAGAAGAGACACTCCATCAACACTCAATATATTACTTGATAATAATTTCAACATATATATATATATATATATATATAGTTAAATAATTTTCTGACTGGTTCAACATCATTTCTCAAGTCTCTATATCACTATTACTTACATAAATATTTAACAAACACATTAAATAGAATTTAAGTTATATGCAATGACTATGTAAGAAATTTCTTTACCTTATCAATGTAAATCAATGTAAATGAAGCTATAATATATAACAAGTTAATAATACCATTTTGAAAAATAAGATTCATTTGGAATCACCTTATAAATGATAAAATGATTGCATAAATTTATAGTGCATAAAATTTATCCAGAGATCTAATCCCTATATATTTGAAAAATAAGCATCGAGTCATGAGTCAACATTCATCTCCGATCCAAATCAACAAACTTGTATGTCCTTATTTCTGCTTTAACAAGAGTAGAACAAGTTGTATAGCAAAATTGCTTTCCATAATATACGGATTGTTCGGTAAAAAGAGACAGGAACTTCGTATCTAAGGGTGACAATTTTGACCACATTTGATTTTCAGCGTCAAACAATAGATAATCACTACAAGCTACTACCAAAATTTCATTCCAACAATTATCATCTTTTTTTTTCATTAAATAATCATTTTCCTCTTATTGTCCCCGTAGTTTAAATTATTATTATTATTATTATTATTATTATTATTTTGTAACACGAGAGATGTAGTAAAAGAAAATACGATTTACCTTAAAACAATATTTCAAGAAAGAAAAGAAAAATCCAATACAAAGAACAACGAAGCAAAATGCTTATGGTAGATGCTCATAGTGACAGATGACTAGACCCTAACAATGAGACTTAAACTTTGTCAAACCTTCTTTACAAAAGTGGGGTCTACATTGTATTTTCAAAACTTATAAATATAATCTCTCTCCACCATTAAAATAGGATAAAAATAGACCTTAGCTAGCTAGCTCAAACCAAAATCTTCTTGTCAAAGTTTAAATACAAACACATTATCAACCTTTTGTCAAACCCCAACCTCCCCTCCCATCCCCAAAAACTCCCTTTTCTTCTTCTTCTTCTTCTTCTTCTTCTTTTTCTTCTTCCATGGCTGATGAAATAAGAGATTTCTACTATCACCAGCCATTTCAAGAAGATATTAGGCTTGGTTATAATAATCTTTATTCTCAAAGTAGGGTTGGAGATAATAATGATTCTTCATCAGTGGTTCAGAATATACACATGCTTGATCCTTCTTTTATGAGCTATACTACTACTCATGAGTTTTTACATGGATCAAGTAGTGATTATGCTAATTCACTTGGAAAACCCTTTGGATTTTCAGCTCCATCTACACCTTCTGATCAGGCATTTTCTTCCATTATTAAAGATCATGATGTAAAACCTGTTTTGGATGCTATTAATAATGATGTTATTGTGGGAGGAGGAAGTGAAACTCCAGTTACTCCAAACTCTTCAATCTCTAATTCTTCCTCCAATGATGCTGTTGGCGATGATCAGGACTCAAACAAGACTACTAATAATACAAAGAAAGATAAGGAAGTGAAGGAAAGTTTAGAAGATGGTGAAGATGCATCTAAAAAAGAGTAAGTACTTGAATGTATTTCATACTAGTAGTACTTTTGTTTTTCTTCTAATTTATTTATGAGAGAAGTTTAGCTGCTTTGTTTCTTTTCTTTCTTTCTTTTGATGGATTATTTCATGGACATGATGATAAATAGGAACAAAGCAAAAAAGAAGGAGAAGACACAAAGGCCACCAAAATTTGCATTCATGACAAAGAGTGAGGTGGATCATCTTGAGGATGGATATAGATGGAGGAAATATGGACAGAAGGCTGTTAAGAATAGCCCTTATCCAAGGTGATTTTTCCTTCATTTCCTTAAAACCCTAACAAAACATAGTTCTCTTCTATCGAGAGTTCATAGTATAAGGTCGTCAAATCTTTAGTATTTAACTAGTGGTATTGTTAGCTAGCCTTTTCTTTTTCTTAGTCCACATGGTTACCTACTAGTAAAACTTAAATAAGACTATACATAAAGATTGTGTTCCCACTTCCCACTTTCCTAAGTTATGTTTCTATTTTCTCGTTGAAGAAAGCTGAGATTCTAAGTTGTAGACTGGTCAATCTTATTCTATGAACAATCGGAATTTTATACTTCTATAATATCCTTCCTATCTTTTATTCAAGAGTGGTAAATGCTCAATCTTTCCATCTCTCACAAGCGCCATGATCATCTCTTGTAAGACGAAGCATTAATTAGAGTCTTTTTTACAATGTTTAACATATAGTAATAGTTGAACTATGTATGTTATCATAGATATTCCTTTAAGGTTTTGATCAGCACTGTCATAGTAATATAATACTCTTGTTGTTTGTGATTGTAGAAGCTATTACAGGTGCACAAGTCAAAAATGTCCAGTAAAGAAACGTGTGGAGAGATCATATCAAGATCCATCGATTGTAATCACTACATATGAGGGTCAACACAACCATCATTTGCCATCTACTCTACGTGGAAACGTTGCTAGAATGTTGAATCCTTCCATGTTAAGTACACCCTCACCATTAATAGCGGCGCCACGGGCTTTTCATGAACAAGTACTTATGAATATGGCACAAATGCCTCATCAATTCTATGGCAGTAGTGCTTTTGGAATTAATCCCCCTACGAACAGCAGCTCCAATATGTATCATCAAAATGTAATAACTCCACATGAGCTTCAACAACAGCTGCAGTATTCTCCTGACTATGGACTACTCCAAGATATGGTTCCTTCTATGTTTCTTAAACAAGAGCCATGAGATTCTTGAGGCTTTGAGACTTGTATGTGCTCTAGCTCTAGTAATAATTAACCCTACTTCAAGCTTATTTTATTCATATCTATTTTCTTTCTTTCTTTTTTGTAAGATGTAGTGTCTAGCAATTTAGAGATATAGATGGACCATGAATCGATCTCTTACTTATAATCTCATGTATTTACTACTTTCACATTATATATACCTAATTTTCTCTTCTTTGAGATTACATAGATTATATATCTTTGGTATTCTTTTTTACTTGAGCTGTTTCTTTTATTGGAGGAAGCAACGAGTCTTCTTTCCTCTTGAGGTGGACTTGATCAACATTATATGAGGTAATTAAGGAATGATTACTTTTGATCTTGGATTTGTTTAAATAATCTAATTATGCCATATACGTGCATTTTCACATGTAGGGATGACCAAAAAAAGTTAAGAGCACTTGATGTTATAGCTTCGCTTGTTGGAAGATTATGCAGTGCATTTTATTGTTCTTATAGATTTCTTCCTTGCATTTTGCTCCTATATGAAAAAAGTGTTAATTACATAGTATTTAAGACGATCAACTGACTGCAGGCTAGTAATTTGATTTACTTTCTTATTGGAAATAGAACATGTCATCAATTAGCTTTTCTAAAGAAAGTTCTATGTCTAAAAACCCCTTTTTAAGAAAGATTTTGCAAGGTAATGACTATGCATTCATTTAAACTCCTTTTATGCAAGATAATATTTGTTGAATTAGCCAATCACGTGGTATGACCGCAGTTTTCTTTCTCCTCCTTTTCGATGGCAACAGGACTTTCTATAATTGATGTGATATGTGAAGGAAGGAGCATACGAACTTTAGTGATAACTGTCATTTTAAATGATACATTAATAAGATTTTAATTATTTTATGATCTGGCATTTGTTATTTTTCTAGTATGGAACAGATTCTTGGACTCGTTTAAACGTGGCCTTTCCCATTTCAAAATTGAATGAACATACTGGAATTAAGACATGAGAAAAGAATGTTGTATATGGAGGAACTTGAAATTCGTAAATATATTCATGAGATCAGAAGAAATATGGTATAATGATACTTGTTGGAGGACTAAACTGACATTTATGAAGAGAATAAAAAACTTAATTAGTTAAATGCATTGAAATTCAAACTAAAATGGGCGCTTTGTAAATTGAAAAATTTCGAACGTTAGTTAGTTAACAGCCCCATAGAATCAAAGAATATATATACTCCTAAAATACTAACGTCGTGTGAAGAAAAGCAAAAGTTAAAGACACCACAAAAAAAAGGTAACCAAAAATTTCGGCTGTCTTTGATGGGAAAGGCTCAACGGTCAACCAATGCCTATTTGACTTGACTCTTTTTATATATATATGTTCAAAACTAAGTTCATAAAAATACAAGTTGCAGCAGAATTTAGGGCAAACATTTGTTTTTCTTAGAAAGTTTCCTTGTTTGTCTTTAGCTTTACGAAAGAATTATTCAAAATATATTACTCCCCACTATTTGGTGTGAAAGCACTGGAGTTTTCGTGAAAAACAATGGTCTTATTCCATATTGTTTCGGTCATATATCCTGCTAGTCGAGTACACATCTGTTCATATTGCCACCTTTGGTTTTAGAGAATGCTTGCTGTTTTAATAGTTATTCTAAAAAATTTGAATATCCAAATCTTTACACAACTGAGGTAGGACTGGTTCTGATCTGTCACTCTAGAAATAATTAGTAGAAAGATTTTTTTTGTGAAATTTACAAGCTTACTGAAGTAAGTTGGCTTTGATAAAGTGCGAAAAATATTATGATCATCTATTACGTATCCAAAACTTTAAGGTAATAAGTGGAATAATCCATGATATTGGAAAAACCTTAGAAACTCTTACACAATATAATGTGGAATAGATTCTCTAACAAGACCAAGTGATAAAATCTAATACAGTTAGAAATTTATCTTTTAATTTCTTGTTGATTTCTAGTGGTTGTTTTACTAAATTGGACGTACAAAAATGAGATTGATCTTCCCTTTCATGGAAAATGTTTATGTATATTATGTAAGACTAAGTTGACACCAATATTCCTCCCATGAAAATCTACATTAGTATTATTTTGTGTACGCAAGACTTGATATTTGGATTCCAAATTAAATATAGTATAATTCCAGATGGGGTATCGATTGGAGTGAATCAAACATTGGCTGACATAATATTGAAGATGTCAAATACTATTAAATTAGGTGAAGCACATGGAAACACTATAAAAAGTCAAAATTCAAATAGCCTCCGCCAGATCAGGCAAAATTGGAATTACAATGAAGATCCAAACAGAACAGCGGTCAATTTTGTTATTATTAGATTTGGCACGGGCATTACATTAAATTTGTTTACCCTCAAAATCGGATAACAATTAAATTTGTAAGTGCTTTTAATGATACGTGGATTAACTTGATACAAAACGGTAAATTAGATTGTAATTGAAATAAATAATGATAAAGTAAATGCAAACCACACGAATTGGATTATTTCAGCCTTGGAAGGTTAGCCACCCTCGAGCCGAATGTACTTCAATCGATATCAAGACACAGAAGAATAAGAGCTTAAAGAGAATAATAAAATGTATTGCTTTGGAATGCGTGTTATAATTTATTGAATGAATTATCAGACCCCCTTTATATAGTAGAGAAGTCCTACTTTAGGTACAATTCTATAAAAGGTAAAAAATCTCTTGATTTGCCGATTGACAGTTCCTCATTGATACGTGCCGAGGTTCCCTCCGTAATATCCAACCGGTCACAGATATTTCGGTATTCTGTTATGCTAATAATATTTCTTTGAAGTCATTCGGGGTTTGGATCGATTCCGGGATCACGGCCTCGATACTCTCGAAGACAGGCGCTCCAACCCCGGGTTCTAGTTCGATGGGACTTGGGGTCGATCTTCAGTCCTTTATTGCCATATTCCGAACTTGACCTACCATGTCGTAGGCGAGCTTGATTTCGACCGTATACAGATAGTCTCCTCGTTTTTCGGAGAGTAGATGACGAGAAACGACATGAACTCCCGATTCTTACTTTGATATCCCGTGACAGAAGCGACAAAATAAACGAAATGTCTCGTCAGTCAAGTCTTAATGGCATTAAATGCATGTCAGCTGCCGGTCGGCCATTACTGGATGTGAACCGCCACTGAAGAACTATAAATACCTTCTCATTTGTTCATTCAACTTTACATACAAACCTTCTGTCCTCGTACTTTGAAATTTCAACACTTTCTAGCACTTATACTTTGGTTATTTTGAGATCCTTTACAAGAACCCTTGTTCATTTCTATCTCAAGCCATCAAGTGTACTCCTTTAACTTCCTCTTTTCCCTCACTTTTCCTATATTTTCAAAGAAATAGCGAAGACTTAAAAAACCGTTCCCCAAAAAGAAACTCCATCTACCTTGCGGCTGGCTACCGAGAAGACCGTTCCGCATACTACTGTCGAGGAACCAGTACCGGAACCCCCATTAAAAATGTTCGCCCCTGGAGTATGCTCAGTAACTGCCGATTTCAAGGTCGAAAAACCTTCCCCAGTACAAGGGCGGTGTGAGAAGGTCTCGAATTATATATGCTCGATCACTGAAGAGATCCTCCCTATGGTAAAAAAGGATTGTAACTGGGTCGACAAGAACGTGGTGGTTCCCGAGCCCGATGAAGACATCACCACCCACGTCGAGGGATATTTAAGTGTTTACACTTATCCTTTTACGCTGGACCCATTGGATTCGGTCATCATCGACTTCTGCAAAAGATACGAGGTGTGCCTCGATCAAATTCACCCTTCATTTTGGAGGATCATGATCCTTCTTCGGTTCTTCGTGAGCAAGATCGATGGATGCCCGTTCACCTCGACCATCTCATGCACCTATACAGTCTCCGAATTTTATTTTTTTTAGGTGGGGGGGGGGGGGAGGGAGGGACTGATCAAGCTCGTACGTCGGACTAGTAAAGCCCCATTCTCGAGCATTGATGAAGGTCAGAATCGAGGCTGGCTAGGTCGTTTTGTCCGAGTGAGGACCTCGGACTTGATCCCAACTAATCGCATGGAGTTCCTTGAAAAGTGAAATATATCATGTAAGTAAAATTTTCCTTACAAAATTTTATTTTATGCTTTTTTCCATCCTTCTCATCGGTGTTTTGTGGTGGTGTAGCTGCTGCTCGGGTCCCGAATGCAGTCCCTCGACTCAAGGAGTGGGTCGAGGGCATCGTGTTACAAAGGTCGTATTCTGAGCGTTCATGGCGCGATCTTTCAAAGGTCCGGTGAGAGGCCCGTTCTCATGGTGAGATTCCTTTCTCGTGTAAGTAACATTTGAGTTCCTCTCGTTAAGTTTTCACTTGTTTCATTTCCTTTTGCAGGTTTATCCAAGGACGTCACACTAAGTCCTCCATCCGGTGGCGAGAACTTCCCCGCTGAGTCCCTTCTTCTGAGACAGGGTGGAGAGAAGAAAAGAAAGAGGCCCTTGATTTCTCCGAGCTCGGAGAAAAAGAAAACAAAGCGAAGGCTGGTGTGCAAATCCAAAGAAAGCACGAGCGCTTGAGCACCATCTTCGGATTCACTCTATCGGTTAAGGGATGAATCCGAAGAAGAACAAGAAGAAGAATCCTTCAATTTGGTGGCCTGAGTATCATTACGACTCGAAGGGCAAGGAGCCTCCGAACCGGAGATAGATGAGGCCGATCCGCCTCAAGTTAGGGAGGTCGACGAGGGGGCCGTGGCCGAAGCTTCTCGGGATGTGGGTAACGCCCCGAAGAAGGCACTTGGTGTGATAGACATCACTGAGTCGCCTTCGTTCACTATGTCCATGTACAACGAGGCTTAGACGGTGAAAGAACGTCCCAACGAGGGGGGACACGGAGCGGACGACCCCTTCCGTTGCTTTTTTGATGGCGTGAAATCTACCGCCATGGAGGATGTCACCGGATTGGGTGACATGGAGGTGCCGAAGAAGAGTCCGTCTTCGGGAACAAGCGGGCCTTCTTCAAGCCCGAAACTGGTCAACTGGTTCCTAGCTCAGAGTGTGGATCCTGACCGGAAGCGATCGATCGTCATCTCCATTCCAGAGAATACTCGGGTCCTTTCTGCCCCTGTAGAGGTGGCCAGCTACCTTCGGTGTTTGGTGACCGAGGAAGACCAAGCTAAGATGAACGAGGTGGATGCGCCCTGCCTGTTCAATGAAGCAAAACAGGTGCTAAACCGGGTAACTTCAAATATCTTTTGATGACTTCAATTCATACTTAGAGTAATTTGTAGATAATCCTAACATTTTTTCTTTGTGTCTGCAGGCCTCGGTGCTTCATCATGAGACCTTTCTTCGATATCAGGATGAGCTGAACCAGCTTGAGGTCGAGGTCTGAGGGCTCACTGAGAAGAGAAATACTTACAAACTTTTCAGCGAGCAGCGCGAAGGGGAGGCTAAGAGCCTCCGAGCTGAGCTGAAGGTGGCTCGGAAGGAGCATGCTGACCTGGTCGAGCAGGTAACAATATTTGAGGTTAGTGACGACGAGCTAAACTCGGTGACTAATGGTCAGAATTCGCAGGTCCAATAACAAATCGACTGGATCACCCAACTTCGAGCTGAGATGGATGTTGTCAAGGCCTTTACCGATGAATGGAGAGGCAGGATGGACCGTCTAGCCTTGGAAAAAGAGACTACTCGAGCGCATCTAACTTCGGTTGAGACCCAACTTTGAGCGGCAAAGGAAAAGGCCGAGGTGCAGGCCAAAAATGTTGAGGAGCTCCAATCTTAGCTAAGTGCGTCCGTCTCTGATCGAGAAAATCTTGCCAAGGAGCTCAAAACGGCATAGTCGGTAGTCGTTGTGGTTAAAGCTGATGCCGACGAGATGGTGGCTCAGTATAAGGCCGATGCCGAGAGGGCCCAGGATCGGACGAAGGATATTGTCGAGCATGCAAAGTGGCAATCCCGTAGGGAGGCCCTCGAAGAGATTCATGCTCGAGGTTTCGACTTGTCGGCCGAAATCAAGAGTGCTAAAGGGCTCGAAGCCAAGTGTAAGAAGTTGTCGTATCTCGAGGATAATAAAGGCTATGAGGGTTCGAGCGGATCCGAGGGTGGAGGAGACTCCGAAGACTTTGGCGACGAGGCTGGCTCCGGTGAAAGACCAGGCCTTTAAGTGCCTTGTACATTTTTCTTTATTTTTTGTATATTTGCACTTTTGTATTTATGTACTTTTTTGTCAAGGTCGTTTGGCCTTTATAAAGACTTTCATGTATATATAATACAAGGCTTCCTTTTCCCTTCGACAATTTCTGATTTTTGTTTTTCCTTTGCTTTATTCTTTATGTTCGCAAAGTGATCGTTTGAACCCGGATAAAGGCGGCCCTTGGGCTCGATACCTTTTAGGGGATCGAATGTTGGAAATTCAGAAAGAAAAGAAAATTTTTAAGGGACAAAACGTTTATCCGCAAGGTAGAGACTACCTTTTATTTTTGTGCGTAATATATATGATTACATATGCATACAAGATTATGGTTAGGGCTCGAGAAGTCTATGTGGGCATGGTTTATTCAATCGTTTGGCCCTTACTGTAAATCCTATCGATCGAGCCGAGACCATTCAATCAAAAATTTTCTTTCCTTGCTAAAGTCGTTATCCGAGGGCGGTTTAGCACTTGTTGTGCTTCATTAAAAAGGCAGGGCACGTCCATCTCGTTCATCTTAGCTTGGTCTTTCTTGGTCACCAAACACCGAAGGTAGTTGGCCACCCCTACGGGGGCAGAAAGGACCCGGGCATCCTCCGGAACGGAGATGACGATCGACCGCTTCCGATCGGGATCCACACTCGGAGTTGGGAACCGGTTGACCAGTTTCAGGCTTGAAGAAGGCCCGCTTGTTCCCGAAGACGGACTCTTCTTCGGCACCTCCATGTCACCCAATCCGGTGACATCCTCTGTGGCGGTAGATTTCACGCCATCAAGGCAGAATTGTTTGCCCCTTGCCTTTGGCACCTTGATATTTTTTTTTTTTTGTATATTTGTACTTTTGTATTTTTGTACTTTTTTGTCAAGGCCATTTGGCCTTTGTAAAGGCTTTCATGTATATATAACACAAGGCTTCCTTTTCCCTTCGACAATTTCTGATATTTGTTTTTCCTTTGCTTTATTCTTTATGTTCGCAAAGATCGAAATGCCTTAGCATGAACTAGTTAGGTCATATTCGGTGGTTAGAACATGCCTTGCCTTTGATATTATTTTGTTTAATGCATCGTGGGAGTTCGGTATGACCAGAATGTTTCCCCAAAGTACTAATAATTTTTTAGATTATAGTTTGCTGAGGGTAGCCTTTAGAACCGGTTTAGAAAATTTTCAAGGCCTTATTTTTGGTTACGAGTTTCGGACGTCTTCGAGCTGTTTTAATATGGTCGTAGCCTTTTAGTTCGGGTGTTGCCAAGTGGTCTTGTCTCCTCGAGTTATCCGGACTTGCCTAAGATAACAGTCCCCGATTGGAGATGGCCGTAGCCTTTTAGTTCGGGCGCTGCCTAATAAATCTTGTGCCCCTGAGCTCTGATAGCCCGGGCCGTCTGAGTATGTTTCTAGATGGCAGTCCCCGAGTGGGAGTGATCACTTGAACCGAGATAAAGGCGGCCCTTGGGCTCGATACCTTTAGGGGATCGAATGTAGGAAATTCAGAAAGAAAATAAATCTTTTAAGGGACAAGATATGTATCCGCAAGGTAGAGACTTCATTTTATTTTGTGTGTAATATGTACGATTACACATCATCATGTAGTTATTCAACCGCTCATCGAGCCACAAATTCAACTCATAGGAATACTACCGAACGCATAAGTCCAAATGTACAAGTTTACACAACTGAAGTTTAAGCTGCGGTCTAACTCCGGCCTGAAGTCTTCCAGACTGGCCCATCAACAAAACACAGAATACTCATCTCGAACCTCGTTCATGGAATCAGTAGCCAACGATGCACAACTGATACTGAGCGCTCACATGCGCACACGAATGCGTGGAAAGAATTCATAGAGTTATATTTCAAGCTGAATCAATTCTGCACGATAGAATACAAGAAAGTGAAATTTTTCTAAGGGCTTGGCAGCCTCTCAAAGATAAGTGCAAACATCTCCGTACTGATTCGCAAGACTCTACTAAACCTGCTCATGACTCGTGAGACCTATGTAACCTAGAGCTCTGATACCAACTTGTCACGACCCAAAATCTCACCTGTCGTGATGGCGCCTATCTCAATACTAGGCAAGCTAACAATCTTAATAAACCACCATATCTTTTAAGTTTGAAAACAAAATAATTACATTCAGTGAAGGAAACTCACAATTTCAAATATAACACTCCCAAAACCCGGTGTCACTGAGTATATGGACATCTAATATGTGACCTTCCTTAATACCAAGTCCCCGGCATTAAAATGTCGAAGGTTAGCTCTTCGATTGTAATACCTCTCAATCTGCTACTTTTGGGCGGCCAACCGAATAAGGGCGGCTTCACGCCTTTCATCTAATAGCTCCAGGCTTGTATTCATGGCCTCCTTGTTCGATTCCTTTGTTGTATATCAGAACCTGAGATTTGGTTTTCCGACTTCAACCAGTATTATAGCTTCGGCGCTGTATACCGGCGAGAATGGGATGGTCCCGGTACTGGACTTCGAGGTCGTACGGTATGCCCATAGGACTTCGGGCAGGATTTCCTTCCATTTTCCTTTGGCGTCGGTTAACCTCTTTTTGAGGTTTTGCAGTATGGTTTTGTTGGTTGATTCTGTTTGTCCGTTCCAACTAGGGTGGTAGGGTGTTGATAGGATCCTTTTGATCTTATGGTCTTCGAGAAACTTGCTCACTTTTCTACCAATAATCTTTTTCCTGTTGTCGCACACAATCTCGGTCGGCATTCCCAACCGACATATAATATGATCCCAAATGAAATCAATGACTTTTTTTTCTATGACCTTCTCATATGCCTGGGCTTTCACCCACTTAGAAAAATAGTCAGTCATAAATAATATAAATTGAGCCTTATCGGGTGCCCATGGAAGGGGGCTGACGATGTCCCATTCCCCACTTCATGAAATGCCATAGTGACAAAACTGAATGCAGCAGCTCCCCGGGTTGGTGAATCATCGGAGCATGTCTTTGACATTCATCACATTTTTGTACGAACTCCTTCACGTACTTTTCCATATCGATCCAGTAGTAACCGGCTCTGATTACTTTTTGAACCAATGATTCAGTGCCCGAATGATTTCCACAGGTGCCTTCGTGTATTTCCCTCAGAACGTACTCAGTATCACATGGTCCAAGACATATCGCGAGTGGGCCATCGAATGTTCTTTTGAACAGGGTTCCGTCTTCGGACAAACTAAATCGGGCTGCCTTCGTACGCAGGGCCCTCGATTCTTTTGGATCCGAAAGCAGTTTTCTGGCCTTCATATATTCTATATATTTGTTTCTGTAGTCCCAAGTTGGGCTTGTTGAGTTAATCTCGATATGGCCTTCTTCCACCACCAATCTTATGAGTTGTACGACTGCCCCCGAGTTGAACTCGTCGTCCTCGACCGATGATCCTAAGTTAGCAAGGGCATCAGCCTCACTGTTTTGATCCCGAGGTACGTGTTGCAAAGTACACTCCTTGAACCGATGTAATTTTACCTTAAACTTATCTAGGCACCTTTGCATTCATTCTTCTCTGACCTCGAACGTCCTATTAACTTAGTTCACCACGAGAAGAGAGTTGCACTTAACTTCGATCACCTCTGCTCCCAAACTTTTGGCTAGTTCGAACTTGCAATCATGGATTCATATTCGGCCTCGTTGTTAGTCAATTTCACAGTCCTAATAGATTGTCTATGTGAGACCCCAGGTGTTTCTCTCTTCTCTTACGTAATATACGTAACGTGGCGTGGTTATATTAGGTATATATGATTGGGTATAGCACATTGGGAGAATAAGATTGAAAATGTGTGGTAATATCAAGGAACTAAACTAAAGCTTTAAGTCAAAGGAATCCCTTAAACAAAGGTTCATGGTTAAAGAAATGGCTCGGGTAGCACCCCGCGCGTTTGGAAGGTTTAAGTTAACTTGCACCTGTGGGATAAGACTAAGAGTATATAATATGCTAATAATAATGTGTTATAAGGTATTATAATATCACACTGGTCACATGTTAAGTTTTGGAGTCAAGCAAGTTGCGAAATAAAGGTCAGCAAAAGTTATCGTAAATTTCTCTAATAGATTTTCTTAACTTTGGGTCAAATGTATCAGATCATTTTTCTCAATATATAAAGAGTTATGGGACCCACAACCTACAAAATCGAAGGTCTACGAGTCTAGTTTGCAACCAAAGAAATCTCACATCAAACCTGCATTGCAGTAAAACGTTATGACTATTTTACCGCGGACTGTCCAGGCTGAAATCGGGTCGCGAACCGGGTCGGGTCAAACAAGTGGTATAAGTCAGAAAATCCGACTTCTAAGACCCCAAAACATTTCATCTTCGTCCCAAAATAGTGAGAAAGCTTAAGAGAGGGTTTCATGGTGTTCTTGAGTGATTAATGTGCATTTTTAATGATTTCTATCGTTAAAGTTTGCCCCCGTGCCTAGAAGCGCAATCTCTACGCTTTGCAATCGTTTTCCCCTTCTATTAGCTGTGTTTGGAGCTATTTTTGGAAGATAGAAAATTGTTGTTCTTGCTGGTTCTTTAGGATTTATACTTGGTTTGCCAAGGTAATCATCTTGGGACTCTTTTATGATCGTTTTTACAAAGTTCTACGGGCATTTCGTCAAGTTAGGGTCATATGGCAAATCTGCCGATTTAAACTCATTTATGAACTGTTTATAGGTGCGTATAAGCTGCATATATATATAGTGGTTTCGAAGCTTAGGACGTAAGGAATAATTTTCGTGAAGGAACTACAGGCATTCGGACGTTCGTTGGAGAGGTATGTTAAGGCTAAGCTTCGTCCCTCCTTTTAGCACGAATTTTGGGAAATTCCTAAGATGTCAAATGTGATATTTTACTATTCTGTTGCTAGAAAGACCTTCTGTGAAAGGCATTGGTATCGTAGCTGAAGTATTTTCATGATGCTATTAGGTTGATATTCCACTCGTTTGGTTAAAATGGGTATTCGACATCTATATATGTCATTTTGTCGGCTTTCTTAAATATATGTCCATATATATGAATTCTTATCCGTCTTTGGGTTGTGTGACTTAAAAATAAAGGCATTTAGTATTTGCGGTCGGTCCTTCTTCCTTGTTAAAGTGTATTTTAAAATCTCTAAAGTGACACGTCGATTTCAAAATTCTCAAATATAATTTTTATGTTTAAACTACTAAAACATTTGATTTTTTTGAAATACTTTCTTTTACTAATTATCAAGAAATCAGGTATAAGGACTAAGTGAAGCACCTTAAGCTTTTTATGAACATATTCAGAGTTAAGTTATCTTTCTAAAAGTCGAGTTAAGTTTTCAAACTTATTAGAAAAGATATGAGATTCCACGAGACATTTGTATGCGATACGAAGGTGATTATGAGATTATGAGAATAAGAGTACCAATGAGCCAAGGTTGGCTAAGTTCTTGTTATGGCCTATTATGTGCATTAAAAGTTCATATCATACATAACATATTATGCATGGGCTTCGAGCTATAATAGGAGGTAAGGGGCCTATTTGCCCGAAAAACTATATATATTGTACAGATGGCCACAGGTTGGCAATATGATACCGGTTAGCTACCGGGAGAGACCGCCATTGCTAGCATTTGGTTGGGTATGTCATGCATTTACATCAATATATATGTATTCACGACATACGATTACACGAGCATACCATGCATATTTTATTACTGTGAGGTCGGATGTCAGCCATGGAGGATATCAGAGTTTCAGTGTCAGGTGGTATCTTTATTACCTTTTTACATCAGCTATGTATGATTTTACTTTCTACCTTACATACCAGTACATTTTTATTCGTATTGATGTCCCGTTGCCTGGGGACACTGCATTTTTGTTTCGTGCGTGCAGGTCCAGGTAGGGACTCTAATCGACCCCTCTGCTAGGATTTCGGGGTTCAACTGTGAGTTGGTAAGCTCCACCTCTTCTTGGAGCTTTCATAGGATGGTTACTTTTGTCGTACAGTTTGGGTATAGTTGGGGCCTTATCCCGACAGTGCTTATGACACTCTTAGAGGCTATTGTGGACACAATATTCTGGGTTTCTTTTTTTGCTGCTTTCAGTCTCCAGCCCATAGGCTTGGCATGTATATATAGGTGTGTAGGCATGTATGTCTTCAGTCGCGGCCTCGTCGGCCAGCTAGTATTTTATTATTTTGGCTTGTCTACCTATGTTTGTATGGCTTATTGTTATTCATGTCATAACCTTACGGTCCAGGCTTAGTATTTCAGATGTTGTGCTGCCCGATCTATTGGACCCCCAGTCTAGTTAGCTAGTATGTTTAGTGGCTAACTCGATCGAATACAGTACCGAGTGCCAGTCGTGCCTCCCCTAGTTTGGGGCATGACAAACTTGGTTTCAGAGCAGGTCGTATCCCAGGGAGTCCACAAGCCGTGTCTAGTAGAGTCTTGCTTATGGGTGTGTTGTGCACCACACTTATAATCAGGAGGCTATGAGGCATTTAGGAATAGTTACATTTCTTTCAATTAATAGATCGTGCTATAGAGCGAAGTTATAAGAACATATGAAATCTAGATCGTGCTTTGTGTTTCCTATCTAACAGGCTACCTATGCTCAGGAGATGGCACAACGAGAGATAGGTATGGATCCGGGAGAAGGTACCAATCGTTCCCCACCGGGTCAGAGGGATAGATTTCCCTTAGAGGCTCACAGTGAGTCTCCAGTACCCCTAGTTTCAGCTTCCCCAGCACTTGTTGGAGCCCAGGGAGATGCAGTACCCCCAGCCTCACTAGTTCCATTGGTACCTGAGGCAGCTAGAGACATAGGACCTCCAACACCTATTGTTCCCCCATCAGAGACTGGGGAGCAGGGGATGAGGGAGTCTGTTCAGTTGCTGACTAGGATGGTTTCTATTCATGAGCGACAGCTAGAGTTAGGAGCAGATGCCCGGGGAGATCGGATAGGAAGCTCGACGGTACGAGAGTTTCTTCACTTGGCCCCTCCATTATTTACAGGATCCAGTTCCACTGAGGATCCCCAGGACTTTATAGACCATATGTATAGAGTATTGAGGGTGATGCATGCCTCCGTCATCGAGGCTGTGGAGTTGGCTTCTTTTCGACTACGTGATGTAGCCGTCCTATGGTATGAGGCATGGGAGAGATCTAGAGGACCTGATGCTCCGCCAACAGAGTGGGAGGACTTCTCTGAGGCCCTTTAGCCCATTATTTGCCACGGGAGGTTCGGGAGGCCCGTCTTGACCAGTTTCTTAGCCTAAAGCAGGGGGATATGAGTGTGAGGGATTATAGCCATAAGTTTAATTCTTTGGCAAGGTATGCACCAGATATAGTACGTACCATGAGGGCTAGAGTTCATCATTATGTGGATGGTTCGGGGGATCATCTGATTAGAGACTGTAGGGTTGCATCCCTATCGGATGATGTAGATATTTCCCGCATACAGGCTTTCGCTCAGACTACAGAGGACCTTTCCCGTCGGATTCGTGATACTCGCAAGGATAGGGAGCAGAGTAAGAGGGCTCGTACTATGGGGTCTTATATGGAGCCACGAGTTGATTTTAGGCCCCCACTCCATCGATATCCACCCCGGTCAGCAGGTAGTTTCCCACCACACATGCAGGGCCAGCGATTTGATCGTTATATTCAGTCAGGACCGGGGCAGAGCTCAGGCCAGCCTGAGGGCTGTCGACAGGAGCGTTCTGCACAGATGAGACAGCTTACTCCTCCATGTACTCAGTGCGGTAAGCTGCATACCGGGCAATGTAGACAGGGTTCGAGTACATGTTTTCATTGTGGGCAGACAGGACATTATATTAGCCAGTGCCCGGGGTTAGGCAGAGGTACACCAGCTCAGCCTTCAGGATTCACAGCAGCCTCTTCGCCCTCAGTTTGAGCTCCCCGACCAGGTCCACAGTCTACTCAGGGCCGTGGTAGGGGGAGAGGTGGAGGAGACACCTCAGGTTCTAGTGGTGGCCAGAACCGCTTTTATGCACTCACTGACCGACAGGATTCCGAGGCATCCCCAGATGTTGTCACAGGTATATTGACAATACATTCTCATGCCATTTATGCATTGATGGATCCCGGCTCTACATTTTCATATATTACTCCATTTATTGCTGGTAAGCTTGACATGAGATCTGAGTTGTTGCCACAGCCAGTTTAGGTATCTACACCAGTTAGCGACTCTATTATAGCTAATCATGTCTATCGAGATTGTACAGTGTTAATTAATGATCGTCCAACCTCTGTTGATTTAGTTGAATTGGTTATGCTAGACTTCTATGTCATTACGGGTATGGATTGGTTGGCAGCTTGTTATGCTAATATTGATTGTCGTGCAAAGTTGGTCCGATTTCATTTTCCTAGTGAGCCTGTCCTTGAATGGAAAGGTAATGCAGCCACGCCCAAGGGTAAGTTTATTCATACCTTAGGCCTCGGAATTTTATTGCTAAAGGTTGTATATACCATCCGGTTCATGTTAGGGATATAGATAAGGAGCCAACGACTCTTCAGTCGGTTCCTATTGTGAATGAATTCCCGACGGTATTCCCTGACGAGCTTCCAGGAATTCCCGCCGAAAGGGAAATCGATTTCGCTATAGATTTGCTTCCTGATGCGCAGCCTATATCCATTCCTCCCTACAGAATGGCTCCTACAGAGCTAAGGGAATTGAAGGAACAACTGAAGGACTTGCTCGATAAAGGCTTTATTAGGCCAAGTACATCCCTATGGGGTGCTCCGGTGCTCTTTGTTCGAAAGAAAGATGGGTCCTTGCGGATGTGCATTGACTATAGGCAACTAAATAAAGTCACTATCAAGAATAAGTATCCTCTTCCACGGATTGATGACTTGTTCGACCAGTTACAAGGTGCCAAATGCTTTTCGAAGATCGACTTGCGATCCGGTTATCATCAGCTACGAGTTAGGGATATTGATATCCCAAAAACAGCATTTAGGGCGAGGTATGGCCATTTTGAATTCCTTGTCATGTCTTTCGGGCTTACAAATTCCCCAGCAGCCTTTATGGATCTTATGAACTGGGTATTCAAACCATTCTTGGATGAATTTGTGATTGTGTTTATTGACGACATCCTGATATATTCACGATCGGAAGCCGAGCATGCGGACCACTTGCGAGCTGTATAGCAGACTCTCCAGGACTACAGGTTATATGCTAAATTCTCTAAATGTAAATTTTGGCTAACTTCTGTAGCTTTTCTTGGTCATGTTATTACCGGCGATGGTATCAAGGTTGATGGCCAAAAGATTGAAATTGTGATGACTTGGCCGAGGCCCTTGAATCCGACAGAGGTTCGTAGCGTTTTAGGCTTGGTAGGATATTACCGAAGGTTTGTGGAGGGATTTTCCTCTATCTGTGCACCATTGAAGAAACTGACACATAAGGGAGCTAAGTTTCAGTGGACTGAGGCATGTGAACAAAGTTTTCAGGAACTAAAGAAAAGGCTTACTACGGCACCTGTCTTGACTCTTCCGGATGGCACCGAGGGTTATGTTATATATTGTGATGCCTTGAGAATTGGCCTAGGTTGTGTTCTTATGCATCATGGTAAGGTTATCGCGTACGCCTCCAGACAGTTGCGAAAACATGAATAGAACTATCCTACGCACGATCTTGAGTTAGCCGCAGTTGTATTTGCCCTAAAGATTTGGTGGCATTATCTATATGGGGTTCATATTGATGTTTTCACCGACCACCAGAGCCTTCAGTATTTATTTAAACAGAGGGAGCTGAACCTACGACAAAGAAGATGGCTAGAATTACTAAAGGACTATGATGTTGATATTTTATATCATCCCGGCAAAGCTAATATTGTTGTTGATGCCCTTAGCCGGAAGTCCATGGGAAGTCTAAGCCATGTTGAAGCTGATAAGGTCAAGATGACCAAATATCTATGCCAGCTAGCTAGTTTGAAGGTGCGTTTGGTGGATGCAGAGGGTGGACGCATTCTCGTTCAGAATACGGCAAAATCTTCTTTTGTTAGTGAAGTGAAAGAGCGACAACACGAGGATCCTGAGCTTATAAAACTGAGGGAAAGTATTCCACAGCAGCGACAACCTTTATTTGAGCTAACTGGAGATGGAGTCCTTAGATACCAGGGCCGCTTATGTGTACCGTCAGTAGGAGAGCTCCGTGCCAAGATTCTTTCGGAAGCCCATTATTCTAGATATGCAGTTCATCCCGGAGCGACAAAGATGTATCGGGACCTTCGACAGATCTATTGGTGGAATGGAATGAAAAAAGATATCGCAGAGATGGTAGCCCAATATCCCAACTGCCAGCAAGTTAAAGCCGAACATCAGAGGCCTGGAGGCCTAACTCAGTGTATTGAGCTTCCATTATGGAAATAGGACATGATAAATATGGACTTCATCATTGGTTTGCCTCGCACTCCACGGAGGTATGATTCTATTTGGGTAATTATTGATAGGCTTACAAAATCTGCTCATTTCCTGCCAGTCAGGACGACATATTCAGCCGAGGATTATGCCAAGCTTTACATTCGAGAGATTGTTCGCCTTCACGGAGTGCCATTATCTATTATCTCTGATCGAGGGGCTCAATTTACAACATATTTTTGGAAATCTTTTCAGAAAGGTCTAGGCACGCAGGTAAATCTTAGCACCGCTTTTCATCCGCAAACTGATGGACAGGCAGAGCGTACTATTCAGACAGTTGAGGATATGTTATGTGCCTGCGTGCTAGATTTTAAAGAAAGTTGGGATGATCATCTACCTCTTATTGAGTTCGCTTATAATAACAGCTTCCAATCTAGTATTCAGATGGCTCCTTACGAAGCACTATACGGGCGGAAGTGTAGGTCGCCGATCGGTGGGTTCGAGGTCGGGGAAGCAGAGTTGCTAGGTCCTAACTTAGTCCAGTAAGCAATGGAAAAGGTAAAACTTATTAGAGACTGGCTGCATACAGCACAAAGTCGGCAAAAGTCTTATGCAGATGTTCGACGACGAGACTTAGAGTTTGATGTAGAAGATTGGGTTTTCCTGAAAGTATCGCCTATGAAGGGCGTCATGCGATTTGGAAAGAAGGGGAAGCTCAGCCCCATGTATGTTGGACCGTATAAGATTATTCGGAGGATTGGTAGGGTGGCGTTCGAGCTTGATTTGCCTTTAGAATTGGAAGCAGTCCATCCTGTGTTTCATGTATCTATGTTGCGGAAGTGCATTGGAGATCCTTCACATATTACGCCCATTGAGGATATTCACATTGCTGAAGACTTATCTTATGCAGAGGTACCAGTAGTTATTTTAGATCGGCAGGTAGGGAAGCTTCGAACTAAAGAAGTGGCTTCCGTGAAAGTGTTATGGCAAAATAACAACATCGAGGAAATGACCTGGGAAGCTGAGGAGGAAATGAGGAAGAAGTACCCCCACCTATTTACGACTTAAGGTGAGTCGCATTTAAATAATTACCAATTATTTCTTTACAACAACTTAATTGGATTTTAAATGACTTGAAAGTGCAATTTAAATTTTTTTTTATTGCGAGATAGCTATACGAAGTCTAGTAGTTGGAATCTTCAGAATTTGATTTATGCTTTGCAAATGTAACAAATAAAGCCTCGCAAATAACGTATTAGCGGACAAGAAATGAAACCAAGGGATTGACTTGACCCATTCGCAGACGAATGTTCTTGGGGGGGGGGAGACTGTGAGACCCCAGGTGTTTCTCTCTTCTCTTACGTAATATGCGTAACGTCGCATGATTATATTAGGTATATATGATTGGGTATAGCACATTGGGAGAATAAGACTGAAAATGTGTGGTAATATCAAGGAACTAAACTAAAGCTTTAAGTCAAAGGAATCCCTTAAACAAAGGTTCATGGTTAAAGAAATGGCTCGGGTAGCAACCCACACGTTCGGAAGGTTTAAGTTAACTTGCACCTGTGGGATAAGACTAAGAGTGTATAATATGCTAAGAATAATGTGTTATGAGGTATTATAATATTACACTGGTCACACGTTAAGTTTTGGAGTCAAGCAAGTTGCGAAATAAAGGTCGGCAAAAGTTATCGTAAATTTCTCTAATAAATTTTCTAAACTTTGGGTCAAATGTATCAGATCATTTCTCCCAATATATAAAGCGTTATGGGACCCACAACCTGCAAAATCGAAGGTCTACGAGTCTAGTTTGCAACCAAAGAAATCTCACATCAAACCGACATTGCAGTAAAACGTTATGACTGTTTTACCGCGGACTGTCCTGGCTGAAATCGGGTCGCGAATCGGGTCGGGTCAAACAAGTGGTATAAGTCGGAAAATCCGACTTTTAAGATCCCAAAACATTTCATATTCATCCCAAAACAGTGAGAAAGCTTAAGAGAGGGTTTCATGGTGTTCTTGAGTGATTAAGGTGCGTTTTTAACGATTTCTATCGTTAAAGTTTGCCCCCGTGCCTAGAAGCGCAATCTCTACGCTTTGCAATCGTTTTCCCCTTCTATTAGCTGTGTTTGGAGCTATTTTTGGAAGATAGAAAATTGTTGTTCTTGCTGGTTCTTCAGGATTTATACTTGTTTTGCCAAGGTAATCATCTTGGGACTCTTTTATGATCGTTTTTACAAAGTTCTACGGGCGTTTCGTCAAGTTAGGGTCATATTTCAAATCTGCCGATTTAAACTCATTTATGAACTGTTTATAGGTACGTATAAGCTGCATATATATAGTGGTTTCGAAGCTTAGGATGTAAGGAACAACTTTCGTGAAGGAACTACAGGCATTCGGACGTTCGTTGGAGAGGTATGTTAAGGCTAAGCTTCGTCCTTCCTTTTAGCACGAATTTTGGGAAATTCCTAAGGACGCCAAATGTGATATTTTACTATTCTGTTGCTAGAAAGACCTTCTGTGAAAGGCATTGGTATCGTAGCTGAAGTATTTTCATGATGCTATTAGGTTGATATTCCACTCGTTCGGTTAAAAAGGGTATTCGACATCTATATATGTCATTTTGTCGGCTTTCTTAAATATATGCCCATATATATGAATTCTTATTCGTCTTTGGGTTGTGTGACTTAAAAATAAAGGCATTTAGTATTTGCGATCGGTCCTTCTTCCTTGTTAAAGTGTATTTTAAAATCTCTAAAGTGACACGTCGATTTCAAAATTCTTAAATATAATTTTTATGTTTAAACTACTAAAACATTTGATTTTTTTGAAATACTTTCTTTTACTAATTATCAAGAAATCAGGTATAAGGACTAAGTGAAGCACCTTAAGCTTTTTATGAACATATTTAGAGTTAAGTTATCTTTCTAAAAGTCGAGTTAAGTTTTCAAACTTATTAAAAAAGATATGAGATTCCACGAGACATTTGTATGCGATACGAAGGTGATTATGAGATTATGAGAATAAGAGTACCAATGAGCCAAGGTTGGCTAAGTTCTTGTTATGGCCTATTATGTGCATTAAAAGTTCATATCATACATGACATATTATGCATGAGCTTCGAGCTATAATAGGAGGTAAGGGGCCTATTTGCCCGAAAAACTATATATATTGTACAGATGGCCACAGGTTGGCAATATGATACCGGTTAGCTACCGGGAGAGACCGCCATTGCTAGCATTTGGTTGGGTATGTCATGCATTTACATCAATATATATGTATTCACGACATACGATTACACGAGCATACCATGCATATTTTATTACTATGAGGTCGGATGTCAGCCATGGAGGATATCAGAGTTTCAGTGTCAGGTGGTATCTTTATTACCTTTTTACATCAGCTATGTATGATTCTACTTTCTACCTTACATACCAGTACATTTTTATTCGTATTGATGTCCCGTTGCCTGGGGACACTGCAATTTTGTTTCGTGCGTGCAGGTCCAGGTAGGGACTCTAATCGACCCCTCTGCTAGGATTTCGGGGTTCAACTGTGAGTTGGTAAGCTCCACCTCTTCTTGGAGCTTTCATAGGATGGTTACTTTTGTCGTACAGTTTGGGTATAGTTGGGGCCTTATCCCGACAGTGCTTATGACACTCTTAGAGGCTATTGTGGACACAATATTCTGGGTTTCTTTTTTTGCTGCTTTCAGTCTCCAGCCCATAGGCTTGGCATGTATATATAGGTGTGTAGGCATGTATGTCTTCAGTCGCGGCCTCGTCGGCCAGCTAGTATTTTATTATTTTGGCTTGTCTACCTATGTTTGTATGGCTTATTGTTATTCATGTCATAACCTTACGGTCCAGGCTTAGTATTTCAGATGTTGTGCTGCCCGATCTATTGGACCCCCAGTCTAGTTAGCTAGTATGTTTAGTGGCTAACTCGATCGAATACAGTACCGAGTGCCAGTCGTGCCTCCCCTAGTTTGGGGCATGACAAACTTGGTTTCAGAGCAGGTCGTATCCCAGGGAGTCCACAAGCCGTGTCTAGTAGAGTCTTGCTTATGGGTGTGTTGTGCACCACACTTATAATCAGGAGGCTATGAGGCATTTAGGAATAGTTACATTTCTTTCAATTAATAGATCGTGCTATAGAGCGAAGTTATAAGAACATATGAAATCTAGATCGTGCTTTGTGTTTCCTATCTAACAGGCTACCTATGCTCAGGAGATGGCACAACGAGAGATAGGTATGGATGCGGGAGAAGGTACCAATCGTTCCCCACCGGGTCAGAGGGATAGATTTCCCTTAGAGGCTCACAGTGAGTCTCCAGTACCCCTAGTTTCAGCTTCCCCAGCACTTGTTGGAGCCCAGGGAGATGCAGTACCCCCAGCCTCACTAGTTCCATTGGTACCTGAGGCAGCTAGAGACATAGGACCTCCAGCACCTATTGTTCCCCCATCAGAGACTGGGGAGTAGGGGATGAGGGAGGCTGTTCAGTTGCTGACTAGGATGGTTTCTATTCATGAGCGACAGCTAGAGTCAGGAGCAGATGCCCGGGGAGATCGGATAGGAAGCTCGACGGTACGAGAGTTTCTTCACTTGGCCCCTCCATTATTTACAGGATCCAATTCCACTGAGGATCCCCAGGACTTTATAGACCATATGTATAGAGTATTGAGGGTGATGCATGCCTCCGTCATCGAGGCTGTGGAGTTGGCTTCTTTTCGACTACGTGATGTAGCCGTCCTATGGTATGAGGCATGGGAGAGATCTAGAGGACCTGATGCTCCGCCAGCAGAGTGGGAGGACTTCTCTGAGGCCCTTTAGCCCATTATTTGCCACGGGAGGTTCGGGAGGCCCGTCTTGACCAGTTTCTTAGCCTAAAGCAGGGGGATATGAGTGTGAGGGATTATAGCCATAAGTTTAATTCTTTGGCAAGGTATGCACCAGATATAGTACGTACCATGAGGGCTAGTGTTCATCATTATGCGGATGGTTTGGGGGATCATCTGATTAGAGACTGTAGGGTTGCATCCCTATCGGATGATGTAGATATTTCCCGCATACAGGCTTTCGCTCAGACTACAGAGGACCTTTCCCGTCGGATTCATGATACTCGCAGGGATAGGGAACAGAGTAAGAGGGCTCGTACTATGGGGTCTTATATGGAGCCACGAGTTGATTTTAGGCCCCCACTCCATCGATATCCACCCCGGTCAGCAGGTAGTTTCCCACCACACATGCAGGGCCAGCGATTTGATCGTTATATTCAGTCAGGACCGGGGCAGAGCTCAGGCCAGCCTGAGGGCTGTCGACAGGAGCGTTCTGCACAGATGAGACAGCTTACTCCTCCATGTACTCAGTGCGGTAAGCTGCACACCGGGCAATGTAGACAGGGTTCGAGTACATGTTTTCATTGTGGGCAGACAGGACATTATATTAGCCGGTGCCCGGGGTTAGGCAGAGGTACACCAGCTCAGCCTTCAGGATTCACAGCAGCCTCTTCGCCCTCAGCCCGTGCTCCCCGACCAGGTCCACAGTCTACTCAGGGCCGTGGTAGGGGGAGAGGTGGAGGAGACACCTCAGGTTCTAGTGGTGGCCAGAACCGCTTTTATGCACTCACTGGCCGACAGGATTCCGAGGCATCCCCATATGTTGTCACAGGTATATTGACAATACATTCTCATGCCATTTATGCATTGATGGATCCCGGCTCTACATTTTCATATATTACTCCATATATTGCTGGTAAGCTTGACATGAGATCTGAGTTGTTGCCACAGCCAGTTTAGGTATCTACACCAGTTGGCGACTCTATTATAGCTAATCATGTCTATCGAGATTGTACAGTGTTAATTAATGATCGTCCAACCTCTGTTGATTTAGTTGAATTGGTTATGCTAGACTTCTATGTCATTACGGGTATGGATTGGTTGGCAGCTTGTTATGCTAATATTGATTGTCGTGCAAAGTTGGTCCGATTTCATTTTCCTAGTGAGCCTGTCCTTGAATGGAAAGGTAATGCAGCCACGCCCAAGGGTAAGTTTATTCATACCTTAGGGCTCGGAATTTTATTGCTAAAGGTTGTATATACCATCTGGTTCATGTTAGGGATATAGATAAGGAGCCAACGACTCTTCAGTCGGTTCCTATTGTGAATGAATTCCCGACGGTATTCCCTGACGAGCTTCCAGGAATTCCCGCCGAAAGGGAAATCAATTTCGCTATAGATTTGCTTCCTGATGCGCAGCCTATATCCATTCCTCCCTACAGAATGGCTCCTACAGAGCTAAGGGAATTGAAGGAACAACTGAAGGACTTGCTCGATAAAGGCTTTATTAGGCCAAGTACATCCTTATGGGGTGCTCCGGAGCTCTTTGTTCGAAAGAAAGATGGGTCCTTGCGGATGTGCATTGACTATAGGCAACTAAATAAAGTCACTATCAAGAATAAGTATCCTCTTCCATGGATTGATGACTTGTTCGACCAGTTACAAGGTGCCAAATGCTTTTCGAAGATCGACTTGTGATCCGGTTATCATCAGCTACGAGTCAGGGATATTGATATCCCAAAAACAGCATTTAGGGCGAGGTATGGCCATTTTGAATTCCTTGTCATGTCTTTCGGGCTTACAAATTCCCCAGCAGCCTTTATGGATCTTATGAACTGGGTATTCAAACCATTCTTGGATGAATTTGTGATTGTGTTTATTGACGACATCCTGATATATTCACGATCGGAAGCCGAGCATGAGGACCACTTGCGAGCTGTATAGCAGACTCTCCAGGACTACAGGTTATATGCTAAATTCTCTAAATGTAAATTTTGGCTAACTTCTGTAGCTTTTCTTGGTCATGTTATTACCGGCGATGGTATCAAGGTTGATGGCCAAAAGATTGAAATTGTGATGACTTGGCCGAGGCCCTTGAATCCGACAGAGGTTCGTAGCGTTTTAGGCTTGGTAGGGTATTACCGAAGGTTTGTGGAGGGATTTTCCTCTATCTGTGCACCATTGACGAAACTGACACATAAGGGAGCTAAGTTTCAGTGGACTGAGGCATGTGAACAAAGTTTTCAGGAACTAAAGAAAAGGCTTACTACGGCACCTGTCTTGACTCTTCCGGATGGCACCGAGGGTTATGTTATATATTGTGATGCCTTGAGAATTGGCCTAGGTTGTGTTCTTATGCATCATGGTAAGGTTATCGCGTACGCCTCCAGACAGTTGCGAAAACATGAATAGAACTATCCTACGCACGATCTTGAGTTAGCCGCAGTTGTATTTGCCCTAAAGATTTGGTGGCATTATCTATATGGGGTTCATATTGATGTTTTCACCGACCACCAGAGCCTTCAGTATTTATTTAAACAGAGGGAGCTGAACCTACGACAAAGAAGATGGCTAGAATTACTAAAGGACTATGATGTTGATATTTTATATCATCCCGACAAAGCTAATATTGTTGTTGATGCCCTTAGCCGGAAGTCCATGGGCAGTCTAAGCCATATTAAAGCTGATAAGGTCAAGATGACCAAATATCTATGCCAGCTAGCTAGTTTGAAGGTGCGTTTGGTGGATGCAGAGGGTGGACGCATTCTCGTTCAGAATACGGCAAAATCTTCTTTTGTTACTGAAGTGAAAGAGCGACAACACGAGGATCCTGAGCTTATAAAACTGAGGGAAAGTATTCCACAGCAGCGACAACCTTTATTTGAGCTAACTGGAGATGGAGTCCTTAGATACCAGGGCCGCTTATGTGTACCGTCAGTAGGAGAGCTCCGTGCCAAGATTCTTTCGGAGGCCCATTATTCTAGATATGCAGTTCATCCCGGAGCGACAAAGATGTATCGGGACCTTCGACAGATCTATTGGTGGAATGGAATGAAAAAAGATATCGCGGAGATGGTAGCCCAATGTCCCAACTGCCAGCAAGTTAAAGCCGAACATCAGAGGCCTGGAGGCCTAACTCAGTGTATTGAGCTTCCATTATGGAAATAGGACATGATAAATATGGACTTCATCATTGGTTTGCCTCGCACTCCACGGAGGTATGATTCTATTTGGGTAATTATTGATAGGCTTACAAAATCTGCTCATTTCCTGCCAGTCAGGACGACATATTCAGCCGAGGATTAGTCCAAGCTTTACATTCGAGAGATTGTTCGCCTTCACGGAGTGCCATTATCTATTATCTCTGATCGAGGGGCTCAATTTACAACATATTTTTGGAAATCTTTTCAGAAAGGTCTAGGCACGCAGGTAAATCTTAGCACCGCTTTTCATCCGCAAACTGATGGACAGGCAGAGCGTACTATTCAGACAGTTGAGGATATGTTATGTGCCTGCGTGCTAGATTTTAAAGAAAGTTGGGATGATCATCTACCTCTTATTGAGTTCGCTTATAATAACAGCTTCCAATCTAGTATTCAGATGGCTCCTTACGAAGCACTATACGGGCGGAAGTGTAGGTCGCCGATCGGTTAGTTCGAGGTCGGGGAAGCAGAGTTGCTAGGTCATAACTTAGTCCAGCAAGCAATGGAAAAGGTAAAACTTATTAGAGACCGGCTGCATACAGCACAAAGTCGGCAAAAGTCTTATGCAGATGTTCGACGACGAGACTTAGAGTTTGATGTAGAAGATTGGGTTTTCCTGAAAGTATCGCCTATGAAGGGCGTCATGCAATTTGGAAAGAAGGGGAAGCTCAGCCCCAGGTATGTTGGACCGTATAAGATTATTCGGAGGATTGGTAGGGTGGCGTTCGAGCTTGATTTGCCTTTAGAATTGGAAGCAGTCCATCCTGTGTTTCATGTATCTATGTTGCGGAAGTGCATTGGAGATCCTTCACGTATTACGCCCATTGAGGATATTCACATTGCTGAAGACTTATCTTATGCAGAGGTACCAGTAGTTATTTTAGATCGGCAGGTAGGGAAGCTTCGAACTAAAGAAGTGGCTTCCGTGAAAGTGTTATGGCAAAATAACAACATCGAGGAAATGACCTGGGAAGCTGAGGAGGAAATGAGGAAGAAGTACCCCCACCTATTTACGACTTAAGGTGAGTCGCATTTAAATAATTACCAATTATTTCTTTACAACAACTTAATTGGATTTTAAATGACTTGAAAGTGCAATTTAAATTTTTTTTATTGCGAGATAGCTATACGAAGCCTAGTAGTTGGAATCTTCAGAATTTGATTTATGCTTTGCAAATGTAACAAATAAAGCCTCGCAAATAACGTATTAGCGGACAAGAAATGAAACCAAGGAATTGACTTGACCCATTCGCAGACGAATGTTCTTGGGGGGGGGGGGAGACTGTGAGACCCCAGGTGTTTCTCTCTTCTCTTACGTAATATGCGTAACGTCGCGTGATTATATTAGGTATATATGATTGGGTATAGCACATTGGGAGAATAAGACTGAAAATGTGTGGTAATATCAAGGAACTAAACTAAAGCTTTAAGTCAAAGGAATCCCTTAAACAAAGGTTCATGGTTAAAGAAATGGCTCGGGTAGCAACCCGCACGTTCGGAAGGTTTAAGTTAACTTGCACCTGTGGGATAAGACTAAGAGTGTATAATATGCTAAGAATAGTGTGTTATGAGGTATTATAATATTACACTGGTCACACGTTAAGTTTTGGAGTCAAGCAAGTTGCGAAATAAAGGTCGGCAAAAGTTATCGTAAATTTCTCTAATAAATTTTCTAAACTTTGGGTCAAATGTATCAGATCATTTCTCCCAATATATAAAGCGTTATGGGACCCACAACCTGCAAAATCGAAGGTCTACGAGTCTAGTTTGCAACCAAAGAAATCTCACATCAAACCGACATTGCAGTAAAACGTTATGACTGTTTTACCGCGGACTGTCCTGGCTGAAATCGGGTCGCGAATCGGGTCGGGTCTAACAAGTGGTATAAGTCGGAAAATCCGACTTTTAAGACCCCAAAACATTTCATATTCATCCCAAAACAGTGAAAAAGCTTAAGAGAGGGTTTCATGGTGTTCTTGAGTGATTAAGGTGCGTTTTTAACGATTTCTATCGTTAAAGTTTGCCCCCGTGCCTAGAAGCGCAATCTCTACGCTTTGCAATCGTTTTCCCCTTCTATTAGCTGTGTTTGGAGCTATTTTTGGAAGATAGAAAATTGTTGTTCTTGCTGGTTCTTCAGGATTTATACTTGTTTTGCCAAGGTAATCATCTTGGGACTCTTTTATGATCGTTTTTACAAAGTTCTACGGGCGTTTCGTCAAGTTAGGGTCATATTTCAAATCTGCTGATTTAAACTCATTTATGAACTGTTTATAGGTGCGTATAAGCTGCATATATATAGTGGTTTCGAAGCTTAGGATGTAAGGAACAACTTTCGTGAAGGAACTATAGGCATTCGGACGTTCGTTGGAGAGGTATGTTAAGGCTAAGCTTCGTCCTTCCTTTTAGCACGAATTTTGAGAAATTCCTAAGGCGCCAAATGTGATATTTTACTATTCTGTTGCTAGAAAGACCTTCTGTAAAAGGCATTGGTATCGTAGCTGAAGTATTTTCATGATGCTATTAGGTTGATATTCCACTCGTTCGGTTAAAAAGGGTATTCGACATCTATATATGTCATTTTGTCGGCTTTCTTAAATATATGCCCATATATATGAATTCTTATTCGTCTTTGGGTTGTGTGACTTAAAAATAAAGGCATTTAATATTTGCGATCGGTCCTTCTTCCTTGTTAAAGTGTATTTTAAAATCTCTAAAGTGACACGTCGATTTCAAAATTCTCAAATATAATTTTTATGTTTAAACTACTAAAACATTTGATTTTTTTGAAATACTTTCTTTTACTAATTATCAAGAAATCAGGTATAAGGACTAAGTGAAGCACCTTAAGCTTTTTATGAACATATTCAGAGTTAAGTTATCTTTCTAAAAGTCGAGTTAAGTTTTCAAACTTATTAAAAAAGATATGAGATTCCACGAGACATTTGTATGCGATACGAAGGTGATTATGAGATTATGAGAATAAGAGTACCAATGAGCCAAGGTTGGCTAAGTTCTTGTTATGGCCTATTATGTGCATTCAAAGTTCATATCATACATGACATATTATGCATTGACTTAGAGCTATAATCGGAGGTAAGGGGCCTATTTGCCCGAAAGACTATATATATTGTACAGATGGCCACAGGTTGGCAATATGATACCGGTTAGCTATCGGGAGAGACCGCCATTGCTAGCATTTGGTTGGGTATGTCATGCATTTACATCAATATATATGTATTCACGACATACGATTACACGAGCATACCATGCATATTTTATTACTATGAGGTCGGATGTCGGCCATGGAGGCTATCAGAGTTTCAGTGTCAGGTGGTATCTTTATTACCTTTTTACATCAGCTATGTATGATTCTACTTTCTACCTTACATACCAGTACATTTTTATTCGTATTGATGTCCCGATGCCAGGGGACACTGCATTTTTGTTTCGTGCGTGCAGGTCCAGGTAGGGATTCTAATCGACCCCTCTGCTAGGATTTCGGGGTTCAACTGTGAGTTGGTAAGCTCTACCTCTTCCTGGAGCTTTCATAGGATGGTTACTTTTGTCGTACAGTTTGGGTATAGTTGGGGCCTTATCCCGACAGTGCTTATGACACTCTTAGAGGCTATTGTGGACACAATATTCTGGGTTTCTTTTTTTTGCTGCTTTTAGTCTCCAGCCCATAGGCTTGGCATGTATATATAGGTGTGTAGGCATGTATGTCTTCAGTCGCGGCCTCGTCGGCCAGCTAGTATTTTATTATTTTTGCTTGTCTACCTATGTTTATATGGCTTATTGTTATTCATGTCATAACCTTACGGTCCAGGCTTAGTATTTCAGATGTTGTGCTGCCCGATCTATTGGGCCCCTAGTCTAGTTAGCTAGTATGTTTAGTGGCTAACTCGATCGAATACAGTATCGAGTGCCAGTCGTGCCTCCCCTAGTTTGGGGTGTGACAAACTTGGTATCAGAGCAGGTCGTATCCCAGGGAGTCCACAAGCCGTGTCTAGTAGAGTCTTGCTTATGGGTGTGTTGTGCACCACACTTATAATCAGGAGGCTATGAGGCATTTAGGAATAGTTACATTTCTTTCAATTAATAGATCGTGCTATAGAGCGAAGTTATAAGAACATATGAAATCTAAATCGTGCTTTGTGTTTCCTATCTAACAGGCTACCTACGCTCAGGAGATGGCACAACGAGAGATAGGTATGGATCCGGGAGAAGGTACCAGTCGTTCCCCACCGGGTCAGAGGGATAGATTTCCCTTAGAGGCTCACAATGAGTCTCCAGTACCCCTAGTTTCAGCTTCCCCAGCACTTGTTGGAGCCCAGGGAGATGCAGTACCCCCCAGCCTCACCAGTTCCATTGGTACCTGAGGCAGCTAGAGACACAGGACCTCCAGCACCTATTGTTCCCCCATCAGAGACTGGGGAGCAGGGGATGAGGGAGGCTGTTCAGTTGCTGACTAGGATGGTTTCTATTCATGAGCGACAGCTAGAGTCAGGAGCAGATGCCCGGAGAGATCGGATAGGAAGCTTGACGGTACGAGAGTTTCTTCACTTGGCCCCTCCATTATTTATAGGATCCAGTTCCACTGAGGATCCCCGGGACTTTATAGACCATATGTATAGAGTATTGAGGGTGATGCATGCCTCCGTCACCGAGGCTGTGGAGTTGGCTTCTTTTCGACTACTTGATCTAGCCGTCCTATGGTATGAGGCATGGGAGAGATCTAGAGGACCGGATGCTCCGCCAGCAGAGGGGGAGGACTTCTCTAAGGCTTTTTTAGCCTATTATTTGCCACGGGAGGTTCGGGAGGCCCGTCTTGACCAGTTTCTTAGACTAAAGCAGGGGGATATGAGTGTGAGGGATTATAGCCATAAGTTTAATTCTTTGGAAAGGTATGCACTAGATATAGTACGTACCATGAGGGCTAGAGTTCATCATTATGTGGATGGTTTGGGGGATCATCTGATTAGAGACTGTAGGGTTGCATCCCTATCGGATGATGTAGATATTTCCCGCATACAGGCTTTCGCTCGGACTACAGAGGGCCTTTCCCATCGGATTCGTGATACTCGCAGGGATAGGGAGCAGAGTAAGAGGGCTCGTACTATGGGGTCTTATAGGGAGCCACGAGTTGATTTTAGGCCCCCACTCCATCATATCCAACTCGGTCAGCAGGTAGTTTCCCACCACAGATGCAGGGCCAGCGATTTGATCGTTATATTTAGTCAGGATCGGGGTAGAGCTCAGGCCAGCCTGAGGGCCGTCAACAGGAGCGTTCTGCACAGATGAGACAGCTTACTCCTCCATGTACTCAGTGCGGTAAGCTGCACACCGGGCAATGTAGACAGGGTTCGAGTGTATGTTTTCATTGTGGGCAGACAAGACATTATATTAGCCGGTGCCCGGGGTTAGGCAGAGGTACACCAGCTCAGCCTTCAGGATTCACAGCAGCCTCTTCGCCCTCAGTCCGTGCTCCCCGACCAGGTCCACAGTCTACTCAGGGCCGTGGTAGGGGGAGAGGTGGAGGAGACACCCCAGGTTCTAGTGGTGGCCAGAATCGCTTTTATGCTCTCACAGGCCGACAGGATTCCGAGGCATCCCCAGATGTTGTCACAGGTATATTGACAATACATTCTCATGCCATTTATGCATTGATGGATCCCTGCTCTACATTTTCATATATTACTCCATTTATTGCTGGTAAGCTTGACATGAGATCTGAGTTGTTGCCACAGCCAGTTTAGGTGTCTACGCCAGTTGGCGACTCTATTATAGCTAATCATATCTATCGAGATTGTACAGTGTTAATTAATGATCGTCCAACCTCTGTTGATTTATTTGAATTGGTTATGCTAGACTTCTATGTCATTATGGGTATGGATTGGTTGGCAGCTTGTTATGCTAATATTGATTGTCGTGCGAAGTTGGTCCGATTTCATTTTCCTGGTGAGCCTGTCCTTGAATGGAAAGGTAATGCAGCCACGACCAAGGGTAAGTTTATTCATACCTTAGGGCTCGGAATTTTATTGCTAAAGGTTGTATATACCATCTGGTTCATGTTAGGGATATAGATAAGGAGCCAGCGACTCTTCAGTCGGTTCCTATTGTGAATGAATTCCCGACGGTATTCCCTGACGAGCTTCCAGGAATTCCCGCCGAAAGGGAAATCGATTTCGCTATAGATTTGCTTCCTGATGCGCAGCCTATATCCATTCCTCCCTACAGAATGGCTCCTACAGAGCTAAGGGAATTGAAGGAACAACTGAAGGACTTGCTCGATAAAGGCTTTATTAGGCCAAGTACATCCCTATGGGGTGCTCCGGTGCTCTTTGTTCGAAAGAAAGATGGGTCCTTGCGGATGTGCATTGACTATAGGCAACTAAATAAAGTCACTATCAAGAATAAGTATCCTCTTCCACGGATTGATGACTTGTTCGACCAGTTACAAGGTGCCAAATGCTTTTCGAAGATCGACTTGCGATCCGGTTATCATCAGCTACGAGTTAGGGATATTGATATCCCAAAAATAGCATTTAGGGCGAGGTATGGCCATTTTGAATTCCTTGTCATGTCTTTCGGGCTTACAAATTCCCCAGCAGCCTTAATGGATCTTATGAACTGGGTATTCAAACCATTCTTGGTTGAATTTGTGATTGTGTTTATTGACGACATCCTGATATATTCACGATCGGAAGCCGAGCATGCGGACCACTTGCGAGCTGTATAGCAGACTCTCCAGGACTACAGGTTATATGCTAAATTCTCTAAATGTAAATTTTGGCTAACTTCTGTAGCTTTTCTTGATCATGTTATTACCGGCGATGGTATCAAGGTTGATGGCCAAAAGATTGAAATTGTGATGACTTGGCCGAGGCCCTTGAATCCGACAGAGGTTCGTAGCGTTTTAGGCTTGGCACGGTATTACCGAAGGTTTGTGGAGGGATTTTCCTCTATCTTTGCACCATTGACGAAACTGACACATAAGGGAGCTAAGTTTCAGTGGACTGAGGCATGTGAACAAAGTTTTCAGGAACTAAAGAAAAGGCTTACTACGGCACCTGTCTTGACTCTTCCGGATGGCACCGAGGGTTATGTTATATATTGTGATGCCTTGAGAATTGGCCTAGGTTGTGTTCTTATGCATCATGGTAAGGTTATCGCGTACGCCTCCAGACAGTTGCGAAAACATGAATAGAACTATCCTACGCACGATCTTGAGTTAGCCGCAGTTGTATTTGCCCTAAAGATTTGGCGGTATTATCTATATGGGGTTCATATTGATGTTTTCACCGACCACCAGAGCCTTCAGTATTTATTTAAACAGAGGGAGCTGAACCTACGACAAAGAAGATGGCTAGAATTACTAAAGGACTATGATGTTGATATTTTATATCATCCCGGCAAAGCTAATATTGTTGCTGATGCCCTTAGCCGGAAGTCCATGGGCAGTCTAAGCCATATTAAAGCTGATAAGGTCAAGATGACCAAATATCTATGCCAGCTAGCTAGTTTGCAGGTGCGTTTGGTGGATGCAGAGGGTGGACGCATTCTCGTTCAGAATACGGCAAAATCTTCTTTTGTTACTGAAGTGAAAGAGCGACACACATCGACTGACAGTCAGTCACTCAGTACCATATAAGGACAATCCAGCCTTGGGGTAATTTATCCCCAAATATAAATGATACGGACAAGATCCATGTCCAGGTAAATTCATTACAATATAAATAAGTAAGGAAAGTCCATGCCCTGAGAAATCCATCCCGAATATATATATAATCATCTACGCTCACTGGGGGTGTGCACAGACTCCAGAGGGGCTCCTTCAGCTCAAGCATGATATAAAGCCTTTATGGCCTACTGCAGGAGGGCAGTCCCGATCCGTATAATAATAAAGCCTATAAGGCCTGCTGCAGGCGGGCAACCCCGATCCATAAAATAGCAAAACCTGTAAGGCCTGCTGTAGGCAGCCAGCCCCGATCCATATAATAATAATAATGTATAAAGTCATTCTGGCCTGCTGCACGCGGGCAAACCCGATCCATATAATAATAAAGCATATAAGGCCTGCTACAGGCGGACAACCCCAATCCATAAAACAGCAAAGCATGTATGGACTGCTGCAGGCGGACAACCCCGATCCATATAATAATAATGTATAAATCCATTCTGTCCTGCTGCAGGCGGGTAGCCCCGATCCATATAATAATAAAACTTATAAGGCTTGCTACAGGCGGGCAGCCCTGATCCATAAAATAGCAAAGCCTGTAAGGCCTGCTGCAGGCGGGCAGCCCCGATTCAATAAATATCCTCACAATGGACGAATATGACTAAGTGTGAAATGTACATTTTTAAAACAATTAATTCAATAGTAACACGACCCCATGGGTCCTAAAATATCGGCACGTAGCCTAAACATGATTTTTAATAAGAGTCTCATCTCAATTTCTCTAACACGTAGGGAAATGTTCAGATAATAACATGATTCTTCAATTTTTCAACTCCGGAGAATTTATTCAAGTCACAATTTCAACGGTGCATGTCTACACGCTCGTCAACTATCGTGTGCGTCACTTTCAAACAATTTATATAACACCAATTCGGGGATTCATACCCTCAGAACCAAGTTTAGAAGTGTTACTTACCTCAAACCGTGTAATTCTTACTATGCTATGCCCTTTCCTCGAGAATTGGTATCCGAAAGTCTCGTATCTAGCCACAATTAATTCGTTTCAGTCCATAAAATTTATAGGAATTATTTCATAAATTAATTTGCAATTGCGATAAATGGTTCGCAATTGCGAATGAACAGTACCTCACCAGAAACCAGCAAACTCAAACTTCTCCGAAATGATCTGAAACCACCCTGAAACTCATCCGGAACCTCCCGGACACAAACCATATATGAATTTCAATCATAAAGCATGCTACAGACCTGCTCGCGCACTCAAAACACTGAAAAGAGGTCGTCTTGACCAGATATTGATCATGGTCAAACTCCCAAATTTCTTAACTTTACTAGTCTCTCAACCAATGATCCAAAAATACAACCAAGCCCCTCGGGACCCGTCAAATCATACCAACAAGTCCTAAAATCTCATACGAACTTAGTCGAAACTTCAAATTATATCAAACAACAACAAAAATACAAATCTCACTCCAATTCAAGCCTAATGAAAACGAACAATTTCCAACTTCTACCTTCAATGCCGAAACCTATCAAATCAAGTCCGATTGACCTCAAATTTTGCACACAAGTCATAAATGGTATAATGGAGGTATTTCAATTTTCAGAATCGGATTCCGGCCCCAATATCAAAAAATCAATCCCCCGGTCAAACTTCTCAAAAATTCAACTTTCGCCATTTCAAGCCTAATTCCACTACAGATCTCCAAATAATTTTCCGGACATGCTCCTGAGTTTAAAATTACCATACGGTGCTATTGGAATCATCAGAATTCAAATCCGAGGTCGTTTACACATAAGTCAACATCCAGTCAACTTTTTCAACTTAAGTTTTTAATTATGAGATTAATTGTCTCATTTCACTCTGAAATCCTTTCGGACCCGAACCAATTACTCCGGAAAGTCATACAACAACTGTAAAGTATAAATTGAGCAGTAGATGGGGGAAACGGGGTTTTAATACTCAATACGACCGGTCGGGTCGTTACAAATATCAAGCTTGATTATCCTTCTTTTAATATAACATAAATAAATTTAAGTAAGAAAGATCAAGAAACAGAACTTTAATCTATTATTGCTAAAAGCAACTTAAGAAATAAAACTATTTATTTAGACCAAATAGCAATGAGCAAACATCTGAATGATAAATTAAAATAAAAGTTCATGATTATCTATTTGAATGTCCCACTAATTAAGGAAGACGATTTAAAGATTCCTTAACAAATCTACGTCTAGCAATTAGAAGCCTTTGTGGCGTGGCTGATTTCTTTTAATTCATATTTTGATGAATAAAGATTTCTTAACAAAATTAACCACACTCTAATTATAAACTAACGAATTTAATTATATTATTTTATTACTTTATCCTAAAATTGCCAAGTGGCTTGTTAATAACTTGTCAATTGGCTTAACCACAATGCAAACTTTATTCCTTTAATATATATATTTTGATGAATAAAAATTTCTTAACAAAATTAACCACACTCTAATTATAAACTAACTAATTTAATTATATTATTTTATTATTTTATCCTAAAATTGCCAAGTGGCTTGTTAATAACTTGCCAATTGGCTTAACCACAATGCAAACTTTATTCCTTTAATATATATATATATATATATATATATATATATATATATATATATGAGACTAACATGGTCAAATATACAATAAAGTTACCGTATACTATTAACATTTATTAGCTTGCCACTTGGTTTAACTACAATGTCAAGTATATATGGTAACTTTATTCCTTTAATATAGATATAGATTATATGTGTCCGATATTTACGCCAAATTAATAAAAGATTCCATAGTTATAAGAATTTTGTGGGAGGATGAATGCAATTATCTTCTCGTGATACATGTATTGTCATCTGGTAGTCAGTTGCCAAATCTTGAAAGAACAAATGCCTTGTGCTTCTGCTAATATTTTTTTCACTACAATATGTAATACTTTCGTATACGGTCGAAATCGAGCTTGCCTACGATATGGTAGGTCAAATTTGGAACATGGCAATAAATGACTGAAGATCGACCTCAAGTCCCACCGGGCTAAAACCCGGAGTTGGAGCGCCTGCCTTCGAGAGTATCGAGGCGGTGATCCCGGAATCGATCCCTACCTCGAACGAGTTCGAAGAAACATTGTTAGCATAACAGAAGACCGAAATATCCGTGATCGGTTGGATATTACGGCGGGAATCTCGGCACGTATCAATGAGAAACTGACAATCGGTAAATCAAGAGATTTTTTTACCTTTTATAGAATTGTACCTAAAGTAGGACTCCTCTATTATATAAATGGGGTCTGATAATTCATTCAACACATTATAACATGCATTCCAAAGCAATACATTATTATTATTATTCTCTTTAAACTCTTATTTTTCTGTGTCTTGATATCGATCGAATTACATTCGATTCGAGGGTGGTTAACCTTCTAAGGCTGAAATTATCCAATTCATGTGGTTTGCATTTACTTTATCATTATTTATTTCAATTGCAATCTAATTTACCATTTTATATCAAATTAATCCACGTATCCTTAAAACCACTTACAAATTCAATTGATATCCGATTTTGAGGGTAAACAGTTTGGCGCCCACAGTGGGGCTAAGGATAATAGTGGTTATTTGATACAAATCTACATAACACACACTACTTTATACTTGTTCTTTGAAGTGTCTCTAATTTCAGGTTAAAACTCAAAATGTCAAACTCTTAATCACCACCCCTACATATTGACAATGAGTCCGGTCATCACAGTGAAAATAACAACATAGCGCCCGGTGATGAGGTACCGCCCGTTGATCCCATCGGAATTCTGGTCGCAGACCCAGTTGACGCTAATTCACATGTGGCTATCAACACAAACCTGTCTACCGATCCTGAGAATAGCGTCCGTGGTGGAACCCGATCGGCAGCTCAAAATACACAAAACATTAGAGGTGACGGGATCAATTTACGGGTGATCTTCGAAATATTGCAGGTTCAACAGGCAGCGATAGCTCAGTTACAGAACCAAAGCGGCACACAAGTCAGTTACAGAATAAAAGCCGCGCACCGAGCAGAATTGAACCCGATCCGTCCCGGGAAGTCACCCGCAGGGATGAACCGGTCGCAGAGAGGTCAAATGAAAATGAATCAGGAACTAACCCCGAGATCATAAAGATGCTCAAGGAACTGAGAAAACAGGTAGAATTAGGGGAGAAGAAAATCGAAACTAACGACAAAAAGGTGGAAACCTACAATTCCAGGGTCGACCAAATCCCAGGAGCACCGCCGATATTGAAAGGCTTGGATTCCAAGAAGTTCATCCAAAAACCTTTTTCCCCGAGCGCGGATCCAAAGCCGATCCCTAAGAAGTTCTGCATGCCCGAGATTCCTAAGTACAACGGAATGACCGACCCAAATGAGCATGTAACCTCCTACACAGGTGCCATCAAAGGGAACGACTTGGAGGATGATGAGATCGAGTTTGTCTTGTTGAAGAAGTTCGGAAAGACCCTGTCAAAATGAGATATGATATGGTATCATAACTTACCTCTTAATTCTATTGACCCATTTGCTATGCTTGCAGATTCTTTCGTGAAAGCACACGTCGGGGCTATCAAGGTCGAGACCAGGAAATCGGACCTTTTCAAAGTAAAACAGAAGGATAATGAGATGCTCAGAGAGTTTGTATCCCAGTTTCGAATGGAAAGGATGGACCTGCCACCGGTCACTAATAATTAGGCCGTTCAGGCTTTCACCCAAGGACTCAACATTCGGAGCTCGTTGGCTTCACAACAATTGAAACAAAACCTGGTAGAATATCCGGCGGCCGTCACTTGGGCCGATGTTCAAAACCGGTATCAATCGAAACTCAGGGTCGAAGATGATCAGCTTGGGTCCCCTTCCGGTCCCATGTATCCAGTCAGAACCATCGATAGAGTCAAGAGAGACATCGATCGCGAACCGAGATCAAATAGGGATCGATATCAGCCGTACAATGGAGACCGAAGAAGCAGTAGCCCCAGGCGAAACTCTTTGAGAAATGAAAGGAGAAGTGATCGAGGTCAGAGCAACCGGGGACTAATGAGCAAAAATAGCTTGGACACGCCCGTCGGGCCTAAAGAAGCACCGAGATTATCAGAATATAATATCAACGTCGATGCCATCGCTATTGTATCTGCCATCGGATGCATCAAAGATACCAAATGGCCTAGACCTTTACAGTCCGATCCATCCCAATCTAATGTGTAAATATCACGGTACTCATGTCCATAGAACGGAAGACTGCCGACAATTAAGAGAAGAGGTGGCCCGACTGTTCAACAATGGGCATCTCCGAGAGTTCCTGAGTGATCGGGCCAAGATCCACTTCAGGAACAGGGATTCTAATAATCAGACCGAGCAGAAAGAGCCTCAACACATCATTAACATGATCATCGGTGGAGTCGACATTCCCTAGGGTTCGATACTGAAATGCACCAAAGTATCCATCACAAGGGAAAAACGGACTCGGGATTACGTACTGGAAGGAACCTTGTCTTTCAACAACGAAGACGCTGAGGGGATCGTGCAGCCCTATAACGACGCACTGGTAATATTGGTACTCATAAATAAATCTCGAATTAAGCGTGTGTTAATTATTCCAGGTAGCTCAGCCGACATCATCAGATCAAGGGTCGTGGAACAACTCGGCATACAAGATCAGATTGTACCTGCTGTCCGAGTCCTGAACAGGTTCAACATGGCATGTGAGACCACTAAAGGGGAAATAACATTACCGGTGAACGTCGTTGGAACCGTGTAGGAAGCCAAGTTCTATGTAATCGAAGGGGATATGAGATACAACGCTTTGTTCGGGAGGCCATGGATCCATAACATGAGAGCAGTACCCTCGACACTGCACCAGGTGCTGCAATTCCCAACACCCGGAGGAGTCCAAATAGTTTATGGGGAACAACCGGCCACCAAGGAGATGTTCGCAGTCGATGAGGTGATCCCAGCACCCACGCTCTCGACAGCGAAGGATCCGAATCGGATGGTCAAAGACGGGGCCAAATAGCAATCACCGATACCAGCCTCGACGGAATCGGAGGAACGAAGAGTAAATGAGGACGACGACTACGGAGTCCCCAAATCTTTCATAGCCCCCGATGATTCAGACGCTACAAAATCAACGGTCGAGGAATTGGAACAAGTCGTACTAATCGAACATTTGCCCGATCAAAAGGTATACCTGGTTAAGGGGTTAACCCCCGAGCTCAGGAAAAAACTCATTCAATTTCTTATAGATAACGAAGATTGTTTCGCTTGGTCCCACCTTGATATGACAAGAATCCCGCCGGAGATAACCACTCACAAGCTAAGCTAGACCTGAAGTTCCACCCGGTCAAGCAGAAGAGGAGGCCCCAATCCGAGGTCAAACATGCTTTCATCAAGGATGAGGTATCTAAACTTCTTAAAATAGGGTCAATTCGGGAGGTTAAATATCCGGATTAGTTAGCAGACGTAGTGGTAGTCCCTAAAAAAGGGAATAAATTAAGAATGTTTGTAGACTATTAGGATCTGAATAAGTCATGTCCCAAGGACTCCTTCCCTTTGCCCAACATCGATCGCATGATCAATGCCATGGCCGACCACGAGATCCTCAGTTTTCTCGATGCCTACTCCGGGTACAACCAAATACGGATTAACCCGGGTGATCAGGAAAAAATCTTCTTCATCACTAAATACGGCACATACTGCTACAACGTAACGCCAGTACCACTTACCAACGCCTAGTAAACCGGATGTTTGAGGAAAAAATAGGAAAATCAATGGAGATTTACAATGATGATATGTTGATTAAGTCTCTGCGAGCAGAGGACCATTTAAAACATTTACAGGAAACCTTCAGCATATTGAAGAAATACAATATGAAGCTGAACTCATAGAAATGCACGTTTGGAGTTAGATCAGGTAAATTCCTCGGATTCATGGTATCCAACTGGAAAATCGAGATCAACCCCGACAAGATCAAAGCCATCGAATATATCACGGTTGTGGACAACGTGAAGGTCGTGCAAAGATTAACCTGACGCATAGCAGCCCTGGGGCGATTCATCTTGAGGTCCTCCGATAAGAGCCACCGATTCTTCTCCCTATTAAAGAAGAAAAATAACTTCTCCTCGATCCCGGAGTGCCAACGGGCCTTGGAGGAACTCAAGCGGTATCTATCGATCCCACCACTGCTTCACACGCCGAAGACAGATGAACAACTATACCTGTACTTGGCAGTATCAGAGATAACGGTAAGTGGAGTCCTGGTCCGGGAAGAGCAAGGTACGCAATTTCCAATTTACTATATTAGCAGGACTCTAGGTAAGGCCGAAACTAGGTACCCTTACCTAGAAAAATTGGCGCTCGCTTTGCTAAGCGCCTCTAGGAAGCTGAAACTATATTTTCAATGTCATGCTATATGTGTTGTGACTATTACCCATTGCGAAATATAATGCATAAACCCGAGCTCTCGGGACGATTGGCCAAATAGGTCGTGGAGATCAGCGGGTACGATATTGAACCCCGGACTGCCATAAAATCACAAATAATGGCGGACTTCGTAGCTGACTTTACGCCGGCCCTATTACCCGAGGTCGAAAGAGAGTTGTTGGTGAACTCGGGAACGTCCTCGGGGATCTGGACCCTCTTTACGGATGGTGCCTGGAACGCAAAAATGGTCCGAACTTGGAATCATATTGAAGCCACCAACATGCAATGTAGTTAGACTGTCACACCCTAAACTAGGGGAGGCACGACTGGCACTCGATACTGTATTCGATCGAGTTAGCCACTAAACATACTAGCTAACTAGACTGGGGGCCCAACAGATCGGGCAACACAATATCTGAAATACTAAGCCTGGACCATAAGGTTATGACATGAATAATAATAAGCCATATAAACATAGGTAGACAAGCCAAAATAATAAAATACTAGCTGGCCGACGAGGCCGCGACTGAAGACATACATGCCTACACACCTATATATACATGCCAAGCCTATGGGCTGGAGACTGAAAGCAGCAAAAAAAAGAAACCCAGAATATTGTGTCCACAATAGCCTCTAAGAGTGTCATAAGCACTGTCGGGATAAGGCCCCAACTATACCCAAACTGTACAACAAAAGTAACTATCCTATGAAAGCTCCAGGAAGAGGTAGAGCTTACCAACTCACAGCTGAACCCCGAAATCCTAGCGGAGGGGTCGATCAGAGTCCCTACCTGGACCTGCAAGAACGAAGCAAAAATGCAGTGTCCCCAGGCAACGGGACATCAGTACGAATAAAAATATACTGGTATGTAAGGCAGAAAGTAGAATCATACATAGGTGATGTAAAAAGGTAATAAAGATACCACCTGACACTGAAACTCTGATATTCTCCATGGCCGACATCCGACCTCATAGTAATAAAATATGCATGGTATGCTCGTGTAATTGTATGTCTTGAATACATATATATTGATGTAAATTCATGACATACCCAGCCAAATGCTAGCAATGGCGGTCTCTCCCGGTAGCTAACCGGTATCATATTGCCAACCTGTGGCCATCTGTACAATATATATAGTCTTTCGGGCAAATAGGCCCCTTACCTCCGATTATAGCTCGAAGTCCATACATAATATGTCATGTATGATATGAACTTTGAATGCACATAATAGGCCATAACAAGAACTTAGCCAACCTTGGCTCATTGGTACTCTTATTCTCATAATCTCATAATCACCTTCGTATCGCATACAAATGTCTCGTGGAATCTCATATCTTTTTTAATAAGTTTGAAAACTTAACTCGACTTTTAGAAAGATAACTTAACTCTGAATATGTTCATAAAAAGCTTAAGGTGCTTCACTTAGTCCTTATACCTGATTTCTTGATAATTAGTAAAAGAAAGTATTTCAAAAAAATCAAATGTTTTAGTAGTTTAAACATAAAAATTATATTTGAGAATTTTGAAATCGACATGTCACTTTAGAGATTTTAAAATACACTTTAACAAGGAAGAAGGACCTGATCGCAAATACTAAATGCCTTTATTTTTAAGTCACACAACCCAAAGACGAATAAGAATTCATATATATGGACATATATTTAAGAAAGCCGACAAAATGACATATATAGATGTCGAATACCCTTTTTAACCGAACGAGTGGAATATCAACCTAATAGCATCATGAAAATACTTCAGCTACGATACCAATGCCTTTCACAGAAGGTCTTTCTAGCAACAGAATAGTAAAATATCACATTTGGCGTCTTAGAAATTTCCCAAAATTCGTGCTAAAAGGAAGGACGAAGCTTAGCCTTAACATACCTCTCCAACGAATGTCTGAATGCCTGTAGTTCCTTCACGAAAGTTGTTCCTTACATCCTAAGCTTTGAAACCACTATATATATGCAGCTTATACGCACCTATAAACAGTTCATGAATGAGTTTAAATCGGCAGATTTTTCATATGACCCTAACTTGACGAAACGCCCGTAGAACTTTGTAAAAACGATCATAAAAGAGTCCCAAGATGATTACCTTGGCAAACCAAGTATAAATCCTGAAGAACCAGCAAGAACAACAATTCCCTATCTTCCAAAAATAGCTCCAAACACAACTAATAGAAGGGGAAAACGATTGCAAAGCGTAGAGATTGCGCTTCTAGGCACGGGGGCAAACTTTAACGATAGAAATCATTAAAAACGCACCTTAATCACTCAAGAATACCATGAAACCCTCTCTTAAGCTTTCTCACTGTTTTGGGACGAAGATGAAATGTTTTGGGGTCTTAAAAGTCGAATTTTCCGACTTATACTACTTGTTTGACCCGACCCGGTTCGCGACCCGATTTTAGCCAGGACAGTCCGCGGTAACACAGTCATAACTCTTTACTCCAATATCGGTTTGATGTGAGATTTCTTTGGTTGCAAACTAGACTCGTAGACCTTCGATTTGGTATGTTTTGGGTCCCATAACTCTTTATATATTGGGAGAAATGATTTGATATATTTGACCCGAAGTTTAGAAAATGTATTAGAGAAATTTACGATAACTTTTGTCGACCTTTATTTCGCAACTTGCTTGACTCCAAAACTTAACATGTGACCAGTGTGATATTATAATACCTCATAACACATTATTCTTAGCATATTATATACTCTTAGTCTTATCCCACAGGTGCAAGTTAACTTAAACCTTCCGAACGCGCGGGGTGCTACCCGAGCCATTTCTTTAACCATGAACCTTTGTTTAAGGGATTCCTTTGACTTAAAGATTTAGTTTAGTTCCTTGATATTACCACACATTTTCAGTCTTATTCTCCCAATGTGCTATACCCAATCATATATACCTAATATAACCACGCCACGTTACGTATATTACTTAAGAGAAGAGAGAAACACCTAGGATCTCACAGTCTCCCCCCCTAAGAACATTCGTCCGCGAATGGGTCAAGTCAATTCCTTGGTTTCATTTCTTGTCCGCTAATACGTTATTTGCGAGGCTATATTTGTTACATTTATAAAGCATAAATCAAATTCTAAAGATTCCAACTACTAGGCTTCGTATAGCTATCTCGCAATAAAAAAAAATTAAATTGCACTTTCAAGTCATTTAAAATCCAATTAAGTTGCTGTAAAGAAATAATTGTCAATTATTTAAATGTGACTCACCTTAAGTCGTAAATAGGTGGGGGTACTTCTTCCTCATTTCCTCCTCAGCTTCCCAGGTCATTTCCTCGATATTGTTATTTAGCCATAACACTTTCACGGAAGCCACTTCTTTAGTTCGAAGCTTCCTTACCTGCCGATCTAAAATAACTACTGGTACCTCTGCATAAGATAAGTCTTCAGCAATGTGAATATCCTCAATGGGCGTAATACGTGAAGGATCTCCAATGCACTTCCGCAACATAGATACATGAAACACAGGATGGACTGCTTCCAATTCTAAAGGCAAATCAAGCTCGTACGCCACCCTACCAATCCTCCGAATAATCTTATATGGTCCAACATACCTGGGGCTGAGCTTCCCCTTCTTTCCAAATCGCATGACGCCCTTCATAGGCGATACTTTCAGGAAAACCCAATCTTCTACATCAAACTCTAAGTCTCGTCGTCGAACATCTGCATAAGACTTTTGCCGACTTTGTGCTGTATGCAGCCAGTCTCTAATAAGTTTTACCTTTTCCATTGCTTGCTGGACTAAGTTAGGACCTAGCAACTCTGCTTCCCCGACCTCGAACCCACCGATCGGCGACCTACACTTCCGCCCGTATAGTGCTTCGTAAGGAGCCATCTGAATACTAGATTGGAAGCTGTTATTATAAGCGAACTCAATAAGAGGTAGATGATCATCCCAACTTTCTTTGAAATCTAGCACGCAGGCACATAACATATCCTCAACTATCTGAATAGTACGCTCTGCCTGTCCATCAGTTTGCGGATGAAAAGCGGTGCTAAGATTTACCTGCGTGCCTAGACCCTTCTGAAAAGATTTCCAAAAATATGTTGTAAATTGAGCCCCTCGATCAGAGATAATAGATAATGGCACTCCGTGAAGGCGAACAATCTCTCGAATGTAAAGCTTGGCATAATCCTCGGCTGAATATGTCGTCCTGACTGGCAGGAAATGAGCAGATTTTGTAAGCCTATCAATAATTACCCAAATAGAATCATACCTCCGTGGAGTGCGAGGCAAACCAATGATGAAGTCCATATTTATCATGTCCTATTTCCATAATGGAAGCTCAATACACTGAGTTAGGCCTCCAGGCCTCTGATGTTCGGCTTTAACTTGCTGGCAGTTGGGACATTGGGCTACCATCTCTGCGATATCTTTTTTCATTCCATTCCACCAATAGATCTGTCGAAGGTCCCGATACATCTTTGTCGCTCTGGGATGAACTGCATATCTAGAATAATGGGCCTCCGAAAGAATCTTGGCACGGAGCTCTCCTACTGACGGTACACATAAGCGGCCCTGGTATCTAAGGACTCCATCTCCAGTTAGCTCAAATAAAGGTTGTCGCTGCTGTGGAATACTTTCCCTCAGTTTTATAAGCTCAGGATCCTCGTGTATATACGGGTTGGAACACCCCTGGGCTGGATTGGCCATAAACTATACCGAGTGACCGAATAATTTGTGACTAGTATTTACCTGAGGTCTTTCTACTGAGATGTCATATTCCTCATATCATGCAGTATTGATCTATTTCACATATAGTGAGTTTAACTGTTGAACTTGAAAGCATGCCTACATTTTTGTACCATTATTTATATTGGACTGTACCTGCGGAGTTCATCACTACTTTCAGCTTAGAAGTTAGTATTGTTACTTATTGAGATAGTTGTACTCATACTACACTCTCCACCTCGTGTGCAAATCCAGGTGCTCCCGGATACGGCGACCTCTAGATTTCGAAGTTAATTCTGTTGGGGACTATCAAGGTAGCTGCTTGACGTCCGTAGACTCGATTCCTTTCTTGTTTAATTATTATACTGTTTTATATTTTCAGACAGTGATTTTTATACCTTAGACTTTGTATCCACACTAAGTACCCGAAACCCGAACAAAGGAAAGTTGGGGTCGAACTGGGAAGGTCCTTATCAAATTACCGAGATCACCGGTAAAGGATCGTACAAACTCGGAACAATGAACGGTGAGCAACTACCGAACAACTAGAACATAACTCACTTGAAGCAATATTACTGCTAAGGTACGACCCCATTCATTCATTTTACTTATTTGCATTTTGAACTAACGCTTGCAGGCGACCGTCAAAGAACTACAAAACTTTTAGGCCTGAATGCACGCGTTGCACTCTTTTTTCCTTGAACCTATTTTGTCCCAAATGGGTATTCTGGCAAGGTTTTTAACGGGGCAATAGTAAATCGTTCTAACTTAGAATTGAAGGCCAGTTACGAACGGGTATCGGGGACCTTGACAACAATATTTGAGGCCTCTCTACGATCGACCCCAAACACTGGGGGGCATCACCCTAGGATAACAATTTTAGAAAGAAAAGCAACTTTTTGATTGAATGGTCTCGACTCGATCGATAGGATTTAATGTAAAGGCCAAACAGTCAAATGAACCGTTCCCACATAGACTTCTCGAGCCCTGACAATAAACTTGTACGCATGTGAATGCGGGATGTGTTCAGATAGGTTGAATGAGACAAATAAAGTTTACTTGTGACTTAAGAGTTTGCTATTGGGTACTTGATTCCTGTTTTGATGTGACATATAGTCTTGAGCTGTGAGTGCATTGTGAAATCTGTCATGATGTTTAATTGTAGAGCGAAGTAGTTTTTTTTATGTCGTGTTGATGAGTTCAAACTCAAAAATATTAAGTGATTCTGTAGTAATTGTGATTGCGAAAGGGTATAGCAAGATGCCAATTTGAGGCTAAGCAGGTGGGCTATCTCCTGCAGAGTAATCTACGTATGTGTATTCCTTATAATGTTGAGTAGAGGGTTTCTTTTCTCCCAGCGGGGTATATTTGTTGAGATTTGAGTTTGGATTAGTTGAGAAAGTTGACTAGACCGTCACGGGGGTGAAGGTGAGCTTAGTAGATGATTTGAGGTATTGTATGGTTTGTGTTATCTGAGCTTGCGAAGAATTTTCATGGAATTTACTGCGGGATTATGGCAGTAATAAAGTATGGGTATTGTGCATTATTGAGTGTTTTGTTCTATGGTTTTGAGCTAAGTAGGGGAGCCTGCTATTGACGATTTGATTTCATAGTTATGTGTTGTACTGATTTCGGTTTGAGGCATACATGCGATGCGGTTATGACTTGAAAGGATTTATATCAAGGATGACTCGAGTAAGGAAATTTTTGGATACAGATTATATTGCACTTTATGAGTATATTGAAATTATGGGATGATTAAGTTGTTATTTTAAAGGACGTAGTGCGCACGAAGTATGAATTTGATTGGTCGTGTTAAGGTAGGGTTACTTCTTTGAGTGTTGATTGTGCTAAAGAATCACATGTCTTTCGGCCCGTTTGGGGCGGAGCAAATTAGATTTGAGCAGAGTGGATAACTATCGAGAGGGTTCTAATGGATTCAAAATATATATGTGGCAAATGAAAATTTTTCGAATTTGTATATCACTAGAATCGGTTACTTACGTTCGATGGTATCGAGACGGGCGGTAATTCTTTTTGACTATGGATTCTACATTTTAGTATAAGAAAGGAAAGAGGAACAATTTTAAATCCACATAAGGTATTTTCAGAGTGGGCGTTTCAGTTATGGTACTTATGGGGGTGCTAAGAAGAATACACTGGCTTATGGGCTTTAGGGCGATGTGGTTTTATGTTAGGATGTCTTGTAGTGAGCTTTGGGTAAGGATCGTTATGTTTTGACAGGGAGAATTGTTAACTTGAGGGTAATTCAAAAGAAACTCGGAGAAAATAGGACAAAGGGGTAACATGCTGGATCAGTACGGTAATGGTATGCTCGGTTCTTTTGGTTCATAGGATGAGGTGAGGCTTTACGGGTGTTTTGTGGCAATACTTTCGGATTTGGCAACCTGTGTGGCTTGGTCGAGTTAGAGGAATTCAGTTCTGATAGCTTGGTTATGTGCAGATGGATTTTAAAGTGTTCTTGATGGTTTCTACTATGGTTTGAGCCGGATATTTTCTACCGGTGTAGGGAACGTGTTATGTATTGTGATTTTCTCATGGAAAGAAGCAAGAGAAAGGTTTCTAACTAATAGGGTATGTAATTTGCTAGTGACTCAGAGTTTATAATGAGATTCTCGTGCTTTTCACATGATAGATGTGTTGTGTTGTGCGGGATTTAGATTTACATGTACAGGGTGGCAGTTCATTCTTGGAGGGAAGGTCACGAATTCTGGACAGAATAGTCAGTTTATATATTTAGATGAATGTTATAACTGCTCGGTAATTCCTGAGAAGGGTGCCCATTTCAAAAGGCGCATTGTGTTTTGACTTTCGGATGTCATCGGTATTGTGATACTCACCTAGTTGATAAATTGTTGATATTCAAATTATTGATATGTGGCACGAAATAATTATAAAAATATTCCTAGTGGGAAGATTGTGCATGAAAGATATGTACTTATTTGATTGCTCTTGTATGATATGCTTGGATTAGAGGCCTGTGACCATGCCAGGCGGATTAGGTTATTGGCACGTGAGTTGTCCGTGCGGATCCGTATACTGATATTATTGGCACGTAAGTTGTCCGTACAGGTCCAGATATTTATATTATTGGCATGTGAATTGTCCGTGCGGGTCCAAATATTGATACTATAGCACGTGAGTTATCCATGCGAGTGATGTTAATGTAAGCTCTAGAAGAGCTGGTTACTGTTATTAAATTTGTGTGTCTTGGTTCTACTATATATAATGAGCTTATAGCATTACAGTTATGGTGGTGCTTGTTGAACTTACAATACGGTTCTCTACTTTGAGACATCTTCCATTTGGGGTACAAGGTAGCGCAGTTCTGGCTTGAGTTATATTGGTGTGGCATGTCAGTGGGATAATGACCATTGGACCTAGAATGGGTACTATCAGGTTTGATTATGGTATAATTGGAAGGATGACATTGAAAGTCGGCTTAGAAGGTGATTATGATTCTGGTTGGGATAAGAAAGCTCCATGACTTGTTGATTTGATAAGGGGTTATGAGATTCTACGTGTTTCTTTCATTATCAGCAGTGTACGAAGGTTTTGGAATGAGGTTTGGCTTTATATAGGGTTTAATACTATTACTGGGTTAGTTTGGAGTAGTTACTGTGATCGAAAATGGTATTGCAAGCATGCGAGTTGTGTAGTATGTTAAGTGATTATATCTGGGGCTATGGTTATGGCTTGATACAGCTTGTTCAGACTCAAACAGCGTGTTGATGTGAGATTCATGTCTTGAAAAGATATTTTGAATGTTGGAAATTGAATTCCAAGGTTTATGGGCTAAGGTTGAAGTAATAATTTTTAATTATATTGTGCTGTCAGGCCTATACAATTTACACAGAATAGGGTGGCATGGGATCAGCCCTGGGTATGTGAGTGGTAGATAGAATAGTGATGCGATGGCTTGGAAACAACTCTTGGCACGTTCGAGGACGAACGTATGTTTAAGTGGGGGAAAATATAACGACACGGCCGGTCGTATTGAGTATTAAAACTCCGTTTCCCCCATCTACTGCTCAATTTATACTTTATAGTTGTTGTATGACTTTCCGGAGTAATTGGTTCGGGTCCGAAAGGATTTCAGAGTGAAATGAGACAATTAATCTCATAATTAAAAACTTAAGTTGAAAAAGTTGACTGGGTGTTGACTTATGTGTAAACGACATCGGATTTGAATTCTGATGATTCCAATAGCACCGTATGGTGATTTTGGACTTAGGAGCGTGTCCGAAAAATTATTTGGAGATCTGTAGTGGAATTAGGCTTGAAATGGCGAAAGTTGAATTTTTGGGAAGTTTGACCGGGGGATTGACTTTTTGATATTGGGGCCGGAATCCGATTCTAAAAATTAAAATACCTCCATTATGCCATTTATGACTTGTGTGCAAAATTTGAGGTCAATCGGACTTGATTTGATAGGTTTCGGCATTGAAGGTAGAAGTTAGAGATTATTCATTTTCATTAGGCTTGAATTGGAGTGAAATTTGTATTTTTGTTGTTGTTTGATATAATTTGAAGTTTCGACTAAGTTCGTATGAGGTTTTAGGACTTGTTGGTATGATTTGACGGGTCCCGAGGGGCTTGGTTGTACTTTTGGATCATTGGTTGAGAGACTAGTAAAGTTAAGAAATTTAGGAGTTTGACCATGGTCAATATCGGGTCAAGACGACCTCTTTTCAGTATTTGAGTGCGCGAACAGGGCTGTAGCATATTTTATGATTGAAATTCATATATGGTTTGTGTCCGGGAGGTTCCGGATGAGTTTCAGGGTAGTTTCGGATTATTTCGGAGAAGTTTAAGTTTGCTAGTTTCTGGTGAGGTACTGTTCATTCGCAATTACGAACCATTTATCGCAATTACAAAAATACTGTTCAATCGCAATTGCGAACATTGTTCATGGGGGTACTGTTCATTCGCAAATGCGAAGTTTTTGTCCGCAAATGCGAATCTGGAGAGAATATTTTCTATTTTTGACGAATTGGAGCTCAGGAAGAGGCGATTTTTGGGAGATTTTCAAGAAAAATAACGAGTAAGTATTCTTAACTCAATTTTGATTAAAATACCCGAATCCATTACTTTTTTATCCCTAAATCAGTGAATTAGGTTGAAAATGGTAGAAATTTTTATAGACTTTAACTGAGGATTTGGAGGTCGAATTGATGTCGGAATTTGGTAAAATTTATATAGTTGGACTCGTGATTGGACGAGCGTTCATATTTCATAACTTTTGTCGAGTTCCAAGACGTTGGCCCCACTGTCGATTTTTGGGTGAAATTTCGGATTTTTATGGAAAAATTATATTTTCTTATGGAATAATTCCTATAATTTTTATGCACTGACACGAATTAATTGTGGCTAGATACGAGACTTTCGGAGACCAATTCTCGTGGAAAGGGCATAGCGGAGTAAGAAATTATACGGTTTGAGGTAAGTAACACTTCTAAACTTGATTCTGAGGGTATGAATCCCCGAATTGGTGTTATATAAATTGTTTGAAAGTAACGCACACGATAGTTGACGAGCGTGTGGACGTGCACCATTGAAATTGTGACTTGAATAAATTCTGTGGAGTTGAAAAATTAAAGAATCATGTTATTATGTGAACATTTTCCCACGTGTTAGAGAAATTGTGATGAGGCTCTTATTAAAGATCATGTTTAGGCTACGTGCCGATATTTTAGGACCCATGGGGTCGTGTTGCTATTGAATTAATTATTTTTAAAATGTACATTTCACACTTAGTCATATTCGTCCATTGTGAGGATATTTATGGGATCGGGGTTGCCCCCTTGCAGCAGGCCTTACAGGCTTTGCTATTTTATGTATCGGGGCTGCCCGCCTGCAGCAAGCCTTATAGGCTTTATTATTATACTGATCGGGGATGCCCGCCTGCAGCAGGCCATAATTGCTTTATACATTATTATTATATGGATCGGGGCTGCCCGCCTGTAGCAGGCCTTACAGGCTTTGCTATTTTTATGAATCGGGGTTGCCCGCGTACAGCAGGCCTTATAGGCTTTATTATTATACAGATCGGGGCTGCCCGCCTGCAGCAGGCCAGAATGGTTTTATACATTATTATTATTATATGGATCGGGGCTGCCCCACCTGCAGTAGGCTTTACAAGCTTTGCTATTTTATGGATCGGGATTACCCGCCTGCAGCAGGCCTTATAGGCTTTATTATTATACGGATCGGGACTGCCTACCTGCAGTAGGCCATAAAGGCTTTATATCACGCTTGGGTTGAAGGAGCCCCTCCAGAGTCTGTACACACCCCAGTGAGCGTAGATGATTATATATATATTCGGGATGGATTTCCTAGGGCATGGACTTGACTTACTTATTTATATTGTAATGAATTTACCTAAATATGGATCTTGTCTGTATCATTTATATTTGGGAATAAATTACCCCAAGGCTGGATTGGCCTTATACGGTACTGAGTGACTGACTGTCAGTCGATGTGATTTATATACGGGTTAGAACACCCCTGGGCTGGATTGTCCATAAACTGTACCGAGTGACCGAATAATTTGTGACCAGTATTTACCTGAGGTCTTTCTACTGAGATGTCATATTCCTCATATCATGCAGTGTTGATCTATTTTACTTGTACTGAGTTTAACTGTTGAACTTGAAAGCATGCCTACATTTTTGTACCATTATTTATACTGGACTGTACCTGCGGAGTTCATCACTACTTCCAGCCCAGAGGTTAGTATTGTTACTTATTGAGATAGTTGTACTCATACTACACTCTCCACCTCGTGTGCAAATCCAGGTGCTCCCGGATACGGCGGCTGCTAGATTTCGAAGTTAATTCTGTTGGGGACTATCAAGGTAGCTGCTTGACGTCCGCAGACTCGATTCCTTTTCTGTTTAATTATTATACTGTTCTATATTTACAGACAGTGATTTTTTTTCGTCAGACTGTGTATTCATATTAGATGCTCATGTACTCAGTGACACCGAATTTTGGGAGTGTTATATTTAAAATTATGAGTTTCTTCCGCTGAATGTAATTATTTTATTTTCAAACTTAAAAGATATGGTGGTTTATTGAGATTGTTGGCTTGCCTGGTATTGAGATGAGTGCTATCACGACATGTGAGATTTTGGATCGTGACAATATTAAGCTAACTAGCAATTTTTAGAAAAAAGTCAATTGGTACTTTAGTATAAAATCTAAAAATATTTTAGACAAATCCAATCTATATATATATATATATATATATATATATATATATATATATATATATATATATATATATGTCTCAACGCCAGTGGGTGATTCTATTTATATTAATTGTTGAAAAAATTATTATATATATATATATATATATATATATATATATATATATATATATATATATATATATATATATATGATAAGAGTATTTGAGATGAGAAAGTATCTTTTGAATTATGATGAGAAAATTCATATAATGGATAATACATAACTAAAATCATAATAGATAAAGTCAAAAATAAAAATTTATAGTACAACGAAAGAATTTCAAATATTATAGTAAAAATTTAAAATATAATTAAATTTCTCATATAGTAAATTTTAATAATGAAAGCATTTTGAGCTATAGAACCAAAGTGTAACAATCAATTAAATTTTAGGAGTAAGAAATTCATATTTATCTATGTTTTTATAAGGAGGTAATAATTAAGCAAGAATATTAAGTCTAAAGATAAATTAATAAAAAACTCACATGACAATACGACAATATTAAGCGACGAATAAAACAATAACGATAATATATCAACGCATGGCGTATCATACAAATATATCAATAATTAAAAAACCGATAGCTTTAAACCAAAAAAATAATAAAATCGTAATTTCGTATTGAATATAGATATTGTCTAAATTATAGATGAAACACTAAATGAGGATAACCAATCGATTGAAAATTGTACAAAGTGAGGGATAGAGATAATGTGTGGATATTTATAATTTGAATTAGTTTAAAATAAATAAAGTAAGTTTAAAAGTAATATTGATACATTTAGACAAATGGAATAAATTCTTCAAGAAAAATAATTTAGGAGTAAGAAAAAAAAATTATATATATACACACACACATATTATATTACAAAAAGAGCAATTGACAAAAATATAAGACAAGTGACGAGCTAATAAAATATTATATAGCAAATAAAATAATATTAAATATAGTAAATTATGTAATAAAGAAAAATGAAGAACTAAAAAGTGATTCGATAATTGTAAGAATCGTTTTCTAATTTCTTAAGATTCTTAGGTATGTTTCACTAGATAACAAAAAGGTAGTTAAAATCTAATTCAAGCAATATGATATAATGTGCTCAAACAAGTTAGCTCACATAATATAATTAATATTCTCCGCGCATCGCGCGGGTACCAATACTAATTTTTTTTATCTAAAAACTACCTTTTAAAAAAAGTTTTTAGCTCATTAGTGATCATTTGGAAATATCAGATAGTAATTAAAGTACACTTGCAGCTTTTATTCTTCCATATTATATCTAGTATATTTGTTTTGGAAGACTCACAGAAACACAAAATTATATTAGAATTTCCTTCTCCTTTTTACATTTCCTGGATCTACCTATCCCAAACCAATTTAGAATGATAATAAAAACATTCTTTAACCGAACGGAAAAATTATATAGCAGATGCATAACGTAAGAAAGAAGAAGGCAAATTTTTTGTATTATTTTGAATTTCTTGTTAATATATTGCTATTTTTAAAAAAAATACATTATTGTTACTTTCCACTAAATTCTGCCGAAATTTTAGGCTGATTGTCAATGTTTGGAGATGTTTTGTGTAATTTTAATACGGCATCAACTATATGTGAATTAAAAAAGAATCTGAAAGTAACATCAGAATCATAGAAGTAATCTTCATCTTGATTTGTTTGCTTTTTGATATACTGCAACTAGCTTAGTCAAAATAATTTTAATTCAGATTTGGTTAATAACTTATCTCAATAATGTGCTTTTGATCTTATTGTACAGTCATCCAGTGTGTGTTATTACTTAGCTCCCCACAGATTTTTATAGTTAATAATCTATTATCTTGATTTTCATCAGTTATCAAATAGTCTAGAAGAGTGAGGAATTAGCAGAGGGCTTTATACAACATTGGGCTTCAATCGGTTCATAATTAGGTGAAATTCAAAAATAGCCAGATTTATAAGTGATAATTGAAAATGGTCACAATTTCAAAAGTAATCAAAATTTAGCCACTTTTCATGTAAAGAGTCAAAATCCGAAAAATATTCCAGCATAATATACTGGAGTTCGAATTTTTTACATGTGAACTTCCAGCATAATATACTGGAGTTCCAGCATAATATGCTGGAAGTTCATACACAAGTACTCCAATCTCCAGTATAATATACTGGAACTTTTCGTGTGCTGGAGTTCCAGCATAATATGCTGGGAGTTCATACACAGGTGCACCAATCTCCAGTATATTATACTGGAACTTTTCGTGTGCTGGAGTTCCAGCATAATATGCTGGGAGTTCATACACAGGTGCACCAATCTCCAGTATATTATACTGGAACTTTTCGTGTTGCAACAAAATAGTGGCTATTTTTCAATGACTTTGCAAACGCTGACTATTTTTCAATTACCAGTCCGAAAACTGGCTAGCCCGTGCTATTTTTACTTCATAATTGGCTCATAACTTTTCAAAAGTGCATGTAGCCCAATTAGCGAGTTAATACGTAGAAATGACAAATGTCGTTGTCTTGAAGTTAAAATTTTTAATTTAAAACAAAATAAATATTGGCTAATTCATAAATAGATATTTGTGTACTTCCCAATTTCGATGTAGTTGTTAATTGTTAAATAGTTTTCACTGTCATTATATTATTGTTGCAAGCATGTTGAATCAAGACAATATCTCTGTAATCCTCTACAATTTCGGACCATGGAATAGCAATCTGAGACGTTGAAAAATGTCTCCTTCAAGACTTCACAAACGATAAAAAATAAAAAATAAAAAAAATTGTTCTCATAGAAAAAAAACAATTGCATAAGTTATGAATCATTCAAGTCTGCTGATTAGAGAACACAAGTAAACTTATCATGCCTACATTTCTTTCTCTTACACTGATTAATTAACGTGGAAACATATATGACTGTGAAAGGTAACGGCAAAGAGAAGAAAAAATTGAATACACTTGGCAATTGATATCATACAAACTGGTTGTCACGCAGGTTTTCGTTGAATTTCGAAGTAAAATCTGAAAATAATTCCTTGTACTTGAATTTAGTAACTGCAAGTGATACTCCACAAAACTGTTGGCATGCTTTGCAAGCTAGCTTTGAATATCAACATCTCTATACCATTCAAGAAATAATATAGACTGATTCTCATTTCCACATATAGTTTATATCTTTCTAGAGTAATCTACGACTGTGTCATCCGAGCTGTGGCCATACAACTTGTCTCAGAATGAAGCTGTTCAGACAAATGGTTCTACCAAATTATTCCAAGCAGGAAAGTACACACTAGGATGATTCATGTAATTATGTATTGCTAGAGATCATATACAATTTGTTGAGGGAAGGGGAATGAGGTGACAGAGCAGATGCCATCAACTATGCATTGTCAAATAGAATAAGAACTTGACATGGAGGAAAATGTTTTCCATAAAAAAAGTTCAATGGGGAAATATTTTATCTTGAAAAATGATTTCTGGATCATTTTCAATGTTTGATTAAATATAAGACTCGGTAAAATATGATAACTGTATAAGAAAGGTATAAATAGTGTTTTGAAAATATATTTGATTACTAAAGGTTGATAACAATATATAAGTGTTGGTTGGTATGAAACAAATGATATGGAGTAGGACATGACATATCTGTAAGTAAAAGAAGACATTTTCTCCCTTTAGTAGAAAGTAGTGTCCTTAGAAAAACATTTTGAAAATTCAACATAACCAAACACTTTTACATCATTTTCTTGAGAAAAATACTTTTTAGCGAAAACATTTTTTCATCATACTAACATACCACACTTTTTTTTTTTTGGATCAGTTGGATAAGTACTTACACATCAATGAGGGATCTGAAGAAGAATAAAGGAAAGGCAATATATGCACACAGAAATCACAACCCCAGCAATGAAGTTGTGAAGCAGCTTCTGATTGTCTCTCGTGGGTACGAAAACTGTCTTGAGTGTGTTGGTTAGCTCAAAGAGCCTATATGATATCTGCAAAAGAAAAGTTGTAGGCCCGATTGAGAACACAGATGGAGAGAAAATGGATCAGATGAGATCATAACTAAAAACGTTCAGGACAAATGAAAAGAGAAACCATAAGCTTACCAAAACATAAATTGCAGTGACAAGCATAAAATTAAGCATAGGATAGTCTGGAATAAAGGACAGGAGCCACTTAGGCTGTCCATTCGGCATATTTGACCTGCACATGAAATCAGGAAGCACTAAGAACTCAAAGCATGCTGACCTTATCAACACAGCCAACATCTATTAAACATTCTCTGACAAGATGCAAGCATTGAAGAAAAATTACTCTAGAGGCATTATAAGGAAACTAGGTAAAAATCATTACAAGGAAACTTTAGAGACAGGCTGGGAAATAAAGTATATTATGTAAGATTAAGGATGTCAGTCATTTACAGATATGGAATTGGTACAGTAATACCCCTGTGAATTTTAACCACACGGGAAATGCTTAAGTTTAGCATATTACTTGGGAAACATCCCAAGGTGATAGAATGTTTTGGATAGATCACAAATGATTAAATTGAGGGGGCAACTATTGAATTGCTCGAACAGCCTCCATTTAAAAGTTTAAATTGTTAAGAGAGGGAAACTTCTGTTGATATATTTTTGAGTTTGACATGTACCCCCTTATGTGCAAGCTGATTCCTTTTCTTAGGCCAAGCATGTGGAACGTGTTGATGGGTGACAGTGAGACTTGAATGCAGGAACTCAGAAATACAACATTAAACTGTGCGAATTGGCCCATGTAAAAGCTCAATTATTAAATGTGGGACAGTTTCATTTATTATTTCAGTCTGAAACAACAATCGTTATATTTAGAAGAACAGTAAAATCCACACACCTCAGCCAGATGTGGAACTGGGAGATATACGTTTCCAATGTGACTTTGCCCAGCCACCTAGAAAAACTTAACCGTTAAAGAAGAGGAAATAAAACACAGCTCCAACTATGTTTAAAACAACAAACGAAAAGATTAATCTGATGGACAGGAAAAGGAAGGGATAAGGTCTATGAATGAGCACCAACACTAAAACCAAATGGGTCAATAGAATCTTACGCAAAGAGAGTCAAAGAGAAATTCCGTAGCTCCTGAGTAAAATTCCGCAAGCAGATGTAAACACTGAAAAAAGGAAAATTAATGAGAAAGTAGCACAAGACTTCAGGAGAGAAATACAACATACTTTCTTTGGTTCGGCATATTGTAGGCAAGCAATAGTTGGTGTTGTATACAAGTTCACATTCAGAAATAAAGGGCTAAAATAGAATTTAAAGAAAGTTTAATACACACGTTATGGGAATCCACGAGGTGTAGGGGTGGAGCTTGTTGTATGCGGTCTTGTCCAGCTTGTATATGTATTCATACCATAAGTACCCAACCTAAGGAAGACGGAATGAAAACTTTACGAATTGGAGGAAGAAAAAAAAAAGGAAAAAGAGACACGCTGCAGCAGCAAATATAGTTGATGTTATGTTAGAAACAAGATAAATCCTACTCACAGCTACAGCAACTGCAACAACTGATGACTTGATTGTTCGTCTCCGCTTAGGTTCAGACTCCTCCAGTTTCTCCATCCACTTCTCAACCTGAAAGGATAAGATATTCCAAATATAAGTCTTACAGAACAAGTGAAAGACAAACAACTAGGAATTAGAGTTTTATTAACATTACATTAGGGTGAAAGTAGGCATATATCATGCCAATAATCCATATATAGCGGTCCAGTCCAGATCTGAAATGCCATTCATACAAGCGAGGGAGATCTGGCTTGGCTGGATCACTGTATCCTACAATTTGAGAAAGTAGAAAACTATAATCAGGTGATAAGGGCTTACACAAGAATCCATAGAATGATACAAAAAGAAAGGATGACAAGAAAAAGGGGGAAAAGATTCTTTAGCGCTCATACTATTACTTGAAACACAAAATACACTTGAGACAGTTGTTTAGCATTGACACACAATTACATATGTGACTTTTCTTGCATATAATAAATGAACCTAAGATAAGCACCTCTTAGCATGAATATTGGTCCATAATTTTGTTCCATATAGGTGATTTTCATGAAGACATCAAATCAAATTCTGCAACTATTTCTGAACCATGTCACTTACGGTGATATTAGTTTTGAGAACTACTTATAACCGAACTTATAATGATGGCATTTGCCATTACTTAGAGCCATACGTATTTGTCTTAAGCATAATATGGCATGAAAGAGTGGGTAGCATTTTCCACAACTTAGTTGAAGAGACTTGCAAACCGAAGTTCCTTGTCCAAGCACACAAAACAGTAAATACTAACAGCAATTTTGGAGAAAGAAAAAGAGTAAGTGCACCGTAACCAACCTAACATAAATGCGAAAGGACCCCAAAGAAATTCAAAAACTCCAGGAATCTCCCAAATCAGGATAACCACGACAAAGCACATAACTAGCTTCAGAGCCATCACTGATCTTTTCTCGTTGTAGTTGTGGCCAATGCCAAGGGCTCCATACACCATGAGAGTAAAAAGTGTGTGCATTGGGCAGATGTAATACAGCATATAGTCATTGTTAAGAACAACACAACAAAATATAACGAAGAAATTCAGCCTCCACATCATCTGCACACAGGACAAAGTTTACCCTATTAACAACACTGAACCTAAGAAATGTAAGATACCATTTAAGGTAATAAAGTATTAACACATAATATTACCTGAGCAAACCGAGCCAGACTAAAATCTTTTCTGATGTAATAATAGGAGAAGTTCCCAAAACCAGTCATCCAAACATATGCAGCAATGAAAACACGAATGGCATTATATATCTCTGTTGCAGCAAAATAATGATACATCAAAAAGAGGACCTGTTTCAAACAAAAGGATAGATTATTTAGACTGTGCAAATGTGGAGACCATCACAAACTGTAGGAGTATATACAAAGAGCAGTCCAAATGTACAGGAAATAAAAATATACACATGAAATGTTGGGATACTTGAACAGAAAAATTCTGAGTATTCAAAAGAGAATCTGCATGATTTACTGCTTCTTAATATAACACACATTGAACAGAGATGTTGTGCAAGAATCAAGTAACTACTTTGTAACACACTCACTGGAGAGACAGAGGAACAAAGGGTGCAAATGGAAGGTATTTCCCTAAAGAACTGTCCATATTTACTTCTCACAAAACTGAAGAATAAGTAGATCAAGAAAAACGTGATAGAAAACACTTGCCTGCATCCATCCTTTCCACTCCTCTGTCTGATGACGGTTAAGATAAAGCAAGGATTTTCCAGATAATGCTGATGTGTCGTTGTGTTTCTTGAAAGAAGTCATTGCTGAAACGATGATCAGAAGACAATACAGAAAGAGGAAGAGGTCCCGATTGTAGCTCTGATCAAGGAAAACAATATCAAACAGCACATTGTTACTTTGAGCTGCACTTGCTGGGTTGCAAATATACATCTTATACATCCGCAATGGAGTTCGCATACTTAAAAGTATAACTCAGCAATGATGCAGAAATCATTGGACATCATGTCCTTCATTCTAGTCAATTACCAATGCAGATCCTGTACTAAACTCTCAATACCAAGAACTACATACAAAACTAAGGGGATGAGCACAAGAAAGCAAAGAAGACAACAATTTATCAAGAATGAGTTTGATGCTTGTGGTAAAACATTTAAACATGGAAAATTTGAACTTTCCAAAATAAACCAATTATAGTAGAGAAGATCCAAAATTTTCTAGAAAGTACGAATGAGTTTACACATTAGCATGCATATCATATATACGCTAGTACATCTTCTCTAGAATAATACTAAAATTAGTTCCTTTGGAGCAAAGCATGCTAAAGTTTTGATAAGATATTTTGAAACAACATTAAGACAAAAGTTACTCAGCACAATTTTCACATCCAACAGTTCAATCAGGATATCACATACAGGGGTGAATAATGCCCAAGATTCCGAAGTAACAAATCATTTAGGCTGAACTGGCTGTGTATATTTAACACAGTATGCAGAGAACACATTACTCTAGGCGCACCACAAAGTGCTCATGCGCCATTATCCATGAGGTTAGTCAAAAGCATGATCTAGCAAGCATATCATGATGCATTATTTTTCAGTTAAAAGATTATGAACCTTAGTAGAATCTGCGAAGAAATTTGTGCGGTCACAGATATAGAAATAAAAAAGGATTCCCCCAAATTCGGACCTGTATGAGATTGAAGAGAAACAGGTTAGTATGAGGAAAAAAATGCATCCTGCATACTGAAAACAACCAAGAGACTCACATTGCCCTTAAAGTTGCTCGATTTTCGAGCAAAAAGGAGTCCTCCATTGTTAGAAACCTATAAAATAATTAGAAAAATGTTTAACGAAGAATGAATTAAGAAAGTTCAAGGAAAATCAACCAATCTGCACAGTGCACTGACCTAACTATATTTGTTTTTATTGATGAACTTGACAACTTCGTAGATGCAGAATTTGACAGACCTCCTTCCAGCAAGACAGCTCGATCTTCTTCCTTGATTGTTGCATTTTCCAATTCAACTAGATTATTATCTGAATGACTGCTGTCACAGGGAAGCCAACAATATAAATAAGACAACTAATAATATAGGATAGTACAATTGCTCCTATGGTTTTTGTATAGCTAAAACAACCAAAGCTGCTTTCAGAAATCAAGTAGTCTAATGATACTGCTCACTAGTGATTAACAAATAGCAGCCATTTCTCAGTATTCTACAAAGCTCCATAGTGAAGGGGATATATGAGCTTGCAATACTTTTTCCTTTTCCTTATCGGATGGAGATCAATTGGGTGGTTATTTCCATGTAGAAAATTGTGTAGGTCAACTTAGTGGGGAAGGGGGGTTGGTCTACTTCACGGCAAGTATTGAGTTGTTTCACTTACACTTTAGACGGGAACAACCACTTCTTGTACTCCAACCACTCAGAGTATAACCATGCAACAAGGACGGGGATAAATCCAAGCAGAAATGACACCTGAGACATGAAATGGGAAATTGTTCAGTAGATTCTACGATAAATTTGCCTTAAACGGAATAAAGAACAAAACAATCAAACTAAAGAACAAGATGAATAATGTTCGACATTGCGGCAGCGCAAGTGCAGTACATCTTACTCCAAAAAAACTAATACGCAAAGATAATTCCATAAGAACAGCCATTTCGGCCTTCAAATTCCATCTTCGTTAGCAAAACATGAATAATTTGTTTACCGACAGTTAATAACCCCCAACAGCAACAACAATAACATGCCTTCTGCTCTTTACTAGAATAAACATAAAAACTCAGAGTTTCCGAAATTTCACAGGAAATGAATCTCCTCATATCAGTGCTCTTAGATCAAAATTCATTTTAACTACTAATACACTTCTTTGAAGTTGTACACTCCCGTAGTTCAACTCCCCAACGGATCCGGAACCAAAAGAACTCACAATTATTACTACAATCCCACATTTCCGTTGTTTAACTCTTATTTAAATGATCCGAATCCAAAAGTAAACTTCATTTAACTTCAAAAAGAAAAAATCAAACACATCACTATAAAATGAAACGATCAACACAAGCATTAGTACCTGTCCAGGCGTCAGAGGTCCGGAAACTGCCGCCATTTTCCAAAACAAAAGAAATGTATATAGGGATCACCGACAAGTGAAATGCGCTGAAATAGGAGAGAGAACAAATGGAATGGATATTCCCGCCTGATTGAAGCTCAGCAATGAGAATGTGTATTCACATACATTATATGTACGTATATTGACTGGGAGACGATGAGATTATATATAACAGGAGAAGAATTTGGTTGAAACCTCCCCTATTATGGAATAAAATGGAGAGATCTGAAGCAATGAAGAAGATGAAGAAGGAGAAACCCCAGTAGGGGGTTGGGTGAAGTGGGTGGGTGGGGGTGGGGTGGGGTGGGGTTGGGGATGTAACGACGTCGGTCGCTACGCGTTTCTGTATTTTGGTTTTGGATTCAGATTTTATTCAGAAGAAATGTCTGTGTCCCTTTTTCTTTTCACTACCAACCGTTGATGGTAGCGGTTGTGGTTTTGGGGGATGGGTTTTCTTTTTCTTTTTCCCTTTAATTAGTTGCTAGTACATTGTTTTCATACGCGTTAATTAGCTGTTAAGGTTTAAACTTAGAAATTGTATTAAGATTACCACATTCTATTTACTCTCAATACATTGAAGATATTAAATGGATAACTTTCTTAAATTTATATCATAATAGGATTAATTAATTATATATATATATATATATATATATATATATATATTTAGCCTTAAGTGGCAGCTCAGTTGTAATATTGAATTTTACACATGTAAAATTCGATCTCCTTTCTTTTCGTTGTCCGTACTTCTTAAGAAACATATTAGACCCTCAATCATAAAAATTTAAACATGTTTCCTTCTCACTTAATTAGAACAAAACAAATTGGAAAAAGAAAATCTTTTGAGAGGAAATAGTTCTGACTATGTTAGATATGTAATGAGGATCTCGTTTGATTATGATATGCATTGAACAAAACTTAATTAAGTAAAATACTGGAGATAAGCTGATTGAACTCTACCACATGGACAATTAATTACTGAGATATCATCATATTTAGAATTAATTGGTGTCCTTTTGTTTTAAGAAGTTTAATCACGAGTGCACTAATAAGCAAGCCAATAATTAAGTCGTACTCCCGCCTGCTCATATACAAAAAATCATTATCGTTACTGAATTCTTTGTGGATTTGGGCTACTTGCATTCCCTATTATTCTAATATTGCCATTTAAGATAACAAGGCTCACTTGGAACAGAGAATATATAATTCTAATGATAAGCTTAATGCAGTGCATATAAGCTCATTAAATTAACATGATTAATCCGTACTTAATTTGCTCTATGAGTACAAATAAAGCAACCACTTTGTTAGGTGGCTTAAAGAGATACTGAAAAGAGATTTTAAGTTTTTTTGGAGTTGTTTTTTAAAGTTTAGAGTTGAGCTAGTAGTGAATGTAAACTTCTGCCCAAAGGTGAGGGAAGTTATTTTTGTCGAAAATGTACTCTTTCAAAAAATATTTTTTTGGCAATTAAACACTAGCAAATAACTTACTTTTTAAGATTTTGTTTTTCCTTATGCTAAACACACTATACCCTTTAAATCATTTATCAAAAAGGGGTGAACTACATTGGATTAATCGAGGAAGAGCAATGCGGCTGTTGCAATTCAATTAGTGAAACCAATCAAATTGTAACGATTCGGCCGGATGTTTTGAGTATTACAACCATGTTTTCTCATTTACTGCTCAAATTATACTTTACAGTTGTTGTGTGACTTGCCGGGATAATTGGTTCGGGTCCGGTGAGGTTTTGGAATGAATTGAAACACTTAGTTCCAAGGTTTAAATCTTAAGTTAAAATAGTGACCGCATATCGACTTATGTGTAAACGATCCGGAATGGAGTTTTGATGATTCCAATAGCTCCGTATGATAATTTTTGGACTTAGGAGCATGTCCGAAAAATTATTTGGAGGTCCGTAGTGGAATTAGGCTTGAAATGCCGAAAGATGAATTTTTGGGAAGTTTGACTGGGGGGTTGACTTTTTGATATCGGGGTCAAAATCCGATTCTGAAAATTTGGAATAGGTCCGTAATGAGAAATGTGACTTGTGTGCAAAATTTGAAGTCATTCCGGATTGATTTGATGTGTTTCGGCACAAGATATAAAATTTGAAGTTTCAAAGTTCAATGATTTCGAATTGAGGTGTGATTCATCGTTTCGATATTGTTATGTGTGTTTTGAGGCCTCGAGTAGGTCTGTGTTATGTTATGGGACTTGTTGGTATGTTTGGACGGGGTCCCGAGTGACTCGGGTGAGTTTCGGACGAGATTCAGAGCATTTTGGAAGTTTTGGCTAAGGCTGGAATTTTCTGTTACTGGTGTCTTCGCACCTGCGGAAATGGGCTCGCAGGTGCGATGGTCGCAGAAACAACACTCAAGTCACAGAAGCGAGGGAGTGCTGGCTGGGAAGGCATCGCAGGAGCGGAAGCCAGGGCGCAGAAGCGCTTGCGCAGGAGCGGCCTAACGCGCGCAGAAGCGCGACCGCAGGTGCGGTCCTTGGCATCGCAGAAGCGATGAAGGCTAGCCAAGCTGTTCTCGCAAAAGCGAGATTTTTCCCGCAGATGCGGAAATCGCTGGGACAGAACCTTAAATTCGAGGGTTCGACATTTTCATCCATTTTCGGATTTTGGAGCTTGGGTTGGGCGATTTTGGAGAGGCATTTTTTCACACAACTTGGGGTAAGTGTTCTTAACTCCCTTGTGATTATATTCCATGAATTAATCTTCATTTTTGATGTAAGATTATTGAATCTTCAAGAGAAATAGAAGGAAATTTCTATAATGTCACAAAATGAATTTTTCAAGTTTCAATACCGATTCGGAGTCGGAATTGAGTGAAATTAGTATGGTTGAACTTGAAATTAGATGGGCTATCGTATTTTGTGAGTTTCGTCGGATTTCGAGACGTGGGCCCCACAGGAGATTTTTGGGGCGTAATTTCAAATTTTTGGAAAATATTAGTATTTTGATATGGAATTAATTTCTATAATTTTTGTGGGCTATTCGAGCCGTTTGGAAGTTGATACGTGCATAATAGAATTTCTGGAGCATTGCTTAGCTTGCTCGACATTGGATTTGGCTTGTTCGAGGTAAGTAATTCTTCTAATCTTGGAGTTGAGGGTATGAACCCTCAATATATGTATTTAGTGAATTGTTGGGAGGTGACGCACATGCTAGGTGACGGGCGTGTGGGCGTGCACTATAGAAATTGTGACATAATTGTTTCTGTGAAATTTTGTAGTTAAATAATTTGGGTATTTTCCATGCAGTTTTATGTGTTAAAGAAATTGAGCTGAAAAGCATATTAAATCATGTTGAGGCTATGTGCCAGTATTATTAGGACCAACGGAGGTCATATTGTTGTGAACTATTTGTTTAAATTGAAAATTATACTCAGTCATATTCATGTCATTACATATCATATCTCGGTCTCTGTTATTATTTATTGATACATCATATCATCATTTTGGGATATTCTCATGACATTGTGAGCCCATGAGAGAGAGACTAGAAAAATTGATGACTGAGGGAGGCCGGGGGCCTGATTGTGAGGATATTTTTGGGATCGGGCTGCACGCCGCAGCATGCCATGTTGGCTTTATATATATTAGACTATTGCACGTGATTTGGCCGTGCAGCACGTGAGTTGGCCGTACGGATCCAGATATTATTATAGCACGTGAGTTGTCCGTGCAGCACATGAGTTATCCGTGCGGATCCAGATATGATATTATAGCACGTGGTTGTCCGTACTTATAGCGCTTGGGCTGTAGGAGCCCCTCATGAGTCTGTACACACCCCCAGTGAGCGCAGTCGACTATAAATAGGGATCGGATTGCACGCCACAACAGGTATTGTATAACGCTGAGTGATTGAGTGTGCTGAGCATAGTGAGAGAGAATGCGAGACAGTGAGATTGAGTACTCTGAGAGTTTGAGTACATGAGTACAATCTCTGAGATACATTGCATTGACATGCACACATGACATATATGCATAGAGATGTGTTTTTCTCATGCTGTACGGTATCACATTATTCATGATTTCTCACACATGTTGACAGATGGGCATAATGATGCATTTATTTTACACGGGTTATCTGGAAAGAAAATTAAACATATATTATTGAAAGGATTTTGGAAAAATTATTCATATTTTTTTTGGAAATTTCGGTAAACGATTTGGGTTTTTCACTGATGTACTTGAAAGGAAGAACTATTATTTTTGAAATCATGATTTTGTTGAGCATTTCATCTCTGAGATTACTTCTGGTATTATTTGCTTTATATTGTTATGGACTGTTGTGGACTAGTGGTTTTGGACCCGACCTTGATAGAAGCTCATCACTACTTTCAACCTAAGGCTCGATTTGTTACTTACTTAGTACATGGGGTCGGTTGTACTGATATTACACTTCTTCACATTGTGTGCAGATGTTGGCTGTTGTTGTTTCTGTGCTCGATGGTTACGGGATTTGAAGATGTACTTGCGTTCTTGTTGTAGCTGCCTCTTGTTCAGGATAAAAGCTCTATTTATGTATTATTCAAACAGACTATGTATTTATTTCATTTTCGCTTTATATACTCTATTCTTAGAAGCTCATGATTTGTACTACCAGTTCTTGGGGAAATGTAATGGTTTTATATATTTTCTTTAATAATTATCTCGTTAAATTACATTGGAATTGGATAGTGAAAAGTTAGCTTACCTAACGGGTTGGATTAGGTGCCATCACGACTAGTTGGATTTTGGGTCGTGACAAGGTGGTATCAGAGCTCTAGGTTCATAGGTTCTACAAGTCATGAGCAAGTGTCTAGTAGAATCTTGCGGATCGGTATGATTGACGTCCATACTTATCTTCGAGAGGCTACAGGGCATTTAGGATATATACTTCCCATCTTTCTTTCTTTATCGTGCGGAATTGATTCAGCTTGAGACATAACTCTTTGAATTCTTTCCACGTATTCGTATGAGCACATGAGAGCTCAGTATCAATTGTTCATTGCCGGCTTGTGATTCTATGAATGAGGTTCGAGATATGTATTCTGTGTTTTGGTGATGGGCCAGTCTGGAGGACTTGAGGCCAGGTTTAGACTGCAGCTTAAGCTCGGTAGCTTCAGTTATAACTTGTACATTTGGACTCATATGTACGGTAATGTCCCTACAGGTGGAATTTGTGGATCGATGAGCGGTGGAATGGCCTTGTGATGAGTACGATGTAACTGCGGGATGTGTTAAGAGGAATTGAATGTGACGAGAAGTGTTTTCGACTCATACTACACTCTGCAATTCTTGTGCAGATACCGGAGTTGATCCTAGCGGCGCACAATAAACTTGCTCGGATTCAACTATTCACAGGAGACTTGAGGTATAGCTGCATGGCGTTCACAGTTCTGAAGTCCCCTTCCACTTTATCATAGCTGTGTATTTCTTTTAGACAACTTTATTTTCATTCAGATCTTTATTTGTATTATTCTAGTAGCTCGTTCACTTGTGACACCAGTTCAGGGATGATTTTTAGACATCACTTTATTTCAGAATTTATTTTCGCATTTATTTCTTTGTTATTAACTAAATTAAAATTGTTTAAAATGGCTAATATTATTCTAACGTTGGCTTGCTTAGCAAGTGAAATGTTAGGCGCCATCACGGTCCCGAAGGTGGGAATTTTGGGTCGTGACAAATTGGTATCAGAGCACTAGGTTACATAGGTCTCACGAGTCACGAGCAAGCTTAGTAGAGTCTGAAGGATTGGTACGGAGACGTTTGTACTTATCTTCCAAAGACTATGGAGTTAGGAACAGTTTCACTTCTATTCTACTATGTCGTGCGATTTTATTCCATCATTGACGATTGAAATCTTCTATTATTGTCCTCTCACATATGGCGAGAACACGCACTGTGTCTACAACCGGACAAGAGCCAGAGCCCCAAGTGATAGATACGACTAGGGGAAGAGGCCGAGGCCGAGGTCGCTCTAGAGGCCGAGGTAGAGGCAGAGGCAGGGCTCAATCTAGAGCTCGAACAGCAACACCTGCTGTAGAACTTAAGTGGATTTAGAAGTGGTGGTTCCGGCGCAGACGGTACCTGTTGGACCAGTTCAGGTTCCGGAAGGATTCATAGCTACTCCAGTGCTGCAGGACGCACTAGTTTGTTTGGTGAGTCTTATGGAGGGTGTGACCCAGAATGGTACATTTCCAGTGGCACCAGCCATCTCACAGGCTAGGGGAGGAGCACAAACTCCCACTACTCCTGCTCCGGAATAGATAGCTCCCCAGAATGAAGCTTCAATAGCCCATCCAGTTGGGGTAGTTCAACCAATTGTTACGGCATAGGCCGGTGATAGGCCTGTTTTATCTTTTGAGGCTTTGCTGAGATTGGACAAGTTTACCAAGCTATTTCTAATCCATTTCAGTGGTACACTTTCTGAGGACCCACGGAATTTTCTGGACCGCTGCTATAAAGTATTGCAAAACATGGGAATAGTTAAAAGCAATGGGGTTGATTTTGTTGTGTTTCAGATGACTGGTTCTGCCAAGAGGTGGTGGAAAGATTATGTTTTTACTAGACCACTTGGTTCGCCTACACTTACCTGGGACTAGTTCTCGCAGCTATTTCTGGAGAAGTTCCTTCCTATCACACTGAGGGAGAATTACCGCAAATAGTTTGAGCATCTCCGGCAGTGCAGTATGTCGGTCACTCAGTATGAGACCCGCTTTGTGTATCTAGCCCTTCATGCTCTTATTCTACTTCCTACTTAGAAAAAGAGGGTGATGAGGTTCATTGAGTAACTCGTCCAGTCTATAAAGCTACAGATGGCCAAAGAGACTGGGAGTGAGATTTCTTTTCAGATGGCTGCTAATGTCGCCAGGCAGATTGAGATGGTTCTTTCTCAGGAGAGAGGGACAGTGTCAGATAAGAGGCCTCATCATTCCGGTAACTTCAGAGGTGCCTCATCTGGTGGCAGGGGTACTTTTGGTAGGGGACATCCTCCCAGGCCATTTTATTCAGCACTTCAGGCTTCTCACGGTGCTTCAGGGAGTCATGGACCTTATGTTCCTTACCCTGGGTAGCCAGCATTCAGTGCATATTTAGCTCTTATCAGTGCACCACCACTTCAGAGTCATTACGATGGTTATCCGACCCGTCCGGGTCATCTTCAACTTCAACAACCACGACAGTAGGATGGGTGTTATGAGTGTGGGAACATTGGTCACATCAGGAGGCATTGCCCTAGGTTGTTGAATAGAAGATCTCAGCAGAATTCTCGTGCCATCATACCGGCATCGGTTGCTCCACCGCCCACCCGACCAGCTAGGGGCAGGGGTCAGACTATTAGTGGTGGAGGTCAGATTTCTAGAGGTGAAGGTCAGACTGCTAGAGGTAGAGGCCAGCCAGCTATGCCCTATTCCAGATATGTAGTTCAGACTAGTGGGGCCCAACCCCGATTCTATGTTTTCCCTGCTAGGCCTAAGGCCGAGTCATCCAACGCTGTGATCACAGGTATTGATCCAGTTTGCCATAGAGATGCCTCAGTTCTATTTGATCTAGGGTCTACTTATTCCTATATGTCCTCCTACTTTGCTTCATATTTGGTTGTGCCTCGTGATTCTCTAAGTGTGTCTGTATATGTGTCCACGCCGGCGAGAGATTTTATTATGGTGTATCATGTCTATCATTCGTGCATGGTTACTATTGGGAGTATTGAGACTAGTGTGGATCTTCTACTTCTTGACATGGTAGATTTTGACGTCATACTGGGTATGGATTGGCTGTCACCTTATCATACTATATTGAATTGTCATGCCAAGATAGTGACCTTAGTCATGACAGGGTTACCTCGATTAGAGTGAAAAGGAACTCCTGGCCATTCTACCAATAGGGTTATTTCTTATATGAAGGCTCGTAGTATGATCGAGAAGGGGTGTCTAGCCTATTTGGCTTATATTCGCGATCCTAGTGCGGATGTTCCTTCTGTGGATTCAGTCCTAGTTGTTCGTGAATTTCCAAAAGTATTTCCTGCAGATTTGTTGGGGATGCCACCTGACAAAGATATTGACTTCTGTATTGATTTGGCTCCGGGTACTCAGCCCATTTCTATTCCACCATACTGTATGACCCCGCCGGCGTTGAAAGAATTATAAGAGCTGTTACAAGAGTTGCTTGATCAGGGATTCATTAGACCTAGTGTCTCACCCTGGGGTGAATCAATGTTATTTGAAAAGAAGAAAGATGGCTCTATGCGGATGTGTATGGATTATCGGCAGTAGAACAAGGTCACTATCAAGAACAAATATCCGTTGCCAAGAACCGATGATCTATTTGATCAACTTCAGGGTGCCAAGGTGTTTTCGAAGATTGACTTGAGGTCTGGCTATCATCAGTTAAATATTAGGGCATCTGATGTCCCTAAGACAGCTTTTCGGACCCGGTATGGGCATTATGAATTCTTAGTGATGTCATCCGGGCTTACCAATGCCCCAGCAACATTTATGGATTTGATGAATCAGGCGTTCAAGCCCTATCTGGATTCATTTGTGGTTGTATGCATTGATGACATCTTGATTTACTCTAGTAGTCAAGAGTAGCATGAGCAACATCTTCGGATTGTGCTTCAAACTTTGAAGAATAATCAGTTATATGCCAAATTTTCAAAATGCGAGTTTTGGTTAAACTCGGTTGCCTTTTTGGGGCATGTTGTATCGGCAGAAGGCATAAAAGTGGATCCTAAGAAGATTGAGGCAGTTCAGAACTGGCCTAGGCCTACTTCAGTTACAGAGATACAGAGTTTTCTGGGTTTGGCAGGTTATTATCGCCGGTTCGTGGAAGGGTTTGCATCTATAGCAAGCCCATTAACTAGACTAACCCACAAAGGTGTTCCATTCGGATGGCCAGACGAGTGTGAGTTGAGCTTTCAGAAGCTCAAGACTGCGTTGACTACGACGCCAGTTTTGGTATTGCCCACAGGTTCAGGATCATACACGATGTATTGTGATGCATCTCGTATTGGACTTGGTGCAGTATTAATGCAAGATGGCAGGGTGATTGCATATGCGTCACGGTAGTTGAAAGTCCATGAGAAGAATTATCTTGTTCATGACTTAGAATTGGCAGCCATTGTCTATGTGCTGAAGATTTGGAGACACTACCTTTATGGTATATCATGCGAAGTATTCACAGATCATCGTAGTCTACAGTATCTATTCAAACAAAAATATCTTAATTTGAGGAAGATAAGATGGTTGGAGCTATTGAAAGACTATGATATCACCATTTTGTATCACCCTGGAAAGACCAATGTGGTGGCCGATGCTTTGAGTAGAAAGGCTGTGAGTATGGGCAGCCTTGCATATATTCCAGTTGGTGAGAGGCTGCTAGCAGCAGATGTTCAGACTTTGGCTAATCAGTTTATGAGGCTAGATGTATCAGAAACTAATCGGGTTCTAGCCAGCACAGTCTCTCGGTCTTCTTTATATGAGCGCATCAGAGAGCGACATTATGATGATCCTCATTTGCTTGTCCTTAAGGACACGGTGCGGCATGGTGGTGCCAAGAAGGTTGATGTGGGAGATGATAGAGTTATGCGGATGCAGGGTCATATTTGTGTTCCTAATGTGGATGGCCTTCATGAATTAATTCTTGAAGAGGCCCACAGTTCCCGGTATTCTATTCATCCGGGTGCCGCCAAAATGTATCAAGATTTGCGGCAACATTATTGGTGGAGAAGAATGAAAAAGGATAAAGTTGCATAGGTAGCTCGGTGTTTGAATTGTCGGCAAATTAAGTACGAGCATCAGAGACCTGGTGGTTTACTTCAAAAGTTAGAAATTCCTGAGTGGAAGTGGGAGCGTATCACTATGGATTTTGTTGTTGGACTCCCACGGGCTCAGAAGAAGTTTGACGCGGTATGGGTCACTGTGGACAGGTTGACCAAGTCAGCACATTTCATTCTAGTGGCAATTACCTATTCTTCAGAGCGGTTAGCACATATTTACATCCAAAAGATTGTCCGCCTTCACGCTGTGCCCGTGTCTATTATTTCAGATCGAGGTACGCGGGTCGAGTTGAGTATAACATTTCATCCACAGACAGACGAACAGTCAGAGCGCACTATTAAGATATTGGAAGATATGCTTCGCGCTTGTGTTATAGATTTTGTAGGTTCTTGGGATCAGTTCTTGACACTCGCGGAGTTTGCCTATAATAGCACCTACCAGTCGAGCATTTAGATGGCTCCGTATGAAGTATTATATGGGAGGCAATGTCGTTCGCCATTTGGCTGGTTTGAACCAGGAGGGGCTCGGTTGTTGGGTACTAATTTGGTACAGGATGCCTTGGATAAGGTCAACATTATCCAGGATCGACTTCGCACAGCTCAGTCTAGGAAAAAGCGTTATGCCGACCGTAAGGTTCATAATGTTGCATTCATGATTGGAGAAAGAGTATTGTTTTGGGTTTCACCTATGAAAGGTGTAATGAGATTCGGAAAGAAGGGCAAGTTAAGCCCTAGGTATATCGGACCCTTTGAAATTTTTGAAAGGGTGGGTGAAGTAGCCTACAAGCTTGCACTACCACCTAGCTTATCAACAGTTCATTCGGTATTACATGTATCCATGCTCCGGAAATATCATGGTGATCTGTCCCATGTGTTAGACTTCAGGTCAGTTCAATTGGACAAAGATTTGACTTATAAGGTGGAGCTGACAGCTATTCTAGCTCGGAAGGTCCGTCAGTTGAGGTCTAAGAGTTATCCTTCAGTTTGGGTGCAACGGAGAGGTCAGCCGATTGAGGAAGCTACATGGGATTCCAAGTCGGACATACAGAGCAAATATCTATATCTTTTCGCCAGCTCAGGTACTTCTCTAATTCCGTTCGAGGATGAACGCATTTTTTAGAGGTGGAGAATATGATGATCCAAAAATGTAATCTTTAATTAAAACGTTCATTTCTGTGTTCTATAAAGATGTTGAGAGCTTACCTGCTATGAGTTACGTATCACTTGAATATTTGATGTTAATGGCATTCCTTTTCTAGTAATATATTGCTTATGAGGCCACTATTAGTATTGTTTTCATGTTGTGTTACGTTGATTGGATTACGTATGTGTTATTAGGATTGGTTTTAGGGATTTTCTGTGTGATGACCCAAAATAGCATCTTTAAATTTAATAAGTAATTCTGTGTTCTAAGACCTCGAAAAGCACCATTTATCATTCCTCGACTTGTGTGCGCAGTCCGTACAAAATTTCGGAAAGTTTTTATGAGAAAAATGGATTAAAATATGAAATAGAGCTTTAAAACTCGACTGAGTTGACTTTGGTCAATATTTTGAGCAAACGGACTCGGATCAATGTTTTGACAATTTCGGTAGGTCCGTATTGTAATTTGGGATTTGAGCGTATGCGCGGAATCGAATTCCGAGGTCCCTAGCCCGAGATATAGAATTTTGATAAAAAAATTAAAAGCTTGAAAGCTTAATGATTTTTAAGAAATTACTGATGTTGGATTTATTGATCCCGGGTCTGTATTTTAGTTCCGGAGCCTAGTATAGGTCCACTATAATATTTATGACTTGTCTGCCAAATTTGGTGAGAATCAGAGTTGATTTGACGTGATTCGGACGTCCTGTTGTAAAAATATAAGTTTTAAAGTTTTCTTGAAAATTTCCTTTGATTGGGTGTCCGATTCGTAGTTCTTGGTGTTATTTTGGCCATTTGATCGCGCGATCAAGTTCGTATAATATTTGAGGACTTGGGTGCATGTTTGGTTTGGAGCCCCGATGGATCGGGTTGGTTTCGGGTGATTAACAGACCATTTTTGGACTTGGAAAAAAACTGTAAAAATCTGCTTCTGGTATCCTTCTTTGCGTTCGCGAGAGGGGGCTCGTGTTCGCGAAGAAGAAAATGGAGGCAGGTGAAAATTACTCTTCGCGTTCGCGAAGAGGGGGCCGCGTTCGTAAAGGGAAGAGGGCACTTTTCATCGCGAACGTGTGGAAGCGTTCGCATTCGCGTAGAAGGCGAGGCCTGGCCGGGCACCAAGCGATAAAGCTTCGCGTTCGCGCAGGGTGTATCGCGTTCGCGAAGGCCAAATTTGGCAAGGCTTCGCGTTCGCAACATTGCCTTCGCATTCGCAAAGAGCAAAGTTTTGGCAGCACAAAAATGTGCTTCGCGAAAGTGAGGCACTGATCGCGTTCGCGAAGGGTAAAAATCCGAGAAACAGAACTTAAGTTCTAGAAAATGGGATTCGTCCCATTTTCAACCCTTTTCCATTTTTGAGCTCGGGTAAGGCGATTTTCGGGCGATTTTTACGAAAAAATATTGGGGTAAGTGTTCCTTATCCTATATTGATGATATTTCATGATTCCATACTCGTTTATATCATGAATCCGTGAATTTATGAAAGAAAAATCAGATTTTTATAAAATCTTTCAAAAATAAAATTTTAAGATTTGAAGGTCCATTTGACATCGGAATTTGATAAATTTTGTATGGTTGGACTCGTATTGGAATGGTTGTTCGGATTTCGTAAGTTTTTCCGAGATTTGAGACGTGGATCTCACTGTCGAATATTTTAATGAATTTCGGATTTTATCCGAAAAATTAGTAAATTCATATGGAATTAATTCCTATGATTCATATTGAATATATCGAATTGTTTGTGAATAGATTTGAAGCTTTTGGAGACAAATTTAAAAGGAAAAGTTGTGGTTGAGTAATTGATTGGAATTTGCAAAGCGAAATAAGTGTCGTGATAAACTTTGACTTGAGAAAATAGAACCCTTAAATTATTTATTATGTGCAATGCATGTGAACGACGTATAGGCGAGGTAACGAGTGTCTATACGTCGTCAAATTAATTATTTGCATATTTACTTGAAAAATCATAAATTATTTTAAATCATGAATTAATTGTTATAATAATTATTTCTCTCATATTCTTTGTCAAATAATAATTCTCTAATTCCTCCATTAATTGTTACATCTTATTTGAGTTATGTGTATTAATTGTTACTTGACATTTAGCATATTAAACATCAAACTGCCTATTTTCTCCCTGATTTCCATAATAAATTGCTATTTGTCATTTTTTATTTCATAATTAAATCATAATTATTGTATACTTGTTGTCTTATAATTTTATAGTAATTGTTGCATTTATTGGGGAAATTACTTCTATAAGAATTGGTAAATAAATATGTTGGAGGAGCGGGTTGCACGCCACAACAGAATTGATTGAAATGGATATATTGGGGGATCGGGTTGCACGCCGCAACAGACTTGATTAAAATGAATATATTGGAGGAGCGGCTTGCACGCTGCAACAGAATTGAATGTGAATATATTGTGAGAGCGGGTTGCACGCTGCAACGGAAATTGATGGAAATGATAATTGGTTATGACTGCTGAGTTGGCTTCAATTATTATAAATGAGTTACCTGATTTATTTCTATTATTTGTTGTTGTTACTAATATTGCGTACAGGTTAATGTAAGTGACCCGCCTTTGCCTCGTCACTACTTTGTCGAGGTTATGCTCAGCACTTACCTGTACATGGGGTCAGTTATACTGATACTACACTCTGCACTTCTTGTATAGATTTCGGAGTTGGTCCCTGCGGCGTGCCATAGACTTGCTCAGATTTCAGCTACTCGGAGGACACTTGAGGTATAACTGCATAGCGTCCGCAGTTCTAAAGTCCCCGTCTATTTTACTTTAGTTGTGTGTTTGTTCCAGACAGTTTTAATTTATTCAAACCTTTCATTATATTTATTCTAGATGCTCGTGCACTTGTGACACCAATTCTGGGATGGTATTTAGACACCGTTGTTTTTATGGATTACTCACTATATTTCAGACTTTACTTCCAAAATTGTTCTTTGTTATTAATAAATTTAAAAGTTATTTTAAAAATTGATAATATTATTCTAACGTTGGCTTTCCTAACAAGTGAAATGTTAGGCGTCATCACGGTTCGAAGGTGGGAATTTTGGGTCTTGACAGTTGGTATCAGAGCCCTAGGTTACATAGGTCTCACAAGTCACGAGCAAGCTTAGTAGAGTCTGAAGGATCGGTACGGAGATGTCTGTACTTATCTCTCAGAGGCTATGAGGTTTAGGAACAATATCACTTCTTTCTTATTCTATCGTGTGATTTTATTCTATCGTCGATGATTGAACTATTCTATTCTTATTCTCTCGTAGATGGTGAGAACACGCAATACCTCTACCGATGGACAGGGACCAGAACCCCCGGTAGCAACTATGGTCAGGGGTAGAGGTCGAGGCCGAGGTTGTGCTAGAGGCCAAGGTAGAGTCCAAGGTAGAGCTCAGTCCAGAGCTCGAGCAGCTACACCTGTTGTAGAACCTCAGGTGGACCTTCAGGAGGAAGTTCCAGTTCAGAATGTACCAGTTGGACCAGTTCAGGTCTCGGAAGGATTCATAGCCACTCTAGTACTTCAGGACGCTCTAGTCCGTTTGGTAAGTCTTATGGAGGGCGTTGCCCAGAATGGTACATTTCCAGTGGCACCAGCCGTCTCACAGGCTGGGGGAGGAGCACAAACTCCCACTACTCCCACTCCGGAGTAGATGGCTCCCCAGAATCAGGCTCCAGCAGCCCCGCCAGTTGGGGTAGTTCAGCCAGTTGTTGCGACACAAACCGGTGATAGGCCCGCCATATCTTTTGAGGCCTTATTGAGATTGGATAAGTTTACTAAGCTCTTTCCAGTTCACTTCAGTGGTACACCTTCTGAGGACCCACAAGATTATCTTGAACGCTGCCATGAGGTGTTGTGGAACATGGGTATAGTTGAGACCAATGGGGTTGATTTTGCTGTATTTCAAATGACGGGTTTTGCCAAGAGATAGTGGAGAGATTATACATTGACCAGACTAGTTAGATAGCCTGCACTTACCTGGAAGCAGTTCTCTCAGCTATTTCTGGAGAAGTTCCTTTCTATCACATTGAGAGAGGAATTCCGTAAGCAATTTAAGCGTCTACAGCAGGGCAGTATGACTGTTACTTAGTATGTGTCCCGTTTTATGGATTTGGCCCGTCATGCTCTCCTTTTACTACCCACGGAGGGAGAGAGAGTGAGGAGGTTTATTGAGGGACTCACTCACACTATTAGGCTTCAGATGGCCAAGGAGACCGGAAGTGAGATTTCTTTTCAGGCGGCTGCTAATGTCGCAAGGAGGATCGAGATGGTTCTTGCACAGGAGAGGGGGCAGAGGTCCAATAAGAGGCCTCATCATTTCGGTGGTTTCAGTGGTGCCTCGTCTAGAGGCAGGGGTAATTTTGGTAGGGGTCATCCTCCCAGACCGTTTCATTCAGCACTTCATGTATCTCCCGGTGCTTCAGGGAGTCACGGTCCTATTATGCCTTACTCTGGGCAGTTAGTATTCAGTGTACATTCAGCTCCTATCAGTGCATCACCACTCCAGAGTTACTACAGCAGTTATCCGGCCCATTTGGGTCAGCTTCAGCTTTGGCAGCCACGGTATCAGGATGGGTGTTATGAGTATGGAAACATTGGTCACATCAGGAGGTATTGCCCTAGATTGGCGAGTAACAGATCTCAACAAGATTCTCGTGCCATCATACCGGCACCGGTTGCTTCACCGCCTGCTCAGCCAGCTAGAGGTAGAGGTCAGGCAGCTAGAGGTGGAGGTCAGGCCATTAGAGGTGGAGGTTAGGCCATTAGAGGTGGAGGTCAGACCGTTAGAGGTGGAGGCCAGCCAGTTAGAGGTCGTCCCAAGGACGCAGTTCAGAGTGGTGGGGCCCAGCCCCGATTTTATGCTTTTCCAGCTAGGCCTGAGGCCGAGTCATCTGATGCTGTGATCACAGGTATTATTCCAGTTTGCCATAGAGATGCTTCAGTTCTATTTGACTCAGGATCTACTTATTCCTATGTGTCCTCCTATTTTACTTCATATTTGGTTGTGCCTTGTGATTCTCTGAGTGATTGTGTGTGTGTATCTGCACTGGTGGGAGACTCTGTTGTAGTAGATCATGTCTATCGTTCGTGTGTAGTTACTATTGGTAATCTTGAGAATAGTGCGGATCTTCTACTTCTTGATATGGTAGATTTTGATGTCATCTTAGGTATAGATTGGTTGTCCCCTTATCATGCTATATTGGATTGTCATGCCAAGACAGTGACCCTAACTATGTTGGGGTTACCTCGGTTAGAGTGGAAAGGAACTCCTGGCCATTCTGCCAACAGGGTTATTTCTTATATGAAAGCTTGGCGTATGGTAGAGAAAGGGTGTCTAGCCTATTTGGCTTATATTCGCGATCCCAGTGCAGATGTTCCTTCTATGGACTCAGTACCAGTTGTTCGTGAATTTCTAGAAGTATTTCCTGCAGATTTGTCGGGGATGCCATCCGACAGAGATATTGACTTCTGTATTGATTTGGCTCTGGGCACTCAGCCCATTTCTATTCCACCATACCGTATGGCCCCGCCGGAGTTGAAAGAATTGAAAGAGCAGTTACAAGACTTGCTTGATCAGGGATTCATTAGACCCAGTGTCTCGCCCTGGGGTGCACCAGTATTATTTGTAAAGAAGAAAGATGGCTCTATGCGGATGTGTATAGATTATCGGCAGTTGAACAAGGCCACTATCAAAAAAAATATCCGTTGCCAAGAATTGATGACTTATTTGATTAGCTTTAGGGTGCCAAGGTATTTTCGAAGATTGATTTGAGGTCTGGTTACCATCTGTTGAAGATTAGGGCATCTGATATCCCTAAAACAGCTTTTCGAACTCGGTATGGGCATTACAAATTCCTAGTGATGTCATTTGGGTTGACAAATGCCCCAGCAGCATTTATGGATTTGATGAATCGGGTGTTCAAGCCCTATTTGGATTCATTTGTGGTTGTATTCATTGGTGATATCTTGATTTACTCTAGAAGTCGAGAGGAGCATGAGCAGCATCTACGGAGTGTGCTTCATACTTTGAAGAATAATCAGTTATATGCCAAGTTTTCAAAATGTGAGTTTTGGTTAGACTCAGTTGCCTTTTTGGGGCATGTTGTGTCGGCAGAAGGCATAAAGGTGGATCCTAAGAAGATAGAGGTTGTTCAGAATTGGCCTAAACCTACTTCAGTTACAGAGATCCGGAGTTTCCTGGGTTTGGCAGGTTATTATCGTCGGTTCGTGGAAGGGTTTTAATCTATAGCAAGCACATTGACTAGACTAACCCAGAAGGGTGTCCCATTCAGATGGTCAGACGAGTGTGAGTTAAGCTTTCAGAAGCTCAAGACCGCTTTGACTACGGCGCCAGTGTTGGTATTACCCACAGGTTCAAGATCGTATACAGTATATTGTGATGCATCTCACACTGGGCTTGATGCAATATTAATGCAAGATGGAAGGGTGATTGCATATGCATCGTGGAAGTTGAAAGTTCACGAGAAGAATTATCATGTTCATGACTTAGAACTGGCAGCCATTGTTCATGCACCGAAGATTTGGAGGCATTACCTCTACGGTGTCTCGTATGAGGTATTTACTGATCATCGTAGCCTTCAGTATCTGTTCAAACAAAAAGATCTTAATTCAAGGCAGAGAAGATGGTTGGAGTTGTTGAAAGACTATGATATCACCATTTTGTATCACCCCGGAAAGGCCAATGTGGTGGCCGATGCTTTGAGTAGAAAGGCTGTGAGTATGGGCAGTCTTGCGTATATTCCGGTTGGTGAGAGGCCATTAGCTGCAGATGTTTAGACTTTGGCTAATCAGTTCGTGAGGTTAGATGTTTCAGAACCCAGTCAGGTTCTAGCTTGCACAGTCGCTCGGTCTTCTTTATATGAGCGCATCAGAGAGAGGCAGTATGATGATCCTCATTTACTTGTCCTTAAGGACACGTTGCATCACGGTGATGCCAAACAGGTTGCTGTGGGGGAAGATGGAGTTCTGCGAATGCAGGGTCGTATTTGTGTGCCTAATGTGGATGGGCTTCGTGAATTAATTCTTGAAGAGGCACACAGTTCCATGTATTCTATTTATCCAGGTATCGCTAAAATGTATCAAGATTTACGGCAACATTATTGGTGGAGGAGAATGAAGAAGGATATAGTTGCATATGTAGCTCGGTGTCTGAATTGTTAGCAAGTCAAATACAAGCATCAGAGACCTGGTGGTTTGCTTCAGAAGTTAGAAATTCCTGAGTGGAAGTGGAGCATATCACTATGGATTTTGTTGTTGGGCTCCCACGGACTCAGAGAAAATTTGATGTTGTTTGGGTCATTGTGGACAGGTTAACCAAATCAGCACATTTCATCCCATTGGCAGTTACCTATTCTTCAGAAAGGTTAGCTGAAATTTACATTCTTGAGATTGTCCGCCTTTACGGTTTGCCCATGTCTATTATTTCAGATCGAGATACGCAGTTTACCTCACATTTTTGGAGGGCTGTACAGCGTGAGTTAGGCACGCGCGTGGAGTTGAGTATAGCATTTCATTCATAGACAGACAGACAGTGAGTGTGCACTATTCAGATATTAGAAGATATGCTTCGCGCTTGTGTTATAGACTTTGGAGGTTCTTGGGATCATTTCTAGACACTTGCGGAGTTTGCTTATAATAATAGCTACCAGTCAAGCATTCAGATGGCTCCACATGAGGCCTTATATGGAAGGCGATGCCGTTCGCTAGTTGGCTGGTTTGAATTGGGAGAGGCTCGGTAATTGGGTACCGATTTGGTACAAGATACCTTGGATAAGGTCAAGATTATTCAGGATCGACTTCGCACAGCTCAATCTAGGCAAAAGCGTTATGCCGACCGTAAAGTTTGTGACATTGCATTCATGGTTAGAAAAAGAATATTGCTCCGAGTTTAACCTATGAAGGGTGTAATGAGGTTTGGAAAGAAGGGCAAGTTGAGCCCTAGTTATATCGGACCCTTTGAAATTCTTGAAAGGGTGGGTGAAGTAGCCTACAGGCTTGCATTACCACCTAGTTTATCAGCGGTTCATCCGGTGTTCCATGTGTCTATGCTCTGAAAATATCATGATAATCTGTCCCATGTGTTAGATTTTAGCTCAGTCCAATTGGACAAAGATTTGACTTACAAGGAGGAGCCGGTGGCTATTCTAGCCCGGCAGGTCCGACAGTTGAGGTATAAGAGTTATCCTTCAGTTCGGGTGCAATGGAGAGTTCAGCATGTAGAGGCATCTACATGGGAGTCCGAGTCAGACATGCGGAGTAAATATCCATACTTATTCACTAGCTCAGGTACTTTTTTTTTCTAACTCCGTTCGAGGACGAACGTTTGTTTTAGAGGTGGAGAATGTGATGACCCAAACTATCATCTTTAAATTTAATCAATAATTCTGTGTTCTAAGACCACAAAAAGTACCATTTATCATTCCTCGACTTGCGTGCGTAATCCGTACAATTTTCTGGAAAGTTTTTATGAGAAAAATGGATTAAAATGTGAAATAGAGCTTTAAAACTCGACTGAGTTGACTTTGGTCAACATTTTGAGAAAACGGACTCGAATTAGTATTTTGACAATTCTGACAAGTCTGTATCGTGATTTGGGATTTGGGCATATACCCGAAATCGAATTCCGAGGCCCCTAGCCCGAGATATGGAATTTTGATGAAAAGTTAAAAGCTTGAAAGCTTAATAATTTTTAAGAAATTACTAATGTTGGATTTATTGACCCCGGGTCCGTATTTTGGTTTCGGAGCCTAGTATAAGTCCACTATAATATTTATGACTTGTCTGTCGAATTTGGTGAGAATCAGAGTTGATTTGACGTGATTCGGATGTCTGGCTGTAAAAATATAAGTTTTAAAGTTTTCTTGAAAATTTCCTTTGATTTGGTGTTCGATTCGTAGTTCTTAGTGTTATTTTGACCATTTTATCGAGCGAGCAAGTTTGTATGATATTTTAGGACTTGTGTTCATATTTGGTTTGGAGCCCCGAGGGCTCGGGTTGATTTCGGATGATTAACGGACCATTTTTGGACTTGGAAAAAAACTGTAGAAATCTGCTTCTAGTATCCTTCTTCGCGTTCGCGAGAGGGGGCTCGCATTTGCGAAGAAAAAACTGGAGGCAGGTGAAAATTACTCTTCGCGTTCGCGAAGAGGGGGCCGCATTCGCGAAGGGAAGAGGGTAGTGTTCATCGCGAACGCGTGGAAGCGTTCGCATTTGCGTAGAAGGCGAGACCTGGCCGGGCACCAAGCGATAAAGCTTTGCGTTTGTGTATAGCTGTATCGCGTTCGCGAAGGCCAAATTTGGCAAGGCTTCACGTTCGTGACATTGCCTTCGCGTTCGCGAAGAGCAAAGTTTTGGCAGCACAAAAATGTGCTTCGCGGAAGCGAGGCACTGACCGCGTTCGCGAAGGGTAAAAATCCGAGAATCAGAACTTAAGTTCTGGAAAATGGGATTCGTCCCATTTTCAACCCTTTTCCATTTTTGAGCTCGGGTAAGGCGATTTTTGGGCGATTTTCACGGAAAAATATTGGGGTAAGTGTTCTTTATCCTATATTGATTATATTTCATGATTCCATACTCGTTTATATCATGAATCCGTGAATTTATGGAAGAAAAATCAGATTTTTATAAAATCTTCCAAAAACAAAAATTTAAGATTTGAAGGTCCATTTGACATTGGAATTTGATAAATTTTGTATGGTTGGACTCATATCGGAACGGTTGTTCGGATTTCGTTAGTTTTTACTAGATTTGAGACGTGAGTCCCACTGTCGAATATTTTAATGAATTTCGAATTTTATCCGGAAAATTAGTAAATTCATATGGAATTAACTCCTATGATTCCTATTGAATATATCGAATTGTTTGTGAATAGATTTGAAGCTTTTGGAGACAAATTTAAAAGGAAAAGTTGTGGTTGAGTAATTGAATGGAATTTGCAAAGCGAGGTAAGTGTCGTGGTTAACCTTGACTTGAGGGAATAGAACCCTTAAATTATTTGTTATGTGAAATGCATGTGAACAACGTATAGGCGAGGTGACGAGTGTCTATACGTCATCAAATTAATTGTTTGCATATTTACTTAAAAATTTATAAATTATTTTAAATCATGAATTAATTATTATAATAATTATTTCTCTCCTATTCTTTGTCAAATAATAATGCTTGAATTCGTGCATTAATTGTTACATCTTATTTGAATTATGTGTATTAATTGCTACTTGACATTTAGCATATTAAACATCAAACTGCCTATTTTCTCCCTGATTTCCATAATAAATTGCTATTTGTCATTGTTTGTTTCATAATTAAATCATAATTATTGTATGCTTGTTGTCTTATAATTTCATATTAATTGTTACATTTATTGGAAATTTTTTTTCTATAAGAATTGGTAAAGGAATATGTTAGAGGAGCGGGTTGTACGCCGCAACAGAATTGATTGAAATGGATATATTGGGGGATCGGGTTGCACGCCGCAACAGACTTGATTAAAATAAATATATTGGAGGAGCGGGTTGCACGCCGCAATAGAATTAAATGTGAATATATTGTGAGAGTGGGTTGCACGCTGCAACGGAAATTGATGGAAATAATAATTGGTTATGACTACTGAGTTGGCTTCAATTATTATAAATGAGTTATCTAATTTATTTTTATTATTTGTTGTTGTTACTAATATTGCGTACAGGTTAATGTAAGTGACCCGCCTTAGCCTCGTTACTACTTCATCGAGGTTAGGCTCAGCACTTACCAGTATATGGGGTCGGTTGTACTGATACTACACTCTGCACTTCTTGTGCAGATTTCAGAGTTGGTCCCAGCGGCGTGCCATAGACTTGCTTGGATTTCAGCTACTCGGAGGAGACTTGAGGTATAACTACACAGCGTCCGCAGTTCTGAAGTCCCCGTCTATTTTACTTTAGCTGTATGCTTGTTCCAGACAGTTTTAATTTATTCAGACCTTTAATTGTATTTATTCTAGAAGCTCGTGCACTTGTGACACCAATTCTGGGATGGTATTTAGACACCGTTGTTTTTATGGATTACTCACTATATTTCAGACTTTACTTCTGCAATCGTTCTTTGTTATTAATAAATTTAAAAATTATTTTAAAAATTGATAATATTATTCTAACGTTGGCTTGCCTAGCAAGTGAAATGTTATGCGCCATCACGGTCTGAAGGAGGAAATTTCGGGTCGTGACACTCTGGTAGGTGGATAGGCCCAGTTACAAAGAAAACTCTGGCGAAAGTTTTGAAAATTTTGGGAGTTAGTAAAATTCGGGAAATTGAAATGGGTGAAAGAAGAGATAAGTTATGTTATGTATTTGGGAGGGGGGAGGGACTCTACTTCTCATTTGAGGACTATTAATTTGATGGATATCAATTGGATATGATAATAAGTGTACGAGGCATATTATAAGTGATGTGGGGTCTAGGGAGAGGCCTAAGTCTAAGACAAGTTGAAAAATTTCATAATAGACTAAGGTTCCAAATGAGTACGCACAAGACCAAATTTTGAATGAGCCTATATATATATATATATATATATATATATATATATATATATATATATATATATATATATATATATATATATATATATATATATATATAAGGAGTTATGTAATGGAAAACTTATCAAATGAAATATCTTTGCGTCTAGTTTATAACGCTTCAAACCGTTCGTCATTTGGACAATCCTACCAGAAGTTATGATCCAATTACCAAATGCTGGCAGAATGTGAATTTGCGGCCAATTGTGCGACCGCAAAATCATTGTGCGAATCGCAAAAATGGTGTGCGAACCGCAAAATGGACGCAAGCCTGTCCAGTGCAGCCCAGTTTTTGGCATCGATTTTGCGGTCCATTGTGCGACTGCAAACCTGAGTTCGAAGGGTCCGTTTTTCTATTTTCATAACCCTATCCTATTTTGATAAATAGGCTTTAGGGCTTATTTTGGGGTAATTATCTGATGATTTTAGAGAGAAGTGAGAGTGTTCTATAGAGAGGAAGAAGCTCAAGTACTTTGTTCATCAAAAATCTTGTTCAAGATTTGAAATCCAACAAGGAAATATCACAAGATCTTCATCCAAGAGTTAAGGTTCTAACCCCTAGTCTTCAATTTCGAGTTTGGGTAAAGATGGGTGATTGGGAGTGTGATTCTTGGATGTGAAAGTATTAGTTATACATGCTTGTACCAACAAGGTTGTGGGAAGATTGTTGAGTTCAAATGGGTAAAGATTGGGTTGAAAATGATAGAAATCTTCAAAGATTTTAATTGAGGATTTGGAAGGCAATCCGATATCGGAATTCGATAATTTTTGTATGGTTGAACTCGTATTGGAACGGGTGTTTGGATTTTATGAGTTTTTCGAGATTTGAGACGTGGGTCCTACTATCGATTTTTAAAATAAATTTCAGATTTTAATCCGAAAAATTTATAATTTCACATGGAATTAGTTCCTACGATTCATGTTGAGTATGTTGAATTATTTGTGATTAGATTTGAAACTTTCATACACGAATTCGTAAGGCAAAAGTTTATTGGAATCTTGAATTTGGTTGCAAAGCGAGGTAAGTGTCGTGATTAACCTTGACTTTAGGGAATAGAACCCTTGAATTATTTGTTATGTTAAATTTATGCGAACGACGTATAGGCGAGGTGACGAGTGTGTATACGTCGTCAAATTAATTATTTGTATAATTATCTGAAAATTATAAATTATTTTAAATCACGAATTAATCGTTATATTAATTATTTATCTCTTATTCCTTGCTCAATATTATGCCTGGAATCCATGCTTTGATTGCCACATGCTAATTTGATTTGTGTGACTTAACTGCCACTTGACATTTAGCATACTAAATATTAAATTGCCTATTTTCTCCTTAATTTCTACAGTTAATTGTTACTTGTCATCACTTGTTTCCTAATTAAATCATAATTATTGTACGCTTGTTGTCTTATAATTTCATATTAATTGTTGCATTTATTGGAATAATTTCTTTTATAAGAATTGGTAAATTATATTATTTGAGGAGCGGGTTGCACGCCACAACAGAAATAAAAGTGAATATATTGGAGGAGCGGGTTGCACGCCGCAACAAAATTGATTGAAATAAATATATTGGAGGAGCGGGTTGCACGCCGTAATAAAATTGATTGAAATGATATATTGAGGATCGGGTTGCACGCCGCCACGAAATTAAATAAAAATGAATATATTGTGGACCGGGTTGCACGCCGCAACGGAATTGAATATGAATATATTGTGGGATCGGGTTGCACGCCGCAATAAAAATTGATTGAAATAATAATTGGTTATGACTGCCGAGTTGGCTTCGACTGTTGAAATGATTTACCTCTTAAATTTCTATTTCTATTTTCCTATTATTGGTACTATTATTATTATTGCGTATAGGTTAATATAAGTGACTTGTCTTAGTCTCGTCACTACTTCGTCGAGGTTAGGCTCGGCACTTACTGGGTACATGGGGTCGGTTGTACTCATACTACACTCTGCACTTCGTGTGCAGATACGAGAGGTGTTCCTAGCGGCGCACAATAGACTTGCTCGGATTCAACTATTCGCGGGAAACTTGAGGTATAGCTGCATGGTGTTCGCAGTTCTGAAGTCTCATTCCACTTTATCATAGCTGTGTATTTCTTTCAGACAACTTTATTTTATTCAGACCTTTATTTGTATTATTCTAGTAGCTCGTGCACTTGTGACAACAGTTCTGGGATGGTTTTTAGACATCGCTATTATTATGGATTAATTACTTTATTTCAGAATTTATTTTCGCATTTATTTCTTTGTTATTGACTAAATTAAAATTGTTTAAAATAACTAATATTATTCTAGCTTTGGTTTGCCTAACAAGTGAAATGTTAGGCGCTATCACGATCTCGAAGGTGGGAATTTCGGATCGTGACAAAAAATGATGATGCACATCAAAGCCTAATATTAATAAAATAAAAAGCAAGTTCTCTGCTTGGCTGAAAAGATTTAAAGTAGAAGAAGATCTCTAAAAGTTAATTAGCCTTCAAAGATTTAACGTGTTCATCAATATTGTGCCTTTGTTTCACACCTTCATTGATCTTCAAGATTCCTAAAAGACAAAGTACCTGCAAATAAAATCAAATATTATCATTAGACTTTACTCTTTTAGAGAAAGTTCATCAATTTAACCATACAAAAAAATTATCGATTTCAATTTGCAGAATATAGGCATCCAACATGTTAAAGAAAAATATATTTCCTACTGTAAGCATTTTGCATGTAGAAGCACATATAATAGACTCCTACTATGAGATGAAATTGCGCATTTTGATATCTTCAAAAGTGGACTTCTATTATGAGCATAAACAACACAGGAACATTGATTATCTTCAAAATCGAAGCTTGGTGTCCGTAGGACTCCTTAGTTGAAATAAAAATAGCAATCACTTTCCATCCATTTAAAAGTCTATCCAATATGGACTTATTAAAGTAAAATATTGTTAATTTCGAAATCATGAATATTAATTAAGAGGAGGGTTTGAATGTTACAATGTTAACCAAACATTACTTACCTTCCGAAAGAAATAATTTAGCTTTTAAAGGGTATAAAAAATAATATTCACTTTTATAATAATATAGATATTGATAAGTCAGTATAGATAGAGATTTGATAAATCTTACTGCAAGATTTTGATTTCCCAAAAGATATACCACTAATTATCTAAATAAGACAATTGTTTAAGAATTAAGATAAAGAGAATTGTTGAGGTTCAGAAAAACAAACCACGACATTTTTAGACAAAATTTAACGCGAGAATAAAAGAAAACTTGAGAAGCATTGCAATTTGATTCCTTATTGGTCACTACTTTTTTCTTACGTGATAAATACGTGCTTCTCCCAAACTAATTCTTATTTCATTCATACAGTTAAATCTGTATTCTATCACAACTTTGTATCTTAGCATGTAGTATTTTCAATTGTGTCCTTTTCTTATTTACTTGTAGTAAACACTAAAATAAATCATTAAGGGTATAAAAGTCGTTCAATATTTAAGAATATTTTGATCGTTCAACATTTAGCGTTGAATATTCATGCTTTTATAATAACTAATCTCTATACTCATTCGTTGCATGAATATTTCAAGTCAAATATCACATAATTCGTACAAAAAATAGTAATATTTTAATTGCATAGGTGTTCTAATAGTAACATTTGTTAGAGCAATAAAACAGAACTAATTCATGTATATAATAAATTACCATTGTTACTAAACTAATATTTGAAATTCAGATATTAGGAAAACATAATCAAAATCATAGAGAAATTAAAATCGGATGTCAACAGATTAGAAAGGAGAGGACACAAAGCTCCAATGAATCCTAAGAATGAATGAATCCTAAATCGTTAGAATGAAGGAGAGTTGTGAGAAAGATGATATAGCGAGGAGATTCAGTGCTTTTGGGAGGAGATTCAGCGCCTTATTTTCTAAGCTGAAAAGAAAAGACTGGAAAAAAGAGGGAAAGATAAAAATAAAGGAAGAAAATATTTTATTGTTAGCGCCCTTTTTTAAGGCTAGCGGAGATTCGAAACGCCGCAAATTGAATTTTAGTGCAGAGGTTAATAAGACCCCCTTAATTAGATACAATTTGGGGAGGTTAATAATAACCCCGTAATAAAATCTCCACAAATAGACTGTTTTTTTGTAATCTAAAGGATCACAACTAAAATAATTTACATATTTGTAATTGCATTGCCATTATTTATAAGGTACAAAAACATGTTATTTGACCGTATCATTCTTAGAATATTTATTAATTTTCTTATGTATATTTGTATCACTAAGGTGGTGTAACTCGTAGGCTATGTTCTTCTTTGGCTAGGTACCTTATATGATTTATACTATTATCAACGACTCTTTTAATTTCTTCAAAATACTACAAATGTCTGTTTATGTATGAAATAATAGTGGAGACAAAATTTTCACATTTTTCATTCCTCATATCTTTAACCTACCTATTACACATTTAATTTTTAAGACTGCTAATGCAATCTATATTAAGACTCTTACTGTACACTGAACAAATACAAATATTATCCTAACACCATCAATTCTAATCCATTGATACAAGATATACACAACTGAGAATTGAGATCGTCCATCTTTGGTTGACTAAATATTCTCATAAGCAAAGAAGAAACGGAAAGATGACAAAAACATTGGAGTTCAAATTTGAAGTTGATTCTTGCCGCAGTAAGCCTGAACAATAATCAAAAAATTAAAATTAGCATTAGATTCAGGTGGTAAGAAATAAATTAATAATTAAAAGGGCAAGCAGAAAATCCAAACAATTCAACCCCAACTAATTATGGCCTTTATGGCGGTATCAACAGAGCTAGAGGCGGCGGACCATTTACTTTGCTGCCTGGATCTGAAAGTCCAAAGTCAAGTAGACGACTAAAAGAAAATTCTTATCAAGAATTTATTACTCCCTCCGGTTCACAATAAGTGATTTTTGGCCTTTTTTGTGGTCTAAAATAAGTGATTTTTTCAGATTTCTAGAATGAATTAATTTTTTTTTTACATTGCCCTTGGAGAAAATAATGTTAGAGTATGTGTTAGGGATGTTTATGTGAAGAGATAGTAAAGGTTAATATGGTCAATTTCATTACTAATTAATGTTAAAAAGTGGATTCTTAATCTGTGTGAAAACATCCAAAAAATTACTTATTATGGACCAGAGGGAGTACGAATTTACATCACCAAAATCTTCTCAGTCTTTATTAATATTGTTTACCCTCAAAATCGGATAACAATTAAATTTGTAAGTGATTTTAAGGATATGCAGATTAATTTGATACAAAACAATAAATTTAGTTAGATTGAAAAATAAAAATATAGTAAATCCAAACCACGTGAGGAGGATGATTCCAGCCTTAGTGAAATATTCACCCTCGATCCGGGCTCACAATGGCCAGTACTGATGAACAAGAAAAATAGCTATGAATAATAGTGAAAATAATAGTGTATTGCTTTGGGATGCGTGTTACAGTGTGTTTAATGAATAGTCAGAACCCTCCCCCCCCCCCCCACCCACTTTATATAGTAGGGGAATCCTACTCTAGGTGCAATTCTATAAAAGGTAAAAAATCTTCTGTTTAACTAATTGCCGGTTCTCCATCGATACGTGCCGAGATCCATGCCGTGATATCCGACCGTTCACGGGTATTACGGCCTTCTGTTGGTCGTGCTTGGTTGCCTGACAATGCTCTCCGAAATCTTTTGGGATATGGACCGATCCCGGATTATGATCCCGATATTCTCGAGGGCAGACCTCATGCCCCCGGACTCTAACTCGGTGAGACCCTTGCCTCGATTCTGGTGCCTCAACATCATGTCTCGAGCTTTGTTTACCCTATCGAAAGTTTGGGTACACCACGAGACCGGTTTTACCCGTATACAGATAGTCCCCTCGTTTTTCGGAGAGTAAGTTTGACGAGAAATGACATGAGCTCTCTGATTCCTTCCTCAATACGCCGTGACAGAAGCGACAAAAAACTTGAAACGTCTCGTCAGTCATATCATTATGACTTCAAATGTGTGTCAGTCGTCGGTTGGTTGTTCTTGGACGCGAAGCATCGCGAGGCCCCTATAAATATCCCCTCCTTTGTTCATTTTTTACTTTACGTCCAAACCTCTACCCTCGTGCCTTTAGAAATTCAGTACCCTCTTTTACACTCTAGCATTTTTACCTCCGTTACTCAAGATTCCTCAGTACGTTGCAAGATTTTTACTCATTTTCTACTCAAGCCAACATATCTGAGCTTTCAACCTTCAATTTTTTCCTTACCTTTTTCAAGCATTTCCAGGCCAAAACCTCCAAATTCGTTCCCCAAAAAGATGCTACTTCTTCTTCGCGGCCGACCACTGAGGTTGAGGAGACCGTCCCTGATACGGTCGTCCTCGAGAAGTCCGCTCCGGGTGTAGCCGCTGATGAACCGACACCCGACCCCCCCTCGAGAATGTTCGTCCCCGGGGGATGTTTGGTCAATGATGACTTAAAGGTTGAAAAACCTTCTTCTGTTCAAGGCCGGTGTGAGGCGGTGTCTCGGAACATCTGCTCTATCACTGAGGTCGTCCTCCCTATGGTTTGAAAGGACTGCGGCTGGACGGATAAGGACGTAGTGATTCCCGGACCCGATGACAATATCACTACACATGTTGAGGGATATCTAAGTATTTACACTAATCCATTTACATTGGGCCCGGTAGACCCGGTCATCTTGGATTTTTGCAGGAGGTACGACGTGTGCCTTAGCCAAATTCACCCATCATTGTGGAGGATCGTGATCCTCCTCCAATTCTTTGTGAATAAAACCGATTTGTGCACGTTCACCATCAATCAACTGCTCCGTTTATACTGTTCTCGAATCTTCCGGGAGGGGGGGAGGACTGATAAAGCTTTTACGTCGGACCAGTAAAGCCCCATTCTCAAGCATCGATGAGGACCGAGATTGGGGTTGGCAAGGACGCTTTGTCCGGGTAAAGACCGCCAACCTGATACCCATCGAGTGGAGGCCGTTTCCCGAGAAGTGAATGTATCACGTAAGTACACCTCATTCCGAACATCGATAGTATGTTTTATCTTCCCTTATCTCATCGGTGTTTGTTGTGGTGCAGCCCTTGCTCTAGTTCCAAACTCCATCCCTCGGCTCAAGGAGTGGATCAATGGCATTTGTTCGCAGATACCTTATGTAGAACGCTTATGGCACGAGCTCTCGAAGGGACGCTTGGAAGCCCGTTCTCATGGTAAGATCTTTCTCTCCGAATAAGCAGTTCTAGATGTTCATTTTCAGCACTTATGTCCTCATTGACTCTACTCTTTTTGCAGGCTTGCCCAAGACCATCAAGCTCAGGCCCTTGGTAGGGGCGAGGATCAGCCCGCTGATACCTCTACCTTGGGGCAGCCCGGAGCCACAACAGGGGAGAAGAAAAGGAGGAGGCCCCCGAGTTCCTTGAGCTCGGAGAAAAAGAAACCGAGAAGGAGGCTTGTTCGTAAGCCAAAGGAAACCTCCAGCTCCCGAGTGCTTGACTCGGACTCACTCTTCCGGCTCAGGGACGAGCCCGAGGAGGATGAAATCTTTGTGGCCCATGAGCCGTCTGTCCCCGAGGAATGGGTGGCAGCCGAGGGGGAAACGACAGAAGCTAATCCCCCTCAGGTTCGTGAGGCTGATGCCGAAGTGAGGGCCGAGAACTCTCGAGACGTCGGCCCTGCCCCTCCCAGTGTTATAGATATTTTGGGATTTCCTTCATTCATAGAATCAATGTTCGATGAAGCCCGAACAACGAAAGAACGATCTAATGAGGATGTCCATGAAGCGGATGATCCCCTTCGATGCTTCTTTGACGGTGTAGACTCATCCGCCCTAGAGGACTTCACCGGATTGGGTGACTTAGAGGTGCCGAGAAAAAGTCCATCCTCGGAGGTCGGCGGGCCGAACTCGAGCTCGAGGTTGATCAACCGGTTTCCTGCTCCGAGCACGGATCCTGGCCGGAAGCAATTAATCATTATCGTCATCTCGGAGGATGCCTGGGTTCTTTCCACCCCCGTCGGGGTAGATAGCTAGCTCTGGTGCCTTGTAACCAATGAAGACCAGGAAAAAATGAAAGAGGTAGATGCGCCCTGCCTGTTTAACGAAGCACAACAGGCGCTGAACCGGGTAAGGTGTTACCAAACCTTTATTTTTCAACTTTAGTTCTTGATGATTCTAATATCCCTTCTCATATTTGCAGGCCTCAGTGCTCCACCATGAAACCTTCCTCCTGTACCGGGATGAGCTTAGTAAACCGGTGATGAGGCGGGTTCCGACGAAGATCAGGCTCCTTAGGTGCCTTATAGAATTTTCTTTGTTTTTTTACTTTTGTATTTTTAGTTGAGGCCATTTGGCCTTTGTAAAGATTTATGTATATATACAAGGCTCTTTCTTCCCTTCGACAATTTTCAAGTTTGTTCCTTTTTGCTTTTTCTTTACGATTGGAAAGATCTCGTATGCCCTAGCACATAATAATAAGGCCTTGTTCGGAGGTTCGAACAAGGCTCATTTTCAATGTAATTTTTGTTAAGACTTGTGGGGGCTTGGCATAATTGGAAGTTTTCCCCGTAGTGCGTACTTAGAATTTTTTAGGTTATAATTTTGCCGAGGGTAGCCTTTGAACTGGTTTAGAAATTTTGATGGCCTTATGTTTTGGTTACGGATCTCAGACGTCTCCGAGTCGTTCTAGGACGGCCGTAGACTTTTAAGTTCGGGTGTTTCCCAATAGGATTATTACCACGGGCTTCGATACCCGAGCCATCCAGTTTTGCCTAGGACAACAGTCCTCGAATGGGGATGGACGTAGCCTTTAAAGTTCGGGCACTGCCTAATAGGTTTTGTGCCTCTGGGATTTGATAGCCTGAGTCGTCCGAGCTTGCCTTGGATGACAGTACCCGAGTGAGGGCGATCTCTTGGATCCGGATAGGGGTGGCCCTTGGGTTCGATGTCTTCAAGGAACATAAATGTAGTAGTCTTTAAGAGACAAAATATTTATGTGCAAGATAGAAACTTTCTTTCATTTCTGTGCGCAACATACAAGGCTACAAATGTGTACAAGATTCATGCTATGGCTTGAGTGGTCTACGTGGGCACGGTTCATTTGACTGTTTGACCCTTGCAATAAATCCTATCTGCCGAGCCAAGACTGTTTGAGCACAAAGTTTCTTTCCTTGCTAAAATCATTATCTAAGGGTGATGGCCCCCAGTATTCGAGGCCGATCATTGAGTAGGCTCGGATATTGTCGATGTGATCCTTGACTCCGGTCCATATCCAATCTTCAATTCTAAGTTAGCACAATCCATTGTTGCCTCGTTAAAAACCTTGCCGGAAAACCCATTTGGGACAAAACCGGTTCAAGGGAAAAAGAGTGCAACGCGTGCTTTAAGGCCTAAAAGCTTCATCATTCCTTGACCGTTACCTGCAAGTGTTAGTCCAAACCGTAATGTATGTAAAGAAAAGAAATGAATGGGGTCATACATTATAAGTAGTATTGTCTCAAGTGAGTTACATTCTAGTTGTTCCGTAGTCTCTCACCGTTCATTGTTTCGAGTTTGTATGGTCCTTTTCCGGTGATCTCGATAATTCGATATGGACTTTCCCAATTCGGTCCCAGATTCCTTTTGTTTAGGTTCCGGGTATTTAGTGTCACCTTCCTCAACACCAAGTCCCCAACATTGAAATATTAGAGGTTGGCTCTTCGATTGTAATACCTCTCGATCCGTTATTTTTGGGCGGCTAACTAGATGAGGGCGGCCTCGCGCCTCTCGTCTAACATTCCCTGGCTCGTACTCATGGCCTCATCGTTTGACTCTTCGGTCGCATATCGAAACCTGAGACTCGGTTCTTGATCGCGTCCAAATGCACACCTCAAAAAAGGTATGAAAGGGGCGTTTTCAATTATAGTAACCCAACTAAGAGTCGGGATCGAATCCACATGGAGCTAAGATGGGAGTTAGGGGTATATATTTTAATGTGCGTGATTGAATTACCTTGATTTGCACTTCTACAAAAAGGTTTGTTTTCTATTTCTAATTTTATACTAAAGATTGCAGAATAAATAAAGGAGACTAGGATAATTGTTTTTGATGTTTTTCAAATTGATAAAAAGCGTAGGGCTGTGACCATTGCCTAGGTGTTTGCCTAATGGGATAAAGACTTTAATGTTTGTTCTGTTGGCTGGGTATCACACAAAATAGTTGATAAAAGGTCAAGTCGGGTTATTACTATCTCTAGGTTGAACCCTTTAATTGGGTAAATCAATCTCTCAATTGACCCAATTCCTTGTTAGCCAAGTTATCCTAGACTAGGTCTATCTTTCTCAAGAAAGGACTAAGTCAAATAGGCATGAACTAATGTTTGCAACCATTAATTCCTCAAATTAAAGCATGAACTAGGCTAAATAATAAACACTCAACCATAAATAAGTACTAATTTAATTACCCATAAGGTTAAAACACTAGGGTTGGGTCACAACCCTAGTAAAAATTTAGCTACCCATACTTGGGTTTAAAGAAAAAGAAGAAGAAAGACTAATTAAACTCATAATATAAGCTTAAATTAATAAAGTCTATTGTAAATTACACCAAAATATAGTAAACTTCCAAAAGAAGCAAAGAAAAATGGCTACAGTAATTGTTGATGTTAAAACTTGACCTAATTTCGTAAAACTCTTCTATTTATACAAGTCTGAAAATCTCAGACAAAAATGCCCCTCAGGAGGTTCTGCGGCCGCACAATTCCATGTGCGGTTCGCAAACTTCTTCATCTGGCAGGAGCTGGGATTCTGCGACCGCACAATTCAGAATTGCGGTCACGAGGCAACATTTCTGTGGTCCGCAGATTTAGAACTGCAGCCGCAAGTCACTCTTCCGCGGTCCGCAATAGTAGGATTGCGGCCGCAAGACAATTTTCTATGACCGCACAAATCTTGTGCGGTCCGCAATTCTCTGAAGCTCTGTACTTGGTCTTTTTGCAATCTCTCTGATCTTGACCTTTAGCCCATCTTTTGCGGCCACACAATTCATGCGCGGACCACAATTTACACAAATGTCCACTGAGTTTTCCTTCTTTGTTTGCGGTCGCAGGTGGAATTCTGTGGTCCGCAATTTCTTCTGCGGCCACAGAATTCCTTCTGCGGACCGCATATTGTGTGCCTCTATTCTCTTTGTTGCCTTGTGCTTGGACTACTCCTCTTTAAGTCGGATTTCATCTCGGGAACCCAGCTTCCAGCATTCCTGTAATTTTGTACAATTTCATTAGTTTCGGGAGAATAATTCAATGCTTTTAGACTAAAACAAAAGTTAAAAGGTGTTAATAAACAGTCAAAATTCCCACTTATAAACTCCCCCAAACTTAAGTCTTTGCTTCTCCTCAAGCAAATAAATTAGTTCCCACCACCACAAGTTAAGGGTCATTTCAGCGAGTTGAAGGTGAGCCATCCACACATCAGTTGGGACCAACAATTACCCACACAACCTATGTATTATCAACAAGGTGACAAGTTAAATATTTATACACATATAGCTCTAAAGTGACATTTGAGCATCAAAAGTTGACTTTACTCCTCAAGGACTCTTTCTCTATCATGTAGGTCATTGTGGATTCTAAACTCTTCCTCCTCTACTCTCCGGTTGCCTGGCTTACTTACGAAATTTATCATTCAATCCAAGAATTTATGAAAGGTTCACTCATCTCTATCAAGAGAATGTCACAAGTACGGCTTCAAGTACCATAGGCTTGCCCCTCATGTAGATCGCCACTAATGTAAGCTCACTCGGCTCGAGATCAAATAGGACTTCTTTCGAGTTGTAATGAAGGCTTTTGGATTAGGGTTGGATACAATATGGCTGAGTGGTTACACCTTCCTTAAGCACTCCATCATTCATTTCTCGGGTCACACTTTGCCAATTCGTTGAGGTACTTTCTTTTCCTTTGGGGGACTAGAGAGACTTAACATCACTCTTTCTTGATCATTACATTCATATTTCTCCATGTTTGGGATCATTGCGTTTCTATGAATCCCTTCAACTCTTCTACTTATTCATTTTGTTGCATTTTTCTTTTTGTTCTTTTCTTTTTTTGGCATTTTTTGCTCATTATTTCTTTTTCTCTTTTTGTGCCTTGATACCCCTTTTCAATTTCCTCGTCTCTCCCACAAACTTACGTTTTTAGTCATTTGTTTCACATGAGTATTAAGGAAAGCTCGGGTGCCAAAAGAGGGTCACAATAAAACGGGTAAAGGCTTGTAACATGGTTTTCAATTGAGAAAGGCTAAAGGCTCGAAGAGGTTGACTAGGGATGACATCATTGGTACGCAATAAAAAACTCAAACGGGCCAAGGAAAGCTTACAATCACTTCTCAAGCCAGCAAAACCTAGGATTTTGCCTTAAAACACATTCGGGGCGAGTTCTAGACATTCCGTACGGGTACTTGGACTAACAACAAAGCAACTCACCTCTCACACAACTAAATTGTTAAAGAGGATAGAGTTGAGGGCCCACAATGACCACATTCAAGTTTGAAAATCACTATGGTTCCATTAAACCACTCGATGGTTGCCAAAGTCAACACAAGAGTCATAAAGTCACTAACTAGCGCTATTTCTTTCAAAAACCTTATTTTTAACCATAATAGGTAGTTAAGTGTGTTGGTGCCAAATAAAGAACAATTGACTCTTCGAGCATGACTCAATTAGGTCTTTTTATTCATTACTACTACTATTATTACCTAAACACAAATCTGACTCATTCCCTTAAGAAGGTTGTCACGCCATCCATCGTTGGGACTAGTCACCCGGTTCACACAATGACTACCTTCGGAAAGAACCGTGGCATTAAGAAAATCAAAGGCTTATTATCTACTGAAACATAAAAAGAAGCTACTAAATAAAAAAGAAGCTACTAATTCAAAAGGAAGCTATTAAATTGAACATTAGCTAATAAGAAAACAAACATAAAGAAGCTACAAAGCAAAAACTATCGAAAGCATAACGAATATACATAATGAGAGAGAAAGAGAAGATATTTACATAATGAGAGAAGAAGAAGAAAATAGTATCAAGTTATTACAAGCCAAATGTCTCAGAATCATCAAATAAGATCAAATAAACTCCACCCCCCTAAATAAAAATAAGCATTGTCCTCAATGCTTAACAAAATAAGAGAAAAGGAAGGTAAAGAGTGAAGAAGACTCCCTATGGCTCCTTGGACATCTCTGTGTCCCCAGCAATGTCACCACCCTCAGTCTCTTCTAACTGGATCTCATCATCCTCAACTCTGGGAGTGACTAGGTTGGTGAACATCTGATGTACTGTCTCGGTAGTGTCGGCAGCAGAGTCTGGCTCCTCAAACTGGCCAGCTGGTGCTACTGGTGCTGATAGTGCTGCAGGATCTGGGCCTGAAGGGTGTGGGTCAATCAGCATGTCGAAAGGGATATCTCCGGCCACAGCAAGCTTATAACCTGTCTCCGGAGCTTGTCCACTAATTTCTTGCTGGCTTGGGACTTTCTCATTTCCTTGATTTCTTTGTCCAGCTCTTTGATCACTGACCCATGATGTACCAAGATAGCCATGATAGTGTTCTGGTTCTCCAGAGCGTCTTCAATGTTTCATCCACAGTCGAGGGAACCTGAGGTGCCTGAATAGAAAACTGTGCTGCAACAGTACTGGATAAGCCAGACAGCTTTGTAGTGGCTGTCTGCATCCAGTTGTTGAGGCACGCCAATGTCTGGGAGACTCGCAGCACAGAAAGTGGAGCAGCAGGCATGAGCATCGACTTCAAACCCGAGGTGGAACCTATGGCAGGAACTGCAGTGGGAACTAGAGGCATAGCTGCGACACTAGATGAAGACTCGACCAAAGTGGATGGAACATCAACTGCCTCTGCAACTACCACCGATGGCTTATCACACTGGCTTGTGGTGGTAGACGCCTGACCCTTTTTCTTAGGATTATGTGCATCCATCAGTGAGTACCCTGTGAAAGGCTTCTTCGGCTGCACCTTTGTATCAAAATCCCTCAGCTCTACCCTCACATCTGTGAGATACTCTGTAATAGTGTTGGGATACGGGTAGGACGTATCAGCTTGCCGAGCGATCACATAGATGTTGGCCGACATCACGGCACCCACATTGATAGGGTACCGGCTTTGATAGAAGCAACTAGAACTGCCCGAGAGATCAAAAGATATGTCTCATTCAGGCACGAGTCTAGTCTGATGCAGACAAAGGTTTGCCACCCTTTTGCCTTGAAGCTTAGAGTGTTCCTGTGAATAGAAACCCCTACTGTGATCCATGGTGGGGGTGGCCCAGGAGCTGCTAGAATCTCTGCTAGAAAAGGACGAGATACATCCCTAAGTACACATTTCTCTAAGTACTATGTGGGCTCGACATCATCAAATCCCAAGTATGTGTTCAATGTGTGTTGATCAAATCGCGTTTTGAGGTTTCTCACTTTCGTTACCTTTGTCCCTTTCTTGATATGCGCCATATTTGCATAGAATTCCCGGACAAGGTACTTCTTAGCATCCACCATGCTCTGGGTAAACCACATCCACCCTTGCGTTCTCTAAACTGTCTCATACTGTAAGGTTATACCTCTCCAAATCTTTCAACTGAAATTATCGCTCAAGAGTGAACGACAAACCGGTCCTCCCATACCTCTTTATTCTTCGACTTTTCAAGGCCGGAACTGTAGCATCTCCCCCTCTGCCATCATTGGGGATGTCCTAAACTGATGTCTCTAGTGCCTCAGGGACATGTGTAGTGGAAGGCTCAGAATCTTGACTAGCACTTTCCGAACCCTAGGAAGTGTTGTGTGATGATAACGGCTCGTCCCTCAGTTGGAACCTCCCTAACGGCCTGGACTGTATTGTTGGTTGTTCCTGAACAGAGGCTGAGTTGCCCTCTGATACGTCCCTAGATGGGACATAAGAACTGGTCTCAGAAAGGTCTGCACCTCTCTCTCCTAGCTGTTGTTTTCTTTCTGATTTCATGTTGTTGGGAACTAGGTAATGGTCTCTTCCCTCATCCCCGAGAAGGGTCACCCCTTCCTTTCGAAGTGTCGCCTATACCTCTAGATCAAACCATTTTCTGTACCAAGCAAAGGCATTTGTTAGTCGCAATTCAAGTTCAGACATACAATAAATGTAAGGACACACCAGAAGACACAGTGAGGAACACAATTGAAACATGCTTGCAGGATAGGGATCTGCGGTCCGCACATTTTTTATTGCGGCCGCAGAATGGGCCTTGCGGACCGCACAATTTTCTCTTGTGGCCGCAGATGTGAAGTGCGATCCGCATATTTTTCATTGAGGTTGCAACTCATAAACCACAAATATGATAACTCTCTGATGACAGAGAATTGGCTGATGTGCGGCCACAATATGTTTTCTGCGGACCGCACATTTTGTCTTGCGGCCGCACATTGAATCACAAATATTACACTTCTTTGAAGATAGTAAAATAGTTGTTTTGCGGCCGCAATGGAAATTCTGCGGTCCGCAAAATTTTCCTCGCGGTCGTAGACCCATTCATTCCCAGAGTTACCCTAGACTCAACTTGTGTGGCCGCAGATTTCAAATAATTACGAACGGTCAATACCTTTATCTAGGGCTTGCAATGTTTTGCACAAATTTGGACATGGAAACAGCGTACAAGCATGAAAATCTATTGACCCATTCCCCCTAGAGCATGTACCAGTTGGCCCACTACAGATTTATCCCCACATGGTTGTACAGATAAATTCTACAGACAAATGGCCTAAAATTTTGACTAAAAATATAAAAAAAAAATTAAAAGAAATTAACAGGATTATGAAGCATACCAAGTGAGTGATTGATCAAAGGTGTTGTAAGAATGCGAAGGTAGACTCAGCAAGAAACTTCTAAGAGATTATGTGATTTTTTTGCTCAGAGAGGGAAAAGGGTAACAGTGACCCTACACCTCTATTTATATGCTTGAAGTTCAGAAGGGGAAAAGGGGTGAGTGCAGCCGCAAAATTCCTTTTGCGGACCGCACTCGATTACCTGGTGAGACTAAACCTTTGTTCTGTCTGCGATCTGCAGAATTTTGTGTGCGGCCCTTGTTGCGGACCGCAGATTTTGTGTTGCGGCCGCAGATTGGCCATTTTTCTGATAGGCCAACTTCAGAGAGCTGTCAATTTCCACCTTCAAATTGTGCGATCCGCAAGTTAATTGTGCGGTTGCAGAGCACCTTTTGCTGCAACAACCATAATTGTGCGGTCCGCACAATGCAACTCCGGTCCACAATTCTTTCAACACTTAACCAGATTTCTGGCCACAATTCCTGTAAAGCACACTCATCTCTGCAGCACACTTCAAATCAAGTTAGCATAAAAATAACACCTAACTAAAAAAGAAACAAAAAAAGAAAAGGAAAAAGAAACATGGGTTACCTCCTAAGAAGCGCCTAATTTAACGTCGCGACACGACGCAGAATACCATCAGTTGAAATGAATCACCGCCACGACGTGACCATCTCCAACTTTTTCCAAATAGTGCTTCACCCGGTGACCATTGACTCGGAATACCTCATTGTTTTTGTTCTTCAAATCCAATGCACCAAAAGGTGTCACACCTACAATTTCAAAATGATCACTCTGTTTAGACTTTATCTTTACGGGAAACATCCTCAACCTTGAGTTTAACAACAATACGAGATCGCCCACCTTGAACTCTTTGTTCCAAATGTATTTGTCATGAAGATATTTCATCATTTATTTGTACAAGGACGAACTTGCATAAGCATGATACCGTAACTCGTTCAATTCATTCAAATGCACAACCCTCAAGTTAGCGGCTACATCCCAATCAAGATTAAACTTCTTTAGAGCCCACATGGATTTGTGCTCAAGTTCCACCGGAAGATGACAAGCTTTTTCGAATACCAACCGGTATGACGACATTCCGATAGGTGTTTTGTAAGTTGTCTGATAAGCCCATAATGTATCATCAAGCTTCTTGGACCAATCCATCCGGTTAGCATTCATTGTTTTGGACAAAAACTCTTTATCTCCCGGTTGGAGACTTCCACTTGACCGCTTGCTTGTGGATGATAAGGAGTCGTGATTTTATGAGTACATACTTACTAAGTAAGGTGTCGAAAGCCTTGTTGCAAAAATACGACCCCCTATCGCTTATGATAGCCCGCGGAGTGCCAAACCTTGTGAAAATATTCTTCTTCAAGAATGCCACCACACTTCTCGCCTCATTGTTGGGTAGAGCAACGGCCTCAACCCATTTAGACATATAATCAACCACGACCAAGATGTAGGTATTTCCACAAGAACTCACAAAAGGACCCATGAAGTCAATACCCCACACATCAAAGATATCAACCTCCAAAATGGTAGTGAGAGACATTTCATTTTTCTTCGATATTCCACCGGCCCGTTGACATTCATCACATCTTTTCACTACATCATTTGCATACTTGTAAAGAGTGGGCTAATAGAAACCGCAACTTAGCACTTTGACCTCCGTTCTTGCTCCACCATGGTGACCACCATATGGAGAAGAATAACAAGCTCCAAGAATTTCATCTTGCTCTTTTTCCGGCACACATCTTCTAATCACCCCATCCGTGCAAATCTGGAAAAGGTATGGTTCATCCAAATAATAATCTTGACAATCCCGTTTGAGCTTCCTCCTTTGGTTTGAAGAGAACTCATCCAGGATGATTCCACACACAAGGAAATTTTCTATATTCGCGAACCATGGCACCTCCTTCAATGAAATATCAAAAAGTTGCTCATCGGCGAAGGAGTCATTGATTTCAAGGCCATCATGCGGCCTCCCCTCCTCCTCCAAATGAGATAAGTGGTCCACCACTTGGTTTTCACTTCCTTTTCTATCTTGGATGTCAATATCAAAATCTTGCAACAAAAGCACCCATCTCATCAACCGAGCTTTGGAATATTTCTTGCTCATAAGATAACAAAGTGCAGCATGATCAGTGTGGACAATAACTTTTGCACCCATCAAGTACGGACGGAACTTCTCAATTGCAAACACAATGGCAAGGAGCTCTTTCTTTGTAACGGTATAGTTGACTTGGGCACCATTCATGGTGTTACTAGCATAGTAGACCGGATGAAAAATCTTGTTGATGCGTTGTCCCAAAATAGCCCCAACCGCTACGTCACTAGCATCACACATGAGTTCAAAAAGGACACTCCAATTAGCAGCGGTGATGATGTGAGTGGTTGTCAACTTGAACTTTAACAATTCAAAGGCTCTCATGCAATCATCATTGAAATTAAACTTATCATCTTTCTCAAGAAGCTTGCACAACGGGTTCACCACCTTAGAGAAATCTTTGATGAAACACCGATAAAATCCCGCGTGGCCTAAGAAACTCCGCACACCTTTCACCGAAGTTGGAGGTGAAAGTTTAGAAATCACCTCAATTTTTGCCTTGTCAAATTCAATTCTATTCTTTGAGATTTTGTGGCCAAGGACAATTCCCTCCTCGACCATGAAATGACACTTCTCCCAATTGAGCACCAGATTCGTTTCTTCACACCTTGCCAACACTTTATCTAAATTTGCAAGACAATCATCAAAAAAATACCCAACTATCGAGAAGTCATCCATGAAAACTTCAAGGTAGTCCTCCACTATGTCCGTGTAGATGGTCATCATACACCTTTGAAAAGTCGTCGGTACATTACACAAACCAAATGGCATCCGCTTGAAGGCAAAAGTACCATAGGGACATGTAAAGGTTATTTTCTCTTGATCCTCCGGAGCAATAAGGATTTGGTTGTAGCCCGAATACCCATCAAGAAAGCAATAGAAAACACGATCGTCCAACCTATCAAGCATTTGGTCAAGGAAGGGAAGTGGAAAATGATTATTCCTTATGACTTTGTTGAGCTTGCGATAGTCCATACACACTCTCCAACTAGTCACCATTCTTGTAGTAATCAACTCATTCTTGTCATTGGTGACCACCGTCATGCCCCTTTTTTTAGGACACATTGAACTGGAGAAGTCCAAGAACTATCAAAAATGGGTAGACAACCCCGGCATCCAACCACTTGATAATCTTCATTTTGACAACTTCTTGCATAGCCTCATTTAGTCTCCTTTGATGTTCAACAGATGGTTTGGCACCTTCTTCCAAGTTGATCTTATGCATGCAAAATGCGGGGCTTATTCCCCGAATATCCGCCAATGTCCACCCAATATCCTTCTTCCTCTTATGTAGCACTGCCAATGTAGAATCTACCTACACATTAGTCAAACAAGAGGAAAGAATAATCGGTAAAGTAGAACAAGGGCCAAGAAATTCATACCGAAGATATGGAGGCAATGAATTCAACTCCAAGGTAGGAGGCTCTTCAATGGAAGGCTTTGTATGAGAAGTCTTCCTATTTTCAAGATCCAAGAATAGTTTCCGGGGTGCATAATTGTACGACCCCATTCCTTGCAAAGAGTTCACGCATTCCATGAAGCCATCCATCTCGTCATCATTAAAGTTGAGCAAAACGGCCTCCAACATGTCACCCACCTTAATCATGGCACTTGTATCATCAATAATCACATCGGTCACCAAGTCCACGAACGAACACACTTCATTGCTATTCGGTTGCCTCATAGATTTGCACACGTGAACTACCACATTTTCATCACCAACCCGGAAGGTAAGTTCTCCGGCTTCAACATCAACTGGATCCTTCCTCGTAGCAAGGAAAGGTCTTCCAAGAATAATCGGCACTTCATAATCCACTTCACAATCAAGAATGACAAAATTCGTCAGAAGAATGAATATATCAACACGAACCAAGACATCTTCAATAACTTCTAAAGGTCTCTTCATGGTACGATCGGCCATTTACAATCTCATAGAGGTGGGTCTTGGTTGCCTAATTTCCAAGGTCTTAAAAATCGAATATGGCATCAAATTGATACTTGACCCAAGATCACAAAGAGCTTTAGCAAACTCGGCACTCCCAATTGTACAAGGAATTGTGAAAGCACCGGGATCTTCCAACTTATGAGCCATTGAATGCACAACTGCACTCACTTGATGAGTGACTTTCATAATTTCAAAATTCATTGACCGCTTCTTTGTCACAAGATCCTTCATAAACTTTGCATAACCGGGCATTTGTTCCAAAGCTTCAACTAATGGCACATTGATTGAGAGACTCTTCATCATTTGGATGAACATTTTAAATTGATTCTCGCCATTTTGTTTGGAAAGTCTTTAAGGATATTGAGGTGGAGACTTAGGCAATGGTGCTTTAGTCTTTTGCACTACCGGCTCTGGTATGTCAATAATGTGATCCCTAGATGGGCTCACCTCCTCTTGAGTCTCTTCCACACTATCATCAATATCAATCTGAACTTTATCATTTGTTTGCACCACATTGTTCGGGACCTCTTATTCTTGTACCACTTTCTCATCATCCACAAGTTGCCTTTGACTTGAGGTGGGTACATTCCCACCTCTTTCACTTCTTGTAGTAACGACCATGGCATACCCCGTGTTGTTCTCACCCTTTGGGTTCACCACCGTGTCACTTGGTAGTGCCCCCTTAGGATGAGAATTGAGAGCATGAGAGATTTGCCTCATTTAAACTTCTAAGTTGTGGATCGATGTGTTGTGTGAGGCAAGTTGGGCATCCGAATCGGTATTCTTTTCCATCATTTGCTTGAACATATTCTCAATATGCCCCGTCTCATTGGTTGAAGAATTAGGACCATGGGAAGGATAAGGAGGCAGGTTGTTCGGTTGTTGATACATCAGGGGCCTTTGAAAACCCAACCCCTGATTGCCTTGGTTATTGTTCCATCCACTTTGATTATTACCCCCCCCCCCCCAATTTCCTTGATTGTTGTTATGCCAATTTCTTTGATTGTTTCCACCACTCCAATTACCTTGGTTGTTAGAATTTCAATTGACTTGATTGTTTTGATGTCGCCATTGTTGTTGAGTTGGGATTGGAAATTGTTTTGTTGCCCTTGAATGTTGTTCACATATTGCACCTCCTCCTCTTGTTCATTGTAAGAATCGTCTTAATCAAACCCACTATCTTCTTGCATAAATTCTCCACTCGTTGTTGCACTTGTGAACCCTTGGTCCTTCTTTTGTTCACCATCATGTTAATTCCCTCCATGGCATTGACTTGCTTAGGATGTTGCACTTGTTGAAGTTGAGCCTTTGCTAGTAGATTCATGGTGGTAATCAATTCGGCTATGACTTGCCCATGGTCATGAAACTCTTTGTGAAAGTGGATCACGTTGGGATCACCTTGTGGAACATTAGCCGGGGATTGCCACACCGATGATGTTTCTGCCATTTCATTCAAAATCTCACACGCCTCCGCATAAGGCGTAGTCATAAAATTTCCACCGGCAAGTTGATTCACCACACATTGGTTGGTCGTGTTAATCCCACGATAGAAGATTTGTTGAATCATGTTTTCCGTCATATCATTGTTGGGACATTCCTTGACCATTGTTCTATACCGCTCCCATATCTCGTGTAGTAGTTCATTGGGCTCTTGCTTGAATGATAGAATCTCATCCCGAAGTGTATCCATGTGCCCCGGAGAGAAGAACTTTGAAATAAACTTTTCTGCCAACTCATCCCAAGTGTGAATGGAATGGTTCGGCAAACGTTCCAACCAATCTAAAGTTTTCCCCCCTTAGAGAGAAGGAAAAAATCCTTAGCCTCAATGCATCTTAGGAAACATTTCTTTGCTTGCTCCCCCAACAAGTGTCCACAAACCCCTTCAAATGTTTGTATGAATTTTGACTGCGTTTTGATGCTTTGAGAGAACAAAGCCCAGATTTCCTTTGTTTTCTATATCTGATCAACGCTGGAGCACCGGTGAAGAAACCTCGTTGATATATCAAAGTAAGCATCAAGTGGGTGATTTGGAAGTTGCCCGACGAATACGGGGAGGGACTATTGCACTTGCATATCCTTCATTGGGTAACACCAGGTGTGGAGCCGTTCGTGGTGGAGGTGGGGGTGGAACAGGCACATTGTCATGAGGCACTCGGCCTCTTCTATTGGCTTGAGGTTCAATAGGAACCTCATCCACTTGGTCATCCTCAATGTCCACATCCCCCAAAGCAATATTTTTGAGTTCATTGTTTTCCGTGGTTGTACCTACGATTTCTCAAATAAGTTAGTAACAAGGAAGGAAAAGAGGATACTCCAAAAACAATCTAAAATATATAGCTAACACCGTTTATAACTCCCCGGCAACGGCGCCAAAAATTGATCGCGTCCAAATGCACACCTCTAAAAAGGTATGAAACGGTCATTTACAATTATAGTAACCCAACTAAGAGTCGGGCTCGAATCCACATGGAACTAAGATGGGAGTTAGGGGTATGTATTTTAATGCGCGTGATTGAATTATCTTGATTTGCACTTCCACAAAAAGGTTTGTTTTCTATTTCTAATTTTACACTAAAGATTGCAGAATAAAGAAAGAAGACTAGGATAATTATTTTTGACGTTTTTCAAATTAATAAAAAACATAGGGTTGTGACCATTGCCTAGGTTGCCTAATGGGATAAAGACTTTAATGCCTGTTCTGTTGACTGGGGTGTATTATAGCTATCAACTCTAAATTACCCACTCAATACCTTTCGGTCAGAGAGTAGTTTTGCCCAATTTGGCTTTCTCAAGACCAAATGGGTATCACACCTAATTTTGTAAAACTCTTCTATTTATACAAGTCTAAAAATCTCAGACAAAAATGCCCTTCGGGAGGTTCTGCGGACGCATAATTCCATGTGCGGTCCGCACACTTCTTTATCTGGCAGGAGCTAGAATTCTGCGGCCGCACAATTCTGAACTGCGGCCGAGAGGCAACATTTCTGCGGTCCGCAGATTTAGGCGGCAGCAAGTCATTCTTCTGCGATCCGCAATAGTAGGATTGCGGCCGTAAGATAATTTTTTGCGGCCGCACAAATCTTGTGCGGTCCACCATTCTCTAAAGCTATGGACTTGATCTTTTTGTAATCTCTCTGATCTTGACCTTTATCCCATCTTTTGCGGCCGCACAATTCATGTGCGGACCGCAATTTGCACAAATGTCTGCTGAGTTTTCCTTCTTTGTTTGCGGTCACAGGTGGAATTCTGCGGTCCGTAGTTTCTTTTGCGGGCGCAAAAGGAATTCTGCGGACCGCACATTGTGTGCCTCTGTTCTCTTTGTTGCCTTGTGCTTGGACTACTCCTATTTGAGTCGGATTTCATCTCGGGAACCAGCTTCCAGCATTCCTATAATTTTGTACAATTTCATTAGTTACGGGAGCATAATTCAATGCTTTTAGACTAAAACAAAAGTTAAAAGGCGTTAATAAGCAGTCAAAATTCCTACTTATCAGCTCTCATACTTTGACCGGTATTAGAGCTTCGGCACCGTAGACCAACAAGAATGGGGTGGCCCCAATGCTGGATTTTGAGGTCGTATGTTTTGCCCCCATAGGACTTCGGGCAAAATTTCCTTCCGTTTTCCTTTAGCGTCGATCAAAAAAGAGGTTTTGGAGTATGGTTTTGTTCGTGTATTCTGCTTGCCCATTCCCACTAGGGTGATAGGGTGTTTATAGGATCCTTTTGATCTTATGGTCCTCGAAAAACTTGCTCATTTTGCTGCCGATGAACTACTTCCTATTATCGCACACGATCTCGGCCGATATTCCGACCTGGCATATTATGTGGTCCCAAAAGAAATCAATAACTTCCTTCTCCCTGACATTCTCAAATGCCTAGGCTTCCACCTATTTAGAAAAATAGTCTGTCATAAATAATAATAAATTGAGCCTTACTGGGTGCCCATGGCAGGGGGCGACGATGTCCACTCCCCATTTTATGAATGGCCACGGTGACAAGACCGAATGCAGCAGCTCCCCGAGCTGATGAATCATCTGAGCGTGCCTCTGACATTTATCGCATTTTCACATGAACTCTTTCGCGTCTTTTTCTATGTCGATCCAGTAGTAGCCGGCTCTGATTACCTTCTGAACCAACGATTCGGCGCCCGAATGATTTCCGCAAGTTCCTTCGTGGACTTCCCTCAAAACATACTCGGTATCTCCCGGTCCTATACATATGGCGAGTGGGCCATCGAATGTTCTCCTGAATAGGGTACTGTCTTCGGACAAGCTGAACCGGGGCGCCTTTGTACGCAGAGCTCTCGATTCTTTAGGATCCGAGGGTAGTTTTTCGGTCTTCAGGTAATCTATATATTTGTTTCTCCAGTCCCAGGTTAAGCTTGTTGAATTTATTTCGGCATGGTCCTTCTTCCACTACTGAATTCATGAGTTGTACGACTGTTTTCGAGTTGAATTCATCGTTGTCGACCGACGATCCTAAGTTAGCAAGAGCATCGGCCTCGTTGTTTTGATCCCGAGGTACATGTTGCAAAGTCCATTCCTTGAACTGATGTAACGTCACATGTAGCTTATCCAGGTACCTTCGCATATGTTCTTCTTTGACTTTGAATGTTCCATTGACCTGGTTCACCATGAGGAGGGAATCGCACTTAGCTTCGATCACCTCGGCCCCTAGGCTTTTAGCCAGTTCAAGACCTGCAATTAGGGCCTCATACTTGTCCTCCTTGTTAGTCAATTTTACAGTTCTAATAGATTGTCTAACCACATTACCCATCGGTGGATTCAACACGATGCCAAGACCGAACCCCTTTGCGTTCGAGGCACCGTCCGTAAAGAGGGTCCGAATTCCACGGCCAATTTGGACAATCGTCCTGAGGGTTCGGGCTTATGCATTATATTCCTCAACGGGTAAGTATTCATGAAACATATGGGATGGCATTGAAAATATGGTTTTAACTTCCTAGAGGCGCTTAGCAAAGCGAGCGCCAATTTTTCCACGTGAGGATACCTAGTTTTGGCCTCGCTTAGAGTCCTGCTAACATAGTAGATAGGAAATTGCGTACCTTCCTCTTTCCGTACTAGGACTCCACTTACCGCTATCTCGGATACTGCCAGTATAGGTACAATTGTTCATCTGCCTTCGGAGTATGGAGCAAAGGCGGGCTCGAAAGGTACCGCTTGAGTTCATCCAAGGTTTGTTGACACTTCTGGGTCCACGAGAAATTATTCTTCTTCTTCAATAATGGGAAGAAATGATGGCTCTTGTCGGAGGACCTTGAAATGAATCGGCCTAATTTGGCTATGCGTCCGGTTAACCTTTGAACGGCCTTGACATTGTCCACCATGATAATATCCTCTATGGCCGTGATTTTATCAGGGTTGATCTCGATTCCCCGGTTAGACACTATGAACCCGAGAACTTTCTCGGACTTGACTCCGAATGCGCATTTCTCCGAGTTTAGCTTCATATTGTATTTCTTCAACATGTTGAATGTTTCCTGCAAATGTTTCAAATGGTACTTTGCTCGTAGGGACTTAACTAAGATATCATCAATGTAAACCTCCATTGATTTTCCTATTGGTTCTTCGAACATTCGATTTACTAGGCGTTGGTAAGTGGCACCGGCATTTTTTAGTCCAAATGGCATTACGTTATAATAGTAGGTGCCATACTTAGTGATGAAGGATGTTTTTTCCTGGTCGCCCGGGTCCATCCGAATTTGGTTGTACCCGGAATAGGCATTGAGAAAGCTGAGGATCTCATGGCCGACCGTCACATCGATCATGCGATCAATGTTGGGTAGAGGTAAAGAGTCCTTGGGGCATGCCTTATTCAAGTCTTTTTAGTCTACACACATTCCTAATTTATTCCCCTTTTTAAGAACTACCACTACGTTTGCTAACCAATCCGGGTATTTAACCTCCCGGATGGACCATATTTTAAGGAGTTTAGATACCTCGTCTTTGATGAATGCATGCTTGACTTCGGACTAAGGCCTCATTTTCTGTTTGACCGGGTGGAACTTCGGGTCCAGGCTCAGCTTATGAGTAGTTATCTCAGACGGAATACCTGTCATGTCGAGGTGGGACCAAGCGAAACAATCTATGTTAGCTATAAGGAATTTAATGAGTTTTTTCCTTAGTTCGGGACTTAACCCCGTGCCCAGGTATACCTTACGATCGGGCAGATGCTCGATCAATATGACTTGCTCCAGTTCTTCGACCATTGATTTGGTGGCATTGGAATCATCAGGGGCTATGAAAGACCTAGGAACTCCATAGTCGCCGTCCTCACCCGTCCCCTGCTTCTCCGGTTGGGGCGGGGCAGGTGTCGGTAATTTCTATTTGGTTTCTCCCTTGGTGACCAAACCCAGAACCTTTGGTTTTGAAAGTGCAGATATTGGGACCACCTCGTCGATCGTGAACATCTCCTTTGCGACCGGTTGTTCTTCGTAAATTGTTTTAATCCCTCCTGGCATTGGGAATTTCAACACCTGGTGCAACGTCGAGGGCATTGCCCTCATGTTGTGAATCCATGGCCTCCCGAACAAAGCATTGTACCTCATATCTCCTTCGATCACGTAGAACTTTGTTTCCTGAATGGTTCCGGCGGTGTTCAATGGTAATGTTGTCTCTCCTTTAGTGGTCTCGCATGCCATGTTGAATCCATTTAGAACTCGAACTGCAGGCACGATTTGGTCTTGTAGACCTAGTTGCTCCACGACCCTTGATCTGATGATATTGGTCGATCTACCTGGATTAATTAACACACGCTTAACTCGAGATTTATTTATGAGTACAGATATTACCAGTGCATCATTGTGGGGCTGCACGATGCCTTCATCGTCCTCGTCGTTGAAAGACAAGGTTCCTTCTGACACGTAATCTCAAGTGCGTTTTTCCCTTGTGATGGATATTTTGGTGTATTTTAACATCGGTCCCTGGGGGACGTCGACCCCACCGATAATCATGTTAATGACGTGCTGAGGTTCCTCCTACTCGATCTCCTTACTAGAGACCATGTTCCTAAAATGGTTTTTGGCTCGATCGCTAAGAAATTCTCGGAGATGTTCGTTATTGAATAACCGGGCTACTTCCTCTCTCAATTGTCGGCAGTCTTCCATCATGTGACTGTGAGTGTCATGATATTTACACATTAGGTTGTGGTCCCTTTGGGATAGATCAGACTGTAGAGGTCGAGGCCACTTGGTGTCTTTGATGCGTCTGATGGCAGATACGATGGCAGCAGCATCGATGTTGAAATTGTACTCTGATAACCTCGGTGCTTCCTTGGGCCTAACGGGCCTGTTGAGACCGCTTTTGCTCATGAGTCCTCGATTATTATGACCTCGATCACTCCTTCTTTCATTTCTCACGGGGTTCAGCCCAGACCCATTACCTATCTGGTCTCAATTGTATGGTTAATACTGATCCCTATTTGATCTTGGTTCACAATCAATGTCTCTCTTGGATATGTCGATAGCTCCGACGGGATAAACGGACTCCGAAGGGGCCCCAAGCTAATCATCTTTGACCCTAATTTTTGATTGATACCGGTTATGTACGCCGGCCCAAGTTACGGTCCGATACGAATTCCCTGAGCATCTCATTATCTCTCTGTTTTACTTTGAAAAGGTCCGACTTCCTGGTCTCGACCTTGATGGCTCCGACGTGTGCTTTCATGAAAGACTCTGCAAGCATAGCAAACGAGTCAATAGAATTAGGGGTAAGTTGTGATACTACATCATAGCTCCCTTTGACAAAGTTTTCCCGAATGTTTTCAGTAGGACAGACTCGATCGCATCATACTCCAAGTCATTCCCTTTGATGGCGCACGTGTAGGAGGTCACATGCTCATTTGGGTAGGTTGTTCCGTTGTATTTGGGAATCTCGGGCATGCGGAACTTCTCCAAAATTGGCTTCGGTGCTAGAATAAAAATAGGTAGAGCAAGATTCTGTACGGACCGTTAAGACATGATAATTCATGATTCCCAACCAATTAGTCATCTGAATCATCCGCGAACTGCATTCAAAGACCATTTAAATGGCAGAAGCCAAAACTCTGAAACATATATCAACAATTTGATTCTTTGAAATATTTCTGAGAAATGAGCGCTTGGAGGAAAAGGCTTTTGAACAAACTTCTTGGAATCCAAGCACTTCAATATTGGTGGTGCTCCAGGGATTTGATCGACCTTAGAATTGTAGGTCTCCACCTTTTTGTCATTGGCTTCGATTTTCTTTTCCCTCGATTCTACCCGTTTTGTAAATTCCTCGAGCATCTTTGTAATCTCGGGGTTAGACCCGGGCTCGGCGTCACTCGACCTTTCCACGACCGGTTTGTTTCTGCGAGTGATTTCTCTGGGCGACTCTAGCTCGACCCTGCTAGGGCCGCGGCTCTGGTACTGCAGCTGAGCTATCGCTGCCTGTTGATCCTGTAGCATTTCGAAGATCACTCGCAAGTTGATCCCATCTCCTCCAACATCGTATGTATTTTGGAACTCCCCCGCGGACGTTGTTTACTGGATCGGTAGGCAAATTTGCATTGATGGCCACATGTGAGTTAGCGTAGATTAGGTCCGCGGCCGGAATTCCGTTGGGATCGATAGTGGGCACCTCGTTACTGGGTACCATATTGTTGTTCTCGCCATGGTGACCGGACTCAGCGTCCACGTTCAAAGGGGCAGATTGGAAATTCGACATTTTAAACTTTGACCTTAAATTCAAGACACTTCAAAGAACAAGTGTAAAATAGGGTATGTTATAGAAATTTGTATCAAACTGCCATTATTTTTCTTAGCCTCACGGTGGGCGCCAGATTGTTTACCCTCAAAATCGGATAACAATTAAATTTGTAAGTAGTTTTAAGGATACGCGGATTAATTTGATACAAAATGATAAATTAAGTTAGATTGAACAAATAAAGATATAGTAAATCTAAACCACGTGAGGAGAATGATTCCAGCCTTAGTGAAATATTCACCCTCGATCCGGGCTCACAATGGCCAGTAATGATGAACAAGAAAAAGAGCTATGAATAATAATGAAAATAATAGTGTATTGCTTTGGGATGCGTGTTACAATGTGTTTAATGAATAGTCAAACCCCCCTTTATATAGTAGAAGAATTCTACTCTAGGTACAATTTTGTAAATGGTAAAAAATCTTCTGTTTAACTGATTGCCGGTTCTCCATCGATACATGTCGAGATTCATGCCGTGATATCCGACCGTTCGCGGATATTACGGCCTTCTGCTGGTCGTACTTGGTTGCCTGATAATGCCGAAGTCTTTTGGGATGTGGACCGATCCCGGATTATGACCCTGATATTTTCAAGCCGGACTCTAACTCGGTGAGACCCTTGCCTCAATTCTGGTGCCTCGTCATCATGTCTAGAGCTTTGTTTACCCTATGGGAAGCTGGGGTGCGCCATGAGCCCGGTTTTACCCGTATACAAATATGTTGGTGATTGGCCTCACCTCTAATGCTATTTTTTAGCATCCTACTCCACTTTTAACTTTGTTTTCTCGTCTATATTTTCTCGTAACTAAGAACCAACTTTGAAGAATGTTACCAAATAAAATATTAACTGCATCAATCATCCATATAAAGTTGAGAATCGAACTTGAAAACTTATATATTAGAAATCACTTCCTGCCTGCAACCACATGCAAGTAAAATATATTGAACAATTGATAAGAATTCTCAAAAGGTGAATTAACAAAATCTGCAAGCAAAATCTATGTGCTCAAACTGCTCTAAAAATTTAAAGATTACAATTAATTTTAAAAATCAAATCTACAATTGAGTGAATGCTGGTGTACGTACCTTATCAAACAAAAAAAACATAGAAAATTATGTGCTATGCATGTGATCAGTTACAAAGAGAAAATATTCTTACTCTTAATATGTTTTGAGGTTTAGGACGACATAGCACAAGGGCATAACTGAACCAAGTTTATAGGAGTTTACGGTCGGCGCTGCATATTTGATTCATATTATTAATTATAAGTAGAACAAAAGTTGAACTATTGTAGTTTAAATCGGGAAAGTAAATAGAACTAAAGTTGTAGTTTAAATGGAAAAGAATTGTGTCAATCAATATTTTGGGGATATTTTTGTCGTTCAACATTTGGTAACATTCGTACTTTTTATAATTAATATAGATAGATAGATATAGATATTATTGTGCTTTTATAATAATATTGTGTTCCATGCATAAGCTAATAGTAATACTACCGAGGTCTAAAAGCTATTCGTAATTTTTTACTTATTTTAAATTTATTTTCGTTCCTGACAAATCTTTATCATAATTTTTATAATGCAAGCACAAAATTGCGTTCCCACAAAATAGGTGGTTATTATGGTGAAACTCTGTTAAATATTTGAAGCCGAAGAATTTTGAAGAACTAGGTTACGTCAAAGAGCCAAGCTGCCAACTACTAACATCAGATTCTCGCTTCAACCAACAAGTGTAAAAAAATGCTAAATTTCTAGATCAGATTATGCTGCATAAACTGTGATAAACATAAAACCCGTTAATATAATTTTAATAATGGTGTTCGATCTATTGTGACTGGAAACTGGATAACTTATATATTGAGGTTCAATCATCCTGTTGACATTCCCATAAGGAGCAAAATGCAAATCTCGTGTACACGTTCCACCATTGTTTATATAACTCCCTGTTGCTTCTAATCTTAACTTTTATATGCTTTTAATGCCTATGAAGTGCAAGAGTATTATTTAAACTTGTGGGGATTGCATTTGTGAAAATTGAAGGTGTATTACTTTGGGTAAAGCGATTAATTCCTACCAAGAGTTCTTCGCTCTAACCCCATATCTTAATTATTAAACTGAGCCATCTGCTGTGCAATCTGTAACAATGGAGGTCTAGAGAGGAATCATAGAGAGACGACAGAGAGAATGAAATGCAAAATGGCTTCATTAGTCACATAACCATATGTAAGCGCGCGCGCACATATATATATATTGTATACGGTCGGAACTGATTTCGACCTTCGTACGTCTGATCGAGCTCGAAACATAATGGATCGAATAAAGTCTTCATAATATCGAGATAGGATCCGAAGAAGGCACGAACGAGCTTCGATTTTCGGGGACAGATCAAATACCGAGCTCGAAACCATTATCGGGCTCGGGTCCGAATCAAATTATGATAAGATGTGATAGAATCGAGCTTAAGGGTCAGAGGCCAACCAATACCGAGCCCGAGTCATTTTCGGACCTCGAATCGGCATCGATCTCACACCCGCATCGGGCCCTGAAACTAGGAAACCGGCCAATACCGACCAATTTTTGAATCCGATCAAGATCGAGCTCATGGACAAGAGTCGTTGCAGCCGCACTGAGGGAGAGAATCTCGGCGGGAATTAGGAAAAAGTTAATTTATCATGGGTTCTAAACTATGTATTTTTAATTATATCTAAAGTAGAATCCCCCAATATAAAAGGGATGACTATCTTTCTATAAACGGCATCTTACATTATAACTCAGGCATCATACATTCTCATATTGAAGGATTATCTTTCTTTAGCCTCATAGATTGATTCATCTTGCTTAATCCATAAATCATCCTTTTTTCAGCCTTGCTTGTCTTTTATTCTCTACAGTCAATATTCATATTTCTATTTACTCTTACGATTTGTGTCAAGTTATATCACATATCCTTAGAACTACGTACAAATTCAACTCTATCCATTTTCTGGGTAAACAGTTTGGCGTCCACCGTAGGGCTAAGGATAATAGTAATTATTTGATATGAATCTGCAAAAACATACCGTTTTACGCTTGTTTCCGGAGGTATCTTTGATTTCGGGTTAGCAATGACTAATTGTCAATTAAATGACCTTACCTATTGACAACGGAGCTGGTCTTCAAGATGAGAACAACAACTTGACGCCCAGTACCGAAAGGCCGCTTGTCGACGCCATTGGAGCTCGAATCAAAGTGCTGATACACATTAATTCGCATGTGGCCATTGAGGCGAACCGGCATTCCGAACCTGAAAATAGCATTCATGGTGGCACTCGATCTACAGCTCGAGATACCCATAACGTCGAAGAAAACGGTGTCAGCTTGCGTATGATTTTTGAAATGTTGCAAGCTCAACAGGCAGCAATAGCTCAATTGTAGAGTCAAACCCAGATACCAAGCAGGTCGGAGCCCAGTCCACCCCGAGAAATTGCCCATACAACGGAACCAGTTATAGTAAGGTCAAATGAGCAAGAATCGGGAATAATCCCGAAATTACCAAGATGTTCGAAGAACTGACCAAACGAATCGAATCAGGAGAAAGGAGGATCGAAGCAAACGACAAAAAGATAGAAACGTATAACTCCAAAGTTGATCAGATCCCGGGGGCACCACCGATATTGAAGGACTTAGATTCCAAAAAATTTGTACAAAAGTCTTTCCCCCCAAGTGCGGCTCCTAAACCGATCCCAAAGAAATTCTGCATGCCTGAGATTCCTAAATATAATGGAACTACCGAACCCAACGAACATGTAACCTCTTACACATGTGCCATTAAAGGGAACGACCTAGAGGACGATGAAATCGAATCCGTATTGTTGAAGAAATTCAGTGAAACCCTGTCAAAGGGAGCAATGATATGGTATCATAATTTACCATCTAATTCTATCGATTCTTTTGCTATGCTTGCAGATTCCTTTGTAAAATCGCACGTCGGGGCCATAAAGGTCGAGACCAGGAAGTCGGACCTATTCAAAGTAAGAGAAAAGGATAACGAGATGCTAAGGGAGTTCGTATCTCGTTTTCAAATGGAACGAATGGATCTGCCACCAGTCACAGACGATTGGGCTGTTCAGGATTTCACTCAAGGTTTGAACGAACAAAGTTCGACGGCTTCACGGCGGTTAAAGCATAACCTGATCGAGTACCCAACTATTACTTGGGCCGACGTGCATAATAGATACCAGTCGAAAATCAGAGTCGAAGACGATCAATTGGGTTCTGAACCTACTGCTAGAAACAACATCAATCGAGAACAAGGTCCGATTAAGGACCGATACCGACCATATAGTGGAAACCATAGGGTCAATGAGTCGAAGCGTAACCCCGGGCAAGGGAGTAAAAGGAGTGATCGAGGTCAAGGGTCTTGGGGGTTGATGAACAGAAATGGGATTGACAGGCCTACCAGACCTCAGGAAGCACCACGATTATCGGAGTATAACTTCGGCATCGATGCATCCGCCATCATGTCAGCTATCGAACGTATCAAAGACACTAAATGGACTCGACCCATACAGACCGATCTTGCCCAGAGGAACCCCAATCAAATTTGCGAATATCATAGCACCCATGGCCACAGAACGGAAGATTGCAGGCAACTAATGGAAGAGGTAGCCCGGTTATTCAATAAAGGCCACCTTCAAGAGTTTCTAAGTGACAGGGCCAGAAACCATTTCAAAAACAGGGATTTCAGTAAATAAAACGAGCAAGAAGAACCACAGCACGTCATCCACATGATCATCGGTGGCATCGATACCCCTCAGGGGTCGGTGCTTAAACGCACTAAGACGTCGATTATGAGAGAAAAGCAACCTCGAACTCAGGGTTACACACCCATAGGAACTTTGTCCTTTAACGATGAAGATGCAGAAGGAGTCATGCAACCTCATAACAACGCACTGGTAATTTTCGTACTTATGAATAAAACTAAAGTTAAGCGTATGTTAATTGATCCAGGTAGCTCAGCCGACATTATTAGATCGAAGGTTGTAGAACAGCTCGGTCTACAGGACCAGGTCGTACCCGCAGCGCTGGTTCTAAACGGATTTAATATGGCATGTGAAACGACCAAAGGCGAGATAATTCTGCTGATAAACGTGGCTGGGACCATCCAGGAAATGAAGTTCCACGTAATTGAAGGCGACATGAGGTACAACGCCCTTTTTGGAAAACCATGGATCCATAGTATGAGGGTTGTGCCTTCGACCCTCCACCAGGTTCTCAAATTCCCAACATCGGAGGGGGTCAAAACAGTGTACGGAGAACAACCGGCCGCAAGGGAATGTTTGTCGTCGAAGAAGCAATTCCGGTATCCTCGCCTTCACCAGCAAAGGGGTCGGACTCGAAAGCAGAACGAAATTCCAAATAGCAATCATAGACGTCAGCTTCAACCCGACTAGAAAATCAGAAGTTTGACGAAGACGATAACCAAAGGATCCCTCGATCCTTCATGGTCCCCGATGATTCTGACGCTACCCAATCAACAATTGAAGTATAGGAGCAAGTCATACTAATCGAGCATTTTCCCGAGCGAAAGGTATATCTGGGGACCGGATTAACCCCCGAACTCAGGAAAAGGCTTATTCAATTTCTTATCGATAACATAGATTGTTTTGCTTGGTCCCATTTAGACATAACAGGGATCCTACCGGAATTAACGACGCATTGGCTAAGCATGGATCCTAGGTTCAAACCGGTGAAGCAAAAGAGAAGACCCTAGTCCGAGGTAAAACACTCATTCATAAAGGACGAGGTAGCTAAACTTCTCAAAATAGGGTCCATTCGGGAGGTAAAATACCCCGAATGGTTAGCCAATGTAGTTGTAGTCCCTAAAAAAGGGAACAAACTTAGAATGTGTGTAGATTATAAGGATTTAAACAAGGCGTGTCCCAAAGATTCTTTTCCACTGCCTAGCATCGATCGCATGATCGATGCCACGGCCGGCCACGAGGTCCTTACTTTCCTCGATGCTTATTTCGGGTACAATCAAATCCAAATGAACCCGGAAGACCAGGAAAAGACTTCATTTGTCACCAAATATGGAAGATATTGTTATAATGTGATGCCCTTCGGGCTAAAAAATGTAGGAGCTACTTACCAACACCTAGTAAATAAAATGTTCGAGGAACAAATAGATAAATCAATGGAAGTTTATATTGATGACATGCTAGTTAAGTCCCTGCGCGTAGAGAACCATTTGGCTCATTTGCAGGAAACATTCGAGATTTTAAGGAAATACAACATGAAGCTCAATCCCGAGAAATGTGCGTTCGGGGTCGGTTCGGGCAAGTTCCTCGGCTTCATGGTATCGAATCGGGGGATCGAAATCAATCCCGATAAAATCAAGGCCATCGAAGACATCTCCATCGTGGACAGTGTAAAAGCAGTGCAGAGGCTAACGGGTCAGATCGCTGCCTTAGGTCGATTCATTTCAAGGTCATCATATCGAAGTCACATATATTTCTCTCTACTCAAAAAGAAGAACAATTTCTCCTGGACCCCAGAATGCCAACAAGCATTGGATGAATTGAAACGATACCTATCTAGCCCACCACTGCTTCATACTCCAAAGGCAGACGAAACACTTTTCTTGTACTTGGCAGTATCGGAAATCGCGGTAAGTGGTGTCCTAGTTCGAGAAGAGCAAGGTATGCAATTTTCTGTTTATTATGTAAGTCGAACCTTAGGGGAAGCAGAAACTAGATATCCATACTTGGAGAAATTGACACTTGCACTGATAAGCACCTCTAGAAAGTTAAGACCATACTTTCAATGTCACCCCATATGCGTGTTAACCACTTACCCGCTTTGTAACATTTTGCACAAGCCCGAACTATCAGGTCGATTAGCCAAATAGGCCGTCGAACTCAGTGGGTATGATATCGAATATCAACCCCAGATGGCCATCAAGTCTCAAATTTTAGCGGACTTCGTGGCAGATTTCACGCCAACCCTCGTACCCGAAGTCGAAAAGGAACTCTTGTTGAAATCGGGTACATCATCGGGGGTATGGACCCTTTTCACAGACGAGGCTTCAAACGCGAAGGGGTCCGGGCTAGGCACCGTTTTAAAGCTGCCTACGGGTAGAACTATTAGAAAATCTATTAAAACTACAAGGTTGACTAACAATGAAGCCGAATATGAGGCCATGATTGCAGGACTCGAGCTAGCTAAAAGCTTGGGAGCAGAAGTCATTGAAGCCAAATGTGACTCTTTATTGGTGGTAAATCAAGTAAACAAAACCTTCGAAGTCCGAGAGGATAGAATGCAAAGGTATTTGGAAAAACTACAGGTAACTTTGCACCATTTCAAAGAATAGACATTACAGCATGTACCTCGAGAACAAAATAGTGAGGCCGATGCACTTTCAAATTTGGGATCATCGGTCGAAGAGGACGAAATCAACTCGGAGACTGTCGTTCAACTCTCGAGATCCGTGATCGAGGAAGGTCATGCCGAAATAAATTCTACAAGCTTAACCTGGGATTGGAGGAATAAGTATATTGAATACTTAGAGAACGGTAAGCTCCCATCGGACCCTAAAATTCGAGGGGCCTACGAACCAAAGCTGCTCGATTCACACTAACTGCAGATGGAACATTATACCTAAGGACATTCGATGGACCGTTGGCAGTTTGCTTAGGTCCAGGAGACACCGACTACATCCTACGTGAAATTCACGATGGCATTTGTGGAAATCATTTAGGTGCTGATTTATTGGTCCGAAAAATAATCAGGGTAGGATATTATTGGATCGATATGAACAAAGATGCAAAGGAGTTTGTTCGAAAATATGACAAATGCCAAAAGTTTGCACCTATGATCCATTAGCCCGTGGAGCAACTTCACCCAGTCTTATCCCCTTGGCCATTCATGAAATGGGGAATGGATATCGTCGGCCCTCTGCCTTCGGCCCCAAGTAAAGCTAATTTCATTTTATTTATGACTGACTATTTCTCTATATGGGTTGAAGTACAGGCTTTCGAAAAAATAAGGGAGAAAGAGTTTATAGACTTCATCTGGGATCATATCATATGTCGATTTGGGATACCTGCCGAAATAGTGTGTGACAATGGTAAATAATTTATTGACAGCAAAGTGATGAAATTCCTCGAAGACCACAAAATAAAAAGGATATTATCAACACCGTACCACCCTAGTGGGAACGGACAGGCCAAATCGACAAACAAGACTATCATTCAAAACCTAAAAAAAAGGCTGAACGACGCTAAGGGAAAATGGAGAGAAATTCTACCCGAAGTTCTTTGGGCATATCGAACAACATCAAAATCCAGTATGGGGGTAACCCCATTCTCCTTAGTATATGGCTCTGAAGCCTTAATTCCAGTTGAAGTCAGGGAACCCAGTGCCAGGTTCCGATATACAACAGAAGAGTCAAATAACGAGGCTATGAATACCAGCCTCGAATTATTGGATGAAAAATGAGAAACTGCTTTCGTCCGATTGCCCGCCCAAAAGCAGCGGATCGAAAGATACTACAATCGAAGAACCAATCTTCGCCATTTTAAAATCGGGGACTTAGTGCTAAGGAAAGTCACCCTCAGCACTGGAAATCTATAAGAAGGGAAATTGGGTCCAAACTGGGAAGGACCGTATCAGGTACTCGAAAACATCGACAAAGGATCATATAAGCTCGGTATTATAAACGGCAAACAACTACCAAGCAATTGGAACGTGTCGCACCTAAAACGATATTACTGTTAATGTACAACCCTCTCATATTCATTTATATTTTGAAACTAACCCTTGCAGGAGCCCGATCAGGAACAAGGATGGATCATTCAACACGAAGCCTTAGGTCTGAAAGTACGCGTTGCACTCTTTTTTACTTAGACCGGTTTTATCCCAAATGAGTTTTCCGTCAAGGTTTTTAATGAGGCAACCATTGATCATGCTAACTTAGAGCAATTCAACGGTATCCAAGGCCTCTTTACAATCAGCCTCGAATACTGGTGAGGCATTACCCGGAAATATATCAAGTGTTCGATGCGAGAAAGTTACTTCATAACTATAGGGTTCCGATAGGAAATATTGTAAGAGCCAAATGGTCAAAACGAACCATGCTCATTTAGGTTGCTCGATCACTGGTACAAAATATAATCACATGTATAATGACATGAAAAGAAACTTCTTTGCCCATATCTCGTGTCTTACAACCCGTCCTCTATTTCATGATCTACTACGCAAACAGGTTCAAGGACCGACCATTACCCCACAAATCGGGGACTGCCACTCGACTACTAAGCCCACGGGCTACTTTTATTTTGAGTTCAAGAAATCACTCACTCAATCATTAAGCCTACGGGCTACATTACTTCGAGTTCAAGCAAGCACTCACTCAAATACTAAGCCTACGGGCTACTCTTATTTTGAGTTCGAGAAATCACTCACTCAATCATTAAGCCTACGGGCTACATTACTTCAAGTTCGAGCAAGCACTCACTCGACTACTAAGCCTACGGGCTACTCTTATTTTGAGTTCGATAAATCACTCACTCAATCATTAAGCCTACGGGCTACATTACTTCGAGTTCGAGCAAGCACTCACTTGAATACTAAGCCTACGGGCTACTCTTATTTTGAGTTCGAGAAATCACTCACTCAATCATTAAGCCTACGGGCTACATTACTTTGAGTTCGAGCAAGCACTCACTCGACTACTAAGCCTACGGGCTACTCTTATTTTGAGTTCAAAAATTCAATCACTCAATCATTAAGCCTACGGGCTACATTACTTCGAGTTCGAGCAAGCACCCACTCGGCTACTAAGCCTACCGTCTACTCTTATTTTGAGTTCGAGAAATCACTCACTCAATCATTAAGCCTACTGGCTACATTACTTCGAGTTCGAGCAAACACTCACTCGACTACTAAGCCTACGGGCTACTCTTATTTTGAGTTCGAGAAATCACTCACTCAATCATTAAGCCTACGGTCCTTTAAGCCGAAAGGGGGAAATAATAGCTGTCTTTTAAAGGCCATATGGGTCCAACCTAAAAGATCCTAAGGGCCAATACATTTAGAGTTCAAGACGTTGTTCTCACTCAACTCGGACCTAGAACTTAGCTCAAGGATCCGCCCTAAAACCTCAAAGGGTATGTTACTGCAAGTTGAAAATTAGCCATTATTTAAATCATGGCATCGATCAAGCCATCCAAAATCTCGAACATGTTATTGAACTCGGGGACTCACCCGGGCGTACCTAAAAAACATAAGGGTTTTGTTCTAAGTTCGAACTAGCGTTCACTCGATTACAGAAGCTGCAACAACATAGTTTTCACAAAGCAAAAGCACAAAACACATTTGAACAAAGAAGACATTCAAAAGAAGTTTCCTATTATATATCGATAGAAGAAGTTATATACAAGGGACCGATAAAGGTCTTGCAAAAAGGGAAACTAAGTCCTAACTACGGCCGGTTTCGACCTCTTCTTCGGGAATAACTTCTCCTTTAGGACCCTCATCGGATCCGCCTCGACTGCCTTCTTCATCATCGTCCTCGTCATCGAAAGAGACAAGCTGCCAGGCTTCGGCCTCAAACACCTTGGCTCGGGCTATCTCCTCGGAGAGGTCAAAACCTCGAGTATGAATTTCCTCAAGTGTTTCTCTCTAGGACTGACACTTTGCCAAGTCGATAACCCATTGCTCTCAGTCAGAAGCCTCCCTTAGCTGCATCTGAGCAGCCTTAGCATCGGCCTGGTACATGGCAATGGACTTATTCGCCACAACTTTATCTTCTCAACCTCAACCTTGGCCTCAGCAAGCCCGGTTTCGAGCTCTTCGATCCTCTTGGCTTGGGCCGAACTTTTCTCTTTGGCACCCCGAAGTTGAACCGCGGCCGATGACAATCTGGCCAAGGCAGTTTCTTTTTCTGTAGCCAGGCGGTCCATGTTACCCTTCCACCGATCACAATCAGCCTTGACCTGATCGACTTCTCCCCGAAGTAACTCGATCCTTTCAATCTTTTGTTGCAGCTGAGACAACGAAGCGTTAGCTTCCACAGTTGGGTCGAGTCCGAACTCTATCAAAAGGGTGCTTACCTGCTTATCTAGCGCAGCCTCTTCCTCACGAGCCTTGGCCAAATCTGCTTCAAGATCCTTTATAGCCTCGTCATTTTGGCCGCAAAGAAGCTTCAGAGCATTCTTCTCCTCCGAGACCTTGTGGAGCTCGGTTTTACACTGGCTGAGGTCAGCTCGAAGCTTGACAAAGGCCTACACAAAAGGAGAAAACACAAATTAGCTTGGCGAAGGTACACACAAGTTTGGCGAAAGCCTACACAATAGATTCTTACCCGAGATAAGAGACGTTGGGCCTCTTCTAAAAAGATATAAGCGTCACTAAGATCGGAGGCATCATCGACTCCAGCAAAGAAGTCCTGAAAGGGATCTCCTATACTAGAGCCTCCGCCTATATCGGGGGCCTTCAACTCTCGAGCTTCCCTTAACGCCTCTTCAGAAAAGGCCGGAAGAGAAGGCGAGTGGCCTACTGTCATGACCCCGAGCAAGTCGCTCGGAATGCTCTGATCAACCTTCGGGGTCTCAGAACCGGCCCTGTCCGGTGTAGCTGTAGTTGTTCGAGAAACGACCTCGACCTCTGGTAACTCGGGGTGGGGATCCCCACCCGATTTCTTTTCAGGAGCCTCCTCGATACGAGGCTTGATTTTAACATCTGTCCTAGGTCGGACCGTCAGCGCTGAAGCGTGTTCCTCTTCTTCCTCTTCTTCGTCTCTCAATTTTTGGACTGAGTCCATCGTGAGGGCGATTATTTTTCTCCTCACCCTTCGAGGTTTGGGCTCGGGGTCCTCGGACTACAAAATAGCTTTCCTCTTCTTATCTTCCCCCAGCTTCGAAACTGGGGACTTGTTTCCTTCCTCGCCACTTGAGGGCCTCAAAATGGCATCCTTGGTCAGGCCTGCAAGAAAGAAAATTAGTAACAAGGTATAAAAAATGATTCAGAACATAAAAGGGAGATCCTTACCATGATTCTTGGCCTCCCACCTACCCTTTGCCAAATCATGCCATGTGCGTTCGGCGTAGGTGGAAGTCGAGGCTAACTTCCGAACCCAATCTTCAAGGTCTGGTACCGCATGAGTCATCCAAGGAACAGCTGCACATCAAAAGGTGATATTAGGTGAAATCGAAGAAAGTACGAAGAATAAAATTTAAAAGGATCACTTACGATTGAAGTTCCACTACTCAGGGAACGACATCTTCTCTTTTGGGATAATATCACGGGTCCTCACCCGTATGAAACGACCCATTCAACCCTGATTCTTATCCTCATCGATGCTCAAGGTCAAGGCCTTCGAGGCCGATACAACCGCATGAGGTGACTTAGAGTAAACTCTAGTCCCTCAGCCTTGCTAGAGAAGAAGTGCAGCATAATCACTATGCGCCATAGAGAGGGGTGGATTTGGCCGAGGGTGACCTGATACTTTTTGCAAAAGTTGATAATCACTAGGTCGAGGGGACCCAATGTGAAGGGGTAAGTGTAAACACTTAAGAACCCCACTACATAAACGGTGATACCCTCTTCGGGAACAGGAATATCCACCTCAACCTTGGGCCCCCAGTTGCAGTCCATCTTCACAGCCTCGAGATGGCCCTCTGTTATTGAGCACATGTACATCGACACATGCTTACATCGGCCCGGGATCGATGAAGGATTTTTGACCTTGAAGTCGGATTTTAGAATACACGGGCCGGGAACATACTCGTGGGGAAGCGGCTCCACCGGCACCTTGCCGCCGGACGGCCAGGAAGAGGAGCTAGAAGCTTTCTCCTTCTACGGTATAGTCTTTGAAGTTTTCGCCATTTGAATAAGTGAAGAAGAGCAAAGGAAGGTGAAAAACTAGTGGTTTTAGTACTAACGAATATGGCTCTACAGGCGGCAAAAAGGAGGAGACAAAAAGAATAAGAAGATTTAGAGATTTGATTAAAGCAAAAGTAGAGTTTGATTCAAAGAAGGAACGGGTATTTATAGGTTCATGGCGACGGTTCGGTGGTGCTAGTGGTCGACCGCTAACCGACAAGCATTTAATGCCTTAAAAACTAAACCGACAGGACAGCTATCACACGCGTCATGATCAAGCCCGATGTAAACGTCAGAATTTATCTGATCGAGCCGTTGAGAAATTATATCGTTTCTCGTCACATCCTTCCCGAGAAACGAGGGGACTAATATATACGGTCGAAACTGATTTTGGCCTTCGTACGTCTGATCGAGATCGAAATATAATGGATCGAAGAAAGTCTTCATAATATCGAGATAGGATCCGAAAAAGGCACGAACGAGCTTTGATTTTCGTGGACAGATCAAATACCGAGCTCGAAATCATTATCGGGCTCGAGTCCGAATCAAATTATGATAAGATGTGATAGAATTGAGCTTAAGGGTCAGAGGCCAACCATTACCGAGCCCGAGTCATTTTTGGACCCCGAATCGGCATCGATCTCACACCCGCATCGGCCCCTGAAACTAGGAAACCGACCAATTCCGACCAATTTTGAGTACGATCAAGATCGAGCTCATGGACAAGAGTTGTTGCAGCCGCACTGAGGGAGAGAATCTCGGCGGGAATTAGGAAAAAGATGATTTATTATGGGTTCCCCACTATGTATTTTTAATTATATCTAACGTAGAATCTCCCAATATAAAAGGGATGACTATCTTTCTGTAAAAGGCATCTTACATTGTAACTTAGACATCATACATTCTCATATTGAAGAATTATCTTTCTTTAGCCTCATAGATTGATTCATATTGCTTAATCTATAAATCATCCTTTTTTCAGCCTTGCTTGTCTTTTATTCTCTACAATCAATATTCGATATTTCTATTTACTCTTAGGATTTGTGTGAAGTTATATCACATATCCTTAGAACTACGTACAAATTCTACTCTATCTATTTTCCGGGTAAATATATATATAACCCATTTATCTGTTACTCCACTAACTGCCAGCTAATGTCCAGCTAAGCACTACACTAACCGACTTATTCTAACAATAATTAACTAACTACTCAACTATGGTCTAGTGTACTATAGTTAACTCCCTAACTCAGGTTACTCTAGTTTCATCACTCCCCCTCAAGCTGGTAGGTGCAAAAACATTTATCACTCCTAACTTGGAAAGTAGGTACCCATGTTGTGCTCTTAACAATCCCTTTGTCAAGATGTCTGCTTGCTGGTCCTTTGATGCTATGTGTTGTGTTTTGATCAATCCTTGATGTATTTTCTCCCTATATCACTATTAGAAATTCGGCAAAAACCAACCGCGATCTACCGACCAATTTTGGTCGGTCAAAAAATCGGCAAAAAAACCGACCAAAGTCGGTCGATTTTTCAAAATATTTTAATTTTTAATTTGTTTTTATTTTCTTTAGCGCAAAAAATGCGAAAAACTATTTTTTAGTCCCACAAAATTTATTTTTCAAGAAACCGATCAACTTTGATCGGTTTTTCATTTGAAATAAATTAAAATAAATATTAAAAAAACGACCGCAATCGGTTGGTTAATTCGGCCGGTCATTTTAAAAAATCGACTGAATTCGGTCGGTAATTTTATTTTTTAATAAAATCGACCGACATTGGTCAGTTATTTTCATGCGAAAATACAATTAAAGAGTATAAATAAAATAAAAGACAGTCTTAAAATAAAATGCACCAATGGTCTAATGGTATAATAGTATCCTACCACAATACATACCCCGGTTCGATTCTCAGATGGTGCATTTTTTAATTACATAATTAAAATACCGACCAACTTTGGTCAGTTTTTTCGGCAATTTCTTTTGTTTTGAATTTAATTGACCGACCAAAGTTGGTCGGTATGCCCTTCCGACCTTCTAAATACTGACCACATGTTAATGGTCGCGTTTTGGACGGTTATTGTCCATTACCGACCTACTTTGATCGGTTTTTTTGACGGTTTTTACCGAATTTCTAGTAATGCTAGTGAAGTGGCAGTCAACCTCTATATGCTTGGTCCTTTCATGATATACTCGGTTGGCTGTTATTTGTAGAGTTGCATTGCTGTCACAATGTAGGTCCAGTGGCACTTCTACTTCTGCTCCCAACTCTTTGAAGATCTCTATTAGCCATACCAGCTCAGCTATTGTCCATGCTATACTCCTATACTCTGCATCTGTCGAGCTCCTTGATACTGTGTTTTATTTCTTTGACTTCCATGATATAAGTGAATCTCCATATTTGATAATGAAGCCTGTGACTGACTTTCTTGTGTTTGTGCATGATGCCCAATCTGCATCACGATATGCAGTCAAACTATTGGTCTTTCTGCTACTCATCAATATTCCTAAGCCCGGTTCCTTCTTTATGTACCTTACAACCCTGAGTGTTGCTTCCCAATAGCTCCTCTTAGGTTGTTGCATGAACTGACTTAGTGTTTGGACTGTAAAAGCAATATCCAATCTGGTCAGTGTCAAGTAAAGCAGTCTCCCTATCAATTTTTGATATTTCCCTTTGTCTTCCAGTAGTTCATCATCTATGTGTCCTGTGAGTTCATCCATTTCTTTTACTGTAAGCTTCTGATTGTATTCTAATGGTGTCCAGGCTGGTTTGGAGGCACTCAATCTCATGTCTGTGATAAGCTCTAATGCATACTTCCTTTGGTTCATTCCTGATCTACTGAATTCTATCCCTAGAAAGTACTTCAATTCTCCAAGATCCTTCATTTTGAAGGATTGTTGTAGTTTGTGCTTAGTTGCTTGTATTAGTGACAGGTTGTTCCCAGTAATTAACATGCCATCCACATAGACTAGGATAACCACTAAATCCTCTCCTTGCCTTTTTGTGAATAGAGAGTAATCCAAGTTGCTATGTGTGAAGCCTTGAGCAATTAAGGCTTCAGTCAACTTGACATTCCATTATCGACTAGCTTGTTTCAACCCATATAGGGATTTGACAAGCCTGCAAACTGTTCTATGCTCCTCTTGGCTTGAAAAATCCTCTGGTGGTACCATGTAAACTTCATCATGAAGGTCACTTTGTAAAAAGGCATTATACACATCCATTTGGTGTATATGACAATATTCTGTTGCAGCAATGGACACCATTGATCTCACAGTCACTATCTTGACTACAGGAAAAAATATCTCATGGTAGTCAAGACCCTCTTGTTGATTGTATCTCTTGGCTGCTAAGTGTGCCTTGAACCTTTCAATTCACCATTAGCATTGTACTTGACCTTGAACACACACTTGCAACCAATTGCATGTTTTCTTGGTGGCAGATGGACCAACTCCAGAGTGTTGTTATCTTCTAAGGTATGTATCTCATCCTTCATGGGTGCAATCCATCTGGGATCTGTAGAAGCCTATTGATAACTCCTTGGTTCAACCACAGAAGTAAAGGTTGCTTGTAATGAGGACTAAGGTTAGCATAATTTAAGTAATGATGAATAGAATGTGGAAGGGAAGATGTACTATTAGCAGAGACATTGGTGATATAATAAGTCATCTAAGCAGGATTCCTCTTATCTCTTTCAGACCTTCTTAAATGCTGCTCAGATGGTGCAGAAGCAAGATCTCCTGATGATGATTCCTCAGCTGGAAAATCAGCTTCAGTAGCACCCTATTCAGTTATTTTAGAGTGTGGGAGAACTTCAGCTGCAACTGGATCAAGTGCTTCAAATTGTGGAAGAGCTTATTCAGTATCAGGTGGAGGATCTCCATCCTGTATTGAAATATCTCTAGGTAGCATGTGGTTGTCCTGAGGGGTGTCGAAGATGGTAGAATGGTCTTCTTCAGAGGTCTGGAACAAGGGTTGTGGTTCAGCTCCCTTGTGCTTGAATGGAAACACTCCTTCCCTAAAAGTAACATCCATGTTAATGAAGAAAACATGATTGGTTAAGTCATATAAAATGTAGCCTTTGGTTACTGTATAGTAGCCCATAAGGACAGTTGGGATAGCTATGTGAGCAAATTTGTCATGATTGTTTAGCCTTCTTGCAAATCATAGACAACCAATCACTCTCAAATATGTTAGACTGGGTTTCTGTTTGTGGAAGACTTCATAAGGAGATTTGCCATTCAAAGCTACAGATGGCATCTTGTTTATCAAGTAAATAGAAGTTAGAACACATTGCCCCCAAAACTTCATAGGAATTCCTCCTTGAAACTTAATAGCCCTTGCAATCTCCAAAATGTGCATGTGTATTCTTTCAGCTATGCCATTCTGTTGTGGAATGTATACATAAGTTTTCTGATGTATAATCCCTATAGATTGGAACAATTGATGACATTCAGAGTTAATAAAATCTCCACCATTGTCTGATCTAATACTCTTTATGGTCTTGATTCTACACCATTATGAAGAAACTTTTAAGTACTACAATTACATCACTCTTGAGTTTTAACAGAAACAACCAGGTCATACGAAAATGGTCATCCACAGTTGTCAAGAACGATTTATTTCCACCAACAGTAGGTACATGATAAAGACCCCATACATCAATGTGCAACAATTGAAAATTTTCTGCATTTCTACTATCATTGTGCTTAAAGGGCAATCTAGTGTGCCTTGCTAAAGGACGCACAGTACAATTTTCAACTGCTACTTTACAATCTTCGTGAGATAATCCCAGAAGTTGTTTTATTGTTCCTAATGATGCATGCCCTAACCTCCTATGCCATAGTCCTACATCCATTTTCCCTTGTGTTGCAGTTAACACCTTTGCTGAAATGTCTTTCCTTCTTTCAAGATTATGAGGAAGCCTATAGAGTCACTCCTTCTATCTACCAATCACCTTCACCTTTTCACTATAAAGGTCCTGGAATAGAAAGAAGTGGGGGAAAAAAGTGGCTGAGCAACATAGGTCTCTTGTGACCTTAGACACGGACAGAAGGTTATACTTAAAATCTGGAATGCATAAGACATTGCTCAAAGTTCCAGTATTTCCCATAGTGTAAGAACCAACATGACTTACTGTAGTAGTGGTACCATTAGGCAAATGTACCCTTCTAGTATTACAATTGTTGATTTTTGCCTTATCATATAGTAAACTCTTATTAGAGGTCATTTGGTTTGTAGCTCATATGTCCACTATCCAGTCCTTATTCAATTCTACTAAGAAAGCTTTAATTTTACCTGCCAAATTTGCAGAGGAGGTGTCTCATGTATTCTCTGAACCTTCTTTGCTCAGCAGCTTCAATATTTGACTATATTGTTCAAGTGTGAAGTAAGAACCTCTCAAAGTATTAGCATTCATGATTTTGTCTCCACTTTGTATTTTGCTTCCACTTGCCTCTGGTTTTGCATTCTCTTCCAAAAAGGCATTGTGAGCAGTATTGAAACCAGCCTTCTTTCTGAACTTGAAGTCCTATGGATATCCAATTAGTTTATAATATTCTTCACGAGTATGACCCTTCAATTTGCAGTAGTCACAGTAGAGAATATAATTTCTCCTCTGTCTCTGCTGATTCCCAGCCTTTCGACTCTAGGAAATATATTGATCATGCTTCTCTAACTCTCATGCTCAGTCAGCATGGAGTATGCCTTGTTTAAGGTTGGAACTGGAACCATCATGAGTATCTCGCTTCGCGGCTGCTCATAGGATTCATTGATACCCATAAAAAATTGTAATAGCTTCAATCACGCCATGAATTGGACAAATTCTCGTGATTTTGCACAATCACATCCAGTAATTGGGGCTAAACACTCAAACTCTGCCCAAAGTAGCTTCAACTTCGAAAAATAAGTTGAAATCGAGCTTGTACCTTGACTAATTGTTGTAATTTGCTTGTGAATCTGGAAGATTCTAGAACAATCGACCTTGTTGAATCGCTCTTTCAGCTCTCCCCAAACAACGCTTGCATTTGAGGAATAGACAATGCCACAAAGTAATTCTGGCGAAACACAGTTCATAATCCACGATAACACTATGGCGTTGCAACGCTCCCACAGATCTACTAAGTTTGGACCAAATCCTCCTTTTTGCATGTGCCTTCGATGAACTCTAGTTTATTGTGACATATGATTGCGATTCTCATCATACGGCTCCATATGGAGTAATTCTCTGGTCCTTGTAGCTGCAGTGAGACTAGCACAGCTCCAGAGTTATCATTTGAGGTCAAAAATAAGGGATGATTGTGACTAAGTTTTTCTGGTAATTCATCGTCAATCGTAAATCTTAATCGAGAATGTTGCTTTGCTCATGTGAGATACGCTAATTCCCAGTGGGCTCTGATACCATATTAAAATGAGTTATCTGTTGTGCAATCTGTAATAATGGAGGTCTAGAGAGGAATCGTAGAGAGACGACAGAGAGAATGAAATGTAAAATGACTTCATTAGTCACATAACCATTTGTAAGCACATATATATATATACAATCCATCTATCTGTTATTCCACTAACTAACTACCAGCTAATGTCCAGCTAAGCACTCACTAACTAACTCATTCTAACAATAATTAACTAACTACTCAGTTATGATCTAGTCTACTGTAGTTAACTCCCTAACTCAGGTTAGTTTCATCATTAATTAAGAGTGGAGGAAACTCGACCGTCCGACATTGCATTTTCCATTGTTCCTATAAAAACGTACAACTCCAAGACGGATAACGTCATAACGAAATGAAGATACTATACATAGAGAGTGACATCGTATTTATGGCACAACAATATTAGTACCTACCAAGCAGGAAGGACCGCGAAACTAGGCATTACTAATTTGAGAAAGGACAGCAGGGATATCTACTGATGATGTGCCAAGATTTAGCCACCACAAAACAATAAATTGTTCTCTTTCCTAAAATTCAGTAAGAATTGAATAAAAATTCAAGTCGCCATTTACGACTTAAATAAGCAAATGGGAAATGGCTATTTAATTCAAAATACAAAGAACCATTATTTTTGCACCATCTTATTCTTGGTTCGTTTTCAACAAATATTCTTTTTCTTTTGATTTTTCTCTACTCTATAAGATGGGGGATACTTCAGTAGTAGTGCAATCACAAGTACAAGGTGAGCTTCTTTTCTCGGGATCATTTTTCTAATTATCAAATATTTTCTTTGGTCATCTGTATAATATATCAACTTATTAGCCGCATATAGATTAGGGAAAGTAAAGATTTCATGGCAGTCCAAAAGCTAAAGAATAAACTTACCAAAAAAGTGCTAATTACTATCACACGCTTAGCTCTTATTTCCTAATGTTTTAGCCGTGTATCTTCTAGTAGCAAATAGATTTACTGTAGTTTTTATACTGTAGCTAGCAAAAGTCATCTAACTAACACAATCTTTGAATCTGTGTGCTGTTTCTAATCCTCTTACAACTGTATTTGGTTTCTTTAATGAAGGGTTAACTAATTTCACTTATAGCCACTATTTTTATCCACTGTAATCATTAAGTTATTAAACTATTATTTTTATAGCAGGTAAAGTCCAATTACTTTTCGTTATAGTAAGTAAAGTTCAGTTAGTAACTGAAATATAGGTAAAGTTCATTTGCTGACTTTTTCATAGTGTTATAGTGTGTAAAATTCATATGTATTTATAGAGAAAATCACACATATGTAGTTGAGTTACTTCAATGATATAAAGATTATTTAGCGGCTTTATTGTTATAATAGACAAAGTTCAATGACAATCATATGCACGAAACGACCAAAAATTGTTACTCGTTTTCATCTTCCTAGTCATTTATTAATTTGCAGAACATTTTTATGGCATTTGTTGCAGCAGATGACGAAGCAAAAATTGAAGAGAGCTCACAGAATGGAACTGATCAGTCAAAAGCTCCAAGCTTCGTACAGTACAAATGGTGGATCCAAATGGTTATTTACTCAACATTTGTTCTCTCTGGCCAAGCCATAGGTACACTCTTAGGTCGATTATATTTTGACAAAGGGGGAAATAGCAAATGGTTAGCTACATTAGTACAAAATATAGGCTTCCCAATTCTCATCCCTTTCCTCTTAATCACATCAACTAAAACTAATCATGAAGTGATCACTGAAATACAGAAACCATCTTTTTATGTCGTTGCTTCACTTTATACTTTGCTTGGGTTGTTCCTAGCTGGAAATTGTATGTTATACACAATAGGTTTACAATACCTCCCTGTCACAACTTATTCACTTATTTGTGCTAGTCAATTGGGATTCAATGCTCTTTTTTCCTTCTTCCTAAATAAACAAAAAATCACCCCTTATATTGTCAACTCATTAGTAATTCTTACTATTTCCTCTTCTCTCCTCGTCCTCCAAAACGACAATTCTGAAGATCAGTCCAATAAAAAGTCTAGAAAAAAATACATAATTGGATTTTTATCCACAGTTGCTGCATCTGCTGGTTATGCATTGATGCTCTCTATTACACAGCTTGCTCTTCAGAAAATCTTTAAGAGGGAAAGTTTTCGTTTGATTATAGAGATGTCAATTTACCAGTCATTAGTTGCGACATTGGCAATTTTAGTTGGATTTTTCGCGAGTGGTGAGTGGAAAACGATGGACAAAGAAATGGATGAGTATAAATTAGGGAAAGTTAGATATGTTTTGAATTTAATTGGGACAGCTATTTCTTGGCAAGTTTTCTCAGTTGGTTCTATAGGGCTGATTTTCAAAGTGTCTTCACTATTCTCAAATGTGATTAGCATTTTAGGTTTGCCTATTGCTCCTGTTTTGGCTGTGATCTTTCTTCACGATAAGTTAACTGGTGTTAAAGTGATGTCAATGTTGTTGGCTATATGGGGTTTTGTATCATATATTTATCAGCATTATCTTGATGATTTAAAGGACAAGGCTGCAAAAAATGTTCAAGTTGTGGAGCTTTCTGAAAGTTTCTCTCATTGAAAGAGGTTAAACATGTAATTTAATTAAATATGATATTTCGGGTAGTTTATTAAGATCGTATATAACTTTTCCATATCTCAAGTTGTATTATATGCATTGTATCAGTTTGAAATTTTTGCATGGATTTTCGAATGAAAATAACGCACGGAAAAGTTGAGGTAGATTAGATATCTATCGCATTAGGTCATTTTGTTTATTCATTTGTGGCTCTTAGCAGTAATCGGCATTTTGAATGGTTATTTTTGGAAAAATGGGCAAATATATTTTACACGTCAAACAATAAATATTCTAAGATAATAATATATAATTTTAAAAAAGCTTTCTTTTTTATAATGGCGCCAATATAACTACAATTACGTATCGTAATGATTTGTATATTCTTTTGCCTGCGAGGTTGTCCTCCTAGCTTGTTACATATAACATTTTGATTGAATGGTCCAATCCAGGGATGGAGCTAGCCCTTTGCTTACGGGTTCGGTCGAACTCAATAGTTTTTATTTATTTTGTGAAATTCATGAAATATGTATAAATTATTATTTTAGAACCCAGTAATTTAAAAGAACTAGAATCTCGAACCCATAAACTTCAAATCTTGGCTCCGCATCTTGTCCAATCATTTGCTAAAAATAGAAATATTGATGGAAACACATCAAAAGAAAATGAGGACAAAAGAGTCGAAGTATTCGGAGGACTATATGTCATAATTTTGATAGTCCATTAACGTTAGGAAATTAACAAGAGTGGGTTTGCTCTAGTGGTGAGCACTCTCTACTTCCAACCAAGAGATTGTGAGTTTGAGTCACCCAAGAGTAAAGTGTAGAATTTTTTGGGGGAGTTTTAAAAAAAAAATTAACATTAGGAAAATACTTTTGTCTCTCACTAAGACCTTATCCACTTGATGAATACATATTGTACCTTATCAGGTGTAGTCAAGAAGGCATTTGATGTTAAATAATTACGGAAAGTATTTTGTGTAAATTAAAAAAAAAATTGTCATATTGTTAATGATAGATATAATAATATAGACATTACTAACATGTAGCGGACTTACTTTTTTTAAATTACGTAATATTATTTGAAATGTGTTTGATCACGCACTTACTCGATCTCATATCCCGCCCATAGTAATTTTTTGAATTATAATCAAGATTATTTATCCCTTTTCTATATGGAATAGATAATTCCATGATTGTAATATAAAAATAATCTTGATCTTAATTAAAATACAACCAAACACATAATAGATTAATCTGAAATTTGTATTGGAATAACCCATTTAATTCCTCTAACCAAATGGCCCCTTAGATATTTTGAGTTGTTCATACTTCTGTTGAGTCCTTGGTTATTTTTTAGGATAAAATACACAGCTGATCACTTTTTAAAAAATATTTAAGAAAATAATACTACTCTTTGTTAAAAAATATTCCATAAATGGCAAATTATTTTACATTAATGGCAGATAAAGATTATGCACATAATTAATGAGAGCCAAAATGTACAAATTATGGGGTATTTGTCTTTTTACACTTTCTCTCCTATTTTAAATTAGGGATTCAGTTATGTTCTCATATTTTTCATTACATTTCTTAACTGTTACACTCATTTAATCATTATGAAACTAATACTACATATCCAATTATTCATTATACAAATATTTGGTATAACTTTTTAGAGGAATTCTGTTTATACTATTGTATTAATATAGGGGGAAAAGTAATATACATGGTATAACTCAATTATATTATATTTTTATTGAAGTATAATATTATATATTCCTGATATAATTCATTTTTAGAGGTATACTAATGTATTAATACACATAGTATAACTCAATATATGTTATGATGGTATTAAGGTAATATATTAGCATATATCTAGTATAATTTTTTTGTTTAGAAATGCAATGTATATAAATATTAACGTAAGAATATACCTTTTGTGATCTTTTTAAGAATATACCATTTTAATGAGAAATACTATGTATACCAATGGAAATAGTATACCTTTGATCTTTTTAATAAGAAAGTACTCCCTGGAATAATCATGATATAAAATTACATGGTTTATATTGTATATATACCTTAAATATATATTACATTTTTCTTGAAACATATGTATTTTATTTTTTCAAAATATAAAGATGTATACTTTTGCTAGAGTTTATGTTGTATAAAAAGGTACATGTATTTTTTTTTTTCTAGTAAATAGATCCATTTATGAAAAGTAGAAAATCTGTTATGAAATGAATTAATTCCAGCAAAAAAATAGGAAAATATATTACCATTTAAATATGTTAGAGATTGGTTTCAAGAGAAATATAAGAAAAAATGTTACAAAGTGATAGGAACGTTTTCATTAAGGAAATAAATGTATTGGGCGCGTGATTATAGGTATATGGTTTAATGGTGTCTGTTAGGAATATAATTATTTAGTTGCCATGTGTGTAAAATAGCTATTGCTGCTATGTTTCTAGAAAAGTTTCTTAAATTTTGCCTATTTATGTTTGTTGCCCTATTTTTTAGGGAAAACTACCTTCTATAGCCCCTCAAATTTTTAATAACCCATGTTTTTTCTCACTTACACGAAATGGCCCTTCGCCCCAAACATATTATATCTAATAGCCCGAAATATCTATTTTATATATTTTTTGTATAGTGGCAATCTATTTTGTATATTTTTATACGGAAAAGGGTCAAAATTATCCTCGAACTATCGAAAATAGCTCAAATATACCCTCAATTTGCTTTTGGTACCAAATTTGTCCTCGCCGTCTAAAAATTGGACCATTATTGCCTTAAAAACTAACGGCTGTCACATCAGCTTTTGGACATATTTAAATTTTATGGAAAAGGGTCAAAATTGCCCTCGAACTATCGAAAATAGCTCAATTATATCCTTCGCTTGTATTTGGTACCAAATATGTCCTTGACATCTAAAATTTGGACCATTACTGCCCTAAAAACTAACGGCTATCACATGAGCTCATGTGAACAACAAAAGTCTATCTCCAACAGACGGTCTTCCATCTAGACAAAAGCCCCCATGGATAAAATTCCTTTCTCCATTTTCATTCGTTAACTCATCTAAGTGTTGCTCCTTCCAATTAATTAAAGCTACACCAATCTTATTATGAGAAATTTAGTTGGGCTATTCTTAAGATTCACAGATATGTAAAAATTTCAATATACTATACAAGAAATAAAATACCAACTTTTATCACTTAAAATCAGAAATCTTATCACAAAAATGGTAGAGAACAACAAAAGCTGCATATTGCAGTATTCTCATGGCTAGCTATCCAAGCTCATAGCTCAAAAAGGTCACAAATTAGTTGCAGAGATATATCCTTTTAAAAATAACTCTCATAAAAAACTCGAAAACCATTAGAATGAGACTATCCTCTAAAATAATATACCCTTCCACTTCCAGCCTTCACCAACATAAAAGAAAAGAAGACCGATCGCAAATAAGACCTAGACCCAAAATCTCATAAAAAGATACACTTTTTAGATACCACCTAATCCTTCCCATCCTCACTGGCCTAGCTAGCAAGCTACTTAAAATGCTTCACTGTGCCTTCACGGGAAATGCAGTAACCCCTCGCAGAAAATGGGTTCTTGCGGGTGGAGAAGGTTTTTTTTTTTGTCATATTGTACTGGCATGTCAACATGATTATATTATTTAAATAGGTCCAAAAGATGATGTGACAGTCGTTAGATTTTAGGGCAAAGACATATTTGGTACCAAACACAAACAGAGGATATAATTGAGCTATTTTCGATAGTTCGGGGGCAATTTTGACCCTTTTTCCGTAATATTTAGATATGTCCAAAAGCTGATGTGGCAGCTGTTAGTTTTTAGGGCAATAATGGTCCAATTTTTAGACGACGAGGACAAATTTGGTACCAAAAATAAACTGAGGGTATATTTAAGCTATTTTTGATAGTTCGAGGATAATTTTGACCCCTTTTCGTTTTTTGTATAGTGGCAGTCTATTTTGTATAATGACAGTCTATTTAGTATATATTTAGTATAGTGACAGTCTATTTTGTATATTTTTGTATAATGACAGTCTAGTGTATATAACTGTATAGTGGCAGTTTATTTAGTATATTTTTGTATAGTGACAGTCTATTTTGTATAATGACAGTCTATTGTATATAAATTATATAGTGACATTCTAGTTTAATATATTTTTTGTATAGTGACAGTCTATTTAGTATATATATTGCATAAAATTTGTATATAGAGTGTATCGTGCATCTTGCAATGTATCCATAATATATCATTAATATATCCCGAGCGCTTTTGTGTATCCAAAGTATATAGACTGTTCTACAATGTATAAATTTTGTATATATAAAGTGTATCGTGCATTTTACTACGTAGTGATGTAGTAAAATGCTTATATGAAAGATTTTCTAGAATTTAATATTATGTTAAAAATTACATTGATGATAGTTATTGACAATTTATATCTATTATATAGTATTTATTTGAATGTACATTTACGTTCTATGTACGTAAAGGGGTATTTGACTTAAAGAGTGAAGAACATATTATTGTGTATTAAATAAATAAATAAATAAACCCATGAAACGAAAACCATAACAATAAGGATATATTACTTGAAGATGACCGACTGCTTTCATCTAGCCAATTAAGAGTCAACAATAACAAGGATATATTTTTTTGGATTTTATTGTACACTACTCTATTTTTTTATAATTGAAAGCTTTTTTGATTTGGTTAGAAAATTAAAATAGTTTTGTATTTCACGTTGTTTGGGGATTAAAGATATATTTTTCATTTCTAAAAATGAGATTCTTAGAAGAAAAAAAAGCATTTGAAATATCTGGCGTCGAATTTGGGATGAGGCTGATGGGGCTTTTTGTTTCATCAGCTGGCTATTTTAATTAATTAATTTCTGGCTAGTGACTGTTAAAAGTCTGGCCCGAGCGGCCAATAATGATAAAAGCTCTATTTTTTATCGTCTTTTCATTTAGGAAACTCGAAGCATCTACCTTTTCAAGATGCTCAATGTTTAAGCCCATACCCTTTTAAATAGGCAGATTGGGCTCGAGTCCATATCCATCTTATGGACAATGCTTCGATAGAATTAGTTGTGTGGATAGTAGATTATTGGAAATTTTACCTCCTATATTAAAGGTATACGTCATATTTATTATAAACTAAAATTATTTTAAAATATTATTTTCTATAGGTACATTTTATATTATATAACAAATTAAGTATTTATGGTATATACTACCATCGAGGCATGAAATACGTTATTTATGTTTTTCTTATCTCTTTCTTTCAATTAACACACGATTCTCTCTCATAATTTTTCTTTCTTTCTCTCTCTCTTTATTCTCTCTCTCTTTTCGAGCAAAATAGGCCGAATCATAGATACACGAAAGAGAAACACATCATGAAAGAAAGCCTAAAAATCTCAAAATCAGAAACATGAAAGTAAACCTATAATCAAAAAGGAAGCGGAGATACCTTGGGCGATGGAGAGATTGAAGAGAAAGAGGGATTCTTAGTGCGGTAAGTAAGAGATAAAAGAGGAAGAATCGGTCGAATTAGAAGCGTTGTAAATTGTAATGGAAGAGGTAGGAAGCGATACAAGGAGTCTTGGCCGGAAAACGCCATCTCTGACGAACTTTCTTCTCTTCTTTGCTATTTAGTCACATACAATGATACAAATACATTATATTCTGTACAAATTCACTCAAACATATTATATTTTTGTATAAATATATTTTTTTGCTCGTGTTTATGTATTTTGAAGGTATGTATTTTTTTAATACAGCTGAATAAACCTATATTCATGCATACTGTACATACAGTATGCATGAATACATGATATAAATATTGAAATACACTGAATATAAATATTAAAATAGAACATAATATAAACAGTGAATACTTTTAATTTTAAAATACAGTGAAATACAATAAAATACACTGAATATAAATAGAAATATAGTGAATATAACCAATGAAATATAATGAATACAACACTAATAACATGTATTGGGAATAATAAAAATAGTGTTAATACAAATACATTTGAATACACTGAATATAAAATAGCGAATACAGTAGATACGAACATTGAATCTAATGAATGCAACAGTAAAAAATATATATTGAAACACACTAAATACAAAAGTTATATACAACTAAAAAATTATTCTAATTAATTGGGTTGATAATGAGGCATGTTAGAATTAATTTTGTTGAGTTATATTGGGAGTGTATCATGCAAATTGATATTATTTTCGTTATTAGACAGTTGGACATACCTATTTTTAAGGTGATTGACGTTACTGTATTAATGAATACATGGCGCGAATACATGTGAATACATGCGCGTACAGCTGGACTGCCCTGAATTTAGGCGCTTTTTGCTGTTGTATTCATGAATACATGGCGCGAATACATGTGAATACATACGCGTACAGTTGGACTGCCATGATTTTTAGGCACTTTTTGTTGTTGTATTCATGAATACAGCAGCACGAATACATCAAATACACTACCGTAACAACTGAATAGTAGCTATAGAAAGTAATTATGCATATGGTAGTTATAAGAAGTTAATAACCACTAAACAATAGTAGTTTCTGAAAATTCCTCAAGATTTTATATAAAAAAACGAAAAAATGGAGGAAATTACTTAATGTTGTGGTTGGCATAAAACTAGAAAACATAAGTAGTTAATAAAAACTAAAAAAAATAAAAAAAAATTGTGTTATAAACGAAATTCTAGACTTAAAGCCCTTATTTCTCTTTCCTTATTATAGTTTTGTTGTCTGCTGTAAGGGATTCCAAAGAAGTTTATAAAAGTATTGAGCTAATTTAGTCACTGTCTTAAGATTTTGTATTAATTTTTAAATCTTTCATGTGGTACGTGAAAAAGTTACCTACGACAAATTTACATGTGGTAAACGTTTAACTAATCTTTCGTAAATTCATTATCACGCTTGTAAGCTCGCTTTAACATTCACATGTGAATTCCCAAAATCAGGTTATCATTGCAAATATGGTAATTAAGTTACATATTAGTCCCACCTCAATTATATAAGAGTTTTCAAATGAATCTTTAAAGGTTTTGTATTACTTCACCCATTGCTGTATCATATATTTAACCATGAGACTAAGAGAGATTAATCGGGTAGTGAAGGAAAAGTACCATGAAAATTACAACACATCCGCTTGGATGGTACTCTGTCCAATCCCAAAAAGAATAGTCATGTTTAAAAATTAACTTGTTTAATTTCTACGTCAATTTGGACAGCAACTTTTTAATAATTTTGATATATATATATTCAGATATGTATCAAAAATTACATAAAAAGTAGTATAAATCCTTATTTATTTATTTTAGTTATAAAGATTCAAAAAAAGGGGTCAATTTGTGGTCACCTTCATTTTTCCCAATATCTTTGCAAAAGCTATCATTGAGCTGGCTATTCAACCCAAGGATTCAGCTGGAGAAGTTAGCTTTGTGATGTCAAAAATTGTGCAATTTGCATATTTTGCTATGTTTGTCGATAGAGGATTCGTTCCTATCACATCACTAGTTAATCGCTCACCTTCTTTTGTCCGAGTTTGGAATATTTAATTCATCATACCCCACATGTACCTCCTTGTTTCCTTCGTCATTGAATCTCATATCTACATCTCTTTCAAGATGAAGATTCTTTCAACAAAAAAAAAAAAAAAGGAATCATAGAAAATTCGTTATTTGACAACATCATCAATCGGAAATAGATCGAGTATTAAACTTGATGACTTTAAATTTTGAAACTTCTAACATTAAATTAATTATTTATTTAAAATTACAAGTTCAGATCTAATATTTTCTTAATTTTTTAGTGAATTTTTAAGTATATAATTATGCTCCACCTCAAAAATACTTGAATCAAATTCAAATGAAACGGTTGCGAAATAACCGCCAAGGTGTTTGACCAAAAATAAAAATCTTGGTTCAATTAATTAAATTTATACAAATGGAGTTAATCTTGGCTAATAATAATCTCCTAAAGACGAAATTCTCGGTTGTGTCATAAATAACACGTAGATCTATTTCAAAAACTGTGACGGTGTACAATAATCAATATTTAAGAACCCAAACATAAGTAATGTAGCATTAAATAGTGATAAATAACAATGAATGATATTTATGTAAATAAAACGAATGAGTCACCCGAGAAAGAATGAAATCAATAAATGCTTTTTCTGACAATGATGAATGATGGATAAGCCTTTGAATATCCGAATTATTCTCGGATCTAGTGAAAAAATGTGGACAGGAATCTTGATAAAAAAGTTATTTTCGTAAGCTTGCAATAAGACCAGATTCTTCCTTTAAAGTCAAAGTGTATTTTACAAATGAATGTCTCATGTTATTGTGTCTCTTTCTATTTATATGAAACATGTTCCTATAAACCCCAATAGTACAAGTGCAGAGAATATTCACTAGAATATTTTTTTTAATGTCATATCTTCAAACTAGCCGTTATAACTCTGTCAAGGGTACTCGACTCAGCCTTGATCCTTGATGACTCATCGGCTTTAACCCTTGCTGACTCTTCGACCATGACCTTCACCGTTTCTTAAATCACTTCGACACGTGACGGCCTGGGAACGTTTCACCAATATCATTTTAACTTAAGTATTTTAAAGATATATTTTGACCCATATACAAGGTATCCATGACAATGATTCTCAAATCAAAAAAATACATTTCGATCATATATATACTTCAACTTCAACTTGGCAAAAAAACAGCTAGGTTTCTATTCCTCAAGGAAAAGCTGATGAAAAAGGAAGAAACGAGAAAAGAAACAAAATGGAATAAGGAAAAAGAAAAAGATGACATAAAGATGACATATATAGAAGGGTAAAGGAAGAGGAAAACAACATCTTACAAAAATAAAAATACTAGGGTAAAAAGAAATACAAGGGTACAAGCATAACAAAATTCTTAGATATCCTTTCCGTTACTCGTGTATCTGTTTCTATTTTTAATCTAGGATGGAAGAGAGAAAACTACTTGCGGCAAATTTATACACCCAAATTAATAAGTGTACATAATTTTTCATATTAGGCTATCAAGTCACTACTGTTATTTACAGTAATGTTTTTATATTTATTTATTACTTAACCATAATATTAATCTTTTAGGATGCATAAACTGTTTAAAGATAAAACTTTAGTGCGCTAGATGAGTGGCTATATATATAGCCTGTAGGAGCAACGGAGTGGGGCCGAGGACCGGGGGGCTTTTTCAGAGTCTTGAATTATTTTGGACTCAAGCGACTATAATAGATGAAAAAAAAAAGATTGGGCACCATAATATATATATAGCGCGGTATTTTACTCCGTTATATCTTAACGGTATATTTGTCCGTTAAGGTATAGCGCGGTCAATAATCACACTTTATTTGAACTTAAAATGAGCGGGAAGATATAGTATCCATATATATTGCGCTATGCTATATAACACGATATATATGGGCGCTACACCTCTATAAATTAACGTGCCCTTCTCCTCCCCACCACACGAACCAGATCCTCCCCCCCCCCCCCCCCCGTTAAAAAAACGAAAACCAGCGGTCCCCCTACCCATTTTTAACGGAAAAAAACTCAGTTGGAGCCCACCGGTCCCACAAAAAGTGTAGATTTTCAATCTCACATCATATCTAAGGCGTTATCTCGTTGTGGGTTGTTCATTTCTGCTCCAAATTACCAAATCTTCAACTTTCCAAAAAATTAAAATTGAGGTATTCCGACTTATTTTTTGTTAAAACTCATGTATAAAAAATGCATATTAATTATTTTTTAGTGCATTCTATGTTATTTCGTGATTATTTTGTGATTTAATTGATTTATTATTTTTTATCCGAATTATATTATTAGTGTGCTAAAATAGAGAAATTGTTATTAGTTGTTATAAAAAATGTTAATTAGTTAATTTTTATTGTGGTATATGTATTTTCGTGATTGTTTTGTGATTAAATTAATTTATTGTTTTTATCCGGATTAGATTATTTATGTGCTAAAAGATCAGTAAAATAGATAAATTATTATTTTAGGAATAATTTATCTTATTTAGATGTTATTGTTGTACATATATTAATATGTGACTTTAATGTTGTTTAGTTCCATGTAGTGTTATGTTGTGCCCGTAATTTTAATGTAGTGTCCGTATTTGTAATGTAGTGCCCTTTTAGTGTAGTAAAATGTAGTGCCCTTTAGCGTAGTATCTTTGTAGTTATTGAAATTAATCATTTAATTATCTGTTAAACCCAAAAATATCTGAAAAAGATGATAGTTCAAACACAACCTCTCTCGAATTCTAGTAAATAAACGTAAGAAAATAACATTAGAAAACAACAATATTTGTCAAACTAAGTATTGTTATATGAATATTTAATAATTAAATTATGTATAGTTATAAAAAATAATTATTTAATTTTATTGTAGTCAAAAATAGGTGAGTAACAAACAAACATATAAAATAATAAACTAGCATATAAAATAAGAAACAAACATATAAAATAATAAACTAACATATAAAATAAGAAACAAACATATAAAATAAGAAATTAACATAATATATAATAAATAAAAATATAAAATAGTAAACTAACATATAAAATAATAAAGTAACATATAAAATAATAAACTAACATATAAAATGATAAACCAACATATAAAATATAAAATTATAATATAGAAAATGTATCAACCTAATTAACAATATAGTAAAAATATAGAATAAATTATAATATTAAAGATATTGCAATATATTTAAAGATATTAAGCAATTAAAAAGAAAAATACTTTAATTAATATTGTTCAATTTACAGTAGTCGACATGGAGGTTCCGCTTGTGCATCCCGGACCTGCATCGCTAGAGCTATTGTTGCTACAGGCCGAGCATAGGTCTTCATACATATGGGAGGGGTTGTGTTTGTCCCAGACATTCTGTGCTAGACATAAAGACGATATGTGGGAGTTCATTATGGCCCACCCACTTCATCCTCGTATAGTTAGACGCCTTCAGGATATGGGTTTCTATAGGATCATAGAGATCGGCCGGTTGCAGTTCGACTGGGTGTTGATCAAGGCTATGATAGAGCGGTGGCGATCGGAGACGCAAACGTTTCATTTACCCATCGGTGAGGCTACCATCACACTTCAGGACGTGGGGGTTCTTTTTGGACTGTCGGTTGATGGATTACGTGTAGCTTTACCGCATGCTATTAGAGAATATACGGGATTGCGGTACCTGTAGATGTTGCAGCGGCTCATCGGTTTTCAGCTAGAGGAGGAAACTGCATTGAGTGTGGCTAGTCGTTTGTAGTTGACGCACGTCCGGCAGCATCTGGAGGCGATGGATGCGGACATTACGGATGATACACCGGATCTTCTTATCGACCGATACACGAGATTGTTGATGCTGATTATGTTTGGTATGGTATTGTTCCCGAACACTTCGGGAAACCTTGTTAGCTTGAGATTTCTTCATCATCTTGAGCGGCTAGATGATTTACCTGGTTATAGTTGGGGTGCAAATATTCTAGGTTACTTGTATAGGTAGATGTGCCGGGCGTGCATGGGCACCCAGAGAGACGTTGCCGGATTTTTGCCGTTGCTGCAGGTGAAAACATAGTCAATTCTTTTCATGATTATGACAAACATAGTAAAAATATACCTTAAATTTTACGTCCACAATGTATATTAGGTTTGGGCCTGGGAGTGGTTCCTACAGTTCCAGTCACCTCTACCACCCATCGCTCCGGATGCACCACCTCCACCGTTTCTCCCTTTAGTTAGGAGGTGGGTTGATAGGCGAGGCTACGGACGCGAGGTCGAGGCTCGACATCATCTCCCTTATTATAGGGATTTGTTGGATTTGCTTGAAGGCGCGCAAGTACATGTATACTTAAGTTTACTTGGCCTGGCTTTATATGTTTTGCGTTTACTCACGATCTTTGTTTTTACTTAATAGTTCATATGGAGGCCATACAGCAACGAGCTAATAGCTAGTTTGCTCGATTATTGCTCGAGCGGCCGAGTTATGTGGAGCTCTTCTGTCCCATTGATGTGTCTCGATATTGTCGAGCATCATGCTACCGAGCAAGACTTTCGCCAGTTTGGTCGATCGTAGCTTGTACCTACTCCGCCCGCTTGGCTTAGGACACATTACCAGCGGTGTTACACCCCATATTTTTGTACGTGAAAGTACGTCGTAAGTCAATTGATGTAATCTCGGAAATGAGATCCTTTTTGAAAGTATATAAAATGATTTAATGATGTTACGCACCATTTTCGTAAGCCTTTAAGAGTTAACATTTGGGACGAATGTTTCTAAGGGGGAGGATGTTACATACCGTACTTTTGTACATTTGATTTGGCGTAAGATAATTGATATAAGTTCAAGGACAAGATTATTTTTGAGGTTATAAATATCATGTTATTTGAGACAAGTGATAAGTAAAGTCGTGAAGGTGAGAGGGTAAACGAATCGAAGGAAATGAGTTTTGTCGAAATTTGATATTTTTGGATGAAAAACAGTCCAATCTATACTACCCTGTATTTATGGACTAGTATTATACCACATGACCATGATGGTAAGGTGCATGAAGTATATTAGTATTTAAGTAAAATGAGATCTAGAAATTAATTGTGTGGATAATTGGTTAATTGTTGGTCTAAAGTTGGAGAATATGAAAATAGTTATAAGTGGATAAGTGTAAAAATTGTGTTTTCCACGTGGGATCATGGTAACTAAAGAAAGATGTGACTAATGTGTATTAAAGGGTGACATTTATAGGAAAAGTCATGATTTTCAGAATGGTGGCAAATGGGGTTGGACCCTACTGTCCACAAACTATAACTATTATATTTACTTTTTAGTGGATAAACTTATATCGTGAAAAATATATGTATAGCTATAATCAACAACGTTTTAGTAAGTGTGGAGGAAATACATATTTTACTTCTTCTAAATATAGTTTAGAAAAGGTCCCGAAATAATTTTGTACTTATAAGTGTGATGATGATGGTTGGGAATAATAGTTGGTGTTTTACAAAATAGGCTACAGACTAACGCTAATTACCTTGATAATGAGTATAAGAAATGTGTTAAAAATAATTTGGTATATAATCAAATTGAGGTCAAAAGTTAATTATGGGCATTAGTTAAATTTTGGAGTGTAATGAAAGAAAAAAAGAATTAGCTAAAGATAAAAAGGGACCTTATCATAATTAGGTGTGGGCACCTTTCCACGTGGATATGCATAACACCAAATGAAGGAATGACTCATTCATTGTACATAAGTGAACTGATGGATGTATGTAGGAGGTGAACAATTCATATGTACTATATAGGGGAAGTAGACCCCATGGTCCAAGGGGTTATGAGTTATCTGAAAATACTACTTGAATTAGATTAATTCCTTAGTTAGAATAGAGGCAGCAACGAAAGTTAGTTCTTTCCTATGCTATGAAAAAGTTCTTTTACTTGAATTGTGGCAGAAAATTCATTAACCGTAGCAACGTTATTCAATTAAGATACGGACCGTCCTCATCGATTTGACTTAATTGTTCTGTTGTATTGCGTTATTGAATCGGAATTTTATCCAAAGTGAAGTAAGGTAAAAGAAGAGGATTTCTTGGCATATAAGATTGATGTACTACGAGATGCGTTGGATGAGTTGTCAAACGAATTGACTCAATTATGTTAAGGCTATCCTTTCTTTCATTTTGACATGATCCATATGATACAAACAAAACGAGTAAACACGCAACTTTCACAAATGACACTATTCTTAAAAGTACTAGAGGTTCCTATGTTCTTGATTATCCATGTGTCATATTATTCTATCGTCTGTTCATGGGTCTCAGAAAATACGTAAGTTGATAAAGTTTATTTCATGATATTAATCGAAGGCATAATGATTTTATGACATTCCGAGAGATCTTATTGACTTACTTCTCATTTATTGTATTTATTTATACATGTACATTGACCCATGACCAGATGGCGTTATATACGCGTATATTATATGTACATGGGGTATGGTGAAAGGTTATGGTGTTATATATGCATCACCACCTGATCAGCTGGTATACGTTGATGATTTCGCCCACAAAGGCCGAGATGATATGATGGGATGCCCTCAGAGGCTTGATGATGTTATGTACTCATATACCTATGCATGGTATGATATTTACATGCATATGCATGACATTATAAATGTTTCACGATTCACAAAGATATTGAGACTTACATGTTGAGTTCTTTACAGCATGTTTCTTTATGCCTTACATACTCGATACTTTATTTGTACTGACGTCCCTTTTGCCTGGAGACGCTGCGTTTCATGTCCGCAGGTCCCGATAGATAGGTTGACAGTCCTCCTAGTAGGCTATCAGCTCTACGGAAGTGTTGGTGCACTCCACTTGCTCCTAAATTGCCTATTTGATCAGTATGATTTGGACATGTATTGATTGGTATGGCGGGGCCCTATCTCGACCTTTATGACGTTTATGTACTCTTAGAGACTTGTAGACAGATGTCATGTATATGGATACTTATATGGATTTATCGGCCTATTTTTTGAGTGTACAAATGATCATGTCGGCCTTATAGGCCCGTATGTCACGTGTATAAATTTCTATATCATGTTGGGTCGCTCTATGTCTAGTATTCCCTTATATTTTATTCGAGTTATTTCATGATGGCCCTTCTCGCCCATTTGCCTATGATGTCATAATCACTATTCTCTTTCTGACTCTGCGCATCTGCTAGATCCCGATTAAATATGTCGTCTTCGGGCAATTGAGTAAGGACAGGACCTTCAAGTTGCCCTTTTTCACTGCACAACCAATAAAATAATGAGTTTCTCAAATTGATTCAAACTTTACATATAAACTTTATCACTTCACTTACAAATTATAATGTGTTGATATCCCATGATGCACATTATTCTATTGATGATGACTCCCGGATGGACTACCATAATCCAACACATAAAAACTAGGAATGTTCCAACTGGCCGTTGGTTCATAACTTGTAAAATTCATATCTGGTCGGTACCCCCTGGGGAATATATGAGTGTTAATACAAATTCAATACATAAAAATAAACATCGTAACACAAAGGAAAATTGAAGTTTACCACTCGGCTTGTGGATTATGTAAACTTGGGGAGAAATTATTTCCTCGCTCCTCATTCGCCCATGGAGATAGGTTTAGATCAGGCCAAACTCTTTCACTCGGAACCTGTTCAGCTAAAATTGCTCCAAAATAACCACCCGATGATTGAGGGATATCCCTACTTTGCGGAACCTCATTATTGCGAGCGTCTTCCGCCTTGACGTACATTTTCAATATTTTTATCACAAGACATTCCCAGTGTTCATCCGGAGTCCTCAAAAAATCTCTCAGAGTTTCATCGTCTTCGATGTTAAACTCAGCATAACAAGCAACCCATTGCGGAGTAACAGAATACAGATATCTTCCGGTTACTTTAATATTCATCGAACGTTTGCTCACACTCATTTTTTACATAATAACGATACCAATGTATCGTACTCCATTGTAAATGGCAACTTAACATGACACTGTGGAGAACAACTATATCGTATTGAGTTATTCTCCACCACAACCTCACCCCCCAATATAATGAAACCATAATTCTTCGCTCTTCAGACATTATGATAAAATGCAAAATAACTTAACGAACAAATATTTCAGAAGACTTGAAGGATCCTGAATACATTTTTAAAAAATCCTGAAACTCTTTAAATAAGGAAAAAAGCAGTCCGGGGGTACAATTATTTGATGTATAGTGCCTTAAATATGCGCGCTATACCCCTATGAATTATTGGTGTGCTAGTTAAGTCCAGAAAATTATTGGTGGGCCCAACTTTTATGTATAGCGCGATTATTAACCGTGCTATACCTTATAAATTATTGATATTTCAGTTAATTCAATACAAGAAATATTGGTGGACCCAACTTTTATGTATAGCGCGATTATTGACCGCGCTATACATATTATGGTGCTAGTCTTTTTTTTCCACATATTATGATTGCTTGAATACAAAAGAACCACACTTTAATTTTGGACTCCAAAACCCATATCGTACATTTATTGATATTGTATAAACATCAAATACGATAAGGTTTTACCATGTAATTGTCAGCTTGTCACTCATCACCAAAAAGATAGTGGGAGTGGAGTATAAGTTGTAACAACTTTAGAATCTTTTCAAAGATACACTCCCTTGAGATTCCTTCCTGCTCGGGACCCATCGCAACCGTACTTTTCAGATCTGCAGCTCCTATTCCAGCCTTAGATATTTTCCTTGTTGATATCTGTAGGAATCATAATATCTAACTAGTTCAACTCCGACAGTAATGAAAAAGTTACTTTACTTATTCACGTATCGCAAAAGTTGCGTGATTTTTTTGTTATAAAAATTTATTTAGTGACTTTTTTTGTTACAAGTAAAATAGTTCAGCAACTTTAGTATAGTAAAATAAAACTTAAGTGATTATCCGTGAAATTATCTCAAAGTTTAAACCATAAAAAAGAACTGTGTTTTCGAGTATCCAATGAAGTCAAATAAAGTGATTTCTTCAATAAAACCTTGCCACATATTTTATGCCCAGTTGAGCCACTGAATATCAGTAAAGTCGACTCGCAATAAATGAAAAGGAACAATTAATTGGGGCAACTGCAATGTTTCCCACCTTAATGAATTAAACCAAGTTGATTAATTTATAGCAAATTTTGCGTTGTTCTCTGTTAGTCTGAATAAACTAACCAGTCTTAAGAAAACTGAAATTTAATAAGCTATGAATCAGCTTCCTTCGTGGGGGTCGTGGTGGGGTGTGATAAAAATATAAAATGAAAAGATTCCTTCAGCGGGAAAGAAGGCATAGATAGAGCAAACATGAACTCATCTACGATTACAAAGATTGTCACTTATCAAAGTATTAAAGTAACATTCATTAATTACAAATTTATTAAGTGTAAATATTCATCAACATTCTCAACTAGGTTGGTGGAAGGGGATTGATCCAAACTTGTTTTGTCGAAAAATTATACTATATACATAAAGTCAAATTTATTTTTTATGTATAAATAGTAGATATTGTATGCCCTTGTCATGTTTGTGTATTTACTTTTTAATATTCCTAATTTATTTCGTAAAAATCTTGGCTCCGATTGACTCCAGGTATTTACACTCTCTTGAGCTTTTTTTTTTCTTAAAATCAATTTATCGAATTTGTTTTTCCTTTCAATAAGTACTCAAGCCCTTTTGTCAAATATTCAGATGAAATGGCACCCCACTAACCAGTGGTACCCAACGTGCGTTCTAAACCACTAAAAATACCCTCATAAAACTCATTCCCTGGCATCTAACAATACGTTAATTAGCCACAAGAAACTGAACTCTGAACTTATTTGATTTAAAATCTTTTCGTTAATTAAATACGTCTTATCACTCAATGTTTGATTAGAATAATTAAACATGTTATTGCACTATCATCTCTCTTTTTCTCATATGGGAAAAAAAACTTGAACTACGGTGTCGTTTGCTAATAACTTTTGCTCGACTTTTTGTTTTGTTCGTTTTTATCTTTCCGCAATAATTCTTTAAGAACAAGAAGAAAAGGGAAAACAAACAGAAAAGCAGATAGAGACTAATGTGGAGTAATTTTCTTTTAGCCCCTTTTTGGTTGTATTTCTCTTTTTTGTCGTTACATTATTCTCACCTTTTCACTTTGCGTCCATGGCCTCTTTCTGCTGCTCTTCTTTTTACCTTCGTTTCATGGCTGAATATATACGGAGAAATCTACAGTGTCATTATTTTTTATTTAGACATTTTAAGTAGATTTTATTTCAATTAAACATATATATCAAAAGTGTACCAATCAAACATATTTTGCACTTCTTATAAATACCTTAAGCTTGTGTTTGCGTGGAATAATTAATCATTTAAATCATTTTGATATAAAAGAAGAACCTAAGAAGAATTATAGAAAGTTGTCCAAAAGAGGTGTGAAAATAATAATTTCAAATGTAATCAACAATTTAATTGATTAATTATTTTCATGTAAGAAGCGCTTCCAGATTCGTGTTTGAGGTATTTTCTGTTGGGATTAAAAAAATTTGAATGGGAAATGGAGGGAAGAAAAGTGGAGGTAAAGAAAGCTCTCTTTTACTTTGAAAAGAGCAAGTGTCCCTCATTGGTGGTGGAAAGAAAAATGAATGTGCTTATATTGAGAAAACACTTCTCATGGTGTTAAATGAGTTGGAAAGAAAGTAAGCCTCGCTCGGCTTCGGCGGAAGCTTCGGATTTGGTCAAGGATTGATTGATTAATCTTTCAAAAATTCAACCTGGAATAACCCGTGACCCGACCCGGTCCAGTTCTTTTCCGGATTATTTTAAATCCTTTTTTCCGGGATATTTCAAACGTAAAATGTTCCTACCTGTTCCAACAGCCATGGCTGGTTCTGAAAGGTTGCAAACCTTTTCAGAAACAATGCCAGAAAATGGCTATAAATATGGATTGATCCTAGAATCTTTCCTTACAAAATTTTCTAATCTTCTTCTTCTTTTGCACAAAATTTTCTAGTGTGTTTTACAACCATTGAGTGGTTCGCAGTTCATCAGAGTTTTTGGTACCAATTCACTGGTGAGTTAAATCGTTCAATCCTGGGAGGATAATATTCCAGCACCTCGGATACTTGAGAAAAATAATTTTCTTAAGGATACACTGTGCATTCAGTGAACTCGATTTCTTTCTTTCAGATATTATTTCGACATTCTGTTGTTGCTAACTTTCTGTTTCTGTTTTCTGTTTCAGAAAGATTACTGTTTCGTTATTTATTATAGTAATACAGATTGACTAGCAATCTTAAGGAAATTATTTTATTGTAATCTGTATTCTGGTTTTGGAGATTAAAACCTGTGTGATTTTCTACTCCTTCTAAATTTTTCTATTCTCATTTGAAGATATAAAAACTTCATCAGAGTATTAAAATTCAGAAACGATTTGAAGAACATAAAAACTTCATCGTTTTATGTAAAACAATATATAAAAACTTCGATTTTTATTTATTAAACGTACTGTTTATCGTTAATTACAATACTGTTTATTATTCTGTTTTTCGCCATTAATTGAATTCTTTTATTGTTGACAATGAGAAATGATAATTGATAATGGAAATCCTTCTGCGACTGTTGCAGCAACAAGCCCAACTATTGTTCCACCGGCCGAGAAACCGGAGAAATTTTCTGGAGCCAATTTCAAAGGATGGCAACAAAGGGTGTTTTTCTGGCTTACCACGATTGGTATACAGAAGTTCATCAGTGAAGAACCTCCAGTGCTTGTCGCGGACATGCCAGACAACGAGAATTTTATGATTGTTGAGGCATGAAAACATGCAGATTTTCTTTGCAAAGGCTATATCCTAAGTGCTTTGGAGGATGACTTGTACAATGTCTACAGTGCTATGAATACGTCTAAATAATTATGGGATGCACTTGAGAAGAAATACAAGACTGAAGATGCATGCTTGAAGAAGTTTGTGGTTGCCAAGTTTCTACACTATAAAATGATAGATAGCAAAAACGTTGGAACCCAAGTTCAAGAGCTTCAACTTATTTTTCACGACCTTATTGCTGAAGGTATGGTCGTGAATGAAGCATTTCAAGTGGCTGCAATGATTGAAAAACTGCCTCCTTCGTGGAGAGATTTCATACACTATCTTAAGTACAAGCGCAAAGAAATGAAGTTAGAAGATTTTGTGATTCGTCTCAAGATTAAGGAAGACAACAAAACAGCCGAGAAAAAGTCTCATGGAAATTCAACGATTATGGGAGCTAACATCATTGAGGAGACTGCTCCAAAAAGTAACAAGAGGAAGAGGTATTCTGGACAGACTAAGGAGCAGAACAAGAAAAAATTTAAGAGCAACTGCTATAATTTTCGGAAAAGCTGGTCACAAAGCTCCTGATTGTCATCTCCCGAAAAAGGATAAAAAGAAGGGACATGCCAACATAGTGGAGAAGAATGATGACATTGATGATATGTGTGTAATGCTTTTGGAATGCAACTTAGTTAAAAATCCGAAGGAGTGGTGGATTGACTCTGGAGCCACTCGACATGTTTGTGATGTCAATGAAGCATTTGCGACTTACTCTACTACTGGCCTCGAAGAAGATCTTTCCATGGAAAATATTGCAACAACCAAGATTGAGGGTTATGGGAAGATATTCTTGAAGATGACTTCCGGTAAAGTGTTAACGCTCAACAACGTTCTTCATGTTCCTATTATTAGAAAGAATCTAGTTTCTACTTCTTTACTTGTAAAGAATGGATTCAAATATGTATTTGTATCTGACAAAGTTGTTCTAAGCAAGAATGAAATGTATGTTGGAAAGGGCTACCTCACAGAGGGCCTTTTCAAACTCAATGTAATGGTTGTTGACAATATGAATAAAATTTCAGCTTATTCTTATTTATTGGAGTCAAATGATTTATGGCATATCCGTTTAGGACATGTCAATTACAAAACCTTGCGGAAGTTAATTAATTTAGAAGTATTGCCTAAATTCGAGTGTAATAAATTAAAATATCAAATATGTGTTGAATCTAAGTTTGTAAAACATCCTTATAAGTTTGTTGAAAGGAATTCAAATCCTTTAGACTTAATTCATACTGACATTTGTGATATGAAGTCGACACCATCTCGAGGTAGGAAAAGGTATTTTATAACTTTTATTGACGATTGTACTCGATATTGCTATGTTTATTTGCTTAATAGTAAGGATGAAGCAATTGAAGCATTTAAGCAATACAAGAATGAAGTGAAGAATCAATTGAATAAAAATATCAAAATGAGTAGAAGTGATAGGGGTGGAGAATATGAATCTCCGTTTGTAGAAATATGTTTGGAATAAGGAATTATCCATCAAATTACTGCCCCATACATACCTCAATCCAATGGAATTGCGGAAAGGAAAAATCGGACATTAAAGAAAATGATGAATTCTTTATTAATAAGTTCCGGATTACCGCAAAGTTTGTGGGGGGAAGCTATCCTTACAGCTAACCGAATACTCAATAGAGTACCCCCACAGCAAAACACAATCTATTCCATATGAAAAATGGAAAGGAAGAAAACCCAACTAGAAATATTTCAAAGTGTGGGGGTGTTTAGCAAATGTACAATTACCTTTACCCAAAAGGGTAAAAATCGGACAAAAAACTGTGGATTTTATTTTTATTGGATATGCTACAAACAATAAAGCATGTCAGTTTTTGGTTCATAAATCTAATAATCCCGAAATTTATGTTAATACGGTAATTGAATTAGATAATGCTGAATTCTTTGAAAGCATCTATCCGTATAAAACTGAATGCGAGTCCTTAAGTGAAAAACCTAAACGACCACGGGAAGAACCAAAGGAAAATACTCCAAGTAAAGAAGATCCAAGGTGTAGTAAACGTCAAAGAACATCTACTTCCTTTTGGACAAGATTTTGTGACATTCTTGCTTGAAAATGAGCATCAAGCTTTCAAAGCAGCTATGTCATCTTCTGATTCAGTATTTTGGAAAGAGGCAGTCAATAGTGAGATTCAATCAATTTTGGATAACCATACATGGGAATTGATTGATCTTCCTCCAGGAAATAAGCCTTTAGGTTCGAAATGGGTCTTTAAATGGAAAATAAAAGTTGATGGTACTATTGACAAATATAAGGCAAGACTTGTTATCAAAGGTTATAGATAAAAGGAAGGCCTTGATTACTTTGAAACTTACTCTCCAGTAATGAGGATAACATCTATTAGGGTGTTAGTGGCACTGGCGGCCGTATATGGTCTTGAAATTCATTTGCGAATTGGAGAAAGAAATTTACATGGAACAATCTGGGAGTTTTGTGGTTCGAGGTAAAGAAAAGAAAGTGTGCAAACTTGTTAAGTCGCTTTATGGACTTAAACAAGCACCCAAACAATGGCATGCCAAATTTGACCAAACAATGTTGGCAAGTGGGTTTAAAATCAACGAGTGAGACAAATGTGTTTATATTAAAAATACTCCAGGTCATGAAGTCATTATTTATTTATATGTTGATGACATGCTGTTAATGAGCTAAAATATTACAGATATAAATGTTACTAAGTGTATGTTGGCTAGCAAATTCGACATGAAGGACTTAAGAGTTGCTGATGTGATATTAGGAATTAGAATTCACAAGACTCTACAAGGTCTAGCATTATCACAGTCTCACTATATTGAAAAAGTACTTGACAAGTTCAAGTATTTGGATTTCAAGATTGCCAAGACACCAATTGACATGAGTTATGCACTTCAAAAGAATGAAGGTGAAAGTGACTCACAACTGGACTATGCAAGAGTATTGGAAAGTTTGATGTATATCATGAATTATACGCGACCAGATATAGCATGTGCTATTAGCAAACAGAGTCGGTTTACAAGTAATCCCAATCAAATACATTGGATGGCAATGAAACGAGTTTTGGGGTATCTGAAACATATCCAAAATTATGCTTTGTAGTATAACAAATATCCCTCGGTGATCGAGGGATATAGTGATGCAAATTGGATTACCGGATCATCTAAAGTTAAATTCACAAGTGGATATGTTTTCACAATTGGGGGTGGAGCAGTATCTTGGAAATCATCCAAACAAACGTGCATCACCCGTTCTACAATGGAATCTAAATTCATAGTTTTAGACACGGCCGGTGAAGAAGCTTAATGGCTTCGGAATTTCTTGAAAAATATTCCATTTTGGTCCAAACCTTTGGCACCTATATGTATACATTGTGACAGTCAAGCGGCAATAGGCAGGGCAGAGAGCATTGTGTATAACAGAAAATCTCGTCATATACGACGGAGACACAATACCATTAGACAACTACTCTCCAGTGGTGTTATCACGATTGACTACGTAAAGTCAAGAGATAACGTGTCGGATCCACTTACAAAAGGCCTATCTAGAGAGACAGTTAAAAGATCATCGAAGGAAATAAGGTTAAGGCCTACGACAAGTCATCATGGGCGGTAACTCTACCTAGCAAACTGGAGATCCCAAGAGCTAGGTTCAAAGAGATCAAACAAAGTTATGAATGACGGTTCAACATTGTCAAATAACTCAACCCATTCTCGTGATGAAGACAATGTTCAGAAATCAAGGTAAAGTATTAAGGCTTTTTGATGAGTCAATAAAACTTAAAGCTTTTTAATGATTTGCTAAGTCTGGCAGGATATGACCAGATAATGTGTCTATAGGATTACACGTTTAGAAATCACCTATGTGAGTGTGAAGTATAAGTCGCTTCAAGGGGAATGAAAGTAAAGTCTCATTCTCTAAGCACTCATGAAAACATGCTGTGTTCATGGCTAAACCTAACACAACCGTGAGAACCATAGATGGTTAAGTGTTGATTGTGTGACTTATGTTGTCTAGGTATACAATAAAGCTCGACGGTTCAAAGATATCAAATCTACCGATTGACAAAGTATATCCGATATAAGTTCACTACGAAAAGTTCAAATGGAAACCTACTTATCCAGATGAAATTAATCCTTACATGTAAATCACACACTCATCCACGTATTCCTTTGTCTTATAGACATTCCCCATTCATGTGGGGGATTGTTGGGATTAAAGATTGGTGAATGGGAAATGGAGAAAAGAAAAGTGGAGAGAAAGTGAGCTCCCTTTTGCTTTGAAAAGAGCAAGTGTCCCTCATTGGTGGTGGGAAAGAAAAATGAATGTGCTTATATTGAGAAAACACTTTTGTTGGTGTTAAATGGATTGGAAAGAAAGTAAGCCTCGCGTCGTCGTCGCTCGCTCGCTCGGCTCGGCTTCGGCTTCGGTCAAAGATTGATTGATTAATCTTTTTGGACAAAATTTTTTTCAATTATTTTATTAATTAATTTAATTAATTAACGAAAATACAACCCGAAATAGCCTAGGACCCGCGACCCGACCCGGTATGGTTCTTTCCCGGATTATTTTAAATACTTTTTCCTGGAATATTTCAAACTTGAAATGTTTTCACAGCCATGGATGGTTCTGAAAGGCTGCAAACCTTTTCAGAAACAGTGCCAGAAAATGGCTATAAATATGGCTTGATCCTAGAAACTTTCTTTACGAAATTTTCTAATCTTCTTCTTCTTCTGCACAAAATTTTCTAGTGTGTTTTACAACCATTGAGTGGTTCGTAGTTCATTAGAATTTTTGGTACCAATACACTGGTGAGTTAAATTGTTCTATCCTGGGAGGATAATATTCCAGCACCTCGGGTACTTGAGTGGAATAATTTCTTTAAGAATACACTGTGCATTCAGTAAGCTCGATTTATTTATTTCAGATATTATTTCGATATTGTGTTGCTGCTAACTTTCTGTTTCTGTTATCTGTTTCAGAAAGATTAATGTTTCGTTATTTATTATAGTAATACACGTTGACCAGCATTTTCAAGTCAGTGCAAAATGTATATCGGTATAGTTTGGACATTCTATAAGTGTTAAATCGAAACAAGACCTAATTAAAATATCTAAAACCGTAATAACTTTAGTTATCTATGTATATATTCAGCCTTGTTTCATTGACTTGGCATGACTGGCTGGCCATGTGCATTGCTGACATTCATGATTCAACTATCGAACATTTCAAAGACAACCACGTGGCATAAAAAATAATGATTGCTGACCCGGAAGTATTAATTAAACATTTCCATTTAATTGGCAACTATATTGCACGATAATGAATAATTTGCAAACTATTCCTATTGCCAGATTGCAATCTGGATTAGTCAAATATTAATTGTGCAGGCAAGACCTTATTCTGCAAATTATTTCTCTTTCTCTTCAAGTTGTATCTTCAATGGATGCATATCTTGTTTTCGGGCGGGTTGGGAGTAAGATTAGAAATATTGAAATTCACTTTTTGAAATAAAGGAGGCATATTTTATAGAGCAAATGGGAAAAAGAATAAATAACGTAAAGCATAAATAACAATAATGACCTTACTTTTACCTACGAGAGTAGATAAGTTATTTTCGATGAACTCTTGGCTCAGCTAATCATTAATAAAATAATATGCATAAAGTGAGATTCATATCATTAAAAAAAGAAGGGAAAATAAAAACAATATGCGTAAAGCAAGAGGCAAATCATTGTAAAATAAAGAGAAGAAGAGAGTGCAAATAAAAGCAATATCATATATTTTAGGGAAGCAAAATGTAGAAAAGGAAATGTTAGTGTACTTATAATAAAACTTTTATCTTTATGCTTCTATAAGTTACACTTATATTTGGCTGTCAATTACTTCACTCAAAGAAGATACCGGTTTCTCCAACTTTTCAGGCGTTTCAACTTTCAATGGAAGGAGCTCATGAAAAGCTGCTGCACCTCACTTGTCAGTTACTCTCTACTTTTTTTTTTTTTTTCTTCTTCTTCTTCTTCTTCGTATCAGTCCTCTGTACTGTCTGTGTTAAATTAGGCGTCTACAGCTGTATATAAGAAAAATGGGAATTTCAAGATTTTGGGGAGTAGCTACTTTTCATGTCTATTTACCCTTTTTCGTTTTCTCCCCACTCCACAATTTCAACCTTTAATTAACAGAAAAATCCTGTCATCTGAAAAGTCTAGGTTGTAATTCTTTGTACATATAAATTTTTTCTCCATGTTTGTATTGCCATCTCCGGATATTAATTAAGAGTAAATAAAGATCAATAAAAGAAAGAAAAAGATAAGAGTGAATACTCTACGTTCATTAACTTGGAGTTGAAAAAGTCAGTCCCCAACTTGATCAGTGGGAATTATGAAAGATGTTTTTTTCTGTTTTTTCCCGACTAATTCGCATAGCCAAAATTTGCTGTTCCATCACACCCTCCTGGGTATTTCTCTTTCTCCAAATATGGCAAAAATGCTGTGTTCTGGCTGTTAATCTTTTCTGATACGGCTAAAGGAATCCAAATCAAGTGCTGTAATTTTTTGTTGTTGTATATTTTCAATTAATTCTCCATCTCTAACTTTGATCCAATTTCTGAAGTCTTGCATGAGAACTTTTGAATAGATCGTTTCATCTTTTATCGATCGTCTATAAGTTTAATCTATAAGTTTTTTTCAACACTATATATCGAATACAAGGTTATTATTTTTTTAAAAACTAGAATTTAGTACTCAGAAGTTAACTTATATCCATCGATAGTATAAATATTTTTTAAACAATCAATGTATTTTAACTGATTAATACATTTTGAAAGGTACTATTAAATTAGAATTACTATGAACAGGGATGTTGTTATAGCTGATCTTAGCTTGATATATAAACAAAATGTGCACTATCAGTCACAGAAGTTAAATTAAAATGTTAAGCATAAGTCCAATATGAGTTAGTTACTGTTAAGGACTGAAAAGGGACAACTGATTTGGGTCGAAGTTGAAAAAACAAGTTGTTTTGAGTCGAAGGAAGTATGTTCTTTTAGTTGAATCTTCGGTCTGTCTATCACTGCCTTATTGGGTTGATTCCTTTATAGACAAGAACACCACTAGTTAATATAGTAAAGTTTTAACCTTGCTGTCCTGGGGGTGAAACTATTGATATTCACTAAACACCCTTCTTCCTTTGCCTCCACGTTAGAGAATCCCTCCCACCAGAAAAAAAGGGCAGGGGACAGCTCGGTGTACTAAGCTCCCGCTATGCGTGAGGTTCGAGGAAGGGCCGGACCACAAAGGTCTATTGTATGCAGCCTTACCCTGCATTTCTGCAAGAGACTTAACATGTGATCTCCTGATCACATGGCAACAACTTTACTAGAAAAAAAAGTGAAAAAAACAAAAAAAAGGTTGGCCATGATTAAGACATTCAGATAAAGATAAATATCTTATAAAACATGTCCAGTAAATTCCATTATATGTTTGAATCAAGTTTGGATTTAATGACCTACAATAACATTATGTGGGGATCTTGTAAGAGGTTAATGTTTAGGGAGCACCACTCGAAATACGGGTAGATGCTGGATGCACTATGATTCTGAATCACTTCATTTTAATACTCTTTCTCTTAATATTATGACACTGTTTTAATCTTCAAATGTCAAATGGTTAATAATAGAGGTACAGAGAAGACTTCCAATTAAGTAGAGTAATACACTAGAATTCTAACCCCTTATATTTTTATTGAGATTGTGGCCATTAAGTTGTCCTTTTGCGCACTTGAATTAATTCAATATCAAGATTCAAGACTATAATGAAAATATTTATTCACAAGAATGGGAAGCCAATTTGTTTGATTGATATCTTTCTGTTTTTGTACTGCCCTGTTTCCTTTGACAGTTGAAGAAGCAGAAGGAACGGAGATATCTGAAAATGCAAAAACCAGCAGATTTCAATCAAGTAACTTCATATTGTGGCTCCAAATATTTATCTTCACATTCTTTGCTCTAGCTGGCCAAGCAGTTGGAACTCTCTTGGGCAGAGTATACTATGAGCAAGGTGGCCAAAGTAGATGGATTGCTACATTGGTACAAACTGCTGGCTTCCCTATTCTTCTACCTATCATTTGCTATCCTTCAACCGAAAATCACAATGAACAACAACTTATCGTTCAGCAGCCTTCCATATTTGTTCGTGCGTCGGTTTATATCTTCCTTGGTTTATTTCAAGTAGCAAACTCTATGTTATATACTGTTGGGGTGCAGTACCTTCCTGCCTCTACTTATTCCCTAATTTCCGGTTCTCAATTGGCGTTTAATGCACTCACCTCATTCCTCCTCAACGGTCAAAAGATCACGCCAATAATATTGAACTCTGTCGTGCTTCTCTCTTTTTCATCCTCGGTCATTATTTTCCAAAACGAGGCGAGTGTCAGCGGAGAAATATCTCAGGCATCTCTCTTAATAGGTTTTGCAGCAACCACTATAGGGTCTCTTGGTTACGCGTTGCAGTTCTCTCTAACAGAACTTGCGTTTCAAAAGGTTTTCAAGAGTGGCACATTAAAAGTCGTCATGAAAATGTCGTTTTTTATCGGTCTTTTCGTAACACTCACTTCTACAGCTGGGCTTATTGCCAGTGGCAATTGGAAGGATTTGGGGAAGGAAATGGGAGAGTACAGATCAGGGAAATTGTCATATGTTATGAACTTGGTTTTTACGGCCATTTCTTGGCAGATGTATGCTGTTGGTTCAATTGGATTGGTTTTCAAGGCTTCTTCTTTGTTCTCTAATGTGATCATCAATTTAGGATCTTCAGTTGTGCCAATTTTCGCTATGGTATTCTTGAAAGATAGAATGACTGGATTGAAGGTGTTTTCGCTATTATTGGGATTATGGGGATATGCATCATATATCTATCAACACTATCTTGATGATTTAGAGGCAAAAGCAGGTGAAACTAAATCCTCAGTTGAGGATGATGATTTCGAGGCCTCCCTTATTCAAGGAACTTAAATCTCTGCCTCTAGCTTATTATTTAGGATGCTAGTTTAATCTTGTACATTTGAAGATCTCTATGTTAGTTCAATGTGTAATATTGCTAACAACTGTTGGAATTAGCTGTTTCTAAATAAATATTACTGTATGTATATTGTGTATTCTTTCTGATGAATGGAAAGGTACAGCTCTAAGCTATAATAGAGAAGATTTACTCACTAATTAACTGTTCATATATAACTTGTTCCCAGACAATGGTTGCACGTGCACTGGTGTTTGTATATTGAATTTGCTTCTGGCAATATATTAATGATCATATTCATCAAACAAAAGTATCAAAAGTCATATGCTTCATCTATTTTTTAATCTGTATATCAGTATATGTCTGTCGTCATGTCTATTGAAAGTATCAGACAAACGGATGCTTCATCTTTGTTTTTATACCATGTGAAAACTCAAAACTTCAAGAAAATTGCCATTAGTTTAAGGGTATGTGCTGTTTTACTTGTCTGGTTTGCTGATTTATGTATTGGATATGCCTCTGGCAATATTGATCTTCCTATTTATCAAAACAAAAGCATGATGATAAGGCAGATTACAAGATAGCTCAACAATTTGAGAAACCTATTCAAGTTCATAAAATATTAGGATCAGTCTCCAACAATTTAAGAAATGCCAATCATAAGTTCATAACCAAACGACAAATAGAAAATTGAAAAAAATGTCACTTGTAGGAGTTGTTTCTTCGTTATAATTGCCATTTCTTACGTAGTTGGAGGCTGATCCTAAATTCCTAGTATATTATGAGCTCGCTCGGATAAGTTTCTCAAATTCTTCAGCTATGTTTTTCTCCTTAGCATCTACTTTTAAATTATCTTAAATATAATTTTAATACTTAGGGGTCGTTTGGCACAAGGGTGAGATTTTCCAGGATATCCCATTGGGCGGGATATTTCATGGGATTAGCTATCCCACTTTCTATATGGGATAACTAATCCCACTATTTTAGTATAAAAGTTATCCCACAATTAGCTAATATTTCAAACCAAATATGGAATAAAGTTAATCCCAAATTTTATTTCGGGATTATTATTTTAGCCCATTGATCAAACGACCCCTTCGAGTATCTTTTGAGGCGAGTTGATGGTGGTCATTTTCTTTTTCTAGATGATCTAATTAAAGCATGAAAAATATCTAGTGCCGACAGTTTTTGGTGGAACCCCCTAAATAGAATGCATTGCTTGCTTTTGTAGATAGTAGTTAGTACATTGAGCAAATTTTAAGGTAGTAATAAATTCCAATAAATAATCTTATCAATTTGTTTGACAATCTTAAGCTTTGGAATTTTCTTCCCAGTTATTTGAAGCCCGATTAAGCTCCAAGAAATAAAATAAGAAACAACATATACTTTATAACATCTTTAGTTAGAAAATTAAGTGCAAGTTGCTTTCCATGGAAGGATCAGCTCACCAAAATCTGCTGCATTTTACTAGTAAATTAATTCCTCTACTTTTTCTTCTTCTTTTTCAGTCATTTTCTAGTTTCCAAAAGTATCTTACTATTTCAAAATTTATGATTTAATCAACCAGGTGAGGAAGCAGAAGATATAGAGCCAATATATGAAAACACAGACACATTTCCTGACTCAAGTTATAAGCTCAAATTATGGCTCCAAATATCCATCTTTATATTCTTGGTCCTCTCGGGCCAAATAGTTGTAACACTATTGGGTAAAGTTTACTACGACTACGGTGGTAAGAGCAAATGGATAGCTACACTTGTACCTTTTGCTGGTTTCCCTGTACTTGTCCCTCTCCTTTGCTTTTATTCCAACACAGATATTAATAAGAAAGAACCACAAGAAGTTAACAATATAGAGCAGCCTTCTTCTAGTTATAATTTGGTTTCTGCATTAGTTTGTGCCTTTCTTGGTTTACTTCTAGCAGCAAACAGCTTGCTATATTCGGTTGGTTTACAATACCTTCCAGCTTCTACTTATTCCTTAATTTCTTCTACTCAGTTAGCGTTCAACGCCATCTTTTCTTTCCTCTTCAATGGGCAAAAAATTACACCACCTATACTTAATTCTGTCGTGCTTCTTACTTTATCCTCTGTGCTCATTATTTTCCAAAATGAGTCGTCAACTGACGAAAAAGAAATCTCTTTACCTGGATTTTTGATAGGTTTTTTGGCTACAATTGTTGGAGCTGCTGGCTTTGGTTTGCTTGGTTCTTTAACAGAATTAACATTTCAGAAAATATTAAAGAAGGGATCTTTTAAAGTTGTTATGCAAATGACAATTTGTCAATGCTTTATTGCAACACTTGTTGGTTTAACAGGGCTTTTTGCTAGTGGGGATTGGAGGAATTTGGAGAAAGAAATGGAAGAGTATAAATTAGGGAAAGTGTCATATGTTGTGTACTTGGGTTTAGGAACTATATTTTCTCAAGCACAAACTCTAGGTTCTATTGGATTGATTTTCAAGGTATCTTCCTTGTTCAGCAATGTGATTTTAATTCTAGGGTCTCCTCTTACTCAAATATCAGCTGTTGTACTTTTGCATGATAGTGTGAGCGGTTTGAAGTTAGTTTCGTTGGTTTTAGGCTTATGGGGTTTTGTATCATATCTGTATCAGCAGTACCTTGATGGTTTGTTGGCAAATGCTGCTGAAATTAGAACCTCTGATCATGATGTTGATGAAGTAGAGTCCCACTAATGAAGAAATTTTCTATGGAATTTTTGTGTGTTATTAGCTCAATGATGTTTCTTGAGATTTTGCCAAAATCAATGTGCTTTAACCTCATTCTTGGACAAATGATGTTACGAATTAGCTTCACTCTTAGTTCAGATCAATTCTTCGCTGCAATTGCTTCGATACGTTGTTTCGATAATATACAGCAGTTGTATCTTAATATTTACTAAATGTACTATTGTACTAATGCATTGTCGGCTTGAGGTTTAAAAACCATAATAAGAAAAGGTTTTCTGGATCAAAATACTAATTTTTGACTTCTTTATACCCGTTCACTGGGTTTTAGTGTGGGCTTCTAGTGATTTACCTGTTTAGTTTATTATCTTTACTAAGCTTATTTTCACTTTATTTTTTAAAAAAACTATAAATTAAGATCTTGGGAAAAAAGTGAATAAAATTTTGATGAAAGCGCGCACTTTATTATTATAGTTTCTAAAATTTAAAGACAAATATGTTGTATAAGGCTTTCGGAAAGCCATTTGTTGCCTGCGCCCAGTCTAGGAAATTATACCCAATGACATTGAAAATGTATAGTTTTAATTTTTTGATCCCTGCTTGTCTCATCGGCAAACCTTTAAGGTAAAAAATAAAAAAATATTGACAAGCGATGAATAACAATTGTTAAACTGAAGTGCCCATGGAATAAGGGTAAAATAACTAAGAGTGACACGAAAGTGTCCTATTTGTGCAAATCACCCCATTTGCTGCCTGAGTCCAGTCCGGAGTAGAGCTAGATTTGTAATACTTGGACCATGATTGGTCTTTTGTTATTCTCAAACTTCATGCCGCAGCCCACGTTTACCCCTAGTTATTATGACGGAAATCCCTTTTCGTTAGAGCTAAATCCACCATTATGGCACTGCTTCTCAAATGGAATCCATGATAATTTGGGCTAGACAACAACCTAAACTTGACCTTTGTTTAAAATTTTGATCCAGTTAAGAAAAATTGTAAAAAAACAGCCTCCAATCAGAATTTTGAAGCACGGCGGTTAGAATTTTCGAAAGCGATTTTGATAATCGCTAGAATTTTGAAGCACCAGGAATCCAACCACAATGCTGGAGAATTTCCGTGATCCTTCAGGATTCTTGCTGAAAACTTTTCGTGAATCGTCAGGACTTTCTCACAACTTATAATTACCGGAGTCAACAAATCATCAATGGCACAAAAGTATATTATTGACCATAATTTAAATATTAAACTACAATATCAATAATTTGAATTATGAGTGCTCTTTCTTTATCTGTTATCTTCACAAATTAATAACTATTTCAAAATAGTTCGAGATTGTGAGAAACAAAAGCACATAAATGTGGTTGATAAGACTCAAACTATGGATAGTTCATAAATTGATCAAACTATGGATCACTGTAATATTTCCGTGGAACATGTTTCCTCTAGTACTCTAATTTGTAAAGATACATATAAACTATATATAATTGTTTACCCTCAAAATCGGATAACAATTAAATTTGTAAGTGATTTTAAGGATACGCGGATTAACTTGACACAAAGCGATAAATTAAGTTGCAATTGAATAAATAATGACTAAATAAATTCAAACCACACGAATTGGATAATTTCAGCCTTGAAGGAACAATCACCCTCGAGCCGGATTTACCACGATCGATATCAAGATACAGAAGAACAAGAGCTTAAAGACAGAGAAAATAATAATGTAGTGCTTTTGAGTGTGTGTTACAATATCCTTTATGAGTTATGAGACCCGCTTTATATAGCAAAAGAATCCTACTTTAGGCACAATTCTATAAAAGGTAAAAAATCTTTTGATTTACTGATTGCGGGTTCTTTATTGATACGTGTCGAGATCCCCGCTGTAACATCCGGCCGGTCACGGATATTTCGGTCTTCTGTTGGTTATGCTGACAATGTTTCTTCGAAGTCGTTCGAGGCTAGGACCGATTCCGGGATCATGGCCTCTATATTCTCGAAGGCAGGCGTCCTGCCCGCAGGTTCCAGTCCGGTGGGACTACGGGTCGATCTTCGGTTCTTTATTGTCATGCCTCGAGCTTGGCTTACCATGTCGGAGGCTAGGATGCACCACGAGTTCGATTTCGACCGTATACAGATAGTCCTCTTGTTTTTCGGAGAGTAGACGATGAGAAACGACATGAGATTCCGATCCTTACTTCGATACCCCGTGACATAAATGACAAAACAACCAAAACGTCTCGTCAATCAAGTCTTAATGGCATTAAATGCATGCCAGTCGCCGGTCGGCCATTCCTGAATGCGAACCGTCGCTGAAATACTATAAATACCTCTTTCTTTGTCCATTTTAACTTTACATCCAAACCTTCTACCCTCGTACCTTTAAGATTTCAATATTTTCTAGCACTCTTACTCCGGTTATTTGAGATCCTTTGCAAGAAATCTTGTCCATCTTCATCTTAAGCCAACAAGTACAATCCTTCAATTTCCTTTCTTTCTCCATTTTCCCTTCATTTTTAAAGAAATGGCAAAGACTTCTAAAATCGTTCCTCAGAAAGAAACCTTTCTACTTCACGGCTGGCTACTGAGACCGAGGAGAATGTTTCACGCACTGCCGTTGATGAACCAGTACCGGAACCCCCTTTGAAAATGTTCATCCCTGGGGGATGCCCGATCAATATTAATTTTAAGGTTAAAAACTTTCCTCCGTACAAGGCCGGTGTGAGGAGGTCTCGAGGTACATTTGCTCGATCACTGAAGATGTCCTCCCCGTGGTCTGAAAGGACTACAATTGGGCCAATAAGGACATAGTGGTTCCCGATCCTGATGAAGCTATTATCACCCATGTCGAGGGATACTTGAGTGTTTACACTTATCCCTTTACACTAGGCCCAGTGGACCCAGTCATCATCGATTTCTGTAAGAGATACGAGGTATGCCTCAATCAAATTCATCCTTCACTCTGGAGGATTGCGATCCTCCTCCGGTTCTTTGTGAGTAAGATCGATGGCTGTTTGTTCACCATCGACTATCTTATCCTCTTATACAGTCCCCGAATCTTCTGGGAGAGGAGGGGGGGGGGGACTGATAAAGCTTGTGCGTCGGGCCAGTAAAGCCTCGTTCTCGAGTATTGATGAAGATCGGGATCGGGGCTGGCAAGGCCATTTTTTCCGAGTGAGGACTTCGGACTTGATTCCGACTGAGCGTATGCCGTTCCCTGAGAAGTGGAATATATCACGTAAGTACACTTTTACTTTCGAAAGTCGATTTTATGCTTTTTTTCCTTCTTCTTTATCGGTTCTTTGGGGTGTCGCAGCCGCCGCTCGGGTCCCAGATGCTGTCCCTCGACTCAAGAAGTGGGTCGAGTGTATCGTATCACAAATGCCATACTCCGAGCGATCGTGGCGCAAGCTCTCGAAAGGCCGTTGGGAGTCCCGTTCCCATGGTGAGACTCCTTCCCTGAGTATGTAATATTCGGATTCCTAGTTAAGTCCTTACTACCCTTACTTCTTTTTGCAGGTTTATCCAAGGATGTAGAACTGAGGCCTCCATCCGATGGCGAGAACTTCCCTACCGAGTCCCCTACTCCGAGATAGGCTGAAGAGAAGAAAAGGAAGGGGGCTCCAAGTTCTCTGAGCTCGGAGAAAAAGAAAACGAGGAGAAGGTTGATGCGCAAATCCAAAAAAAGCACCAGTGCTCGAGCACCGACTTCGGATTCGCTCTTCCGGCGGAGAGATGAATCTAAAGAAGAAGAAGAAACTTTTGTCTTGGTGGCTCGCGTGCCTTGCCAGCTCGAAGGGCAAGGGGCCTCCAAACCAGAGAACCTCGAGACCGATGTGCCTCAAGTTAAGGAGGTCGATGAGGAGGCCGGGGCTGAGGCTTCCCGGGAAGCGGGCAGTGTCTTTAAGGAAGTACTCGGTGTGATAGACATCACTGAATCACCCTCGTTCACTGATTCCATGTATAACGAGGCCCAAACGGTGAAAAAAATGTCCTAACGAGGGGGCCCATGGGTCGGACGAACCCTTCCGCGGCTTTTTCGATGGCGTGGATTCCACCACCACGGAGGACGTCACCGGATTGGGTGACTTAGAGGTATTGAAGAAGTGTCCATCTTCGGGAGTAAACGGGCCTTTCTCGAGCCCGAAACTAATGAATCGGTTCCTAGCTCCGAGTGTGGATCCTGACCGGAATCGATCTATCATCATCTCCATTCCGGAGGATGCCCGAGTCATCTTCACTCCCGTAGGGGTGGGCAGTTACCTTTGGTGTCTGGTAACCGAAAAAGACCAAGCTAAGATGATTGAGGTAGACACGACCTGCTTGTTCAACGAAGCACAATAGGTGCTAAACTGGGTAACTTCAGATATCTCTTGATGACTTCAATTTGTACTTAGACTAATTCATAGATAACACTAACATTTTTCTTTGTATTTGTAGGCCTCGGTGCTTCACCATGAAACTTTTCTTCGGTATCGGGACGAATTGAACCAGCTTGAAGCCGAAGTCTGAGGGCTCACTAAGAAGAGAGATACTTACAAACTCCTTAGTGAACAACGTGAAGGAGAGGCTAAGAGCCTCCGAGCTGAGTTGGAGGTGGTTCGGAAGGAGCATGCCGATCTGGTTGAATAGGTAAAAATATTTGAAGTTAGTGACGATGAGATAGACACGGTGACTATTGGTCAGAATCCACAGGTCCAACAGAAGATCGATCGGATCGACCAACTACGAGCCGAGATGGATGCAGTGAAGGCCGAGGCCGAAGAATGGAGAGGAAGGATGGATCGCATGGCCTCGAAAAAAGGAGACTGCTCGGGCGCAGTTGACCTCGGCAGAGGTCCAGCTTCGGGCGACAAAGGAAAAGGTCGAGGCGCTAGCACAAAAAATTGAGGAGCTCTAGTCTCAGCTAAGCTTGGCCATCTCCGATCGATAAACTCTTGCCAAGGAGCTCGAAACGGCTAAGTCGGTGGTTGCAGTGACCAAAGCTGATGCCAACGAGCTAGTAGCCCAATATAAGGCTGATGCCGAGGCGGCCCAGGACCAACTGAAAGATATTGTCGAACACGCGAAGCGGTAGTCCTAAAGGGAGGCCCTCGAGGAAATTCATGCTCGGGGATTCGATTTATCGGCTGAGATCGACAGTGCTAAGGGACTCGAAGACAAGGCCAAGAAATTGGCGTACCCGAGGATGAAGAAGACTTCAAGGGTTCGAGCGGATCCAAGGGTGGAGGGGACTCCGAAGACCCTGGCTACGAGGCGGGCTCCAGTGAAGACTAGGCCGTTTAAGTGCCTTGTATATTTTCCTTTGTTTTCATACTTTTGTATTTTTGTACCCTTTTATTTTTGTCAAGGCCGTTTGGCCTTTGTAAGGATCTTTTCATATATAATATATATAAGGCTTCTTTTTTCCCTTCGACAGTTTTTAAGTTTATTTCCCTTTGCTTTATTCTTTATGTTTGAAAATATAGAAATACCTTAGCATGTAATAATTAAGGTCATGTTCGGAGGTTCAAACAGGCCTCGCCTTTGATATTATTTTGTTTAAGACTTCATGGGTGCTCGGTATGACTGGGAGCTTTCCCCAAAGTATTTAGAATTTTTTAGATTATAGTTGCCGAGGGTAGCATTTTGAACCGGTTTAGAAATTTTTGAAGGCCTTGTTTTTTGTTACGGGTGTCGGACGTCTCCGAGCTGTTTAGTACGGCAGTAGCCTTTCTAGTTCGGATGTTACCTAGTGGGCTTGTTACACCGAGTCATCCGGGCTTAACTGAGATAACCATTCTCAAATAGGGTTGGCCGTAGCCTTTAAAGTTCGGACACTGCCAAATAAACTTTGTGCCCCCGGATTTTATTATCACGGGATGTCCGAACCGGCCTTGGGAGGCAATCCCTGCGTGAAGTGGCCCTTGGGATCGATTTCTTCGGGGAATCAAATGTAAAAGGAAAAATTTTCAAAGGGCAAAATATTTATCCGCAAGGTAGAAACTTCCTTTCAATTTTGTGCGTAATAATATACAAAGTTATACATGTGTTCAAGTTTTGTGTTCGGGCTCTGGTGATCTATGTGGGCACGGTTCATTTGACCGTTTGGCCCTTACAGTAAATCCTATTGATCGAGCCTAGACCAGCACAAAGTTTCTTTCCTTGCCAAAATCGTAAATCGGTTTTCTAAGAGTAATGTCCCCCAGTGTTCGGGGTTGATCGTAGAGAAGCCTCGAATACTGTTGATAACCGGTCTTTGATTCTAAGTTAGCACGATCCATTGTTGCCTCGTTAAAAACCTTGACGGAAAACCCATTTGGGACAAAACCGGTTCAAGGGAAAAAGAGTGCAATGCGTGCTTTCAGGCCTAGAAAATTATGTCATTCTTTGATGTCTACCTGCAAGTGTTAGTCCAAAATGTAGATAAATAAAAGAAGTGATCGGGATCGTACCTTATCAGTAATATCATTTCAAGTGAGTTACGTTCCAGTTGTTCGGTAGTTGTTCACCGTTCATTGTTCTGAGTTTGTACGACCCTTTTTCGGTGTTCTCGATAATTTGATATGAACCTTCCCAGTTCGGTCCCAGCTTTCCTTCGTTCGGGTTCCGAGTGTTTAATGTGACCTTCCTCAACATTAAGTCCTCGATATTGAAGTGTCAAAGTTTGGCTCTTCGATTGTAATACCTCTCGATCCGTTGCTTTTGGGCGGCCATTCTAACGAGGGCGGCTTCACGCCTTTCATCTAATAGTTCTAGGTTCGTATTCATGGTCTCATTGTTTGATTCTTTGGTTGCATATCGGAACCTGAGACTTGGTTTTCCGACTTTAACCAGTATTAGGGCTTTGGCGCCGTAGACTAATGAGAATGGGGTGACCCCGGTACTGGACTTCGAGGTCGTACGGTATTCCCACAGGACTTCGAGGCAAGATTTCTTTCCATTTCCCTTTGACATCAGTCAATCTCTTTTTGAGGTTCTGTAGTATAGTTTTGTTCGTGGATTCCGTTTGCCCGTTCCCACTAGGGTGATAGGACGTCGACATGATTCTTTTGATTTTATGATCTTCGAGAAACTTGCTTACTTTACTGCCGACGAATTATTTCCCGTTGTCATACACGATCTCGGCCGGCATTCCGAACCGACATATTATATGATCCCAGATGAAATCAATGACTTCCTTCTCCCTGCCTTTTTCAAACGCCTGGGATTCCACCCATTTAGAAAAATAGTCAGTCATAAATAATATAAATTAAGCCTTACCGAGTGCCCATGGAAGGGGGCCGACGATGTCCATCCCTCATTTCATGAATGGACACGGTGGCAAGACCGAATGTAGTAGTTCCACGGGCTGATGAATCATCAGAGTATGCCTTTGACATCCATCACATTTTCGTACGAACTCCTTTGCATCCTTTTCCATGTCTATCTAATAGTAGTCGGCTCTGATTATTTTCTGAACTAATGATTCGGCGCCCGAATGGTTTCCGCAGCTGCCTTTCTGGATTTTCCTCAGAACGTATTCGGTGTCCCCGGGTCCTAGACATATTGCGAGTGGGCCATCAAACGTTCTCCGAAACAATGTACCATCTTCGGATAGGCTGAACCGGGCTACCTTCGTACGCAGAGTCCTCAATTCCTTAGGGTCCGAAGGCAATTTTTCGGTCCTGAGATATTCTACATATTTGTTTCTCCAGTCCCAAGTTAGGTTTGTTGAGTTTATCTCGGCGTGACCTTCTTCCACTACCGATCTCATGAGTTGCACGACCGCCCCCGAGTTGAACTCATCGTCCTCGATCGACGACCCCAAGCTAGCAAGGGCATCAGCCTCGCTATTATTTTCCCAAGGCACGTGTTGTAGAGGCCATTCTTTGAATCAGTGTAATGTTACCTGTAATTTATCCAAGTATCTTTGCATTCGTTCTTCTGTGACCTCGAAGGTCCCATTAACTTGGTTCACCACAAGGAGGGAGTCACACTTAGCTTCGATCACCTCTGCCCCCCAAGCTTTTGGCCAGTTCAAGACATGCAATCATGACTTCATACTCGGCTTCATTGTTAGTCAATTTTACTGTACGGATAAATTGTCTAACTATATTACTTGCGGGCGGTTTCAATACAATTCCAAGTCCGGACCCCTTCGCGTTTGAGGCGCCGTCCGTAAAGAGGGTCCAGATTCCCGAAGAGGTCCCCGAGTTCAATAACAACTCTCTTTCGACCTCGGGTATTAAGGCCGGTGTGAAAGCGGCCACAAAATCTGCCAAAATTTGGGCCATAATGGCGGTCCGAGGCCGATATTCGATGTCGTACACACTGATCTCTACGGCCTATTTGTCCAACCGTCCCGAGAGCTTGGGTTTATGCATTACATTCCTCAAGGGGTAAGTGATTAAGACACATATGGGGTGATATTGGAAGTACGGTTTTAGCTTCCTAGAGGCGCTTAGCAAAGCTAGCGCCACCTTTTCTAGGTAAGGGTACCTAGTTTTGGCCTCGCCAAGGGTCCGACTAACATAGTAAATTGGAAATTTCGTACTTTCTCCTCTCGGACCAGGACTCCACTTAGCTCTATCTCCAATACTGTCAAGTATAGGTATAGTTGTTCGTTAGTCTTCGGCGTGTGGAGCAGCGCCGGGCTAAATAGATATCGCTTGAGCTCCTCCAAGATCTATTAACATTCAGGGGTCCATGAGAAGTTATTCTTTTTCTTCAACAGTGAGAAGAAACGGTGGCTCTTGTCGGACGACCTCGAGATAAATTGTCCCAAGGCGGCTATGTGTCCAGTTAACCTTTGTACGACCTTCACGCTGTCCACAACAGCGATATCTTCGATGACCTTGATCTTATCGGGATTGATCTCGATCCCCCAATTGGACACCATGAATCCGAGGAATTTACCCGATCCGACTCCAAATGCACATTTCTCCGGGTTCAGCTTCATATTGTATTTCTTCAGTAGGCAGAAAGTTTTCTACAAATGTTTCAAATGGTCCTCTGCTCGCACAGACTTAACCAACATATTATCAATGTAAACCTCCATTGATTTTCCTATTTGTTATTCAAACATCTGATTTACTAGGCGTTGGCAAATGGCGCCGACGTCTTTTAATCCGAACAACATCACGTTATAGCAGTAGGTGCCGTACTTGGTGATGAAGGAAGTTTTTTCCTGATCACCCGGGTCCATTCGAATTTGATTGTACCTGGAATAAGCGTCGAGAAAACTGAGAATCTCGTGGCCGGCCGTTGCATCGATCATGCGATCGATGTTAGGCAAAGGGAACGAGTCCTTGGGATACGTCTTATTCAGATTTTTATAATCTACACACATTCTTAATTTGTTCCCCTTTTTGGGGACTACTACGTTTTCTAACCAGTCCGGGTATTTTACCTCCTAGATGGACCCTATTTTAAGGAGTTTAGATACCTCGTCCTTGATGAAAGCATGTTTGACCTTGGACTGGGGCCTCCTCTTTTGCTTGATCGGGTGGAACTTAGGGTCCAAGATCAGCCTCTGAGTGGTTATTTCCGGTGGGATCCCGGTCATATCAAGGTGGGACCAGGCGAAACAATCTTCGTTAGATATAAGAAATTGAATGAGGTTTTTTCTGAGCTCGAGATTTAACCTCGTGCCCAGGTATACCTTTCGATCGGGCAAGCGTTCGATCAATACCACTTGCTCCAGTTCCTCGACCATCTATTTAGTAGCATCGGAATCATCGGGGGCTATGAAAGACCTGGGAACCCCGTAGTCATCGTCATCACCCATCTCCCGCCTTTCCGGTCGGGACGGATTTGGCGTTGGTAATTGCTATTTGGTCTCTCCCTTGGTAACCAGATCCAGCCCCTTCGGTGTAGAAAGTGTGGATATCGGTACCTCCTCGTCGATTGCGAACATCTCTTTTGCATCCGGTTATTCTTTGTAAACTGTTTTTATTCCTTCCGGCACTGGGAACTTCAACACCTGGTGTAGAGTCGAGGGGACCGCTCTCATGTTGTGAATCCAAGGTCTCCCGAACAAAGCATTGTATCTCATGTCCCCTTCAATCACATAGAACTTTGCTTCCTGAATGGTCTCGGCGGTGTTCACCAGTAATGTTATCTCTCCTTTAGTGGTCTCACACGCCATGTTTAACCTGTTTAAGACTCGGATAGTGGGCATAATCTGATCTTGTAGACTGAGCTGTTCCACGACCCTCGAACTGACGATGTTGGCTGAGATACCTAGATCATGTAATACACACTTAACTCGAGATTTATTTATAAGTATCGATATTACCAGTGCATCATTGTGGGGCTGCACGATCCCTTCAGCATCTTCGTCATTGAAGGACAATGTTCCCTCCAACACATAATCCCGAGTTCGCTTTTCCCTTGTCATAGATACTTTGGTGCGCTTCAGCATCGGCCCCTGGGGAACATCGACCCCTCCCATGATCATGTTGATGACGTGCTGAGGCTCCTCCTATTTGTTCTGTTTACCAAAATCTCTGTTCCTAAATTTTTTCTTGGCTCGATCGCTCAGGAACTCTCGGAGATGCCCGTTGTTGAATAGCCGGGCTACTTCCTCTCTCAATTGTCGGTAATCTTTTGTCCTCTGATCGTGAGTGCCATGATATTTGCACATTAGGTTAGGATCCTGATCACGCCCAACTCTAGTCCTAAAAAGGATAAGCGATTGCTACAAATACAATCCGGTCTAAGAGTTCGGAGTCGAATCCCACAGAGAACTAAGGTTTAGCTACAACTCTTCACTATCACCAAGAAGACAAGCTTGAACAATTCCTAAGTTATAAATATTAAGATTCTTATATCTAACTAATTAACTAATAAACTAAAGCAGTAAATTAACAACTACAAATACTAAGGGTTGGAGACTAAATTCAGGAGGTCTAGAGTTATGATTTACCCAATTGTCGGAATCCTTCCCGCTATGTTTCCTACAATTTCGCCTATGTATTCTCTACTGATCGTGAGCACTTTAGGTGTCGTAATTCTCTCTCAAGAAACTACAATAATTTACTAGGTATATTCTCTCGAACTACGCTAGTTGACTTTATCAAACTGCTCACTATGACCACGTCAAGGCTTTGTTATTTTTAAACCTACCTTTAAACCCGCTGTATTGATTTCTCACATACGTTAGGAGTGACACTATTCAACAACCACCTAAATATGTATCCTTTCTCAAGAAACACATAATAGATAGGCACAGTCAATCGATGGCCATTCAATCAACTGAAATAAGCACGTAGTTGACAAATAGATAAATTCAAAGGTTAAATTATATTAAAACATAATAAGAATTCATCCTCCAAGAGGTTCCATCAAAAATCTAGATAATTAATTAGTTACTCATAATAGTATATAATACTACAATACTAAAAGTCATAACCAACAATGAAAAGCAGGAAGAAGAAGGGGAAAAACTCATGGTTAAATCTTCCTCCTTGATCCTAGCGTGTTCTTGCCTCCTTGGATGTTGTCTTACCCTAAAGTGGTGTCGAAGTCCTCAAAATACTATTTTTCATGTATATATACCAAGTAGGGTCGGGCCCAAACAATTATACCTTCTCCTACGCGAAAAAGGATACTTTCCCCGTACAAGACGTGCGCGGCCGCGCACTTGGCCGCGCACTTTTCACACTTTCTGCCCCATATGCGCGGTCAGTGCGCGGCTACGCACTTGCCGCGCACTTTTTACCCTGTTCTATTGGGAATTGAAAAAAAATACATAAAAGTTGTAGCCCTTTGAATTATCTTTCCAACCATATATTGTGGAGCCCAAATGGAGTTCTGGTTGAAAGGTTATGTGCATTTTACTAGACAGTGCGCAATATGCCTGCTCGATTCTTCGTTTGTTCTAAACTGTCATCTGTTGATCCCCAAACACGATCCCGGCTTAATTCCTTGGGCTTTTACTCAGACTTCAAAGCTCCAAATCATTTGAATTCATTCCATAACATCTACATAGTTCGGAATCACTTCTACAAGGCGTAAAATACCCAATTAGTACAAAACACTAGCGATTAAAGCTCAAACACACCTAAAGTGTAGTAAATTAGAGTGTAATAAGCAACTAAAATACGTAATTATAGCCTATCATCAGATCTCTTTGGGCTGGATCGGACTATAAAAGTCGGGGCCATTTGGTGTCTCTAATATATCCGATGGCGGTGGCGTCGATGTTAAAGTTGTACTCTGATAATGTGGGTGCTTCCTTCGGCCCGATGGGCCTGTCGAAACCGTTTTTGCTCATGAGTCTCCGGTTGTTTTGTCCTCGGTCACTTCTTTTTTCATTTTTTATGGGGTTTCATCCAGATCCACTACCTCTCCGGTCTCTATTGTATGGCTGATACCGATCCCTGTTCGACCGTGGTTCACGATCAATGTCTCTCCTGACTTTGTCAACTGTTTTGGCGGGATAAACAGACTCGGATGGGCCCCAGAGTTGATCATCTTCAACCTTGATTTTTGATTGATACCGATTATGCATGTCGGCCCAAGTGACAGCTGGGTATTCCACCAGATTTTGCTTCAATTGTTGTGATGCCAACGAGCTTCGTATATTGAGTCCCTGGGTAAAGGCCTGAACGGCCTAATCGTCTACGACCGGAGGCAAGTCCATCTGTTCCATTTAAAACCAGGACACGAATTCCCTAAGCATCTCATTATCCCCTCTGCTTTACTTTGAAAAAGTCTGACTTCCTGGTCTCGACCTTGATAGCCCCGGCGTGCGCTTTTACGAATGAATCTGCAAGCATGGAAAACGAGTCAATAGAATTGGGAGGCAGGTTATGATACCATATCATATCTCCCTTGGATAAAGTTTCCCCGAACGTTTTCAGCAGGACAGACTCGATCTCGTCATCCTCCAAGTTGTTTCCTTTGATGGCACATGTGTAGGAAGTCACATGCTCATTCGGATCGGTTGTTCCGAAGTACTTAGGAATTTCGGGCATGCAGAACTTTTTTGGGATCGTCTTCATAGCCGCGCTCGGAGGAAAAGGTTTTTGAACAAACTTCTTGGAATCTAGGCCCTTCAATATCGGAGGTGCCTTAAGGATTTGGTCGACCCTGGAGTTATATGTTTCCACCTTTTTGTCATTGGCTTCGATTTTCTTCTCCCCCGATTCTATCTGTTTTTGTCAACTCTTCGAGCATTTTTATAATCTCGGGATTAGTCCCCGATTCATTTTCATTCATCCTTTCCGTGATCGGTTCATTTCTATGGGTGACTTCCCGGGGTGGCTCGGGCTCAACCCTGCTTGGTGCTCGGCTTTGGTTCTACAACTGATCTATCACTGCCTATTTAGCTTGTAACATTTCGAAGATCACTCGCATGTTGATCATATCATTTTCACCGCTGTGCGTATTCAGGGAAATTAATCGAACCTCTTTGCGCATGCTATTCTTGAGATCGGTAGGCAAATTTGTATCGATGGCCACATGCGAACTAGCGTCGCTGGGCTCCGCCACCGGAACTCCGTCGGGATCGACCGGGGGTACCTCGTTACCGGGTTCTGCATTATTGTTTTCGCCATGGTGGCCGAGCTCCATGTCCGTGTTTAAAGGGGCACACTATGGGTTTGACATTTTGATTTTAACCTAGAATCAAAAACACTTCAAAGAACAAGTGTATAATAGGGTGTGTTACGGAAATTTATATCAAATTGCCGCTATTATCCTTAGCCCCACGGTGGACGCCAAACTGTTTACCCTCAAAATTGGATAACAATTAAATTTGTAAGTGGTTTTAAGGATATGCGAATTAATTTGACACAAAGCAATAAATTAAGTTGCAATTGAATAAATAATGACTAAATAAATTCAAACCACACGAATTGGATAATTTCAGCCTTGAAGGAACAATCACCCTCGAGCCAGATTTACCATGATCGGTATCAAGATACAGAAGAACAAGAGCTTAAAGACAGAGAAAATAATAATGTATTGCTTTTGAGTGCGTGTTACAATGTCCTTTATGAGTTATCAGACCCGCTTTATATAGCAGAGGAGTCCTACTTTAGTCACAGTTATATAAAAGGTAAAAAAACCTTTTGATTTACTGATTACCGATTCTTTATTGATATGTGTCAAGATCCCCACCGTAACATCCGGCCGGTCACGGATATTTCAGTCTTCTGTTGGCTATGCTGACAACGTTTCTTTGAAGTCGTTCGAGGCTAGGGCCGATTCCGCGATCATGGCCTCGATATTCTCGAAAGTAGGCGTCCTTGTCACGACCCAAAATCCCACCACATGCGTCGTGATGGAACCTAGTCTTTAAGACTTGGTAAGCCGATTTCTATTACATTTTAAAGCCTTTTTTAATTAAATAAGTAACCAAAACTAACAGAGGAATAAAAATGAATATACAACCTCCCAAGACTGGTAGTACTGAGTCACGAACTCTAACTGAATACATGAAATGATCTCAAGGATCGAATACTCAATACTGTTTGATTAATAATTAACAGTACAATAAAATGAAAAGATTTCAAGGGACTGCGACGATCAAGCAGCTCTACCTTGAATCCTTGCGATCACACTTTAACTCTGTCCGAGTCCGATAGCTTCAATACCTGGCTCTGCACAAAAATATGTAGAAGTGTAGTATGAGTACACCACGGTCGGTACCCAGCAAGTATCAAGACTAACCTCGGTGGAGTAGTGACGAGGTACAATCAAGACACTCAGTAATATATTAACCTGTGCAGTGTAGCAGTATAATAATAATAATAATAATAATAATAATAATAATAATAATAATAATAATAATAATAATAATAATAATAATAATAATAATAGAAACAAATGGCAATGATGACAACAAGAATAAATAAATGATGTAAACAACAAGGCAACAAGAACACCATAAATATTGCTCAAACGAATAAGGAACACAAATACAACTAATCAATCAAGTCCCTCAAATATACGTCTTTCCAACGTAAGTACTTCAAGTATAAATCTTTCAAATAATATTTTAGGAATATAATTCCTTCAAATAAAAGTCACCGTGTGATACCTCATTTCATAATCATAAAAAAATACGGGTCTCAACCCACTTCCATATTTCCACGGCACCTCGTGTCCATATTTCTATCATAACTGCACGGACAACTCACGTGCCAATAATATCAATGTATATAAGATCCACATGATCAATTTATTTCCACTAAATTGAGTTTATAATTTTTAAATCAAGTAAGAAATCAACAAAGAAATGAATTTATTTTAGAAATTATTTGGGTGAAGAAAATAACATTGTACCTAAATTAAAGCATCAGATAAACTACTGATTTGGATGTAAAACTATTTAATGTAAAACATAATAATAATTTATTTTATTTAAATCAACTCAATCATCGAAAATTAGTAAGAAAAATCAGAAATATACTTCTTCAGAGTCTCGTGCTAAAAAGCTAAAGCCAACACAATACAACTAGGAGCACACAACACATAATAATAAAGTCAACTAGTACATCTCGGAAGAAGACAAAAATTTACATATTAAATGAAACAAAATCACCCAAGACAAGAACATAAATAAAGAAATATCAACAGGGTACTCCCGAGGTACCACCTCGTAGTCCCAAATCATAAATAAATTCACAATATCTTATTTCCTTATATCACTGCGGGAGCCTTCACATTTAATTTTAAAGAAATTATTTTTTTCGAAATAGCATCCCGCGTTTTAGCCACCCTTATCATACCGCATGACTTCTAGTAGTTCCCCTACTAGCCACGTGTTTCTAGCCACCCTTATCTCCCCGCATGTGTTTCAACACCCTGACCTTATATTACCGCATGACTTCTAGTAGTTTTCCTACTAGCCACGCATTTCAAGCCACCCTTATCTCACCGCATACGTATCAATATCACAATATTTCACAAATCGCACCTCAAGTGCCCAAATATCAAAACATAATACAACTTGCACCTCAAGTGCCCAAATATTACAACACATCACAAATTGCACATCAAGTGCTCAAATATTACAACATATCACAAATTGCACATCAAGTGCTCAAATCTTACAACATATCACAAATTGCACATCAAGTGCTCTTTCCACAGAAATCAACAATACATTATTTTTTCATAATAAGGAGTCCACGACTCGATCATTATGTGTACAACATCATAATAAAATGTTCGGGAGTGAACACCTCAACCGAATAATATTTCATAATTTGGCACTTTGCCTCAATATGATTAACGACATTTTTAATTCAATATCAAATTTTTAACAACGTGAATTGAAAAGTAATTCATCAAGGAACAACACCTCTTTTACATCACAACTTCAAGAAATAAATAGATTTATTCATCTTATTAACTAAATTTTTTATTTAAATTATCTATAGGTAAAATCAATAATGAAAGTGTTTTCCATAAAAATGGCAACTCAAACAAACATAGAGTTCACGTAAAAGTCAAGTGACAATCACACCAAATTATCATATAAAAATAACCTTGGCAAATAAGGAATGAGGCATGACAAATAAGGGATTTAATAAGTTATAATAATTTTCCAATTTAATACTTAAGGGAGTCTACGAATTTCAACCGATATAATATACACATATAAACCAAGTACGTACTCGCCACCTCGCGTACATGGTTTTCAATTACACAATTTTCACATAAGACTCAATGCCTAAGGGGTAATTTTTCCCACTCAAGGTTAGGCAAGATACTTACCTTTTTGAAGTTATGCCGATATTTCAAAATAGCCGCCTTGCTTGAATAAATCCTCCGGACAGCTCAAATCTATTCAAATTAATTCAATTTAGTCAATACTAATTATAGGAATTAATTCCATATGAAAATATTAATTTTTTAACAAAATTCGAAATTTAACTGAAAAATCGTCTGTGGGGCCCACGTCTCGGAATCCGACGAAACTCACAAAATCCGACAACCCATTCAATTACGAGTCCACCCATACCAATTTTATCAAATCCGATAACAACTCGACCTCAAAATCTCAAATTTTCGTTTTTGAAAGATTTTGTGAAAATCTTGATTTTTCTTCTATAAATTCACGGATTCATGATGTAAATGAGTATGAAATCATGAAATATAATCAATATAGGATAATGAACACTTACCCCAATATTTTCCCGTGAAAATCGCCCAGGAACCGTGCTCCAAAAATCCAAAACGAAATGAAGGAAATGACCATTTTTTGTCCTTAAATTTCTGCCTATCCGTCACTAAAAGTCCATTTTCCGTCACTAAAAGTCCACACCAGAACTTGCTTGCACTAGCCTTCTTTCAATCGATCATAACTTTATGTACAAATGTTCAAATGATGAATGGTTTAACTTTCTGGAAACTAGAATTAAAATACTTTAACTTTCATGTTTTGATAATTTTCTGATTCCTTATGAATTGCGAGATATAAGATTCCAAAGTCGGTTCCACGCATAAAATATTTCTGGCAAAATTTTTGGCGAAACTGCCCTACCAGCCTTCATTCAATCCATCATAACTTTCTGTGCAAATGTCCAAATGATTAGTGGTTTAATATTCTAGAAACTAGAATCAAAGAGCTACAACTTTCATGTTTTGAAACCTTTCATATTCCTTATACATTTCGAGATATAAGCTTCCAAAGTCGGCTCTGCGATTGTACCAGTTGCTGTCCAAAAACAGCTTCTGCAGCAGAAAAATTCCAGCAACTCTTTTTTGTCCGAATCCATTCCGTTAACCTTTCGAAATCCACCCGAAGCCCTCGGGACCTTAACCAATTATACCAACATGTCCCAAAATACAATACGAACTTAGTCGAGGCTTCAAACCACATCAAACAACAACAAAACGACGAATCGCGCCTCAAATCAAAATCTATGAACTTTGAACTTTCAAATTCTATATCTCATGCTGAAACACATCAAATCAATTCGAAATGACTTCAAATTTTGCACACAAGTGATAAATGACATAATGGACCTATTTCAATTTTCAGAATCGGATTCCGACCTCGATATCAAAAAGTCAACTCCCCGGTCAAACTTCCCAAAAATTTAACTTTTGGCATTTTAAGCCTAATTCTATTACGGACCTCCAAATAATTTTCCGGATACGCTTCTAAGTCCAAAATCACCATACGAAACTATTGACATCATCAAAATTCTATTCCGGAGTCGTTTGCTCAAGAGTCAACTCTCCGGTCAACTCTTTCCATTTAAGCTTCTAATTAAGGATTGTTTATTTTAAAAATTCCGAATCTTCCGAAATATAGCGGGTCATAATACTTATTACTAAGTTGCTCGAGACCTTAAGTCGCTGAACGAGGCATTAATTCTTAAAACGACAAGTCGGGTCGTTATATTGCTGCCCCCGGGTTCCAGCCTGGTGGGACTAGGGGTCGATCTTCGGTCCTTTATTGTCATGCCTCGAGCTTGGCTTACCATGTCGGAGGCTAGGATGCACCACGAACTCGATTTCGACCGTATACAATAATATTTCCATTTTCAACCACACAAAAAAAAAATTAGCACAATGTAATATGTCAAATAAACCCATCAACAAACACGCAACAAGATTAATTGACCCTTTCTTTTTAACCCTTTGTACTCTGATCTGTTATTTGATTTACCAAGTCTAATCATATATTATATACTTATATTATATACTTATAAAGAGAGAAATCACTCTCTTTGAATTGGTATACTACTTTTTCTGGTGTGAAGTTACCCTCATAAACACTTGTCGATTAAACCATCATTTTTATCTAATAATGCCTATTTAGAAAGGTTTTATGTCACAATTGGCCGGTGAAAGATATCAGAAAATGATAGAGCAAAATGTCAGACACGTGTTAATAATGACTTGTACTAACGATAGAAATTATTGAGGACTACTATTAAAATAAACAGATATTGAACATATAGTGAATTTGTCAATGGCATCGTAGTCTGATGGAATCTGTATCTATTATTTGCAAATATCTCAGGTTTAACTCCTTCATAAACGGGTATTTCTTATTTTAATATGGATTTGGTATTGAAAAGGCAAAAAAAAGAATACGTAATTGATTCGAGAGATGAACATATTGTTGTGCAACTAATATATTATGGAAATGATATGAGTGGACTTTGTCTCCATTATTGGGCTTTGTTAAAAGTTCAACTATGTCTTGTATAATGTTTGGGAAATATATTAAAGATAAAATTTGCTGAATGATATGTACTAATATTGTTATCAAAAGGAGTTTGAAGTCAAAGTATGCAATAATTAAGGAGGAAAAGGGGACTAAATTGTCACGGGTTAGCACTTGTTGGCCACTCCCTATTAACTTTATTTCTTTCTTAGTAGAGTCAACTTATAGTTATAATTAGGAGTAATAGATTGATGCTTTTCATAATAGATTGATGCTTTCACCAAATGATTTTATATGACATGATTCATTAATATAACATATGACATGATTCATTTAATATAACAATTGCTGTTACTATTAAGTTTGAAATGAAACTTGATTAACTACAAATTAAGCAAACAAAACAATTTTGTCTAGATTACCGAAATATGTACGTATACGGATAAAAACCGAGGCCGGTGAGTACCCCGATTTACCGGTGAGGCAAATGGAGCAAGGAAATGATTGTAGGGAATTGGCATCGAAGCCAGGAGGCTTTTGCATCGAGGCCCGAGCAAAACATCTGCCCTCGGAACTATTGAGACCATGCCCCCGGATCCGGTTCGAGTCCCACGACCTCAAGGAGCATTATCGAACGACCACACATGATTAATAAAGGACCGTGATATCCGTGTCTAACCGGATATCACGACATGAATCTCGGTCCGTATCAGCGGTAGATCAGTGATTAGCGAAGAGGAAGATTTTTACCTATTTTAGAATTGTACTTAGGATAAAACTCCCCTACTATATAAAGGGGAAACTAATTATTCATTAGAGAAAGTGTAACACAGATACCAAGGCAATATACACCTATTTTTTATGTTTCTAAAGGATTGTTCAAAGTTCTTGCTTTGGTTAATAAGTTCTTCATAAACACTGGTTCGGAACCAAAGGCGAGCTTCTCGTTAAGCCTTTAACCAATCCCGGGCTTGCTGTTATCGTTGGTTTGGTTATTTATTCTATATTTTATTTGCTTATCTAACATCATTAATCACTTGTATTGAATTAATTTACATATCCTTAAAACCGCGTACAAATTCATTTGTTATCCATTTTTAAGGGTAAACAATGTAAAATGGGTAAAAATCATAAAATAGAATTATAAAATTTGAAGTAAAGAAGGTCATGTGTTTTACATAAAGCTCCCTTTCTCTAAATTTACTTAATCGTCCTCGTCGTAGTAGTAGTAGTTCGATGACTATCTATTCAAGAGAAGAGCTTGAAAGTCACAGTACTACTTAGTTGAACATGAATTGATTTTGCTAAAACGAATTAAAAACTGGTTAATTACATTGAGTTACTTAGTTAAGAAAAACCAGTAGTAACTTTTTAATTTTTTTGGTAAAATAAGATTTTTTTTACCAATTGGTCTTCATGTAGAAGTTTGTAGTAGAAGGTAGATGTTTGCTTAGCTTCAGCTGTTGGAACAATATATATGTTCAACAGTCTGTGTTGTTGTATAATGAAAGGATAAGGAAGTTTGTTTTTAGACAACAGGAAACAGACGTTAATTAATTGTATGGAGTGATCATACAATCAAAATCAACTTTTCTTAAAGCAAAATTAGTTACGAATATCATATTGCATGAGGCAAGAAGTTTAATAGTAACTGCATATGCTTCATGTGACTTCTAATAGAAACCTGGGAATTTACAGCTTTGCGTTGCAAGCTACAACAATTGCATGAGAAGGAAAAACGAGATGAACATATGTACATAACCTTCTTCGATTTGGTAAGTAATTCCTTATTCATAACGTGCAAGAAATTTATTAAATTTCAGTTTCATCATCATCTCCTTTAGCTGAAGCTCCTTCATTCAAAGTGTTGAGCGAATCTTGAGGTAACTCACTACGATACTTCTGCACCACTAAAACTGATGCCGTAGTTGAAATTTCAGGGGAAATTAACAAGTTTCCCAAAGGCCCCAGTTCTGGACAGTCAGTCTTTGTATCAAATGCCGAAACCAATTGACCCTCAGACATTCTCCCGACTAGGAACAGGTTACACTTTTTATACGCGCGAATTGCTTCTATAGTTTCTGTAGCATCTTTCACTGTGCTCTCCTCAAAAATGATAGAACCGTCACCAGTTGATTTTTGTTTCATGTCCGCGAGGAACTCTTCATCTGTTGACTCGCCCTCGGGGCCAGAGTCATCGATGATGTCCACGTGGACAGTGGGCCCAACAACCTCAGGGTCCGTTACAAAACGGACCACGGTTAAAGTAATGCCAGGGTGCTCCGCCATGCGCATTCCATAAGCGAGCGCTTCACGGTCATCTTGACCCCCAAAGAACAAAACCAGTACCGAATAATCAACTTCGCTAGCAGATACATGAGATGCTCCGCCGAGCCCGCGGTCAATTAATATGCTAACAGAACATGGTGCGTGTTGTAGAACTCTTCGATTGACAAGTCTAAGATCAGCTCGTGTCGTTTCAAATTGTCCGTCAATTCTCTGATGTTTATGGAACGGTAAAATTATCATTGAAACTCTTTTTCTCTCCGCGCTAGCAATTATGTCCTCGTGCATACTTGTCATAGCGGAGATTGCAGTTGTTGGTCGAATTGACACCTTACTGAGTTGTCCGAATGTCTCAAATGCTACAATGACTTGGTTCGATTCCCCTACTTGTCCTTTATTCCAAAAGGGAAGCCCGTTCTTTCTGGCCTTGTGAACCATTAGAATTGCTGAGGATCTTTCAGTAAGCTCCAAGAGGTGCATCGCGTAGACGCGGAGCCCTTCTTTTTTCTCTGTTCCTCGAGAGGCTTCGATGAGATTTATCAGAGTGGGGATATTTCTTGTGCCGTGGAAACATGTCAAGATTCGGAGTTGCGCCTTGCTTGTGTCTTTCCTCATTACTGTTCTGTGCTTGTATTCTGTTACAGCCATTTTAGCTGGTTTATAGATGGCTATAACTATTGGGGTTGTCATGAATGTTGTGAAGAGAGCCATCAACACCATGATTGCAAATATTTGATCGTTCAATACCTACAAAATTAATCCGCCACGATATTATTTTACGTGCAACTTGAAAGGTCAAATATAACAAAAATCTATGCCATCTGTTTCTTTCATTTATATGATGATGTTTGACCGAACAAAATGGTTCAGAAAGAAATACTATATACAAAATTAATGCCATGGTGTTTTTATGCCTATAAGAGCACGTGATTATGAAATAGTTAAAATGAAGCTTACCCCTTTATCTTTGCCAATGTTAAGAACAATGAGTTCTACTAAACCTTTAGTGTTCATCAAGAAACCAAGAGTTAAGGATTCTTGAAGAGGCAACTTGCACATGAGAGAGACAAAAACAGTACCAACAATCTTGCCAAAACATGAGGTAGCAATGACTAGAACAAGAAGACCCCAAGATTGAGCTCCTTGAATAGTGGCTACATTTGTTTTTAATCCACTAGACACAAAGTATAGAGGAAGGAATAGTCCTGACACAAGATCCTCTACTTTTTCCACTAAAGCACCTGCAAATGGCCCTTCTTTTGGTACAAGAACCCCAACCACAAAAGCACCAAATAGAGCATGAATACCAATTGCATCAGTCACAAATCCTGCAGCCAAAACAATTGCCAATGTAGCGCACACATATAACTCATTCACTGGCTCTCCCTCAGAACATTGCCTTGCCATCCAATTGAATATAAGAGGTGCAGTGAATATGCAAATCAGGACAAATCCTGTCCCACATAAGAGGACCCATAATGAAATTATGGGAGAACCAGAACCTGAAATAGAAGCGGATCTAAAATTTAAATTTGATATATTCAAAGTTTATGATTCTTAAGAATTTAATATTTACATAAATTTAAGTAGTTTTCCGTTTTAAAATACCGAGTTCAGTTGAAACTACAAAAACAAAAAGCTACATACGCCTCTGACCTGAAAGTGCAATAGCAAGAGCGAGTAGAATCCACGCAGCCACATCATTGACCGCCGCAGCGGACATCGCCATTCGACCAACATCGGTCGTCAAAAGCTTGAGTTCAGCTAAAATACGAGCCAAAACGGGGAAGGCAGTGATAGATAGAGCAACTCCCATGAAAACTAGAAAAGGGCCTTGATTAACCCCTTCGGCAATTGTGGCTCGGAGAGCAAAAGATGTCCCAATTCCTAATACGAAAGGAAGAGTGATTCCAGCAAGAGCAATACTTAGAGCTTTCTTTCCAGTTCGACGAAGAGACCTTGGGTCTAACTCAGTCCCAACGAGAAAAAGAAAGAATAGGAGGCCAAGGTTAGCCAATGTATCCAATACTGTGAGGCTACTTTTTGGAAATATCGCATTCAGATACTTTTGGTTGCGGCCGAGAGCAGAAGGACCTAGTAGAATTCCTCCCTGCCAAAACAAAATTCAATTGTCTCCTTTTCCAAAATGGCATCAGAAAAATGGCGGACTTATGGAGGGAACTTTGGGTTCGATTAAATATGTCGAACTATATATGTGTACGTATACAATAATAATAATAATTTAAAATTTATACTTATAATACGATGACATTCTTTTAAATCCCGTGATTATAAATTTTAATTTAAATTCTTTTAAACTCCGGAGAGTACGTAATGTTCCAGGTGAAGCAAATATATTGCGACCACAGAGAAGTATTTTCACGAAACCATATATTATTAATAAGAAAACTTGACTCCTAAAATCGACATGTGTTTATCGGTATATATATTAGTAAGGAAGAAAGAAATAATTAGTTATACTCATTCCACAGAAAATTAATCAGAAAGCAATTTGTATAATTTTTATAGTTTTATTGTTTTTAAGTTGATTCATTTCATTCCGTCAACCTCTGATCAAAATTCAAAAGTGATGCAGGACAGAACAACTGTTCACCAACTTTAACTACTCCCTCCATTTTAAGTTAAACGTATAATTTCTCCAATTGGATGCAGAGAGGAACCTGAAGATTCGCATCACACTATTATATAATTTCCTTCACCAAATTATAAGTGCCTGTTCTAAAGTCAACATGAGGGGCAATCACTAAATTAGTTTGGATATTATGATCTCATATATGAAATCTAATGTTCTAAACAACATCTTCCTAAGAGTTGCTTCGCATTAGCCAGGTTAAAGCCTACACGAGTTACGTTTGAAAAGAAACAACAACAACAATAATAATAATAATAATAATAATAATAATAATAATAATAATAATAATAATAGAGAACGTGTGCTTAAGTGGACTTTATATTATTAACAAGAAAAGTTTGGATGCATGAATTAATGTTATACCAATCATTCTACGCCAGTTATCCTTTGAACTTGGAGGCGACAATAATTAATTTGTCAAAATAAGTTCCACTTGAAAGAAGAAACCAATAAACTAAACCCTCCTAATAGAAATAGCACTCTTATTTGCCTCAGCACGTAAATGAGTGGAACTAAAAATTGAACGGTATGATGTATTTTAAACAAGACTTAGCACCAAAAGTAGAGCTAAGAATTGCTCATTATAGTTAAGTTTGAGTATTTTTCTTTCTTTTAACTAGAGAATTAAGACTTGGTCTCATGTGACTTTTGAACAAACAAAGTAGTCATAATAGGACGCAAATCATTTTGGTCTTTTTCCAAATTAAATATAGAAAATATTAATCTTCTTAGAACATATTAAAAAGAAAAAAATAGGAGTATCATATAAAATGAAATAGATAAAGTATTGTTTTAATAAAAACTTAACATTATTTAGGACCAAAAGAAGGAGAGACAATATCTCTCTCCTTTTTTTTTCCTTTCCTTTTGTAGTGATGAAGAGCGTAAAATTAGTTATGAGAGAGAACAAAAGAGAGGAGAGACTTACAATAATCTCAGCAACAACACGCGGTTGTCTCAATGGTCGGAGAATATAGGCGAGGACTCGAGTGAGTACAAGCACCAAGCATATCTGTACAATCGCCAGAGGCAGTGCATAATGCAGCGGATTATCCCCTTGAAGTACTCCGCTAGAGGTAGCATGCATTGCTGATGATTCACATTTAACCGCCATGTTGACCTCCAAGTAAAACAACCTTAACTAAATCAACCACGTCCAGCAATACCTTAAATCTTCTTTCAATGTCTGCATATGTTGTAAAACAATGTTACCTAACTATTCATAATAAGTAAAATTAGTTACATATATAGAAAATACGATATGTTACCTGCTAAATACTTTGGAATTCTTTTAAACGTTCAGATTGTTAACCACAACATTTATGTGCCAATAGAGTGGCCGAGAAAGAAGAGCAGGACAAAAGAGAAAAGCTTAGTATTCCAAAGAGTGAGGAACCAATTATGAATAGAAACTTGCCTTTGGCAATTTAAGGAGTGGTGTGTCCTACACAGGGCCTTCAACTCCTGTATTTATATGGGGCCACCAAAATTTGATTTGTCGATAATACCCATGGTGGATAAACCTAATAATACAAGTCAACAATGTTTTAGCAATTATTTTCATTACATTATTCTTTACCCAACTCTCTCTCTCTCTCTCTGGTTTTCCTTTCTCGGCTTTAGTTTCCAGCATCAATTATGATCTTTTTTTCCTTCTAACGGAATTATTTTCTGTTTCCTTGTACTCACGCCATAGAGCAATTAATTAACTCGTTATGTTAATCAATATCAATATAGATAGGCGGATCTAGTATTTGAACCTTATGCCAAATATTTAGGAACTTAGCTTAATCTGGTTGCTTCGTTTGCCACTGGACCAACACCTGATTCTGCTTATGAGTTTCAAATTAAAAATATTTATACATTTAATAAATTTATCAATACAAATACAAGGCTCGGGTAAGAGTTACTGGGTTCTCGAGAACCCACACCGGATACTATGGATCCGCCCTCGATGTGTATTTAGATAACATACTCATCCTATCATATTAGTCATTTAAACAGTACCAAATCACGTTACTATCATATACATATCTTATTTGAAGTTCGATTGTGATCTGTGTGACCTTTTGTTTTCAATCCTTCTTTAACTTACTTTCTTTTCTTTTCGATCTGATCATGTTTTTTCATTAACTCAACCATATCCAAACATGATTTTCATGGCAAACCCTATGCATAAAATGTCTAAGTCAAGGGTATTACATGATCATGTCACTTGAATTTTTCTTGCACAACAATTTTACTCCACCTTCTTCACACTATTCTAATACAAAAGAAACCAAAACAAATTTTTGTCCTTTCCTTCTTTATTTGTTGGGAATTCCCTTTTTAAAAGTCAATTTGATTAATTAACTTGGAAGTTAATCAAACGTAGATTAATTCATTTTTGGGAAACTACCAGCTATGTCCATTTATAAGTAGCTTATTACAAAAACTGACAAATTCATAAAATATTACTAATATTAGCCAATTAGCTATTTGCAACCAAAAATATGTCAAAGTTTTGCTTTCTTTTGAGTAGATGTTATTTGAATAGATTGAGTACATCTTAAGGAGCTTGAATCTCAGGTTTGGGATGGTTTAATGGAGTTTTGAGGTAGTTTGAATTGAAAATTCGAAGTAAAAGATGAACATGAAAAAAAAGAAAGAAAGATATGTGTATCATTTGTGTATCACATATATATCATATTTGTATTAAATGTGTATCACTTGTATATCCATATATACCTGTGTGTGAGATACATGTGTGATGCATGTTTGATACATGCGTCGCAGAAGAAATTTTTGAACTCGATTTTAACTATGAATTTTGATACCAAATCAGTCCACCTTCAATCTTCCTCAAAATTTGTATATTGACTCATCTATGTGTTTTCAATAAATTTTAACCATACCCATTGAAAACAATCATTTTTTGCTTAGATTTTTAGAATCATGTATATATATTTTTTGTATTCATCACCTTATTTGATACCTCATCCATGAAATTTCCTTTAGTTTTGCATCTACTGTTGCTAATCATGCTTAAAAATATGAAATGAGATCTTTGCGTGTGATTCTGGGAGAGAAAGAACCGTATTTATTTGAATTTTTAATTTTTATATATGTTTGGCTAGTTTTGGTAAGTCTATAATTAATGATTAGAGGTTGATAAATTATGACTTATTTGAGACATTTCTGTAAGGTTCCCTTTATTTTTTGCAGATAAAATTTAAGCATGCTGAAACTTATAATGAAAAAAGGTAAGTTAAATTTTTCTTCATTTAGAAAAGGTGAATAGTGCATATAAGAAATCAAAGAACGCTTAGTTTGACAAATATTTGGGACAGATGGAGCATCATTTAATAATATATATTAAAATAAAATAAAAAAGTCGACTAAAGGGTTTCTAAGAAATGTTAATTTCTGATAAAATCACACACGTCGATTTCTGAAATGGGGTCGGGGTTAATGATGGTGGGACCGTGAGGAATGGGAGAAGCCATTAGATTAAAGCACGTTGTAATAAAATTCACGAGTCAATTAGATATAAAAATATTTTAGTACGAGATAATGCAGCATCCTACATCTAATTAAGGTTAACATTTTTGTCTATTCTCCCAATTTCTTTTTTATATACAATTATTGTGGTCAACTATAATAAACATTAAATATTAGGCAAACTACATAAGTTGCCACCTGACCTATGACCCAAATCCCCCTTACACACTTTCTATGGACGATAATAATATTACACACGCAACCTTTCTAAAGTGTATCTAGTACACACCTCCTTTGATTAGGTCTAAGCGTGTGTAATACAAAACGGTAGAAGCGCATGGACAGTAGAAGCAGACAATTTCTGACTTAAATCAACGGCCAGAAACAAATCCCAACGGTCATTTTTAAACAAATAAAAGGGATATCAACCCATTTCTTCTCAAATTGGACCCGTATTCACCTTCATCTTCCTCCTTGAAAGCTCGAAGTTGCAGAAAATTTCTTCTTCTTGACATCTTCTTATGCGTTTTTCTGTTGCCAATATTACAATCTTCTTCTACTTCTTCCTTCTCGTTTTTGACATTAGGGTTCTATTTCTAGGGTCTAATTTTAGGGTTAGGGGAAATGCATAATCTGAGAAAATTTTGTTATTGTGGTGAAGAAGCTGTGGTGATACAGTCATGGAGTGTTGATAATCCTGGTCGTCGATTTTACGGATGTATATTTTATGAGGTAAATATCAATTGTACTTTTATAATCGATTTTATATTCCTTAATAATTTTTTATCTTCGATTTTGAGAGGGACAGTCGCTCGGCATGTAATTTCTTTGTGTGGTTTGATCCCCCAACTCTAGAACACTTGAAAATTGTGATTTTGGGGCTGCTTAAGAAGAAGAGGGCGTTTGATGCATTATTGAAGGAAAATAGGAATCAAAAAAATTGGAGGAGATTGTGTGTGCTAATTTTAATTGTAATTATATTGAAGTTGATTATGTTTGGTAGTTCTAAAGATTGTTATATAATGTAAGAAAATGAATGAAGCTTTTTGGTGGATTTTATATCCCTTTGTTAGAAATGAATGAAATTTTTTGTAACTGTTAATGTTGTTTGGTTTGTGGTTGTTGCTATGTGAGCTAAAAATGCAAATAATACACTGCTTACATAGTTAAATAGTAGATAAAATTGCTGGCTAAAATACAGCTCAAATGCTAAAATACTGAAGTAGTAACACTAAAGAGATGAATCTGCCCAGAAATTTTTAATTTAAAACACATATCATCATAGAGTAAAGGTGTTCATTACAGTCACCTAATAGGAGCTCGCCTTAACAAAAATATAGTTTGACATCTTAACAGCATACCAAAATAACAACAGTCTGCCTTAACAAAATAACAACATTGAATATACCACTTAACAACAGTTCCAAAATAACCTAACAATAGTTCCAAAATAACTTAACAGTCACAATAACAACATTCAATACACAACTACATATAGTTGTTCTTAGATGGCTGGGATGATGAACTTGCTTGACTTAGATTGGAATGGGATGCAACAGTTCTGGAATGGGATGCAACAGTTCTTTCAAGTTGTCTTCTAGTAATGGATGGTCTACCATTCCATTTTACTCCACTTGTTGGCTTGTAGGCACATTCATGAATATCTGCTGAGGACCTCTTTTCACCACCATGAGAAATCACTCTTGGTTTACCTCCACCAGACTGCCAAAACAGAAAATATTTAGTAAAGTAATTAAACCAAACAAGACACAAAGTTAAGTTTGAAGTACTTACAGAAAAATTTGTGAACCCACTACTTGATTGAAACTGTCCAAACCCAGAATTTCTAGTTTCTCTTCCACTACCTCTACTAGTTCCTCTTCCTATTCCGGGGCAGAAGTAGTTGAAACTGAAGTTGTATTACTTCTTCTACCTCTACCAGTTCATCTTCCTCTGCCAGCAGTAGTATGGGCAGAAGTAGTTGAAGTTGAAGCTCTAGGAGCAGTTGTTCCTCTTCCTCTGCCTCTTTCTCCACATCTTTCTCTATAAGAAGCATTTGCTGGAGTAGAATCTGCATGCCTTAGTTTCTTGGGGCAGCTCCTTTTGTTGTGTCTATAGCCACCACAGGTTTGAACATGTCATTTTCATACCCCTTCTTGAAAGCTTTTCAGACTTAGGATGTTCAGTTTCTTCTCTTTTTCTCTTCTTCTTTGGTCTGTCAGACATCTTTTTAATTGGTGGGGGTTCAATTGGTGGATTGATAGATGTTGGCCACATCTGCATGTTCGGCACATGCTGGATAAATGTTGAATATGCCTTCAGATAAGTGGATTTGTGGTACCAGTGAGATATGTAGTTAATTGGCTCAATGTTCTTGAAGTGCATAACAGCAATTGCATGAGCACAAGGGATACCCTTCAACATCCATGACATGCAGGTACAAGTATGAGTTTGCATATTCACACAGTGCTTCAATATCACTCTTAATGAGGTATCCTCAACCTCATAGCAATATTCACCATTCCATTTGATTGTACACCTAATAGATTGGGCCATGTTATCCTGGTATACTTTTATAGCAATTGGGGATATATCACACATCCATGTATCTGCAAACTCCCTCAACTTTCCTATTCTCTCCATCATCTTCACTCTGATTTCCTCCAACATTGTCATGTCTGTCTTGTGTCTAGCAACAAGTATCCAAGCATTAAAGGTCTCGCACATATTGTTGTCAATTATATCACATTTCCTATCACAGTTGAAGTATGCTCTGCACTAGGTTTCCTTGTTATACCTCAAGAGGTTCTTACACATCCCATTCCCAAGCATATTCAAGCTGTCTAGGTGGAAATTCAATTCTGCCACACATGATGCTCTAGCACACATCCAGAAGTTGTTTCTCCTCTCTAATCCTCTTCAATCTTTGGACCAGTTTTCTAATATATGTCTGGCACACCACCTATGTTCACATTCAGGCAATACTTCTGATACAGCTTTAAGCAATCCCTGTAACATAAGAAGAATATATTAGTTACCAACAAAAATAGAAATAAAAATAAATAAATATTGACAGTAATGAAATCACCTTTTGCATATCATACATGATAGTGAGATCCCTTCCATCTTGAAGCTCTAAGTCATGAGTCACACATTTCAGAAACCATGTCCAAGTAAAACTGTTCTCACACTCTACAATGGCCCAAGCAATAGGGAAAATATGATTGTTGCCATTCTTTGATACTGCTACAAGTAGTTGACCCTTACAAATGCCTTTCAAAAAGCATCCATCAAGGCCAATTATCCTTCTGCAGCCTTCAGACCATCCTTTTTTCATAGCATAGAAGCACACATAAAATGAATTGAAGACAATCTTTCCTTCACCTTGATCTTCTACCTTCACAATACAAGTTGTACCTGGATTTGTCTATAACAGAATATCTCTATAATCATAGAGTCTCTTGAACTCAACATGCACATCACCTAATATCTCCTTCAGAATTTTTGCTCTAGCTCTATGGACAGTAGACCTACCAACATACATGTCCATTTCATCCTTAATGAGTTTCTTCAGCTCCCAAACTTTGATATTTGGTTGAGACACAATCTTATCCCTGTAATGCTTTGTAAGGTATCTGGAGTTGCAGAGCTTGTTTTTATTTGTTCTGTAACACTTGTAGATAGGACAATACTTTATTACCTTAAAATTGATGGATCTACCATCTTTTCTTATAGCCATGGATATTTTGGGTGCATACATTTTACCCTCACCCTACCAGGTTCATTAATATACTTTTCAATTTGAACTCCTTTCTGAATTGCATACTTAGTAATAGCCAACCTAAAATCATCAACACTCTAAGAAATCAGCCCCAACTCCAAGGTTATTTTGTTGACAGTTGGATCAAATATCAGGGTTATTTTCCTCCTCTTGGCAGCCATTTTCTCCTTATGTTCTTCATCAAATTCATCTTCAGCATCCGAAGGAAAGCTTTCAGCATCAGAAGACCCAAAATAAGGCTCATCTGTCCTACTAAGCCTGTGTACCTATTTTCCTTGCTACCAGTTCTTAATTCATCAAAAACCAATATCAACTCCTGCATCACCTAGGTTAATATCACCCCTATCTTTTGGCCTTTCACTCCTTTTCCTCCTATATTTCCCCAGTTCATTCCTACACTCTGCAAATTCTTCATGAACATCAGATCCATAATCATTATCATCAGGAACATGTAAGTCTACTCCATCACTCTCATCACTATCAGGATTATCAAAATCTGAATCATTCTCATTGTCATCCTCACCCACATCATCATCTGATTCACTATCTACTTCACTCTCTTGTTCTCTTGAAGGTGCAGGAGCAGGAGCAGGTGCAGGAGCAGGGGCAGGTGCAAGTTCAGGTTCACTATCTTCTTCTTCTAAGATTACCGTGCTCTTAAAAGCTCCACTATTACTCCCACCAGCCCCTTTACTAGCCTCATTTATGTCAACAACATTTAAAGGGACAACATGAGTCACATAAATATCTAAGGTATCTCCATCTTCCAATTCATTATAAATATCTAATATATCCTTGTCTGTGAGAATATTTATCAATTTATCTGTCCTATCCATTGGACAAATATACAGCTAAGCCACATTCTTAAATTTATATAACTTAGTGTAGTTCATCAGTTCAATAAAAGACAGTAAATCCATATCTATATCTAAAGTCAATGTTTGACTACCCCCTACATAATTAGCAAAGTTACCAGGAACTAAGACCCCATCATGGTACCACTTGAGTGTAATCAATTTAAAAAAATATTTTTCTGTAAACAAATAAGGGGACAAATAAATCGACTGCCACATGCAACAACTGAAAATAAAGAAATACAGATGAAATACAAAAGTGAAGACAAAGACAAGAGCATATCACATTGTTCAAATCAATGCTATTACAATAATCACTTAAACCCTAATTTTACACACGGTTTGCAAACACAAAGTAAATCTTTTTTTATAAAAAACTCTCTGTAAAGGCAACAACACGACAACTTCACAGTAATATCGACAATGACAAAAGATTCCCCTTTTAAAAAGTCCGAAAACCCTAAAGCAAATAGAAGAAATTTAGAAAAAACCCTAGTTCAACCCACCCACTACTAAAATAAACGGGTAATATAAGGAGAAGAAAATTACTAACTTAAAATCGCATAAATCCACCTCCCATACAAGATGAAATCCTCGCTTGAGATAGTCGCCGGAATCGCCTTCACTAGCGCTCCGTAGAGATGTATGGATAAATGAGAGTTAATTTGGGGTAAATTAGGTTTAACCCTTTTTAACAGATGGGTCAGGTATCGGGTTGGGTTGGTTAATATAATATAAAGGGTTAAAAATAAGTGGGTCAAGTTTATAAACTAAAGTCAAACGCGTAAAATACACGGATGAACTTTTTACAGGATCTGGTCAAAAGAGGCGTGTACTAAATACATTTTAGAAAGGTTGCGTGTGTAATATGATTATCGTCCGCAGAAAGTATGTAAGGGAGATTTGGGCCATAGGTTAGGTGGCAACTTATTTATATTGCCTAAATATTATCGTTCTTTGCATCATGTCATGTTGCTGATTCTTTTCTTCTTTTTTTTTTTTTCTACTTTCTTTTTGGTATAACTCTGAGAAGCTAAAGACTTAAAATCTTAAATGGACAGTTATCTCTTATTTGGTAATATTTTTCAACCTATGTATAACTAATATATTTATTAATATTACTAATACATTTATTAGTTATACACCTTATTTGATATTATCCTATGTATAACTAATACATAGCAAATTATGTCATTAGTAATACCATAGATTTTAATACATGAATAAACATGTATATACCCCATATGCATGTTATTTTTAATACACCAAATCAAATAATGAATAAAAAATAATTCTAACATTGTTAATTCCAGCATTATTAATCTTACAATTACTAATACACCATATTCAGTGCTTACTCTTGTATAACTTAGTAATGTGAAATCTGAAAAAAGGTTCACTCTTCACACACGTAAAAAGCACTTGGGCCCCGGATTGGCGTGGGACCATGGGGACTGGAGATACCTTTAGATTAATGCACGTTGTAATAAAAATTTCCAGTCAATTAAATATAAAAACATTTTGGAACGACAATAATAGAGCATATGACATCTAATTTAGGTTATCCATTTCAAATTTCTTTCAATTTCTGTTTTATTTACAATTTTTAAAGGTCAACTATAATAAACCTATGAACATTATCGTTCTTTTGCATCATCTCATGTTGCCAAGAGTCATTTTTCCGATTTCTACCCTTTGTGGTTTAACTTAGATTACCGTTCTGAGCAACGGTTATATGTACCTTTGGGTTCGATAATAATATTGTTTCTAAATATTAAAATGATTGATGAAAATTAATCATTTACTTTGGAGAAATAAGCAATCATAAATTTGTTAATTGTTCCCTAAATATTAACTAGAAATAATTGTAGTTTTAGTTGATCGGTTGAATTGCTCTAACACTCATCTAATATGACTAAACTTAAGATACACCATTGTATTTTAAAATCAACCGCCTACAGTTTTTACATCAAGAAAATCATGCATAAATATAAAATTGTTATTCATATTTTTCTTAATCAAACATTTTAACCTCTTTTATAAGGGAGATCCTACACATAGAATTTTTCATGAGCGGAAAAGGAAACAATAAAACTAATTTTTTACTGAGAAACAACTATATATTTTAATATGCAGTAAGTTTTAAAAGTTATTATGGTGTTTGCTATAATATACTAGTACTAAATAATTTATGGTCATGTCCTATTTGATAGTTATGAAAAATATGTATTTCAAAAAGAATTATTTTATTTTTAAGCAAAGGTGTTAATAAGAAAAAGTTCAACAGAAATGTTTCTTTACTTTCTTAAATTTCATAAAATACAGATGAACTTTTTATTTGTAATTTTAATTTAATATCTTTAAAATATGTATTAATATCTTTAATTACAGATAGACCTCATGTTTTTCAGAACTAAACACTTAGCAAACTTGTCATATGAAGATATTACTATTCAAAACGAGTTGTATTGTAATTAGGGTGTTCACTGTCATTTACCTTAATTAATATACATGATTAAATAAGCTAAAAAATTCCAAGTTTAACGGGGCGTAAATTTTGACCCCTCAGTATTGGCCATTGGGTGATGTCAAAATGATCTAATGGCTGTTCGCTAAGGCCCCATTTGGGGAAAATAGGCCTTCATGGCTTTTTACAATATTGAAATTAAGAAAATATATTTTTAGATTTCTTATATGTAGAAGATAAATCTTTTATGTGTAAAAACAAAATATCTCACGTATAAATAAAAAAGAAAAAGAGATGGAGTCATAATCGAAAAACAAGTTTGTAATGGGTCAAAAAACCATTTGACCCCTTCATTTGTTTGCACTTAATGAAGGTCTGAATCTTAATCATTTAGATCTCAGTCATTAAATGCATTTATTTTTTAGATATGAATCTTAATTAGTACTCTCTCCGGTCCATAATAAGTGATCTTGTGGTTTTTTTTTTTATTTTGGTCCAAAATAAGTGTCCTTTTACATAATCAAGAAGGAATTAATTTTATTTTTTCAAAATTTGCCCTTATTTACATATCCCAAGTGTCAAGGTAATAATTAATTAAACGTAATTTAGCGAATACATTTTTTTTCTCTCGGAGTTAGTATTTTCTTAAGGGGTGTGACAAAGGCTAAAAAATTACTTATTATGGACCGGAGGGAGTAAGATCTTAACCAATAAGTCTGTTAATTTTTTCAATTACAATCATTCAATGGGTCTGAATAGATCTTAATAATTAATATCCATAACAGAGTCTTAATATCATTAAGATGTTAGACATTCAAGAATTTATGTAAAAATAATATTTTACTATTACTCTTACACTTTCACCACTAATCACTATCACCACTGCTATCGTTGTCCCTCCATCATTATAAACTGCTATCACTCATTACCCACTATCCTCAGCCACAACCACCATCGTTGCCAATCACGAATATCAGATGTCACTACAACTAGCTATCATTTACAACCATCGCTACCAATCATCGTTACCACAATAATACGAATCACCACTATTTATCACCCATCACTGTTAGCAGTTATCACCACCATCAACCACCACTGTTAATTAGTATTGTCATCCATCGTTACTACCCGTAAACACCACTAATACTATCAACCAACACCACCACCAACAACTATCCAGTCGGCACCTACAACCACCACTGTTAGCCATCATAACCACGACCACTATATAATTTTTTTAAAATATTTATTTAAATTTATACTTATTAATTTTTAAATAAAGACAGGTTTTACATATTAAGATATAGAAAAATAAGTAGTCTTAATTATTTAGTATTAAGATCTTAATACAACATCTTAATATTCAGATGTGTATTCATATTCAGACGTCTTAATCTTAATACACATATTAATAATCAGATATGTATTCAGATTCAGACGTCTTAATCTTGATAAAAATAAATTAGGGAAAGTGAAACATTGCAAATATATTATTAGTTATTGCAAAGTTAACTACAAATATTCCTTATTTAAGGAGTTTTTAGACGGGCTCCTGTCACGACCCGAAATTTTCCACCGACGGGACCGTGATGACGCCTAACATTTCACTTGCCAGTCAAGCCAACGTTAAAGAATTCATTAAACCAATTTCTTATTTCCATCCAGTAAATAACAATAATTAACTAAGATGAAATATAATAAGTACGAAATATCATAAAACTGTATTAATTACTACCACCCGGATCTGGAGTCATAATTCACAAGCATTCTAAAATTTTCTACAAGTAATAGTCTCAAAGAAATACAACTGTCTGAATGAAAGAAAACAGTAGGGCATAAAAGATAGATGGGGACTTCAAAGTCTGTGAACGCCAACAGATCTACCTTGAGTCTCCGGACAGCGGACCAATAATAAAATCTCGATCAATCTGAGTCGGTATCAAAATTTGCACAGAAAGTGCAGAGTGCATCATCAGTACAACCGACCCCACGTACTGGTAAGTGTCGATCCTAACCTCGACGAAGTAGTGACGAGGCTAAGGCAAGACACCTACAAATCAACCTGTACAATTTAACAATGTATATACAAATAACAGAAATGAAGAACTAAACATGAATTGTCGGGAGGGGAACATACTGAGGGGAATACAAGATAAAAAACTACAACAGAATGATCACCGGAGCAGTCAATATACCATGAATCAACAGGAATAGTGAATACAATAAGGAAAAATGCACGATATCACCCTTCATGCTTTTACTCTCAATCTCACCATAAAATTAATAGAAACTGCACGGCATCACCCTTCGTGCATTAACTCTCATATCATGGCACGGAATCACCCTTCGTGCATTAACACTGACAATATAGCACGGCATCACCCTTCGTGCATTAACACTCACAATATGGTACGACATCACCCTTCGTGCATTAACACTCACAATATGGCACGACATCACCCTTCGTGCATTAACACTCTCCCTTACCATAATGCAATGCATAATTAACAACAGGGAGATAGAATAACAAGTACAAACCTTACTTCAACATTTGGTTCCATAATATCAATCTCAACTTGAAATAAAAACTCAATTATCACCAGAAAGTCCGTAAACATAATAAGAATGATAAATTGAACAACAATAGTATAACACGTAGCAATTAGGCATAGGAATGATACAATACAAGAAAAATAGAGAAACATGAAAAACAGGTAAATTGGCGGAGCATAAGTACTCGTCACCTCACATATACGCCGCTCACATGAATTTCACTTAGCAAGTAATCTAAGGTTCCTAATTCCCTCAAGTCAGGGTTAGACACAACACTTACTGGTGTGGACACATACACAGGAGCACTCAAAGAATCACGTGGCACAACAAAATAGGAAGCAAAATAGGATGACACATAAGAGTAAGTAGATCCCGGATCAAATAGAACTGAAGCATGTCTACTGTAAACTGAAACAGTACACGTGATAACAGCGTCAGATGACTCAGCCTCTGGCCTGGCTGGGAAATCATAACACCGGGTCTGGGCCCTATCACCCTGAACTACGTACCTGGGACGACCTCTAACTGGCTGGTCTTCACCTATAACGGCTTGACCTCTACCTCTAACTGTCTGGCCCCTACCTCTGGCTGCCTGACCCCTACCTCTGGCTGGCTGAGCAGGTGGTGCAGCAACTGGTGCCGGTACCATGGCACGAGAACTCTGATGCTGTGAGTTACCCGTTGCCCGAGGGCAAAATCTAGCAATATGCCTCAGATCACCACAAGTATAACATAACCTCGGCTACTGTGACTGCTGACCTTGAAACTGACCCTGTCGACCTGAATAACCACCCTGATAACTCTGGAGTGGAGGTGCACTAATAGGAGCTGGTTGTGCACTGTAGGCTAGCTGGTCGGAATCATGCATCTGAGGGCCACGACCACCTGAGGCACTGTAGGATGCCTGAAGCGCTGAATGAAACGGCTTGGGAGGATGGCCTCTACCAAAAGTACTCCTGCCTCTAGATAAGGCACCGCTGAACTCACCGGAATGACGAGGTCTCTTGTCAGACCCCTGACCTCCCTAAGTAAGAACCATTTCGACTCGTCTGGCAACATTAGCGACCGCCTGAAAAGAAATCTCACTCCCAGTCTCCTTAGCCATCTGCAATCTGATAAGCTGAGCAAGTCCATCAATAAACCTCCTCACCCTCTCTCTCTCTCGGTGGGAAGCAGAAGAATGGCATGATGGGCCAAATCCACAAAACGGGTCTCATACTGAGTAACAATCATACTACCCTGCTGGAGACGCTCAAACTGATGGCGACGCTCCTCTCTCAATGTGATAGGCAGAAACTTCTCTATGAAGAGTTGAGAGAACTGGTCCCAAGTAAGAGCAGGCGATCCAGCTAGTCTGGTCAACAACTAATCTCTCCACCATTTCTTGGCGGAACCAGTCATCTCAAATGCAGTAAAATTGACCCCATTGGTCTCCACTATACGTATGTTCCTTAGAACCTCGTGATAGCTGTCAAGATACTCCTAGGGATCCTCTGAAGGAGCACCACTGAAGTGAATAGCAAAGAGCTTGGTAAACCTGTCCAATCTCCATAAAGCCTCAGAAGACGTAGCTGGCCCATCTCCGACCTGTGCCGCAATAACCGGCTGAACTAATCCGACTGGCTGAGCTGCTGGAGCCTGATACTGGGGAGCTATCTGCTCTGGAGCAGGAGTGGTAGGAGTCTGGGCTCCTCCTCCAGCCTGAGAGACTGCTGGTGCCATGGGAAATGCGCCAGTCTGGGCCACACTCTCCATAAGGCCCACCAAACAGACCAAAGCGTCCTAAAGTACTGGGGTAGCAATGAACCCCTCCAGAACCTGAGCTGGTCCGACAGGAACAATCTGGGCTAGAACCTCCTCGTCAAGCTCTATCTGAGGCTCCACTGTTGGGGCTGCTGCTCGGGCCCTAGGTTGAGCCCTGCCCCTGCCTCAGCCTCTGGAACGTCCTCGGCCTCGACCTATGCCCCGCGTAGGAGCTGTCACTGGAGGCTCTGGATGCTGCTCAGCTAAGGAAGCGGTACGTGTCCTCGCCATCTGCGAGGGAATAAGAGTAGAAGAGTTCAATCAGTATTGAGAAAGCAAAATCTCACGAGAGAGAAGAATAAAAGTGAAACTTGTTCCTAAACTTCATAGCCTCTGAAAGATAAGCACAGACGTCTCCGTACTGATCCTCCAGACTCTACTAAGTTTTCTCGTGAATCGTGAGACCTAGGCAACCTTGTGCTCTGATACCAACTGTCATGACCCAAAATTTTCCACCGACGGGACAGTGATGGCGCCTAACATTTCACTTGTTAGGTAAGCCAACGTTAGAGAGTTCATTAAACCAATTCCTTATTTCCATTCAGTCAATAACATTAATTAACTAAGATAAAATATAATAAGTGCGGAATATCATAAAACTATATTAATTACTACCACCCGGATCTGGAGTCACAATTCACAAGCATTCTATAATTTACTACAAGTAATAGTCTGAAAGAAATACAATTGTCTGAATGAAAGAAAATAGTAGGGCATAAAAGATAGACGGAGACTTCAAGGTCTGTGAATGCCGACAGATCTACCTTGAGTCTCCGGACAGCGGACCAATAACATAATCTCGATCAACATGAGCCAGTATCAAAATCTTTATAGAAAGTGCAGAGTGCATCATCAGTACAATCGACCCCATGTACTGGTATGTGTCAAGCCTAATCTCGACAAAGTAGTGACGAGGCTAAGGCAAGGCACCTACAAATCAACCTGTAAATTTAATAGTGTATATACAGATAATAGAAATGAAGAACTAAACAGGAATTGTCGGGAGGGGAACATACTGAGGGGAATACAAGATAAAGAACTACAACAGAATGATCACGAGAGCAGTCAATATACCATGAATCAACAGGAATAGTGAATACAATAAGGAAAAATGCACGGTATCACCCTTCGTGCTTTTACTCTCAATCTCACCATAAAATTAATAGAAACGGCACGACATCACCCTTCGTGCATTAACTCTCATATCATGGCACGACATCACCCTTCGTGCATTAATACTCACAATATGGCACGGCATCACCCTTCGTGCATTAACACTCACAATATGGCACAGCATCACCCTTCGTGCATTAACACTCACAATATGTCACGACATCACCCTTCGTGCATTAACACTCTCCCTTACCATAATACAATGCATAAATAACAACAGGGAGATAGAATAATAAGTACAAACCTTACTTCAATATTTGGTTCCATAATATCAATCTCAACTTGAAATAAAAACTTAATTATCACCAGAAAGTACGTAAACATAATAAGAACGATAAATTGAACAACACTAGTATAACACGTAGCAATTAGGCATAGGAATGAGACAATACAAGAAAAATAGAGAAACATGTAAAACAGGTAAATTGGTGGCATATATGTACTCGTCACCTCACATATATGCTGCTCACATGAATTTCACTTAACAACTAATTTAAGGTTCCTAATTCCCTCAAGTCAGGGTTAGACACAACACTTACCTCGCTCTGAAGACCACTTAATTCTCAATCACAACTTTTCCTTTGAAATTCACCTCCAAACCACTTGTATCTATTCAAAAATGACTCAATAATATCAAATATTGCTAAAGGAATCAATTATATTTCATAAATTAAATTTCCCAAATTTTCCTCCAAAAAGTCGAAAAATCGACCCCGGGCCCGCTTGGTCAAAATTCGAGGTTCGGACCAAAATTCTTTTACCCATTCACCCCCGAGACCGAATATGTAATTAGTTTGGAATCCGACCTCGGTCTAAATCCTCAAATTTTTGAAATTCCTAGTTTCTACCCTAACCCCTAATTCTACCATGAAACTCTAGATTTTAGGTTGATAATTCAAGAAATGTAATGGGTAATTGAAAGAAAATAGATTAGAATCACTTACCAACACTTTGGGGAAGAAAATGACTTTTGAAAATCGCCTCTACCCATTTGGTGCTTGAAAACTATTGAAGAAATGGCTTAAACTCGTGTTTGGAGTCTGTTATAAGTCACTGGACAGGCCTTCATCGCGTTCGCGAGAGGCCTGTCGCGATCGCGATGCACACCGGCCTAAGGCCTTCACGTTTGCGAGTCTTTCTACGCGTTCGCGTAAGGCAGCTCCCGCCAAGCCTTAGCGTTCGCGACCCAGTGGACGCGTTCACGTAGAAGAACATGACCCCCTCCCCCAGGTCCCTTAAACTATCGCGTTCGCGAAGGATACCAACCCACAACGCTTCCCGTTCACGACCAGTCCTTCACGTTCGTGAAGAAGAAATTTCCCCTGTCCCCATTTTACCTTTCACATTCGCGACACTACCTACGCGAACGCGAAGAAGGGTACACCAGAACAACTGCTGCAGAAAAAATCCTAGATTTTCTAAGTACAAATCACCCCGTAGCCTATCCGAAACTTACCCGAGCCCTCGGGGCTCCAAACCAAACATGCACACAAGTCTAAAAACATCATACGGACCTGCTCGCACTATCAAATCACCAAAATAACACCTAGAACTCCGAATTTAGCACAAAATCGAATGAAATTCTCAAGAACACTTTAAAATTATTATTTTCTCCCGAAGGTCCGAATCACGTCAAATAAACTCCGTTTCTCACCAAATTTCTCAGACTGGTCTTAAATATCACAATGAACCTGTACCGGGCTCCGAAACCAAAATACGGACTCGGTACTAACAATGCCAAACATCAATCAATTCATAAAAATAATTAATTTCAGACTTTTAATTTTCATCAAAAATTCATAACTTGAGCTAGGGACCTCCGAATTCGATTCCGGGCATACGCCCAGGTCCCATAATTCAATACGGACCCACCGGGACCGTCAAAATATGGATCCGGGCCCGTTTACCAAAAATATTGACCGAAGTCAACTAAAATCAACTTTTAAGGAAAATATTCTTATTTTCATTAGTTTTCAACATAAAAGCTTTTCGGAAACCTGCCCGGATTACGCACGGAAATCAAGGAGGGTAAAAATGAGATTTTTAAAGCTTAAGAGCACAGATTCGAGTTCTAAAACATAAGATGACCTTTTGGGTCATCACAATCTCCACCTCTAAAACAATCGTTCGTCCTCGAACGGACATAGAAAAGTACCTGGGCTGGTGAAAAGGTGGGGATATCTACTCCGCATATTGGACTTGGACTCCCAAGTAGCTTCCTCAATAGGCTGACCTCTCTACTGTACTCGAACTGAAGGGTAACTCTTTAATCTCAACTGACGAACTTGCGGGGCTAGAATTGCCACCGGCTCCTCCTCGTAAGTCAATTCCTTATCCAACTGGACAGAGCTGAAATCTAACCCATGGGACGGATCGCCGTGATACTTTCAAAGCATGGACACATGGAATATCGGATGAACAACTGCTAAACTAGGTGGTAACGCAAGCCTGTAAGCCACCTCTCTCACTCTCTCTAGAATCTAAAAAGGTCCGATATACCTAGGGCTCAACTTGACCTTCTTTCCGAACCTCATTACATCTTTCATGGGTGATACCCAAAGTAACACTCTCTCTCCGACCATGAATGCAACATCATGAACTCTACGGTCGGCATAACTCTTCTGCCTGGACTGAGCTGTGCGAAGTCGATCCTGAATAATCTTGACCTTATCCAAGGCATCCATTACTAAGTCTGTGCCCAACAACCGAGCCTCTCCCGGCTCAAACCACCCAACTGGAGACTGATACCACCTACCATATAATGCCTCATAGGGAGCCATCTGAATGCTCGACTGGTAGCTGTTGTTATAGGCGAACTCTGCAAGGGGCAAGAACTGATCCCACGATCCTCCGAAGTCTATAACACAAGCGCGGAGCATATCCTCCAAGATCTGAATAGTACGCTCGGACTGCCCGTCCGTCTGAAGATGGAATGTTGTGCTCAACTCAACCTGCATACCCAACTCACATTGTACTGCCCTCCAAAAGTGCGAGGTAAACTGCGTACCTCGATCAGAAATGATAGACACGGGCACACCGTGAAGACGGACCATCTCACAAATATAAATCTCTGCTAAGCGCTTCAAGGAATAGGTAACTGCCACAGGAATGAAGTGCGCTGACTTAGTCAGCCTATCCACAATAACCCATACGGCGTCGAACTTCCTCTGAGTCCGTGGGAGTCCTACAACAAAATCCATAGTGATACGCTCCCACTTCCACTCAGGAATATCTAACCTCTGAAATAAACCACTAGGTCTCTGATGCTCACACTTTATCTGCTGGCAATTTAGGCACCGAGCTACATAGGCAACTATGTCCTTCTTCATTCACCTCCACCAATAATGCTGCCTCAAGTCCTGATACATCTTGGCGGCGCCCGGATGAATAGAATACCGGGAACTGTGGGATTCCTCAAGGATCAACTCACGAAGTCCATCCACATTAGGCACGCAAATACGACCCTACATCCTCAAAACTCCGTCATCTCCAACAGTAACCTGCTTGGCACCACCGTTCCACACTGTGTCTCTAAGGATAAGTAAATGAAGATCGTCATCCTGCCAATCTCTGATGCGCTCAAACAAAGAAGACCGAGCAACTGTACAAGCTAGAACACGACTGGGCTCAGAAACATCTAACCTCATGAACTGGTTGGCCAAGGCCTGAACATCCAATGCAAGCGGTCTCTCACCAACTGGAATATATGCAAGGCTACCATACTGACTGACTTTCTACTCAAAGCATCGGCCACCACATCGGCCTTCCTGGGATGATACAATATGGTGATATCATAGTCTTTCAATAGCTCCAGCCACCTCCTCTGCCTCAAATTGAGTTCCTTCTACTTGAACAAATACTGCAAGCTCCGATGATCAGTGAATACCTCACATGGCACGCCGTAAAGATAGTGCCTCCAAATCTTCAGCGCGTGAGCAAGCTGCCAGCTCTAGATCATGAACAGGGTAATTCTTCTCGTGAACCTTCAGCTGCCATGAAGCATATGCAATAACCTTGCCACCCTACATCAATACCGCACCCAGACCAATACGAGATGCGTCACAATATACTGTATAAGATCCTGAACCTGTGGGTAACACAAATACCGATGTCGTAGTCAAAGCAGTCTTGAGCTTCTGAAAGCTCGCTTCACACTCATCTGACCACCTGAACGGGGCACCCTTCTGGGTTAATCTGGTCAACGGGGCTGCTATGGATGAAAACCCCTCCACAAATCGACGGTAATAGCTCTCCAAACCCAGGAAACTACGGATCTCTGTAGCTGATGTGGGTCTAGGCCAGTTCTGGACTGCCTCAATCTTCTTAGGATCCACCTGAATACACCTCTGCTGATACAATGTGACCCAAGAAAGCAACTGAACTCAACCAAAACTCGCATTTTGAGAACTTAGCATATAACTAGCTATCTTTCAGAGTCTGAAGAATGATCCGAAGGTGCTGCTCATGCTCCTCTCGACTGTGGGAGTAGATCAATATATGATCAATAAACACAACCACAAAGGAATCCAAGTAGGGTTTGAACACCCGGTTCATCAAATCCATGAATGCTGCTGGGGCATTTGTCAGCCCAAATGACATCACTAGAAACTCATAATGCCCATACCGAGTCCGAAAAGCTGTCTTAGGAACATCGGATGCCCTAATCCTCAACTGATGGTAGAAAGATCTTAAATAAATCTTTAAAAACACCTTGGCACCCTGAAGCTAATCAAATAAATCATCAATCCTCGGCAATGGATACTTGTTCTTGACGGTGACTTTGTTCAGCTGCCGATAATCTATTCACATCCTCATCGATCCATCTTTCTTCTTCACAAACAACACCGGTGCATCCCAGGGCGAGACACTATGTCTAATGAAGCCCTTATCAAGCAAATATTGCAACTGCTCCTTCAATTCTTTCAACTCTGGCGGGGCCATGCGATATGGCGGAATGGAAATAAGATGAGTGCCCGGAGCCAAAATAATGCAGAAATCAATATCCCTGTCGGGTGGCATCCCCGACAGGTCTGTAGGAAACACCTCTAAAAACTCACGAACAACCGTCATCGAATCTATGAAAGGAACCTCCGCACTAGAATCGCGGACATAAGCCAAATAAGCTAGACACCCCTTCTCGACCATATCCCGAGCCTTCACGTAAGAGATAACCCTGCTGGCAGAATGACCAAGATTCCCTCTCCACTCTAATCGAGGCAACCCCTGCAAGGCTAAGGTCACCGTCTTGGCATGATAATCTAATATAGCATGATAAGGTGACAGCCAATCCATACCCAGTATGACATCAAAATCAACCATGTCGAGAAGTAGAAGATCTACACGAGTCTCAAAACTCCTAATGTTGACCACACACGAACGATAAACACGATCTACAATAATAGCATCTCCCACTAGTGTGGACACACACACAGGAGCTCTCAAAGAATCACGAGGCACAACCAAATAGAAAGCAAAATAGGATGACACATAGGAGTAAGTAGATCCCGGATCAAAGAGAACTGAAGCATCTCTACTGCAAACTGAAACAGAACCAGTGATAACAGTGTCGGATGACTCAGACTCAGGCCTGGCTGGGAAAGCATAACACCGAGGCTGGGCCCCGGGCCCCACCACCCTGAACTACGTCCCTGGGATGACCTCTAACTGGCTGGTCTCCACCTCTAACGGCCTGACCTCCACCTCGAACTGTCTGGCCCCTACCTCTGGCTGCCTGATCCCTGCCTCTAGCTGGCTGAGTAGGTGGTGCAGCAACTGGTGCCGGTACCATGGCACGAGAACTCTGATGCTGTGAGCTGCCCGTTTCCCGAGGGCAAAATCTAGCAATGTGCCTCGGATCACCATAAGTATAACATAACCTCGGCTGCTGTGACTGCTGACCCTGAAACTGATCCTGTCGACTTGAATAACCACCCTGATAACTCTGGAGTGGAGGTGCACTAATAGGAGCTAGTGGTGCACTATAAGCTAGCTGGTCGGAATAATGCATCTGAGGGCCACGACCACTTGAGGCACTGTGGGATGCCTGAAGCGCTGAATGAAACGTCTTGGGAGGATGGCCTCTACCAAAAGTACTCCTGCCTCTAGATAAGGCACCGCTGAACTCACCGGAATGACGAGGTCTCTTGTCAGACCCCTGACCTCCCTAAGTAAGAACCATTTTGACTCGTCTGGCGACATTAGCGACCGCCTGAAAAGAAATCTCACTCCCAGTCTCCTTAGCCATCTGCAATCTGATAGGCTGAGTAAGTCCATCTATAAACCTCATCACTCTCTCTCTCTCTCTCGGTGGGAAGCAGAAGAATGGCATGACGGGCCAAATCCACAAAACGGGTCTCATACTGAGTAACAGTCATACTGCCCTGCTGGAGACGCTCAAACTGACGGCGACGCTCCTCTCTCAATATGATAGACAGAAACTTCTCTATGAAGAGTTGAGAGAACTGGTCCCAAGTAAGAGCAGGCGACCCAGCTAGTCTGGTCAACAAGTAATCTCTCCACCATTTCTTGGCAGAACCAGTCATCTCAAATGCAGCAAAATCGACCCCATTGGTCTCCACTATACCCATGTTCCGTAGAACCTCGTGACAGCTGTCAAGATAGTCCTAGGGATCCTCTGAAGGAGCACCACTGAAGTGAATAGCAAAGAGCTTGGTAAACCTGTCCAATCTCCATAAAGCCTCAGAAGACATAGCTGGCCCTTCTCCGACCTGTGCCGCAATAACCGACTGAACTAATCCGACTGGCTGAGCTGCTGGAGCCTAATACTGGAGAGCTATCTGCTCCGGAGCGGGAGTGGTGGGAGTCTGGGCTCCTCCTCCAGCCTGAGAGACTGCTGGTGCCATGGGAAATGTGCCAGTCTAGGCCACACTCTCCATAAGGCCCACCAAACGGACCAAAGCGTCCAAAAGTACTGGGGTAGCAATGAACCCCTCCGGAACCTGAGCTGGTCCGATAGGAACAGTTTGGGCTGGAACCTCCTCGTCAAGCTCTATCTGAGACTCCACTGCTGGGGTTGCTGCTCGGGCCCTAGACTGAGCCCTGCACCTACCTCAGCCTCTGGCACGAAATCGGCCTCGACCTCTGCCCCGCGTAGGAGCTGTCACTGGAGGCTCTAGCTGCTGCTCAGCTAAGGAAGTGGTACGTGTTCTCGCCATCTGCGAGAGAATAAGAGTAGAAGAGTTCAATCAGCATTGAGAAAGAAAAATCGCACGACAGAGAAGAATAGAAGTGAAACTTGTTCCTAAACTTCATAGCCTCTGGAAGATTAGTACAAACGTCTCCGTACCGATCCTCCAGACTCTACTAAGTTTTCTCGTGAATCGTGATACCTAGGCAACCTAGCGCTCTGATACCAACTGTCATGACCCGAAATTTTCCACCGACGGGACCGTGATGGCGTCTAACATTTCACTTGCCAGGCAAGCCAATATTAGAGAATTCATTAAACCAATTCCTTATTTCCATTCAGTAAATAACAATAATTAACTAAGATGAATATAATAAGTGCGGAATATCATAAAACTGTATTAATTACTATCACCCGGATTTGGAGTTACAATTCACAAGCATTCTAGAATTTACTACAAGTAATAGTCTCAAAGAAATACAACTGTCTGAATGAAAGAAAATAGTAGGGCATAAAAGATAGACGAGGACTTCAAGGTATGTGAATGCCGACAAATCTACCTTGAGTCTCCGGACAGCGGACCAATAACAAAATCTCGATCAACCTGAGCCGGTATCAAAATCTGCACAGAAAGTGCACAGTGCAACATCAGTACAACCGACCCCATGTACTGGTATGTGTCGAGCCTAACCTCGACGAAGTAGTGACGAGGCAAAGGCAAGGCACCTACAAATCAACCTGTACAATTTAACAGTGTATATACAAATAACAGAAATGAAGAACTAAACATGAATTGTCGAGAGGGGAACATACTGAGGGGAATACAAGATAAAGAACTACAACAGAATGATCACCGGAGCAGTCAATATACCATGAATCAATAGGAATAGTGAATACAATAAGAAAATATGCACGGCATCACCCTTCGTGCTTTTACTCTCAATCTCACCATAAAATTAATAGAAACTGCACGGCATCACCCTTCGTGCATTAACTCTCATATCATGGCACGGAATCACCCTTCGTGCATTAACACTCACAATATGGCACGGCATCACCCTTTGTGCATTAACACTCACAATATGGAACGACATCACCTTTCGTGCATTAACACTCACAATATGGCACGGCATCACCCTTCGTGCATTAACACTTTCCCTTACCATAATGCAATGCATAATTAACAACAGGAAGATAGAATAACAAGTACAAACCTTACTTCAACATTTGGTTCCATAATATCAATCTCAACTTGAAATAAAAATTCAATTATCACCAAAAAGTCGGTAAACATAATAAGAATGATAAATTGAACAACACTAGTATAACACGTAGCAATTAGGCATAGGAATGAGACAATACAAAAAAATAGAGAAACATGAAAAATAGGTAAATTGGCGGCGCATAAGTACTCGTCACCTCACATATACGCTGCTCACATTAATTTCACTTAGCAAGTAATCTAAGGTTCCTAATTCCCTCAAGTCAGGGTTAGACACAATACTTACCTCGCTCCGAAGGCCACTTAATTCTCAATCACAGATTTTCCTTTGAAATTCACCTCCAAACCACTTGTATCTATTCAAAAATAATATCAAATATTGCTAAAGGAATCAATTATATTTCATAAATTAAATTTTCTAAATTTTCCTCCAAAAAGTCGAAAAATCGACCATGGGCCCGCTTGGTCAAAACCCGAGGTTCGGACCAAAATTCTTTTACCCATTCACCCCGAGCCCGAATATGTAATTAGTTTGGAATCCGACCTCAAATTGAGGTCTAAATCCTCAAATTTTTGAAATCCCTAGTTTCTACCCTAATCTCTAATTCTACCATGAAACTCTAGATTTTAGGTTGATAATTCAAGAAATGTAATGGGTAATTGAAAGAAAATGGTTTAGAGTTACTTACCAACTCTTTGGGGAAGAAAATGTCTCTTGAAAATCGCCTTTACCCATTTGGTTCTTGAAAAATATTGAAGTAATGGCTTAAAACCGTGTTTGGAGTCTGTTTTAAGTCACTGGACAGGTCTTCATCGTGTTCGCGAGAGGCCTGTCGCGATCGCGATGCACATCAGCCTAAGGCCTTCGCGTTCGCAAGTCTTTCTACGCATTTGCGTAAGGCAGCTCTCCCCAAGCCTTCGCGTTCGCAACCCAGTGGACGTGTTCGCGTAGAAGAACATGACCCCTCCCCCAGGTCCCTCCAGGTCTCTTAAACTATCACGTTCGCGTGAGACAGATTGCATTCGCGAAGGGTACCACCCCCATCGCTTCGCGTTCGCGACCAGTCCTTTGCGTTCGCGAAGAAGAAATTTCCCCTGCCCCCATTTTACCTTTCGCGTTCTCGACACTACCTACGCGAACGCGAAGAAGGGCACACCAGAATAGCTGCTGCAGCAAAAATCTCAGATTTTCTAAGTGCAAATCACCCCGTAGCCTATCCGAATCTCACCCGAGCCCTCGGGGCTCCAAACCAAACATGCACACAAGTCTAAAAATATCATACGGACCTGCTCGCGTGATCAAATCGCCAAAATAACACCTAAAACTCCGAATTTAGCACCAAATCGAATGAAATTCTCAAGAACACTTTAAAATTACTATTTTCTCAACCGAAGGTCCGAATCACGTCAAATCAACTCCGTTTCTCACCAAATTTCTCAGACATGTCTTAAATATCATAATGAACCTGGAGGCTCCGGAACTAAAATACGGACCCGGTACTAACAATGCCAAACATCAATCAATTCTTAAAAATAATTAATTTTCATACTTTTAATTTTCATCAAAAATTCATAACTTGAGCGAGGGACCTCCGAATTCTATTTCGGGCATATGCCCAGGTCTCATAATTCGATACGGACCCACCGGAACTGTCAAAATACGGATTTGGGCCTATTTACCAAAAATATTGATCGAAGTCAACTAAAATCAACTTTTAAGGCAAAAATTCTTATTTTTATTAGTTTTCAACATAAAAGCTTTCCGAAAACCTGCCTGGACTGCGCATGCAAATCGAGGAGGGTAAAAATGAGATTTTTAAGGCTTAAGAGCGCACATTCGAGTTCTAAAATATAAGATGACCTTTTGGGTTATCATAGCTCCAGTGGCATAAAGACAGCTGGCAAATCTTATTATCATTTGCGGTATGTTTCTAATGAGGGGCTTTCTACATTTTCTAATTTCATATTCATGCCTTATATTTTATTGAGTCAATCTAATCTATATGCTAACAATAAAAAATAATACTACTTGATTTTTTTTTTTAAACCCCTCCCAAATTAGGAGGATCTATAGTGTTTTTACACTTTCCCTCCAGCGTGACTCGAACCCAGGACCTAACGGTCGTGGGTGGAGGTGCTTTTACTACTACTTGATACCTCGTGATTGTAGACCTCAACAGGGAAATTTTCTTTTATATTTTCCAGCCTAAGTTTATTGTCTTTAAATTTCTTCCTGAGAATATTCTAGAATTCTTTTAGGCGATATATGTCAAATGCAAATTAATGTTTCTTTTTGGAAATAATGTAGAATTATACAAATCAGAAATATAAACAAGTACTCGAAAAAATATTACATAATTGTTATGAGATGAATGCACGTGATTGAGATAAATGCATTTATCTGTCCATTTAACGTACTTTTTATTCATGTACTTAATTAAAAAGTACATTAACTTATAACCTTTGAGTATATTTGTACCTTTATAAATAGGGAACTTTTGACCCTATGTAAAACACCCCCACGAAGAGAAATAACAAAATCATTCTCCCTCCTTTATATCTTGTCTCCATTACTATATTGTTCTAGTTTGCTCTCATTTCTTAACACGTTATCAGCACTCTTACCAACTCAGATTATGTGTTTAAGTCGGGTTCTATCTTCTTCCTAAAAGTATTAGATAACCTTCTCTCAAGTGCAGGTACACTTTCATTTGCTTATACCATGACTTGCTATGAGAATTATAATAATATTAACTTTGCTATGAAATTGAAAGATTGCGTGCAATAATGCTCCTGAACACACACACACACACACATATATATATATATATATATATATATATATATATATATATATATATATATATATATATATATATATAATTACATAGAATATGCTGCCATCTCATGTTCTGCTTCCTGTTTGCATTAGGGGTAACTTTTAGTTTTAGAATTATTTGAACTTTCAAATTAGTAACTTTTATGTGCACGCTTACATATGCTAAAATAAAATAAAAAACGATTACATCTTACTTTGATCAATCACTAGAGTAATACTTATAGATTCTTCATCTTTTAGTTATAGTATGCTAACGCAAAGATAGTTATAGTATGCTAACGTAAAGATGCAGTACCTCTTTAATATTGACATAAATGTCTATCTAAACTAATTGATGTATTTGTCTCGAACGGTTAGAATATCTCTTTATGGTTTAGTCATTCATAATTGTTTACATGCCTTTATCACTTGTAAAAAATATTTTATCATGTAAATTAATTCGATTATTTATGATAGTTTTCACTGTATCGAATTGATCAAAAATTAAATTTATGGTACACAAAATTATGTTACATTCCTTAAAATGAATGAAACAGCTTGCGATATATATTATATGAGGGTAAGACGGTGGGTTCAAGTCCCAGCGCTTCATGAGGGTAAGACACCAAGTTTAAGTCCTGGCGCACCATGATGCTAAGACATTGGGTTTGAATCCCAATGTATGATATTGATGGCATGATGATGGCTAAGGCAAATATAATGTTCTATTAATGAAAAATCATGAAGTCTGCCCCACTGGATCAACTCCATTCCCTGAAGCGAATGTGATAGCGATAGATCAAAAGTCTGAAAGAAGATAAAATAATTATCGTGACCGTATGAATATATATATGGGCGTGGCAAGGGACGAAATAATAATCTCCATAGTGGTGATCGTTATAAACAAGAGAACAATAAGGGTTCTCATAATAATCCTTCAAAAGGTAAAGGTAATATTTGTCACCGATGTGGTGTGAAAAATCATTGGGCACGAATTTATCGTACGCCTGAACATTTGTCAAACTTTATCAAGCCTATATAAAAGGGAAAATAAAATAAAGTTGAGACTCACTTGGCCTTTCAGAATAATTTTGAGGCGGACCGTATGAATAATCATGATAAAGTTGAAACAAACCTTGCCTATAAAGAGGATATTTTTTAAGGCCTTGCAGATATTACTCATTTAGAAGCTGGAGACTTCTTTGAGCATCATAACTGAATACTTATTACTGGGAAAAATGATAAAAATAATTGTTCTTTTTATTTTATGAAGTTCATATTTTGAATAAAACTTTTTATATTGTTAGTATTTACCTCCCTAAATATAGTTTCTTTTGTTCTTAAAATTTTCAATATTACTTATGATGTATTTTTTTCTTTATGAAGAATATGAAAACTTCCCAGTTTTCATTTGGCCGTATGAATAATAAAGAAGAAATATGCCTTCTTGTACTACGACGCACACCATATTAAAATATAAGAGATATTTCTCTTATTTAATTATGAAAGAAGCCAGTATCATAACAATATTTGGTAGTACAAAATTAATTTAGGGCTTTGGAAGAGCAACTATATTACCATCAGGGGGAACTATATTGGCTGTTAATGATGCATTATATTGTAGTAGGTCTCAAAGAAACTTGTTGAGTTTCAAAGATATTCGCCAAAATGGCTATCATATTGAAACCACCAATGAAGGAAAGGTTGAATACCTCTATATTACTACAATAAAAGCGGAAAAGAAGTATGTGCTTGAAAAGCTTCCCACATTTTCCTCCGGATTATACTACACTAGTATTAGTATAGTTGAATCACATGCCATAGTAAACAAGGAGTTTACTAATGATTTTATTATTTGGCATGACCGGTTGGGCCATTCCGGTTATAATATGATGCGCAAAATAATTAAGAATTCACATGGTCATTCATTGAAGAACGAGAAGATTCTTTAAACTAAAGAATTCTCTTATGCTGCATGTTCTCAAGGAAAACTGATTATTAGACCATCAATAATTAAAGTTGGAGTTGAATTTCCTGCATTTTTGGAACGTATACAAGGTGATATATGTGGGCCCATACACCTTCCATGTGAACCATTCAGATATTATATGGTTTTGATAGATGCATCTATAAGATGGTCACATGTATGCTTGTTATCAACCCGCAATTTGACCTTTGCGAGATTACTAGCTCAATTAATAAGATTAAGAGCACAGTTTTCCAGATTATGTAATTAAGACACTTCATCTTGATAATGCTGGTGAATTTACGTCCCAGGCCTTTAATGATTATTGCATATCAACTGGGATAACAATTAAGTATCTAGTTGCTTATGTTCATACTCAAAATGGTCTAGCGGAATCATTGATCAACCACCTCAAATTAATTGCTAGACTAATGCTTATGAGAACAAAACTTTTTATTTCAGCATGGGGCCATGCTATTTTGCATGCATCAGCTCTTGTGCGGATCAGACCCACAAGTTATCATAAAGTCTCCCCAATATAATTGGCTTTTGGTCAGGAGCCAAATATTTTCCATCTTAGAATATTTGAATGTGCAATATATATTCCAATTACTCCATCACAACGCACAAAGATAGGACCTCAAAGAAGATTGGGGATATATGTTGGGTATGAATCTCCTTCTATTATAAAATATTTGGAACCTATGACTGGAGATTTATTTACGGCAAGATTTATTAATTGCCATTTTGATGAATCAGTATACCCAATATTAGCGGGAGAAAATAAGCAATTGTAAAAAGAGATAGATTGGAATGCATTATCACTATCTCATTTAGATCCTCGAACAAATCAATGTGAACACGAGGTTCAAAAGATAATTTATTTGAAAAATATTACAAATCAACTGCCAGATGCATTCACTAACCTACCAAGGGTGACTAAATCACATATTCTAGCTGCTAACGCTCCTGTTCGAATTGATGTCCCGGTTGGACAATCTATAAATACAAATGAGTCTAAGCCACGATTGAAACATGGTAGACCAATTGGTTCCAAAGATAAAAATCCTCGAAAGCGAAAAGGAGAAAATGATCTAGGAGATCATAATATAGAGGCAATTGCTCAAAAAGAGCCATGTGACATAACAAATAATAAGACCTCAGAGGAGGTCTAGGTACTTGAAAATAATGAGAATGAAGATATCTAAATAAGTTATCTCTCTACGAAAAAAAGGTGAAACCGAAATAATATTATTGTCGATAACATTTTTGCTTATAATGTTGCTGTTGAGATAATGCAACAAGATAAGGATCTTGAACCAAGATCTACCGATGAATGTAGACAGAGAAATGATTGGCCAAAATGGAAAGAAGCTATCCAGGTAGAATTAACGTCACTTGAAAAACGTGAAGTATTCAGACGTATAGTCCGAACACCTGAAGGAATAAAGCCAGTGGGATACAAATAGATTTTTGTGCGAAAACGAAATGATAAAAATGAAGTCGTTAGATATAAAGCACGACTTGTGGCACAAGAATTTTCGCAAAGACCTGGCATTGATTATATGGAGACATATTCTCCTGTGGTGAATGCAATCGCTTTCAGGTATCTTATAAATTTGGCAGTCCATGAAAAACTTGATATGTGTCTGATGGATGTTGTCACAGCCTACGTGTATGGCATATTAGACAACGAAATTTATATGAAAATCCCTGAAGGGCTTAAAGTTCCTGAAACTAATAAAAGTTTTCAGAAAACTTGTTCAATAAAGCTTCAAAAACCCTTATATGGATTGAAACAATCAGGGCGAATGTAGTATAATCGCCTGTGTGAGTATTTGCTGAAAGAAGGGTATAAGAATGATCCAATTTGTCCTTGTGTATTTATAAGAAGGTCTGGACCTGAATTTATTATAATTGTTGTGCATGTTGATGATCTAAATATCATTGGAACTCTTGGGGAGCTTCCAAAAGCAGTAGACTGTTTGAAGAAAGAGTTTGAAATGAAAGATCTTGGAAACTCAAAATTTTGTCTTGGTTTACAAATTGAGCATATGAAAGATGGAATTTTTGTCCATCAATCAACTTATACCGAAAAGATCCTAAAGCGCTTTTATATGGATAAAGTACATCCATTGAGTACCCCGATGGTTGTGAGATCACTTGATATAAATAATGATCCATTTCGACCTCATGAAAATGATGGAGAGCTTTTTGGTGATGAAACTCTATATCTTAGTGCAATTGGGGCACTAATGTATCTTGCAAATAATACTCGACCAGATATAACTTTTGCAGTAAGTTTATTAGCAAGATTTTTTTTCCTTTCCAACAACAAGACACTGAAACGGTGTTAAGCATATTTTTAGATACCTCCGAGGGACTATTGATATGAGATTATTTTATTCTCATGAATCCGATTCACAAATGACTGGTTATACATATGCAGGTTATTTGTTTGATCCATATAAAGCCGGATCTCAAACATGCTATCTATTTACTTGTGGAGGTACAATTATTTCATGGCGTTCAACAAAATAAACTTTAGCTGCTACATCTTCCAATCATGTAGAGATAATAGCTATTCATGAGGCTAGTCGAGAGTGTGTATGGTTGAGATCAGTGACTCAACACATTCAACAAGTGTGTGGTCTTTCTTTAAAAACGAAGATTCCAACGATATTATATGAAGATAATGCTACTTGCATAGCTCAACTAAAAGGAGGATATATCAAAGGAGACAGAACAAAGCACATTTCACCAAAATTCTTTTTCACGCATGAATTTCAACAAAATGGTGAGATAGATGTTCAACAAATCCGTTCAAGTGATAATCTGACAGATTTGTTCACAAAGGCATTGCCAACATCAACATTTGAGAAGCTGAGACATAAGATTAGAATGCATCGTCTCCGAAATATCAAATAAAATTTTCATTGGGGGGAGTATAATACGCGTTGTACTCTTTTTTCCTTAACCAAGATTTTGTCCCAATTAGATTTTTCTGGTAAGGTTTTTAATGAGGCAGCATTCAATGTGTATTACAATATATGTGTACTCTTTTTCCTTCACTAGGCTTTTTCCCACTGGGTTTTTCCTAGTAAGGTCTTAACGAGACACATTATCTTTTAAATAAACATCCAAGGGGGAATGTTATGAGATGAATGCACGTGATTGAGATGAATGCATTTGTCTGTCCATTTAACGTACTTTGTATTCATGTACTCAATTAAGAAGTACATTAACTTATAACCTTTGAATATATTTGTACCTTTATAAATAGGGAACTTTTGACCCTATGAAAAATACCCCTAAGAAGAGAAATAACAAAATCATTCTCCCTCCTATATATCTTGTCTCCATTACTATATTATTCTAGTTTGCTCTCATTTCTTAACAATAATTAAGATTTTAGACTATTAATAGTACTTGTCAAATAATTAATGCATTAAATTCAAAAAGAAGCCAATGGTTATTTCCAGCTAACGAATAGTAGTATTTCTTTTAAAAAAATATAGACAAGTATTCGAATAGTGCAGCCACTATGTAATGTAATTGGGTTTCAATAAAATTCAGTTTTCGGATATGGATTTTCGATTTGTTTGTTTGAGATGTTCATATATAAGTCCCTTCTTTATTGTTTCGGTTTATTTGTATCATTTTATAACATTTAATTACATGTTTGTTGTTCGGCGTTTGAGTCTGTCTTCTCTTTCTCGAAAAATAACTTTTTTTTCGAGCATACTGTCTACTCTAATTAGTTATTTTCGACGATTTAGGTTGATATGTAGTTTTTTAATTGATTCATTCTTCTGGTGTTGACGTAATGTAAAAGCACCTTATGTTTTGAGTTTTGACTTACCTCGGAAGTGTTGATGCTTGATTTTATGCCAACTTTTGATTTAATTGATTGATTAACTATATATGTTTATTAAACGCTAAGCTTGTAAGACCCTTTTTTATTTCCTAATGTTCATTCAATAAGGATCTAATGACGTAGAAGCAAAAATTTCAAATGCGTAACCGAACTATGAAATTTGAGAATAATGGTCCCTTGAGTCTGTATCGGTTTGGTTTATTTGCATCATTTTATAATATCTAATTACATGTTTGTGATACTTAACAATGTCCTTTTTGAGATCTGTAAAGACTAAAGTTAAAATAACTATTTATATAACGATCCGACCAGTCGTTTTACTTTCTAGAACTCTGTTCCCTTAAATAAGACTCCCTGTATATGCTTTTACTATTTTATGACTTGCGGGGAAGATTAGTTCGGGTTTGGAAGGGTTCGGGTTGAAATCGGAACATTTAGTTTCTTAATATTGGCTTAAAAGGAGTAAGTTTGACTTTGGTCAACATTTATTGTAAACGACCTCGGAACGGGGATTTGTCGGTCCCAATAGGTTCGTATGATGATTTTGGACTTGGATGTATGTTTGGATCGGATTTTAAATGACCCGGGAGCATTTCAGCGCTTAATATTGAAGGTTGGCACATTGAAGATTTTTCAACTTCTTAAAATTTGGTTTGGAGTAGGTTTTGGTGTTATCGAGGTCCGTTTGAGATTCCGAGCAGAAATAGTTCTGAATGGTGATTTAAGACTTGCACACAAAATTTGGTGTCAATCCGAGTAGTTTAAGTATGATTCGGCGCGTTCGGAGTAAGTTGGAAGAACTTGAAGTTCATAAGTTGATTCTATTTGGTTTTGGGTTGTGATTCTTAGTTTTTATGTTGTTTTCAGCGTTTCGGGGGTACGAGCGAGTCTGTTTTATGTTTACGAATTTGTTGGTATGTTTGGTCGAGACCTCGGAGCCCCCGTATAGGATTCAGAGGGTCGACGAAGCTTGATTGCTCTTTGGAGAAGAGCTAATGGTGGCTTGTATCTGGTACGTTCGCATCTGCGATGGGAATGGTCACAGAAGCGGCACCGCAGTGCGGCGTCTCGCTCTCAGAAGCGGAAAGGGTAGGGGGTCAGTGTGTCTGCAGAAGCGGATTCGCTTCTGCGATGAGGGGATCGCAGGTGCGGAGAAGGCTAGTGTGGGAAAGGTCGCAGGTGCGAGAAGCGAGCCGCAAAAGCGGGCTCGCAGGTGCGGTGCCCTTCCCTAGGTGCGCCCAGTGCTGGGATGTGTGTGTTCCGTAGGAGCGGACCTTTTCCTGTAGAAGCGGCGTCGTGGGTGCGACCCAAGGTCCTCAAAAGCGGAATTTGCTGGAAGCAGTGAGGGCTTTTAATGTCGGGACTTAGGCAATGTTAGCCCATTTCTTTCATCTCTTGGGCAATTTTGGAGCTCTTTGAAGAGGGGTTTTCACCTATCACTTTGAGGTAAGTAATTTCTATATGAGATGAGTTTAATACATGTATTTTTGGGTAGATTCTTAGCATGTAAAGTGTAGAAATTGTGGGCATAGTTGAAAAATCTAGGTTTTGATAAAAATGGGATTTAACCACGAAAATAATTATGGAATAGGGTAAAAATTATATATTTGAGTTCGTGAGATTATGGGTAACAATTATCTTCGAAAAATTTCGGAATTCGGGCAAGTGGGTCTGTGAGTGAATTTTAGGAATCTTCCAATTTGGGTTGGATAATTACTCTAATAGCTAAATTATTAACTTTTGAGCATACATTTATTAATTTATATAACATTTGGCTAGCTTTGGATTGTTCGGCACCAATTTGAGGCCTTAGAGTGAATTTGTGGGCCGTAAAGTGAGCTTTGAGACGAGGTAAGCCTCTTACCTAACCTTGTAAGAGGGAATTTACCCCATAGGTGTTTACAATTATTATTTGCTTCTAATTGTGGGGGCTACACACGCATGAGGTGACGAGAGTCCGTGCGTAGCTACTAATGTTGCTTAAGTCCGGATAGTTTTAGGACCCGAACCATGAAATACTTGTATCGTTTACACTCTACTTGTTAATTTAAGTGCCTAAATTATATTGAAACTTGATAAAAGATTTGTAAAGGCCGAATTTTACTTACTTTAATTTTTGGCGGGTTACTTGACCGTTAATAGAAATTGTGCTTCCTTGTGTATTAGGCTTGTAATATCTTTTAAATCGGATGTTCATAGAGTATTCTCTCTTCTTGTGGAGTGGGCCGAACGCCTCGGCAGTATAATAGATTAATCTATGGTTCGTGCTGCTCGACCCTCGGCAGTGTACATATTATTCTGGATCGGGTCGTACGACCTCGGCATAAATCATACGTGTTAATGCTTGGAGCCCGAACACACTTGATATTATTTTCATGAATCGAGAGGTTATAATTATTTAGTTGCCTGAGATTTACTAGGAAGTAGTATGTGTTAGTGAAAGATTTTTGGAATGTACTATTAGTTAAAGAATCATTTAATCACTGTTGCTATTGTGTTAATATTATTATCCACATTTTCTATGCTTATTTAGCATTCATGTATTTCATTGTTAGCCCATAGTAAGTGTCGATGTCGACCCCTCGTCACTACTTCTTCGAGGTTAGACTTGATACTTACTGGGTACATGTTATTTATGTACTCACGCTACACTTATGCACTAATCGTGCGGGATTTGAGGCAGGTGCATCTGGCATTCATTCCGGCACGCACCCCTGATACCCCGAGGCTTAGTGGTGAGCTGCTTTTTGAGTTCGTCCTGCAGCACCCGGAGTCTCCCTTTTGTATTTTATTTTCTGTCTACTCTATTTCAGACAATAGCTTAGTGTTTTGTAAATTCTACTAGTTGCTCATACACTTGTGACACCAGGTCTTGGAACACATGCTAGTAGACTTTATGGTTTTTGAGTATTTATCTCACTGCATTTGCTCTTACATTGGTTTTCGCCTTATTTTATTAAATTTTCTACTCCTTATTTTCTTAATAAATGAAATTCAACTACTTTGGAATTATTAAAAGGAACAATTATATGGTTAGATCACCGTTGGCTTGCCTAGCGACGACGTTGGGCGCCATCACGACCTATAGGAAAAATTGGGTCGTGACAATTTCTCTATCTACCAAAACTTAATTTACGTTTTACGATAAGGAACTAATACTAAAATTAAGAACCAAAAAACTGAATTAAACTATAAAATCGGAGAATCACGATTCATTGAGTCCATATCGTTTTTGTTTATCTATATCATTTTAGAAATCTAATTACTTGTAGAGTATTATTAATTAACTCAGCTTAGAACCAAAAACATCAGACAACATAACTGAATTTCAAAAAGTTGAGATTCACGATTCATTGAGTTTATTTGAATGTAAGCATGTTTTTATATTTCTTGATGTTCAAGCAATGAAATATTGTTTTCATTTTTATTTTTTTTACCTATGTGAGCTTAGTATAGCTGGTTCACAGCGTATAAATAGTAAAATTTTGATGAATTGTTTGTATAGTCGGACACACTCAGTATATTCAGTCAACATGGATGAAATGGGCCTTAATAGAACAGAGTAGATGTAGAGAGCATTCGGTCGACTCTAATTGATGCTTGATGTTAGGTCGGTTTTCAGTTTAGTTTGATTGATTAACTGTACAACTATGATTTCGTTTAGTAAATTTTGACGAAGCCTAAAGCTAAAATCTAATAAGATACCATAAACTTTTTAATAAGTTATAACGATCCGACCAGTCGTTTTGAGTATTTTCGTCTCGATCTCCTAATTTATGCTTTCTTTATATTATATTGTGGTTACGTGACTTGCCGGATATTTTATTTTTGGTTTCGGGTGAGTTTCAAAGTGAAATGGGACACATGTCCCAAAGTTGGAAGGTTAAGTCGTAGGAGTTGACCGTAGTTTGACTTGTGTGAAGACGACTCCGGAATGGAGCTTTGATGGCTCTAATAGCTCCGTATGGTGATTTTGGTTTACGGAGCGTGTCCGGATGTTGATGTGGGGGTCCGTAGGTCGTTTCGGCATGATTTGGCGAAAGTTAAAAATTGGAGGAATTAGGAAAGTTTGACCGGGAGTGGACTTTATTGATATCGCGGTTGGATCATGAGTCCGGAAGTTGAAATAGGTCCGTAATGTCAATTATGATTTGGGTGCAAAATTTGGTGTCAATCGGAGTTGTTTTGGTATGAATCGGCGTTGCTTTCGAAATTTAGAAGTTCATAGTTCATAGGCTTGAATTTGGGTTGCGATTCATAGAATTTGGGTTGTTTAATGTGATTTGTAGCCTCGAGTAGGTCCGTTATGAATTTTGGAACTAGTTGGTATATTCGGACGGGGTCTCGGGTGTGATTCGGTTTGAATTCCGATCGAAATTTGGACTTGTTGAGTTGCTGAACTTTTCCAGCTTCTGGTGTCAGCGAACTCGCAAAAACGAGCTTGTGATTGCAGGTGCGATTTTGGCCAAGCTTAGCTAGGAGCGCAGGTGCGAGGAGTTATTCGCATCTGCGAGTCCGCAGGTGCAGAGAGGAGATAGCAGATGCGGACAAGGGCTGGCCTGGGCTATGGTCGCAGAAGCGGAGGGGTTCTCCGCAGAAGCGGGCTCGCAGGTGCGAGCCATGGTCCGCAGAAGCAGAATTTTGGGACTTAAGTGTTTTCTGCACCTGCGATGGATTTTTCGCAGGTACGACGTCGCAGAAACGACCCATAGGCCGCAGAAGCGGAAGTCGCTGGGCAGAAAAGGCGAAATTCGAGGGTTTGTTTTTATAATTCATTTTGGGACTTTGAGAGCTCAGTGTGAGGCGAAATTTCGAGGGATTTTCAGAGAGGACTTTTGGGTAAGGAATTCTAACTCGTTTTTGATTAATTTCCACGAATCCATTAATAGTTTCATCATTTAATTAGTGTTTTGGAGTTTGAAATTTGGGAACAATGATAGAAACTCTTTAGGCTAAATTTTGGGTTTTGAAATGTGAAATGAGGTCGGATTTGAATAATTCTTGTATGGTTGGACTCGATATCGAATGAGTGCGATTTTTGTAATTTTGGTCGGGTTCCGAGATGCTGTCCCTGGATGACTTTTTGGGCAGATTTCTCAATTCTTTGCAAAAATTATAATTTCATTATTTGAATTAGTTTCATATAGTTATATTTATAGTACGAAATTGTTTTGGCTAGATTCGAGCCGTTCGAAGTTGTAAAATCCAGGGAAATGTCGTCTAGTTGATGGATTTAGCGTGGTTTGAGGTAAGTGACTTGTCTAACCTTGTGTGAGAAAACTTTCCCTTAGAATTTGGTATTGTTGTGATAATTGTGAAATATGAAAGCCGTGTGTGCACGGTGACGAGTGCGTACACTGGCTAAATGTGAAATTTCCAGTTTTTAGCTATGTAGTTTCCTTTCATTCTTTAATTGAGTTACTTTAATATGTTATAGTCATCATGTTTAGTCTAATTTCACATGTCTACTTGTTGTATCTCTTATTTGTAAATTTCTCCACATGTTTAGTTGAATTACTTGCTTTCTTTTATTCCGTATTCATTATTTAACTGTTGAGTCCTTACTTAAAATTGCTATTCTTGGAATATCTTGCTGTTGAGTTTGGTATTGAGTTGCAAAGGTCGTAGTCTCTATTGAGGCAAAGTGTAAGTTGTGAAATATCATTTTATTGAGTTGTTATGCTTTGGCACACTTGTTACTGTTGAGAGGATTGTTTGGGTGTTTGCACGGGGTTTCTGCCATGCTGTTGTTACTATTGATACACATGCGGTGGTATAAGGTCTGGGTGTTGAAACACATGCGGTGAGATAAGGTGGGCTTGATGCGCGTGGCTAGTAGGGAAACTAATAGAAGCCATGCGGTATAATAAGGTGGGCTAAAATGCGGGGGTGCTATTTCAGGAAAATAATTTTTAAAAGTAAATGTAAAGGCTCCCGTGGTGATATAAGAAAATGACTATGAGTTACTTTTATGATTTGGGACTACGAGACAGTACCTCGGTAGTGGCCCTTGATGATCTTTCTTTATTTGTTGTATTTGCCTTGTTTGTTTGTTTCCTTAACGTGTAAATCCTTGTTTCCTTCCGTGTTGTATTAACTGTCTTGATTCTGTGTTGTTAACTTTCCAAAAATTTCTTATTTTCTTCATTCCCTTTGTCATTATCGTTATATCTTTCGTTTTGTTTCTTATTATCTCCAGTAGAGCCTTGACCTGACCTCGTCACTACTCTATCGAGATTAGGCTTGGCACTTACTGGGTACCGTTGTGGTGTACTCATACTACGCTTCTGCACATGTTTTTGTGCAGATCCAAGTATATCTTATCAGTCATGGGACTAGTGCGCTGAGTTGCATTTGGAGACTTCAAGGTACACCTGCCCGCGTCCGCAGGCCTCAAAGTCCCCTTCTATCCTGTTCTTCCTTATTTCATTTCACATTTATAGACAATGATATATAGGATTGTTCAGTACTGTACTTAGAGCTTGTGACTTATATCTCACCAGGTTTTTGGGAGGTGTACGTATTGAGTTTACAGATTTTATTTATGAAATTGTTGGTGTTTTGAAATTTTAAGCTTTTATTTAATGTTTCCGCATATTGTTACGCATACCTAGTCTCTGTGCCGTCACGACATCCTATGGAGGAAAATTGGGGTCGTGATATAAGTTCACTTATATTTTCATTTAAACTTCGCTTTTCTATGTTTTTGAGAAGCAAAAATATAAATTAATCTTTTTAAGAATTAATTCCTTTAAATTTTTTTTTAATGAGAAATATAAACTGTTATTCAGAAAAATCGAATTAAAATTGGAAAAGTGAAGTCGTCAATCAAATTAACGAGAGATGGAAACTTTAATTTACTTACTCATTTGATCAGCCTCAACCAAATTGAGAAGAAAAATGAAACCTTGTATTTATTTTAATTATAAAATTTTATATTATCTATATTATTATATAAAGAACGAAACTCCAATACAAAAATCCTTCATAAGTGTAATGTGTATGTTGGATAGAACTGTAATTTCAACTTATACCTAAAAACTTAATTATTTGACCTTTTTATTTAATACATTAAAATTTACTACAAGAAAATAATCTTCTTTTTTAAAAAGACATTAATTTTTAAAAGCTTTATTATTTCCTTGTATGATTATAGTATTAGGAATGTAGTAAATTTTCTTTTCAAGTTTTTAAGTAATTGCTTGAAATTTTCAAGTTTCAACTTTGACTAATATTTTAGAACTTTAAATTAAACTACTCAAATATTTATATCTATCAATAAGGTTTTTGACAATAAGAGCCAAGGTAGTGTATTGACACAAACAACTAATTTGGATGAAACAAATGGATCACTTAATCACATCATTTTCTATTAATATAGCAATATTTTGGGGGCCTTAATACTTGGGGCCTAAAGAAGAAGCTTTAGGAAACTTACCCTTGAACCGGCCATGAAAACCGAACACGCTCAACATATTTAATCAATAAGGATGAAATATGCCTTAATAGAACATAGTAGATATAAAGAGTATCCAATCGACTCTAATTTATGCTTGATGTCATGTAAGTTTTCAGTTTAATTTGACCGATTAACTGTACAACTATGGCTTCGTTTAGTAAATTCACTAAGGTTGTATGACTGTTTATCTATTCCCTAATGTTCATGCATCGAAATCTATTTTTTTGTTTGTGTTAATTCACTCATGTTTGTCTATTTTCATATGTTCATGCAATGAAATCTCTTTTTATTTGTGTTAATGTTCAAGTGAGCTTGGTATAGCGGCTTTGTGTAAAAGTAAAAAATCTATGATAAAATCATGTGGTAATGAGCATTGTGCTAAATGAATATCTATAACGATAAATATTCAAACAGTCTTTAGGTCACTTCCTTTTAACTATGGAATAGTGAAATAAATGAGTCATTTAATTTCATCATATGTAAATGCTTGCCCGGATTTATATGACCATCTTTCTTGTTGTTCTGTTCTTTAGCTTAGAGGGAGCATTGTTGGTGCCAACGTCCACAAAAGTTTTATGTATGTTAGCTACATGCTTTCTTGGCAACATTGCAGCCATTTACGCCCCAATGCCTGATGATCCTGATGTGTGAAAGAGTATGACTCAATATTGGATACTCTTTATCCTTGATGCATACCTTGCTAGGATATTAGTTTTTTCACTACTAGAACTCACTTTTGGAGTTTACATATTGATCAAGATTATCTAATTCTTAGAGTGGTCTTATGTTTTGAAAATATAATTATATGTTATTTACATGCTTTGGGCAGTTTTTTCCTTACTTTTGTCACTGGCTTAGCTCTTTGCATTAGTTGCCTCTCTTGCTTTGCCATGAGGTGTTCTAGGAAGATATATCTGGGCAACATTCTTCGTTGCATTCTACTATTAGTGACTTGGTTTGTGGTGGCTAACTATATCCCCTTTTTTTATGGTGAAAAAAAAATATAATTATTTGTGGAACATAGGGCATCTAATCTTGGTTAGTATTCTAGGCTTAGTTATTAACTTTATTCTATAATTGATTGGCTTTGACTACTTTTAATTTAATTGTACATGTGGGAGCTATTATCATACTTTGTATGATATACCTGATTGTGTATTCCCAGGAGATTGCTTATTACCGCAGCCTAATTGAGACACCCAACTTTTATGTTTATAACAGTCGTGTTTTGACTTCATATAGTAGATTTTCTTGCATCATGTACTCCTAATTTTAAAGTTTCTTGGTTCTAATTATTTGCAAATTTAGCTCATGTCCGTAATATTTTCTTTTTTGTAGGTCAAAGTGTTGGTGATGCCCGTGAGTGAGGCACGGCATGCAAAAGGGAGAAGAAGCTTTTGTAGAAAACGTGAATTGACTTTAGGGCTTTTACAAATAATCAAGCCTTAACATGAAACCTTTACTTATGTAGTCGTTGTAGGTTAGGCTTGATGATAGGACATAACCAATTTGGGTATGTCCATGGGCAATGGCTTCCCTAATGGTGCAGAGGATCCTATCTTTGGTATTGATGGTTATCTTGAAATCTATTATTTCCAGGAAAGTTGAGTCATGAGGTTCTTGAATCTTGAGAAAGTTTGAAGAAAGGATCAGTCAAGGAGAAGGAGGAGGAGGAGAAGAAGAAGAAGAAGAAGCGGAAGAAGATGGAGGAGAAGAAGAAAATGAATGCTGAAGCTCAAAATTATAATAAAGATCGTTGAGGAACTAATTTTAAGACTCTGTATTCAGGTAATTCGAGTATATATATACAAGTGTAAAACCCATTTAACTTAAACGTATGTAGCAATTCCATCTCCCCCACACACTTAATAAATAATTCTTACGTTATAATCTCCGTATTTCTAATCCTTACATTATTAATTCCACATTATAATTGTAGAAGTATACTTTGGAATTATAGAATATTAATTTCTTTTCGTACTCTTCTTTTTTTATCTGTCCAGGATGTGCTGCTGTTTGTTGCTTTATAAAAATTACTTGCTAAATAAAATTCTTTACTTATCAAAAATCTATCAATATTAAGAAGGTTGAAAGCCCCAATATTTTCACATTGCTATGCATTGTTGAATCTTCGTATTTTTATGTCTGTAGTACTGACTTTCTTTTTCCTCCCCACCCATTTTAATTAATACTCTATGGTCTTTAATGATTACTGTTCCGGTTGCATATAATTTTTTATTTTTTGTGTGCCGAAAAGTAGGTTTTGGTTGCTTTTTATATTCAATGGTTTGTGCCAAGATTAAACTCTGTATACATGTTTTAGTTAGAACTTAGAGTAAAGAGAGTCGAGAGTCTATTCAGATTTTTTGAAGAATATGTCCAAGATTCATTGTAAAGTGAGTTGTTTTGGATAATCTAGAATATTGTTTGTATTTGGTCCTTATAATTGAAGTAACATACTTTATTAGATTACTCCGTCAACTATTCCATATCACAAGCTCCTTTATATATTGAGTTTAATCATCAGACAAAAAATGTTTTTCTCTGCTTGTTTCTCATTCAAAGTGGCACGCGTAGCTCTGTCGAAACAAACGGAAGATTAATTAATCATGTATTTTTTAATAAACCTATGTAAACTTCAAATTATGTCTCCTTAATTAGAATTTCAAAGACTCATCAGTTTGGTACGACAACTGGAAAACGAGACATGGACGCGACACATAGAAGTGCAAATGTATCAGCATTTGCAGACGTTAAAAGAAAACTAGAGAACATACTTGTGAAGGCATATATAATTGCGAAAAATAATAATTTCAAATATTCCGCCCTCTTACTTTTTCATATAAATAATGAAATTATTCTCTATCCCCCGAAATACTTGTCAAGCGCCACCTTCAAGAATTTAAAAGATCTCATCCTTTTCTCCTTCAAACACAAAAGAAATATAAATAAATTCATCGGAGAATCTTAATACTTTGGTTGACTATCATTTTATTTACTGAGGGTTTGATTTTGCATCTTATAATTTTCCCCTACCTCCTACATATAATAAAAAATAAAAAAAACTCATTGAAATCTAATAGTTTAAGAAAAAGTTGAACAATAGGTTATCCGGCTTTTACATACAAATAACTAATACTGATTGATAAAGACCAGGGCCCACCAAACTACGTAGAGAACCAGGTTCTCTATAAGTTCCCACAAAACACACGCACACTGTAGTAAGTGACACAATGAAATTTTACGTAGAAAATTCCCAGCTCACGGGATTAAAAATCACGACCTACCCTTGTAAGATTTCAACTTCACTACTGAGCAAACTTCAGATTACAAACTATTGTAACCTAGGAATTAACCTCTTAATCCCTCACTAACTTGTAACAACACTATTACAAGCCCCTTTGTAATAACTCTATTACAAAGCTTACAACTCGACTAACTCTAGCCAAGACACAAACACAAGGTTTAAGATTTTATAAAGATTTCTTACACAATGCTTCTAACTAAGCTAAGTAGGAATTACAAGTAAAGTGCTTTAACAAAGATGCAACATAACTAAAGACATGTAATGACTCAATACAAGAAACTGGTTCTTCGTTATGTTGTTCTTTGTTCTTGATGCCCCTAAGAATCACTTGCAAGATTGGCACAGACTTGAGAGAATGCTTAATCGATTCTTAAATGTGCAAAGTGTTTTATTTTACCTTTTCTTGATGTTAATAACTCATTTGTGACATCATTTGAATGATGCAAGCAAGTTAGGTAAAGGGCATTCCCCATAAAGTTGACTGCTGCACTGTTTTTGCACTGTTGCGTGTGCAGGTAGCAACTTTACAGCTGTGGGGAGTTGACTTGTACAGTCACCAAAGGAACTGGTGGCCATCTCTTCCCTCTATTGTTCCTTTGACTCTAAATAGTTGAACCACGTCCCCGAACTGAGACTTGTTATTCTTTAAGTACTTGAGGATGTGTAACAGGTTCCTTATCTGGTTCTTATCATTAAGTTTGTTAGATCATCAAAACATAACAAGGATACATAAAACCTATCAATTTTTCCTTTTTTGATGATGACAAACTTATAATTGATGTTCCCTCTAAGAACCAGAATGGTAGATCAGTTTCCTGTATTCCCCCTGAATCTGTTCCCCACCTTGTTCCCCCTCAATTATTTTTCCCCATTTTGACAGCATAAAAAGATCAGTAGCAAGCAATAAGTAAAAAGAAGTCTAGCTTGGTTAACTCATGCCACATGTGTGCACACAATCATGACTAAAAACAGAGCAAAAGAGCAAGACATACACATCAAAAAGATGAAACTTCCATTAATTTTTGAAAATTAAGCAGGGAGCAGTTCCATTGTTACCAAAACATCCACAAAATAAAAACAACAAAAGGTACCTGTCATAAACATCATTAAGACTAAAAATAGAGGACGAACACTAGGAACTTGACACTGAGAACAGGACGGCTATTAAGGAGCACTAGAAGGGGGAGCACTTGAGGCAAAGGAAGAGGCAAGGGTTCTAAGAAGGATGTCCATACGAGCATTTGCAGACCCTTGCTCGGTTAGCAACCTTTCCTTCGGGTCCTCAACCTGTTTCCTGAGAGCAGTATTTTCCTTTGTCAGGCGGGCAACCTCTGTGTTTTGGGCACTACTGGAACCAGCTGCCTCCTGGGTCTGACTAAGCTAACCTTCGAGAATGACATTCTGAGCCTTCAGCTTCCTTATTTCTTCAGTGACACTATTTTGAGCGTTAATCAACTGAGAAATGATCGAATTGCTGCCAACCCCTCTACTCCTATCAATGCACTCACACTCTTCAAGGGTGATTTTGGAGAAATATTGCTTGTGAGTTCCTACTTTAGCCCGTCCCAAAGGAACCTTGAAGAATTCAAACACTTTAGTGACGAGAAACCCGCAAGGCAACCCATGATTACGTTTCTTGAACTCTGCTACTTTATTCATGTGCTCTATCATAAGACCAGACAGGTTTATAGTGGTGTATCCATCCAGTGCTTCCATGAGAACCAAGTCTACTCGTGATGTAATGGAGCGTCTTTCAGCACGTGGGAGCGGAACTTTGTTCACCATTTCGAATAGCAGTTGGTACACTGAAGGAGGGCCTTCTTGTGTACCTGTTTCCCTTGTTACACTACCTTATCCTTCACAATGGAGTTTTTGATATTTGTAGAGTAGACCCCCTCAATGGAGAACATCCCATTAGTGGGCACGCCCAAATGGTTCCCAGTACAGTAGTGTCCATCACAAAAGCAACACCGTTCATTGTGAACATATGTGTCTACTATTGGAATTCACAGATCTCTACCAATTGGTGCATTCCTGACATATCTAGAATATCAGGGGCAAATGTACAGCCCAACAACACTTTTTGGATTCTCAATTTTTCCCTTCCAGTATCTTGGGTTGCACCAACCTTGGCCTTCTTGGAGGAACCGGGTTCTTCACTAGCACCAGCCTTCCTTTTTACTGATTGTCTTAAACTTTTTCTTTTCTCAGCAGATTTCTCAGACACCATTTTCTCAGACACTTGTTCAACCAAATCTTCAGTCACTTTCTTCCCAGACTGGGCAACTGCTTTCTCATCATATTTTTCGCCCTCCACATTGCTCAAACCCATCCTACTTACAGATGACTCATTTTTGGATGTTGGAATTGTAAGTTTCTCCGAGGACTTACGAACTAAGGAACCAGGTTCCTCTTCTACCTCATCATCAATATCGATAACTGGTGCGGGAGGCACTACCTTCTCATTTACAATCTTCCCATCCTTCACCAATCTCCTTTTCTTCTATTTTTCTTTGCTTTTCCTAAAAATTGACTCAAAAGCTTCCTTCTTCTTCAACCTAGTGATAGGTCTCTTAGAAGTTGAATCTTGAGGAGTTGCCTGTCTACTCCTAGCTCTGATGAAGCTCGCAAGAGCCACATTGTCATAGTCATATTCTCTATCCTTATTCTCCTCCTTAGATAGAGATCTCATTTCAGGAACAACAATGGACAATGGCTCATCATAGAAATAAGGAGAGGGAGCGGGATCAATACTGACCTGGGTTCTTGTGGAGAACCAGGGATTTTATCCCAAGTAGAAGTAGAGGGCTCCTCTTGGGTGGAGGGATCAAGTCCCTCAGTTGGTTTCCCAGTAGTACTGTCAGGTGCCAAAGTTTTGACAAGCACCAGTTCCCTACTTTCTACCTGTATACCATTTTCTTCCCCCTGAGACTCATTGACTTCACACACACCCTGATAATCCCCTATAAAACTTTCCTCAACAGCTATTGACATCATATTTTCTATAACCTCCTGTTCTTATAATTCCAAGGTAAACTCAGAAGATATAGGAAGAGTATTACCTGTAGAATCGGCAACATGCAGATCAAGGCCTGGGGTAGTTTTTGCCGATTCATCACTGTTACAACCCACTCCTTGCATCTCAGAACTTTCTTCCACTGATCGACCAGAAATTTCTTGATTGTCTTTTTCCACCACTGTATTTGCTTCTACCATTTTATTCGATGAGACAGAAGGAGAGGTTGTTGCCATAAATTTCTTGGGAGTCTCGGTTTTGCGACACCTATGAGAGCCAGTACTTGACTGAGTTGGAGAGGAACCAGTAGGTGGTTGTGACTTTAGCTTAGGGTTTGGACTAGATGGTGTAGGGATTGTAGGCTCTAGCACTGGGGTTTCAATGGGTGAAGACACAGTGGGGACAATACTTGGAACAGTCTGAGTTTCCAGATTTTCAGACATGGTGGAGGATAGTGAGTGTTTGATGGAAGAAGAGAGTGTTTGGTTTGAAGAAAAGAGAGAATTTTTGGCTTTGATGTGAACAATTATGATAGTGACCGGGAGAAAGGTTATTTAAGAGAGGTGAGGGACTGGTTAGGAACAAGGTATCAAGTTGGGTAGACGGGTCATTTTATAACGGGTAGGATACTTGAGTTCCCAAAAAATAAGAGAAAGGAAAGATTGACATTTTAATGACGTGGCACCATTTCAACTGTTAAAAAGATGTGGATGGGAGTATATAGAAACTACTAAACTGTGACAAAGGAACCAAGTTCCCTGACAGATTTTGTAAATGTGGACTTCATCCTTTTGACTGAAATGCGATATCACTGGCTACTTGTTTGCTTTGTAATCGTCATGCGTGTCTACCTGCAACGGTATAGAGATGAGTTAGACTTTGCTAGAAAATACTTTTTAGCCATTTTACCTGCACATTTCCTTCATAACCAATCATTAAGGGACCAGGTCCTCAGCTTGATTTTATCAACCTTAGTGCTATGCGATTCTTTTCAAAATACTCTCTACTCAGTGCTTTGGTGAAGATATCTGCAATTTGATCTTCTGTACTGCAAAACGTCATACAAATGAGCCCTTTTCTCAATATTATCTCTGAGGAAGTAATGTCGCACATCAATATGCTTTGTTCTCTTATGTTGAACGAGATTTTTTTCCATGTTGAGAGCACTAGTGTTGTCACATAGTAAGGCCACATAATCAGAAAATACACCGAAATCTTCTAGCTGTTGCTTGATTCACATCGGTTGAGCACAACAAGAGGCAGCTTCCACATACTCAGCTTCAGCAGTTGAAAGGGCCACTGAGTTTTGTTTTCTTGTGCCCCATGAGATTAACACGAACCCAGAAAATGTGCAATACCAGAAGTGCTTTTCCTATCCACCAGATAACCAACATAGTCAGCATCAGCACACCCTATTAAGTCAAAGTTATCTCCTGAGGGATAATAGAGAACCAGGTCCTGCGTTCCTTTGAGATACCTCAGAATTCTCTTTGCAGCCTTCAGATGAGACTCCTTTGGATTGGATTGAAGCCTGGCACAGAGTCCCACACTGAAAACAATGTCTGGTCTACTTGCTGTGAGATATAGAAGTGGCCCAATAATGCTTCTATACATAGTCTCGTTTACAGGAGAACCAGGTTCATCCATATCCAGGCGAGTGGCAATGACAATAGGTATATCAATGATCTTTGAACTCTCCATATCAAATCTCTTCAGAAGCTCTTTGATGTACTTTTACTGATTTATCATTGTGCCCCTAGGAGTTTGCTTGACTTATAGACCCAAGAAGAAATTCAATTCCTGCATCATGCTCATTTCAAACTCATTTCCCATGAGTCTTGCAAATTCCTCACACAAAGTGTCATTTGTTGCTCCGAAGATAATGTCATCAACATAGACTTGCACTATGAGCAGGTTCCTCCCCCATTTCTTCAAAAATAGAGTGTTGTCACTTTTCCCTCTTGTAAAGCCATTTTGTAGAAGAAACTTGGACAACCTTTCATACCATGCACGAGGAGCCTGCTTAAGTCCATATAATGCCTTGTCAAGTTTAAACACGTGCTCAGGATGCTCATGGCACTCGAAAACAGGCGGTTGTTTGACGAAAACTTCTTCTTTCAGAAAGCCATTCAGAAATGCACTTTTGATATCCATTTGAAACAATTTGAATTCCATATGAGATGCAAAGACAATAAGGATTCTGATGGCCTCCATTCGAGTAACTGGAGCAAAAGTTTCATCATAGTCAATTCCTTCTTCATCTGATTTAGCCATTAGAACAAATATGGAATCATATTCAGCTACTTCACTTTCTACTGCCATCATGGAGTTGTCACCTTGATCATCATCATCTCCAGATTCGCTGGAGGAGTCTCCCCATGCAGCAAGAGCTTATTTCATAACATTATCAGCGACATCTTTTCTCTTGAACTTTTTGTCAGGAACCTGGTTCCTTTTGCCTCATTTGTCTGTGTTGTGCTTGTACTGGTCTTGCTTAAGGAGAGGGCAGTCCTTGATGAAGTGTCCGGACTTCCCGCATTTATGAAATAGGTCATACCCTCTTGGCTTGCTTGAACTGCCCCTCTTTGGGATACCTCTATTTCTGCGAACCATTTTCTGAAATCTCTTTGTGAGATATGCCATATCAACATCCTCACCTCCTAAGTCATTATTGTCTATCTTGAGAACTAGGTTCTTCTCTCTTTTGGGCTCTGTTCTCTTATTTTCTTTCTTCTTCTTTATTTCATAAGTTTTTAGATTACAAATGAGTTCATCAATGGTCATCTTCTGCAAATCCTTTGCCTCTGTGATGGCGTTTACCGTGCTTTCCCAGGAACCAGGTAATACACTAAGTATTTTTCTAACAAGTTTGTTCCTGAGAATGATTTCTCCCAGTGAGTGAAGCTCATTAATGATAGAGGTGAAGCGAGTGTGCATGTCTTGAATGGACTCATCGTCCTTCATTCTGAAGAGCTCATACTTAGTTGTCCCTTCGTGTGCTGTTTGAAGGGCTTCCCAGATCTCCTTAGCATTCTGACAAGCTGAGATGCGTTTGTATTCATCTGGTCCGATGCCACAAACAAGAATCTTTTTGTCCTGAAATTCTTCTCAATAGCCTTTTTGTCAGCATTGTTGTACTCTTTTCTCATTTTTGGGACTGTAGTTATTCCCTTACCAACAGTTTTCATGGGAACAAGAGGTCCGTCACAGATTACACCCCACAACTCTGAGTCCTCAGCCATGATGAAATCATACATTCTTGTTTTCCACCAACCATAGTATTGGCCGTTGAATCTAGGTGGTTTGTACGTTGATTATCCTTCCTCGAAGTTTGGTGGAGCAGCCATGATAAAGATTCTTTCTAGGTGTTAACCTTTTAGAAAGAACCTGCTCTGATACCAATTGATAAAGACTAAGGGTCCACTAAACTATGTAGAGAACCAGGTTCTCTATAAGTTCCCACAGAACACATGCACACTGCAGTAAGTAAGTGACGCAATGGAAATTTACGTAGAAAATTCCCAGCTCACGGGATTAAAAACCACGACCTACCCTTGTAGGATTTCAACTTTACTACTGAGCAAACTTCAGATTACAAACTATTGTAACCTAGGAATTAATCTCTTAATCCCTCACTAACTTGTAACAACTCTATTACAAGCCCCTTTGTAATAACTCTATTACAAAGCTTACAACTCGATTAATTCTAGCCAAGACATAAACACAAGGTTTATGATTTTACAAAGATTTCCTATACAATACTTCTAACTAAGCTAAGTAGGAATTACAAGTAAAGTACTTTAACAAAGGTGCAACATAGCTAAGGACATGTAATGACTCAATACATGAAACTGGTTCTTCGTTATGTTATTCTTTGTTCTTGATGCCCTTGAGAATCACTTGCAAGATTGACATAGACTTAAGAGAATGCTTAATCGATTCTTGAATATGCAAAGTGTTTTGTTTTACATTTGCTTGATGTTAACAAATTATTTGTGACATCACTTGAATGATGCAAGCAAGTTAGGTAAAGGGCATTCCCCATAAAGTTGACTGCTGCACTGTTTTTGCACTGTTGCGTGTGTAGGCAACAACTTTACAGCTGTGAGGAGTTGACTTGTATAGTCACCAAGGGAACTGGTGGTCATCTGTTCCCTTTGTTGTTCCTTTGACTTTGAAGAGTTGAACCACGTCCCCGAACTGAGACTTGTTGTTCTTTAAGTACTTGAGAATGTATAATAGGTTCCTTATCTTGTTCTTATCATTAAGTTTGTTAGATCACCAAAGCATAACAGGGATACGTATAACCTATCACTGATGGAATTAATTTTGATTAACAAAACGAAAACAAAGTCATCTGGAGTGGTACGCCAAGTTTTCAGACCGACAAGGAAGACCGAAATATGCAACAAAGTTTAGATAATTATACCTAGGGATGGCAATGGGGCGGGGCGGGTGCGGTGCAGGGCGGGTTTCAGCATTCGCGGTGCGGGGCGGGTTACAGTGTTTGCGGGGGAGGGGCGGGGCGGGGCGGGTTCTAATTTTTTAAAAAGATTTTAACACGGGGCGGGGCGGGTCACGGGTCAAGATTTTAATTTTTTTGAACTAAAAACCTAAAAGGCTAAAACACTACCAGCCACACTAATTTCTCAGATATATGATCGCTTAACTTTCTTACCTTCAGTTATCAAAAATCTTTATGTCATGTTTGTGCCTGAAATATTTATTCTTCAAGATGTGACAGTCAATAAATCATAGTATGTAGTAATTCTTAACTAGCAAGAGATAGCCACGAGCAGAGAGTAAAAAGATTTAAACTAACACTACTGTTTTAAGAGAAACTAAAGATTATGAGTCGCATTTTGAGGTTTTATTTACTTTTGTTATCGAAAAATAAAATAAACTATAAAGTTGTAAGAGTATTAGGAATTAAATATGAAGAATATGGAAATTTTTCTAGTACTGAAATATGTCTAAAAATTTCATTTAAGAGATAGTGGACAATCTTTAACTGTTTGCTTTCTAAAAGCAGGTGGAGAAAGATGGAGAAGAGATCAAGAAGGGAGAATTTTTATTAAAAACATTTGCGTTGTGGGGCGGGGCGGGTGAACGTGGGTGGAGTGTGGGGTGGGTGAATGCGGGTTTAAATCCTATGCAGTGCGGGGCGGGACGGGTTGAAATTGTGCGGATTTAGACAAAACCCGCCCCGCACCGCCTGCCATTCCTAATTATACCTAGCTCTTACTTGTCCCTTTTTTGCTTATATAATCACTTAACGGCAGTGCCTTTTCAAGACTGTGGATATATGATTAGGAATAAGTAGTTGTATTGTCCTAAGGGCCAAAAATTCCCCTTGACCTTTTTAATTATCTTTCTTTCTTTTTACATTTTCTCATTTTCAGAATTACCTATTTTTTTTCCTGCTATAGTTCAAGTCACTTTCTCGTTATTTTTCTTGTGTCAGCTAACTCTTGCAAGTTGATGATATAATCAAATTAAAAAAGTGTGTGCTCGATCTCTAACGTTTAAAGATGAGAGGATTAGATAGTTCAACATGATACTAGAGCAAAGATTATGAGTCCAAGTCTCACGGTTATCTATTATCAAAAAAGAATTTTCGCAAGCTTGATTCATAAAAAAATCAAACTCGCACATAAAAAAGTGTGTTAAATATACAATTGAATAAATAAAAGTATACTCTATGTTTAACTTTTAAACAAGATAATTACATAACTTTTTATTTTTGTTTCTAATTGGTCAGGAGCTCTTTTACTTTAGAAAATCATACAATTACCTCTTGGGGAGTTAGCCGCACCCACAAATGATATAAATACTACTGTTATTTTGGCTTTACTCACATCAGTGGCATATTTCTATGCGGGTCTGGTCTAAAATTCCTGAAAAATTAGCCTTTTATGATTACATCGATAGGAGCATCCAGTCGGCAATCTTTTTGGCTTGACCAAGAAGTCTATGTCCTCCGAATCGCACGGCGTTTTAACCGAAAGAATTAGGAAAGCCACACAAAAAGAGCGAAAAAGAAATGAAGCAAGCTTTGAAAATTACCATACTTATATTTTCTTTGGCGAAGAAGTAGTACAGCCCCTAAAGTAATCGCATTGACATTTTAATGAGACTAGTGTCAAGATACGCGTGTTGCGTGTGTATTCTATATCAGTGAGGATAGATTTTAAAAATTATTCAAATATTATTAAACTATTTGATTGAGTTATAAAATAAAATATTAAAAAGTACAAGCTTTTGAAAATGATAAATATTGATCTAATTTGGCTAACTTGAATTTTTGGTGTGGGTATTCATGTCCTAAAAATATCAAAAGCACTTACTTTTTAGAGAAGCAACTTTTATAGTAAATCTAACATTTCTATTTAATTAGACGTAATTATCATTAGATTTTACAATAAACACTCCTATCAAAGTGTTAAAATGTTTCTCTTAAATTATATTTCTTAGTAAGAGAAATGTTGAAAAAGCCAATTTCAGTATATGCACCTTCCAACAGTGATAATATCTTTATTTAGCTTTGTTTAACAATTAAGAAATTGAAAATATTATAACCATTGTTAGCATTTAATAAATGACACAACATGTTGCTTAGTTTAATACAAATATAATAAAGAAAATATTATATTAAGAAAAAATGAACGTGAATCTTCATACTCTTATAGAGAAAAATGTGTTCCTTTCTTTTGTAAAGTAATGCTTCATCTTTCTTTTACCGATTAAGTGATTATTAAATAAATTTTCTAGTTTAAATTTATTTTCAAAATATTTTAGTCCTTACACTTCAAATTGAACGGCATGTAAAGAAGAGAGTGAAAATTTTCTTGAATTTGGTAAGAGAATATTTAGTAGAAGCATGTTCTAATTTTTAGTTTAGAATTATTATTTAACTTATTTTGTATTCAAGTAATAAATTCTAAAAGGGAAGAATTTTATAAAGTAAAATGTTAATAGATAGTCCTAGATATTAGGACTTCCTATATAATTCAAATAAGGAAAGACTTAATTAGTAAAACTTAAATTAATTTCAAATTTCAAAATAGAAAATAGAATGACTATTTTGCCTAGTGTGAAATTAATATTCAAAGGCAGGGGTGAAGCTACAGTATAGCAAGGGTGGTCAACTGACCACCCTTCGTCGGAAAATGTCGGAAAATTAACACTGTGTATATAGGTAAAATTTTGGATTTACATGCATGTAATACATATTGAACACCCTTACAAGAATGAAGAATCATAGCTCAGTGGCAAAGGGTGGTCAAGAGTGCCTCATGGTCGCGGGTTCGAGCTTCACTCTCCACAATTTTTATTTTTCTTGTTCAAGTTTGAACACCCTTGAAATATTTTCTAGCTTCGCCACTGTTCAAAGAATAAAAAAAGCGAACGATATTTACTAAGTACATTCGTGCTTTTAATATAATATAGATAAGCAAGTTAATGCTTTTGTAGTATTATCTTCATTCATACCGCTGACTTATTGAATTCAGCAAATAATGAGAAAGGTACGGACTACGAAATACTTGGTCGTAAAACTCCAGCTCTCTCGCGCGCTTTGCTCATCATCTTTAATTATTGAAAAGATAAATTACACGGCCTTCGTCATTTCATTTATCTGATACGTCGTGAAGTACGATAATATCAATTGACTTTTGAATGATATCAATAATAGCATTAAAATATTGCAATAATTGTTTTGAAAATTGTTTTAGTCCAAACTAGTTTGATAAAAAGAAGTATGACAACAAAGTTTGTATTTGGATACTTAAATGAATTTACAATCTTGAAATGACTAAAGTTATTATATAATACTTTCACTAATGAAGTAATGCCAGATATATAATTTAAGGGATTGCAACATTAGTCGTTAAAGATGGTGCAATATAAATGAGAACAAATGCAGTAATAATACCTGTATATATCTTACTATCTTGTATGCCAATTCCTTTTAATTCGTGGTTCCATATATAAATGTTTCAGTCAACTGATATCTCCGCAGTCCCAAAGGAAGAGATCGAGTAATGAGAAAACTTCGACAGGAACGACAGCAGATAATTCCTAATGGTGTTGTCAAAATTTGAGTCCTACACTTGACAAAACATGATTTTAACGATGATATATAGACAACAAAAATATCACATCAAATTAAAAGAGACAAAATTAAACGTGAATAAGTCAAGTTTCTGCATTCATGGACAGAGATAAGTAATCTGTTTATTTTGAAGATAATTGAAAAGAGAGCGGTAGAAAATTAGAGGGATCACTCTAATAATTTGAAAGCAGCCATTAATGCTTGCATTAGGGAAAGTCTGTTTCACATCCCTTGAGGTGCGGCCTTTTCTCAGACCTTTCATGAATGCGAAATATTTTATTCACCAACCTCTTTTTATTACTGTAATAATTTGGAAAGCAAATAAAAGAGAGAACAACCTCATAAAATTTACTCTAGAAGGTTCATAAAAAGAGGAGATGGGGCTGACCTCGCTGCTGACCTGGGAGCAGGCTTGCTAACCTTCGGCCATAGTGACTAGTGACGAGAGAAGTTGCTTAGGGACCTACGGAGCTAGTGACCAAAGCGGAGTCAATTCATATTAAAACCAGAAGAGGGAATTCAATGTCAATCGCCATCTCCTTGGCACACGTGACGGTTATCACCTCTACCACGTCCTCCTTAACGTCCCTTGTTATCTCGTGCGGAATTCTTCCTCTGTTGAGGCTTCTGCTGGTCATCTTTACCAGCTCTATCTCCTCTACCGAATCTCCTGCGACTTCGTCCTCCCCTTTTGCTCATAAGTAAGCTCTTCTCCACGGCGTATTTTGACTCTTACCTTCGCTTCTTTCATTCGCTTTCTTGTTTTTGGCTCAAGCAGTAGGTCCTTCGACCCTCAAAGCAATACGGTATGCTCCTTCTATGCTGTCCAGAAAAGACAAATGCAATTCAAAAAGTCAGCTCGAATATTGCCTTTTGTCTTCCTCCTTCACTCTACATCGTAGAGACAATAGGTTAAACTCCTTCATGTACTTTCTCATAGAAATTTTTTAAAAACCTTCATCACGCATTAATCGCGTAATGTGCAACCTCATTCGTGAAAAAAGATCTCCTCCATCATTCCGTCCCTCCTCAAAAGATCTCCTTCAACCCTGGTCGAAGATCTCCTCTCCTCTCAGCAGCTTTATTAAAAACCAGAAACTTGAACCAGATTCATATTCAGAATTCAAAATTACAAAATATATTGTAAGTATTGCAATTCATCTTCAGAATTTGCATTAGTTTGTGAAACTGATTGAGCTTCATGATATATGTTTCTGCAATTATTTTCATAATTCGTCATGCTTTTTAAGTTTATAAATTAAAAAACAAAATCTGAATTCAATTAACGCCTATAGATATTTTCACTTATACTCATTTACAAATCACACTTGCATGAAGTTGTTTGACAGATATAGCATGAAGTTTTTACTTATAGATCTTCAAAAACCTTTCAAAACTTCAAATTTAGTGCATGAAAGATATAGAATAAAGTTGTTTCACGTTGAAGTCTGAAGTTTTAATCAAATACAAGCTAAAACTTCATGCTAATGTAGCATGAAGTTATTTCACGTTGAAGCTAAAATTTCATGCTAATACATGTTAAAGTTATTTAGTTCATTTGCTAAAATTTCATACCAAAACATGCTGAAATTTTATCATGCAGTCTATAGTTTTGTCATGAGTTTTATCTGAAACTTCAGTCTAAACAAGCTGAAATATTTTAGTTCATTTGCTAAAATTTCAGACTATATATGCTTAAGTTTTTGTCTTCCAGTATGTAGTTTTCTAATGAGTTTTTGCTAATGCATGTTGAAGTTATTTAGTTTATTTGCTAAAACTTCATACCAAAACATGCTAAAGTTTTGTCTTGCAGTTAGGGGTGTACATGGACCGGGTTGGTTAAGTTTTTATCATAACCAAACCAAACCAACTATATCAAATAGGATTGGTTCGGTTTTGTCGGGTTTTTCAAATTTTTTTGATTACATGAATATTATTTCAATCTTACTTTGTTAAATTTTCGATAAGTAAATATAAATTTAGTAAAATTTTTTTTTAAAAAAACAAACATATGATCTATTAACATATTCTTATGGGAAACTTTTTTTGTAACATATGATAGTTATTTTTTTAGTCGCCTGACAATAATTTTTCGTTGATGTACACTTTCAAGGTTAACTAAATTTAATAATTAAAAATAAAAATCAATATGATACCTATATAATAATATGTTCTATTTAATTTTAAATTATCGAAATATCACTTCAAATTCGAAAAAGATATAAGAATTTAATAGATCTTGACATATGAATATAGAAGAATAAAGAGAGTGACGCATTTCACTAACATTTGATAAGGAAGTGATCATACATTCCATTATTTAAAGTTAATAAAAATAGAACACTTCATATTTAACTAAATATTACATCCCATAAGAAAATCACAAATATTTCTAGATATGTTTTAAAGAAAATTCTATGAAAAGTTTTAAAAGTATATATAGAAATTATATATTCATATGTCGGTTTGGTTCGAGTTTTTTTAGTCAATACCAAACCAAATCAAACCAAACCTAATTGGTTTTTTAATTGGTTTGGTTTGACTTTTTGGTTTGGTACGGTTTTCCGATTCGGTTTGTACACCCCTACCTGCAGTCTACAGTTTTGTCATGAGTTTTATCCGAAATTTCAGTCTAAACAAGCTGAAGTTTTTTAGTTCATTTGCTAAAACTTCAGACTAAACATGCTTAAGTTTTTGTCCTGCAGTATATAATTTTCTAATGAGTTTTTGCTAAACTTCATACTTATACATGCTAAAGCTTTTTTGTTCATTTCCTAACACTTCACACTAAACATGCTAAAGTTTCCATACTGCATGATGAGTTCAATTTGCCTTGTTATTACTTTCAATGGGAGATGGACTTTTGATTACAACTACTTGGATTATGATACAAAACTTATTCTGGTTAATAAACAAGTATCATTCAATACTTTCCTGAAGAAAATTAGTGAAATTACAGATTTTGATTCAACCAAATATGCACTAAGAATATGGTTTGATATCAAACTAAATACAAGCAAATGGATGCTTGTAACTTCAGATAAAGAACTCAGAACCTGTATATATTTGCTAACAACTGATTCAGCCTTCAAGAATTGCCATTTTGTCATTGAAAAAATACAACTACTTTCTGACAGTACAGCTGCTTTAGAATATGCAACATTCAAATTATCTTTTGCACATACAATAGATTCAGAACAACTTGCTGATTATCAACATGAAGTAGAATAGCCAATAATGGAAGTAGACAACGAGCGACAACCTTCTAACATTACAGTTGATTCAGAATATGGAACGCTGCAAGAATTACCTGCCACTACAATAAATTCATACCAGTTTGGTGAGGCCCAACAAGAAGAAGGACAACTAATAATGCAAATAGACAACCAACACACAATCCAACAAAGTTTTTTGTTATCTCCTACAATGATAAGCAATAACTAAGACCAAGAAAATACAGAAATTATACTGATAACATCATATACAATTGAAGAAATTGCTGAAACTTCTACTGCTTTTAAGAAATCAAGAAAAAGAGTAAGGAAAAAGTTGAAAGAATCTCCACCATATAAAATACTTAGGCACGATGTATTGCCTGAGGAAATAAAAGTATGATCAATTTTTGAGAACAAGAAGAGCATGACTGAATTTTTCTGCAGTTTGGAGATAAACCAAAAAGTTGAATTCTCTGCTGTTAGATCATGTTCAAAGAGATACGAGCTAAAATGTATCATGGAGAAATGTGATTGGAATGTACGTGCTACCAGAATAAAAAATTTCACACTTTTCAGGGTGATAAAATTTTATAACAACCATGAATGCTCGGTTGATGCAAGAAAATCAGATCAAACGCATGCTATATTAAATTTTATAAGTGAGCAAATTTTAGAACATATTTGGGATAAAAAGATTGAGGTTACACCAGCCTTTGTAGAAAGTGAAATGAAAAAAAATTAGAATTGACATTGGATATCACAAGGCATGACACACTTTTCAAAAAGCTATTGCTTGTATAAGAGGAACACCAGAAGAGAACTACCAAATTCTTCTTTCATACCTACACATGATGGTGCATAGAAACCTAGGGACGTACACTAGCATAAAAAGAGATGAGCAGAATCGGTAAGCAAAAAAAATAATAACCATCAGTGTGAAGTTTCAAATGTTCCTATTTGAAAACTTCACACCTTATGATTTATTTTTTTGTGTTTCACTTGTACAGGTTTGCTTTTATGTTCTTTTCTCCCGCGGTATCAATAGCTGGTTGGCGTTACTGTAGACCGATGATTGCAGTAGATGCAATGTTCTTAAAGTCAAAATATCGTGGTGTTCTATTTGTTCCTGTATCAAAGGATGCAAACAATCAAATCTTTCCTCTATCTTTTGGTGTAGCAGATTCAGAAAATAATGATGCATACATTTGATTCTTCGGGGAAATGAGAAAAGTAATTGAAATCCGCCGTGAACTGGTTTTCTTATCAGATAGAAATCAATCGATCCCTGAAGCTCACCATAGTATCTGCTTCTATCACTTTGAGAAAAATTTAAAGCAAAGACATGCAAAAAGCACGGTAATAAATCTTTTCCAAAGTGCTGCAAGGTCATACAAACATGAAGATTTTAATCAGTTAATGTCCCAGATCAAAAGTGTTGACAAGAAAACATATAATTACATAATGGAAGATCCACCAGAGAGATGGGCTTGATCTTGGTTCCCACGGCGACGTTATGATATGCTGACAACAAACATGGTACAATCAATGAATTCCGTGTTACTAAAAGCGAGAGAGATGCATGTTTTAAGAATGTTAGATTTCATCCAAGAAAAGTTGGGACAATAATTTTATGAACGGAGAAAAACAACATATGAAACTTTTCACAAATTATCAATATGGGCAGAAGAAGAGATGAATAAGAAGATAGATTTGGCTTGCAAAATGTTTGTAAGTATATTTATTAACTTCAGAATTTACTTTAGCATATTTTGTCTGAAGTAATTAACTAATGTGTAATCACTTCAGCCTTTTATGTCTGAACTGATTTACTGCTTACAGATAAAAAAATTATACCTTTTCTTTTTGAAGCAATAATACACTAATATAGTTTTTTTACTTTTTTATTCCTTCTTAGGTGTTCAACCTTGATTCAATATTGTTTAGAATAAATAATGAAGGAATGGAATTTATTATGTACTTAAAGAAGAGAACTTGTGACTGCTTGAAATTCCAACTTGATGAATTGCCCTGCTCACACGCAATTGCTGCTATCAATAAGAGATATTTGAAGAAATCTGATTACTACTCAAAATGGTATTCAAGGGAAACATGGTTCAAAACATATGTAGGGCATGTCAATACTGTGGGAGATAAAAATTTATGGGATATACCACAAAATATAGAATCTCAAATCACAAAACCTCCCGATGTAGAGATTCTACAAGGAAGAAGACAAAAGAAAAGGTATATCCCTGCGGCTGAATCAGTATGACTGAAGTCTACCAAATGCAGTTGCTGTAAACAAATTGGGCATAACAGAACTACTTGCTTGTCTTCTCCACCACCTCATATATATTCCAAGAAACACGCTGAAAAATACTCCAGCGTTCAATAATTCTTGGGGAAAAAATTCATTCTAAAGGAAGATAGATATTCTGAATTTAGACTTTCATTATTGATTGATATATGTGATATAAAAAAAATAAGCTCTTGGATTAAAAAATACTCGTTTATATAATTCTTGGGGAAAAAATTCATTCTGAATTGATATAAAAAAAATAAGCTCTTGGATTAAAAAATACTCGTTTATATATTTCTTGAAGTACAAACCACTTATTTTTGTTGGTGGCTTACAAGTTTGGTTGCATTCTAAAAAAGTACGGAATCACTTCAGCGAGAAAAAATTGTTAGTGAAATACATATCTTTAACATACACACACAAAAAATACACATATATATAATAAAAAACTACACCTTTCTGCATGAAGTATTCATATATATAAAGTAATACTTCAAGCCTAAAAGGATAAGTCTGAAGTTTCACAAAAACTCATTAGAAAAATACATACTGCATGACAAAACTTCAACGTTTTTAGTCTGAAATTTTAGCAAATGAACTAAAAAATTTCAACATATTTTTTCTGAAGTTTCGAAAAAACTCATTACAAAAATTGCAGACTGCTGGACAAAACTTCAGCATGTCTAGTATGAAGTTTTAGGAAATGAACAAAAATATTTCAGCATGGATAATTCTGACTCTTAAAAAATATAGTTACAACCTTATATATGTCTATTAACGGGTAACGTTTGCAAAAAAACTTCAGCCTATAAAGTGTGACTGTCAAAAGCTATAGATGATAATTTCAGACAAAAAAGGTTGAAGTTTCTAACTTATATATGCTAACTTCAGCTTATAAGGCATGAAATTTTAGATTGACACGTACTATATTATTACATTAAAATGAGAATGCAGCCTTCTAAATTCAAAAAAGTTATACACAAAAATAAAATATGATTTTCATTTATATAACATATTACAAGATAAAAACCACACAAAACAAAAGAAACTCATAAAAATATTAACAAAAATACAGAAGAAAAACATAAAAAAGGGATTAAAAAACTAAGCATCACCACCATCATCAAAGTACTCCTCAATTTCTCGATATATCTCATCATCATCTGAATCAGAGATAATTATAGGATACTCGGGCAAAAGACCACAAAAGCCTCATGAGATCGCACTTCAACTTGTTGAATAGATCACGCAACTGATTTTATTCAATTATTACTCTGTCCATAAGATAAGGAAGACTCTACTGCACAACCTTGTCGAACGAGGTTGAATAACCTTCACAACTGCATTCGAGGTTCAACCTATTCTGGAATGATTCATCGGCAAAAAACTGTGGTCTGATTCTTTCCCAATCAGCCTTTATTTGCTCCCACTTCTGCATAAGATTAGCCACTGGTACGTTACTATTCCAATCAGACTTTAAACTCTCCCACTTCTGCATAAGTTCATCCATTGTAAGCTTCTTGCTTCCGCTAGCATCAAACATTATTTCTTTAAAAAAGCTAAAAGGCTATGGATGAATATAAATTTAAAGAAATATGATAGAAGTCTATGGATGACTATGAAATTTTCAAGCGAAGAGATTGCTAATATAGCCAAAGTGTACACCTAATCAATTTAATCTCTATAAATGCAAAGGTAACTTTTCAGGTCTGTTTACTGTTTTACGTTCAGAGAAATTGAATGTAACAAGATAAGTAGGTGGTAAAAGACAATAAGTAGGTGGTAAATACAAAAAGAAATGTAACTTCGGCCTAATAAGTCTACATTTTTTCTATAGTAAAAAAATAACTTCAGGCTGAAAAGCTAAAGTTTTCACATAATCAAATTGAAAGACTTCATTTACTATTTCTAAATGCAAAAGTAACTTTTTAGGTCATTTACTATATGGTCAGACAAATTAAATGTAAGATGAAGTAGATGGTAAAAGACAAAAAGTAGATGGGAAATACAAAAAAGATAAGTTTGAAGTTTCAAAATACCAAAACATGCTGAAATTTTGTCGTGCAATCTGCAGTTTAGCAATGAGTTTTTCCCTAAAAACTTCAGACGAAACATGCTGAAGTTGTTTAGTTCATTTACTAAAACTTCATACTAAACATGCTGAAGTTTTCTCCTACAGTACGTAATTTTCTAATGAGTTTTTGCTTAATTTCAAACTTATCCATGCTAAAGTTTTTTTGTTCATTTCCTAACACTTCACACTAAACATGCTTAAGCTAAAACTTCATGTTAATGTAGCATAAAGTTGTTTCATATTGAAGCTAAAACTTCATGCTAATAGATGCTAGAGTTATTTAGTTATTTGCTAAAATTTCATACCAAAAAATACTGAAGTTTTGTCCTACAGTCAGTTTTGTAATGAGTTTTATCTGAAACTTAAGCCTAAACAAGCTGAAGTTTTTTAGTTCATTTGCTAAAACTTCAGACTAAACATGCTTAAGTTTTTGTCCTGCAGTATGTAATTTTCTACTGAGTTTTTGCTAATGCGTGCTGAAATTATTTAGTTCATTTGCTAAAACTTTACATTAAACATGCTAAAATTTCACAAAACATGCTTAAGTTCATGATAAAAGAGACAAAAGTATTTGATACAATCCAAGATAACTTCAGACTAATTAATGCGAAGAGAACAAAAATTTAAAAGATAGACATCACATAATTCACAAAAAATAATATATATTCTCAAATCCAATTTTATTTTCACTTACATCATTGAAAAAATAACAAAAAAATTATTTTTCATTTACAATTTATTCTCTATTGAAAAAATTCACATAGAGTGTGTTCATATTCTCCATAGTCATGTCCTAGTTGCTCTTTTAGAGTTTCATAACCGCTTTCTTCTTTCCACTTTCCATGAGCCCAAAGATTCGCAGCCAATTCTTTCCTGAATGTCAACACATCACTTTGTTTGAATTTGAAGACATCATGTTGCTTCAATCGCATCTCAAGGAACTTAAGAGCAAATATACCACAATCAACACTACAAAAAAAATATGAAAAAAATTTAAGATTAATTAACACAATAACACAGCTCTAAAAATAAAAAAAAACTATAAAGATAAGATGCATGGTAAACATATGCCAAACACGTACTTGTTCTGCTGTAGGGGGTGTGTTCATCCACTTAATCGTAAAAACTTTTCGGAGCATTTTTCCCATATGTTTTATTGTGTGTGCCAAACTTCAAGCGTTCGAGCAAGTGTGAGATCAGTCGGGTATAATTTTGGACATGTTCTAACGCACCCTCATATGGCGAATTGCTCAAGGAATCGTACACATATATAGTTTTGATTTTAAAGTGCAGAATTTCAAGAAAGTAGTGCGTAGATGACTGGCCAGCTCTTGGCTTAAGTCGAAATGGAAAGAATACTTTTTCGGCAGATGCCCATGATATACCACATGAAAGGTCAATGCCTCTTACGTAGTTGGCCACCTTTTCACCAGTTGATTCTTCAATAAACAAGGAAAACTCGGTAAGTTTCTCAATCTTCATTTCTTCTTCAGAATCCACAGCTTCTTCAATCACCTATTTTTTGACAGCCTGCTTTCTCTTTGATTTGCTCTTTTTCTCTTCCATTTTTATTTTCTCCTCCATTCTCTTTTCCTTCCTTATTCTAATTTTCTTATTCTGTTCATCTGAAGGATGAACACTAGCCAACTTAGTCATATACTGATCAAAAAATAAATTTGTTACTGCACATTTTGATTTTGCATAACTTGAAAGGTGATAGCAATATATTTTGCGCAAGAAATATACACCCACTTCAATATGCTGCAAATGAAAAATAACAAAAGAAAATATGTGAACTTAACCACAATATAATTCAGAGTAAAAAATAAGTTTTGGGAATGAACTAAAAAACTTCAGCATGCATAGGTATGAACTAAATAACTCATTACAAAACTAGAGACTGCAGGAAAAAAACTTCAGCATGTTAAGTCTGAAGTTTTAGCAAATGAACTAAATAACTTCAGCATGTTTAGTCTGAAGTTTTTAGGGAAAACTCATTGCTAAATTAGAGACTGCAGGACAAAACTTCAGCATCTTTTAGTACGAAGTTTTAGCAAATAAACTAAAAAACTTAAGCATGCATAAGTCTGAAGTTTACCAAATTACAGTACAAAAACTTTAAAACAAACATAAGGCTGAAGTTTTAGGAAATACAGTTCAAAACCAATTCAAAAAATAAACTTAATAACTTACTTCATCCGTAAGATCAGAGTTAAGGTCCACAAGCTCGGTAAAGAATGACTTTGGAATATCGATTCCAGCTAATCTGAATGGCTTGTAATTATATTTCCCGGCATCCATTTTCAACCATCTGTAAATCTCTGTATCAATCTGCTGTCTTGATTGACATAATGGAAGGGACACCTTCGTGTAGTCTTTTCTGCTTTCCAATCTTCACCCCTTGCCTTTTGTTTAGAAATGACGTAAGGATATTTCAACCAAATACTCTCCATACGAATCCTTTTCCCTACTTTAGTTGGTTTTCTTTTTGCTTGCTATTCCTGTTGCTCAATCACAACTAACTGCTGCGGTTCAGCAGCAGGGGGAAAATCCACAACCATAGAGACAGATGCTTCTCCAACTCCCTATTGTTCATGATCTTCTTGTCTCTCTTCACCACCACCAACAACAACAGAATTAGCTTCTGAACCAGTCTCTTGTGTACTACCTAGCGAAAATGAACATAAATTGAAGTTAGGGATATCACTAGTGTCACACAAAATATTAGGAGAACTGGACACCTTCCTTCTCTTAGGATTTGGAAGAAGTTATGATTCATCAGATAAGATCTGCAAAACACAAAGAAAATATATACATAAATACAACTGATACAAACACACATTATGCAGAAAAATGCCTTGTAATCAAATTGCAGCAAATAACTACCTGGTCTAAGTATTGCGACACAGATGGTGTTTGCATACCAACAGATTCGCTTGCATTACCCTCAGATATGGCTATATCTTCATGCAAAAAAAGGCAAAAATATTAAATAATACTAACTAAATTTTGAAAATACTACAAAGACATTTAATACCTATTTGTGAGCCAACAAGTGTAAGAGATGTATTTTTCCTTTTTCATATAGCCGAATGAGCTCACCAATTTCTTTTTCGGCTGCATCGAGCCTTTATGAATAATCATCAAAAAGCACAAAAAAGAAAAGAAAGTATGTAAAATTTCAAACTAAAAATAAAATCTTGGATCAAATGTAATAAGTTCGTGATGTATAGAATACCTTAACGTTTACCTTCCATTGCGTTATCGCCAGACTGTATACCTTTGTTAATCTCAGCAGCTCCAACTTCATTCAATGGTGAGGCATCATCGGGGAGTCTTGGAGTATTTCGCAGAAGGATTTTTTCGACTCTATCTTCATGTAATGCAGCATCATCGGAGAATTTTTGAGTCGTATCAATTGAAGCAGCACTGTTTTCAACTTCCACTACATATTCATAGGGGGGAAAATCAATGACCTAATATATATATATATATATATATATATATATATATATATATATATATATATATATATATATATTGTGATTACCCAAAAGGTCATCTTTAAATTTAATAATTATTTATGTGTTCTAAAATCTCGAAAAGCACTATTCATCATTCCTCGACTTCTATGCGCAGTCCATATAATTTTCCAGAAAGCTTTTATGTGAAAAATGGATTAAAATGTGAAATATAGCCTTAAAACTCAACTGAGTTGTCTTTGGTCAATATTTTGAGCAAACGGACTCGGATTTGTATTTTAACAGTTCCGATAGGTCCGTATCTTGATTTGGAACTTGGGTGTATGCCCGAAATTTAATTTGGAGGTTCCTAGCTCAAGCTATGGCAATTTAACGGAAACTAAAAATTTAAAGGCTAAGATTTCTAAAGTTTGACCACTGATTTGACTTTTTGATATCGGGGTCGGAATTCGATTCCGAAAATTTGAATAGCTCAGTTATGTCATTTATGACTTGTCTGTCGAATTTGGTGAGAAACGGAGTTGATTTGACGTGATTCGGACGTTCGGTTGTGAAAATAGAAGTTTTAAAGTTTTCTTAAAAATTTCATTTGATTTGGTGTCCAATTCGTAAGTAACGATCTGGCCGGTTGTTTCGAGAGTTATAGCCCCGTTTTCCCCATTTCTACTTCCTTTTGTGCTTTTCAGCTATATTATGATATATCGGGTTAGTTGGTTCGGGTCCGGAGTGGTTTCAGAGTAGATTGAGACACTTAGACTCTTATTTAAAGGCTTAAGTTAGAAAAGTCAACCAGGTATTGACTTATATGTAGACGATATCGGAATTGAATTCTGCTGGTTCCATTAGCTTCGTTAGGTGATCTTGGGCTTAGGAGCGCGTCCGGAATGTGATTTGGAGGTCCGTAGTGGAATTAGGCTTGAATTGGCGAAAGTTGAAAATTTAACGATTTCGGTCGGTAGTGGAAAATTTGATATCGGGGTCGGAATGAATTTTCGGAAATTGAAATAGGTTTGGGGTGTCCTTTGTGATGTGTGTGTAAGATTTGGGATCGTTCAGACGTGGTTTGGTAGGTTTCGGCATCGTTTGTGGAATTCGGAAGCTTAGAAGTTCTTAGGCTTGAATCCGAGGGTAAATTGGTGTTTTGATGTTGTTTTGAGTAATTCGAAGACTCGGCTAAGTTTGTATGTTATTATATGACTTGTTGGTATGGTTGGTTAAGGTCCTAAGGGGCTCGGGGTAATTCCGGGTGGTTAACGGATTGTTTGAAGTTGGACAAATACAGCTGAAATAGCTGCTACTGGTATTTCCGCACCTGCGGAGGGGGAACCGCATGTGCCAGGTCGCTGGTGCGCTTGGTAAGCCGCAGATGCGGACAGGGAGGACCTGGGCTGGAACTGCAGGTGCGTAGAAGTGGTCGCATCTGCAAGCCCGTAGATGCGAGGCTGAGTCGTATATGCGGAAGTGAGGAGTTTGGCTATTTCCTCAGAAGCGGAGGGAAATGCGCAGGTGCGCGTCCGCAGGTGTGAGACCTGGGACGCAGGTGCAGGGCCAGTGCGTTAAGTGAGCTTCCGCAGAAGCAAAGTTCCCAACCGTAGAAGTGGCTCCGCATGTGCGGTTTTGCTGGGCAGAAAATATAAAAAGAGGACTTCGAGAGTTTTGCTCATTTCCAACATTTTCAATTCGGACTTTGGAGCTTTGGGGGTATTTTTGAAGGGGATTCAAGGATATTCACTAAGGTAAGTTACTTAAGCTCTATTATCATTATCTATGGTATTTTCCCATTAACTTCCCCACCTAATTAGTAGGATTTTTGAAGTGAAATAAGGGGTTAGGGCTTGGGATTTTGGAGAGAGTAATTTGGGGATTTGAGGGACCAAATGATGTCAGATTTTGATAAATTTAGTATGGGTAAACTCATGAGTGAATGGGCTTTCGGGTTTTGTGACTTTTGTCGGATTTCGAGACGTGGGCCCGGGGGCCAGGTTTGAGTGAATTTCGGGATTTGGCCTATAATTTGGTATTTTCCTTGTGGGATTCATTCTTTAGCTCATATTGATCGTATTTTATTGCTTGTGGCTAGATTCGGTCATTTGGAGGCCGATTCGAGAGGAAAGAGATTTCCGGAGTAGGATTTCTACACTGTTAAGGTAAGTAACAATTTTAAATCTGGTCTTGAGGGTATCAAACCTGGAGTTTGGTATAATGTGATTGTTTGGAGGTGGCACCCATGCTAGGTGACGGGCGTGTGGGTGTACGCCGTGAGGGATTGAGACTTGGTCTGTCCCGGGAGACTGTGAAGTCTAATAGCCTTTAATTGTGTTTATATGCATTCCTCTCTGCTAGAACTTGACTGTTTTTTTTTTCATGATAGAAATCATGCTTAGGCTATATTCTTGCTCATGGTAGTTATACTTAGTCATAGTGATTCTTGTACATATTTACCTCAGTTTCTGTTATTTTTCCCTGATGATATACTGTAACACTTTGATTTGGGTCGTTTTCCCTTTCTTTATTGAGAGCTATGAGACTAGAGAGGTTCATGACTGAGTAAGGCTGAGGGCCTGATTGTGAGGCATCATTTTATGGCATGTGGGTTTTCTGTGCAGATCCTTATAGTTTATACTAGGGCACATGAGTTTTCCATACAGCACGTGAGTTGTCCGTGCGGATCCAGATATGATATTATAGAACATGAGTTGTCCGTGCAGCACGTGAGTTGTCCGTGCAGATTATAACACTTGGGCTGTAGGCGCCCCTCATGAGTCTGAACATCCCCAGTGAGCGCATGTACCTATTGAGGGTGTGCATTGAGAGCTGAGAGTTGAGTGCTGAGTTGTTGAGGGTTTGAGTGACTGTTGCCCTGAGAGGCTGTACTTGCTTTTCAATTGTTGATGCACTTAGTTTCTATCTGTCTTTGTTGTGAAATTTTTGAAAGTTTCTATATCCGGAGTACTTGCATTTTAACTGTATAAAACTGATTTGACTTAAATTGCTGGATTTGAAAGTATGTCTAATCCTTGCTGGAATTATTGAAAATGAATTGTACTGTATAGCTCGTCACTGCTTCTTAGTTCCTTATTTATTTCTGTTATTTGTTGACTTGGTTGTACTCATGCTACACCCTGCACTTCATGTGTAGATCCATGTGTGTTTGATCACGTAGGTCGTTGAGTTCTGGAGGATCGAGGATCGGAGACTACGAGGTAGCTTCCGGTATTCGCAAGACCTTGTCTCTCCTTCTATATATTTCTTTCTGTCTTGTATTGATACTTAGACATGGGTTGTATTAGTTTGGTTATCTAGATGCTCATGACTTGGTGACACCCCGATGTATGAGGCTAGTTTCCGCATTTTGATTCTATATTGACTTCAACTTTGGTTATTATGAAAAATTTCTGATATGAAAAAGTTTTAAACTACCTTTTCTATTGAATTACTGGAGTATTTTGGGAACGTCGGCTTGCCTAGTACCATCGATAGGCGCCATCACGACATGTTTGATTTTGGGTCGTGACAAGTTAGTATCATAGCCTAGGTTACATAGGTCTCACGAGTCATGAGCAGATTAGTAGAATCTTGCGGATCGGTATGGAGACGTCTGTACTTATCTTCGAGAGGCTGCAGAACCCTTAGGAAAATTTCACATTCTTGGATTCTTGTCATGCGAATCTGATTATTCTGGTAATTAAACACCTGTTGTTTCATTCTCTCATAGATGGTAAGGACTCGTGCTACCGGTCAGGAAGGCCAGCCACCAGTACCACCAGCCTGGACCGCGAGAGGCTGAGGTCGCGGTAGGGGTAGAGGTGCCGCCCGCACAATAGCTGGGGCAGTACCTGCAGATCCACCAGTTGTCCCAGATCAGGACCAGATTCCAGTTGTTGATGCACCAGCTCAAGCACCACCTGTGCCTATTGTGATTCCAGGCCTCCATGAGGACCTAGCTTAGATTCTGACAGTGTGTACGGACCTTGTTCAGGCGGTCTCTTTCTCGACGGCCGTAGCCACTTCTCAGGCCGAGGGAGGCACTCAGAGTCCCGCCGCTCGCACACCCGAGTAGGTTATTCAGGGACTCCAGACACCGGAGGCACCACCAGCCCAGCTGGTTGCAGCTGCTTAGGATTATGTGGTTCCTGCTATGCCTGAGGATGATAAGTGTAGGTTGGAGAGGTTTGGGAGACTATAGCCTCCACCTTTCAGTGGCACACAGAGAGAGAGAGGATGCCAAGGACTTCTTGGACATGTGTCAGAGGATACTCCGTACAACTGGTATTCTGGAGACTTGTGGGGTCTCATTCACTACTTTTCAGTTTTCTGGGGCTACACTCAGATGGTGGGAGACTTATGAGAGGTGTAGGCCTGTTGGCGCAGCACCCCTTACTTGGCAGCAGTTCTCCGTGGTCATTTTGGAGAAGTTCGTGCCTCAATCCCGCAGAGAGGAGCTCTGCAGACAGTCTGAGCACCTTAGCCAGGGTGATATATCTGTGACACAGTATGAGATGCGATTCTTGGAGTTGGACCGTCATGCTATCTGGTTGGTTCCCACAGATAGTGAGAGGATCATGAGGTTTATAGATGGTCTCACTTTTCAGCTACGGTTGCGCATGACCCGAGATAGGGTGTCTGGTGCTACCTTTGATGAGATTGTCAACATTGCTCAGCAGATTGAGATGGTTTGCGGTCAGGAGAGGGTTGAGAGGGAGGCCAAGAGGCCTCGTGGTCAAGGTGGATTCAGCGGTGCTCCTTCTGGGGGTCAGTTCCAGCACAGTAGAGGTCGTCATTTCAGACAGACTCAGTCAGCTCGGCCATTTTGCCATGGTGCATCATCTGGCCATGGTTCTCACAGTCATTAACAGGGCCAGTCATCATTCAGTGCACTACCAGCGCAGAGTTCTCATCATGCCCCGCCCGCTCAGGTATCCTCGGGTAGTTCTTTTGGGTATCAGGAGCAGTAGTTTCGTCAGAGGAGGGGTTGTTTCGAGTGCAGAGATTTTGGTCACATTATGAGAGATTGCCCTAGGCTATTGGGTGGGACTTCACAACAGAGTACTCGGCTGATGGCACCAGTACCAGTTCCTCCACCACCCGATCAGCCAGCTAGGGGTGGAGCTCAGCCAGCTAGGGGTGGAGCCCAGTCAGCTAGGGGTCGCCCGAGAGGGGGAGGCAGCTCAGGGGGTGGTCAGGCCCGTTTCTATGCCCTCCCTGCCAGACCAGATGCTATCGTTTCAGATGCTGTGATTACTGGTATTGTCTCAGTTTGTCACAGAGATGCCTCTGTATTATTTGACCATGGTTCCACATATTCATATGTTTCCTCGTATTTTGCCTATTTTATGGATATGCCCCATGAGCCTTTAGTTTCATCTGTTTATGTATCTACTCAAGTGGGCGATACTATTATTGTGGACTACGTATATTGGTCATGTGTGGTGACTGTTGGGGGTCTGGAGACCCAAGTGGACCTTTTGCTACTCAGTATGGTTGACTTTGATGTGATATTGGGTATGGATTGGTTATCTCCATGTCATGCTGCTCTAGATTGTCACGCTAAGGCCATGATGTTGGCGATGCCAGGATTTTTGAGGGTTGAGTGGAGTGGTTCTATAGACTATGTACCTAGTAGGGTGATTTCATACTTGAAGGCTCAGCGTATGGTTGAGAAGGTTTGTCTATCGTATTTGGCTTTTGTGACGGATGTTAGTGCAGAGACTCCTGCCATTGATTCTATTCTGGTGGTGCGTGATTTCCCGGATGTGTTTCTTGCAGACCTGCCAGGCATGCCGCCTGATAGGGACATTGACTTCGGTATTGATTTGGTGCCGAGCACTCAGCCCATTTCTATTCCACCGTATTATATGGCACCGGCAGAGTTGAGGGAGTTGAAGGGACAACTTTAGGAACTCCTTGATAAGGGGTTTATTCGGCCTAGTGTGTCACCTTGGGGTGCACCGATTCTATTTGTAAAGAAGAAGGATAGTTCCATGAGGATGTTTATTGATTACAGGCAGTTGAACAAGGTCACAGTCAAGAACAAGTATCCTTTGCCTCGTATTGATGATTTATTTGACCAGCTTCAGGGAGTAAGGGTGTTCTCCAAGATTGATTTGAGGTCCGGTTATCACCAGCTGAAGATTCGGGATTCGGATATTCTTAAGACAGCTTTCAGGACCCGTTATGGCCATTATGAGTTCTTGGTGATGTCTTTTGGGCTAACCAATGCCCCAGCAGCGTTCATGCATTTGATGAACAGTGTATTCCAACCCTATTTGGACTCATTCGTTATTGTACTCATTGATGACATCCTGGTGTACTCTCATAGCCAAGAGGAGCATGCCCAGCACTTGAGGATTGTATTATAGAGATTGAGGGAGGAGAAGCTTTATGCAAAGTTCTCCAAGTGTGAGTTCTGGCTCGGTTCCGTAGCATTCTTGGGGCACGTGGTGTCCAGTGAGGGTATTCAAGTGGATTCGAAGAAGATAGAGGCGATTCAGAGTTGGCCCAGACCGTCCTCAGCTACAGTGATTCAGAGCTTTCTTGGTTTGGCTGGTTATTACCGTCGGTTCATTCATGGTTTCTCATATATTGCATCGCCCTTGACCAAATTGACCCAAAAGGGTACTCCATTCAGGTGGTCGGATGAGTGTGAGGAGAGCTTTCAGAAGTTCAAGACTGCTTTGACCACAGCTCTAGTGTTAGTTCTGCCATCATCTTCAGGCTCTTACATCGTGTATTGTGATGCCTCGAGGGTAGGTATTGGATGTGTTCTGATGCAGGAGGGTAGGGTGATTGCCTATGCCTCCCGCCAGTTGAAAACCCATGAGAAGAACTATCATGTCCATGATCTTGAGTTAGCAGCCATTGTTCACGCCTTGAAGATTTGGCGTCATTATTTGTATGGGGTTCATTGTGAGATATATACTGATCACCGGAGTTTACAGTATCTATTGAAGCAGAAGGATCTTAACTTGCGTCAGCGGAGATGGTTAGAGCTTCTTAAGGACTATGATATCACTATTTTGTACCATCCAGGGGAAGGCCAATGTGGTGGCCGATGCTTTGAGTCACCGGTCAGAGAGTTTGGGGAGTTTAGCGTATCTCCGAGCAGTAGAAAGACCTTTGGCATTGGATGTTCATGCCTTAGCGGGCCAGCTTATCAGATTGGATATTTTGGAGCCGAGTCATGTATTGGCTTGTGTGGTCTCCAGGTCTTCTCTTTTTGACTGTGTCAAGGAGCGTCAGTATGATGACCCCCACTTGCTCGTTCTTCAGGACATGGTTCAGCGAAGTGATGCTAGTGATGTGACCATTGGTGATGACGGCGTGTTGGGGATGTAGGGCCGGATATGTGTGCCTAATGTAGATGGGCTCAGGGAATTGATTCTTGAGGAGGCCCACAACTCGCAGTATTCCATCCATCCGGGTGCCGCGAAGATGTACTGGGATTATAGACAACACTATTGGTGGAGGTGGATGAAGAAGGATATAGTTGGGTTTATGGCTCGATGTCTCAACTGTCAGCAGGTTAAGTATGAACATCAGAGACTGGGTGGATTGCTTCAGAGGTTATAGATCCCAGAGTGGAAGTGGGAGCGAATCACCATGGACTTCGTAGTTGGGCTTCCATGGAATTCGAGGAAGTTTGATGCTATTTGGGTGATTGTGGATCGGCTGACCAAGTCCGCGCACTTCCTTCCAGTTGGTACTGCATACACTTTAGAGCGGTTGGCTGAGATTTATATCCGAGAGGTTGTTCGCCTGCATGGTGTTCCAGTTTCCATCATTTTAGATAGAGGTACCCAGTTTACATCGCAGTTTTGGAGGGTCGTGCAGCGAGAGTTGGGTACTCAGGTTGAGTTGAGCACAACTTTTCACCCTCAGATGGTCGGGCAGTCCGAGTGCACTATTCAGATATTGGAGGACATGTTGCGCGCTTATGTCATTGACTTTGGGAGTTCATGGGACCAGTTCTTGCCGCTCGCGGAGTTTGCATATAACAACAGTTACCAGTCGAGTATTCAGATAGATCCGTGTGAGGCTTTATATGGGAGGAGGTGTAGATATCCGGTGGGATGGTTTGAGCCGGATGAGGCTAGGCTTTTGGGTACAGACTTGGTCCAGGACACATTAGATAAGGCGAAATTAATTCAGGAGCGGCTTCGCACGGCGCAATCTGGGCAGAAGAGCTATGCGGATAGGAAGGTCCGTGATGTTTCGTTTATAGTTTGAGAGAAGGTTTTGATGAAGGTATCACCCATGAAGGGTGTTATGAGGTTTGGGAAGAGGGGAAAGTTGAGCCCCTGGTTCATTGGGCCTTTTGAGGTGTTTTAGAGGTTAGGAGAGGTGGCTTATAAGCTTGCCTTGCCACCCAGCTTGTCGAGTGTGCATTCAGTATTTCATGTTTCCATGCTCCGGAAGTATGTTGGCGATCCGTCCCATGTTTTAGACTTCAGCACAGTTCAGTTAGGGGGTGATATGACTTATGATGTGGAGCCGGTGGCCATTTTGGATCGGCAGGTGCGGAAGTTGAGTTCAAAGGACATAGCTTTGGTGAAGGTGCAACGGAGAGGTCAGCCTATGGAGGAGGCCACCTAGGAGACCGAGCGGGAGGTGTGGAGCAGATATCCACACCTATTTGAGACTCCAGGAATGTTTCTAGACCCGTTCGAGGATGAATGGTTGTTTAAAAGGGGGAGGATATAACGACTCGGTCGGTCGTTTCGAGAGTTATAGCCCTATTTTCCCCATTTCTGCTTCCTTTTGTGCTTTTCAGCTATATTATGATATATCGAGTTAGTTGGTTCGGGTCCGGAGTGGTTTCAGAGTGGATTGAGACACTGAGTCTCTTATTTAGAAGCTTAAGTTAGAAAAGTCAATCGGATGTTGACTTATATGTAAATAATCTCGGAATTGAATTCTGATGGTTCCATTAGCTTCGTTAGGTGATCTTGGGCTTAGGAGCGCATCCTGAATGTGATTTAGAGGTCCGTAGTGGAATTAGGCTTGAATTGGCGAAGGTTGGAAATTTGGCGATTTCGGTCGGCAATGGAAAATTTGATATCGGGGTCGGAATGGATTTTCGGAAATTGGAATAGGTTTTTGGTGTCATTTGTGACGTGTGTATAAAATTTGAGGTCATTCGGACGTGGTTTGGTAGGTTTCGGCGTCGTTTGTGAAATTCGGAAGCTTAGAAGTTCTTAGGCTTGAATCCGAGGGTAAATTGGTGTTTTGATGTTGTTTTGAGTGATTTGAAGGCTCGACTAAGTTTGTATGTTGTTATATGACTTGTTGGTATGGTTGGTTGAGGTCCCGAGGGGCTCGGGGTGATTCCGGGTGGTTAACGCATTGTTTGAAGTTGGAAAAATGCAGCTGAAGCTGCTGCTACTGGTAATTCCGCACCTGGGGAGGGGGAGCCGCAGGTGCGAGGTTGCTGGTGCGCTTGGTAAGCCGCAGATGTGGACAGGGAGGACCTAGGATGGAACCATAGGTGCGTAGAAGTGGTCGCATCTGTGAGCCCGCAGACGCGAGGCTGAGTCGCAGATGCGGAAGTGAGGAGTTTGGCTGTTTCCGCAGAAGCGGAGGGAAATGCGCAGGTGCGCATTCGCAGGTGTGAGACCTGGGACGCAGGTGCGAGGCCAGTGCGTTAAGTGAGCTTCCGCAGAAGCGGAGTTCCCAACCACAGAAGCGGCTCTGCAGGTGCGGATATTGGACCGCAGGTGCGGTTTTGCTGGGCAGAAAGTATAAAAAGAGGACTTCGGGATTTTTGCTCATTTCCACCATTTTCAATTCAGACTTTGGAGCTTTTGGGGTGATTTTTGAAGGGGATTCAAGGATATTCACTGAGGTAAGTTTCTTAAGCTCTATTATCATTAGCTATGGTGTTTTCCCGTTAACTTCCCCACCTAATTAGTAGGATGTTTGAAGTGAAATAAGGGGTTAGGGCTTGAGATTTTGGAGAGAGTAATTTAGGGATAGAGGGATCAAATGATGTCGAATTTTGATAAATTTAGTATGGGTAGACTCGTGAGTGAATGGACTTTCGGGTTTTGTAACTTTTGTCAGATTTCGATACGTGGGCCCGGGTTTGAGTGAATTTCGGGATTTGGCCTATAGTTTGGTATTTTCCTTGTGGGATTCATTCTTTAGCTCATATTGATTGTATTTTATTGCTTGTGGCTAGATTCGGGTCAATTGGAGGCCGGTTCGAGAGGAAAGAGCATTCCGGAGTAGGAGTTCTACACTATTGAGGTAAGTAACAGTTTTAAATCTGGTCTTAAGGGTATGAAACTCGGAGTTTGGTATAATGTGACTGTTTGGAGGTTGCACCCATGCTAGGTGACGGGTATGTGGGTGTACGCCGTGAGGGATTGAGACTTGGTCCGTCCCGGGAGACTGTGAAGTCTAATAGCCTTTAATTATGTTTATATGCATTCCTCTCTACGAGAACTTGACTGTTTTTTTTCATGATAGAAATCATGCTTAGGCTATATTCCTGCTCATGGTAGTTATACTCAGTCATAGTGATTCTTGTATATGTTTACCTCAATCTCTATTATTTTTCCCTGATGATATACTGTAACACTTTGATTTGGGTTGTTTTCCCTTTCTTTATTAAGAGCTGTAAGACTACAAATGTTCATGACTGAGTAAGGCTGAGGGCCTGGTTGTGAGGTATCGTCTTATGGCACGTGAGTTGTCCGTGCAGATCCTTATAGTTTATACTAGGGCACGTGAGTTATCTGTGCAGCACGTGAGTTATCTGTGCGTATCCAGATATGATATTTTAGCAAGTGAGTTGTCCGTGCAACACGTGAGTTGTCCGTACAGATTATAGCGCTTGGGCTGTAGGAGCCCCTCATGAGTCTGAACACCCCCAGTGAGCGCAAGTACCTATTAAGCGTGTGCATTGAGAGCTGAGAGTTGAGTGCCGAGTTGTTGAGGGTTTGAGTGACTGTTGCCCTGAGAGGTTGTACTTGCTTTTCAATTGTTGATGCACTTAGTTTCTATCTGTCTTTGTTGTGAAATTTTTGAAAGTTTCTATATCCGGAGTACTTGCATTTTAACTGTATAAAACTGATTTGACTTAAATTGCCGCATTTGAAAGTATGTCTAATCCTTGCTGGAATTTTTGAAAATGAATTGTACTGTATAGCTCGTCACTGCTTCTTAGTTCCTTATTTATTTCTGTTATTTGTTGAGTTGGTTGTACTCATGCTACACCCTGCACTTCATGTGCAGATCCAGTGTGTTTGATCACGGAGGTCATTGAGTTCGGGAGGATCGTCTACCGGAGACTACGAGGTAACTGCCGGCGTCCGCAGGACCTTGTCTCTCCTTATATATATTTCTTTCTGTCTTGTATTGATGCTTAGACACAGGTTGTATTAGTTTGTTTATCTAGATGCTCATGATTTGGTGACACCCTGATGTTTGGGGCTAGTTTCCGCATTTTGATTCTATATTGAGTTCAACTTTGGTTTTTATGAAAGATTTTTGATATGAAAAAGTTTTAAACTACCTTTTCTATTGAATTACTGGAGTATTTTGGGAACGTCGTCTTGCCTAGTACCATCGATAGGCGCCATCACGACATGTTAGGTTTTGGGTCATGACATTCTAGGTGTTAAATTGGTGTTTTGATCATGCGAGTGAGTTCGTATGAGATTTTTGAACTTGTGTGCATGTTTGGTTGGGAGCCCCGAGGGATCGGGTGAGTTTCGGATAGCCTTAATCGCGATCGCGAAGGCTTGTTGAGCATTGATGAAAATTTGTACTATGCGATCGCATAGTATTGTACGCGATCGCACAGCTGGAAAAGCTAAGGCACCGCGAACGCATGGGCAAAGCCGCGTTCGCGAAGAAGGAATGAAACAGAAACGGAAGCACCAAATTTGTGCTACGCAATCGCACAAGTCAGTACGCGATCGCGTAAGGCTGAGAAAATATTCTCTGCGATTGCATAAGCATTTACGCGATCGCGTAGAGTTAATAATGCGGGAAACCAAAATGTGCTTCACGATCGCAAAGAATTATCCACGATCGCGAAGAGTAAAATGAACCTGGGCAAAATTTGTTCTACGCGATCGCGAACGACTTTTCGCGATCGCGTTGAGTAAAAATCTGGGCAAACAGAATTTAAGTTCTAGAAATGGGATTTCGTCCCATTTTCAACCATTGTCTATTTTTGAGCTCGGGTAAGGGGATTCTTGGGCGATGTTCACGGAAAAATATTGGGGTAAGTGTTCCTTATCCTATTTTGATTATATTTCATGATTCCATACTCATTCATATCATGAATTCGTTAAATTTTGGGAGAAAAATCAGATTTTTATAAAATCTTCCAAAAACGAAAATTTAAGATTTGAAGGTCCATTTGACATCGAAATTTGATAATTTTTGTATGGTTGGACTCGTTTCGGAATGGGTGTTCGGATTTTGTAAGTTTTTCCGAGATTTGAGATGTGGGCCCCACTGTCAATTTTAATAGTTAATTTCGGATTTTATCCGGAAAATTAGTAAATTCATATGGAATTAATTCCTATGATTCGTATTGAGTATATCGAATTGTTTGTGAATAGATTTGACGCTTTTGGAGACAAATTCAAAAGGAAAAGTTGTGATCGAGTAATTGATTGAAATTGCAAAGCGAGGTAAGTGTCGTGGTTAACCTTGACTTGAGGGAATAGAACCCTTAAATTATTTGTTATGTAAAATGCATGTGAACGACGTATATGCGAGGTGACAAGTGCCTATACGTTGTCAAATTAATTGTTTGCATAATTATTTGAAAATCATAAATTATTCTAAGACATGAATTAATTGTTATAATAATTATTTCTCTCTTATTCTTTGTCAAATATTAATTCTTGAATTTCTCCAATAATTATTACATGCTATTTGATTTACGTGTCTTAATTGTTACTTGACATTTAGCATATTAAATATTAAACTGCCTATTTTCTCCCTGATTTCCATAATAAATTGCTACTTGTCATTGTCTGTTTCATGAATAAATCATAATTATTGTATGTTTGTTGTCTTATAATTTCATATTAATTATTTTATTTATTGGGATAATTCTTTTATAAGAATTGGTAAGTGAATAAACATATTGGGGGACCGGATTGCACGTCGCAACAGACTTATTAAAAAGTCCATATTGGGGGATCGGGTTGTACGCCGCAACAGACTTGTATTAAAAGTCTATATTGGGGGGATCGGGTTGCACGCCGCAACAAACTTATTTAAAAGTCTATGTATATACTTGATTAAAATAAATATATTGGAGGGTTGAAATGAATATATTGTGGGAGCGAGTTGCACGTTGCAACGGAAATTGGTTGAAATAATAATTCGTTATGACTGCTGAGTTGGCTTCAACTATTAAAAATGAGTTATCTGATTTAATTCTATTATTGTGATTATTATTATTGCGTACAGGTTAATGTAAGCGACCTGCCTTAGCCTCGTCACTACTTTGTCGAGGTTAGGCTCGGCACTTACCAGTACATGTGGTCGGTTGTACTGATACTACACTCTACACTTCTTGTACAGATTTCGGAGTTGGTCCCAGCGGCGTACCATAGACTTGCTCGAATTTCAGCTATCCAGAGGAGACTTGAGGTATAACTGCACGGCGTCCGCAGTTCTGAAGTCCCCGTCTACTTTACTTTAGCTGTGTGTTTATTTTCAGACAACTTTATTTTATTCAGACCCTTTTATTTGTATTATTCTAGAAGCTCGTGCACTTGTGACACAAATTCTAGGATGGTATTTAGACATCGCTATTTTTATGGATTAATCACTACATTTCAGACTCTACTTCCGCATTGGCTTCTTTGTTATTAATTAATTTAAAATGGTTAAAAAATAGTTAATATTATTCTAACGTTGGCTTGCCTAGCAAGTGAAATGTTAGGCGCCATCACGATCCCGAAGGTGAGAATTTTGGGTTGTATATATACATATATATATATATATATATAGTGACAACTTCCTGTGTCGCTGCACCTAACATTTCTTGGCAAATAGCTATTGCTTCCGCAAATGCCTTGCCTTTCCCAATAGGAGTACCCACATCACTCGGTGCGTGTTCTTCAGTACCAACAGGTTCATCATCTACATCCGCAAACACATTGCCTTTTGCAATAGGACTACCCAAATCACAAGTCGGTACATGTTCTTCAGTACCGACAACTTCATAATCTGCACCTTTTTTGCTTCCTACATTCTCGGTTGATAACTGTTCATCATATCCAGCAATTTTGCTCAGTCTATCAACACTAGAACATTCCGCTTTGACTTGCTATTTAACACATTGAACTTGCTCAAATACTTGAACTTGGCCTTCAAGAGCTGCTTGCTCACCTTTTACATTTTCATCTGTGACTTTATGCAGTCCATCATGACCAGTATTAATATCAGATTAAGGTTAGAAAAAGTCGTTCATCTTATCATATTGTCGATAGTTCATGAATTCAAAATCTGCATCGCCGTTATCTCTTCCTTTTGACTTGTCGACAATCTCAAACAAATTTTCAAACTTCTCATCAAAATATTCCTATAAAAAATTACTAACAATAATTATTCTAATTAAAAGAATAACATTAGCAGGAAAAAAGACTTCTCTCTAAATAAGCTTACCTTGACTTTTTTCACAACCTCGTCCACAATAACAGATCGCTCATCCCGTCGAAACTCTTGAACAACTTCTTTCGCGATCATGCGCCTTTCTTCTGTTACATGATTTTTAACATCCCTCGTTACCCTATAGTATAGAAATAGAAACAGCACAACAATTTTAGAAAATAGAAACACTGAACAAAATTTCAGCTCTAAGAATGCTGAAATTCAGCAAATACAGAATAAAACTTCAGCTCTAAGAATACTGAAGTTCAGAAAATACAGAACAAAAACTTCAGCTAAAATATGCTATAGTTTTACAAATACAGAACACAACTTCAACTCCAAGAATGCTGAAGTTCATCAAAAATAAAAGAAAAATTACAGACAAAAATATACTTTACTTTTACAAAACACAAAATAAAACTTCAGCTCCTAGAATGCTGAAGTTCATCACAAACAGAACAAAACCTACAGACAAAATATGCTGTAGTTTTACAAAACACAGAACAAAAACTTCAGCTCAAAATATAATGCTGAAGTTCAGAAAAATACATCACATAAAACATCCTATAATTAAGCAAAGAATAGTATGAAAAACTTCAAATTAAACACAAAAAAAAAAAACTTACACGACATATTGTGTTAACTAATTCATCATCAAATGCCGTTGTAGAAAGTTTATAACAACTCTGGGTACGAGGTGATTCTCCAATTATAGGAGTTCGATTGGTTTTTTTTGATTGACTCCGACTACGTGGTGATTCACCAGTTGAAGGAACCAGATTCAGTACCTTCAAATGACTGTGTCTGCATGATAATTGTCCAATTAAAGGTATTAAATTCAATTCCTTTTCGGTATGAATTATCTCCAATATCCTAAATGTCCGATATTTCTGTTTAATACAAAAAAAGTATATTAGAAAAAATAAAATAAAACTAATACGTCAACATATTAACAAATCTACAAAAAAAAAGAAAAAATAAAGAATATTAACTTACACCATGATTACTGAAGTAATCTGCATGAAGTTTTTTAAATTTAGGCTCTCCCTAAGATAGATAACGTAACATTCTGGGAACCTGAGGGACATAAAGGTAGTCGTCATCTTTTAAATACTTGTCCCGAATATCTGGAAAGCGCTCATAGAACCAAACACTTAATGGATATGAAAATCCGCCTATAGTATACTCAGTTGCATTGCTTTTGTCCTTGTTGTCCAAAGCATGTTTCATTGAGGCAATAAGCTTCTCATAAGACGCATTACCCCAAGGATAATTAAGACAAGTCTCATCGTCTTCAACAATAGCTGCATACTCCTCCAACACAGTTGATTCATGCTTTCTTCCGAACAAAATAGACTCCACAATAAGAATTTCCATAAGCTTCACAACATCTTCATCACTCTCACATACGTGTTTGAAATTCACATCATCCTTTTTAATTTGATTCTGTATCATATACTCTCAAATGTCCTTCAAGGTCACAACCTTAGACTTCCCAAAATAACGCTTCAAAATCTTACTCTCTCGTTTAATTGGTTTTTCAATATTATGTGTTGTGATCCTCAAACCACACATAATGTGAAAGTCTTCAAGGCTGAACGACACATCATGGCCAAAGATCTTGAAACTAATGGAATCTCGATCATTGGTGAATACGCGAGAAAGAATCAAACTATGAATCAACTTCATGCTGCAATGGAAATTCTACATAGCCATGATATACCGAAATATACCATTATTCAACTTCTCCTGTTGTGCAGGAGTCAAGAAAGATGCAATTAAACCCTTCAAATCGTAGCTCCCTTTCCAGTAAGCAGGACAATTAAACCAATCTCGAAACTCATAATATCTCTCCCCTGATTTTGTAGGTACAACAACAGGGACTGAAGGAACTTTACGTATTCTAGGTGCTTTAGGATCTTTAGGTGCTTTGGATTTCTCAGATGCCATCTGTTCAAAAAAATTACAGGTGGAAAAAATAACTTCAGAACATTATCAAAATAATCATTAAAAACTTCAGCACAATTTGGCTTAAATTATATTTTAAAGCCCTCTAACTTTAGAGAAATACAGAACAAAACTTCAGCTCTAAGAATGCTGAAGTTCGGCAAATACAGAACAAAACATCAGCTCCAATAAGACTGAAGTTTAGTAATTACAGAACAAAAACTTCAGTCAAAACATGTTGTAGTTTTACAAATACAGAACACAACTTTAACTCCAAATAATGCTAAAGTTCATCAAAAAAGAAAATGCAAACAAAACATACTTATACTTTTACAAAACACAAAACAAAATTTCAGCTCCTAGAATTAAGTTATGCTTGAAGTATTATAAACTTCAGACTTTAATAGCATCATTTTTTTGAGTCTCAATATCCTTAAAAATTTCAACATTTCCAAATATCATCGAAGAATATATAGAATTTTTTATAAAAAAACACAAACACAATTTCAAAAAATCTAAAATCACAAATCGTAAAAGTAAAACGTACAAAACTAATGCACTGATCAAAGTAAAAACTAAGAAACTATTTTAGCACAAATAAAAAAAGAAAAACGATTCAACTAAGATTACTATCAACAAAAAGCCCAGAAATTAAATCATAAAACTAATCCTAAATTAAAATCCCATACACAGTTAATGCAATGTACACAAGCAATCATTAAAATCGTACCTGTGATTATACTTAATTTTGTTGGAGAAGAAATAATTGCTTATCAAGCAGAATGCAATGACGAAAACTGTTTGATTTCAGAGAATAATCAAAAACTGCGAAGAAGGAGAGAGAGAGACAGAGACAAGAGACAGTATGCCGTATACTTGGACAGAAAGTAGTTTTTTATTAAAGAAAGACAAAATAGTCTTTTTAAAACGCTTTTAACAAACAAAACAAGTACGGATGCAAACGGAAAAACAAAACGGGTACAAGTTAAAAAGGGGCGACCAAATAGAGCGCCCCATGCAATTTTTACCCTTTGAGGCCGCAAAGCTCACAACGATTTGGGCCGGATATTAATACCCCACGGGTCGGGCTTGAACAATAGTTGAGATTCAGTAGAAAATAATGAAATGTATATTTTTAGCTGCTCCCAATAATAATAGCGCATATATATATATATATATATATATATATATATATATATATATATATATATATAAAATTTATTTTTGGCTAGTGACTACAATTAATTTCTACTGATCCGCTAATTCTGTTTTTTTTGCCCTAGAAAATATGAAGGCAGAAATATAGGAACAACCAAAAATTTCATAAATTTGATGTAAACACCGGTTGTGTTTAAGTATCTTTAAAAGAAAAAGCACAGTCGTCATGCATCACCTATCCTTGTGTAATATTCGTCATTCTATGAACTTACCAAGATTTATAGTTCAATAGCATTAGTGGAGGTTTCTAAACAATAATTGTGGGTTCAAACTCTTCTAATACTTTCCCATTCCTGCTCACTTGGTTATCTCCTCTTTTGTCACTTGTTGCTATTGCTTCTTTGCTGAAGTTGATCATTGCGAACTTTAGAATACCTCTCTTTTCTACTCTGAAGTCCACAACAAATAATTGAGAGGTAGAATTCGAACCTTCATCCAAGTGGAGAAACCTACGACACTATTTTGATACTTTTAATTTTTCTCCTAAATGTAAAATAGTAGTTTGCTTGATAAACTTAGCAAACTAGCATGCTAACTAACATCTTCCAGAAACTTAATAGTACATGGAAATTTATTTATTTAATTTTTTCATCTTAATTATTAGGCTTGCCGTTTAAATCAAAGCACTTCTTCCACTTTTGCTTTTATTATTGACGTTTTCTACTTCCTTTTTCTCTTCACTTTTTTTCTTTTGTTGGTTTTGGTGGGAATATATGCTTTATTTATGATGTTATCCGAAATAATTGGATCTCCAATCCATCTCACTACGCAAGTTAACCTAGTAAGTCAACAACTCGAAAAGATCATGGGGGAATTCAATTTTTATATTATACACAGTATTCAAGAAATTCTCTTGCTTAGTTTAACTAATAAGAGCTATTAAAATACTAGTAACACTCACAATAATGAAATTCATTGATTAAAAACTGATCATTATATGATTACATTATTAGTGACGCTCTTGATTTTTGAAGATTCGGCGTTGATGCTACGCATATAGCCGAATAATAAAGTGAGAAAAGGGGCAAGGTTCCCTTTTTATTTATTTGCTTTGTATTTTGTAGAAATATGTGTCCCAAATTATAATACACGCTGTATCTCAAATACTATCACATTATAATTTGTTTATTTAGGGTGGAATTGAGAATTGGATAAATTTTGTTTACAATGAATTCATTTTTCTTACTCCATGTACTGTTAAGTGTTATTAGCAATATTGTTGTAAATCTAACATGTATAGGGTTCAAAAATATATATAGGTTAAAATTGTCTTGCACATGTATATATTCACTTATGTACTCTAATGCTTTTAAATCCTAACAACAAAAGGATATTTACTACAGCATATTGCAAGCAATTCATAACACAAACATCACAAGTTTCAAATTTGTACTTTTTAATTCTATTTTGACGAAATAATTTGTTACGTTTTTTTAAAATAGGAACAAAAAGGAAGAAGAAAAGAAAAAGGAAATAGGAAAAGAGAGGCAGTAGCCTAGTTTCATGTCCTATCCAAAATAAGTACCTGAAGAGGTGGAGAGAAATGAAGAAAAGCATATTCCTCCCCCGTCAAATTTCATTTACAAATTTATTGTATATACGTTTGCTATATATATTTAGACACCTCCTATATATTTAATCAATAATCTTGTTTTCCCATTTAATTTCCCACCTAATTTGTGTGTATTCAAGGTTGAATTTGAGAATTTGAGGCTAGAGATCTGGAGAGTTTGATTTGGGACTTTGGGAGGCGATTTGGTATCGGATTTTGGTAAATTTGGTATGGTTGAACTCATGATTGGATGAGCTTTCGGGTTTTGTGACTTTTATCATATTGGGCCCTAGTGGCCGACTTTTGAGTCGACTTTTGACTTTTGATTAATAACTTAGTGTTTTTCTTATGGAATTAAATCCTTTAGCTCGTGTTGATTGTATCGAACTGTTTGTGGCTAGATTCGAGGCATTTGAAGGCCGATTCATGAGGCAAGAGCATGTTGGAGTAGGGATTTGTACGGTTTGAGGTAAGTAACAGTTCTAAATTTGGTTCTGAGGGTATGAAGCCCCATAATATGTGTCATGTGATTGGTTTTGAGGTGACGCACATGCTAGGTGACGGGCGTGTGGGCGTGCACCATAGGAATTATGACTTGGTCAATTTCATGGAACTGAATAGTTGCAAAATCTGTTGTTATCCGTATATTCTCCATGTGTTATAGAAATTGAACTGCAAATCATGTTAGAAATCATGTTTAGACTTTGTGTTGGCACTGTAGGGACCCACAGAGGTCATGTACATCTTGAATTATCTGCTAAATTATTGTTTTGTACTCAGTCACAATGTTACTTGCATATTACATCTCAGTCTTTATTGTTCATTATTGATATATTATATCATTGCTGTTTGGGCTGATTATCATGTCTACTAAGAGCCCGAGAGACTGGAGAGGTTGATGACTGAGTGAGGCCGATGGCCTAATTTTGTGAGGATATTATGGGATCAGGTTGCACGATGCAACATGTTTTATTGATTTGTGCCATGATTGTCTTGTTATAGCACTTGGACTGAAGGAGCCCCTCCGAAGTCTGCATACCCACAGTGAGCGCAGTTGATTTATATTGAGGGATGGATCATCCTAGGGCATAGATCGTGCCCGAATCCTTTATATTTAGGGATGGATTTTCCCTCGGCTGGATTGACTCTTATACAGTACTGAGTGACTGACTGTCAGTCGACACACACACACACGCATATATATATATATATATATATATATATATATATATATATATATATATATATTGGATGGATCTTCCCTGGGCTGGATTGGCCATATACAATACTGAGTGATTGAGTATTCTGAAAGTATGAGTGCACGAAGCTTCTAGTGTGGTGCATTACGTACAACATGTATATTGGCATGTAGATATAGAGAGGTCGTATTCCTCATATCATTCAGAATTGATCTATCTTACTTGCACTGAATTTGACTGTTGAACTTGAAAGCATGCCTATCTTTCTATGTCGTAATTTCTTTAATTAAACTATATACGTGAAGCTCGTCACTACTTTCAGTCCATTATTTAGTCTTGTTACTTACTGAGTTGGTCGTGCTCACGCTATACCCAGCACTTCGTGTGCAGATCCAGGTGTTTTCGGACATGGTGGGTGTTGATCTCTTTGCACAGCTTGATCGTTTGGAGATTCCAAGGTAGTTACCCGGCGTTCGCAGACCTTGTCTCTCCTTCCCTATCTTTTAGATTTATGTATTTAGTTTTAGTCTTTCATAGACAGTATTTCTAAACTTGTGTTGTATAAACGCTCATGTACTCAGTGACACCCCGATGTTGGGAATTTTCGTATTGGGTTTTGGACTTTCTATCCAGTTTTGAGGGTTTTGATGATTTACACCTGTGTTATTCTTATTTTTCATTTAAAAGTGTTGGAAGTATTTTGAAATGTCGGCTTGCCTAGTACCACGTCAGGCGCCATCACGACACGCTAAGTTTTGGGGTCGTGACAAGTTGGTATCACAACCTAGGTTACATAGGTCTCACAAGTCATGAGCAGGTTTAGTAGAGTCTGGCGGATCGGTACGGAGACGTCTGTACTAATGTTCAAGAGGATGCTGAATCCTTAGGAAACTTCACATTCTTGTATTCTTGTCGTGCAAATTTGTTGATTCCGGCCACTCAATTTTTGTTGTTTTATTCCCTCACAGATGGTGAGGACCCATGCTACCGGACAGGACGACCAGCCACCAGTACCACCAGCTATGGCCACGAGAGGTCGAGGTCACGGTAGGGGCAGAGGTGCAACTCGTACAACAGCTAGAGCAACACCTACAGATCCACTAGTTGCTCCAACTCTGGAACCGATTCCGGATGTGGTTGAGCCAGTGGGGCCAGCTCAGGCACCAGCTGTGCCCATTGTGATTCCAGGCCTTCAGGAGGCTTTGGCCCAAATATTGACTGTATATACTGGCCTAGCTCAGGTAGTTTCGGCTCAGGCTGCACCAGCCACTTCACAGGCAGGGGGAGGTACTCATACTCTCATCGCCCGTACGCCATAGAAGGTAGTGCGGGGACTTCAGATACTAGGGGTACTACCAGCCCAGCCGGTTGCAGCTGCTCAGGCCTAGGTGGGTCCCGTTATGACTGATGATGAGTAGAGGAGACTAGAGAGATTTGGGAGACTCCAGCCTCCAGCATTCAGTGGGGCTGAGTCTGAGGATGCCCGGGACTTTTTGGATAGATGCTAGCGGATTCTTCACACGACGGGTATTTTGGAGACCGGTGGGGTCTCATTCACTATTTTTCAGTTTACTGGGGCTGCCTTCAGATGGTGAGAAGCTTATGAGAGGTGCAGACCAGTCGGTGCAGCACCACTTATATGGCGTGAGTTCTCCATTCTCTTCTTGGAGAAGTTCGAGCCGCAGTCTCTCAGGGAGGAGCTGCGCAGACAGTTTGAGCAGCTTCGTTAGGAGGGAATGTCTATGACCCAGTACGAGATGAAGTTTTCATAGTTAGCTCGTCACGCAGTTTGGTTGGTTCCCACTGATAGGGAGAGGATTATGAGCACATATCAGTTGCGGTTGCTTATGACTCGGGAGAGGGTATCTGGTGCTACTTTCGACGAGGTGGTCAATATTGCTTGGCATATAGAGATGGTCCGTAGTCAGGAGCGTGAGGAGAGGGAGGCCAAGAGGCCTCCAGGTTTGGGTGGTTCTAATGGTGTTCATTCTGGGGGACAACCTTACCACAACAGGGGTCGTCCTTATAGGCCAGCTCAGATGGCTCATCCAGTTCACCGCGGTGCATCATCCAGCCATGGTTCATACAGTGCTCGTCAGAGTCAGTCATATCTCAGTGCCCTTCCAGCTCAGAGTTCGTCACGTGCTCCTTCAGTTCAGGGTTCATCTGCACCGGGTGCTTCTAGCGGGTATTCTGGTTCTCGGGGTCCACCTCAGTACTTGCCGCCATTTTCAGAGAGGGGTTGCTTTGAGTGTGGAGATTTGTGTCACATAAAGAGATATTGCCCCCGCCTTTCGGGAGGTCCAGCTCATCAGAGGAGTTAGACTACGACTTCAGCACCAGTTACTTCACCACCCGCCTAGCCAGCTCGGGGTGGGGCTCAGTCAGCTAGGGGTCGCCCAAAAGGGGAAGGTCTATCAGGTCTCGATCAGGCCCGATTCTATGGTATTCCTGCCAGGCCAGACGATATTGCTTCAGATGCAGTGATAACAGGTATTGTCTCAGTATGCCACATGGATACTTCTGTATTATTTAACCCCGATTCCACTTATTCGTATGTATCATCGTATTTTGCTCATTATCTGGATATGCCCCATGAGTCCTTAGTTTTATCTGTTCATGTATCTATGCCAGTGGGCGACACCATTATTGTGGACCATATATGTCGGTCATGTGTAGTGACTATTGGGGGATTGGAGACTAGAATTGATCTCTTATTGCTTAGTATGGTTGATTTTGACGTGATCTTAGGTATGTATTGGTTGTCTCGATGTCATGTTGTTCTGGATTGTCACACTAAGACCGTGATGTTGGCGATGCCGAGGTTGCCAAAGATTGAGTGGAGAGGTTCTATAGACTATGTTACCAGCAGAGTGATTTCATATTTGAAGGCCCAACGGATGGTTGGGAAGGGTTATTTTATCTTATTTGGCCTTTGTGAAGGATGTTGGTGCTGATACTCCTACTATTGATTCTGCTCCAATGGTGCGAGACTTTCCGGATGTCTTTCCTGCAAACCTGCCGGGTATGCTGCCCGACAAGGATCTTGACTTTGGTATTGACTTGGTGCCGGGCACTCAGCCCATTTCTATTCCTCCGTATCGTATGGCACCAATTGATTTAAAGGAATTGAAAGAGAAGCTTAAGGAACTTTTTGATAAGGGGTTTATTAGGCCTAGTATGTCGCCCTAGGCTGCACCGATTCTGTTTGTGAAGAAGAAGGATGGTACTATGCGGATATGAATCGACTATAGGCAGTTGAACAAAGTTACAATCAAGAACAAGTATCATTTGCCGCACATTAATGATCTATTTGACCATCTTCAGGGAGCGAGAGTGTTCTCTAAGATTGATTTGAGGTCTGGGTATTACCAGTTAAAGATTCGGGACTTGGATATTCTAAAGACGACATTCAGGACCCGTTATGGTCATTATGAGTTCCTTGTGATGTCTTTTGCGCTGACCAATGCCCCAGCAACATTCATGCATCTGATGAACAGTGTATTTCAGCCTTATCTCGACTCGTTTGTCATAGTATTCATTGATGATATCCTGATGTACTCACGTGGCCAAGAGGAGCATGCCTAGCATTTGAGGATTGTGTTGCAGCGATTGAGGGAGGAGAAGCTTTATGACAAGTTCTCCAAGTATGAGTTTTGGCTTAGTTCAGTGGCGTTCTTGGGGCACGTGGTGTCCAGTGAGAGGATTCAGGTGGATCCGAAGAAGATTGAGGCGGTTCAGAGTTAGCCCAGACTGTGCTCAGCTACGGAGATTCAGAGCTTTCTCGGCTTGGCCGGTTATTATCGTTGCTTCGTGGAGGGTTTCTCATCTATTGCATCTCCTTTGACCAAATTAACCCAGAAGGGGGCTCCTTTCAGGTGGTCGGATGAGTGTGAGGAGATCTTTCAGAAGCTCAAGACTGCCTTGACCACAACTCCAGTTCTAGTTTTGCCTTTAGCTTCAGGCTCTTATATAGTATTTTGTGATGTTTCTCGGATCGATATTGGGTGTGTCTTGATATAGGGAGGTAGAGTGATTGCTTATGCTTTCCGTTAGTTGAAGCCCCATGAGAAAAACTACCCTGTTTATGATTTGGAGTCGGCTGCCATCGTTCATGCATTGAAGATTTGGAGGCATTATTTCTACGGTGTGTGTTGTGAGGTATTTACGAATCATTGGAGCCTTCAGCACTTGTTCAAACAAAAGGATCTAAATTTGAGGCAGCGGAGATGGTTGGAGCTGCTAAAGGACTATGATATCACTATTTTGTATTATCCCGTGGCCAACGTGGTGGCCGATGCCTTGAATAGAAAGGCAGTGAGTATTGGTAGCGTTGCATTAATTCATGTTGGTGAGAGACCGCTTGCAGTTTATGTTCAGGCCTTGGCCAACCATTTCGTGAGATTAGATGTTTCGGAGCCCAGTCGAGTTCTAACTTGTGTGGTTTCTCGGTCTTCCTTATATGATGGCATCATAGAGAGCCAGTATGATGATACCCATTTGCTTGTACTTAAGGACATGGTTCAGCACGGTGTTTCCAGAGATGTTACTATTGGGTATGATGGAGTGTTGAGGATGTAGGGTCGGATTTGCATGCCTACTGTAGATGAGATACGTGAGTTGATTCTTGAGGAGGCCCACAGTTTGCGGTATTCCATTCATCCGGGTGATGCGAAGAAGTACCAGGACTTGAGGCAGCACTATTGGAGGAGAAGAATGAAGAAGGATATAGTGGGGTTTGTAGCTCGGTGCCTTAACTGTCAGCAGGTAAAGTATGAGCATCAGAGACCGAGTGGATTGCTTTTGTGATGACCCAAAATGTCATCTTTAAATTTAATAATTAATTATGTGTTCTAAAACCTCGAAAAGTATTATTTATGATTCCTCGACTTGCGTGTGCAATCCGTAAAATTTCATGGAAAGTTTTTATGTGAAAAATGGATTTAAAATGTGGATTAGAGCTTTAAAACTCAATTGAGTTGACTTTCGTCAACATTTTGAGCAAACAGACTCGGATCAGTGTTTTGACAGTTCCGGTAGGTCCGTATCGTGATTTGGGACTTGGGCGTATGTCCGGAATCAAATTCCGAGGTCCCTAGTCCGAGATATGGAATTTTGAAGAAAACTTTAAAATGTTTAAGTTCGAATAGTGACCGGATGTCTAATTATGTGAAAATGACCCCAGAATAGAATTTTGATAATTTCAACAGCTCCGTATGGTGATTTTGGACTTAGGAGCGTGTTCGGAATTTTATTTGAAAGTCCGTAGTTAAATTGGGCTTGAAATGGCTAAAAACAAGAATTTAAGTTTGGAAGTTTGACCGATGAGTTGACTTTTTGATACCGGAGTCGGAATCTAGTTCTGAAAATTTTCATAGCTCTATTATGTCATTTATGACTTGTGTGTAAAATTTGAGGTCAATCGGAGTTGATTTGATAGGTTCCGACATCGAATGTAGAAGTTGAAAACTCTTAGTTTCATTAAGCTTGAATTGGGGTATGATTCATAGTTTTAGCGTTGTTTGATATGATTTACAGGTTTGACTAAGTTTGTATGATGTCTTAGGACTTGTTGGTATGTTTGGTTGAGGTCCCGAGGGCCTCGGGTGAGTTTCGGATGCTTAACGGATCAAAAATTGGACTTAAAAGCTGCTGCAGTGTTTCCTCTTCTGTTGGATATTCTGAGTTGATCTCGAGCCCAGGTATCGAGCCCAGGGTTGACGAGGCTCAGGCTCGAGCTTGAGATCGAAGCCACGATCGAAGGTCCAGCTCGAGGACATGATCGAAGGTAAGGCTCGAGGGCTAGGATCGAGACCCATGCTCGATGCCCTGATCGAAGGCCCATGCTCGATGTCCTGATCGAAGGCCCAACCTCGATGCCCTGATCGAAGGCCCAACCTCGATGCCCTGATCGAAGGCCCAACCTCGATGCCCTGATCGAGGCCATGACCGAGGTCCAGGCTCGAGCCTGTGATCGAAGCCGCGATCGAGGCCCAGTTCCGAAGGCTGCTGGGCAGTTTTATAAAAAAAAGGGCATTCGTCCCATTCCCCAATTTTAACAAATTGGAGCTTGAGTAGAGGCGATTTTTGATAGATTTTCAAGGAAAAGATATTGGGGTAAGTGATTCTAACTTGGATTTGGTCTATAAACATAAATATATCATTGTTTTCACAATTTAATTAGCGTTTTGAGATTGAAATTTGGAAAAGTTTAGAAATCTCATAGAAACGAAATTTTGAGATTTTGGTATTGATATGGAGTCGGATTTGAGTGAAGCTGGTATGGTTGGACTCGTAATTGAATGGGTTGTCAGATTTCATAACTTTCGCCGGATTCCGAGATGTGGGCCCCGCGTGCGAATTTTTAATTAATTTCGGGATCTTTTCTTTAAAATGTAGTATTTTCTTATAGAATTGATTCCTATAATATTTAGTGATTGTTTCGAATTATTTTGGCTAGATTCGAGCCAGACAGAGTTGGATAATCGTGGAAAAGGCCTTATAGTGGATTAAATTGGAGCAAGACGAGGTAAGTCTCTTGTCTAATCTTGTGAGGGGGAAATTACCTCATAGGTGATTAAGATTAAACAATTGTTGCTAAATTGTGGGGGCTACGTACGCATGAGGTGACGAGAGTCCGTGCGTAGCTACTATTAATGCTAAAGTTCGGGTAGTTTAGGACTCAAAGCATGCCTTACTTGTGTAAATTGTATTCTTTGATTAATTAATATTAATTGATATATATGAATATATTGTGAATTGTTAGATAAAGATATTAAAGGATGGAAATCTCATATGCTTAATTTTTGTTTAAATCAATTAATTGTTAAAAGAAATTGTTCTCCTCCCAAATCTATCTTATAATAAACATACTCTCCTTCTGGAGGCACATAAGAAAATGTCCTCCTTTATTGTGGAGCGGGCCGAATGCCTCGGTAGGATAAATGCATCTATGGATCGCGCCGCACATCCCCCGGCAGTGTACACGACACTCTAGATCGGGTCGTACGTCCTCGGCAGAAATTGTGCTTAATAATAATAATAATTACACGATACTTTAATAATTTATTTTAGCTTGTGAAGCTAATTAATAAATTGGAGAATTCTTGGAATTTAATGAATTATTATTCTTGCTTGTTAAGGAATTAATTGTTACTCCTGTAAATGAGGTTTAATTGATAAATTGCAAACTATTTGAATTGAAGGAATTTAATTAATATATTGAGAATTGTTATATTTGAAGGAATTTGATTATTTCTGCTGATTAAATAAATTATTGTGAATTCCGTAAATCATGCTGATTTAAATATCCTAGTTTTTGTTTTGTTATTATTATTGACCCATAGTGAGTCTCAAAGTCGGCCATCTCGTCTCTACCACTTCGAGATTAGGCTTGATACTTACGTGGTACACGTTGTTTACGTACTCATACTACACTTGCTGCACTTTTTGTGCAAGATCTGAGACAGGTACTAGTGGAGGACCTATCATCACATACCCACGTCATCCCTAGGCATAGTGGTGAGCTGCCTTTCTGAGCCGTTCTGCAGCTACCAGTGTCTCTTCTTATATTTATATTCTGTCTATTTCATTTCAGATAGTATTTGGAGTTTTGTATAATCTACTAGATGCTCATGCACTTGTGACACCGGGTCTTGGCACACACATTGGTAGAAATTGATATTTTATTATTTTCTTGGAATAAAGTTTAACCAATGTACGTTTGACTTATTAGTTGACTTGCCTAGCTGTAGTGTTGGGCGCCATCATGACCTATAGGTGAAATTGGGCCGTGACAACATGGTATCAAAGCACTAGGTTCACGTAGGTCTCACAAGTTATGAGCAGGCCTAATAGAGTCTTGCGGATCGGTACGGAGACGTCTGTACTTATCTTCGAGAGGCTATAGGGTGTTAGGAAATTACCTTTCTTCACATTCCATCGTGCAATTAATGTAGCACTAAATATCCTTCTCTTATTCTCTCACAGATGGTGAGAACACGCTCTAATGATATTCCAGACCAGGGAAGAGCTACTCCCCAGTTGCTAGAGGCCGAGGCAGAGGCCGAGGGAGGGCTCCAGCCCGTGGTAGAAGGCAAGGACGTCCCAGGACTATTCCGGTTATGCCGCCAGTGGATCCAGTAGAGAATCCCACTATTGAGGAGCAGGGTGAGGTGCCTGTGGCAGAGCCAGCTCCGGTGTACTTCACATCTGCACCGGGATTTCAGGATGTCATAGGTCGTATGATGCGATTCATGGACAATATGACTCAAGTCGGTTTATTTCCGACAGACCCAGCCACATCTCAGGCGGGCGGGGGAGCATAGACCCCTACCGCAGGCTCATGGACAGGCAGCTGCTGTATATCAGACCCAGGGTGCACTACCCATGGGTAGAGTCCAGCCAGTGGCAGCAGCTACACCTGAGCCCAGGCCAGCTGTAGCCGCCGATCCTCAGAAACTATTGGACAGATGGACTAGACTACATCCTCCTGTCTTCGGGGGTGAGCGACATGAGGATCCACAGGATTTCATTGATCATTGCAAGGATAGACTGTACAACATGAGGATATTGGAATCCCATGGGGTTGATTTCGCTACTTTTCAGCTAGAGGGTAGAGCCCGTAGATGGTGGCAGTCTTATGCTCTTGGCAGACCAGCAGATTCTCCTCCCATGACTTGGGATAGGTTCACCCGTATCTTCTTGGACAGGTATATTCCACCCTCTCAAAGGGAAGATTTGCGGTTTCAGTTTGAGCAGCTCTAGCAGGGTCAGATGTCAGTGACTGATTATGAGGCGAGGTTTTCTGAATTATCTCACCATGCACTAATGATACTCCCTACTGAGGCGGAGAGAGTGCGAAGGTTTGTAGCCGGTTTACATACTAGTATTTAGGCCACTATGGCTCGAGAGGTTGAGATGGGTACTTCTTATGAGCGAGTTATGGAGATAGCTCGGAGGATTGAGGGTGTACGTCAGTGGAGCCGAGAGCAGATTATGAGAGATAAACGGTTCAGGTACTCTGGAGAGTTCAGAGGTGCTCCGTCTGGGGGCAGAGGTCAGTTCGTGAGGGGACAGTTCAGCAGACCCCCATATCCAGCACCACCACCTCTTCGAGGTGCTCCAGTACGACCTTATTTCAGTGCTATACCAGAGAGTTCTTATCTCCCACCAGCTATTCAGGGTTCTTTCCGTGGGTATTCAGGTCCCCAGGGCTAGACACTTAGTCAGTAGCCCATCGCACCGAAGAGTTGTTACGAGTGCGGGGATCCCAGTCACATGTAGAGGTTTTGCCCTAGGCTTCGAGGTAGACCAGTACATCAGGGTCAGCAGCCTATGCTTACCGGACCAGTTGCTCTACCAGTAGTTCGACCATTGAGAGGCGGAGGACAGGTGGGTAGGGGTCATCCTAGGGGTGGAGGTCAGCCAGGCGGAGGCTAGCCAGTTGGCGCTCCAGCTCGATTCTATGCTTTTCTGGCTAGACCAGATGCAGAGGCCTCAGATGCTGTGATTACAGGTATTATTTCTGTTTGTGGCAAAGATGCCTCGGTATTATTTGATCCAGGATCTACGTATTCATATGTGTCATCTCTATTTGCTCCATTTTTGGTTGTTTCTCGTGAGTCCTTGAGTACTCCTGTTTGTGTGTCCACTCATGTGGGCGATTCTGTTATTGTGAACCGGATCTACCGGTCCTGTATTATTACATTCTGCAGTTACGAAACTAGAGCAGATCTCCTATTGCTTGAGATGACCGATTTTGAAATTATTCTGGGCATGGACTGGTTGTCTCCATATCATGCTATTCTAGATTGTCATGCCAAGACTATTACCTTGGCTATTCCAGCATTGCCTAAGCTGGAGTGGAAGGGTTCGCCTGTTAGTTCATTTAATCGAGTTATTTCTTTTATAAAGGCTCAATACATGGTTGAGAAGGGTTGTTTGGCTTATCTAGCCTATGTTCGGGATACTACTGCAGAGGCTCCGGCTATTGATTCAGTGCCTGTATTTCGGGAGTTCCCCAATGTATTTCCGTCAGATCTTCCAGGTATGCCACCTGATCTTGATATTGATTTCTGTATTGACTTGGCTTCAGATACCCAACCTATATCTATCCCACCGTATCGCATGGCTCCGAAAGAATTGAAAGAATTGAAAGAACAGCTTGAAGAGTTACTATCCAAAGGGTTTGTCAGACCGAGTGTATCGCCTTGGGGTGCACCAGTATTATTTGTGAAAAAGAAGGATGGAACAATGCGGATGTGTATTGATTATCGCCAATTGAACAAAGTCACTATTAAGAACAAGTACCCGTTGCCGCGTATTGATGATCTATTTGACCAGTTGCAGGGTGCTAGGGTATTCTCTAAGATTGACTTGAGGTCGGGGTACCATCAGTTGAAGATTCGGGATTCGGATGTTCCGAAGACTGCTTTCCGTACTAGATATGGTCATTATGAGTTTCTGGTAATGTCTTTTGGTTTAACTAATGCCCTGGCAGCGTTTATGGATCTGATGAACATGGTATTCAGGCCATATATTGACTTATTTGTCATTGTCTTCATTGATGACATTTAGATCTACTCACGCAGTAAGGAGGAGCATAAGCAGCATATGAGAGTAGTGCTTCAGACATTGCGGGAACAAAAGCTATAGTCTAAGTTCTTTAAATGTGAGTTTTGGCTAGAGTCTGTAGCATTTTTGGGACATATCGTATCTGGCGAAGGTATTAAAGTTGATCCCAAAAAGATTGAGGCAGTTCAGAATTGGCATCGTCCCACTTCGGCGACGGAGATCAGGAGTTTTTTGGGTTTGGCAGGTTATTATTGTCGGTTCGTGGAAGATTTTTCATCTATTGCAGAACCTTTGACCACATTAACCCAGAAGGGTGCTCCATTATGATGGTTCGATGATTGTGAGGTGAGCTTTCAGAAGCTCAAGACATCATTGACTACAACACCAGTGTTAGTGTTGCCTTCCGGTTCAGGGATGTATACAGTGTATTGCGACGCTTTGCGTGTTGGCTTGGGTTGTGTATTGATGCAGGAAGGGCAAGTTATTGCATATGCTTCATGTTAGCTGAAGTCCCACGAAAAGAATTATCCGGTACATGATTTGGAGTTAGCTGCGATTGTTCACGCTCTTAAGATTTGGAGGCATTATCTTTATGGGGTGTCTTGTGAAGTTTACACTGATCATCGCAGTTTGCAGCATTTGTTCAAGCAGAGGGATCTAAATTTGAGGCAGCGCAGATGGCTGGAGTTACTAAAAGATTATGATATTACTATCTTGTATCATCCGGGCAAAGCAAATATGGTTGCAGATGCCTTGAGCAGAAAGGCAGAGAGTATGGGTAGTTTGGCTTTCATTTCAGCAGAGGAAAGGCTATTAGCCTCAGATATTCAGTCCTTGGCTAACAGACTTGTGAGGCTGGATATTTCAGAGCCCAGCCGAGTTATTGCATATGTTGTGGACCAATCTTCACTATTTGAGCAGATCAAGGTTCGCCAGTATGATGACCCACACCTGGTGGTTCTTCGTGAAACGGTACTACGAGGTGGTGCCAAGGAAGTCACTATTGGTGCAGATGGTGTTCTACGACTCTAGGATCGTCTGTGTGTTCCTAATGTGGATGAACTGAGGAAAAAGATACTGGAGGAGGCACACAGTTCTCGATATTCTATTCATCTAGGTGCTACGAAGATGTATCGTGACTTGAGGCAGCATTATTGGTGGCCACGAATGAAAAAGGACATAGTTGAGTATGTAGCTCGGTGTCTAAATTGACAGCAAGTTAAATATGAGCATCAGAGGCCAGGTGGCCTACTTCAGCAGATGACCATACCAGACTGGAAATGGGAACGAATTACTATGGAGTTTGTAGTTGGGTTGCCGCAGACCTTGAGGAAGTTTGATGCAGTTTGGGTGATTGTTGACAGGTTGACCAAGTCGGCACATTTTATTCCTGTTGTGACTACGTATACTTCAGAGAGGTTGGCCCAGATTTATATTCAGGAGATAGTTCGGTTGCACGGTGTGCCAATTTCCATCATATCAGATAGAGGCCCTCAGTTTACTTCACATTTCTGGAGAGCAGTACAGAGTGAGTTGGGGACCCGTGTAGAGCTCAGCATAGCCTTTTATCCGCAGACCGACGGGCAGTCAGAGCAGACAATTCAGATTTTGGAGGATATGCTCAGGGCATATGTGATCGACTTTGGAGGTCAGTGGGATCGTTTCCTGCCTTTGGACGAGTTTGCTTATAATAACAGTTACCAATCCAGCATCGAGATGGCTCCATTTGAGGCTTTATATGGTCAGCGATGTCGTTCACCTATCGGATAGTTTGAGCTAGGTGAGGCTAAGTTATATGGTACTGATTTGGTAAGGGATGCCTTGGAAAAGGTAAAGTTGATTCAGGAGCGACTTCGTATAGCACAGTCCAGGCAGAAGAGTTACGCAGATCAGAAAGCGCGTGATTTATCTATTTTGGTAGGTGAAAGAGTTCTCTTGAAGGTTTCGCCGATGAAGGGAATTATGAGATTCGGGAAGAAGGGCAAGTTGAGCCCAAGGTTTATAGGCCCATTTGAGGTGCTGAAACGAGTTGGGGAGGTTGCTTATGAGCTTGCATTGCCTCCCAGCCTATTGAGAGTTCATCCAGTTTTCCACGTATCTATGCTCCGGAAGTATCATGCCGACCTATCACATGTGTTAGACTTCAGCACAGTTCAGCTAGATAATAGCTTGGGTTATGAAGAGGAGCCAATTGCCATTGTTGATAAACAGGTTCGCCAGTTGAGGTCCAAGAGGGTTTCTCCAGTAAAAGTCCAGTGGAGGGGCCAACCAGTCAAGGAAGCGACTTGGGAGGCCGAGGAAAACATACGGAGCAGATATCCAGACTTATTCAGCACTTCAGGTATAATTCTAAACCCGTTCGAAGACGAACGTTTGTTTAAGAGGTAGAGAATGAGATGACCCAAAATGTCATCTTTAAATTTAATAATTAATTATGTTTTCTAAGACCTCGAAAAGTACTATTTATCATTCCTCGACTTGCGTGCGCAATCCGTAAAATTTCATGGAAAGTTTTTATGTGAAAAATGGATTTAAAATGTGGATTAGAGCTTTAAAACTCAATTGAGTTAACTTCGGTCAATATTTTGAGCAAACGGACTCGGATCAGTGTTTTGACAGTTCCGGTAGGTCCGTATCGTGATTTGGGACTTGGGCGTATTCCCGGAATCAAATTCTGAGGTCCCTAGCCCGAGATATGGAATTTTGAAGAAAAATTTAAAATATTTAAGTTCGAATAGTGATTGGATATCTAATTATGTGAAAACGACCCTGGAATAGAATTTTGATGATTCCAACAGCTCCGTATGGTGATTTTGGACTTAGGAGCGTGTTCGGAATTTTATTTGGAAGTCCGTAGTTAAATTAGGCTTGAAATGGCTAAAAACAAGAATTTAAGTTTGGAACTTTGACCGATGAGTTGACTTTTTGATACCGGAGTCGGAATCCAGTTCCAAAAATTTTAGGCCAATCGGAGTTGATTTGATAGGTTCCGACATCGAATGTAGAAGTTGAAAACTCTTAGTTTCATTAAGCTTGAATTGGGGTATGATTCATGGTTTTAGCGTTGTTTGATGTGATTTAGAGGTTTGACTAAGTTTGTATGATGTTTTAGGACTTGTTGGTATATTTGGTTGAGGTCCCGAGGGCCTCGGGTGAGTTTCGGATGGTTAACGGATCAAAAATTGTACTTAAAAGCTACTGCAGTGTTTCCTCTTTTATTGAATATTCTGAGTTGATATCGAGCCCAGGTATCGAGCCCAGGGTTGATGAGGCTCAGGCTCGAGCTTGAGATCGAAGCCACGATCGAAGGTCCATCTCGAGGACATGATCGAAGGTAAGGCTCGAGGGCTAGGATCGAGACCCATGCTCGATGCCCTGATCGAAGGCCCATGCTCGATGTCCTGATCGAAGGCCCAACCTCGATGCCCTGATCGAAGGCCCAACCTCGATGCCCTGATCGAGGCCATGACCGAGGTCCAGGATCGAGCCTGTGATCGAAGACGCGATCGAGGCCCAGCTCGAAGACCAGTTCCGAAGGCTGCTGGGCAGTTTTATAAAAAGAGGGCATTCGTCCCATTCGCCTTTTTTAACAAATTGGAGCTTGAGCAGAGGCGATTTTTGATAGATTTTCAAGAAAAAGACATTGGGGTAAGTGATTCTAACTTGGATTTGGTCTATAAACATAAATATATCATTGTTTTCACAATTTAATTAGTGTTTTGAGATTGAAATTTGGAAAAGTTTAGAAATCTCATAGAAATGAAAATTTGAGATTTTGGTATCGATACGGAGTCGGATTTGAGTGAAACTGGTATGGTTGGACTCGTAATTGAATGGGTTATCAAATTTCATAACTTTCGCCGAATTCCGAGATGTGAGCCCCGCTGGCGAAGTTTTAATTAATTTTGGGATCTTTTCTTTACAATGTAGTATTTGTTTTTTATAGAATTGATTCCTATAATATTTAGTGATTGTATCGAATTATTTTGGCTAGATTCGAGCCAGACGAAGTTGGATAATCGTGGAAAAGACCTTATAGTGGATTAAATTGGAGCAAGACGAGGTAAGTCTTATGTCTAATCTTGTGAGGGAAAAATTACCTCATAGGTGATTAAGATTAAACAATTGTTGCTAAATTGTGGGGGCTACGTATGCACGAGGTGACGAGAGTCCGTGCGTAGCTACTATTAATGCTAAAGTTCGGGTAGTTTAGGACTCAAAGCATGCCTTACTTGTGTAAATTGTATTCTTTGATTAATTAATATTAATTGATATATATGAATATATTGTGAATTGTTAGATAAAGATATTAAAGGATGGAAATCTCATATGCTTAATTTTTGTTTAAATCAATTAATTGTTAAAAGAAATTATTCTCCTCCCAAATCTATCTTATAATAAACATACTCTCCTTCCGGAGGCATATAAGAAAATGTCCTGCTTTCTTGTGGAGCGGGCCGAATGCTTCGGCAGGATAGATGCATCTATGGATCGTGCCGCACGTCCCTCGGCAGTGTACACGACACTCTAGATCGGGCCGTACGTCCTCGATAGAAATCGTGCTTAATAATAATAATTACACGATACTTTAATAATTTATTTCAGCTTGTGAAGCTAATTAATAAATTGGAAAATCCTTGGAATTTAATGAATTATTATTCTTGCTTGTTAAGGAATTAATTGTTACTCCTGTAAATGAGGTTTAATTGATAAATTGGAAACTATTTGAATTGAAGGAATTTAATTAATATATTGAGAATTGTTACATTTGAAAGAATTTGATTATTTCTGCTGATTAAATAAATTATTGTGAATTCTGTAAATCATTCTGATTTAAATATCCTAATTTTTTTGTTGTTATTATTATTGACCCACAGTGAGTCTCAAAGTCGGCCATCTCGTCTCTACCACTTCGAGATTAGGCTTGATACTTACTGGGTACACGTTGTTTACGTACTCATACTACACTTGTTGTACTTTTTGTACAGGATCTGAGACAGGTACTAGTGGAGGACCTATCATCACATACCCACGTCATCCCGAGGCATAGTGGTGAGCTGCCTTTCTGAGCCGTTCTGCAGCTACCAGTGTCTTTTCTTATATTTATATTCTGTCTATTTCATTTCAGACAGTAATTGGAGTTTTGTATAATCTACTAGATGCTCATGCACTTGTGACACCAGGTCTTGGCACACACATTGGTAGAAATTGGTATTTTATTATTTTCTTGGAATAAAGTTTAACCAATGTACGTTTGACTTATTAGTTGGCTTGCCTAGCTATAGTATTGGGCTCCATCACGACTTATAGGTGAAATTGGGCCGTGACAGCTTTAAAGGCTAGAGATTCCCGAGTGGAAATGGGAGCGGATCACCATGGATTTTGTAGTTGGGCTCCAACGGACTTTGAGGAAGTTTGATGCCATTTGGGTGATTGTGGATCGACTGACCTAGTCCGCGCACTTCATTCCAGTTGGGACTACTTATTCTTCACAGCGGTTCGCTGTGATTTACATCCGCGAGATTGTTCGCCTTCACGGTATGCCAGTGTCTATCATTTCAGATCGAGGCACACAGTTTACATCATAGTTTTGGAGAGCCGTGCAGCGAGAGTTGGGCACCCAGGTTGAGTTGAGTACAACACTTCACCCTTAGACGGACGGACTGTCCGAGCGCACTATCCAGATATTAGAGGATATGTTACGCGTGTGTGTCATTGATTTCGGTCTTGGGATCAGTTTCTGCCGCTCGCAAAGTTTTCCTACAACAACAGCTACCAGTAGAGCATTCAGATAACTTCGTATGAGGCTTTGTATGGGAGATGGTGTCGATCTCCAGTGGGTTGGTTTGAGCTGGGTGAGGCTAGGCTATTGGGTACTGACTTGCTTCAGGATGCTTTGGATAAGGTTAAATTGATTCAGGATCGGCTTCGCATGGCGCAGTCTAGACAAAAGAGTTACGCCGATAGGAAGGTTCGTAATGGTTCTTTCATGGTTGGGGAGAAGGTACTGCTCAAGGTTTCACCCATGTAGGGTGTTATGAGGTTCGGGAAGAAGGGCAAGTTGAGCCCTCGATATGTTGGGCCGTTCGAGGTACTTCAAAGGGTCAGAGAGGTGGCTTGCAAGCTTGCCTTGCCACCTAGTTTGTTAAGTGTGCATCCAATGTTTCATATTTCTATGCTCTGAAAGTATGTTGGTGATCCGTCTCATGTTTTGGATTTTACCACGACTCAGTTGGATAGTTATTTGACTTATTATATGGAGCCGGTGGCCATTTTGGATCGGCAGGTTCGAAAGTTGAGGTCAAAGAACATAGTTTCAAAGAAGGTGCAATGGAGAGGTCAGCTAGTTGAGGAGGCTACTTGGGAGAATGAGCAGGAGATGCGTAGCAGATATCAACACCTATTTAAGACTACAGGTACGTTTCTAGACCCGTTCTAGGATGAATGTTTGTTTAAGAGGGGGATAATGTAACGACCTGGCCAGTTATTTTGAGAGTTATAGTCTTGTTCCCCCATTTACTACTCAATTTTTGCTTTATAGCTATTATGTGACTTGCCGGGGTAGTCGATTCTGATCCAGAGAGATTTCAGAATGAATTGAGACATTTAGTCTCGAAGTTGGAAGCTTAAGTTGAAAAGGTTGACCGGATGTTGATTTATGAGTAAATGACTCCGAAATAGGAGTCTGCTGGTGTAATCGCACCTGCGGATTTTTTATCGTAGGTGCAAGCATGGCAGCGCAGAAGCGAAAAGGAGAGAGTGGGGCAGTGGCTGCAGGTGCGAGGGAAATTTCGCAACTATGTATTCGCAGATGCGGACGAGAGGTTGCAGAAGTGCAGGTGTCCGCAGAAGCGAGTCCGCAAAAGCGGAAGCACGATCGCAGAAGAGGAGGCAGTGGAGCCTTGGCAGGACCATAGAAGCGGTGGATTTTCCGCAAAAGGGGAACCGCAAATGCGGTTAAGTTCCGCAAGAGCGAAAAGGCTGGACAGAACCTTAAATTCAAGGGTTTGCGATTTTTCTTCATTTTGAACATTTCAAGCTCGGGATTTGGTGATTTTTGAGAGGATATTCGAGGGGTTTCTTTAGGTAAGTAACTTGTGTTCATTTTTAATCAATAATCTTGTTTCCTTATTGAATTTTCCACCTAGTTTGTGTGTATTTAAGGTGGAATTTGGGAATTTGAGGCTAGGGATTTGGAGAGATTGATTTGGGGTTTTGGGTGGCGATTTGATGTCGGATTTTGGTAAATTTGGTATGGTTGGACTCGTGGTTGGATGGACTTTCGGGTTTTGTGACTTTTATCGGATATCGAGACGTGGTCCCGGAGGGCCGACTTTTGAGTCGACTTTTGACTTGTGATTAATAACTTAGTGTTTTTCTTATGGAATTAAATCCTTTAGCTCGTTTTGATTGTATCAGACTGTTTGTGGCTAGATTCGAGGCATTTAGAGGCCGATTCATAAGGCAAGAGCATGTTGGAGTAGGAGTTTGCATGGTTCAAGGAAAGTAACCATTTTAAATTTGGTTCTGAGGGTATGAAACCACGTAATATGTGTCATGTGATTGGTTTTGAGGTGACGCGCATGCTAGCTGATGGGCGTGTGAGCGTGAAACGTAGGAATTATGACTTGGTCAATTCCATGAAACTGCATAGTTACAAAATCTGTTGTTATCCGTATATTCTCCATGTGTTATAGAAATTGAACTACAAATCATGTTAGAAATCATGTTTGGACTATGTGTTGGCACTTTAGGGACCCACAGAGGTCGTGTACAAGTTGAATCATCTACTAAATTACTATTTTGTACTCAGTTATAGTTTTACTTGCATATTACATCTCAGTCTCTATTGTTCTTTATTGATACATTATATCATTGCTGTTTGGGTTGATTATCATGATTACTGAGAGCCCGAGAGACTGGAGAGGTTGATGCTGAGTGAGGCCGAGGGCCTGATTTTGTGGGGATATTATGGGATCGGGTTGCACGCTATAGCATATTTTATTGATTTGTGCCATGATTGGCTTGTTATAGCACTTGGGATGAAGGAGCACCTCTGGAGTCTGCACACCCACAGTGAGCGCATTTGATATATACTGAGGGATGGATCTTCCATGGGCATGGATCATGCTCGAATCATTTATATTTAGGGATGGATTTTCCGTGCGCTGGATTGGCCTTATACAGTATTGAGTGACTAACTGTCAGTATATATATATATATATATGTATGTATGTATGTATATTTGGGATGGATCTTCCCTGGGCTGAATTGGCCATATACAATACTGAGTGATTGAGTATTCCGAAAGTGTGAGTACACGAAGCTTGTAGTATGGTGCATTACATACAACATGTATATTGGCATGTAGATATAGAGAGGTCGTATTCCTCATGTCATTCAGAATTGATCTATCTTACTTGCACTGAGTTTAACTGTTGAACTTGAAAGCATGCCTATCTTTCTATGTTGTAATTTATGTAATTAAACTATATCCGTGAAGCTCGTCACTGCTTTCAGTCTTTTATTTAGTCTTGTCACTTACTGAGTTGGTTGTACTCACGCTACACCCTGCACTTCATCTACAAATCCAGGTGTTTTCGAACATGGTGGGTGTTAATCTCGTGGCAAAGTTTGATCGTTTGGAGATTCCAAGGTAGCTGCCCGGCGTTCGCAGACCTAGTCTCTCCTTCCCTATCTTTCAGCTTTATGTATTTAGTTTTAGTCTTTTATAGACAGTATTTCTCGACTTGTGTTGTATAGATGCTCATGTACTCAGTAACACCCCGATGTTGGGAATTTCCGTATTGGGTTTTGACTTTCTATCCAGTTTTGAGGGTTTTGATGATTTATACATGTGTTATTCTTATTTTTCATATAAAAGTGTTGGAAGTATTTTGAAGTGTCGGCTTTCCTAGTACCATATCAGGCACCATCACGACAGGCTAAGTTTTGGGATCGTGAAAAGTTGGTATCAGATCCTATATTACATAGGTCTCACAAGTCATGAGCAGATTTAGTAGAGTCTGGTGGATCGGTACGGAAACGTCTATACTAATCTTTGAGAGGCTGCCGAAACCTTAGGAAACTTCATATTCTTGTATTCTTGTCGTGCGAATTGTTGATTCTGGTCACTAAATTTCTATTGTTCTATTCTCTCACAGATGGTGAGGACACGTGCTACCAGACAGGACGGCCAGCCACTAGTACCACCAGCTAGGGCCACGAGAGGCCGAGGTCGCAGTAGGGGCCGCGGTAGGGGTAGAGGTGCAGCTCGTTCAATAGCTAGAGCACTACCTACAGATCTACTAGTTGCTCCAGCTTAGGAGCAGGTTCCAGATGTGGTTGAGCCAGGGGGGCTAGCTCAGGCACCAGGTGTGCCCATTGCGATTCTAGGCTTTCAAGAGGCTTTGGTCCAGATATTGACTATTTGCACTGGCCTTGCTCAGGTAGTTTTGGCTCAGGCCTCACCAACCACTTCTCAGGTCGGGGGAGCTACTCATACTCCCGTCGCCCGTACGCTCAGGCCTAGGTGGGTCCCGTTATGACTGATGATGAGCAGAGGAGACTAGAGAGATTTGGGAGACTCCAGCCTTCAGCATTCAGTGGGGATGAGTCTGAGGATGCCCGGGACTTTTTGGATAGATGCTAGCAGATTCTTCACACGATAGGTATTCTGGAGACCAGTGGGGTCTTATTCAATACTTTTCAGTTTACTAGTATGCCTTCAGATGGTGGGAGGCTTATGTAGACCAGTCGGTGCAGCACCACTGACATGGCGTGAGTTCTCCGTTCTTTTCTTGGAGAAGTTCGGGCCGCAGTTTTGCAGGGAGGATCTGCGCATACAGTTTAAGCAGCTTCATCAGGAGGGAATGTCTGTGACCCAGTACGAGATGAGGTTTTCAGAGTTGGCTCGTCACGCAGCTTGGTTGGTTCCTACTGATAGGGAGAGGATTAGGAGATTCATTGATGGCCTCACATATCAGTTGCAGTTTCTTATGACTCGGGAGAGGGTATCTGGTGCTACTTTTGACGAGGTGGTCGATATTGCTCGGTAGATAAAGATGGTCCGTAGTCAAGAGCGTGAGGAGAGGGAGGCCAAGAGGCATCTTCAAGCTCGACTTTTGAAGAAAGTGAAGAAGTGGTAATAAATTAAAATGCAGCAAGTGCTATTTCATTTGATATGTTAGCGGGAATATTTATTGGGATGAAGTTATCAGAAAATGTTGCAAACTAATATGTCAATTTTATTTCTTATTTTCTCCTATTTTGGAAAAGTGTTTGCTATAAGTTTTGGTATTCAAGAGATGTAGACTTTGTTTTGCATTTTGAATATCAAGTATTGTATAAAGTTGGCCATGATTATTTCATGTTTACTTTGTTCATTATTTATGAAATTAGAATTTTATGACTTCTTTAGCATTTCGATCCTGTTTCAGGCAAATTATTCCAAGAAAAAAATCTACATTTTGTACATTTTGTAGTAATTTGCATTACGCCAGTATTGTACATGCATTATATTTCAAATGGGTTACAATGCATTATTTCTTAACTTTTATTCAATTAACACTACTTTTTTTATTCATTGTATTTGTCATAAGCTAAAATCTAATATATCGTACCAACAAAATCTTCAAAGGAAAGATCACAAATAGTACTAGTTTCGTTTGTCATAAATGTAATATGGAATATTCGAAAGATTCCTATTAAATGATTCGAGAAAGAGAGAGAGAGGGAGAAAAAGCAAAAGAGCTTCACTATTTTATACATCAAAAAAGGGGATAAAGGAAGCAAAAATATTTTAGAAAATGTAGCAAAAAATAAAAACCAAAAGTAAAGGAAGCAGTGGGTAAAGAAATACGAAATAAGCATAATTTTTATTGATTAATTGATACTCTTTAACATATTTCAAATAATATTTAGAAGTTAATCACCTAACATAAGATAATTTTAGCATACCATGCTACAAATATGGCATGCATAACAAAAGGACTTAAAATACCAATATTTTTAAATTATTCTACTCTAACTTTTGATTGACAGATTTTGATGCCTTAGAGGCGGCTTCGGTGCCACTGCTTATAACAATAACATGATTATTGTTATCTTCATTTTGGTCAGCGAGCAGTTCCTCCAACATGCCGTAACAGCAGATAAGAGGGTAGGAATCAAGTAAAAGCCTTTTACGTAATCGGTGCCAATTTCACGCGTCATCCTAAGCAACAGAAAGTTCACTTCAGTCTTCAGCTTTTTCAATTGGCTTCTTACATCTTTGGTACAAGATGTTGTGGTTAACCGGAGAACCATGAAGAGTTTCATCAATGATTTTCTTTGTTGGAGTTCTTTCCATTGTTCTTTTCGCAGAATTTGAAATAGGGTAGATTATTTGAATTTTGAGATTAATAATGTAGTTGTATTTATAGAGTAATATTTAGGGTTTGAATTTCTTTAGAGTTAGGGTTAGGATTAGGTTTTCGGGCTAATTAATTGTGTTCCCATTTCTCTTATTTAATTCTAATCCCAATTTACAATGAATCTTTTACACTCCTCCAAGAAGGTTTACAGTTTTCAATGCATCCATTTCGTTTATCAAAAATTCTATTCATGAACTCTTGATCCAACCAGTGAGAATATCTGGTTTGAGATATGAATTTCCTTTCAATACAACTACTTCGTATGAATTTTCTTGGGACATAGTAAGACCAATGTTTCATCCAAAGAGGCTTAATCTCTATCAATATTAACGGTATTTGTTTCAGTATTTAAAAAAAATAATACTTAATTAGCCTAATATAATTTAACCACTGAAATTACTTACATTCTAGTTAGCCTAAAAAATCCTCCATTTTAGTTAGCCTAAAGAATCCTGTCAGTGAACGAACAACCTATTACTGGTGCAACTATCTGGTTTGGTTGGAATAGAGTTATTGTCGAAATTAATGGTGTTAGTTGAATTGTATTAATTATTTCGGTTACCAAAATTGTATTGATAACTACAATTTTTGAATCCCCATGTAGATATTGAATCATATTTCTCTTAACAAAACTATTCGCATGCAAACCATTTAACTTCTCAATGAAGCATTTATACTTCTTATTTACTCTTCCTAACTCTTTCGAATTCAAGACTGTTTTAGTAGTGTGTAGAATTAGGCCGAAGTCTTCGGGTGAGAAGACTTAAGTCTGCCTCTTGAAGAATTGATTTAAAAAAATTGATTTAAAAATAGTCTTTGAAATGATATGAAAAAAATAGTCTTTGAAATTGATTTCATACGGAAGAATTGATTTTTTTTTAAAAAAGTCTTTTGAAATGATATAAAAAAATCTGTTATAGCAAAGAAGTCCAATATGATAAAGATTGAAATTTTATAACATCAATAGTTCAACAGAAAATCAAAAGCACAACTACCATAACTAAATCAACATGAAAATAAAAGATAATAAAGGGATAAATCAACACAAACACATCCTAGAAACTAATCAATTTCAACCGGAATATAATCAGAAGTTCCTTCTCCCTTCACTTGACCATTGAAGACAACATACAGTGGTGCAACATCAACTAACGCAAATTTGACGATGAAATCTCGCTTGACATATGTAACAACTCGACCAGTCGTTTTACTTTCTAGATACTCGTTCCCCTAAATAAGACTTTTCTTATGTTCTTTTACTATTTTATAACTTGCGGGGATGGTTAGTTCGAGTTTGGAAGGGTTCGGGTTGAAATCGGAACATTTAGCTCCTTAATATTAGCTTAAAAAGGTTAAGTTTGACTTGGGTCAATATTTGTAGTAAATGACCTCGAAACTAGGATTTTAAGGTCTTAATAGATTTGTATGATAATTTTGGACTTGTGCATGTATTCCGATCGGGTTTTGAATGACCCGGGAGCGTTTCAGCGCCTAAAGTTGGAAGTTGGTTCATTGAAGGTTTTAAAGTTCTTTAAATTTGGTTTGAAGTAGGTTTTGGTGTTATCAAGGTCTGTTTGGAATTCCGAGCCTAGGATATAGCTCTATATGGTGATTTAAGACCTGCACGTAAAATTTGGTGTCATTCCGAGTAGTTTAAGTATGATTCGACACGATTAGAGCGAGTTGGGAGAACTTGAAGTTCATAAGTTGATTCGGTTTGGTTTGAAGTGTGATTCTTAATTGTGATATTGTTTTACGTGTTTCAAGGGTTTGAGCGAGTCCATCTTGTGTTTACGAACTTTTTGGTATGTTTGGACGAGGCCTCGAGGGCCTCGGGTGCTACTCGGGCGATGCACGAATCGAGTTTAGGCTTGAAAGAGCTGCTGGTGCACCAGATCTGGTGTGCCTGCATGTAACGACTCGACCGGTCATTTTGAGCTCTAGCACAACGTTTGTCAGTTTGAGGCCTCGAGTAGCTTCACTTATGGTATTATGACTTGTACGAGTGGTCGGAGTTTAATTTCGGGAAGTTCGGAGTTAATTTGGAAAGAAAATTCTAATTTCGGAAGCTTTACATTGGAAGATTTGACTAAGGTTTGACTTTTGAGTAAATGACCTCGGAACTAGGATTTGAAGGTCCCAATAGGTTCATATGGTAATTTCGTACTTGGGTGTATGTACGGGTTGAGTATCAGGTGGTCCGAAAGCATTTCGACGCTTATTGTAGAAAGTTGACATTTTTGAATGTTTAGAGTTTCATAAATTTGGTTTGAAGTGGATTTTGATGTTATCGATATCCGTTTTGGGTTCCGAGCCTTGGAATAGGTTCATATAGTGATTTGTGACTTGTGCGGAAAGTTTGGCATCATTCCGGAATGTTTTGAAATTATTCGGATGCATTCGTCGAAGTTTAAAGGTTTGAAAGTTTAAAGAAGGGTTTTGATCATCGATTCGTAGCTTTGATGTTGTTTGGCATGATTTGAGGCTTCTACTAAGTCTGTATCATGTTTTGGGATGCGTTGGTGTGTTCGAATGGGGTCCCGGGGACCTCAGGTTTGATTCGGATTGAATCAGAGTGAGAATTTGGCCTTATGTAATTTCTAGTGGCAGCACATCTGGTGTAACCGCACCTGCGAGGTTTTGGCCGTAGGTGCGTAGCTGCAAAAGCGTCCAAGAGGGTCGCAAAAGGCAGTGGCCATAGGTGCGAGACCATTTCTGCATCTGCGATGGCGTAGATGTGGCGTCCTTGAGCGCAGGAGCGGAATCAAGTGCAAAAGCGAGGGGGACTGCCGCACCTGTGATGTCGCAAGAGCGGGACCTTATCCGCAGATGCAAAGTGGGTGGCCTCCAGTGCTTTCCGCAAAAGCAGATTTGTTGCCGCAGAAGCGGCCTTTGGCTTGACAGATGCGAGATTTCTGCTGGGAAGAAGGGTTCTTTAAAATCGAGACTTAGCTCTCATTTCTCTCATTTTCCACTTGGATGGCCGGAACTATTTTGAGGAGGTTTTCATCATGCAATACAAGGTAAGTAATTTTCCACTTGTTGTAATATAAGTTCATGGATTCTATGTGGATTTAAACATGAAAGATTGTAGTAGCTGCGGAATAATTGTACTCCTCTTACGAATTTCTCTCGTGCTATGAGTTTTTCTCGAAAGATTTTCCTTAAAATATATAAATCACACGTCTATTCGTGATTGGGATCAAGGACCCATTAAAGCTTCTTATTCTAATGGGATCGGATTGTTCGCCTCGGTAGTATAATAGATACATCTATAATGCATGCAGTTCGACCCTCGGAAGTGCGCACATTATGATGGGATCGGGTCGTTTGTCTCGGCAGGATTATGTATCGCACTCTCATGGGAGTGGGTTGTTCACCTCGACAGTATAATAAATGTATCTATGGTTCATGTCGTTCGACCCTCGGCATTGCACATATTATGATGGGATCGAGCCATACGCCTCGGTATTTCTATAAAATACTCTTATGGAATCATGCGTAATATTCGACAAAAAGTCAGTGTATCTGTGAGTCTCCTGATTCGAACTGTGGCGACCTATCTGGTAAGGTCCGTTATATATGTATGCACCGGTTGAGGAGGTAACTGCTAGTTGAGAGCTTGAGTTTATTGTTGAGAAGAGGATTGTACCACGTATTTATACTTGTTTATTTCGTTTATTTACTCTGCCTCACATCTGTTTATTTCTATTGTATTTGTCTTATTGGACCACTGGTAAGTGTCGATGTTGGCCCCTCGTCACTACTTCTCTGTGGTTAGGCTAGATCTTACTGGGTAAACGTTGATTTATGTACTCATGCTACACTTGCTGCACTTATTTTGCAGGTATATATATGTTTCCGGTGGTCCCCTGGGTGCAGAGGCACGGCTTTTGCGGGGACTTTACGGTGAGCTGAATTTCCTTATTATGATCCTCAACATACAGAGTCTCCGTCAGAGTTAATTATTTTCCCCGTTTAACTTGTATTCGAGACGGTTGTTGTATTATTATTGTATTCCTTAGTAGATGCTCGTGCACTTGTGACACCGGGTATTAGGGGTTCCTAGTAGTTGTTCATTATTGTAGTTCATGTAATTATTAACATTTCACCTTGAAAATTATATTTTTATACAGGAATTGGAGAATAAAATCATGAATTTTGCACGAGTACCAGCTTTTACACTAGTTAATTAATGGAAATTATGATTTCAAAGTAATAAAATGAGTAATTAAGTTGATCAATCACCGTTGGCTTGTCTCACAGCGGCGTTAGGCGCCATCACGACCTTTAATAGATTTTGGGTTGTGACAGCTTGGTATCAGAGTGTTAGGTTCACTTAGGTCTCACGAGTCATGAGTAAGTCTAGTAAAGTCTTGTGGATCTGTACGTAGACGTCTGTACTTATCTTTGAGAGGCTACAAGGGTGTTTGGAGCACTTCCCTTCTTGATTCCTCATCGTGTGATTTGATTCCTTTAAGGCTTGTGCCTTTATTTCCATCCTACTCAATCTTATGCGACGTGGGGCGCTTGTTATCAATTGGGCATCGAGGAGTTGTAGTACTACAGACGTGGTGCATGATATGTTTCCTTGCGTGTTCGGGTAGGCTATTATCGTCTCCTTGCAGAAGGATGTTCTTTTGTTCCAGCTTAGTATCTGTATTTCCAATAGTTTCGTGACTGTGCATGGATTTCTATGATGTCTGTGCGTTGTTATCGCACAATGTTGGTGTAATGGTAGGGTGCTTGTTTATGTGTCGAGGCAGTGAATGACTTGTAAGGAGAATTTCTCAGTGTATGATTTAGAGGTTCAACATTTAATTCCAGCAAAGGAAACACAATTAGACTATGGATGTTCAGGCCTTGGTAGATGAAGTGACGAGACCTGATATTTTCGAGCGTGGTGTAACTTCTCATTTGTGATGTGGTGTCGTCGTCTTTGTTGGAATGCATTAAGGTTCGCCGGTGTTATGGTCTTCTTCAATTTGCCTTTGGGGTAGGATGTTGGGAAGTGGCACCTAAGAATTGGTTTTCAGAGATAGCAGAGTGTAGCGGTTTCAGAATCGAATTAGTGTTTCTAGTGTTGATGGCTCGAGACGAAGATCTTCTAGGAGGTTGGGAGTTGGTAGTGATTAATCAGTTTAGGTACTACAAGTATGGATTTGATTTGAGGCAACATTTGGGCAACGAAGTATGAGGGAGGACATGGTGGAAGGTGTCTCGCGGTGGTTGAATTACTTGCAGGTCAAGTATGAGAAACGGAGGTCTAGAAGTTACGTAAAGGAGATAGTTTGACCAAAGTGGGAGTGGCGGAGTATCGTATAGATTCTGTGGTAGGATAGCCACGTGCTTTGAGAAAGTTTAGGCCGATTTGGGAATCGTGATGGAAGGTGATTTGGTCTATGGATTTTATTTGGGATGGTGGCTACTGTACTGAGGGAGATTGGATTGGTAGAAAGGAATTTGCTTGAAATGAAGAGGGGTGTGAAGATTTGATTATTGTTTCGGATGCAACATGACTTCGAGTTTGGAATGTATTGGAGGACTTTCAGTTGATGTCTATGGGGAATGAACTGACTTTTACAGCTAGCGGACGAGTATGGGCTTCAGAGGGTTTACTAAATTCGTGTTAGTTGTACCCAATGTAGCGTCATTAGAAGATGTCGGTATGGAGTTTCCACAGGTGGGTTAGCTCTTGTGAACAGGTTGGTGGTTGCATGATTTTGATGAGGTTTCTACGAGGAGTTCTACTTACTGCCCGGCAGAAGGTCAAATATGTGACCATGGCTGACAATTTGTAATGTTCATGGGAAGTTTAACAAGAGATTTCGAGGAATTTGGAGAGTTAAATGTGTGAGATCATGGTAATCGAGAAGGATGAATCTTTGTAGGTTCTAGGTTTATGTAATTGTAGCTTTAATCTAAGTAGGGGAGCCCTACCGTCTAAGATTGGATCGCGTGGTTGTCTGCTTGTGCGGTTTCTGGTAAACATCAGGGGTAATTCGAGCAAAGAACTTGTCAAATGTGTGCTATATTTCGCCTTATCGGCTCATGTTCATGTTTTGGGAAGACTCGGAGTTTATGCTTCTAGCAGATGTGATGTACAAGGAAAAAGTAATTCATCTGGTTGCTTCTTTGGGAGTTTTCATGTGCTGACAGTGCACTAGATTTGGCTTATATTCGGGACCAAGTCAAAGTGGGTGACTCTCAATAGTGGTTCTAATGGGTTCGTTATGTGGCTTGAGAACGTGATTTTGTAGCAGAGTGTGAAGAATACTTGGGGAATTTCTATGTTATCATCGGGTATGCGGGGTAGTATTGGAAAAATGAGAGAAACAATTTTGGATTCGCGGAAGGTCTTTCAGAATGGGTGTACTAGTTGGCGATGCTATTGTGCCGCAAGAGGAAGGTATGAGATGGTTCATGGGCATTGAGACGATGTTGTCTCATGAGGTGGGTCACTCGGGAGGAGTGTTGTTGCGTTTCGTTATGATTCTTGAATGTAGCTACTATTGTTTCTAAGGCAAGTCAAGAGTGAATTGGAAGAGGTTGGTTAGGTTAGTAATGGTTGAATCAGCATGATTGTTGCAATGATCAGTTCCGTCGACATGTGAAATTATACATATGGTTTGTGGTTGTACGTGCAGGCTTGATAGCCACCATAACTTGATTGATTTGGAAGGTATTTGATTCAAATAGCCTTGTGGTGTAAATGGATTTCGGAAGAGTCATGGAGGTTAGATCACGACTTGAGGTTTGTATTTTATGCGATTTGGGAATTCAGTCGCGTGTTGCATTGGTTCTTCTGAAATGAGATAAGTGAAAGGTTTCTAGCCAATGAAGTGTTTATTCTACTAGTAGTTAAGGGGTTATGATGAATTCTTGTGCTCTCGTGTAGCGGCGCGGTAGGTGCAGTGAGCGACATGGGGATTGGAAGTTGAGGATCAAAGTTGCGGTTCGGTGTTGACAAGAATGCCATGAGCTCGGAGGAGCAGGGAAGAATTCAGGTGTTCAGAGTAAACTGGCATTTTCTTTAGTGCCACCTAAGAACAGTGTCTTGTGTAAGAGGCTTTCTGTATTGATTTGTGGACTCTTGGTTGGCTTTACAGAATTAGTATTGTTGGTGGCATGGGAGTGCAGACCTTGCTACCTGGTGCGGAAGGTTGTGGGAGTGTATCCCACAAAAAAATGTATAAGTGTGACATATTAGTCACTTGATTGTTAGAGATTGAAACCAATTATGGAGATTTTGGTACTATCGCTAATGTGAGGGTTTATGCCTGAGAGGCATTCTATTCCTTAGGTTGTGGATTGTGTGAGTTTGTTCCGGATTTCACAGTTGTTCTTGTGTGTCATGGAAAAGGTTATTATGGATCCTTGAAAGGTTATTAGCCTAGTATGGTATGATCAGAATCGGCTTGAGTGCGTTGATGGGTCTAATGTGAATGTGTGCTCTACATCAGGCCAGATATATTCATTCAGCATAGCGTTTCTTATGGAAGAGTATTCGGACATTGGATGTTATTCCCATCATCAGTTATTCCATGTAATACTCTATTGTGTCATGTGGGTTGTGAGACGACTTGATTATTTGCACATGTGTTGAGGTTCCGTGTAGCTTGTGGTATTATATGAGCAGGATGGCTCTCGAGATGCATGTCATTTATCGCACCTTAGTTGTGCTTGGTTTTTATAGTGTATGACGTTATCCGTCTCTCCAGGGTTGTATTTTTTCACTTGGGGTGCTTGTGGTCGATATTTTGTATTTTGTAGGTATGAGCATTATGACTTGATGGGTATTTCCTTATTTATTATTATGTGTGGATCGGGTGGCACGCCGCCACGGGTACGTTGTTTGGATCGGGTTGCACGCCGCAACGGTATCATTTTTGGATCGAGTTACATGCCGCAACAGTATCATGTGTGGATTAGGTTGCATGCCGCAATAGTGAGTTATTGAGTACTGTTCCCTATATCTATTCTTGTGTATTTGGTTTCTCATTCTCTGAGAAGGGTTCATAGCATCTGTTCGGTCATTTTATTCGTTACACGGGCTGGATAGTTCTTTTCCAGAGTTCATTCCTCTTTATGTGTCACATTCGAGTTTGTAGCTTGTTGGCGCGTTAATGGCGTCATATGAGATTTTTGGCTACTGGGTGAGACGAGGTTATTGGACCTATGATCAGTACGATTAGAGTTATGAAAGGTATATTAAAGAGTAAATATTTTTATTCATTTCAGGTATATTAAAGAGTTAATATTTTTATTAAAGGAGAGACTCCATGATTTATTGATTTGGTTAGGTGGTTGTGAGCTTGTACACATATCTTCCGTGGTGGCGGTATCGCGAGAGTTGGAACATGGCTTATATGTGTTATGAGGTATACTACAAGCTTCGGGTCAGTGAAATTTTAGCTGTTGTGCTTGGAGGAGGCTGCCTTGGGCAAATGAGTTATGCGACGCGTTGTGTGATGTCAGCATGGGTGCATGATCATGTTTTGGTATAGTGTGTAATGACTAATACGGTGTTCGTATGTTAGAATCAGGTCTTGTACAGAAATTCAGTGGTTGGAATTTGGTTCTAAGTCTTATTGACTAAATAGAAAGGGAGGATCTTCAGTCTGGCTCGAGCTAATATGCTTATCTGGGTTGTGGTGGCACGGACAGGTGCACGAGGTATTAAACAGTGATTTTGGACAACTCCGGAGCAATTCTTGGCACGTTCAAGGACGAACGTATGTTTAAGTGGGGGAGAATGTAACGACCCGACCGGTCGTTTTGAGCTCTAGCACATTGTTTGGCAGTTTGAGGCCTTGAGTAGCTTCACTTTCAAGTATTATGACTTGTACATGTAGTCGGAATTGAATTTCGGGAAGTTCAGAGTTGATTTGGAATAAAAATTCTAATTTCGGAAGCTTTAAGTTGGAAGATTTGACTAAGGTTTGACTTTTGAGTAAACGACCTCGGAATCGGGATTTGAAGGTCCTAATAGATTTGTATGGTAATTTCGGACTTGGGTGTATGTTCGAGTTGAGTATCGGGTAATCCGGAAGCATTTCGGTGCTTATCGTAGAAAGTTGGCATTTCGGCACTGATTTGGTGAAGGATGCCTTGGTAAAGGTAAAGTTGATTCAGGAGAGACTTCGCACAACATAGTCTAGACAGAAGAGTTACGCGGATCAGAAGGCGCGTGATTTATCATTTATGGTGGGCGAGAAGGTTCTCTTGAAAGTCTCGCCGATTAAGGGAATCATGAGGTTCGAGAAGAAGGGCAAGTTGAGTCCAAGGTTTATAGGTCCATTTGAGGTGTTGAGACGAGTTGGGGAGGTTGCTTATGAGCTTGCATTGCCTCCCAGTCTATCGGGAGTTCATCCGGTCTTCCACGTGTTTATGCTTCAGAAGTATCGTGCCGACAGGTCATATGTGTTAGACTACAACACGGTTCAGTTAGATGAGAGCTTGGGTTATGAGGAGGAGCCAGTTGCCATTGTTGACACGCAAGTTCGCCAGTTGAGGTTCAAGAAGATTTCTATGGTAAAGGTTTAGTGGAGGGGTCAACCAGTCGGGGAGGCGACTTGGGAGACCGGGGAGGACATGCAGAGCAGATATCCACATTTATTCGGCACTCTATGTATGATTCTAGACTCGTTCGAGGATAAACATTTGTTTAAGAGGTGGGGAATTTAACAACCCAACCAGTCATTTTTCTTTTTAGAACCCCATTCCATTAAATAAGACTCCCTATATGTGCTTTTACTGTATTATGACTTGCGGGAATAGTTAATTTGGGTTTGGAATGGTTCGGATTAAAATGGAAACATTTAGTTCCTTAGAATTAGCTTAAAAGGGGAAAGTTTGACTTTGATCAACATTTGTTGTAAACGACCTCGCAACCCGGATTTGACGGTCCCAATTGGTCTGCATGATTATTTTGGACTTGGGCGTATGTTCGGATCGGGTTTTGGATGACCCCGGGGCATTTCGGCGCTTAATATTGAAGGTTGGCACATTGAAGGTTTTCCAAGTTCTTCAAATTTGTTTTGGAGTAAGGTTTGGTATTATCGAGGTCCGTTTGGGATTTCGAGCCTGGGAATGGTTCCGGGTGGGGATTTGAGACTTGCCCACAAAATTTGGCGTCATTCCGAGTTGATTTGATAGGAATCGGACGCACAAAAGTGTTTCTAGAAGTTTTTCGAGTTTATTAATTCTATTCATGCGTTTAGGAGTCTGATTCGTACTTCTATATATTATTTTGGTGTTTCAAGCGTGCGAGCGGGTCCGTATTTTGTTGTTGGATGTGTGAGTGTTATTAGATGGGGTCCCGGAGGCCCCGGATGCTGGTGTATCATGCTCAAAAGCGGGTTTGAATGAGTGTAATGACCCGATCGGTCGTTTTAAAAGAATTATCCCTGAACCTCTATTTATTGCTTCCTCTATTTTATTCTGTGGTTACGTGACTTGCCGGGAGGTTTGGCTTTTGGTTTCAGAGTGAAATGGGACACAGTCCCTAAAATGGAAGTTTAAGTCGTATGAGTTGACTATAGTTCAAATTATGTGAAGACGACTCCGGAATAGAGTTTTGAAAGTTTCAATAGCTCCGTATGGTGATTTTAGTCTTAGGAGCATATCCGGATGTTGATTTGAAGGTCCGTAGGTCATTTCGGTGTTAATTGGCGAAAGTTAAAAAATTGGATGATTCTTGAAAAGTTTGACCGGGAGTGGACTCTTTGATATTGGGGTCGGATCCCGATTTCGAAAGTTGGAATCGGTCCCTAATGTCAATTGTGACTTATGTACAAAATTTGAGGTCAATCAGACTTGATTTGATAGGTTTCGGCATCGAATGTAGAAGTTAGACGTTCTAAAGTTCATTAGGCTTGAATCGATGTGCAATTCGTGTCTTTAGCATTGTTTAATGTGATTTTAAGGCTCGACTAAGTTTGTATGATGTTTTAGGAATTGTGAGAGTGCTTGGTTAAGTCCCCGGGGGCCTCGGGGTGGTTTCAGATGGTTAACGGATCGATTTTAAAACTTAAAGAATGGTTGAAGTGCACCAGTTCTGGTGCGATCGCACCTGCGCAAGTTTTATCACAGGTGCGAGCTCGCAGAAGCGAGAGGGAAAGCACATAAGCGGGACTAAAGAGGTTGGCCAGTGCAGGTGCGACGAGGAGGTCGCAGAAGTGGAGTCGCTCCTGCGGAAGGATTGTCTCATAAGCGGAGAGTGAGGGATGCTGATGTGGTCAGGGTTTCCGCACAAGCGGACGAGTGGGCGCATAAGCACTTCTGCAGATGCGGATTTTGGTGCACAAGTGCGAAGCTTGGGAGCTTAAGTGAGCTCCGCAGATGCAGAGGTTTCACCGTAGGTGTGGTACCACAGAAGCGGAATTTCTTTCCACAAAAGCGGAATTGGCTGGGTAGAAGGTTTAAAAATCAAGGGTTTGCCATTTTCTTCATATTTTGAGATATAGAGCTTTGATTAAGGCAAAAATTTGAGGGATTTTCAGAGGAAACATTTGGATTCGAGCCGATCAGAGCTGGGAAATCGAGGCAAAGGTCTCCTTATTTATTGATTGAGCGAGGTTTGAGATAAGTGAATTGTCTAACCTTGTGGGGGGGGGGGGGGGAGGGGGGAGGATTCCCCTTAGGATTTGGTACTGTTATGGTAAATTACAATACGTGAAGGCCGTGTACGCGAGGTGACAAGTGCGTACCTGGGCTAAATGTTGAAAATCTGGTTATTGCTAAATAGTTCCTTTTATTTCCTTAATTGAGTTACTCTAGAACATGTAGTCGTCATGTTTAGCCTAATGTCACATGTCTTATCTCTTACTTGTAATTTGTGCAACATGCTTAGTTGAATTATCTGCTTTCTTGATTTTGTATTTAGTCTTTAACTGTAGGATTCCTTGCTGTAATTTCATTGTCCCATTGGTTATCTGTTGTATATTTACTTTTGGGACTACGAGGCGGTACCTCGGGAGCGCCCCTGTTGCATATTTACTTTTGGTACTACGAGGCGGTAACTCAGGAGAGCCCTTGTTGTATATTTACTTTTGGGACTACGAGGCGGTACCTCGGGAGTGCCCCTGTTGCATATTTACTTTTGGGACTACGAGGCAGTACCTCGGGAGCGCCCGTGTTGTGTATTTACTATTAGGATTACGAGGCGGTACCTCGGTAGCGCCCCTATTGTTTACCTCTATTTATTGTGTTGTAGTTGTTTTCTTGAATCCCGTGTTGTTATCTTTCTGTAAATTCTCATTGTTCACTTCTCAGTCATTTCATTATATTATTATATCTTTTGCCTTGTCTCCTATTATTTCTAGTAGGGCCCTGACCTGACCTCATCACTACTCTACTGAGGTTAGGCGTGGCACTTATTGGGTACCGTTGGGGTGTACTCATACTACACTTCTGCACATTATTTTGTGCAGATCCACATACTGCTTACCAGACCAAGTACCAGTGAGATAGCCTATACGTGAAAACTTCAAGGTACATCTCCTAGTGTCCGCAGACCTCGAAGTCCCCCTCTATCTTTATTATGTAGTTTTCCTTATTTCTCATTAGACTCTGATGTGTAGAGATGTTTAGTATTTTTCTCTTTGGAGATTGTGACTTATTTCTACCGGATTTTGGGAGTTGTAACTATTTTGAATCATAGTTCTTATTTATTTCAGATGTTGAGGTTGAGTTTTAGCTTATATTCAGTTATTCTGCATAATTGTTAGTCTTACCTAGTCTTAGAGACTAGGTGCCATCACAACATCTTACGGAGGAAAATTGGGGTCATGACAACGAGTGTTCAGTGGCTCGCAGAAGCAGCCTCACTTCTGCGATGAAAGGGCCGCAGGTGTGAGAAGGGGCTGGCCAGGCCTAGATCGCAAGTGCGAAGCGGTTTCGCAGAAGTGAAGGCAGGTGGCCTGGGCTAGGACCGCACATGGGATGGATTTTTCGAAGGTGCGGCGTCGCAGATGCGCCCCAGGATCTGCAGAAGCAAAAATCGTTGGAGCAGTGAGGTTCACTTAATATCGGGACTTAGGCAATTCTAGCTCATTTCTTTCATCTCTTGGGTGATTTTGGAGATCTTTGAAGAGGGGTTTACACATAGCACTTTGAGGTAACTAATTTTTATATGAGATGAGTTTAATACATGTATTTTTGGGTAGATTCTTAGCATATAAAGTGTAAAAATTATGGGTTTAGTTGAAAAACCTAGATTTTGATAAAAATGAGATTTAACCACGGAAATGATTATGGAATTGGGTGAAAATTATATATTTGAGTTCGTGAGGTTATGGGTAACAATTATCTTCAAAAACTTTTAGAATCCGGGGGCACGTGGTCCCGGGGGTGAATTTTAGGAATCTTCCAATTTGGGTTGGGTAATTACTCTAATAGCTAAATTATTAACTTTTGAGTGTACATTGATTAATTTATATAACATTTGGCTAGCTTCGTATTGTTCGGCACCAAGTTGAGGCCTTAGAGTGAATTTGTGGGCTGGAAAGTGAGCTTTGAGATGAGGTAAGTCTCTTGCCTAACCTTGTAAGAGGGAATGTAACCCATAGGTGTTTCAAATTATTATTTTCTTCTAATTGTGGGGGCTACGCACGCACGAGGTGACGAGAGTCCATGAATAGCCACTAATTTAGCTTAAAGTCCGGGTAGTTTTAGGACCCAAGCCATGAAATACTTATATTGTTTGCACTCTACTTGTTAATTTACGTGCCTAAATTATTTTGAAATTTGATAAAGGATTCGTATAGGCCAAATTTCACTTACATTGTGTTTTGGCGGGTTACTTAACTGTTAATAGAAATTGTGCTTCCTTGTGTATTAGGCTTGTAATATCTTTTAAATCGGATGTTCATAGAGTATTCTCTTTTCTTGTTGAGCGGGCCGAACGCCTCGGCAGTATAATAGATGCATCTATGGTTCGTGCTGCTCGACCCTCGGCAGTGTACACATTATTCTGGATCGAGTCGTATGACCTCGACAAAAATCGTGCGTGTTAATGCTTGGAGCCCTAATACACTTGATATTATTTTCATGAATTGAGAGGTTATAATTATTTAATTGTCTGAGCTTTACTTGGAATTAGTATGTTTTAGTGGAAGACTTTTGGAATGCACTATTAGTTAAAAATCATTAAATCATTATTTCTAATGTGTTAATATTATTATCCACATTTTCTATGCTTATTTAGCATTCATGTATTTCATTAATAGCCCATAGTAAGTGTCGATGTCGACCCCTCGTCACTACTTCTACGTGATTAGACTGGATACTTACTGGGTACATATTATTTATGTACTCACGCTATACTTCTGCACTAATCGTGCAGGATCTGAGGCAGGTACATCTGGCATTCATTCTGGCGCGCACCCCCGATACCCCAACGCTTATCGGTGAGTTGCTTTCTGAGTTCGTCCTGCAGCACTCAGAGTCTCTCTTTTGCATTTTATTTTTTGTCTACTCTATTCCACACAGTAGCTTATTGTTTTGTATATTCTACTAGTTGCTTATACACTTGTGACACCTGATCTTGGAACACATGCTAGTAGACTTTATAGTTTTTGAGCATTTATCTCACTGCATTTGCTCTTACATTAGTTTCCGCCTTATCTTATTAAATTTTCTACTCCTTATTTTCTTAATAAATGAAATTCAACTACTTTGGAATTATTAAAAGGAACAATTATATGGTTAGATCACCGTTGGCTTGCCTAGCGGTGACGTTGGGCGCCATCACGGCCTATAGGAGAATTTGGGTCGTGACACTATTACTGGTGCGACTATCTGGTTTGGTTTGAATAGAGTTGTTGTCGAAATTAATGGTGTTAATTGAATTGTATTAACTATTTCGGTTAGCAAAATTGTATTGATAACTATAATTTTTGAACCCCCATGTAGATATTGAATCTTATTTACTAACAAAACTATTCACATACCAACCATTTAACTTCTCAATGAAGCATTTACACCTCTTATTTACTCTTCCTAACTCTTTCGAAATCAAGACTGTTTTAGTCTTTTGAAATGATATAAAAAAAGAAAAAAAAGATAAAGTTATAACAAAAAACACATGAGAGCTGGATGAAGATAGAAATTTGATATCACTCATAGTTCAATAGAAAATAAAAGTACACATACCATAACTGGATGAATTTAAAAATAAAAATTGAAAAAGGAAAAAACAACACAAACATAACCTAAAAACTAATTAATTTCAACCGGATCTTCAGAAGTTCCTTGTCCTTTCACTTGCACTTTGAAGACAACAAAATGGTGCAATTTCAACCAACTCAAATTTAACGAACCAACCTCACTTGATATCATTCTCCATCACAAAATTTTTTCAGCCTTCTTTGAGCCTTCTTCGTTCACCAATGGTCAATCCTACAAACCACTCTTTGTCACCATATTGAAGAAGCGCAGTGTTATTTATTTCAGGAAGATGCTCGTAGATTCATTTTGGAATATGTTGCAAGCAGAAGAAAAAACCATTAGTAATAACTTTTAACCCTAAACTATAAAACACAAAGCCACACTGCCGGAGGCATAAAAAATATACCGATGCATATATTTATCTGGAGTTAAGGCATCAAAAATAATAGTAAGAAACTCATTTAGCCCAACCCCCCACCCCTCCCCCCATAAAAAAAATCCACACTGTCATAGGTTAATGGTTTAATTATTTATAAATAAATAAAAAACTCATTTACCAGTCAGTCGTGATTGATGTATGGATCTTTCATAAGACTTTCAAATGTTAGATTATGCTCTTCCTCGTTATCATCAGAAGAGGAGTAAGATAGGTGATACAGCAAGGTCGGGAATCCAAACTAGAGTAATAATTTGAGAAGTAAATGCGGAAGTAATAATAATAAGGAATTGAACAACTAGAATTGAAGTGTAAAAAATAAAGAATATGGGAAAATTCAAGGAAAGAATTCCAGGAACTTCCAAGAACACAAGTTCTATAGCCTTGACAAGATTCAAGTAACAGTTTCTTGATTTATTGAAGAAATCAAACGTCTTTACTTAAAAACAAATCAAAATAATAGATTCGGATCTTGACCGCTTTACGAGTAACTTGAGACAATAATCAATAACTAGTATTAATCGCATTATAAGAATACCACAAAGGAATCAAAGATATCACAATAGAGAAGTAATTTTACTACCTTGAACTATGAACAAGTAAAGGTTGAAAGATAAATCTCAAAGCATAAGTAACAAAGGTTCAAAAGAACTCTCGAAGTATGATATTGTTAATCAATAATCAATTCCTCAATGAATGAGAAGAACTCCTTATTTATAGGAGTAAAAGTCCTTAACATTAGGTAGGGGTTACTAAGGGGTAACAAAAGTCATCAAAATTAGGTAGGAGGCTGCTAATGGGTAACAAAAGTCATCAAAATTAGGTAGGGTGGTTGCTAAAAAATAAGAAAAGTCATATAATTAGGTGGGGGGTGGCCAAATCCCTTTGGGGCACATTTGGGCCTTAAAACTACTAGTTTTGGCCATTGGTTTGGACTTCAATTGGGGTCATTTTCAAACACCCTCTTTTGGACCTCTTTTAAGCTCATTTTGAGCTCTTCTGGATGCCCTTTTGCTAGATTTCAAGGGCCGAGTTCGGGACCCAATCTTTCTCCTCTTGGACTTCAATTTGGGCCACCAAATAATTGTAAAACCTGTACAATTCATCTCCTTTAGGCTTGAGCTCATCCTCCACAATTAAAAACTTCTTTATTTGTCATTGAAGTCTAGCAACCTTAGTCTGCAACTCTTTAGCTTGAGATCTTATAAATGGCCTTCTTGGATCTTACAAAACTTTATCCTTGTCCTTGATGTTATCATTCTCCTCTTCTTGAAGAGAATTCATCCACGAATTCGGTCCTACATCAAACAAAGACAAGTCAGCAACATTGAATGTATCACTTACTAGAAACTCACTAGGAAGGTCCAGCTTGTAAGCATTGTCTCCAATCCTTTCAAGGACTTAAAATGGGCCATCTTCTCTAGGATGCAACTTTGACTTCCTTTTAGAAGAAAATCTCTCTTTTCTAAAGTGAACCCAAACTAAATCTCCAGGTTTAAAAACAACTTGTTTTCGACCCTTATTCTTTCTCAAGGAAGTTTGCTCATTTTTCTTCTCAATTGCAAGCCTTGTTTGCTCATGAATTTTTTTCATCATCTCAACCTTTGTCCTACTATTAAGATTAGCAATATTATTAGTAGTTAATGGTAATAAATCAAGGGGAGTAAAGAGACTAACCCATAAACAACCTCAAAAGGGGACATACATGTAGAAGAATGGATTGTTCTATTGTAAGCAAATTCAATCATAGGTAAGTGGTCTTACCAAGAAGTTAATTTAACTTTCCAAATAGCCCTCAACATGTTTCCCAAGGTTCTATTAACTACTTCAGTTTGTCTATCAGTTTGTGGGTGACAAGAAGTAGAAAACAACAATTTAGTGCCTAACTTCCCCAAAATACACGCCAAAAGTGGCTCAAAACTTAGCATCCCTGTCACTAACCATAGTTCTATGTATACCATGCAATTTAACAACTTCTTTTACAAAAAGATCAGCAACATGTGAAGTATCATTAGTCTTTAAACAAGAAATAAAACGAGCAATTTTGGAGAACCTATCTACCACAACAAATATACTATACTTATCATACCTTGTTCTAGGCAAACCTAACACAAAATCCATAGAAATGCCAATTCAAAGTGATATAGGAACAGGTAATGGCGTGTAAAGACCTTGTGGTAACACTTTAGATTTAGCTTGTTTACATTCCAAATACTGTGCACATATTCTATCTACATCTTTTCTCATTCCAGACCAAAAGAAATTTTTAGCAAGTATGTCTAGTGTTTTTGGGACTCCAAAGTGACCCATAAGCCCTCAACAATGTGCTTCTCTTACAAATACTTCACATAAAGAGCAATTAGGGATAAACAACTTATTTTCCTTAAAGAGAAACCCATCTTGGAGATTAAACCTCTCAAAAGGACCCAACTTACAGCCTGCAAAAATATTGTCAAAATCAACATCATTAGCATAAAGTCCCTTGATTTGATCAAAACTCATCAATTTAGAAGTCAGAGTAGAAACTAAGACATGCCTTCTTGAAAGTGCATCAGCAACAACATTCTATTTTCCTTGTTTGTAAGAAATTACATAAAGGAATGTTTCAATAAATTCAACCCACTTAGCATGTCTCCTACTAATCTTACCTTGACTCTTCAAGTATTTCAAGGATTCATGGTAAGTTTTAATGATAAACTCTCTCGGCCACAAGTAATGTTGCCATGTGGCTAAAGCCCTTACCAAAGCATATAGCTCTTTATCATAAGTGGAATAGTTCAATGTGTCTCCACTCAACTTCTCGTTAAAGTAGGCAATAGGTTTAGAATCTTGCATCAAAACAACACTTATTCCTTTGCCAGAAGTACCACATTCAATTTCAAAAGATTTAGAAAAATTAGGCAATTGTAACAATGGAGCAGAACATAACTTTTCTTTCAATAAGTTAAAAGCATCATCTTGTTCTTTTACCCATGTAAAATTCTTATCCTTTTTAATAACTTCAGTTAAAGGAGAAACAATGGTGCTAAAGTCTCTCACAAACCTCCTATAAAAACTAGCAAGTCCATGAAAACTCCTAACTTCAGTTACACTCTTAGGTTTAGGCCATTCTTTTATTGCTTTGATTTTCTCTTCATCAACCTCAACTACTTTATAACTAACAACAAAACCCAAGAAAATCACACGATCCACACAAAAAGTACACTTTTTAAGATTAGCAAATAAAAGTTGCTTTCTAAGAACTTCAAAAACTTGTTTTAGGTGTTCTGCATGCTCTTCTAAAGTGTTAGAAAATATCAAGATATCATCGAAGTACACCACAACAAATTTTTTATGAAAATCCTTAAAGATATGATTCATTAATCTCATGAAAGTGTTAGGTGCATTAGTCAAACCAAAAGGCATAACTAACCACTCATAAAGCCCAAATTTAGTCTTAAAAGCAGTTTTCCATTCATCTCTAGGATTCATTCAAATCTAATGGTAACCACTTTTTAGATCAATTTTAGAAAAGATTTTGGATCCATGTAATTGATCCAACATGTCATCAAGACGAGGAATATGATGGAAATACTCTGTCGTTATCTTGTTGATTGCTCTACAATCCACGCACATCCTCCAAGTTCTATCTTTTTTTGGTACCAATAGGACGGGAACAGAGAAAGGGCTCATGCTCTCTCTCACAAAGCCTTTCTCAAGCAACTCCTCAACTTGCCTTTGAATCTCTTTTGTCTCTTCAGGAATACTCCTATAAGCAGGCCTATTTAGAATTTGTGATTCAGGCACAAAATCAATTTGATGCTCAATTCCACGCAAAGGTGGCAATCCATAAAGGAATATCTTCAGGAAAGACATCTTCAAAATCTTGCAAAAGAGAAGAAATACTACTTGGCAAAGAAGAAGTTAGTAACTCAGAATTAATCAAATCTTCTTTGTAAGTAAGTAGTATTATGGGCAACCCCTCTTTTCTTGAATTTAAACACTCTTTGGCTTTTATATAGAAACTCTCTTTTTTCCTTTCCTTAGCCTCTTTTCTCTCACCAAAACTTTCTATTTTTTCATTCAAACCCCTTTTTAATCTCTTCTCTCAAATTGTTGCCCTCTCTCTCTTTCTCTCGGCCATCTCTATTTTTTTCTAACTCTTGGCCTCCTTTCTTTTCTTTTTCCTCAAGCTCACTTATTATCCCTCCCCTTGGTTTTCCCATTATTTCCTTTAATATCTTTTGATCTTCAAATACTTGAGAAGGGGATAAAGGTGCAAGAGTAAATTTCCTGCTATTTAGCTCAAGAGAATATCTATTATTCTTTCCATCATGAAAAATATTCCTATCATACTGCCAAGGACGACCCAGTAAGATATGACAAGCTTGTATAGGGATTATGTCACAAAGAATATCATCTTCATATCTACCAACATCGAATGAAATCATGCATTGTTTGTTTACCTTTAGTTCACTACTATCATTTAACCATTGAAGTCTATAAGGAGTAGGGTGTTTCATATATGTAAGTCCCAAATGTTTCACAAAGTATGAACTCACCACATTAGCACAACTACCACTATCAATGATCATAGAACAAGTTTTCCCCTTTATCCTACACCTAGTATGGAATATATTCTCCCATTATTCTTCACTATTGCTTCCCAAATTGATAGTCATAATTCTCCTAACTACCCCAATCATGCCATCATTAGGTAGTTCTATATCATCATCACTACTCACATCTCCCTCTTCTTGTCCCTCACTTTTTTCACTCTCATATCCTCCATCTTCTCTAAGAATGATATTTCTTCTACTTGGACATTCACGCATCATATGTCCCCTTCCTTTACATTTATGATATTGAATAGAACTAGAAGGTGTAAAAGGTTTTGGGTTAAAGGTTTTACCTCCCTCTTTGTTCTCAAATTTACCTCTATCCTTGTCTTCTTGAGGTCTAGAAGAACTCTTCATCTCTTGATTCGGCCGTGGCTTCTTGGAGATGGTGTTTGACCGACCTTTCCACGAGCTAGTTTGCTTTCTTTTATTTTGATTTTCTACCTTTACAGACAAATCAACTAACTCATCTATTGTTATATATTGTTGTAATTCTACTACATCAATTATTTTCTTATTTAAACCATTTAAAAACCTAGCCATTGTAGCCTATTCTTCCTCCATACAATTAGCTTAGATCATAGCCATATCCATAGCCTTAAAGTACTCATCCACAGACATGGACCCTTGCTTCAATGTTTGAAGACGTTGTTGTAGCTCTTTTTGAAAGTGTGATGGTATGAATCTCTTTCTCATCACCCTCTTCATCTTAGCCCAAGTAGCAATTGGTGCTAGTCCTTCTTGCAATCTGTCCCTAGTAAGCATTTTCCACCAAATAGCAGCATAGTCAGAAAACTCAACAATAGCAAGTTTAAACTTCTTACCCTCAGTGTAGTTGTGACAATCAAAGATGGCTTCAACCTTTCTCTCACAATCAAGGTACAAGTCTGGATCCCTTGTTCCCTTGAAAGATGGCATCTTCATCTTTATACTAATTATATTATCATATTCTACTCTACCTCTTTGTCCCCTCCTATCTCTTCCTACCCTATCAAAATCAATATCATTAAAATCATCTATAAGTTTTTCTTGATTTACAATGGGAGCAATGGGTACATTTCTCCTAGCCTGGGCCTAACATTATTTTCCCTTCTAAGTTCAACTATTGTATCATTTTGCTCAGCAATGGTTTCCCTCATATCTTGGAGTTGCAAATTCCACCTTTTGAATTGTTGATGCATAGCTTGCAAGGTAAAATCATTTCTTGCTTTGATATTGGCTTCTTGAAGAACCCTTCGTTCATCATCACTACTTCTACGTGACATCTTAAATAATTAAACTATATCAGACAAATTGACTTTTCCCTCAATTGTTCTCACACACACTTTGCCTTTTTTTTTTCTCTCGAAATATATTACCTTTGAACAAAATATTTTATAGATTTATAATTAAACCCAACTTGTTTAAAGTTCTAGCAGTAAAATATAGATTTTTGGAAAACAAATGAAAGAAAAATCAAATCCTAGAACTATTAGGCTCGGTTGAAACAAGACAAGAACAAAAAGGAAAGGATTATATATTTAGATTAGAAAGAGTAAGAAAAATTGAATTTTTGTCCTATCTTTGAATTCTGGATCCCCTCTTGTCGTTTCCTTTGATAGTTTTTGGAAACAAATTAGATACAAAATAAAGTTCCTGGAGAGCAAGCAATTCTTTTTTTCTTTTTAAACTGATTTTCGTTTTTATTTTTATTTTATTAAACTTGTTTTTTTTTTGCTCTTAGTATTCAATAAATCCCCAAAATTATCAAGAATGAAATCTTGATAAAACCGCTCGGATACCATTTGATAACAACAAGGTCGAGAGTCCAAACTATAGTAAGAATTTGAGAAGTAAATGCGGAAGCAATAATAATAAGGAATTAAACAACTAGAATTGAAGTGCAAAAAATAATGGATATGGGAAAATTCAAGGAAAGAATTTCAGGAACTTCCAAGAACGCAAGTTCTATAGCCTTGACAAGATCCAAGTAACAACGTCTTGATTTATTGAAAAAATCAAATGCCTTTACTTAAAAATAAATCAAAATAATAGATTCGGATCTTGATCGCTTTACGAGTAACTTGAGACAACAATCAATAACTAGTATTAATCACCTTCTAAGAATACCACAAAGGAATTAAAGATATTACAATAGAGAAGTAATCTTACAACCTTGAACTATGAACAAGTAAAGGTTGAAAGATAAATCTCAAAGCATAAGTAACAAAGGTTTAAAAGAACTCTCAAAACATGATATTTTTAATCAATAATCAAGTCCTCAATGAATGAGAAGAACTCCTTATTTATAGGAGTAAAAGTCCTTAAAATTAGGTAGGGGTAGCTAAGGGGTAACGAAAGTCATTAAAATTAGGTAGGGGATTTCTAATGGGTAACAAAAGTCATCAAAATTAGGTATGGTGGTTGCTAAGAAATAAGAAAAGTCACAAAATTAGGTAGGGGCGGCCAAATCCCTTTGGGGAAGATTTGGGTGTTAAAACTACTAGTTTTGGCCATTGGTTTGGACTCCAATTGGGATCCTTTTCAAACACCCCCTTTGGACCTCTTTTAAGCTCATTTTGAGCTCTTCTAGGTGCCCTTTTGCTAGATTTTAAGAACCGAGTTCGGAACCCAATCTTCCTCCTCTTGAACTTCAATTTGGCCACCAAATAATTGTAAACTTGTACAATTAATCTTCTTTGGGCCTGAGCTCGTCCTCCACAATTAAAAGCTTATTTATTTGCCATTTAGGTCTATCAACCTTAGTCTGCAACTCTTTAGCTTGAGCATGTAATGACCCGACCAGTCGTTTTGAGCGCTAGCACGTTGTTCGGTGGTTTGAGGCCCTAAGTAGCTCTACTTAATGTATTATGACTCATACGTATGGCTAGAATTGGATTTTCGGGAAGTTCGGAGTTGATTTGGAAAGAAATCTCTAAATTCGAAAGCTTAAAGTTGGAGAACTAACTAAGGTTTGGATTTTTAGTAAACGACCTCTGAATCAGAATTTGAAGGTTCCAATAGGTTCATATAATGATTTCAAACTTGGGCGTATGTTCGGGTCGGGTATCGGGTGGACCGGGAGTAATTAGGTACCTATTACGGAAGGTTAGCATTTAGAAGGTTTAATAAATTTTTAAGTTTGGGTTAGAGTAGATTTTGAGGTTATCGATGTCCATTTGGGATTCCGAGCTTGGGTATAGTTCCGTATGGTGATTTTGGTCTTCGGAGCGTGTCTGGATGTTGATTTGAAGGTCCATAGGTCATTACGGCGTCAACTGGCGAAAGTTGGAAATTTGGATGTTTTTGAGAAGTTTAACCGGGAGTGGACTTTTGATATCTTCGTCGGATTCCGATTCCGGAAGTGGTAATAGGTCCGTAATGTCATTTATGACTTGTGTGCAACATTTGAATTCAATCGGACTTGATTTGATAGGTTTCGTCATCGAATGTAGAAGTTGGAATTTCTTAGTTTCATTAGGCTTGGATTGAGATATGATTCATGATTTGTATGTTGTTTGACGTGATTTAAGGCTTCGACTAAGTTTGTATTATTTTTTGGGACGTGTTGGTATATTTGGTTAAGGTCCCGAGCGCCTCGGGTGGATTCCTGATGGTCAACGGATCGAGTTTGGACTTGGAAGAAAGGTTGAAACAGCTAGCCGCAGAAGCGGCCAAGAGGGGCGCATATGTGAATTTCGTTGGGTAGTGCTGAGACCACAGATGCGACAGTCTCACCGCAAAAGCGAGACCGCACCTACGGAGTGGGCGTCGCAGATGCGTGGGCATTGCAGATGCGTGGGCATCGCAGATGCGCATAAGGGCCGCAGAAGCGGCCAGCGACCTTGTCTTGGTTTCTCGCAGGTGCGAGACTTGGAGCCGCAGAAGCGACCTTCTCGCCACAGAACAAAAAATGTGCTGGGAAGTGAGGCTTCTTTAAAACGGGGGTTTGGCCCATTTTCATCTCATTTCGTCCATGGGAGCCGATTTTGTAGCACTTTTGGAGTGCCATCTTCATCAACTATAATGGGGTAAGTTATTCCTTCACATTGTGAGTTAAATATATGGTTTTTATATGGATTCATGCATGAAAATTTGTAGAAATTTGGGATTTTGGTAGAAAACCTAGAAATTCATGTTTTTTGAATTTTGACCACGAATTTGGGCATGGAATTGAGAATAAATTATATATTTGAGTTAGTAATGTTATGGGTGATGGTTAACTTTGAAAATTTTCGGAATCCGGGTACGTGGGCCTGAGTGTTGCTTAATCGACTTTTCGAACGGAGTTGGGAACTTGTTTAAATTGATTTGTTATGAGTATTAGAGTGTATTTTTATGGGTTTGCACATTGTTTAACTAGTTTTGGAGCGACGGGCATCAGCTTGAGGCATTAGAGAGGCTTTGGATCCATTTATGGAACATCGGAGCGAGATAAGTCTCTTATCTAACTCTGTGAGGGGAAAACTACCCCTAGGTGTTTTAATTGATATTTTATATTTGTAGCGGGGCTATGTATGCACGAGGTGACGAGAATCCGTACGTAGCTACATTCATGTTATTGTCCGGGTAGACTCAGGTTCACGCCATGCTATAACTGTACTATTTGAGTTATCTCTTGTCTATTTAATTCTTTTACTTCACATTTAGACTTGAGACTAGGCATGCGTAGAGTGATAGATTTGCTATTGTAGAGATGTGACGAATTTCATGATCAGCCGTGGAATAATGGTGTTTCCTCTTACGGATTTCTCTCGAGCTATGCGTGTTCATCGAAAGGTTTTCTTGAAAATTATAACTCACACGCTTATTCATGAGTGGGGTCAAGGACCCGTATAAGCTTCCTATTCTAATGGGATCAGGTCGTTCGCCTCGGAAGGATTTATGTACCACACTCTCATGGGAGAGAGTCGTTCGCCTTGGCAGTATAATATATGCATCTATGGTTCGTGTCGTTCGACCCTCGGCATTGCACAGATTATGATGGGATCGGGTCGTACGCCTCGACATTTCTATAAAATACTCTCATGGAATCGTGCATAATATTTTGATAAGAAGTCAGTGTATTTACGAGGCTTCCTGATTTGAATTATGACGATCTATATGGTGAGGTCCATTATATATATATGCTCCAGTTGAGGAGGAAAATTCTAATTGAGAGCTTGAGTTTATTGCTGAGAGGAGGCTTGTACTACGTATTTATACTTGTTCATTTCGTTTATTTACTCTGCCCCATATATGTGTACTTCTTACTGTATCTGTCTTATTGAACCACTAGTAAGTGTCGATGTCGACCTCTCGTCACTACTTTTCTGAGGTTAGGCTAGATACTTATTGGGTATGCGTTGATTTACGTACTCATGCTACACTTGCTGCATATTTTTGTGCAGGTACATATATGTCTGGTAGACTTTGGGGTGCAGAGGCGCGAATGTTGCGGGGACTTACCGTGAGCCGCACTTCATGTTACGATCTGAATCCTGCAAAGTCTCCATTAGAGTTATTTATATTCTACTATCTAATTTGTAATCCAGGCAGATGTTATATTTTATTATATTTTCTTAGTTGTTGCTCATACACTTATGACACCATGTTTTGGGGGTGCTTATAGGTTGTTCGTTATTGTAGCTGCAAAGATATTATCACTTACTTTGTAAATTATATTTTGGTACTATTTAGTTAATGAAAACTATGAATTCGAATACAAAAATGAGTAATTAAGTTCACCATTCAATGTTGACTTGCCTGACGGCGGCGTTAGGCCCCATCATGACCTTTAGTGGATTTTTGGTCATGACAACTTGGTATCAGAGCGTTAGGTTCATTTAGGTCTCACGAGTCATGAGCAAGTCTAGTAGAGTCTTGCGGATCGGTACGGAGAAGTCTGTACTTATCTTCGAGAGGCTACAGTGCTGTTAGAAGAACTTCCCTTTCTTGATTCTCCATCATGTGATTTGATTCCTTTGAGGCTTATGCCTTTATATCCTTCCTACTCATTCTTATACTATGTTCAGTGCTCGTGTCAATTGGGCATCGAGGAGTTGTGGTGGTACTATATATGTGGGCGGGATGTTTCTCCCTGCACATTCGAGCAAGTCATTATCGTCTTCTGGCAGAAGGATGTTCTGTCATTTCAGCTCAGTAGCTATGTTTTCAACAGTTTCGAGGCTGCATGCAGATTGCTACGATGTTCAGACATGTTATCGGACAGTGTTGGTGCAATGGTAGGGTGTTTATCTATGTGTTGAGGCAGTGAACAACTTGAAAGGAGGATTTCTCTGTGCATGATTTAGGGGTTCGGCATTTATATCCAGTGGAAGAAAGGCAATCGGTTTATGAATGATCAGGATTGGGTTGACGAAGTAGCGAGACTTGATGTTCTTGAGTGTGGTGGAATTCTCATCTTGATGTGGTGTCGTCGTCCTTGATGGAACGCATTGAGGTTCGCCGGTGTTATGGTCTCATTGGATTTGCCGTCGGGACAAGATGTTGTGAAATAGTGCCTAAGAAGCGATTGTCAGATATAGCAGGTATATGTTGACTTCAGGATCGAATCGGCATTTCTAATATTGTTGGCTTGGGAAAGATGATCTTCGAGGAGGCTTAGAGTTAGTAGCAATTTATCAGGTCAGGTGCTACAGTGATAGATTTTGCTTTAAGGCAGTATTTGGGCAGCAAAAGATGTGGAGGGACAGGGCGGAAGGTGTCTCGCGGTGGTCGAATTTCTAGCAGGTCAAGTATGAAAAGCGAAAGTCGAGAAGTTGCTTAAGGGAGAGGGTTTAACCAAAGTGGGAGAGTGGCATATAGGTTCTGTGGTAGGATAGCCACAAGCCTTGAGTAAAGTTTAGAGAAAGTTGGGAATCATGGTGGGCAGTGACTAGGTCCACGGATTTTATTTGGATGCAACACGACTTCGAGTTTGGAATGTATTAGCGGACTTTCAGTTGATGACAATGGGGAAGAAGGAATCTTGGTGGGTTCCAGGGTTATGTAATTGTAGCTTAAAGCTAAGTGGGGGAGCCCCACCATCTGCGATTGGATTGCGTGGTTATTTCCGGTTATCGGTGTATTGGTGGGTTATTACGACTAAGGAAAGAAAACATGAGTGGTAATTTTAGAAAAGGATTTGAGAAATGTGTGCTATATTTGGCCTTATCGATTCATGTCCAGGTTTTGGGAAGACTTAGAGTTTATGCCTCGTGTATATGTGATGTACAAGGAAATGGATTCAGCCGGTTGCTTCTTTGAGAGGGTGTTCACGTGCTAGCAGAGCCTTCGAGTTTATTATATTCGGGATCAAGTCAGAGTGGGTGACTCTCAACAATGATCCTAGTGGTGCCCAAGGGTTTTGAGTCCGCGGTGTAGTTAAGTATCGAGCTTTTGCAGTGGATTATGAAAGGAACCTGGAGTGTTCTATGTTATCATTAGTCTGCGGTGCAAAATTAGAGATAACTTTAGATTCATAGAGGAATTATCAGGATGGATGTACCAGTTGAAGATGTTAATGTGCGCCCAAGGAGGGTATGAGATAGTTCGTGGATTTTGAGACAATGTGGTCTCGTGAAATGGGGTCACTCAGGATGAGTGCGGATTGAGTTCGTTATGTTTTGAATGGAGATATTATTATTTCTAGGGCAAATTCAGAGTAAATTAGAAGAAGTTGGTTCGGTGGGCAATGGTTGAATCGGTATGGTGGTGGCAATGATCAGATTCTTCAGCGTGTTAAGTTATACAGGTAATTTATGGCAGTACATGCAAGGCTTGACGGCCGCTATAATTTGAATTAATTGGAGGAATTCGATTATTATGGCATGTTATGTGTAGATAGATCCCAGAAGAGTTATGGTGGTTTAGACCACAACTTGAGGTTTGTATTTTCTGCGGTTATGAGAATTCAGTCACGTGATGCAATGGTTCTCTTGAAATTAGTTAGGTGAAAAGTTTCTATATGATGAAGTGTTTATTCTATTAGTGGTTCAGGAGTTATGATGAAATTCTTGAACTCTCGCGTAGTGGCAGGTTAGATGCAGTGAGCGGCATGGGAATTGGAAGTTGAGGATCAAAGTTGCAGTTCGGTGTTGACAAGAATGTCACGAGCTCGGATGAGCAGGAAAGAATTCAGATGCTTAGGGTAAGCTGGTATTTTCTGTAGCATCACCTGAGAACGGTGTCCTGTGTAGGAGGATTTGTGTACTGACTTGCGGGTTCTCGATTTGCTCTCCAGCACTAGTATGGCCGGTGGTATGGATATGTAGACTTTGCTACCTGGTGCGGAAGGTTGTGGGGGCGTATCTCACGAGGAGATTGTGTAAGTGTGACATGTAGTCACTTGATTGATTAAAGATTGAAAGTGAGTATGGAGATTATGGTACTATCGCTAATGTGAGAGTTTAGGCCTGGAAGGCACTCTATTCATTCAGTTGTGGACTATGGAAGTTTGTTCCGGATTCGATGGCTACTCTTATGTGTCATGAATAGGGTTGTTTTGGATCTTTAGGAAGTTATTAGCCCAGTTCGGTACGATCAGAATCGGCTTGAAGTCCATAGATGGACCTAAACGTGAATGTGTGCTCTATATCAGACTGGGTGTGTTCGTTCAGCATAGTGTTGCTTATGGAGGAGTCTTCGAGCGTTGGGTGTTATTCCCGTCGTCAGCTATTCCATGTAATACTCTATTGTGCCATATGGTTTGTGACACGACTTGATTATTCGCACATGTGTTGTGGTACCGTGTAGCTTGCAGTATTATATAGGCAGGATGGCTCTCGGGATGCATGTCATTTATTGCACCTTAATCGTGTTTGAGTTTTGTAGCGTATGGTGCTATCTGTCTCCCCGGGGATGGTATTATACACCTGGCATGCTAGTGGTCGACATTCAGGTATTTTGTAGGTATGAGCATTCTGGCTCGGTAGGTATTTACTTATAGATTATTATGTGTGGATCGGATGACATGCCACTACGGGTATTATGGTTGGAATGGGTTGCACGCCGCAATGGTATCATGTGTGGATCGGGTTGCATGCCGCAATAGTGTGATGTTCGTCACAGTTCCCCTATATTTATTCTTGTGTGTTATGTTCCTCATTTTCTGAGGAAGGTTCATAACATCCTTTCGGTTGTTTAATTAGTTACATGGGTTGAGTAGTTCTTTCCAGAGTTCGTTTTTCTTATGTATCACATTCGAGTTTGTAGCGTGTTGAGCATTGTGGCATCATATGAAATCTTGGTCAATGTTTGAGGTGGCTTATTGTCGAGCAGCTTGTACTGGGTGAGACAAGATTTTTGGACCTGAAATCAGTGCAATCAGATTTATATAAGGTATATTAAAGAGAAAATATCGTTGTTTAGTTCAGAATAAGGTAATGGTCCTTAACAGGAGGAGAAGCTCCATGATTTGTTGATTCGGCAGGTGGTTATGAGTTTCTACACATCTCTTCCGCCATGGAAGTATTACGAGAGTTGAAACAAGGCTTATATATGTTATGAAGTATACTACGAGCTTTGGGTCAGTGGATATTTCAGCTGTTGTTCTCGGGGGAGATTGCCTTGGGCAAATGAGTTATGTGGTGCATGATGTGATTTCAGCGGAAGAGCATGGTCACATTGATTTTAGTGTCTAATGATTGATACGGTGTTCATTAGTTAGAATATGGTATCGTGGAGAATTCCGGATGTTGGGATTTGGTTCTAAAGCTTGTTAGCTAAGGTAGCAGGAAGGATTCTTCAGTCTGGCTCGAGCTAATGTGCTCAACGGGGTTGTGGTGGAACGGGTAGGTGCACGAGGTGTTAAACAGTGATTTTGGATAATTCCAGAGAAGTTCTTAGCACGTTCGAGGACGAACGTATGTTTAAGTGGGAGAGAATGTAGCGATCCGACCAGTCATTTTGAGCTCTAGCGCGTCGTTCGGTAGTTTGAGGCCCTGAGTAGCTCCACTTAATGTATTATGACTCGTACGTATGGCCGGAATTGAATTTTCGGGAAGTTCGGAGTTGATTTAGAAAGAAATCTCTAAATTCGGAAGCTTAAAGTTGGAGAATTGACTAAGGTTTGGATTTTTAGTAAAAGACCTCGAAATCAGGATTTGAAGGTTCCAATAGGTTCGTATAATGATTTTGGACTTGGGCGTATGATTGGGTCGGGTATCTGGTGGACCGGGAGTAATTCGGCACCTATTACGGAAGGTTAGAATTTAGAAGGTTTAATAATTTCCTAAGTTTGGGTTGGAGTAGATTTTGAGGTTATCGATGTCTGTTTGGAATTTCGAGCTTCGGTATAGTTCCGTATGGTGATTTTGGTCTTAGGAGCATGTCCGGATGTTGATTTGGAGGTTCGTAGGTCATTACGGCGCCAATTGGCGAAAGTTGGAAATTTGGATGTTTTTGAGAAGTTTGACCGGGAGTGGACTTTTGATATCGGAGTCGGATTCCGATTCCAGAAGTGGGAGTAGGTCTGTAATGTCATTTATGACTTGTGTGCAAAATTTGAGGTCAATTAGACTTGATTTGATAGGTTTTGTCATTGAATGTAGAAGTTGGAATTTCTTAGTTTCATTAGACTTGAATTGAGGTATGATTCATGATTTTGATGTTGTTTGACGTAATTTAAGGCTTCGACTAAGTTCGTATTGTATTTTGGGATGTGTTGGTATATTTGGTTAAGGTCCCGAGGGCCTCGGGTGGAATCCGCACCTGCGAGGTTTTAGCCGCAGGTGCGGAGCCGCAGAAGCGGACAAGAGGGGTGCAAATGTGGATTTCGTTGGGCAGTGCTGAGACCGCAGATGCAACAGTCTCGCCGTTGAAGCGAGACCGCACCTGCGGAGTGGGCATCGCAGATGCGTGGGCGCAGATGCGCATAAGGGCCGCAGAAGCGGCCAACGACCTTGGCTTGGTTTCTCGCAGGTGCGAGACTTGGAGCCGCAGAAGCGAAAATTGTGTTGGGCAGTGAGGCTTCTTGAAAACGGGAGTTTGGACCATTTTCATCTCATTTCGTCTATGGGAGCCGATTTTGGAGCACTTTTGGAGTGCCATCTTCATCAACTATAATGGGGTAAGTGATTCCTTCACATTGTGAGTTAAATACATGGTTTTTATATGGATTCAAGCATGGAAATTTGTAGAAATTTGAGATTTTGGTAGAAAACCTAGAAATTCATGTTTTTGGAATTTGACCACGAATTTGGGCATGGAATTGGGAATAAATTATATATTTGAGTTAGTAATGTTATGAGTGATGGTTAACTTCGAAAAATTTCAGAATCCGGGCATGTGGGCCCAAGGGTTGCTTAATCAACTTTTCGAGCGGAGTTGGGAACTTGTTTAACTTTATTTGTTATGAGTATTAGATTGTATTTTTATGTGTTTGCACATTGTTTAACTAGTGTTGGAGCGACGGGCATCGGCTTGAGGCGTTAGAGAGGCTTTGGAACCGTTTATGGAACTTCAGAGCGAGGTAAGTCTCCTATCTAACTCTGTGAGGGGGAAACTATACCCTAAGTGTTGTAATTGATATTTGCTACTTGCTATGGGGGCTACGTACGCATGAGGTGATGAGAGTCCGTACATAGCTACATTCATGTTATTGTCCGGGCAGACTTAGGTTCACGCCATGCTATAACTATACGATTTGAGTTATCTCTTGTCTATTAAATTCTTTTACTTCACATTACGACTTGAGACTAGACATGCGTAGAGCGATAGATTTTCTATTGTAGAGATGTGAAGAGTTTCATGACTAGCCGCAGAATAATGGTGTTTCCTCTTAATGATATCTCCCGCGCTATGCGTGTTCATCGAAAGGTTTTCTTTAAAATTATAACTCACACGTTTATTTGTGAATGGGGTGAAGGACCCGTATAAGCTTCCTATTCTAATGGGATCAGGTCGTTCGCATCGGAAGGATTTATGTACCACACTCTCATGGGAGCGGGTCGTTCGCCTTGGCAGTATAATAGATGCATCTATTGTCACGACCCAACTGGAGGGTCATGACTAGCACCCGGGCCATACTTGTCGAGCACCAACGTACATTTTATCTAACCTTTCTTATTATCTTTAAGGGCCGACAAGATCAATATAAATAGTAGACATGGATCATGAACATCCAACAATGAAAGATAATGTCATGAACATACATAACATGGGACGACAAGACAGTCAAGAAACTATATATAAGGTACGAGCTATCATGATGCCATGAAAGACTATACAACAAAAATCAGCCGAAAAGGCATTCTAAACCATACATAAGTCGACACCTGTCTATGAGCCTCTAAAGGAACATAAGTGCTACAACATTGCCAGAACAGGGCCCCGACATACCCATAATGTCTATAACAAAAATGCATACCAAGACCACGGCAAGTCCGGAGAAGGGATCTCGCCAATAACCGCTGAACTGGACAGCCTACTGTGGTGGGGGAGCTACGTCTACCTGTCTATCAGGACCTGCAGCACGACATGCAGCGTCCACAAATAAAAAGGACGTCAGTACGAATAAAGTACTGAGTATGTGAGGCAAGAAAGCATAAGTAAGAACAGTAATGTAAACAGGGATAGAGAATATACAACCTGTGACATCTGGGTACCTCTGAGGGCTACTGACATGAAATACATGATACATACATATATATACATAAACTTTTAAAACATACGCCTTTGTGGGCATCACCATCATCATATCGTACCCGGCCATAATAGGCTCGGTAAAACGTACCCGGCCATCATAGGGCTCGGTAGAATCGTACCCGGCCACGTGGAGCTCGGTAAAACCCAACTGATCAGTGGTTGCACAATAGGTGCCGTACCCGGCCGACTATAGCGCGGCTCGGTAGAGTAAAATAGATACATATATATGATGCATGCTGGACTCATTGGAATCACATTTTGAACCTTTCAGAGTGACATAAGGTTGGTATCCTTCGTACACGTTATTAGGATTAACTTTTCATCAAGAATCTTATAAGAATCAGGAACTACCAACAACATTGATAATATAAGAATAAGAGAAGTAACATCAATATCAATCGTTTCATAAGAAGGGCAGCAATGTAAGTACTGCTAGCTTCTAAGAGTAGAGTATCTTTGGGAGCTCGTTCATTACATTATGTACAATCGGAGTCGTGCAAAAGAATGAAGGGGATAGCCTCACATACCTTGTATATACTGCCCAACCTCAAGATATGCAAATGTCACGACTCCTTAGTCTACAATAAGACAAATGACACTATCATTATCGTTTAAGCGTCGTAACTATTATGTATTGACCACAACCTATTTTACGATGAAACGGACAGCACCTCCCCTATTTATATGACTTCCCACAAGTCAATACAATCACCAAACAGCCCAAACAACATCATTAATAATCATATTGAGCCTCTAAAACAGTCCACCAACCAACAACATTACTACCAAGCCTTTCGATATATATTTCACAAGTTCTAGCTTCAACGACTTAGCTGCAACTTGGATAATCTTAAATATATATAGAGTAAGAGGTTACTTACCTTTAAACAGAAAGAACAACTCCAATTTGACCTTAATTTTCCACGAAATATCCCTTCAATTCTGCCACAAGAACAAGGAAGCGAAACTAGCAATTAATTCGGGTTTTTCGGCACTAGAATTACTTTAGAAGACTTGAAATCACCTAGGGTTGATATTAAAAACTTGAAGGTGTATTTACAGGACATAAAACACTTAAAACAACCTCCCACACGAGCTGGAACAACACAAAAATCAGCAACAACAAGAAGAACAAGAAACTTACTAGCGCCACGGGATTCCCGACATTTGATTTGTGTTGTTTGCCCTTTGTTTGGGTCTTGGATCATGAGAGAACCTTGAGAGACTGTTTTTAGGGTTATAAGGTCTGAATATACTGAAAAATAATGACTTAAAACGGGGTTGAGGTATCTTATATATGTCCATATGTCTTAAACCGCCTTTGTGGGCCCCATAGAGAGCAGCTTGGCGCACTCTCGCGAAAACGCGAATATCTCTCTATTCCGAGATCGTATCGATGAACGGTTTAATGCGTTGGAAACTAGACTCATAGATCTTCAATTTGATAGGTAGATCACCCCATAATTCCAAGCACATTGGGAGGAAAATGCAGTAACATTTGACCTAAAGTTTAAGTAAAATTATAAACCTAAGTTGCGACAACTTTTATCGACTTTTGTTTCATAACTCGCTTGACTTCAAGACTTATGATGCGGATATTATATGATTCAAATACATTAAAACAAGACCTCTTGGGAAAATTAATCACCTCTAGTGTTACCCGAAAATACGGGTTACAACATCCTTGATTCGTTTAACTTCAAATACTTGTTAACCACTCTTATACACCCTTGTATCGTTTAAGACCAATAGGATTAACTTCTTATCATCTCAAAGATAATCTCTTCTTGGATTTACATCGACTAACTTACGGCGTGATCTATGGTATGCGAATTTGGGTTGTAACACCCTCTCCCCCTTAGGAACATTCGTCCTCGAATGTAAGGGTTTATGGGGTGTCTAACTCATTGTGGATTCCGACGGAGATTTCCGGCTGAGTTTCCCCTATAAAATGGACACTAGCCAAACTTGCAAGCAGTTAAACCTAACCTATGGCCTTACAAGACTATACAAAGCATTATGGATATGTACATTATCTGCATATTACCATTTTGTATTTAAAAAAAGAGTATTCACAAGCTATTGCTTACCTCATAGAGCCGTTTCACCTTATAATGCGTCCTTCTTTCCCCCGGCATCCTCGTTATCTTCACTCTGGAATAGGTAAGGGTATTTAGACTTCATCTCCTCTTCTGCTTCCCATGTCATTTCTTCTATATTCTTGTTCCTCCATAATACTTTCACGGAAGCTACATCCTTTGTTCTCAGCTTGCGGACTTGTCGATCTAATATAGCCACTGGCACTTCATCATATGATAGATCCTTTGTAACTTGTACATCTTTGATAGGGACGACCCGAGAAGGGTCTCCAATACATTTCCTCAACATAGATACATGGAATACCGGGTGGACAAATTCCAATTCAGATGGCAATTCTAACTCGTAAGCAACCTGTCCAATTCGTCGAAGAATTTTGTACGGCCCAATATACCGCGGACTCAACTTACCCTTCTTCCCAAAACGCATAACACCCTTCATCGGCGAGATCTTCAGGAAAACCCAATCACCAACCTCAAATTCCAGATCACGACGTCGGACGTCGGAATAAGACTTTTGCCTGCTTTGTGCCGTCCTCAGTCGCTCTTGTATCACTTTCACCTTCTCAATGGCTTGGTGAATCAAATCTGGCCCATATAATTCTGTCTCACCGACTTCGAACCATCCAACTGGTGATCTACATCTCCTCCCGTACAGTGCCTCATACAGGGCCATTTTAATACTGGAATGGTAGCTATTATTGTAGGCAAATTCTATAAGTGCCAGATGGTCATCCCAATTCCCCTTGAAATCTAGAACACATGCTCGTAGCATATCTTCAAGCGTCTGGATAGTACGTTCAGCCTGTCCGTCAGTCTGCGGATGGAATGCAGTGCTGAGATTTACTTGTGTGCCTAAACCCTTCTGAAAAGACCTCCAAAAGTTAGCCGTAAATTGAGCTCCTCGGTCTGATATAATAGATACCGGCACACCATGAAGCCTAACAATCTCCTTGATATACAACTTCGCATAATCTTCAGCCGTGTAAGTTGTCTTAACTGGCAGAAAATGGGCAGATTTTGTAAGTCGATCAACTATCACCCAGATGGAGTCAAACTTATGATAAGAGTGAGGTAATCCAATAATGAAGTCCATATTAATCACCTCCCATTTCCAGGTCGGAATCTCTATATTCTGAATCAATCCACTAGGTTTCTGATGCTCGATCTTTACTTGTTGACAATTAGGACACTGGGCTATAAATTCTGCAATAGACTTCTTCATGTTATCCCACCAATACTGCTCCTTAACGTCATGATACATCTTTGTCGAGCCAGGATGGATAGAATATCGGGACTGGTGAATCTCAATCATAATCTTCTCTCGCAACCCTGCCACACTAGGTACACATAATCGGCCCTGGTATCTCAGTGTCCCATCTCCTCCGATCTTGAAAGCTGTAATCTTACACTGCTGAATTCCCTCTCTCAATCTTACTAAGGTAGGATCTTCATATTGCCGTGCTTTTACCTCGGCTACCAAAGATGATTCTGCTGTATTCTGTACAGTAACACCTCCGTCATCAGAGTCCAACAATCTGATTCTCATATTGGCCAGCTGGTGAAGCTCTTTGGTCAACCCTTATCTACCTGCCTCAATATGTATTAAGCTTCCCATTGACTTACGGCTGAGAGCGTCTGCCACAACATTAGCTTTACCGGGATGGTACAATATCTCGACATCGTAGTCTTTCAGTAATTCAAGCCACCTACGCTGCCTCAAATTCAACTCCTTCTGCTTGAAGATGTATTGTAAACTCTTGTGATCTGTGTAGATGTCAACATGGACGCCGTATAAGTAGTGCCGCCATATCTTCAAAGCATATATTACTGCAGCCAATTCCAAATCATGAGTCGGGTAATTCTTTTCATGCTTCTTCAATTGTCTTGATGCATAAGCAATCACCTTCCCACGTTGCATCAATACGCACCCCAAACCTATACCTGAGGCATCACAATATACCACATAACCTTCTGTTCCTTCTGGGAGAGTGAGCATTGGCGCGGATGTCAATCGATTCTTTAGCTCCTGAAAACTATATTCACAAGCATCAGACCACTGGAACTTGGTAGCTTTCTGTGTTAACTTAGTCAATGGTGCTGATATAGAGGAAAACCCTTCTACAAACCGCCTATAATATCCTGCTAGCCCCAGGAAGCTGCGGACTTCTGATGGTGTTGTAGGTCTCGGCCAATTCTTCACTGCATCGATCTTCTGAGTGTCGACACTAATACCCTCATCAGATATCACATGGCCAAGGAATGCTACTGAGTTCAGCAAGAATTCACATTTAGAGAGCTTAGCATATAACTTATGATCCTGAAGGGTCTGTAATACTATCCGCAAGTGGCCCGCATGTTCCGCCTCCGAACGAGAATACACCAGAATGTCATCAATGAATACGATCACGAACACATCAAGATAGGGCCTGAATACACTATTCATGAGATCCATAAAAGCTGCTGGGGCATTTGTTAGCCCGAACGACATCACCAAGAACTCAAAATGCCCATATCTTGTCCGGAAGGCCGTCTTTGGAATATCCTTCTCCTTAACCCTCACCTGATGATACCCTGAACGCAAGTCAATCTTGGAGAAATACTTGGCACCCTGGAGTTGGTCAAACAGGTCATCAATTCTTGGAAGTGGATACTTGTTCTTTATTGTAAACTTATTCAACTGTCGATAATCGATACACATCCTTAACGACCCATCTTTCTTCCGCACGAACAAGACTGGCGCACCCCAAGGTGAAGTGCTAGGCCTAATGAAACCCTTATCCAGCAAGTCCTTCAACTGTGCCTTCAACTCTCACAACTCTGCCGGGGCCATCCTGTATGGAGGGATAGAGATCGGTTGAGTGTCAGGCAATGCATCAATGCTAAACTCAATCTCCCTTTTAGGAGGAAGGCCTGGGAGTTCATCTGGGAAAACATCTGGAAATTCATTGACCACGGGGATTAATTGTAGAGTAGGCGGCTTCGCCTCCGCATCCCTAACACGAACAAGATGATAAATGTAACCTTTTGAGATCATCTTCCTTGCCTTAAGATAGGAAATAAACCTACCTTTTGGCGTAGCAATGTTCCCCTTCCATTCAATGGAGGGTTCACAAGGAAACTGAAACCTAACCATCTTCGTACGACAGTCAACATTTGCATAGCATGAGGCCAACCAGTCCATTCCCATTATCACATCGAAATCAACCATTTCTAACTCAAATAAATTTGCCGAGGTTTGACGACTACAAATCATCACAGTGCAACCTTTATATACCCTTCTAGCAATCACAGAATCTCCTATCGGAGTGGATACCGCAAGTGGTTTACTTATCAATTCAGGTTCAATGCCAAACTTATTAGCCACAAAGGGTGTAACATATGATAAGGTAGATCCTGGATCAATTAGCGCATATACATCATAAGAAAACACAGACAATATACCTGTAATAACATCCGGAGATGACTCGAGATCTTGTCGACCTATTAGAGCATAGGTTCGATTTTGAGCACCACTCGAACTCGGCACTGAACCTCTACCTCTACCACAACCTGTCGACTGTTGAAAACCTTGTGCTGGAGGTCGAACTGATGAGGAAGAACCAGACACAGATCCAGTCGGTTGAGCCATACCACCACCTCCTCTGTTAGGACAATCCCGCATCATATGGCCACGCTGTCCGCAAGAATAGCACGCATCGGAACCTCGACGGCACAGTCCAAAGTGGGCCTTGCCGCACTGATCACAACGAGGTGTTGGGGGTCTCGTCTGACTAGTATCTCTATGAAATTGTGAGCCTGATGCCCTCAAACTCTGACCTGAACCAGAATAGGTAAATCGATCATACCGAGGCCTCTGAAACTTTGGAGGAGCACTAGCTACAGGTGGCGCCGAACTCCTCGAAGATTGGGGCCTGATACTGCCTCTGAACTCATCAGAATACCCTGCAAATCTCGCCTCTTATGCTGGCCCCTATCCTGCTCCCTATCTGCCCTTTGCTGGCGCTTACGATCCTCTAGGGTCTGGGCATAAGCCTGAATACGGGAAATATCCATGCCCTCTACCAAGGAGGCTGTTGTGCACTCATTTATCAGATGTGGTCCCAACCCGTTCACGAACAGATGCACCCTATCACTCATCTCGGCCACCATATGGGGAGCATACCTTGCTAAAGAATCAAATTGTATACTATACTCTCGTACACTCATATTACCCTGTCGAAGGTTCAAGAACTTATCAGCTCTAGCTCGTCGTATCTCAACTGGCAAGTAGTGACGAAGAAAGGCCTCAGAAAATTCCTTCCACACGGCTGGAGGAGCGTTCGGACCCCTAGATCTCTCCCAACTATCATACCAGAAAACCGCTAAATCCTGTAACCGATAAGAAGCCAACTCTACTGCCTCCGTATCACTAGCATGCATAACCCGCAATGTACGATGAATCTGATCAATAAATGTTTGTGGGTCCTCCTTGGGGTCTGATCCGATAAACACTGGAGGGTCTAGATTAATAAAATCACGAACTCTCGCACTAACCGATTTATCAGCAGCACCGATATTCTGCCTCTGAGCTTGAGTAGCTACCAAGCTAGTCAACAATTGCACCGCACTGCGCATATCGTGGTCTGTAGTGCTAGACGGAGGAACTGGATGTACTGGGTGCCTCCTAATATCCTCTGGAGGAGACGGAGAGGTATGAGACGGCATCTCACTCTGAGCCTCACTTTGGCCTGCTCTGGCTGGAGGCACCTGAATGTTACCCTCTCCCACAGCTGTATCAAGCCGTTTACTAATTGCTTGCTTCCTAGTCGAAGGCATCGCTGAAATAAAACAAGGTGAATATTAGATATGAACACTTACTACTCAACTCTACGCACGATCTAGATTCAGGAAGAAGGTAACAACCCTAGATGTCACGTAGCCTCCTATAAATGTGGCGCGCTACACATCCATAATCAAAACTCTACTAGACACGGCTCATAGACATCCCCTAGGACAGACTTGCTCTGATACCAAGTTTGTCACGACCCAACTGGAGGGTCATGACTAGCACCCGGGCCATACTTGCCGAGCACCAACGTACATTTTATCTAACCTTCCTTATTATCTTTAAGGGCCGACAAGATCAATATAAATAGTAGACATGGATCATGAACATCCAACAATGAAAGATAATGTCATGAACATACATAACATGGGACGACAAGACTGTCAAGAAACTATATATAAGGTACGAGCTATCATGATGCCATGAAAGACTATACAACAAAAATCAGCCGAAAAGGCATTCTAAACCATACATAAGTCGACACCTGTCTATGAGCCTCTAAAGGAACATAAGTGCTACAACATTGCCGGAACAGGGCCCCGACATACCCATAATGTCTATAACAAAAATGCATACCAAGACCACGGCAAGTCCGGAGAAGGGATCTCGCCAATAACCGCTGAACTGGACAGCCTACTGTGGTGGGGGAGCTACGTCTACCTGTCTATCAGGACCTGCAGCACGACATGCAGCGTCCACAAATAAAAAGGACGTCAGTACGAATAAAGTACTGAGTATGTGAGGCAAGAAAGCATAAGTAAGAACAGTAATGTAAACAGGGATAGAGAATATACAACCTGTGACATCTGGGTACCTCTGAGGGCTACTGACATGAAATACATGATACATACATATATATACATAAACTTTTAAAACATACGCCTTTGTGGGCATCACCATCATCATATCGTACCCGGCCATAATAGGCTCGGTAAAACGTACCCGGCCATCATAGGGCTCGGTAGAATCGTACCCGGCCACGTGGAGCTCGGTAAAACCCAACTGATCAGTGGTTGCACAATAGGTGCCGTACCCAGCCGACTATAGCGCGGCTCGGTAGAGTAAAATAGATACATATATATGATGCATGCTGGACTCATTGGAATCACATTTTGAACCTTTCGGAGTGACATAAGGTTGGTATCCTTCGTACACGTTATTAGGATTAACTTTTCATCAAGAATCTTATAAGAATCAGGAACTACCAACAACATTGATAATATAAGAATAAGAGAAGTAACATCAATATCAATCGTTTCATAAGAAGGGCAGCAATGTAAGTACTGCTAGCTTCTAAGAGTAGAGTATCTTTGGGAGCTCGTTCATTACATTATGTACAATCGGAGTCGTGCAAAAGAATGAAGGGGATAGTCTCACATACCTTGTATATACTGCCCAACCTCAAGCTATGCAAATGTCACGACTCCTTAGTCTACAATAAGACAAATGACACTATCATTATCGTTTAAGCATCGTAACTATTATGTATCGACCACAACCTATTTTACGATGAAACGGACAGCACCTCCCCTATTTATATGACTTCCCACAAGTCAATACAATCACCAAACAGCCCAAAAAACATCATTAATAATCATATTGAGCCTCCAAAACAGTCCACCAACCAACAACATTACTACCAAGCCTTTCGATATATATTTCACAAGTTCTAGCTTCAACGACTTAGCTGCAACTTGGATAATCTTAAATATATATAGAGTAAGAGGTTCCTTACCTTTAAACAGAAAGAACAACCTCCAATTTGACCTTAATTTTCCCCGAAATATCCCTTCAATTCTGCCACAAGAACAAGGAAGCGAAACTAGCAATTAATTCGGGTTTTTCGGCACTAGAATTACTTTAGAAGACTTGAAATCACCTAGGGTTGATATTAAAAACTTGAAGGTGTATTTACAGGACATAAAACACTTAAAACAACCTCCCACACGAGCTGGAACAACACAAAAATCAGCAACAACAAGAAGAACAAGAAACTTACTAGCGCCACGGGATTCCCGACATTTGATTTGTGTTGTTTGCCCTTTGTTTGGGTCTTGGATCATGAGAGAACCTTGAGAGACTGTTTTTAGGGTTATAAGGTCTGAATATACTGAAAAATAATGACTTAAAACGGGGTTGAGGTATCTTATATATGTCCATATGTCTTAAACCGCCTTTGTGGGCCCCATAGAGAGCAGCTTGGCGCACTCTCGCGAAAACGCGAATATCTCTCTATTCCGAGATCATATCGACGAACGGTTTAATTCGTTGGAAACTAGACTCATAGATATTCAATTTGATAGGTAGATCACCCCATAATTCCAAGCACATTGGGAGGAAAATGCAGTAATATTTGACCTAAAGTTTAAGTAAAATTATAAACCTAAGTTGCGACAACTTTTATCGACTTTTGTTTCATAACTCGCTTGACTTCAAGACTTATGATGCGGATATTATATGATTCAAATACATTAAAACAAGACCTCTTGGGAAAATTAATCACCTCTAGTGTTACCCGAAAATACGGGTTACAACATCCTTGATTCGTTTAACTTCAAATACTTGTTAACCACTCTTATACACCCTTGTATCGTTTAAGACCAATAGGATTAACTTCTTATCATCTCAAAGATAATCTCTTCTTGGATTTACGTCGACTAACTTACGGCGTGATCTATGGTATGCGAATTTGGGTTGTAACATCTATGGTTCGTGTCGTTCGACCCTCGGCAGTGCACAGATTATGATGGGATCGGGTCGTACGCCTCGAAATTTCTATAAAATACTCTCATGGAATCGTGTATAATATTTTGATAAGAAGTCAGTGTATTTACGAGGCTTCCTGATTTTGAATTATGACGATCTATATGGTGAGGTCCATTATATATATATGCTCCAGTTGAGGAGGAAAATGCTAATTGAGAGCTTGAGTTTATTGCTGAGAGGAGGATTGTACTACGTATTTATACTTGTTCATTTCGTTTATTTACTCTGCCCCATATTTGTGTACTTCTTACTGTATCTGTCTTATTGGACCACTAGTAAGTGTCGATGTCGACCCCTCGTCACTACTACTCGGGGTTAGGCTAGATACTTACTGGGTACACATTAATTTACGTACTCATGCTACACTTGCTGCACATTTTTGTGCAGGTACATACATGTCTGGTGGACTTTGGGGTGCAGAGGCGCGGATGTTGCGGGGACTTACCGTGAGCTGCACTTCATATTACGATCCGCATTTTGCAGAGTCTTCATCAGAATTATTTATATTCTCCTGTCTAATTTGTATTCCAGAGAGATGTTATATTTTATTATATTTTCATAGTCGTTTCTCATACACTTGTGACACCGGATTTTGGGGGTGCTTACGGGTTGTTCATTATTGTTGCTGCAAAAATATTATCACTTACTCTGTAAATTCTATTTTGGTACTATTTAGTTAATGAAAACTACGAATTCGAATATAAAAATGAGTAATTAAGTTTACCATTCAATGTTGGCTTGCCTGACGGCGGCGTTAGGCGCCATCACGACCTTTAGTGGATTTTGGGTCGTTATAAAGATCTTGTAAATGGCCTTCTTGGATCTTCTAAAGCTCTATCCTTGTCCTTGATGCTATCAATAGGGATCGTTTGGTAGAGCTGGGAGAGGAGTCCGTAGTTGGTTTTTTAGGGTTTGTGTAAGAGTGTGTGTTTATGTCTTTAGGGTAGTGTGGGTGAATGTGTATATATACACAGCCAACCATTCAAAAAGGCATATTTGACCATAAAGTTTAGTAAAATGCAGATTTGGAACCATATTAAAATGTGTATTTTGCATATTTAGTCCCTTTGTAATGTTAATTTTGACATCAATTGTTAGATTTGGGACCTAATTAGCAATTTAATTATGAAATATTAATGATTAAGTTTCCCTGTGTAATGTTTATTTTGACCTCAATTGTTAAATTATTTAATTCAAACCATAATAATAAGTAGATATTAATAGTAACCATATAAATCCATTGACTAAGGTTGTAGTCATATAACCTATGTTAATTATATCGTTGCGCTTCATAGTTATATTGACTGTTTATATAATAGCTAATATATAATTTCATTCATTAAGGTCATACATATCGTCTACTAGTTATTCATAGTAACCATATAAATTCATTGACTAAGGTTGTTGTAATGACCTGATCGGTCGTTTTGCTTTCTAGATCCCTGTCCCACTAAATAAGACTCCCTGTATGTACTTTTGCTGTTATATGACTTGCGGGGATGGTTAGTTCGAGTTTGGAAGGGTTCGGGTTGAAATCGGAACACTTAGTTCCTTAATGTTGGCTTTAAAAGGTTAAGTTTGACTTGGGTCAACATTTGTAGTAAATGGCCCCGGAACCGGAATTTGAAGGTCCCAATAGGTTTGTATGATGATTTTGGACTTGGGCGTGTGTTTAGATCGGGTTTTGGATGACCCGGTAGTGTTTCGGCGTCAAAAGTTGGAAGTTGGTTCATTGAAGGTTTTAAAGTTCTTTAAATTTGGTTTGAAGTAGATTTTGGTGTTGTCGATGTCCGTTAGGAATTTCGAGCCTAGGATTGTATGGTGATTTAAGACTTGCACGCAAAATTTGATTTCATTCCGAGTAGTTTAAGTATGATTCGGCGCGTTTGGAGCAAGTTGGAAGAACTTGAAGTGCGTAAGTTGATTAGATTTGGTTTGGAGTGCGATTCTTAGTTTTGGCGTTATTTTTTGTGTTTCGTGAGGTCGAGCAGGTCCGTTTTATGATTTCGAATTTGTTGGTATGTTTGGGCGAGGCCTCGGGGGCCTCGGATGCCAATCGGACGATGCGCGGAAGTTGTTTGGACTTGTTGAAAAGGGTTGAAGCATTAGAGTGTCTGGTGCAATCGCACCTGCAGAGGCCATGCCGCAGGTGCGAGCTCACAGAAGTGAGCCAACAGCCGTAGAAGCGGCCTAGAGTGGGCTGCCCAGGGATCGCAGATGCGTAGCATGGACCACACCTGCGAAAGCACAGGTGCGATGAATGCAACCGCAAAAGCAGCCAATGCCGCATGTGCGGCACGTGCGCCGCAGACACGGTCTCGTAGAAGCGGGCTAGTTGTCCGCAGATGTGGAAGTAGGCTAGTTGGGGGAGAGCCTCATCTGCGATGATCTCTTCGCAGATGCGGAGCTGCAAAAGCGGCCAATGAGTCGCATAAGCGAAAATGCTGGAGGCGGTGTGGTCCATTTTATACGGGACTTAGGCCATTTTGGCTCATTTATTTCACTTCTTGGGCGATTTTGGAGCTTCTTAGAGAGTGATTTCACCTTGCTATTGAAGGAAAGTAATTTCTATCCAATGTAAGTTAAATACATAGATTATGGGTATATTTTAACATGTAAAATTGTGAGAATTTTGGGTTTGGATGAAAAACCTATGTTTTGATAAAAATGTGATTTAACCACGAAAATAATTATGGAATCGCGTAAAAATTATATATTTGAGTACGTGATATTATGGGTAACAATTATCCTAAAGAATTTTCGGAATCCGAGCACGTGGGCCCGGGGATAAAATTTAGGTATCTTCCAATTGGGGTTGGGTAATTACTCTAATAGTTAAATTATGAGCTTTTGAACACATATTGATTAATTTATAGGACATTTGACTAGTTTTGGGTTGTTTGGCACTGAGTTGAGGATTTAAAGCATATTTGTAGATCGAAAGTGAGCTTGAGAACAAGCTAAGTCTCTTGCCTAACCTTGTAAGAGGGAACTCATCCCCTTAGGTGTATTTTTTATGTGAATTACTGGTGTGGGGAGCTACATACGCACTAGGTAACAAGAGTCCGTGTGTAGCTATATTCCATGAGATGTCCGGGAAGTCTTAGATTTACATCATGCCTTGATTGTACTGTTATGTTTATTATGCATATTAATTGTCTAAAATAAAGCTGAGATTAGGGATTGTAAGGTTGAAACTCTCCAATTTAGATTTCTTATTTTTGGGAAGTATTGAGGAATATATATAATAACTCTAAAAAATACATGTCCACTCGCGTCGCAAGTACTTCTGTGAGCGAGGTAAAATTGTCTATTCTCATGGGAGCGGGTCGTTCGCCTCGGCAGGTTTATAGATGCATCTATGGTTCGTACCATTCGACCCTCGGCAGTGCACAAAATATATTTTTGGATCGGGTCGTACAACCTCAGCATAAATCGTGCGTGATAATACTCGAAAACTGATTACACTTAATATTATTTCATGGCTTGTGAGGATATAATTCATTTAACGACAGAAATTGAATTGGGATTAGTAGGTGTTGGCTAGAGAAATTCTTGGGATTTTATCATCAGTTAAGGAACCATTTAGTTACTGTTTATTGTTGTGTTATTATTATTATTATTATTTCCTATTTCATACGTGTTTAAAATTCCTGCATTTTATTATTGGCCCATAGTAAGTGTCGATGTCGACCCCTCATCACTACTTCTTCGAGGTTAGACTGGATACTTACTGGGTACATGTTGTTTATGTACTCACGCTACACTTCTGCACTAATCGTGCAGGTTCTGAGGCAGGTGCATCTAGTAGTTATCCTGGTGCGTGCCCCTGATACTTCGAGACTTAGTGGTGAGTAGCTTCTTAGTCCGTTCTACAGCACTCGAAATCTCTCTTTTGTATTTATTTTCTGTCTACTCTACTTCAAATAGTAGTTAGTGTTTTGCATATTCTACTAGTAGCTCATACACTTGTGACACCACGTCTTTGAATTATGCTAGTAGACATTTGATAATTTTTGGGTATTTATTTCACTACACTTGACCTTGTAATTTCTCACACTTTATTTTTATTCAATTTCTCACCTCTCACTTATTTAATAATTAAAATCAACCATTTCTAAAATGTTAAAAAGAATAAGTACATGGCTAGTTCACCATTGGCTTGCCTGACGGCGACATTAGGCACCATCACGACCAATAAGGGAAATAAGGTCGTGACAATATGGTATCAGAGCACTAGGTTCACATAGGTCTCATAAGTTATGGGCAGGCCTAATAGAGTCTTGCGGATCGATGTGGTAACATTCGTACTTATCTTAGAGAGGCTATAGGGTGTTAGGAAACTACTCTGTCTTCATCTCCTATCGTGAAGTTGATGTTGTGCTAAGTATCTTTCTTTTATTCTCTCACAGATGGTGAGAACGCGCACGACAGATGTACCTGATCATGGAGGAGTTGCTCCCCCAGTTGCTAGAGGCCGAGGGAGGGCTCCAGCCAATGGTAGAGGATGAGGACGTCCCAGAGTTACCCCAGTTGTGCCACCAATGGATCCAGTAGAGGATCTTATTATTGAGGAGCAGAGCAAGGTTCCTGCAGCAGAGCCATCCCCGATAGATTTCATGTTCGCACCGAGATTCCAGGAGGTCAGGGGTTGTTTGCTGCGGTTCATGGATTCTGTGACTCATGCTGGTTTATTTCCAGGAGACCCAGCCACATCTCAGGCAAGAGAGGGGCACAGACCCCTACTACTCAGGCTCCAGGGAATGCAACTGCCGTGTATTAGACCCCAGGCGCACTACCTATGGGCAGAGCTCAGCGAGTTGCAGCAGCTATACCTAAGCCCAGACCAGCCGTGGTCGGCGATCCGCAGAAGCTATTGGACAGATGGACTAGGCTACATCCTCCTGTATTTAGGGGTGAGCTACATGAGGACCCCCAGGACTTTATTGATCGGTGCAGGGACAAACTGCAAAACATGAGGATATTGGAGTCCCACGAGGTTCTCCAGTGCAGCCCTATTTCAGCGCCACGCCAGAGAGTTCCTACCGCCCACTAGCTATTTAGAGTTCCTCCAGTGGGTATTTATGCCATAAGGGTCAGACGTTAGGTCAGTAGTCTACCGTTCTAAGGGGTTGTTATGAGTGCAGGGATCCTGGCCACATTAAAAGGTTTTTTCCCAGACATCGGGGCAAGGCAGTACAGCAGGGTCATCAGCCCATGATTATAGCACCAGCTGCCGCACCAGTCGTCCGGCCGCCCAGAGGCGGAGGGAAGGTAGGTAGGGGATGTCCTAGAGGTGGAGGTCAGACAGTTGAAGGCCAGTCAGGTGGCTCTCCAGCTAGCTTCTATGCTTTTCCGGCCAGACTAGATATAGTGGCCTCAGGTGTCATGATCATAGGTATTATCTCCATATGCGGTAAGGATGCTTTGGTACTATTTGATCCAGGGTCTACATATTCATATGTTTCATATTTGTTTGCTCATTTCTTGGGTGTTCCTCGTGAGTCCTTGGGTACTCTTATTAATGTGTCCACACCGGTAGGCGATTCTACTGTTGTGGATCAAATCTATCGGTCCTGCATTGTTACCTTCTGTGGTTATGAGACTAGATCGAACCTTCTGTTGTTCGATAAGACCGACTTAGAGATCATCCTGGGCATGGATTGGTTGTCTCTGTATCAGCAATCCTTGATTGTCATGCCAAGACTGTCACCTTGGCGATGCCAGAGTTGCCTAGATTGGAGTGGAAGGGTTCGTCTATTAGTGCATCCAGTCGGGTTATCTCTTTTCTGAAGGCTCGACACATGGTCGAGAAGGGTTGTTTGGCTTATCTAGCCTATGTTCGAGATACTACCACAGAGACTCCGACGATTGATTCATTGTCTATGGTCTGGGAGTTCTCCGATGTCTTTCCTTCTAATATTCCAGGCATGCCATCAGATCGTGATATCGATTTCTTCATTTATTTGGCTCTAGGTACCTAGCCTATCTCTATTCCACCATACCGCATGGCTCCGAAATAGTTGAAGGAGTTGAAGGAACAACTTGAGGAGTTGCTAGAAAAAGGGTTCGTCAGACCAAGTGTATCTCCTTAGGGTGCACCGGTGTTATTTGTGAAGAAGAAAGATGGGACTATGCAGATGTGCATTGATTATAACTAGTTGAACAAAGTTACCATTAAGAATAAGTACCTGTTATCGCGTATTGATGATTTATTTGACCAGTTGCAGGGTGCCAGGGTATTCTTTAAGATTGACTTGAGATCGGGGGTACCATCAGTTGAAGATTCGTGATTCAGACATTCCGAAGATGACTTTCCGGGCTATATATGGCCACTATGAGTTCCAAATGATGTCCTTCGGGTTAACTAACACCCCGGTGGTGTTTATGGATTTTGTGAACTGGGTATTCAGGATATATATTGACTCATTTGTCATTGTCTTTATTGATGACATTTTGATCTACTCGCGTAGCATGGAGGAGCACGAGCAGCATTTGAGAGTGGTGTTTCAAACTTTGCGCGAACAAAAGCTATATGCTAAATTCTCCAAGTGTGAGTTTTTGTTAGATTTTTTGTCATTCTTGGTGAATATTATATTAGAAGAGGGTATTAAGGTGGATCCCAAAAAGATAGAGGTAGTTAAGAGTTGGCCTCGCCCTACCACAGTGACCGAGATTAGGAGCTTCTTGGGGTTGGCAGGTTATTATCGCCAGTTTGTGAAGGGCTTCTCATCTATTACAGCGCCTTTGACTAGATTAAGTCAGAACGGTGCTCCTTTCCGATGGTCTGATGATTGTGAATTGAGCTTTCAGAAGCTCAAGACCGTGTTGACTTCAGCTCCGGTGTTAGTGTTGCCTTCCGGTTCAGGGATGTATACTGTGTATTGTGACTCTTCATGCGTTGGTTTAGGTTGTGTATTGATGCAGGAGGGGCAAGTTATCCCATATGCTTCACGTTAGCTGAAGCCCAACGAGAAGAATTACCATGTACATGATTTGGAGTTGGTCACGATTGTTCATGCTCTTAAGATCTGGAGGCATTATCTTTATGGGGTGTCCTGTGAGGTTTACACTGATCATCGCAGCTTGCAGCATTTGTTCAAGTAGAGGCATCTCAATTTGACGCAGCGCAGGTGGCTTGAGTTACTAAAGGATTATGATATTACCATCCTTTATCATCCGGGCAAGGTGAATGTAGTTGCGGATTCCTTGAGCAGAAAGGCGGGGAGTATGGGTAGTTTGGCATTCATTTCAGCATAGGAGAGGCCACTAGCGTTGGGTATTCAGTCCTTGGCTAACAGACTTGTGAGGTTAGATATTTTAGAGCCCAGTCGAGTTCTTGCATGCGTTGTCGCCCAATCTTCACTATTCGAGAATATCAAGGCTCGCCAGTACGACGATCCGCACTTATTGGATCTGAGAGAGATGGTACTACAGGGTGGTGCCAAGGAGGTTACTATCGGCGATGATGGTGTTCTGTGACTCCAGGGTCATCTATGTGTCCCTAATGTTGATGGGTTGAGGGAAAATATACTAGAGGAGGCACACAATTCTCGGTATTCTATTCATCCAGGTGCTACGAAGATGTATCGTGACCTGAGGTGGCACTATTAGTGGAGGCGGATGAAGAAGGACATAGTTGAGTATGTAGCGAGGTGCCTTAATTGCTAGCAGGTTAACTACGAGCATTAGAGGCCAAGTGGCCTACTCCAGTAGATGGTTATACCTGAGTGGAAATCGGAGCGCATTACTATGGACTTCGTAGTTGGGTTGTCGCGGACCTTGCGGAAGTTTGATGTAGTTTGGGTCATTATCGACAGGTTGACCAAGTCGGCACACTTTATTTTGGTGGTGACCACGTATTCTTCAGAGAGATTGGCCCAGATTTACATTCAGGAGATTGTTCGGTTGCATGGTGTGCCTGTCTCCATTATATCAGATAGAGGCCCTCAGTTTACTTTGCATTTCTGGAGGGCAGTATAGAGTTAGTTGGGGACCCGAATAGAGCTCAGCACAGCCTTTCATCCGCAAACCGACGGGTAGTCGAAGCGGATATGCTCAAAGCATGCGTAATTGACTTCGGAGGGCAGTGAGATCGATTCTTGCCTTTGGACGAGTTTGCTTACAATCAGGGGCGGCTCAAGGATATGCGGGGCCTAAGGCCACAGTTTAATATGGGGCCTAAATTTTTAAAAGATAGTTATAACATACGTTTTATTTAAAATATATTCTTCTAACTTTTTGAAATACAAAGTTGTTAATAATCTTTTTTATAATCGATTTTCTCTAATTATCTTTATTCAATTAATAATATAGCCAGCTCATTTAATCTTTCTTGAGATATTGTTGATATTAGATAATATTTTATAGATCAATAGAAGTATAGAATTATTGGAAGCTTAAAAGTATTGTTGAACAGTGGAGCTAATGAAATCTTGTAGAAAGAAAGTGAGTAACGAAATATTGGAGAAAGAAGGTGAGTAAGAATATTAAAGAGAAAGACAGAAAATATAGAGGGGTTTCTGAAATATAAAGAGATTGGAGAAAAGAAAGATTGACTTGTACATATTAAGAATGGGAGAGTGAATTTTTGTATACATTATCTAATGAAGGAGTAAAACTAAAACGTTGCGAAAACTATTCATCTATCCATTTTTAAATATGTCAAATTATTACTTTATTTACATATCTAAAGAGCTCTATTTCCTTTTATATTAAAAACTCTAATTTTGTATTAAAAGTACTAAATATTATTTTTTTAAATACCTATAAACCTATTCTTTTTAAAAAATGGGGCCCTCCAAATTTGGGGGCCTAAGGCACATGCCTTACCCCTCATCACGTAAGAGCCGGCCTTGTTTACAACAACAATTATCAGTCCAGCATTGAGATGGCTCCATTTGAGGCTTTATATGGTCGTCGATGGTGTTCGCCCATCGGATGGTTTGAGCCCGGCGAGGCAACGTTATATGGTACTGATTTGGTGAAGGATGCCTTGGAAAAGGTAAGGTTGATTCAGGAGCGACTTCGCACAGCACAGTCCAGACAGAAGAGTTACATGGATCAGAAGGCGCGTGATTTATCATTTATGGTGGGTGAGAAGGTTCTCTTGAAAATCTCGCTGATGAAGGGGATCATGAGGTTCAGGAAGAAGGGCAAGTTGAGCCCAAGGTTTATAGGTCCATTTGAGGTGTTAAGATGAGTTGGGGAGGTTGCTTATGAGCTTGCTTTGCCTCCCAGTCTATTAGGAGTTCATCCAGTTTTCCACGTGTCTACGCTCCGGAAGTATCATGCCGACAGGTCGCATGTGTTAGACTACAGCCTAGTTCAGTTGGATGAGAGCATGGGTTATGAGGATTAGCCAGTTGCCATTGTTGACAGGCAAGTTCGCCAGTTGAGGTCCAAGAAGATTTCTGCGGTAAAAGTTCACTGGAGGGACCAACCAGTCGAGAAGGCGACTTGGGAGGCCGAGGAGGATATGCAGAGAAGATATCCACACTTGTTCGACACTCCAGGTATGATTCTAGACCTGTTCGAGGACGAACGTTTGTTTAAGAGGTGGAGAATGTAACGACCCGACTGGTCGTTTTTCTTTATAGATTCACGTCCCCATAAATAAGACTCCCCGTATGTGCTTTTGCTATTTTATGACTTGCGGGGATGGTAATTCGAGTTTGGAAGGGTTTGGATTGAAATCGGAATACTTAGTTCCTTAATATTGGCTTTAAAAGGTTAAGTTTGACTTGGGTCAACATTTGTAGTAAAGGACCCCGGAACCGAGATTTGAAGGTCCCTATATGTTCGTATGATGATTTTGGACTTGGGCATGTGTTCGGATCGGGTTTTGGATAACCCGGGAGCGTTTCGGCGCCTAAATTTGGAAGTTGGTTTATTAAAGTTTTTAAAATTCTTTAAATTTGGTTTGAAGTATGTTTTGGTGTTGTCGAGGTCTATTTGGAATTCTGAGCCTAGGAATAGCTCTGTATGGTGATTTAAGACTTGCACGCAAAATTTGGTGTCATTCCGAGTAGTTTAAGTATGATTCGGCGCGTTTGGAGAAAATTGGAAGAACTTGAAGTTCATAAGTTGATTCGATTTGGTTTGGAGTGTGATTCTTAATTTTGGTATTATTTTTCGTGTTTCGTGAGGTTGAGTAGGTCCGTTTTATGATTTCGAACTTGTTGGTATGTTTGGGTGAGGCCTCGAGGGGTCCGGATGCCATTCGGACGATGCGCAGAAGTCGTTTGGACTTAGAGAAAAGGGCTGAAGCATCAGAGTTTCTGGTGCAATCGCACCTACAGAGGACCAGCCGTAGGTGCGAGCTCACAGAAGTGAGCAAACAGCCGCAGAAGCGGTCTAGCATGGGCTGCCCAGGGATCGTAGATATGGAGCATGGACCGCACCTGCGAAAGCGCAAGTGCGATGAAGGCAACCGCAGAAGCAGCCAAAGTCGCAGGTGCGGCACATGCGTCGCAGACGCGGTCTCGCAGAAGCGAGCCAGTTGTCCGTAGATGCAGAAGTAGGCCAGTTGGGGGAGAGCCGCATCTGCGATGATCTTTCTGCAGAAGCAAAAATGCTGGAGGCAGTGAGGTCCATTTAATATGGGACTTAGGCTATTTTGGCTCATTTATTTCACTTCTTGGGCGATTTTGGAGCTTCTTAGAGAGAGATTTCACCTAGCTATTGAAGGTAAGCAATTTCTATCCAATGTAAGTTAAATACATAGATTATGGGTAGATTTTAACATGTAAAATTATGAGAATTTTGGGTTTAGATGAAAAACCTATGTTTTGATAAAAATGGGATTTAACTACGAAAATGGTTATGGAATTGGGTGAAAATTATATATTTGAGTTCGTGAGGTTATGGGTAACAATTATCTTTGAATATATCCGAAATCCGGGAATGTGGGCCCGGGGATGAATTTTAGGAATCTTGCAATTGGGGTTGGGTAATTACTCTAATAGTTAAATTATGAACTTTTGAACACATATTGATTAATTTATATAATATTTGACTAGTTTCGGGTTGTTTAGCACTGAGTTGAGGATTTAAAGCATATTTGTGGATCGAAAGTGAGCTTGAGAACGAGGTAAGTCTCTTGCCTAACCTTTTAAGAGGGAACTCATCCCCTTAGGTGTATTTTTATTGTGAATTACGGGTGTGGGGAGCTACGTACGCAGTAGGTGATGAGAGTCTGTGCATAGCTATATTCCATGAGATGTCCAGGTAGTCTTAGATTTACATCATGCCTTAATTATACTGTTATGTTTATTATGCATATTAATTGTCTAAAATAAAGCTGAGATTAGGGATTGTAAGGTTGAAACTCTCAAATTTAGATTTCTTATTTTTGGGAAGAATTGAGGAATATATATTGTCACGACCCGATTTCATCGATAGGTCATGATGGCGCCCAACATCACCTCTAGGAAAACCAACTAGTGAATTAGACATATTATTCCTCTTTTAATAAGTTTTTGAGTAATTAAACTTTCCTTATTTGCAAGATTTAAGAAAATAAAAGGTTTAAGTAAATAAAACCAAGTAATAGTTTACAAACCATAATTCCACTAGTGTGTGTGTGCCAAGACCTGGTGTCGCAAGTGTATGAACATCTAGTAGATTATACAAAATTCTAACTACTATCTGAACATAAAATAGACAGAACACAAATACAAAAGAGAGACTCTAGGGGCTGCAGAACGGCTCAGGAAGCAGCTCACCACTAGGTCTCGGGATATCCGGGATACGCGTCGGTAGGGCCGCCTGATGCACCTGTCTCAGATCCTGCACAAAAAGTGCAGCAAGTGTAGCATGAGTACGTAAACAACGGATACCCAGTAACTATCAAGTCTAATCTCGAAGAAGTAGTGACGAGAGGTCGACTTCGACACTCACTATGGGTCAATAATTATTCAGTTAAAATCTTAAATAAATACTGGATGTGTAAATAAATTGAAGTATTATCAACAAGCAGTAGCAAATAATTCCTTCACAATTATATAATTTCCAAATAAGTCATTCCTTTTAAAGGTTGTAATCTTACAAGCCACAACAAAATATCAAGACACCAAGTATTATTATTAAGCACGATTTATGCCGAGGTCGTACGGCCCGATCCGAAGTAATATGTACACTGCCTAGGGTCGAGCGGCACGAAACATAGATGCATCTATCTACTGTCGAGGCATTTGGCCCACTCCACAACAAAGAAGGATACTTTATAAGCATTTGACCTAAACATTATTGAGGTTTTATACAAAAATAATACAAATTTCATTAGCAATCTTTCACAATTTTTCCAACAAATACTAATATAATTTAGGCATTTTAAATTAACAAGTATGGTGCAAAATTTCCAAATAGTTCATGAATTGGGTCTTAAGACTACCCGAACAATAGCCTAATAGTAGCTATGCACGGACTCTCGTCACCTCGTACGTACGTAGCTCCCTCCCCCTCCCCCCCCCCCACACACATTTAGAAATAAATATTTATTTGAAACACCTATGGGGTAAATTCTCTCTTACCTCGTCTCAAAGCTAACTTCCCGGTCACGATTTCGCGTTAAAACCTCAATTTGGTGCCGAAAAATCTGAAACTAGCCAAATGTAATATAATTTAATCAATACATGCGTAAAAATTCGAAACTATATTATTAGGTTAATTACCCACCCCAAATTAGTAAAATTCCTAAAAATCACATCGGGCCCACGTGCTCGGATTCCGAAAATCTTTGGAGGAAATCGTCACCCATAACCTTAAGAACTCAAGTATACAATTTTCATTCAATTCCATAACCATTTTCGTGGTTAAAATTTTATTTTTGTCAAAACCTAGGTTTTTCATCTAAACCCATAATTTTTACTATTTTACATGTTAAAATCTACCCATAATATATGTATTTAACTCACAATTGGTAGAATTAACTTACCTCCAAGTTGCTAAATGAATACTCCTCTCAAAAAGCTCCAAAATCGCCCAAGAATGAAGAAAATGGGCTCAAACATGGCTGAGCCCCATTTTAAGACATTCTGCCCAGCGATTGTTTTCACTTCAGCGGATCAACAACCGCATATGCGGAAAGGGCCTTGCAGATGCGGTCCTTCCCCTTAGCCGGCTCTTTTGCTTCCGCGACCCCAAGAATGCTACAGAGTCTAGCCAAAACTCACACTTGGAGAACTTAGCATATAGCTTTTATTCCCGCAAAGTCTGAAGCACCACTCTCATATGCTGCTCGTACTCCTCCTTACAGCGCGAGTAGATCAAAATATCATCAATAAAGACAATAACAAACGAATCAATATATGGCATGAACACCCTGTTCATCAAATCCATAAACATTGTCGGGGTGTTAGTCAACCCGAATAACATTACCAGAAACTCGTAATGGCCATACCTAGTCCGGAAAGCAGTCTTAGGAACATCTGAAACCCGAATCTTCAACTGACGGTACCCCGATCTCAAGTCGATCTTAGAGAAAACTCTGGCACCCTGCAACTGGTCAAACAAATCGTCCATACGCGGCAATGGGTACTTGTTATTAATATTAGCTTTGTTCAATTGGCGATAATCAATACACATCTGTATAGTCCCATCCTTCTTCTTCACAAATAATATCGGTGCACCACAAGGCAACACACTCGGTCTGACGAAATCCTTTGCTAACAACTCCTCAAGCTATTCCTTTAACTCCTTCAACTCTTTCGGATCCATATGGTATGGTGGGATAGATATAGGCTAGGTACCTGGAGCCATGTCGATACAGAAATCAATATCACGATCTGGTGGCATGGCTGGAAGATCTTAAGGAAATACATCGGAGAACTCCCGAACTACAGGAATTGAATCAACCGCCGGAGTCTCTGTAGTAGTGTCACGGACATAGGCCAGATAAGCCAAACAACCCTTTTCGACCAAGTGTCGAGCCTTCAGAAAGGAAAAAATCTGAGTAGATGCATCGGCAAACGAACCCTTCCACTCCAACCTAGGCAACTCTGGCATCGCCAAGGTAATAGTCTTGGCATGGAAATCAAGGATGGCATGATATGGAGATAGCCAGTCCATGCCCAGTATGATCTCAAAGTCAGCCATCATAAGCAGCAGAAGATCTGCTCTAGTTTCATAACCACGGAATGTAACAATGCAGGACCGGTAGATCCGATCCACAACAACAGAATCGCCCACAGGAGTGGACACATAAATAGGAGTGCCTAAGGACTCACGAGAAACACCCAGGAAATGAGAAAACAGAGATGACACATAGGAATACGTAAACCCTGGATCAAATAATACTACGGCATCTCTACCGCAGACAGAAATAATACCTGTGATCATGGCATATGAGGCCACTACATCTGGTCTGGCCGAAAAAGCATAGAACCTAGTTGGAGCGCCACCTGACTGGCCTCCACCTGGCTGGCCTCCACCTCTAGCCCCTACACATCTGCCCTCTACCTTTGGGCAGTCGGACGGCTGGTGCAACAACTGGTGTTGTAATCATAGACTACTGATCCTGCTACACTGCTTTACCCCAAAGCCTGGGGCAGAATCTACGCATATGACTGAAATCCCCGCACTCAAAACAACCCCTCGGTATGGTGGACTGCTGAACCGAAGTCTGGCCCTGGTTACCTGAATACCCACCAGAGGAACCCTGAATAGCTGGTGGGCGATAAGAACTTTCTAGCATAGCACTGAAACAAGGTCGCACTATAGCACCCTGAGGAGGTGGTGATGTTGGATAAGGGGGCCTGCTAGATTGACCCCTCACGAACTGACCTATGCCCGCACCCGGGACACCACTGAACCCTCCCGAATATCAAAATCGTTTGTCCTTCGCCGCCTTCTCTCTGCTCCACTGACGGATACCCTCGATCCTCCGAGCTATCTCCACAACTAGCCTATAAGAAGTCCTCATCTCCACCTCTCGAGCCATGGTGGCCTGAATACCAGAGTGCAATCCGGCGACAAACCTCTGCACTCTCTCTGTATCGGTAGGTAGTATCATAAGTGTATGGCAAGACAACTCAGAGAACCTCGCCTCATTATCGGTCACTGACATCTGACCCAGTTGGAGCTGCTCGAACTGGAACCGCAACTCTTCCCTCTGAGAGGGTGGAATGTATCTGTCCAAGAAAAGGCGTGTGAACTGTTCCCAAGTCATGGGAGGGGAATCTACTGGTCTGCTGAGAAGATGTGACTTCCACCACCTACGGGCCCTGCCCTCCAGCTGAAAGGTAGTGAAGTCTACCCCGTGGGACTCTAGTATCCTCATGTTGTGTAGTCTATCCCTGCACTGATCAATAAACTCATGGGGGTCCTTATGTCGCTCACCTTCGAAAGTAGGAGGATGAAGCTTGGTCCATCTGTCTAATAGCCTGTGCGGATCACCTGTCGCAGCTAGTATGGGCTCCGGTGTAGCTGCTGCAACTGGCCGAGCTTCGCCCACGGGTAGTGTACCCTGGGTTTGATAAACAGCAGTTGCATGCCCATGAGCCTGCGCGGTAGGGGTCTGTGCTCCCCCTCCCGCCTGAGATGTGGCTGGGTCTGCCAGAAATAAACCTGTCTGAGTCATAGAATCCATGAACCGCAACATACGGCCCATGACCTCCTGGAATCCCGGAGCTGTTGTGAAATCCACCGAAGCAGGCTCTGCCGCAGGCACTCGCCCTGCTCCTCAATAATGGGATCCTCTACCGGATCCACTGGTAGAACTATGGGATGTCCTCGTCCCCTGCCACGGGCTGGAGCCCTCCCCCGGCCTCTGCCTCGGCCTCTAGCAATAGGTGGAGCAGCTCTTCCCTGGTTTGGAACCTCCGTAGAGCGCGTTCTCACCATCTGTGAGAGAATAAGAGAAAGATACTTAGTACTACATCAACTGCACGATAGAAGATGAAGAAAGGTAGTTTCCTAATGCCCTATAGCCTCTCGAAGATAAGTACAAACGTCTCTCTACCAATCCGCAAGACTCTATTAGGCCTGCTCATAACTTGTGAGACCTACGTGAATCTAGTGCTCTGATATCATGTTGTCACGACCTGATTTCACTGATAGGTCGTGATGGCGCCCAACATCAGCGCTGGGCAAGCCACCTAGTGAATTAGACTTATTATTCCTCTTTTAATAAGTTTTCGAGTAATTAAACTTTCCTTATTTGCAAGATTTAAGAAAATAAAAGGTTTAAGTAAATAAAACCAAGTAATAGTTTACAAACCACAATTCCACTAGTGTGTGTGTGCCAAGATATGGTGTCACAAGTGTATGAACATCTAGTAGATTAAATAAAATTCTAACTATTGTCTGAACATAAAATAGACAGAACACAAATACAAATGAGAGACTCTAGGGGCTGCAGAACGGCTCAGGAAGCAGCTCACCACTAGGCCTCGGGATATCCGGAATACGCGCCGGTAATTACTATGGGTCAATAATTATTCGGATAAAATCTTAAATAAATACTGGATGTGTAAATAAATTGAAGTCTTCTCAACAAGCAGGAGCATATAATTCTTTCGCAATTATATAATTTCCAAATAAGTCATTACTTTTAAAGGCTATAATCTTACAAGCCACAACAAAATATCAAGACACCAAGTATTATTATTAAGCACAATTTATGTTGAGGTCGTACGGACCGATCCGTAATAATGTGTACAACGCCGAGAGTCTAGCGGCACGAATCATAGATGCATCTATCTCCTGCCGAGGCGTTCGGCCACCTCCACAAGAAAGGAGGGTACTTTATAAGCATTTGACTTAAACATTATTGAGGTTTTATACAAAAATAATACAAATTTCATTAGTGATATTTCACAATTTCTCCAACAAATACTAATATAATTTAGGCATTTTAAATTAACAAGTATGGTGCAAAATTTCCAAATAATTCATGAATTGGGTCCTAAGACTAGCCGGACAATAGCCTAATTATAGCTATGCACGGACTCTCATCACCCCGTACGTACGTAGCCCCTCCTCCCCTCCCCACCCTCGCAGCCCCCACAATTAGAAACAAATATTTATTTGAAACACCTATGGGGTATATTCCCTATTACAAGGTTAGACAAGAGACTTACCTCGTCTCAAAGCTAACTTCACGGTCACGATTTCATGTTAAAGCCTCAATTTGGTGCCGAAAAATCTGAAACTAGCCAAATGTAATATAATTTAATCAATACATGCTCAAAAATTCGAAATTAAATTATCAGATTAATTACCCACCCCAAATTAGTAAAAATTTTAAAATTCACCCCGGGCCCACGTGCTCGGATTCCTAAAATATTTGGAGGAAATCGTCACCTATAACCTTAAGAACTCAAGTATACAATCTTCATCCCATTCTATAACCATTTTCGCAGTTAAAATCTCATTTTGTCAAAACCTAGGTTTTTCATCTAAATTCACAATTTTCAATAATTTACATGTTACAATCTATCCATAATATATGTATTTAACTCATATTAGGTAGAATTAACTTACCTCCAAGTTTCTAGGTGAATACCCCTCTCAAGAAGCTCCAAAATCGCCCAAGAATGAAGAAAATGGGCTAAAAAATGGCTGAGCCACATTTTAAGACATTCTGTCCAGCGATTTTTTTTGCTTCTGCGGTTCAACAATCGCATCTGCGGAAAGAGTCTCGCAGATGCGGTCCTTCTCTTTAGCCAGCTATTTCGCTTCTGCGGCCAGCGGCTCACTTTTGCAAGACCGCTTATGTGGTGCGTGTGTCGCACCTGCGACCTCCGTCCGCTCCTGCGATGCCTTCTTCGCATCTGTGCCTTCGCAGGTGCAGTCCATTTCCTCGCTTCTGCGGTCACTGGCAGCCCCCCTCTGGACCTCTTCTGCGGCTTGTGGCTCGCTTCTGCGAGCTCACACCTGCGGCTGGCCAAGCGCAGCTGCTGCTCCTAAGTCCAAACTTGGTCTGAGCCTCGTCCTATTAACACCCGAGGCCCCAAGGCCCCGCCCGAGCATACCAACAAGTTTGAAATCATAAAACGGACTCGCTCGAACCCTCGGAATGCATAAAACAACATCAAAACTAAAAATCATACCCCAAACCAAATTGATTCAACTTAGAAACTTCAAGTTCTTCAAGCTTACTCCGAAGCCGAAACATACTTAAATTACTCAGAATGACACCAAATTTTGCGTGCAAGCCTTAAATCACCATACGGGACTATTCTCAGGCTTGGAATTCCAAACGGACCTCGATTACTCCAAAACCTACTCCAAACCAAATTTTAAGAACTTTAAACCTTCAAATAGCCAACTTTCACTTATTAAGCGCCGAAACGCTCCCGGGTAGTCCAAAACCCGATTTGAATATACGCCCAAGTCCAAAATCAATATACGAACCTATTAAAACCGTCAAATCCTGATTCCGAGGTCGTTTACTCAAAATGTTGACCAAAGTCAAACTTACCCTTTTAAAGCCAAACTAAGGAACCAAGTGTTCTGATTTCAATCCGAGCCATTCAAATTCCTGAACTAACCATCCCCGCAAGTTATAAAATAGTAAAAGCACATACGGGGAGTTTTATTTAGGGGAACGGGGTTCAAGGAGGTAAAACGACTGGTTGGGTCGTTACATATATAATAACTCTAAGAAACACATGTCCACTCGCGTCGCAAGTACTTCCGTGAGTGAGGTAAACGTCTCTACTCTCATGGGAGCGGATCGTTCGCCTCGGTATGTTAATAGATGCATCTATGGTTTGTGGCGTTCGACCCTCGGCAGTGTACACAATATATTTTTGGATCGGGTCGTACGACCTCGGCATAAATCGTGCATGATAATACTCGGAACCTGATTACACTTGATATTGTTTCATGGCCTGTGAGGATATAATTCATTTAACGACAGAAATTGAATTGGGATTAGTAGGTGTTGGCTAGAGAAATTCTTGGGATTTTATCCCCAGTGAATGAACCATTTATTTACTATTTGTTGTTGTGTTATTATTATTATTAATTTTATTTCCATGTTCCATACCTGTTTATAATTCCTGCATTTTATTATTGGCCCATAGTAAGTGTCGATGTCGACTCCTCGTCACTATTTCTTCGAGGTTCGACTGGATACTTTCTGGGTACATGTTGTTTATGTACTCAAGCTACACTTCTGCACTAATCGTGTAGGTTCTTAGGCATGTGCATCTGGTAGTTATCCCAGCGCGCCCCCTGATACTCCGAGACTTAGTGGTGAGTTACTTCCGAGTCCGTTCTGCAGCACCCGAAGTCTCTCTTTTGTGTTTATTTTCTGTCTACTCTACTTCAAACAGTAGTTAGTGTTTTGTATATTCTACTAGTAGCTCATACACTTGTGACACCAGGTCTTGGAATTATGCTAGTAGACATTTGATAATTTTTGGGTATTTATTTCACTACACTTGACCTTATAATTGCTCACACTTTATTTTTATTCAATATCTCACCTCTCACTTGTTTAATAATTAAAATAAACCATTTCTAAATTATTAAAAAGAATAAGTACATGGCTAGTTCACCGTTGGCTTGCCTGGCGGCGACGTTGGGTGTCATCACGGCCTATAGGAAAAATAGGGTCGTGACTGTTGTAGTCATATAACCTGTGTTAATTATATCGTTGCGCTTCATAGTTATATTGATCGTCTATATAATAGCCAATATATAATTTCATTCATAAAGGTCATACGTATCGGCCACTAATTATTCGTAGCAACAATATAAGTCTATTGACTAAGGTTGTAGTCGTATACTACGCTAATGTTAATTACATCGTTGTAATTCATAGTTATATTGACCGTTTATATAATAGCCAATATATAATTTTATTCATTAAGGTCATACGTATCGGCCGCTAGTTATTCATAGCAATAACATTCTTGGCCAATATTTTACAATATTATTGTAGAATCTCAGTATAATATATTTTATTGGTTAATCTTTATTATAATAAAGGGAAAACATGATTAAATTTTAGGACTAAAATGAATTCTAACTTCTTTTATATATATTTGGAGGGAAACAAAGGGACTCTTAAAAATATGATTGGAGGGATATTAAAAGTTTTTGACTCTTAATATATATAAATCTCCTAAACATAAGTTAACCTACAATTCCTACTCTACAAACAAAATACATACTCTAAACATGTAACGACCCGATCGGTCGTTTTGAGCATTTACGCTCCTTTCAACTATTTGAAGTCTTGAATAACTTCCTACGAGGTATTATGACTTGTGTGAATTGTCGGTTTTGGTTTCAAGGTATTTCGGAGTTAGCTTGGAAGGAGAAATTTCATGTTGGAAGCTTAAGTTGAAATAGTTGACCGAATGGTGATTTATGTATAAACGACCCCGAAATAAAGTTTTGAGGATTTCAATAGCTCTATATGGTGATTTTAGACTTAGGAGCGTGTCCGGAAAGTTGTTTGGAGATCCGTAGTGGAATTAGGTTTGAAATGCCGAAAGTTAAATTTTTGAAAAGTTTGACCGGGGGGTTGACTTTTTGATATCGAGGTCGGAATCCAATTCTGAAAATTGGAATAGCTTCGTTATGTCATTTATGACTCGTGTGAAATATTTGAAGTCATTTCGAATTGATTTGATGTATTTCAGCACAAGATATAGAATTTGAAAGTTCAAAGTTCATTAGGCTTGAATTGAGGTGCGATTCATAGTTTTAGCGTTGTTTGATGTGATTCGAGGCTTCGACTAAGTTCGTATGATGTTTTAGGACTTGTTGGTATATTTGGTTGAGGTCCCGAAGGACTCGGGTGAGTTTCGGGGTGGTTTCGGACAATTTCTAGGCCATTTTTAATTGCTGGTTTCTGCCTATAGAGGTGTGAATCGCGATCGCGAACATTTGGTTGCATTCGCGAAGAGCAAACAGCAGTTTGGGGCCTTGTGAATCGCGATCGCGGAAGCTCTTTCGCGATCGCATAGAACAAAATCTCTGCTGCACTGACCCGACTTTGGAAGCTTATATCTCGCAATCTATAAAGAATTTGGAGATGATCCAAAAATGAAAGTTGTAGCCCTTGATGTCTAGTTATTATAAAAGTAAACCATTTGTTATTTGGAGTTATTTACAAAAAGGTATGGTGAATAAACTATAGGCTGTCTGGGAAGATTTTGGAAATCTCTGTTGCACAAGGCTGACTTTGGAAGCTTATATCTAGCAATATATAAGGAATTTGGAGAGGAGCAGCAAATGAAAGTTGTAGCTCTTGATGTTTAGTATTCAGAAAAGTAAACCATTTGTCATTTGGAGTTGTGTACAAAAGGTTGTGGTGGATACACTATAGGCTATCTGAGAAGAGTGTGGAAATCTATATTGCACAGGCTGACTTTGGAAGCTTATGTATCGAAATATATAAGGAATTGGGAGATGAGCAACAAATGAAAGTTATATCCCTTGGTATCTAGTTTTCAGAAAGTTAAACCACTTGCAATTTAGAGTTTGTACAAAACGTTATGACCATTATACTAGAGGCTCTCTAGAAGAGTTGGGGAGTTTGTGCTTCACGAACGCAAAGTGCAATTTTGGGGCTGAAAAATTTTGTGCTTCGCGATCGCGAAGAGAAAAGGCCTAGACAGAAGATATATTTTGAGGTTTCGGCCATTTTAACACATTTAGAGTTATGGAGCTCGGATTGAAGCGATTTTTGAGGCGATTTTCACCATATGGATTGGGGTAAGTGATTCTGACTCAATTTTGGCTAAATTACACGAATCTATTGTTGTTTTTACCAATAAATTAGTGTTTTGGGTTGAAAATAGTAGAAAGATTTATAGACTTTAATTGAGGATTTGAAGGCCGAGTTGTTGTCGACTTTGAGTAATTTTGGTATTGGGGGACTCGTGGTTGAATGGAGGTTTGGATGTTGTAAGTTTTATCGGATTCCGAGACGTGGGCCCCACGGGCGATTTTTGGGCTAAATTTTGGATTTTTATGGAAAATTAGTATTTTCTTATGGAATTAATTCCAATAAATTTTATTGACTGAATTGAATTAATTGTGGCTAGATTCGAGGCATTTGGAGACCAATTCACAAGGCAAAGGCAGAGTGGAGTAAAGAATTACACGGTTTGAGGTAAGTAGCACTTCTAAACTTGGTTCTAAGGGTATGAATCTCCGAATTTGGTATGATATAAATTGTTTGGAGGTGACACACACGATAGGTGACGAGCATGTGGACGTGCACCATATAAATTGTGTCTTGAATAAATCCTGTGCAGTTGTAAGATTACTGAATCATGTTATTATCTGAACATTCTCCACGTGTTAGAGAAATTGAACTGAGGCTCCTATTAAAGATCATGTTTAGGCTACGTGCCAATTTTTTGGGACCCATGGGGTCGTGTTGCTATTGAATTACTTGTTTAAAAAATATACATTTCACACTCAGTAATATTTGTCCATTGTGAGAATATTTATGGGATCGAGTTGCGCGACGCAGCAGGCTATAATAGCTTTATACATTATTATCATATGGATCGGGGGTGCCCGCTTGCAGCAGGCCTTATAGGCTTTACTATTATATGGATCGGGGATGCCTGCCTGCAGCAGGACTTATAGGCTTTACTATTTTATGGATCGGGGTTACCCGACTGCAGCAGGCCTTATAGGCTTTATTAGTATACTGATCTGGACTGCCCGCATGCAGTAGGCCATATTGGATTTATATCATGCTTGGGATGAAGGAGCCCCTGCGGAGTCTGTACACACCCCCTAGTGAGCGTAGATGATTATATATATTCGAGATGGACTTCCCAGGGCTTGGACTTGCCTTACTTACGATGATTATATACATATATTCAGGATGGATTTTCCCAGGGCATGGACTTGCCTTACTTATTTATATTGTAATGAATTTACCTGGACATGGATCTTGTCCGTCTCATTTGCATTTGGGGATAAATTACCCCAGGGCTAGATTGGCCTTATACGGTACTGAGTGACTGACTGTCAGTCGATGTGTATATATATACAGGTTGGAATACCCCGGGGCTGGATTGGCCATAAACTGTACTAAATGACCGAATAATTTGTGACTAGTATTTACATGAGGTCTTTTTTTTACTGAGATGTCATATTCTTCATATCATGCAGTATTGATCTATTACACTTGTACTGAGTTTAACTGTTAAATTTGAAAGCATCTCTACGTTTTGTACCATTATTTATACTAGACTATACCTGCGGAGCTCATCATTGCTTTTAGCCCAGAGGTTAGTCTTGTTACTTATTGAGTTAGTTGTACTCATACTACACTCTGCACCTCGTGTGCAGATCCAGGTGCTCCCGGATACGACGGCTGTTAGAATTCGGAGTTCTTTCCGTTGGAGACTATCAAGGTAGCTGCTTGAAAACCGCATACTTGATTCCCTTCATGTTTAGTTATTGTACTGTTCTATATTTCAGGCAGTGATTTTTACCAGTCAGACTTTGTATTCATTTAGATGCTCATGTACTCAGTGACACCGGGTTTTAGGAGTGTTTATATATGTATTTGTGAATTTTCTTCCGCTGAATTTAATCATTTTATTTTTAAACATAAAAGATATGGGAGTTTATTGAGATTGTTAGCTTGCCTAGTATTGAGATAGGCGCCATCATGACAGGTGAGATTTTGGGTCGTGACAAGTTGGTATCAGAGCTTTAGATGACATAGGTCTCACGAATCATGATCAGGTTTAGTAGGGTCTTGCGGATCGGTACGGAGAAATCTGCACTTATCTTTGAGAGGCTGCCGAACCCTTAGGAAAATTTCACTTTCTTGTATTCTATCGTGCAGAATTGATTCAGCTTGAAACATAACTCTTTGAATTCTTTCCACACATTTCGTATGCGCATATGAGCACTCGGTATCAGCTGTGCATCGCCGGCTTGTGATTCTATAAACGAGGTTCAAGATGTGTATTCTGTGTTTTGGTGATGGGCCAGTCTGGAGGACTTGAGGCCAGGTTTAGACCGGGGCTTAGGCTCAGTAGCTTCAATTGTAACCTGTACATTTGGACTCATATGTCTGGTAATGTCCCTACGAGTGGAATTTGTGGCTCGATGAGCGGTGGAATGGCTTTGTGATGAGTATGATATAACTGCGGGATGTGTTAAGACGATTTGAATGTGACGAGAAGTACTTCCTTGAAATATAAAGGAAGGCCATTAGGTGCTTTATTTTCATTTTGATGTGACGTACAATCTCGAGTGTGAATGTTTTGAAATATCTTTCATGTTGTTAAATTTTGGGGCAAATTAAATTCTCCTGTGTGGTTAATGAGTTTGGACTCAGAAAGATTAAGTGATTTCATAGTAATTGTGGTTGCGAAAGGGTATAACAAGATGCCAATTTGAGACTAAACAGGTGGGTTATCTCCTGCGAAGTAATTTATGTAAGTGAGTTCCTTATGATGTGAATAAAGAGGTTTTTTTCTGCCAGCGGGGTGTATGTGTTGAGACTTGAATTTGAAATAGGTTACGAAAGTTGACTTGAGTGTTATAAGAAAGAATGCGAGATTAGCGGACGATTGAGGTGTTTTATGGTTGGTGTGTCTTGAGCTTGAGAAGAATTTTCGTTGAACTGACTGCGGTATTAAGGCAGTAATAAAGTATGGGTATTGTGAGTTATCGAGTATTTTAATCTATGGCTTTGGCCAAGTGGGGGAGCCTGCTATTGACAATTCATTTTATGGTTATGTGTTAAATGTTTTGTTTTGGTCTGAAGTATACTTGGGAATCAGTGATGACTTGTAGAGGTGGAGTTCGAGAATGACTTGAGTAAGGAAATTTATGGATACGGGTTATATTGCGCTTTATGAGTATATGAAAATCGTGGGATAAGTGAATTGTTATTTGTGAATGATGTAGTGCGCACAGAGTATGAATTTGATAGGTGGTATTAAAGTAGAGTTACTTTTTTGAGTGTTGTTGTGCTAATGGGGCACGTGTCTTTTGGCCCATTTGGGCGGTGCAATGTGGATTTGAATAAAGGGGGTGACTCTCGATAAAGTTCTAATGGATTCGAGATTAATATGTAACAATTGAGAATTTTTGGCGGATTTGTTTATGGCTAAAATCTGAGATTTAAGTTGGATGGTGTCGAGACTTGTGGCATTTTTGTATATCATTATGGATTTTATATTTCGGTATTAGGAAGGTGAATGAAACGGCCTTAGACTTAAATAAGGTATTTTCAAAGTGGGCGTTTCGGTTGTGGTATTTATAGGGGTAATTATGATGTGGTGAGACTCTACAGATGTTTTGGTGGCAATATTCTTGGGTTTTGATGAACTACGTGGTTTGGTCGAGTTAGAGGAATTTAGTTCTAATAGCTTGGTTATGTGCAGATGGATTTCAAAGCGTTCTTGATGGTTTCTACCATAGTTTGAATCGGATATTTTCTACTGGTGTGGGAAACGTGTTGTGTATTGTGATTTCCACCTGGAAGGAAGCAAGAGGAAGGTTTCTAACTAACCGAGTATATAATTTGCTAGTGACTCAGAGTTATTAATGGGATTCTTGTGCTTGTCACATGATGGCATAATAGATGTGGTGTGTTGTGCGGGATTAGGATTTACATGTACAAGGTGACAGTTCAGTCTTGAAGAGAAGGTAACGAATGTTGGATAGCATGGTCAGCTTCACATATTTAGATGAATGTTATAACTGCGCGGTAATCCCTGAGAAGGGTGCGCATTACAAAAGGCGCATTGTGTTCTGACTTTCGGATGCCATAGGTATTGTGATACTCACCTAGTTAATAGACTACTGATATACGAGTTATTGATATGGGGCATAGAGGAATTATGGAAATATTCCTAGTGGGATGATCGTACATGAAGGATATGATAGCCATGCGAGTGCAGGAGTTGTGATCAGTTACGATGGTTCATGTGTACTTATTTGATTTCTCCTGTATGATATGCTTGGATTAGAGGCCTGTGACCATGCCAGGCGCATTATGTTATTGGCACGTGAGTTGTCCCTGCGGATCCATGTACTGATACTTTTGGCACGTGAGTTGTTTGTGCGGGTCCAGATATTTATATTATTGACACGTGAGTTGTCCGTACAGGTCCAGATATTGATACTATAGCACGTGAGTTGTCCGTGCGAGTGATGTTAATGTGAGCTCTAGAAGAGTTGGTTACTGTTATTAAATTTGTGTGTCTTGGTTCTATTATATATAATGAACTTATAACATTACAGTTGTAGTGGTGCTTGTTGAACTTCCAATATGGTTCTCTTCCTTGAGACATCTCCCATATTTGGGTACACTGATTGTGCAGTGGTGGCTGGAGTTATATTGATGTGGCGTGTCTGTGGGATAGTTTTATTTAATAATATAAGGTCATTGGACCTAGAATGGGTACTATCAGGCTTGATTATGGTATATTCGAGAGGATTATGGCTCTGGTTGGGGCGAGAGAGCTCCATGGCTAGTTGATCTGATGAGTGGTTATGAGTTTTTGATTGTTTCTTTCATCATTAGCAGTGTACAAAGGTTTTGGAATGAGGTTCTGTTGAATGCGGGGTTTTAATACTTGTACTTGGTTGGTTTGGAGTAATTACTATGATTGTGATCGGGAATGGTGCTGCGAGCATATGAGTTGTGTAGTATGTAATGTGATTATATCTGGGGTTATGGCTATGGCTTGATACAGCTTGTTCAGACTTATACGGTATGTGAGATTTAGATCTTGGAAAAAATTCTGGGTGTTAGAAATTGGGCTCCAAGTTTTGGGCTAAGGTTAAATTAATGATTTTCAGTTGTGTTATGTTGTCTATCCTATATAGAATAGGGTGATGTGGGATCACCCCAGGTATATGCATGGTAAGGAGGAACAGTGATTTAAAGGTTTAGGAATAACTCTTGACACGCTCGAAGATGAATGTATCTTTAAGTGGGGAAGATTGTAATGACCCGACCGGTTGTTTTGAGCATTTACGCTCCTTTCAACTATTTGAAGTCTTGAATAACTTCCTACGAGGTATTATGACTTATGTGAATTGTCAGTTTTAGTTTTAAGGTATTTCGGAGTTAGCTTGGAAGAATAAATCTCATGTTGGAAGAATAAATTTCATGTTGGAAGCTTAAGTTAAAATAGTTGATCGGATGGTGACTTATGTTTAAACGACACCGGAATAGAGTTTTGATGATTCCAATAGCTCTGTATGGTGATTTTGGACTTAGGAGCGTATCCGAAAAATTATTTGGATGTCTGTAGTGGAATTAGGCTTGAAATGCCGAAAGTTGAATTTTTGGGAAGTTTGACCGGGGGTTTACTTTTTGATATCGAGGTCGGAATCCGATTCTGAAAATTGGAATAGCTTCGTTATGTCATTTATGACTCGTGTGAAATATTTGAAGTCATTCCGAATTGATTTGATGTATTTCGGCACAAGATATAGAATTTGAAAGTTCAAAGTTCGTTAGGCTTGAATTGAGGTGCGATTCGTGGTTTTAGCATTGTTTGATGTGATTCGAGGTTTCGACTAAGTTCGTATGATGTTTTAGGACTTATTGGTATATTTGGTTGAGGTCCCGAAGGACTCGGGTGAGTTTCGGGGTGGTTTCGGACAATTTCTAGGCCATTTTTAATTGCTGGTTTCTGCCTATAGAGGTGTGAATCACGATCGCGAACATTTGGTCGCGTTCGCGAAGAGCAAACAGCAGTTTGGGGCCTTGTGAATCGCGATCGCAGAAGCTCTTTCGCGATCGCGTAGAACAAAATCTCTGCTGCACTGACCCGACTTTGGAAGCTTATATCTCGCAATCTATAAAGAATTTGGAGATGATCCAAAAATGAAAGTTGTAGCTCTTGATGTCTAGTTATTAGAAAAGTAAACCATTTGTTATTTGGAGTTATTTACAAAAAGGTATGGTGAATAAACTATAGGCTGTCTGGGAAGATTTTGAAAATCTCTGTTGCACAAGGCTGACTTTGGAAGCTTATATCTAGCAATATATAAGGAATTTGAAGATGAGCAGCAAATGAAAGTTGTAGCCCTTGATGTGTAGTATTCAGAAAAGTAAACCATTTATCATTTGGAGTTGTGTACAGAAAGTTGTGGTGGATATACTATAGGCTATCTGAGAAGAGTGTAGAAATCTATGTTGCACAGGCTGACTTTGGAAGCTTATGTATCGAAATACATAAGGAATTGGGAGATGAGCAACAAATGAAAGTTATATCCCTTGGTGTCTAGTTTTCAGAAAGTTAAACCATTTGCAATTTGGAGTTTGTACAAAACCTTATGACCATTATACTAGAGGCTCTCTAGAAGAGTTGGGGAGTTTGTGCTTCACGAACGCGAAGTGCAATTTTGGGGCTGAAAAATTTTGTGCTTCGCGATCGCGAAGAGTAAAGGCCTGGACAGAAGATATAGTTTGAGGTTTCGGCCATTTTAACATATTTGGAGTTATGGAGCTCGGATTGAAGCGATTTTTGAGGCGATTTTCACCATATGGATTCGGGTAAGTGATTCTAACTCGATTTTGTTTAAATTACACAAATCTATTGTTGTTTTTACCAACAAATTAGTGTTTTGGGTTGAAAATAGTAGAAAATATCATAGACTTTAATTGAGGATTTGAAGGCCGAGTTGTGGTCGAATTTGAGTAATTTTTGTATGGTGGGACTCGTGGTTGAATGGGGGTTCGGATTTTGTGAGTTTTATCGGATTCCGAGATATGGGCTCTACGGGTGATTTTTGAGCTAAATTTCAGATTTTTATGAAAAATTAGTATTTTCTTATGGAATTAATTTCTATAAATTTTATTGACTGAATCGAATTAATTGTGGCTAGATTCGATGCGTTTGGAGACCAATTCACAAGGCAAAGGCATAGCGGAGTAAAGAATTACACGGTTTGAGATAAGTAGCACTTCTAAACTTCGTTCTAAGGGTATGAATCCCCGAATTTGGTATGATATAATTTGTTTGGAGGTGACACACACGATAGGTGACGAGCATGTGGACGTGCACCATATAAATTATGTCTTGAATAAATCCTGTGTAGTTGTAAGATTAATGAATCATGTTATTATCTGAACATTATCCACGTGTTAGAGAAATTGAACTGAGGCTCCTATTAAAGATCATGTTTAGGCTACGTGCCAATATTTTGGGACCCATGGGGTCGTGTTGCTGTTGAATTAATTGTTCAAAAAATATATATTTCACACTCAGTAATATTTGTCCATTGTGAGAATATTTATGGGATCGAGTTGCACGACGCAATAGGCCATAATGGCTTTATACATTATTATTATATGGATCGGGGCTGCCCGCCTGCAGCAGGCCTTATAGGCTTTACTATTATATGGATCGGGGCTGTCTGCCTGCAGCAGGCCAGGCCTTATAGGCTTTACTATTTTATGGATTGGGGTTGCCCGTCTGCAGCAGGCCTTATAGGCTTTATTATTATACGGATCGGGACTGCCCGCTTGCAGTAGGCCATATTATCTTTATATCATACTTGGACTGAAGGATCCCCTTCGGAGTCTGTACACTCCCCAAGTGAGCATAGATGATTATATATATTCGGGATGGACTTCCCAGAGCATGGGCTTGCCTTACTTACGATGATTATATATATATTCGGGATGAATTTTTTCAAGGCATGGACTTGCCTTACTTATTTATATTGTAATGAATTTACCTGGACATGAATCTTGTCCGTCTTATTTGCATTTGGGGATAAATTACCCCAGGGCTGGATTGGCCTTATACGGTACTGAGTGACTGACTGTCAGTCGATGTGTATATATATACGGGTTGGAACACCCGTGGAAAGGATTGGCCATAAACTGTACTGAGTGATCGAATAACTTGTGACCAGTATTTACATGAGGTCTTTTTTTTTTTACTGAGATGTCATATTCTTCATATCATGCGGTATTGATCTATTTCACTTGTACTGAGTTTAACTGTTAAATTTGAAAGCATGTCTACATTTTGTACCATTATTTATACTGAACTGTACCTGCGGAGCTCGTCATTACTTTCAGCCCAGAGGTTAGTCTTGTTACTTATTGAGTTAGTTGTACTCATACTACACTCTACATCTCGTGTGCAGATCCAGGTGCTCCCGGATACGATGGCTGTTAGAATTCGGAGTTCTTTCCGTTGGAGACTATCAAGGTAGCTGCTTGAAGACCGCAGACTTGATTCTCTTCATGTTTACTTATTGTTCTGTTCTATATTTCAGACAGTGATTTTTACCAGTCAGATTTTGTATTCATTTAGATGCTCATGTACTCAGTGACATCGGGTTTTGGGAGTGTTTATATATGTTTTTGTAAATTTTCTTTCCCTGAATTTAATCATTTTGTTTTTAAACATAAACGATATGGGAGTTTATTGAGATTGTTGGCTTGCCTAGTATTGAGATAGGCGTCATCACGGCAGGTGAGATTTTGGGTCGTGACAAAACATGAATGCTAACGGATGGATTGAAGATGATTTCTATCCATGGTTTAGGATGAACCTGCCCAGATCGTACATTAAGCACGATGATCTGGTAAATTCACTTTTTTTGTTTTTCTAGTTTACATGATATGATTTTTTACCCTATCTTTCCATTATGCTTTTGCAGTTTCTTTCAAAGAGTATTTGTGACTATCTTCCTCCTATTCGGTTAAAACAATACTTTGATATAATGGGAAGGAGTGGACTGTGTCTCTAACAGGTGTTGTTCGAAGAAGACTTGTTAAGGGGTGGAAACAATTTATTGTCGACAATAATTTGAAGAAAGGGAGTGTTCTTCTTTTTGAACTTGTTGAGGCTACATCAAGGGCGGTGATATTCGTTGTTGAAGTGCTAGGAACATCTAATGCTTAGCTTTTTCGATTTTTTCATTAAGGTCATATAGTGATTGTGTTCTACCCTTGTCATTAAAATGTTTATGGATTAATATGATTTTTTTTATAATATTGTCTGTTATTTTTCCTTGTATTATTGTTATACTTATTTATTTTAAGAAGACTGGAAATATTGTCTATGATTTTTCCTTGTTATATTTTTTTCATGTTTATGGAAATTATTTTATACATTTGGTACAAGGAAAAAAATGACTAAAACCTAAACTACTAGGAAGAAGACTGGAAATTACAAGTCCCCCTCTTCTTTTGGATATAATAGAACCCAGTACAAGACTGTGAAGCATTAAAAAACTATTGAAAATCGAAATTAATTTGGTCATAGAGAATGAAAAAGTAATCACGAATAATGAAAAATTGTATTAATTAGTGATTCAAAGTTTTGGAGACCGAAATATTAAATACAATTCAATCACCTAGACTCTTCGGATGAAAACAAACTAATAAGGGAAAGAACAATTTTGAGAAAAACATTGTTGCAGCCAGATTTCGAACCTTGGAACCATATGAAAGGAAAGGAACTTTGAGAGTTGATCAACCAAAGGGTCTATCGGCATTTATAGTTGGAATCAATATTATAAATACTTTAATACCTTTATTAGTGAGTTGATAAAAAAAGAGAATGTCGCTACTTTTTTCGAACCCAGGGATCAAAGGTTAAGGGAAACACTTGGCAAATGCTTTCTTCATCGCAAAGGTTAAGTATTATGAACTTCAAGATTGTTTCTTCATCGCTAATAACTTCTTAATCTTTATCGCTACATTAAGATCGTGCATCATTTTAGAGTTCAACACGACAAAATTTTGGCATCGAGCAAATGCTTTCTGCACTCTCTTTATTAGAATAATTTTATTTCAAGTATTGAAGTTAGAATACAACGCAACTAATCCAAAGCCATGGGGAGAGATAGCAATAATTATGTAGTAGCTAATATGCCAGCCATAAGGCATAAACGTTGGAGAATTCATTTTGATTGAAATGTTAAAACAAACTAAGAAATGCATAAGTTTTATAAATCATTAAACCACAAACTTTATGCAAAACAAGCAAAATATTTTCAAAAATAAAAAGTCCTGGACCAAATAAAATAACAATGCATTAGGCCTATTGAGAACTCCAAGTTTTAGAAATAGTCTTTATCAAATATTATAGTTTCAAGTCTGGTTTGGAATTGAGATCAAACAAGCTTGATTGCGATTGCGTAGCGTCAATTTGCTGCAATTAAAATCAAACAAACACTATAAGAAAAGATAATAAGTAATAAATCTAATGTAGTTGCAAAATTATACCTCATTCACACCTAGGGAACCATCATGCTCAATGTTTGTACCTCTTCCTTGCCCATTACCCCTACCCCTGCGTCCACCACTTCTACTGCCACCTCTACCACCACGATTGCCACTACCACTGCCACCAATCCTGCCACCACCCCTGTCACCCCCTCTAACACCAGTTCTTCCGCCATTACTAGCTCCAAATAAACCACGCGGTTTTGAACTTGTAAAGTAGTATTCAATTCTTCCTCTATATCGATTCAAATGTGGCCTGCTACGTGAACGAGTGTACTGGGGATCTCGTAGAGTTGTATCTTAAATTTCATCTGAGTCATCCTGGTCGGGGTTTGGCACGATCATTTCGTCGTCCCAGTTTTGAAGATCATTCACTATCATCTTCAATTTATGCTTAACATATTGAACCTTCACGCTAGTGCCCAGTGCTATATCACAAGCCATGTCAAAATACTTCAACATGCTCATGTATGTCTTGTACTCAGGAGTCATGTTTGGTTAACCAACTTGATGGAACTGATCCAAGTGTGGCCTAATAACATCGCTTTTCCACCTTGTCAGTATATACCTTTCATCAATTTTATCAATCTTCTTGTACGACAAGATCTTGAGTATATGGAAATAAAGTATCCCTCTAGACTTGAACCATTTGTAGCTGCAACTAAAATAATCACCGATAGGTATATATTCAACAGTGTACTCTCCTAGATTTTCACCATTTTTTTGTACAACTGAATAATCACTAACGATGAATTTCTCAACACCAGGGACAACTTGATGATCGTCGGGGCTGCTGACTTCACAATGATACAATTTCCTTAGCTGTGTCTTGAAACATTCATACACTGTATGCGTATAACACTAAATTACCTTCTCCTCCCACTTGAACAATGACTCACACACAATTTGAAAGCCCTTTGACATGTATTCCGCTTCCAACTCTTTCACATGCTTAGCTCTTATAGCTAGCTCATATTGGTGAACAAACATGCTAAGAGTGCTTTGACGGGTAATATATCCATCAAAGAACTCATGCATCCCCTCACTTCTTTGCGTAGATAGCATACCAGCCCAAAAATACACATCAAGGTACATAGGAACCTATTTTTCCTTCTTAGAGTAAAGCTTGTTGAACCAATTCCTTGTATGCAAATTATACTTTGCAATATATTCTATCCATTTTCTCTCAAAAACTTCAACAGTAATGCTATAAAGGACCATGGATTTAAATTCTCCACGTGTAATTTTAGAAGGACGAACACTACTTAAGTAAAGAGGAAACTTTGAAAATATATGTCAAATACAATACTCTATGTATTGTATGTGGCATCACTTCAGCAATGGTTGGCTTAATACTCGGACATTGGTCAGTTATGATCGCATCTGGATGAAAATTTCTCATGGCCTCAAGCCAAGTTCTAAAAACCATTTATAACTATCGATATCTTCATGAGACATGAGAGCACCTCCGAGTAAGATGGATTGTCTATGGTGATTGATGCCAATAAATGTAGCACATGGCATATTATATCGATTCACAAGGTACGTCGTATCAAAGCATATCACATCATGGAATTGCTCATACGCCGCCTTACAGTGTGAATGCACCCATACCACATTTCGCAGCCTGGCAATATTATCAACGTCTATTGAATAGAAAAACTCTCTATCCTTTACCTGCATTTCACGAAATTAGTTGAGCAATGACTGTGCATCCCCTTCTTGCATTTCAAAATTCCTACTCTTTAAAATAAAATTTCTATAATCTTTTGGACTACAACCCAAATTTTACGGTCCACCACGTTAAATCTCCGCAAGTCTAATATTCTTGGAGGGTCTAATACTAGATCAATCGTGAGCTACAAGATTCCTCTTCAAAGAATCACAAACGGACATATGTCCAGCCATCAGGCGCGATATGAAAGGGAGAAAATCATGATTATGATCGTGAATGGCCTTAGAGATGCGCCAACAACCAGAATCATCTAAAACATCAGTGAGCCTAGCTTTACAATTGTTACTCTTGGTGGTAAACTTGATTTTGCGAATCCTATCCCTATTACAATAGTAAGTTATGTACCTGGCAGTGTCACCACCCTTCTTGTTGGAATTTCTTTTGACAACGGAGAATCCTTTCAATCGTGCATGTTCTTTGTAGAATGCAAACAAAGAATCTTTATCTCTATATTGCATTCCGAAGATTGGATCTAGAACCACATCATCTTCAGTGAAATCATTCTCCATTTCCTGATCAACATCATATAACTCTAACTCATTTCCTAAAAACTGCTCCTCATCATCGTCAGCTTCTCCATAATATTCTCCATTGGGTTCTTCATCATCATCATCTAAGTGCACAACATTGTTGAAACTACCGTGAGAATGAACATCGACTCATTCGTATTCATTCAACAAACTGTCGTCCGATGTCATCCCTAAAGATCTGTACAACTCATCCCTAACTCGATCAAACCTATTATCTTGGTTCATATTTATAGTTGTTGTATTTGTGTTATATTCATTTGGTTTTATATTTTCTTACACCGCCAAATTTTCTTGGTTTGAATCCATTTTTAGATAACGAGGAAGTGTCCACTTTGACTTGGTTTGATAAGGAGAAAGTATTGATACTACTAAATCTGGTGAATTTAAATTTTCTTCCTCCTACTAAATCATATACCATTTTTTTTAAGGAAATACAATAATTTGCTATACACATAAAATACAATGGAAATACAATATGATGTAAAGACTTTTCAGCTTTCTCCGTAAATGAACATAGATGATTTCACGCGGCTCAATGCTTGGGAATAGGAAGAGTCTCTCCATATTTAATTTTCTGTTTTGGAGTAAAAATTATAGGGCTAAATAATTAGGAGGTCGTCGAAGTAATTTCACCCGTGTGGCCATAGTTGGGCCACATTAGTGTGGTCGTTTAGCCCTACAATTTCCATCTTAATTATTAGGGTTGCCGTTTAAAATCAAAGCACTTCTTCCACTTTTGCTTTTATTATTGTCGTTTTCTACTTCCTTTTTCTCTTCAGTTTGTTTCTTTTGTTGGTTTTGGTGGGAATATATGCTTTATTTATGATGTTATCCGAAATAATTGGATCTCCAATCCATCTCACTACGCGAGTCAACCTAGTAAGTCAACAACTCGAAAAGATCATGGGGAATTCAATTTTTATATTATACACAGTATTCAAGAAACTCTCTTGCTTAGTTTAACTAATAAGAGCTATTAAAATACTAGTAACGCTCACAATAATGAAATTCATTGATTAAAAACTGATCATTGTATGATTACATTATTAGTGACTCTCTTGACTTTTGAAGATTCGGCGTTGATGCTACCGCATATAGCCGAATAATAAAGTAAGAAAAGGGGCAAGGTTCCTTTTTATTTATTTGCTTTGTATTTTGTAGAAATATGTGTCCCAAATTATAATACACGCTGTATCCCAAATACTATCACATTATAATTTGTTTGTTTAGGGTGGAATTGAGAATTGGATAAATTTTGTTTTCAATGAATTCATTTTTCTTACTCCATGTACTGTTAAGTGTTATTAGCAATATTGTTGTAAATCTAACATGTATAGGGTTCAAAAATTTATATAGGTTAAAATTGTCTTGCACGTGTATATATTCACTTATGTACTCTATTGCTTTTAAATCCTAACAACAAAAGGATATATTCTATAGCATATTGCAAGCAATTCATAACACAAACATCTCAAGTTTCAAATTTGTACTTTTTAATTCTATTTTGACGAAATAATTTGTTACGTTTTTTAAAAATAGAAACAAAAAGGAAGAAGAAAAGAAAAGGAAAAAAGGAAAAGAGAGGAAGTAGCCTAGTTTCATGTCCTATCCAAAATAAGTACCCGAAGAGGTGGAGAGAAATGAAGAAAAGCATATTCTGTTGCGGAAGCCGAATATACAAAGAGTGATTAAATTACAACTACTATATCTAAAGGTAGCTAATAAATTGTAAATGAGACAATAATAAAAAGAACACCAAAAATTAACGAGGTTCGGCAAAATTTAATTTTTGCCTAGTCCTCGGACACAATCAACTCAAACTTTATTTCACTCCAAAAATACAAGTGAAATACTAGAAGAGAAAAAGAAGATTCAAATGTCTTAGGAGATAAGAAGGCAGGTGAGATATTTTCAAATGAACAAAATATAACGACCCGACCGGTCGTTTTGAGCCCTAGCACGTCGTTCAACAGTTTGAGGCCATGATTAGTTTCACTTCAGATATTATGACTTGTACGCGTAGTCGGAATTGAGATTTAGGGAGTTCAGAGTTGATTTGGAAAGAAAAATTTCATTTCGGAAGCATTAAGTTGGAAGAATTGACTAAGGTTAGGTTTTTGAGTAAACGATCTCGGAATCAGGATTTAAAGGTTCCAACAGGTTCGTATGATGATTTCGGACTTGGGCGTATGTCCGGATCGGGTTTTGGATGACCCGAGAGCATTTTGGCGCCTATTTTGGAGGTTGGCATTTTGGAAGAATTTCATAAATTTGGATTGAAGTGGATTTCAATGTTATAAATGTTCGTTTGGGATTCCGAGTCTGGGAATAGCTCCGTATGGTGATTTTGGTATTGGAACGCGTCCGGAAGTGGATTCGGAGGTCCGTAGGTCATTTTGGAGTCATTTGGCTAAAACTAAAAATTTGAAGGCTTTTGAGAAGTTTGACCGGAAGTGGAATTTTTAATATCGGGGTCAGAATCTGATTTCGAAAGTTGGAGTAGGTCCATAACGTCAAATGTGACTTGTGTGCAGAATTTGAGGACAATCGGACAAGATTTGATAGGTTTCAACATCGATTGTAGAAGTTGAAGTTTCAAAGTTCGTTAAGTTTGAATTGGGATGCGATTCATGATTTCGATATTGTTTGATGTGATTTGAGGTCTCGAGCAAGTTTGTGTTATGTTATGGGACTGGTTGGTATGATTGGACGGGGTCCCGGGGGCCTCGGGTGTATTTCGGGGTAGTTTCGGATCATTTGGAGCTGCTTGGGAACTGTTGTTGCAGGTGTCTTGTGTCCTTCTTCGCGAATGCGGTGAAGAACTTGAGGAACCTACGCGAACGTGAGTGGGGAGTCGCAAACACGTAGAAGGAAATGAGGACTGGGCCTGAGGATGTTTGGCCTACGCAAACGCGATGCTGGGTATGCGAACGTGAAGCAGTGAGGGCGAAAAGCTTCGCGAACGCGTCGTGAGGAACGCGAATGCGAAGGAGGTTTTCGGGGCCTGAGTTGGCTGAGCTTCGCGAACGTGAAGGGGTTGCCGTGTTCGCGAAGAAGGAGTCAGACTGGGCAGTGAGATGTTTTAAAACGGGATTTTTGGCCATTTTCACTTCATTTTCTCCATGGGAGCCGATCTTGGGGGCGATGTTGGAGCTCCATCTTCAACATCTATATCAAGGTAAGTGATTCCCACCTATTGTAAGTTAAATACATGGTTTATATATGGATTTAGACATGGAAATTTGTAAAAATTTTGGGGTTTTGGTAGGAAACCTAAAAATTGGTATTCTTGGATTTTGATAACGAATTTGGGCATGGAATGGAGAATAAATTATATATTTGAGTTCGTGGGGTTATGGGTAAAGTTTATCTTCAAAAAAATATTGAAATCCGGGCACGTGGGCTCGAGGGCGATTTTATCGACTTTTCGAGCGGAGTGGAAAATTGTTGTAAATTGAATTGTTATGAGTATTAGAGTATATTTTCATTGGTTTTCACATTATCTAGCTAGTTTGGAGCGTTGGACATCGGTTTGAGGTGCTAGAGTGGCGTTGGAGCCTGTTATGGGACTTCGGAGCGAGGTAAGTCTCCTTTCTAACCTTGTAAGAGGGAATTTACCTCATAGGTGGAATAAATCAATATGTGCTCCTATTTCTGGGGGCTACGTACGCACGAGGTGATGAGAGTACGTGCGTAGCTACTATTATGCTTATGTCCGGGTAGTCTAGGTCCCAAATTATGTTATATTTGCGATGCTTGCATCCTACTTGATAATTAAACCGTTTAAAACATATTAGAACTTGATAAAGGAAATTTCAAAAGGTTAAACTTCACCTACTTGGGTTTCGGACGGGTCACTTGACCGTTAATGAGAATTGATATTTACTTAAACATCAAACCTAAATAAATCCTTAATTTAGTAGTTTGAATATGTTTATCTTTTGTGGAACGGGCCGAACGCCTTGGCAGATTAAATAGATGCATCTATGGTTCGCGTCATTCGACCCTCTAGCAGTGCACAGTTTAAATATTTGTTGGATCGGGTCGTACGACCTCGACATAATTTGCGCATGACTTAATTGATTGTTTGAAATTATTGATAATTGATATGGCCTCATTGACTGGAGATATAAATTGTTAAAAGATGAAAATAAATTTGGAAATCTCCTATTAACAAGAGAATTATTTACCTGCCTCACGTTATTGTGTTTACCGTTGCCTCATAAAATCCATAATTTATCATATCATCGGTGTATTAATTATAGCCCATAGTAAGTATCTGAGTCGACCCCTCGTCACTACTTCTTCGAGGTTAGGCGGGATACTTACTGGGTACGCGTTGATTTACGTACTCATACTATACTTGCTGCATATTTTGTGTAGGTACACATATGTTTAGCGGCCTTGTGGGCGCAGAGGCGCAATTATGGCGGGGACTTAGGTGAGCTGCATTCTATACGACGCCACGCGGCCAACAGAGTCTCCTTCAGAGTATTGTATTTTCTTTCTTGTCCAAATTGTATTCCGGACAGTTATTGTATTTTATTTTAAATTTCTAGAAAAGGCTCATGCACTTGTTACACCAAGTTCTGGGATGATTATGGGATGTTCAGTATTGAAATTGGAAAAACATTGTTATTTATTCTGTAAGTTCATCTTTTACTAGATAAATTGAGATAAATTTATGATTTTAAAAAAATATTAAAATGAGAATTTAACTAACTATTTAGTGTTTGTTTGCGTGACAGTGGTGTCCGGCGCCATCACGACCTTTAACGGATTTTGGGTCATGACAACATGGTATCAGAGCACTAGGTTCACGTAAGTCTCACGAGTCATGAGCAAGTCTAGTAGAGTCTTGCGGATTGGTACGGAGATGTCTGTACTTATCTTCGAGAGGCTACAGGGCTGTTTGGAGCACTTCCCTTCTTGATTCCTCATCGTGCGATTTGATTCCTGTGAGGCTTATGCCTTCATTTCTTTCCCATTCAATCTTATGCGACGTGAAACGCTTGCTTTCGATCGAGAATTGAGGAATTGTAATGGTACTACAGATGTAGTGCGGGATGTTTCTCCCTGCGTAGTTGATTGGGCTATTGTCGTCTCCTGGTGGAAGGATATTCTGTCATTTCAGCTCAGTAGTTGTACTTCTAAGAGCTTTGAGTCTATGCACATGTTGCTATGATGCTCATGAGTTGTTATCGCTCATTATTGAGGTGAGGGTATGATGCTTGCCTATGTCTCAGGGCAGTGAATGACTTGAAAGGGGGATTACTCAGTGCATGATTAAGAGATTCGGTATTTTACTTCCGACGAAGAATAGGCAATCGAACTAAGAATGTTCAGACTTGGGTTGATAGAGTAGCTGGACTCGATATTTTAGAGCGTGGTGGAATCTTCACCTGTGATATGGCGTCATCATCCTTGATTTGGTAAAATGTGTTAAGTTCGCCGGTGTTATGGTTTCCTTCAATTCTCCTTGGGGCAGAGTATTATAAATGGTGTCGGGAAAGCAGTTGTCAAAAATCGCAGTGTGTAGTGGTTCAGAATCAAATCGGTAATCCTAATGTTGATGGCTCAAGGAAGATGATCTTCGGGGAGGTTTAGAGTTAGCGGTGATCTGTTGGTTCGGGTGCTACAGAGATGAATTTTAAGTTAAGGAAACAACTGGGCAGCAAAGGATGAGGAAGGACATGTGGGAGGTGGCATGCGGTAGTTAAACTTCTAGAAGGCTAAGTGTAAGGAAACAGAAGTCGAGTAGTTGCTTAAAGGAGTGAGTTTGACCAAAGTGGGAAAGTGACAGAGTAGCATATGGGTTCTGTGTTAGGATAGCTACACGCCTTGAGGAAAGTTTAGAGTGATTTGGGAATTATGGTGGACGGTGACTGGGTCTACGGACTCAATTTGGAATACTATCTATTAGGCGGCGGGAGATTTAATGCGATAGAGATGAGTTGCTTGATATGAAGAAGGATACAACATGACTCTAGATTGGAATATATTATCGCATCTTTAGTTGATGTCCATGAGGAGTGAATGGACTTGTACAACTGGTGAATGAGCATGGGCTCAGGATGGGTTACTCATTTCGTAGTAATTATACCCAGTGCAGCGATGTTGGAATATGTCGGCATGTAATTTCTATAGGTGGGATATCTCCTATGAGCAGGTTAGCGATTGCGTGGTGTTGATTGGGGATTTTACAAAAAATTCTACTAGATATCCAGTAAGAGGTCGGATATGCAAATGTGGCTAGTAATTCAGAGTGTTCATGAAAGGTTTAACAGAAAGATTTCGAGGAATTTGGCGGGTTGATTATGCAAGATCATGTCAACGATGAAGAAAGAATCTTGGTGGGTTCCAGGTTTATGAAATGGTAGCTTCAAGCTAAGTGGAAGAGCCTCACCGCCTACAGTTGGATTGCATGGTCGTCTATTGGTAAGATTTCTGGTTATCGACACATTGATGGGTTATTACGACTAAGGAAAGAGAACATCAGTGGTAATTTGAGCAAGCGATTTGAGGAATGTGTTCTATAGTTGGCCTTATTGATTCATGCTCAAGCTTTGGGAAGACTCGGGATTTATGCTTCGTAAAGAGGTGAGTTACAAGGAAGATGATTCGGCCAGGTGCTTCTTTGAGAGTGTGCTCATATGCTAGAAGAGCCTTGAAGTTGATTATATTCGGGACCAAGTCAGAGTGGGTAACTCTCAATAACGGTCCTAGTGGATTCAAAAGTTAAGGTGTGGTGCCTAAGGATTTCAAGTCCATAGTATGGTTGAATATCGAGATTTTGCAGCGGATTATGATAAAGGAGCTTGGAGTGTTCCGTGTTTTCTTTGGTCTACGGGGTATCATGAGAGGAAGGGTAGCATGTAACTTTGGATTTATAGAAGAATCATTAGAATAGGTATATTAGTTGAAGATGCGATTATGCGCACAGGGAGGGTATGAAATGGTTCGTGGGTTTTGAGACAATGTGGTCTCGTGAAATGGGGGCACTTGGGATGAGTGCGGATTAAGTTCGTTATATTGGTAAAAGGGCTGTTGTTATTTCTAAGGAAGATCCAGAGTAAATTAGGAGAAGTCGGGTTTGGTTAGCAATGGTTGAATTGGCATGATGATGGCAATGATCAGCTCTTTCAGCATGTTGAGTTGTGCATGTGATTTTTGGTGGTACGTGCGAGGTTTGACGGCCGCCGTAATTGATTTTATTTGGGGGCATTCGAGAATTATGGCATGTTGTGTGCAGACGGATCCCGGAAGGATTATGGTGGTTTAAACCACCACTCAAGGTTTGTATTTTTTGTGGTCATGGGAATTTGGCTGTGTGTTGCAATGGTTCTCTTGAAATGAGCTAGGTAAATTGTTTCTATATGATGAAGTATTTACCCTATTAGTGGTTCCGGAGTTATGATGAAAAATTTTGTGCTCTTGCACATTGGCATGATTAAGTGCAGTGATTAGCATGGGATTTGGAAGTTGAGGATCAAGGTTGTGGCTCTGTGTTGGTAAGAATGTCACGCGCTCGGATGAGCGAGGGAGGAACCAGATGGTTGGAACCAGCTGGTATTGTCTTTAGCGTCACCTGAGATCGGTGTCTTATGTAAGAGGCTTGAGTTCTGATTTGCGGATTTTTGATTTGTTTCACGGTGTTAGTGTGGCCAGTGGGATTATAGAAGTTTGTTCCGAATTTGACGGCCGTTCTTGTATGTTAAAAAAGGGGGGGCTATTATGGACCCTTGAAAGGTTATTAGCCTAGTACGGTGCGATCAGAATCAGCTTGAGGTCTGTGGATGGATTTAAATGTGAATAAGGGCTCTATGTCAGGACAAATCTGTTCATCTCAGCATAGCGCTCCTTATGGAGGAGTATTCGGGCATGGGATGTTATTTCGTCATCGGCTATTTCATGTAATACTGTATTGTGCCGTGTGAGTTGTGAAACGGGTTGATGATTTCATATGAGTTGAGGTTCTGCGTAGCGATGGAGTTATGTAAGCAGGATGGCTCTCGAGTGTTAGATCATATATCGCACCTTAGTTGTGCTTGAGTTTTGTAGCGTATGGCGCTATCTGTCTCCCCAGGGATGGTATTATGCACTTGGCGTGTTTGTGGCCGATATTCGGGTATTTCGCAGGTATGAGCATTTTAGCTCGGTAACTAATTCCTTACAGGTTATTATGTGTGAATCAGGTGGCATGCCGCCACGGGTATGTTGTTTGGATCGGGTTGCACGCCGCAACAGTGTGATGTTGAGTACAGTCCCCTATGTCTATTTTCATGTGTTTTGTTTTCCATTTTCTGAGGAAGGTTCGTAATACCTTTTCGGTTGTCTAGTTAGTTACATGGGTTGAGTAGTTCTTTCCAGAGTTCGTTTTCCTTATGTATCGCATTCAAGTTTGTAGTTTGTCGGCACATTGTGGCATCATATGATATTTTTGACAGAGTCTGAGGTGGCTTATTGCCTGGGCAACTTATGTTGAGGGAGAGCTTATGCTAGGGGAGACGGGATTATTGGACCTGGGGTCAATGTGATCAGATCGGTATGAGGCATAGTTAAAGAGTAAATATCGGTATTCAGTCCAGAATGAGGTAATGGTTCTTGTTAAGGGGAGAAACTCAATGAATGGTTGACTCGGCAGTTAGTTGTAAATTTCTACGCATCGTTTCCGCTGCTGCAGCATTTCAAGAGTTGGAGCAGGACATGTGTGTGGCATGAGGTGTGTTGTGGACATCAGGTTCGTGGAATTTCGGCTATTGTTATCAGAGGATGTTATTATGGTCGTGTGAATAATGCGGTGCATAGTGAATTCAGCAAAGGTATGCAGTCATGTTTTAATTGATACAGTGATCGTATGTTGGAAATAGGCCTAGCAGAAGATTCCGGATGTTGGAATTTGGCTCTAAGGCTAGTTTGACTAAACAAAAGGGGAATCCACAGATTTACTCGAGCCAGTGTGCTCAACTCAGTTGTGGTAGCACGAGTAGGTGCACTAGGTGCTAATCAGTAATTTCGGACAACTCCAGCGCAGTTCTTACCACGTTCGAGGACGAACGTATGTTTAAGTGGGACAGAATGTAATGACCCGAACGGTCGTTTTGAGCCCTAGCACGCCGTTCAGCAGTTTGAGGCCATGAGTAGCTTCACTTCAGGTATTATGACTTGTACGCGTAGTCGGAATTGAGATTCAGGGAGTTCAGAGTTGATTTGGAAAGAAAATTTTTATTTCGGAAGCTTTAAGTTGTAAGAATTGACTAAGGTTGGGTTTTTGAGTAAACGATCTAGGAATTGGGATTTGAAGGTTCCAGCATATCCGTATGATGATTTCAGACTTGGGCGTATGTCCGGGTCGGATTTTGGATAACCCGTGAGCGTTTCGGCGCCTATTATGGAGGTTGGCATTTTGGAAGAATTTCATAAATTTGGGTTGAAGTGCATTTCAATGTTATCAATATCCTTTTGGGATTCCGAGTCTAGGAATAGCTCCGTGTGGTGATTCTGGTATTGGGAGCGCATCCGGAAGTGGATTCGGAGGTTCGTAGGTCATTTTGGAGTCATTTGGCTAAAGCTAGAAATTTGAAGGCTTTTGAGAAGTTTGACCGGAAGTGGACTTTTTGATATCGGGGTCGGAATCTGATTCCTGAAGTTGGAGTAGGTCCGTAATATCAATTGTGACTTGTGTGAAAAATTTGAGGACAATCGGACGTGATTTGATAGGTTTCGGCATCGATTGTAGAAGTTGAAATTTCAAAGTTCATTAAGTTTTAATTGGGGTGTGATTCATGATTTCGATGTTGTTTGATGTGATTTGAGGTCTCGAGCAAGTTTGTGTTATGTTATGGTACTGGTTGGTATGATTCGGCGTGGTCCCGGGGGGCTCGGGTGTGTTTCGGGGTGGTTTTGGATCATTTGGAGCTGCTTGGGAATTGCTGTTGCTGGTGTCTGGTGTCCTTCTTCGTGAACGCGAAGGAAGTCCCGCGTTCGTGAAGAGGAAATTGTGGGGCTGTTGAGATTGGCCTTCGCGAACGCGAAGGTTGAGATGCAAACGCGGTGAAGAACTTGAGGAACCTACACGAACGTGAGTGGGGAGTCGCGAACGCGTAGAAGGAAATGAGGACTGGGCCTGGGGATGTTTGGCCTACGCGAACGCGAGGCTGGGTATGCAAACGCGAAGCAGTGAGGGCGGAAATCTTCGCGAATGCGTCGTGAGGAACGCGAACGCGAACGCGAAGGAGGTTTTCGGGGCCTGGGTTGGCTGAGCTTCGCGAACGCGAAGGGGTTGCCGCGGTCGCGAAGAAGGAGTCGGACTGGGCAGTGAGATGTTTTAAAACGGGATTTTTGGCCATTTGCACTTCATTTTCTCCATGGGAGCCGGTCTTGGGGCGATTTTGGAGCTCCATCTTCATCATCTATGTCAAGGTAAGTGATTCCCACCTATTGCAAGTTAAATACTTGGTTTATATATGGATTTAGACATGAAAATTTATAGAATTTGTGGGGTTTTGGTAGGAAACCTAGAAATTGGTATTCTTGGATTTTGATCACGAATTTGGGCATGGAATGGAGAATAAATTATATATTTGAGTTTGTGGGGTTATTTATCTTCAAAAACAATTTCGGAATCCGGGCACGTGGGCCCGAGGGTGATTTTATCGACTTTTCGAGCGGAGTGGGGAATTGTTATAAATTGAATTGTTATGAGTATTAGAGTATATTTTCATTGGTTTTCACATTGTCTGGCTAGTTTGGAGCGTTGGACATCGGTTTGAGGTGCTAGAGTGGCGTTGGAGCCGGTTATGGGACTTCGGAGCGAGGTAAATCTCCTTTCTAACCATGTAAGAGAGAATTTACCTCATAGGTGAAATAAATCAATATGTGCTCCTATTTGTGGGGGCTACGTATGCACGAGGTGATGAGAGTCCATGCGTAGCTACTATTATGCTTATGTCCGGGTAGTCTCAGACCCAAATTGCGTTATATTTGCGATGCTTGCATCCTACTTGATAATTTAACCATTTAAAACATATTGGAACTTGATAAAGGAAATTTCAAAAGGTTAAACTTCACCTACTTGGGTTTCGGACGGGTCACTTGACCGTTAATGAGAATTGATATTTCCTTGAACATCAAACCTAAATAAATCCTTAATTTAGTGGTTTGAATGTGTTTATCTTTTGTGGAACGGGCCGAACGCCTCGGCAGATTAAATAGATTCATCTATGGTTCGCGCCATTCGACCCTCTAGCAGTGCACAATTTAAATATTTGTTGGATCGGGTCGTACGACCTCGGCATGAGTTGCGCATGACTTAATTTTATTGTTTGGAATTATTGATAATTGATATGGCCTCATTGGCCGGAGATATAAATTATTAAAAGATGAAAATGAATTTGGAAATCCCCTATTAACAAGAGAATTATTTACATACCTCACATTATTGTGTTTACCGTTGCCTCATAAAATTCATAATTTATCATATCATTGGTGTATTAATTATTGCCCATAGTAAGTATCCGAGTCGACCCCTCGTCACTACTTCTTCGAAGTTAGGCGGGATACTTACTAGGTACACGTTGATTTACGTACTCATACTACACTTGCTACACATTTTTGTGTAGGTACACATATGTTTAGCGGCCTTGTGGGTGCAGAGGCGCGATTATGGCGGGGACTTAGATGAGCTGCATTCTATACGACGCACCGCGGCTAGCAGAGTCTCCTTCAGAGTATTGTATTTTCTTTCCTGTCCAAATTGTATTCCAGACAGTTATTGTATTTTATTTTAAATTTCTAGAAAAGGCTCATGCACTTGTGACACCGGGTTCTGGGATGATTATAGGATGTTCAGTATTGAAATTGGAAAAACATTGTTATTTATTCTGTAAGTTCATTTTAACTAGATAAATTGAGGTAAATTTACGATTTCAAAAAAAATATTAAAATGAGAATTTAACTATCTATTTAGTGTTGGCTTGCCTGACAGTGATGTCCGGCGCCATCACGACCTTTAATGGATTTTGGGTCGTGACACAAAACCCTTGCTGTTTATAGAAGGGAAATGGCCTTAATAATGTCATACATGAGATCATATTAAGTGTGATCATGCAATGTAAATGTCACGACCTAAACCGATGGGCCGCGACGAGCACCCGGTACCTTACTCAACCGAGTACCAACGTAACGTATCTTTCGTATCATACTATCATAGATAATTGAGCCGAAGAGGCTATCGTGATATAAGTAGAACAAAACATTAGGAAATACTCAATATAGGATGACCCAACTTGATATACCGACGTATACATATTACATACTGGCCTATAAGGCCATACCAGTATCCATATACATGACATCTGTCTACAAGTCTCTAAGAGTACATAAATATCATAAAGGTCGGGACAGAGCCCCGCCATACCAAACAATACATATTCAAATCATACTGACCAAATTGGCAACTCCGAAGAAAGTGGAGTGCACAAACACCTTTTGCTGAGCTGATAGCCTACTAGGAGAACTCTCAACCTATCTATCAGGACCTGCGGCCATGAAACGCAGCATCCCCAGGCAAAAGAGACGTCAGTACAATTAAGTACCGAGTATGTAAGGCATGATAGTAGTATATAAAAGACATAAAAGAAACATGGAGTAAAGAACTCAACCTGAAATTATGAATAACTCTGTGAATCATGAAAATTTATAATGTCATGCATGTGCGTATAAATGCCATACCATACATAGGTATATGCGTACATAACATTATCAAGCCTCTGAGGGCATCCCATCATATCATCTCAGCCACTGTGGGCAAAATCATCAATGTATACCAGCTGATCAGGTGGTGGTACGTATATAACGCCGTAACCTTTTCCCATATCCCATATACAGATAATATATGCGTATATAACGCCTTCTGGTCATGGGTCAATGTACATGTATAAATGCATGAAATACATAAGAAATACGTTAATAAGATTTCTCGAATATCATAAAATCAATATGCCTTTCGGACAAACTTTATCAAATACGTATTTTTATGAGACCCATGAATAGAGGATATAATAATAATTCATATAGGGAATCAAGAATATAGACACCCCTAGTATTTCTATGAATAGAGTCATTTATGAAAGTTGCGTATTTTGCTCGTTTCGTTTGTATCATTTGGATCATGCCAAAAAGAAAGAAGGGATAGCCTTAACATACCTTAAATTCGTTGAGTCCTTAATACCTTCCAAGAAATTCTTCAAACAACTCAATTCAATCTACCACATCATAAGGAGATTCAAAATTAGTGCTGAGTAAAGGCTAAGTCCTCAACTTAAACTAGTAGCTCATTTACGTAAATTTGGGCAGCATCTCCCCTGTAACTAGGCCCTTCTCCAATACCATATACTAACAGCAATAAGAACACAACAATAATAACATGTAAGCATCATTTTCCAATCTTATCTCCATCACAATATACCACAAAACAGCCCACACACCCTAATCACTTCATACATAAAATGACAACCAAAGTAGTGTCAAACAACTTAAAAATATAACGACGAATGACCAGCCCACCATTCCGTCATTATGTGGTGTTTATCCACACCATTTGTCCTCCAAAACCCTATTAAACAGTAGAAAAATATACAGTCCACTACAAGTCAAATAACTCGAACTCACGGCTTTCGATCACCGTCCCGTGAGTTCTAACTATTAGGAAACAAATTTATCAACATTTCTTGATATTTAAACACTTAAATACAGAAATTACACATTTTCTTAACTATGAAATACCTTCCAAAACTCAAACTACAAAGAAAAAGAGAGGCGATATAGCGATACTTATGTCGTAGGGATCGTTTTAATGTTATCGCCTCTTGATTCCGTGCCCGGGATGATAATATTCTTTGAAACACTATTAGAGAGCTCAAAGACAGGTTCTATGGTGTTCTATGATCGGGTTCTATGTGAAAATGATGAGAGAGACGAGTTAAGACAGATTTATCAACATTTGAAAAGTCAAAAGGTGCTAGCTTGGCACCTTCTCATTCGCACATCTTCCGATGCTGATATCTTTTTATCCGGATGTCGTATGAATGAACGGTTAAGTGCGTTGGAACCTTCATTCCAAGACCTTCAATTTGGTATATAATATGTTCCAAAAAGACCTAATATAGTATACGAAATGTATTTCTCAAAAAGCTGTATTACAGGGCAAATCCTTAGTCGTTTTTTCAGCAACTTTAATCCGATTTTTTCCACACTTCATATTTTCTATCCAAACATCATATATAGACATATTATGACTTTAAAATCATTTAAATCATGATTAAAAAGTCTCATATTCACTACGTCACCTTGGGACGCAAGGGTGTAACAGTAAATGCATGAAAAATGCATCTACCAATTTCTTCCTAAAAGGAGGCTTCAAATGTTCACACTAGTTCACATTAATTTTGTCAAATTCAACAAATCTCCACCTTGGCAAGATTTCACTTTTTTAATTTTCTCTCACTGGTAAATTTTGATTGTGTCTTCAACTTCAACCTTCAAAGTTCAACAATGTTGATCAAGTTCAAACAATATTGAAACTTGATCGAGTCACTATTTTTGTTAGCATATCAGCAGGGTTATCTGTAGTCCTAATTTTCTGCACCATGACTCCACCTTCTTCTATAATATCTCATACAAAGTGATATAGTACATCAATGTGCTTCGTCCTTGCATGATAAACTTGGTTCTTTCCTAATTGGATAACACTATGACTATCACAAAATAGTGTGATGCTTTCTTGACCAATACCAAGCTCTCTAAGCAACCCTTGAAGCCAAATTGCCTCCTTTACAGCCTCCGTAATTGCCATGTACTCTGCCTCAGTAGTAGACAAAGGAATCGTTGACTGCAAGGTAGACTTCCAACTAACAGGTGTATTTGCAAAATTGAAAACATAACCAGTAGTTGATCTATGCTTGTTCAAATCACCCGCATAATCTGAGTCACAATATCCAACCAGATACTGACTATCTTCCTACTCACAAATCAATCCAACATCTACAGTATTACGAATATACCATAGAATCCATTTCACAGCTTGCCAATGCTCCTTTCTAGGATCATGCATATATCTGCTTATAACTCCGATAACATGTGAAATATCAGGTCTTGTGCAAACCATTGCATACATCAAGCTACCAACGGCATTCGCATATGGCACTCTTGACATATACTCTCGTTCAGCTTCATTCTTCGGTGACATAGCAGCACTAAGCTTAAAGTGAGGAGCAAGAGGAGTGCTAACTAACTTCGTGTTCTCATTCATGCCAAATCGATCTATTACTCCCTTCAAGTATTCTTTCTGAGATAGATAGAGTTTCTTTGAATATCTATCTCTTTTTATCTCCATGCCAAGAATTTTCTTCGCCTCACCCAAATCCTTCATCTCTAGTTTTCATAGCATACACCCACACTCTTCGGGAAAAGTCATCAATAAAGGTTACAAAATAGTGTTTCCCACCTAATGAAGGTGTTTTGGAAGCACCCCAAACATCAAAGTGAACATAATCTAAAATACCTTTAGTATTATGGATAGTTGTTCCAAATTTAACCCTTATCTATTTTCCCTTGACGCAATGCTCACAAAACTCTAAATTGCAAGTCTTTACTCCTTTTAACAATTCTTGATCTGATAAAATTTTCAAGGATTTTCCTCCAGCATGTCCCAAGCGCATGTGCCATAGCTTGGTTGCTTCTGCCTCCTTGTCATCACTGGATGTCACTGTTGGTGTCCCAATAACTGTACTACCGTGATAGTGGTACATGTTATTATTTCACCGAATTCCCTTCATTACCACTAGTGCACCGGAGCATATTCTCATTAACCCATTTTCTGCAATGACTTTGAGCCCCTCTGACTCTAGAGCTCCTACAGAAATGAGATTTTTCTTCAATTCCGGTACGTATCGAACATTTGTTAATGTTCTGATCAATCCATCAGGGTTCCTTAATCGGATTGAACCAGTACCATATGCGGTAAAAGGATTGTTATTTGCGGTGTGAATAACTCCATATTCTCGTTCTTGAAAGTCAACGAACAAGTCCTTGTTGGGACACATATGATAGCTACAAGCTGAATCCATCATCCATATGTCAGATGGTTTGAATGGCTCAGTTGTAACTAGTGAGAAATCAAAGTCGTCACAATCAGCTACATTTAAATCCATGACAGCCTTCCCATTGTTAGGTTTGGCCTTATTTTTCAACTTTGGACAGTCTTTCTTCCAGTGCCCCTTTTCTCGGCAAAAGGCGCATTCATCTTTGCTGGGTCTGGATCTTGACTTGGATCTTCATTTCTTCGTTCTCATATGATTTTGAGAACGACCTCTCACGACCAGTGCTTGTCCTTCTCCACTTTTTTATTTTTCTCTCTTTCTTTGTTCATAGCTGTACAAGGCGGAACAAACTTCTTTGAGAGACACTTCATTATTCCCATGAAGTAGAGTAGTTTCGAGGTGCTCGTACTCATCGGGAAGTGAACTTAATAACATTAAGTCCATATCTCCATCACTAAAGGTCACGTCCATATTCTACAAATATGTCGCCACCTTATTAAAGCTGGTGATATGATCATTCATTGTAGTACCAGGAACATATGTGAAGCGTAACAGTCTTTTTTTCATGTAAAGTTTATTTTGACTGTTTTTCTTCAAGAATTTATCCTCCAATGCATTCCACAATTTACTTGCAGAAGTTTCTTTTTGGGTATGGATACTTCTGTTCTCTTGCGAGGTAAGATCAAATGGTACCACAAGCAACGCGGTTGATAATCTTTCAATATCCTTCTCTGATATTGTCTGGTTTCTTTTCTTCTATGGCAATATCTAGCCCTTTGTTGAAAAAGGACATCAAGAACCTCAGCTTTCCACATCCCGAAATATCCTGACCCGTCAAAAATTTAAACTGCAAATTTCGCATTTGACATAATTCTTGTCGTAAGCGAAGATGCCAATGACGTATTACTGACACCCGATGTGGACTCTTCATTTTTATTATCTCCCATTTTTGCTACAGATACTATTTATTTGCTGACAGTACAGAACACCAAAGAAATTCTTTTCTAATGTGGAAGTTCAGACTATGCTACAACCATAGAGCATACTAAGATAGAACCTTGGCTCTGATACCAATTATTGCGGAAGCCGAATATATAGAGAGTGATTAAATTACAACTACTATATCTAAAGGTAACTAATAAATAGTAAATGAGATAATAATAAAAAGAACACCAAAAATTAATGAGGTTCGGTAAAATTTGATTTTTTGCCTAGTCCTCGGACACAATCAACTCAAACTTTATTTCACTCCAAAAATACAAGTGAAATACTACATGAGAGAAAAAAGATTCAAATGCCTTAGGATATAAGAAGGCAAGTGAGAGATATTTTCAAATGAACAAAACACTTGCTATTTATAGAAGGGAGATAGCCTTAATAATGTCGTGCATGACATCATATTAAGTGTGATCATGCAACGTAAATGCATGAAAAATGCATCTACCAATTTCTTCCTAAAATGAGGTTTCAAATGTTCACACTAGTTCACATTAATCTTGTCAAATTCAATAAATTCTTCCCCCGTCAAATTTCATTTACAAATTTATTGTATATATTTCTGCTATATACAGTCAGACATCTCTATAAGAGCATCCATATATAACAACGCTTCACTATAAAAGCCAAGCTTTTTCGGAACCAATTTTTATGTTATGTTATAATATATGTTCTCTATAACAGCACTCCACTATAACATCCAAAAATATTCGGAACAAACGACGTTGTTATAGAGATGTTTGACTGTATATAGACACCTGCTAAAGAACTCGTCTAAATCAGAAAGATATAACACATGATTTAATTCTAACAATCAATTTATATTACTCTCTCCGGTCCATCTTAGTTGTCATATTTCTTTTTTACATGTCCCTTAAAAATTATTCATATTAAGGATTTTTTAACCACTATACCCTTATTTATTTTTTTAATCATATACTTTCAAGAACAATTAATACTAAGGGTAAAATGAGAAAAAATAATTAATTTTTTAAAATAACAAATATTTTGAACTAGTTATTTTTCGTAACCACAACAACTAAAATGGATCAGAGAAAGCATATTACTTTCCTTTTTTAATATATATCAAAAAGGATATCATATCCAGCATTTAGCAATTTTTTAATTTCAACATTCTAATGACATGTTTATCACAAAATTGTCTTTCTCTACAATTTTAAATTTTGTGTATCAAACCATAACACATCTAATAAAAGAGATAGAAGTAATTAAATCCAATAATTAAACAGGCAAATTAGCTAAGAATAGCAGAAAACAGTTACACGTTCCTAATCCAACTTTCTATAAAGTGGAAAAGGTGACTTTCTGAAATGTGAATCGACAAGAACAGTGAACAAAACCACCCATATTTCATGATTGGCAACAGATAATAATTTACTCTGTTTGTTTTGTGCTCTCATATTACCCCACATCCCCCACCCACTCCAAACGCAACGACTCACCTAACCCCTCCCTAAATAAATGAACCCCCACACTTTCATAAATCCATTCCTGGGATGATGTGTGCTTTAGTACAATTTCACATATATTTAGACATTTATTACTACAAAAAGAAAACATAATCTCAGCTTAAAGTGTCCACGAGGCCTAAGAAGTCTGAAGAACTTTGATATATTTTTCAATGGGAGATACTCAAGAAAAGCAGCACCACATTTCTTGTAAGATTTTTGCACATTCCTTCAGTCTTCATCTTTTTTTGTTTGTGTTTTCCTAAAATTTTAAACTATTATTTGCCACTAATTCATATAGTTGAAGAGGAAGCTAATAAAGGAGCAGATTATATGGCGAATAGTTCAAATATTACTATCTCTCAATCATTGACTTCGTGGCGTGCAAAATACAAGAGGTGGCTCGAAATAGGCTTCAACTCTTTATTAGTCCTAATTTGCCTAGCAGCTGCTACACTACTCGGTGAGCTTTACTACAAAGAAGGTGGAAAAAGCACTTGGATGAATTCACTTGTACAAACTGGTGGATTTCCAGTACTTTTCCCAATTCTCTTCTTGAAAAAAAGAGAAGAAACTCAAGACGACAACAACGCGAGGAATAACAAAAATCCATCTCTTTGGATGTTTTTGTCTGTCTATGTTTTTCTCGGTTTACTATTGGGTGGAAGTTGCATGTTGAATGCTGTCGGACTATTACACCTCCCTGTTTCTACATTTTCCTTAATTGCCGCTAGCCAATTGGGGTTCAATGCTCTCTTTTCCTTTTTCCTCAATTCCCAAAAAATAACTACTTATATAGCCAATTCTATAATTTTACTCACAATCTCCTCAATTCTTCTTGTGTTTCAACCTATTGATTCCTCTTCAGGCAACGGCGAATCATCCAAAGGGAAGAGTTATACAATAGGATTTATATGCACACTTTTTGGTTCAGCAGGTATGGCGTTGTTGTTATCCTCCACTGAACGTATTTTTAGAAAAATTATGAAAAAACGCACAGTGAGAGAAGTGATGAACGTAGTGATTTGGCAATCTTTTTTTGCCACGTGTGCGATTCTAATTGGTCTGTTCGCGAGTGGGGAATGGAAGTGGATGAAATCAGAGATGCAAGAATATAAGTTAGGGAAAGTATCATATGTTATGACTTTAGTATGGACTGCATTGTGTTGGCAGATTTACACAATTGGACTTCTCAGCTTGATTATGAAGGTATCTGCTTTATTTGCTAATGTGATTACCACATTAAGTGTGCCCTTAATTCCAGTTCTTGCTGTCATTATATTTGATGAGAAGATGAGTGGGGTGAAAGCTGTTTCTATGATTTTGGCTCTTTGGGGATTTTTATCCTATGGTTATCAGCAATATCTTGATGAATTAAAGCTCAAAGCTGGAAAGTCTACGGAAAAAGAAGAATCTGAAGTATTTGTTGAAAGAGGATTAAGTGGTCGAACTTAATTAAATACTTACTAATTGTAGAAAAGGATGCTTTTTTTCATTTTATTTTAGTGTAAATGATGGAGACTTTCTTAATTTGTTTTCATGGCATCTTAATCAAATACGTATGTATATAGCTGCTTCTTCTTTTTTCATGTTTTATTTAAACCAAGTTAAGTGCATTAAAATGACATTCAACAAAATTTGTTAGAGGAAGCAATGAATACTTCCCATACGAAACTTAATTCGGTTATTTGTGGAGAGAGACGTCATGATAAACTCCAAATAAGAATAATAGAGTATGAAGATTGATTTGCCAAATTTCTTGTCGTATGTTCTATCAATGTCTTTTTGCATTATTTTATTAAAATAAATGTCCCTATATATCTATTTTGTTAACAGTTAAATTCACTTTTATATTGGCGGAGTTAGGCATACCATACCCCTTCCTAACATAACCTAATGCAATTTAAAAAACGCTAAAGTGGTCTTAATCCATTACCTAATGTTAGGATATGCCTATTATTATATGAAATATTTGAATAATGGAACCTAGCTTATTCATAAAAAGGTAGATCATTGTCATAGATATTTCAGTACACTTTTAATTAGTGCTGCTCAATATTTTTTAAATGAACTTTTTAGACGCATGTTTTGCATGATACCGAATAGCTAGGCACTTGGACATACATAGTACGAATCATCTCTGCGTGAAAAATAGGAATAAATTTATACTAACAATCATGGGATATAGACCATATTACATTTACGAGCTCCATTATTCTGTCTCAATCGTGAGTTGAACTTTTTTGGAAGCTTTTATTCTGCAATCCAGACTGTCATGAATGCAATGTAGACCACATATTTTCAGTTGATATCTTTTACCAACAACTATTGCTGGTGTAAGGATTAAAGCAAGTAGGGGTGAGCATAAAATTCGAAAAACTAAAGAATTGGATTGGACCGAATTAATTCGATATTTCGGTAGCGGTTCTTTGGTACTAATTCGGTATCACTTTTTCAAAAGTTTGGTTTTTCGATATTTCGGTAAATCGAAATACCGAACTACCGAAATACTTAAGAAGCCTGCCCAACAATGAGTTTCATGGCTTTTCTTTTCAATCATACTGTTCTTTGGGAGTTGGCCTTGACTGTTTGGTTGCATTAGCTATGTTGTTTGTCCTTTAAACTTTTACTTCACTTATTAATTTATACTTTAGTATCTCATAAGTTGATTGTAGTGAGTCTTGTTTCCTGGCCATATGAAACATGCAGAAATGTGGGAATAATTACATTGAAGGAGTTAACTCAACTAATGCATGTTATGGTGGATCTGCTGCATTGTTACTGTGTGAATTGGGTGGAGAGTGGGGTGGACGCTATGGATTTCTTGTATGCACAGGATTTCTTGTATGCACAGATAGTGCCGATCATCACCTTTAAACATTTTCATAGCATCTGTATATTCTAATAGACTTTGAATATGCATTCTTTATTTAGAGGCATGTAGCTAGAAATAGACCGGGGCTCTAAGTTATAATTGGGTCCTGATCTTATATCGTTATGTGATTTCTAATGAATTAGAATTCACCACTTTTATTCACAAAGATTTGGTACAATACCGAACCGTATCGAAATCATACCGAACCAAATAAGAAAATACCGAACCGTACCACCGTACCAAACTACTTTGGTACGGTATTTGGTATGCACAATTGATAAGCCGTATACCGAAATACCACTACTAAAAATCTGCTAAAAACCGACCAACTATTTCCGACCAACGTTGGTCGGTCAAAAAAAGCGACCAAACACCGTCCAGGTTGGACGGAAAATGGGGAAAAAAAATATTTATATTTTTTTAAAACTAAATACCGACCAACGTTAGTCGGTAAATTGGCCAACGAATTGACCAAGCTGGTCAGACAAGAAAATTTTGTCCAATTTTTTAAATTTTAATAATTATTTTATTATTTAAAATATTTTATAATATTTAAGAATTTATATTTAAAATTACCGACCAATGTTGGTCGGTTAATGTAGGAGAAGCATTTACCGACCAACTTTGGTCGGTAATTGTTATTTTCTGCAAAATAACCGATCAAAGTTGGTCGGTTATTACGTCAACATTGATCAAACTTTCGAATTACTTTTATATTTACTATCTAAATAATATAAATGTAATTCGTTAACACTTTTGTAATACAAATAATTAATACACTAACATATACTATATATAACATGCTATTTGTAAATTGATTCATCGACTTATAACTTACTTAGATGCATCGATGAATATTAAAAACAAAACGTTTGACCTATATCGACTAATAGTAAAAACAAAACGTCTCGACTTATATCAATTAATCTAGCTATGCCATGTATTATTAGTGATGAATGAATGAAAAATAAAAGAATTAATACTAAACATCTGTGACATATATATATATATATATATATATATATATATATATATATATATATATATATATATATATATGGATCACAAATTAAATAAACGAAAGAAGATATTAGTATTAAGTAAACGAGTTAAATTAATAGGTCAAACATGGTCAAACTTTAACAAGCTATATATATACATACTAACATATACTATAACAAGCTATATATATAGTTAAAGTATTACAGTGAAGTGTGTTTGTGTGTGTGTGTGTATATATATATATATATATATATATATAAGAACATGAAGCGCTAGGACCACAGGGTCGGGTTCTTTTAGGGATAGACTTGGGAAGATATTAATTCGTATATATACTTTATCATCAAATATATCTATTTGTAAATTGATTCATCGACTTATAACTTACTTAGATGTATTGATGAATATTAATCGATGATTCATCAAAACGTCTCGACCTATATATCGATTAATCTATGTCATGCATTATTAGTGATGAACGAATGAAAAAAGAAGTTATTAGCATCAATTACAATATAGTGTATGTGTGTGTGTGAGAAATTACTCACATACTTAATTATAACTTAGAAAATTTACTTAGATAGATGCTATTATAATTTATTAAAATTAAATAGTTAATATAATTATTTATAAAGATTATGCTTATAGTTTATAATTATTTATAATAATTGCATAGTTAAATAAAATAAATGCTTGTAGTTTATAATATTTTTTTATAGTTTATAATATTTTAAGAAAAAAACACAAAAAAAAAGAATTTAATTTTACGGTCAGCACTTAATGTACCGACCAAAATTACCGACAAACTTTGGTCGGTAATTCTAAAATCAGAGAAGTAAAAAACGGGGAAAACCCCCATTTCTCTGAAATTTTTCCCTCTTCACTCTAAACCTTCCCCTCTCTCCTTCTCCCAGCCCTCCCCCTCGCCGTCCAGCCCTCACCCTTGCCGTCGCCGCTGCCACTGCCACTGCCACCCCTCTCCTTCTCCATCTCCTAAAAATTCTAGGTTTGAATTACAACCCATTTATTTATTATTTCTAGGTTTTGTTAATTAGTTATGAATTAGTTTCAATTGATTAGTGTTTCAATTATTTGAACATTGCATTTTATTGAGGATTAGGGTTTAGGTCTTGTTTTAATTAGTTTTGTTAATTAGTTTTATTAACTAATTAGTTTTGTTAATTAGTCAATTAGTTATGAATTAGTTTAGTTTAGGGTATGGGTTGAATTTCTTTAGTTTAGTTAGTTTATGTTTAAACTCGTAGGATATGAATTGTAATTTTAATTTTTAGGATTTGTTCTTGTGAATTGAACTTTTAGGATATGAATTAAACTTTTAAGATATGAATTGGACCTTTTGGATATGAATTGAACTTTTAGGATATAAATTGGTGTAATTAGGAAAAAATAATTATCTTGAATTAACTAAATAAGTATAATTAATTTATAATTGTAGAATAAATTAATTTGTTCTTGTGAATCGAACTTTTAGGGTATGGGTTGAATTTCTTTAGTTTAGTTAGTTTATGTTTAAACTCGTAGGATATGAATTGAAATTTTAGTTTTTAGGATTTGTTCTTGTGAATTGAACTTTTAGGATATGAATTGAACTTTTAAGATATGAATTGGACTTTTTGGATATGAATTGAACTTTTAGGATATGAATTGAACTTTTAAGATATGAATTGGACCTTTTGGATATGAATTGAACTTTTAGGATATAAATTGATGTAATTAGAAAAAAATAATTATCTTGAATTAACTAAAAAAGATATAATTAATTTATAATTGTAGAATAAATTAATTTGTTCTTGTTTTATTTGTATAGATGGAACATCGTACTTGGATGTACAATAGAAATTATCCTAATCGGCGGGGATTGCGGGAGGATTTTGTAGAAGGGGTTGATGACTTTATTAGACATGCAATGTCACTTCCACCATACCAAAGTGAAGGAGTAATTAGGTGCCCTTGTGTCAGGTGCGATTGTATGAAGTTTAAAAAATCGGAGGAAGTTAAGCTTCATCTTTATAGGAAGGGGTTTATAGAGAATTACTTTGTGTGGACTAATCATGGAGAGATCGATGGTAGCCGTGGGATATTTCATAACATGGTTGTTGGTGAAAGTAGTAGGTCGGTGGAGAATACAAATCTTGATTCTAGAATTCAGGATATGGTTGCGGATGCTTTTGGGGGTGAGCCCAATGAAAATGTTGAACAAACTCCTAATGATGACGCAAAACGTTTTTATGAACAGTTAGAGGAAGTTAGTCGTCCACTACGTGAAGGAAGTCCGCACTCTCAACTGTCTGTTGTTGTTAGATTACTAAGTATCAATTCTAATTAGAATATTTCTCAAGCAGCCATGGACTCTTTCATTGACCTTATGAGTGAACTAGTTGACCCTAATATCAACTTACCTGGTGATTTCTATAAGGCGAAGATATTGGTTTCTAAGTTAGGACTTTCGTCAATGAGAATTGATTGTTGTGAAGATGGTTGCATGTTATATTATAAAGATGATGCAACTTTAGACAGTTGTAAATTTTGCGAAAAGCCTCGTTTCAAGAGGCTTTCCAGCGGGAATATGGTCGTTGTCAAGGCAATGCATTATTTACCTCTTATACCTAGGTTAAAGAGGTTATATGCGTCGATGAGTTCTGCTCCTCATATGAGATGGCACTTTGAAAATAGAAGACCACCTGGTGTTATGTGTCATCCTTCAGATGGAGAAGCTTGGAAGCACTTTGATAGGACATATCCAGATTTTGCTAGTGAACCAAGGAACATTCGGTTAGGTCTGTGTGCCGATGGCTTCACGCCTTTTTCTATATCTGCGACACCATATTCATGTTGGCCTGTCTTTCTTACACGAGGTAGTGTATTATGATCGATATGGCAGGATCATCATAGTCCCTGAGGGTGATGGGTAAGTGTTATTCATTATTTTTGCGTCTATTGATTTGTAACATTTTTACTAAGATATTAATGTGTTTTTATTGTTAAATTGCAGGTTCAGGCCGGGTAATAAGACTACGAGGATAATCACCAATGCCATCAGAAAGCTTTATGATGGCCCTTATGCGACTTGGACTGATTGCCCATTCTCACTGAAGGAGCAAATTTTCAATCAATTTAAGGTATAAATGTTCTTTTAAACAGTTTAATAATTTATATTTATGATGTTTCCATCTAATATTTAACTTTTGAAATACAGAGCAAGTGTGTATGGGAAGACCGCTATAGCGCGGAAGTGGCTATAAATTTTCATCATAAAGCTCGCAAGAGATTGGCGGATGCTTTCTTGGATGCTAGAAAGAAGAACAAGAGGCCTGGCTGGTTACTTGAGAATTTGTGGAATGATTTGCAAAGGCAATGGCTTACCGCAGAGTTCTTAGAGAGGAGCAAAAAGGGAAAGAAAGCTCGCGCATCCGAGAAGGGAGGCTCCTTGCACACTGGAGGTGCGATCAGCCTAGGGACAATAAAAAGAAGATTGGTATGTAATTGCTTAAATTATTTTACTTTTCTAAGTATATCTATTCTATTTATTAACTAAATTAATTTGTTTTTAGGAAAAGAAGTATGGGCATCCAATGAGTCATGATGAGCTATTCAAGGAGACACATATTGTGAAGAAGAAGAAAGAGGGGGATCAAGATAGGTGGGTCGAGGACCGGGCCTCGACTGCATATGTAAGCTTTCAATTTTATTTAAGTATTATAATTTACTTTTATAAAAAACTTGAAATACTGATTTAATTTAAAATAATATAGGGTCGCTACCAAAGTAACGTGGAGGAATTCATCCGTAGTCATCCAGCTGGTGAATCGGGTGAGCCAACCCAACCTTCGGACGAGGATGCTGAAAGAATATGGTTGGAGTCTGTTGGCGGTCCAAAATGGGGGAAGGTATACGGGCTTCCTACTAAAAACTTCCATCGCTATAAGTGTGGAATGCGAGGAATAGGGACTTCCTCGCAAGGCGAGCAACTTAATAGGGAGAGCCTCTCCGCTATGCGGGAGACAGTGACAAAGCTCACATCAGAGCTAGAAGCGGCCAAGGAAAGAGAAAGGCTTAGAGATGCTCAATTCCTTGGCATGCAAGCTCAGATCAGAACTCTCCTATCTAGTGGAGCTTTTCCGTTGCCCCGATCTCGTGAGTCATCTCCAGAGGGTCGACCTCCACGTGATCGTTCCTCCTGCCCTGCTCGTGATCGTTCCTCCCGTCCTCCCCGTGATCGTGCTTCCCGTCCTCCACAAGACCGTTCTCTATATCGTCTTGTAAATGAAAGTTCATCAGACGGTGATGATGTTGTTGTAGAAAATACCCCTTGACTTTTATATACTTTGAACTAGACAAATAGAACCAGTTTTGAACTAGTTGTAATTAGTTTTAACTTGGTTTTGGATTTTTATGTTCAATTAAACTTTAATTTGTTAGTTTTAAAGTATTTATTGAATGTTTTGGTTGTTGTTGTTGTTGTTGTGTTGTTGTTGTTGTTGTTGTTGTTGTTGTTGTTATTATTGTGTTGTTGTATTGGTATGCTGGCAGGTGGTGTAGCTGCCAAAACAGGCATTTTATGCCAAAATTAAACCCAAAAAAATCGACCAAAGTTGGTCGGTTTTTAATAAAAAAAATAAATTATTCCAAAATACCGACCAAAGTTGGTCGGTTAATGAACATTGAATTCCCAGAATTCAACACTACTGTCCAACTTTGGTCGGTATTTTGCTTGCATTGTTGAGATTACCGACCATAGTTGGTCGGTAATGTTTAATTTTAATTATTTTTAAAAAATATATATTTTCAATTACCGACCAAAGTTGGCCGATTTTTTTTAATTTTAATAATTAATAAAAAAAATATAATTTAGTTAAACCGACCAACTTTGGTCGGTAAAATTAAATTAATAAAATATATTTCCGACCAAAGTTGGTCGGTAAGTAATTAAACTTGTCAGATGGTCGTTTTAATATACCGACTAAAGTTGGTCGGTAATTTCCGACCAACTTTGGTCGATAAGACATTCCGACCATCAAAACACCGTCCACACCGTAATGGTCGCATTTTGGTCGGTAATTTGCCATAACCGACCAATGTTGGTCGGTTTTTAGCTAATTTCTAGTAGTGTACTATACCGAAATTCTTAAAAATCTTACCGAAGTACTGAATGCCCACCCCTAAAAGTAAGTTCTTACCAACTTTAAGTCGATACCTTTTTAACTAACAGATAGAGGGAAAGAATATTTTGGAGATATATTTGTTAAAAAACGAAAGCTTCTTGCTCGATTAAATGGAATCCAATCCGCTATTCATTATCCCACGAGTAGTTTCTTACAAAATCTAGAGATCCAACTCACAAATGAATACAATAGTATTCTTAGGTTAAAAGAAAACTTTTAGAAGTTAAAATCTAGAATTAATTGGCTAAATGATGGAGATGCTAACACAAAGTTCTTTCACATGACGACTTTAGAAAGATGTAGACGAAATTGAATTACCGCTCTTCAAGATAGTGTAGGCAACTGGTGCTTCAATCCAACAGAAATCCAAAATTCGATCGACCGGTACTACAATACTCTCTTCACTACAGAACAGGCCTTTTTCGATCGGCTTTACTCTCCTGTTTATAATAGTTGCTTATCTCCTGCTGATCAAGCTACTTTATCCTCCCCTCTCAAGGATATTGAAATTACTCAAGCCCTCTTTCATATCCCTAGGACCTGATGCCTTACAGTAATATTTCTTTCAAGATTGCTGGTCGGAAGTGGGTTCTAATGTTATTACTTTTTGTCACAAAGTCTTTGCGGATAACCACATCCCTCCTGAAATAAATAAAACTTATTTGTGCCTCATATCCAAGATAAAAAAATATTGTCTCAATTACTCAATTGCTATCAATTAGGCTTTGCAATACTATCTATAAGTTAATTACAAAAATTTTAGTCAATCGTCTCAAGCCTCTGTTACATAAAATTATAGGACCCACTCAATTCAGTTTTCAACAAGGAAAGTGCGCTTCGGACAATGCAATCATTGTCCAAAATATTCTCACACATTTTCGTAAAAAAAGGGATAAACAAAGCCACATGCTTCTAAAACTAGATCAAGAAAAGCCTTCGACATGTTAGAGTAGTCCTTCATTCGTCGTACGCTCCACTTTTTTAATATTCCACTCTCAATAATTATTCTAATCATGTCCTGCATCACGACCACCTCAACCTCAATACTGATAAATGGCATAAGGACAAATATTTTTCAACCGTCTCGAGGTATTCGCCAAGGCAATCCCCTCTCCCACTATATTTTTATTATGTGTATGGGAATGCTCTCGCGTAGCATCTCCACATCGGTAGACTATCTTCTCTGAAAGCCTATTAAAATTTCACGAAATGGACCTGAATTCTCACATCTCTTCTTTGTTGACGACATCATTCTCCTCTCCAAAGTAACTAATAAAAGTTTTCATGCCATAATTGACACGCTTAATCACTTTAACACAATCTCAGGCCAGAAAATAAATTTTTAAAAGTCAAACATTTTCTTCTCAAAGAATTGCACTGACGGTGATAAAGCCTATGTGCTCCCATGATTTAGCATGTCATAAGGGATCATCTTCGTCAAATACTTAGGATTTCCCATGTTCGTCAAGCGACCACAAAAATCCGACTTTCAATTTCTCCTTGACAATCTCAAAGCTCGCCTTGCAGGCTGGAAGACTAAGTTTCTATCCCTAGCAGGGAGAACAACTCTAATTAAATTCACGCTTAACAGCCTTCCTAATCATATAATGCAATACATTTCTATTCGCAAATCCATATTAAATAAAATGGAGCAATAACAACGAAACTTTCTTTGGGGAACTACTTTCGTAAAAAAGAAACTCCATCTAATCCAATGGAAAAAAAAAAATAACCACCCCCCGCGAGTTTGGAGGATTAGGCATACAAAGAATATCTCTTAAAAATGATGCTTTACATGCTAATCTCTCCTGGTGGCTATTCCATATACCAACCACACTTTGGGAAACAATACTACTTCACAAATATATTTTTACACGTTGTTCCGCTAAAACTCATTCCCACGCTTGGAAGAACATTCTCTAGGGCTAAATACACTACCAATTAGGCTTACAATGGCGCATAGGCAATGGCCAACATATTAAATTCTAGACTGACGCTTGGGTTGGAGCTGCAACCATCATACGCTATACCATCTCTGGACCCTTGCCAGAAGAAGACCTCAACCTCCCAATTTCATCATACAGAACTCACTCAGGTTGGATTGGCAAAAATTTTCTTTTGAAATACTGCAATGTATCAAGGCCCTTATGCAAAATTCACACTTCCCTATATACAAAAAGAATATTGATAGTACATTCTACGCTTTGACCAACAATGGTTTATTCTTAGTACAATCCATGTACACTTCTTTCCTTAATCACGCGCCTTCAATTAATGCACACCAACCTCAATATAAATAGATTTGGAAGCTCCCAGTAACCTAAAAAAATAGGTCTTTCCTTTGGCTCCTAAGACATAACCGTCTACCTTCTCGCCACTATCTCCACCACATAGGTTTGCTATCAGAGACGAACTATTTATACTGTCAAGACCCTAATGAAACACTCAACCACATCTTTTTGACATGTCCTAACATACAAACCTATTGGAAAACTCTAGGTCTACAAGCTATCGCTAAATCGATTTCCCACTCCATCTCTGTAGCTTCATCTAATTTCCAGGGGAAGAAAAAAGCATATGCCCCACAACCTCCACCCACACACATTCCTTTCTTTTAGTTTATGGAATATCAGGACTACACGGAATACAAACTGTTTTGAACATAGAAAAAGCAAAGCCCATGTACAATATATAATTAATCAAGCTATATAATTTACTTATTGTGCGATAAATTCTCTTGCTAAAATTCCTACAGTACAAATTGTTGTCAAATGGATTTCTCAAAACTAAATTATTATAAATTAAATACTGATGGAGCAGTCTCTCATCAAACTGGGAATTCCGGCATAGCGGGGCTCATTCGGGATGCTCAGGGAACTTGGATTACAAGGTTTGTTGGTAATATCACTACAAAAAATAGCATGGACGCAGAATTACAGGCACTTTTTCATGGATTACAATTAGCAATTAATTTTAGCTTGGTTCCACTTGAAGTAAATATTGATGCCTCAGAGGTAATCACAGTTTTAAGAAATGAAAATCTCCTCTATAGTAATATCATCTCTGATTGCAGGCAGGGGCGGAGCTACAGTAGTGGGTGCGGGTTCGGGCGAACCCAGTGACTTTTTTCGGAACCCTGTATTTGTATTGAAATATTTACTAAATCTATATAAATATATACTGCCGAACCCAGTAACAAAAAAGGTCTTGGTTCAACGGTAAGGGTTGTGGGTTCGCTGGAAAAGATGGGGGTTCGATTCTCGTTGAAAGCAGTATTTTATTTTAAAATTTAGAACCCACACACTTCAAATCCTAGCTCCGCCTATGATTGCAGGCACCTGCTCTACCAGCTCCTTGATTCGAATCTTATACATGTGTACAAAGAGTAAAACGGGGTAGCAGATAGGTTAGCCAAGCAAGGTTGTACGATAGAGTACTCAGCAGTACCAACTATTTTTGTCTCACCTCCCACTTTTGTTATCGACCAACTAAGAGCAGATCAGTTAGGCGCTACAACTCTTCAGAAAGTACCACCAGCTAAAGCATGGCAATCTGCCAGGCTTGACACTGAAACACCACCTTTTGCTTCACATCCGGCGGACTTGTTGGCAGTAGACACTCACCGTCTGCAACATGGTGCTGTAAATGGAGTTACTATAGTATAAAACTCATCTTTCTGTACTGATCCTTTGAGTCAACACTCCATAATAGATGTCAGTAACAATTTTACTAGTAATATTTGTAGTATTAGTACTTTGGTGCATCCCCAGCACCATCCTCTCTGTACGAATGCATCTTTATAATTAATATAATATTATCTTTCCATGCCAAAAAAAAAACAACAACAGATAGAGGGATCACTTTATGTTAGCTTTAAAATATAACAGGAGTAATCCTGTCCAACCTTTGTAGGTCAAGAACCTGGTAAAATTAAAGCTTAAACCAACAAGTATAAGAGGAGGAAAGCTATCTACTAATATCTACATAATGCTCGAAAGAAATGTAAAGTGAAGTGTTTCTTTCCCTAGTTAAAGGGAATAACATTGTCATAAACATTGCCTCATATGCAGAGCTTCGTTTGAATAAAGTTACACTTACTAATAATTTTGTATGTTCTGGAAAAACAAAGACTTAAAACTGATACTAGGGCTGCGAGGTCTTTTAATTACTATTAATTTGTCTTTTCTGCGTTTACCAAGTAGTTAGAACATGTGATTTGGATACTACTCGAATCTTCCAATTTTATATTCATGAATTGTCTTTACTATCATCAGATTGACGTGTCGATAATCTATATAGTAAAGGTTCTCAACGTTTACATAGAGTTTTACAAGCACTTAAGATTTAAGCCGTGTACCCAATTTCAGGGACAACAGCTTCAAGAACACTGCAAATAAAAAGATTTTCTCAATTGTATGCATATATTTATGCATTGAGAAAATTAAAGTAATCTATATCTATATATTATTAAAAGGAGAGGAAAAAACACTCTCCTTAAGTCAATTGGCAGCCTAGAAAAAAGTCACATGGCATAACTAGTTAATAATTAGTTATTGATTATTATTATTTTAATTTAAATATATATAAAATAATAAAATAAAATATTTTACAATAAAAAACGAAGATTAAAAAAAAATTATCCATTCAAATTGGAGAGTAGTTTCAAGTTGGAGTTTTTAAATTCTATTTCTATATATTATTAAAAGGAGAGGAAAAAGCCTTCTCATTAAACCAAGTGGCAGCCTAGAAAAAAGCCACATAGCATAAGTAGTTATCTATATCTATATATTATTAAAAAGAGAGAAAAAAAACCCTCTCCTTAAGCCAAGTGGCACCCTAGAAAAAAGCCACATAGTATAAGTAGTTAATAATTAGTTATTGATTATTATTTTTTAATTTAAATATATAATAATAATAATAATAATAATAATAATAATAAAATAAAATATTTTATAATAAAAAACGAAAATTAAAAAAAAATGTTCATTCAAATTGGAAAGTAGTTTCAAGTTGGAGTTTTTAAATTCTATTTCTATATATTATTAAAAAAAGAGGAAAAAGCTCTCTCCTTAAGTCAAGTGGCACTCTCGAAAAAAGCCACATGGCATAAGTAGTTAATAATTAGTTATTGGTTATTATTTTTTAATTTAAATCTATATATTATTAAAAGGAGAGGAAAAAGCCATCTTCTTAAGCCAAGTGGCAGCCTAGAAAAAAGCCACATGGCATAAGTAGTTAATAATTAGTTATAGGTTATTATTTTTTAATTATATATATATATATATATATAAAATAATAAAATAAAATATTTTATAATAAAAAACGAAATTTAAAAAAAAAACTGTCCATTCAAATTGGATAGTAGTTTCAAGTTGGAGTTTTTAAATTCTATATATTATTAAAAGGAGAGGTAAAAGCCCTCTCCTTAAGCCAAGTAGCAGCCTAGAAAAAAGCCACATGGCATAAGTAGTTAATAATTAGGTATTGGTTATTATTTTTTAATTTAAATATCTACAATGTAATAAAATAAAATATTTTATAATAAAAAACGAAAATTAAAAAAAATTGTCCATTCAAATTGCAGAGTAGTTTCAAGTTGGAGTTTTAAAATTATTTTAAAATAAAAAATAAAAATCTGCCAATTTAAAATTTCTTTGTTTTTTTAATAATTTTTGTTTTTCTTTTTAAAAATAAAAAGCTTAGTTATTCAAAAAATATTATTGAAAATAATAGAATAAAATATAAAATATAATGAAGGCCACATGAAAATATGAAATACTATATATTAGGTAATGTAATAGCAATAATTAAAAATTTAAAAACATTTAAAGTTATAAATAGAAGGGAAAGATGATTTGAACTTGAGATTAGATTAAAATTATGGTAAAAACGCTCAAACTATGGATAGGACCACTAAATTAAAGTTTTACTAGATAAGGAAAAATAATGATATAATAACAAATTAAAATATTAAGAATACAAAATAAATGTCTCATGTAAATAATTTAGTAACGAAAATAAAAGTTGAACTTGAAACTAAAAGTGAAAGAAATTTTAATTGCACGTGATATAAACTAATTATAAGAAAATATAATAGATTTAAAATTTGCTAATTAAAAAAACTTATGTATTCAATATTTTAGACTAATTCAAAGTTATGACTTCAAATAAAATGTGATATTACATATTTTGATTACTGGTAAAATACTAATATAAAAACTAATTAAATTTTCATAATAGGGGTAAAAATATATAAAGAGGAAAATAAAGGGAGTGTGAGAATATTTATACTTTGAATTAATTTAAGGATAAGTATATTAAATAATTAAATAATACTCAAACATATTTGATGATAGATTTAAATGACGAAAGAATTCTAAGTAAGAGGATAAAAGTATGAAAATACATTAATTTTTAGGAATAAAAAAATTATATTTATATATGATTATCAAAAGGGTAATATCAAGATATTAAGTCAATTAGTAAGCTAATAAAAGATCACATGACGATTTAACAATGTTAGGTAATGAATAATGCAATAACTATAAGCAATGATTAAAGAGGAATATTTTTTTATGGTGAAAAGGTAGAAGGATAAGACTTATTCGATTTTGAAGTAAAACATAAAGTGGTAGTAAGAATTTTGTTAAAATAATATGCTCAAACAAGACAAATTACAACGTGATATGTTTAGTACTCTTTAATATCGACCACAGATTAAATGCAAGTACTAAGATCAAGGATGTTACAGATATAAAAAGAAAATATGTTATCCAGTACGAGATATGAGAAACATTTTCATGTCCTACTTCTTAATTGATATCTAATGATTATATGTAATTGTTATCCTGAGGGTTTAAATTTTAAGATAAGTTGCATATAATCCAAACAACTCAAATTCTAATTTGATATTTGTGTCCGCGCATCGTGCGGGTACTAATAATAGTACTATGAAAATGCTAACACAGACAATAGCTTAGAAATCAATCATAATGAGGGAATAACAATGACAGAGCACTCCATGTAAATTAGAACTCTCAATTTTATGTTGTCTCACTGTGATGACCTTGTGACGGCCTAAAATGTCATCTTTAAAGTTAATAATTAATTCTGTATTCTAAGATCTCGAAAAGCACTATTTATCATTATTCGACTTGCGTGCGCAGTCCGTAAAATTTTTCGAAAAGTTTTTATGTGAAAAATAGATTAAAATATGAATTGACAGTTTCAGTAGGTTCGTATCGTGATTTGGGACTTGGGCGTATGCCCGGAATCAAATTCCGAGGTCCCTAACCCGAGATATGGGATTTTGATGAAAAATTAAAGGTTTTAAAAGCTTAAGTCAAATAGTGACCGGATGTCGAATTATGTGCAAACGACCCCGCAATAGAATTTTGATAATTCCAACAGCTCTGTATGGTGATTTTGGACTTAGGAGCGTGATCGAAATTTTATTTGGAAGTCCGTAGTTAAATTAGGCTTGAAATGGCTAAAATAAGAATTTAAGTTTGGAAGTTTGATCGGGGAGTTGACTTTTTGATATCGGGGTCGGAATCCATTTTCAAAAATTTTCATAACTCCGTTATGTCATTTTTGATTTGTGTGCAAAATTTGAAGTCAACCGGACTTGATTTGATAGGTTTCAACATCGAATGTAGAAATTGAAAATTCTTAAGTTTCATTAAACTTGAATTAAGATGTGATTTGTGATTTTAGCATTGTTTGATGTAATTTGAGGTTTCAAATAAGTTCGTATGATGTTTTAGGACTTGTTGGTGTATTTGGTTGAGGCCCCGAGGGCCTCGGGTGAGTTTCGTATGATTAACGGATCAAGAATCGAAGGTGGGAGACTGCTGAAGTGAGTTTGCTGGTTTTTGGTTGATCTGGTTTTTTCCTTTATCTGTCAAAATAGGGATCCATGACCGGGTTCCAAGACCGGGGTCCATGACCGGGTTCCAGGACCGAGGGCCATGATCGAGTCCCATGATCGAGGTCTAGGACCGAGGTACATGATCGAGGTCCATGACCGGGGTCCATGATCGAGGTGCATGATCGAGGTGCATGATCGAGGTCCATGATCGAAGGCAGCCTGGGCAAATCTGTAAGTTTATAAAACTGGGGATTTCGTCCCATTTGCCATTTTTGACGAACTTGAGCTTGAGCAGAAGCGATTTTTGACAGATTTTCAAGGAAAAATATTTGGGTAAGTGATTCTTACTCGGATTTGGTTAATATACACGAATATATCATTGTTTTCACCATTTAATTAGTGTATTGAGATGAAAATTTGGGAAAATTTTAGAAATCTCATAAAAATAAATTTTTGAGATTTCGGTATCGATTCGGAGTCGGATTTGAGTGAAACTGGTATGGTTGGACTCGTAATTGAATGAGTTATCGGATTTTGTAAGTTTCGCCGGATTCCGAGACGTGGACTCCACGGGCGATTTTTGAGCTAATTTCGATTTTTTTTAAAAAATATAGTATTTTCTTATGAAATTGATTCCTATAATTTTTGTTGACTATATCGAATTAATTATGACTAGATACGAGTCGATCGGAGTCAGAAAATCGAGAAAAAGGCATACTACTTGGTTAAATTGTAGCAAGTCAAGGTAAGTGACTTGTCTAACCTTGCGTGGGGGAAATCTCCCCTAGGATTGGTATTGAAGTATAAATTATAATGTGTTGAAAGTCGAGTACATGAGGTGACGAGTGTGTACACGGGCTAAATGTGAAAGATTATGTTTTTAAATTGTATAGATCATTGTTGCGCATTAGTTAAACTTTTTTATTCTGATATATTCTTCATCATTGATTTAATATTTATATTTTAAAGTTGCTTGACCTTTTCCTGTTAATTGTTTCACTTGTTTAGTTGAAACTTGGTTTCTTTCATTCTGTGCATTATTTGAAGTTGAATCTCTTTAAATTAAATATTATTAATATGAAGTATTTGACATTTTTCAATTTGGTATTGAAGCAACGTATTAAAGATTTTGAAATATTATTTTGCTGAATTATTTATTCCTGAATATTTTTGTAAGATTTTCGTACTCATTGTGATGGAGCCGTGAGCTCTTTATTGTGGAAAACTTTATTGATGATTTATGTTGGCATGAGCCGTGAACTCTTTATTGTGGAAAAATATTGTTGTTGAAGTATTTTGGCAAGTTAAATTATTTGAGCACTTGAGGTGCAAATTGTGATATATTGTGTTGTTGATACGCATGCGGTGGTATAAGGTCTGGGTATTGAAATGCATGCGGTGAGATAAGGGTAGCTTGATACGCGTGGCTAGTAGGGGGAACTACTAGAAGTCATGCAGTGTGATAAGGATGGTTAAAACGCGGGATGCTATTTCGGAAAAAATATTTTCTTTAAAATAAATTGTGAAGGCTCCTGCGGTGAGATAAGAAAATGAGATATTATAAATTTATTTATAATTTGGGACTACGAGGCGGTAACTCGGGAGTGCCCTTGTTGATATTGATTTATTGCCGCAGTTGCCTTTGATTATTTGTTGTGAGTTTCTTAAAGTTGAAAGGAATTCTGTTTTAATTCCACGAGATATTATTTGCCATTATTTTGTGTAATTAAATGGTGACATGTTACTTGATTCATTTTTATTATCATTTTATTTTATTAAATTGTTAAATATTTTACCATGCAATTATTATTTTTTAGTAGGGTATGACCTGACCTCGTCACTACTCTACCGAGGTTAGGCTTGGCACTTACTGGGTACCGTTGTGGTGTACTCATACTATGCTTCTGCACATCTTTTTGTGCAGACCCAGGTACTACTTACCAGTTCCGACATCAGTAAGTTACCTGTACACGGAGACTTCGAGGTATATCTGCCAGCGTCCACAGACTCCGGAGTCCCCTTCTATCATTATTATGTTGCTTCCTTATTTTCTTTAGACCTTGATATATATAGAGACATTGAGGATAAAATTCTTAGAAGCTTGTGACTTATATCTACCAGGTTTTGGGAGTTGCAATTATTTAAAGTTTCAGATTTCTATTTTTATTTCGCATTGATAGGCTTACCTAGTCTTAGAGACTAGGTACCATCACGACATCCTACGGAGGAAATTTGGGATTGTGACAAGTTGGTATCAGAGCTCTAGGTTCATAGGTGTTATGAGTCACAAGCAGGTTTAGTAGAGTCTTACGGATCGGTACGGAGACGTCTGCACCTATCTTCAGGAGGCTATGGAATTGTTAGGAAAATATTCACTTCTTTGATTCCTTATCGTGCGCAATTGTTGAATTCAAAGTTCTAAACCATTATCTTCTATTTTCTCACAGATGGCGAGGTCACGCACAACTGGATCCGATGATCATACACCCGCGCCCCTTGTTGGAGCCGCACGAGGCTGGGGTCGGGGCAGAGGCCGAGCCAGAGGCCAGGGAAGACCACGTGGTGCAGCCAGAGCACCAGCACGAGCTGTTGCACCTGAGCCACCAGTAGCTCCAGTTGGAGAGCAGGCACCTGAGACGCCTTTTACTACTTCTGCACTTCAGGAGACTCTTGCCCAGCATTTGAGCATGTTTGGCACTCTAGCTCAGGCAGGGTTGATTCCACTTGCTCCTGCCACATCTCAGGCTGGGGGAGGAGCCCAAGTTGAACATGGCCCAAAGGTTATACCAATGCAGCTAGTTGTCCCAGTTCGGCCTGAGATTAGGACAGCAGTTTCAGAGGGGGATCAGCTCAGGCTCGAGAGGTACAAGAAGTACCACCCTCCCACTTTCATCGGATTAGCTTCAGAGGATGCTCAGGGTTTTCTGGAGGAATGTCACTGTATCCTTCGTACTATGGGTATTGTGGATTCCAATGGGGTTTCTTTCACGGTATTCCAGTTTAGAGGAGCTGCCTACCAGTGGTGGAGGGCATATGAGTTAGATAGTCCCGCTGAGGCATCTTCACTCACTTGGACTCAATTTTCAGATATATTCTTAAGGGAGTATGTTCCTCAGAGTCTTAGAGATGCATGGCACGCAGAGTTTGAGCAGTTGCGCCAGGGTTCTATGACTGTGTCAGAGTATGCGGTCTGATTCAGTGATTTGTCGAGGCATGCACCAGCCTTGGTTGCTACTGTTCGAGAGCGGGTTCGCAGATTTATTTAGGGTCTCCACCCTAATATTAGATACAGTATGGCCCGAGAGTTAGAGATGGACATCACATACCAACAGGTGGGGTCAATTGCTAGGAGATTGGAAGGTATGCTGATCCGGGAGAGGGAAGCTAAGAGACCCCGAGATTCTGGCACATATAATAATTCTCGTGCCCCAGTTGTAGCACGTCATGGTAGAGGTTATGTGAGCCGTCCTATTCATTCAGCACTTCCAACTTCCAGTAGTATTCCAGCTACTCCCAGACCTCAGGTTCCATATTATGCATCGCCAGTGTCTACTGTACCTCCTAAACGGGGTGCTTTCAGCGGGCAATCTAGTCGATCAGGCCCGAGCCAGCCCCAGCAGCCATGTCCTCCGAGGGCTTGTTTTGAGTATGGTGACAGTTGTCATATTATAAGAGACTACCCCAGATTTAGGAGGGGTGCACCTCCACAAATTTCTCAGGCCCCACCTATTCCATAGGGCCCTCAGGCTTCTCAGGCCATGATTACTACACCAGTTGCCACTCCACCTGCACATCCATCTAGAGGTGGAGGTCGGACAGGTATAGGTCACCCTAGAGGGGGAGGCCAGGCCAGATATTATGCCCTTCCTGCTAGGAAAGAGGCCGTTGCATCCAATTCTGTTATCACAAATATTATTCTAGTATGTCATAGAGATGCATCAGTCTTATTTGATTCAGGCTCCACTTATTCTTATGTGTCATCTTATTTTGCCTCGTATTAGGGCGTACCACGTGATTCCTTGAGTTCTTCTATTTATGTATCTACACCCATGGGTGAATCTATTATTATAGACCGCGTGTATAGGTCGTGTTTAATTGTTATCAGTGGTTTTGAGACCAGAGCTAATTTATTATTGCTCAGTATGGTGGATTTAGATATTATTTTGGGCATGGACTAGTTGTCGCCCTATCATGCTATTCTTGATTGTTACGCCAAGATGGTGACGTTGGCTATGCCAGGTCTGCCGCCGCTAGAGTGGAGAGTTACCTCGGATCATGTTCCTAGCAGGGTTGTTTCATTTCTTAAAGCTCAATGAATGGTTGAGAAGAGGTGTGATGCGTATCTGGCCTATGTAAGAGATGTTAGTGTTGATACTCCTACCGTGGAGTCAGTTCCTGTAGTAAGAGATTTTACTGATGTATTTCCAGCGGATCTTCCGAGTATGCCACCTGACAGGGATATTGATTTTGGTATTGATTTGTTATCGGGCACTCAATCCATTTCTATTCCACCATATCGCATGGCCCTGGCAGAGTTGAAAGAATTAAAAAAATAGTTACAAGAATTGCTTGATAAGGGCTTCATTCGGCCCAGTGTATCGCCTTGGGGTGCTCCCGTCTTATTTTTGAAGAAGAAGGATGGTTTTATGCGAATGTGTATTGATTACCGCCAGCTTAACAAGGTTACAGTGAAGAACAGGTATCCATTTCCATGTATTGATGACCTATTTGATCAGTTTTAGGCTGCCAGAGTGTTTTCTAAGATCGACTTGCGTTCAGGCTATTATCAGTTGAAGATTCGGGAGCCAGATATCCCGAAGACTACTTTTAGGACTCGGTATGGTCATTATGAGTTCCTTGTAATGTCATTTGGGCTAACCAACGCCCCAGCAGCATTTATGCACTTAATGAATAGTGTATTTCAGCCATATCTTGTTTCTTTCATCTTTGTATTTATTGAAGACATTCTGGTGTATTCCCGGAGTCGGGAAGATCATGAACAACACCTGAGGACTGTGCTTCAGACTTTGAGAAAAAAGAAGTTATATGTAAAATTTTCAAAGTGTGAATTCTGGCTTGATTCAGTGGGATTTTTGGGTCATATAGTTTTGTGTGAGGGAATCAAGGTAGATCCGAAGAAGATTGAAGTAGTGCAGAGGTGGTCCAAACCGTCCTCAGTTACGAAAATCCAGAGTTTCCTTGGTTTGGCAGGGCATTATCGCCGATTTGTAAAGGGCTTCTCTTCTATTGCTGCACCTATGACCAAATTGACCCAGAAGGGTGCTCCGTTCAGGTGGACCAAGGAATGTGAGGAGAGCTTCCAAAAGCTCAAGACAGCTTTGACTACAGCCCAATATTGGTATTACCTACAGGTCTAGGGTCTTATACTGTGTATTGTGACGCGTCGCATATTGGTCTCGGTGCAGTGTTGATGCAAGACTATGGGGTGATTGCCTATGCGTCCATACAGTTAAAGGTACATGAGAAAAACTGTCCGGTCCACGACCTTGAGTTAGCAGCTATTGTTCATGCCTTGAAGATTTGGCAGCATTATTTGTACGGTGTCCATTATGAGGTCTACACCGATCACCGAAGTCTACAACATCTGCTTAAATAGAAGGATCTTAATTTGTGGCTGCGGAGATAGTTGGAGTTGCTTAAGGATTATGATATCACCATTCTCTATCATCCTGGGAAGGCCAATGTAGTGGTCAATGCCTTGAGTCGTAAGGCGGAGAGTTTGGGCAGCTTAGCATATTTACCAGTAGCAGAGAGGCCTTTAACCTTGGATGTTCAGGCCTTGGCCAACCAGTTTGTTAGATTGGATGTTTCTGAGCCGAGCCGAGTTTTGGCTTGTGTGGTTTCTCAGTCTTCTCTTTATGATCATATCCCCCATCTGCTTGTCCTTAAGGATACAGTTTAGCACGGTGATGCCAAGGAAGTCATTATTGGAGATGACGGTGTATTATGGATATAGGGCGGGTTATGTGTGCCCAATGTAGATGGCTTGTGTGAGTTGATTCTTCAGGAGGCTCATAGTTCCCAGTACTCCATTCATCCGGGTGCTGCGAAAATGTATCAGGACTTGAGACATCACTATTGGTGGAGGTGAATGAAGAAAGACATAGTGGAATATGTAGCTCGGTGTTTAAATTGCCAACATGTGAACTATGAGCATCAGCGACCGGGTGGATTGCTTCAGAAGTTAGAGATTCCAGAATCGAAATGGCAGCAGATCACTATGGATTTTGTTATTGGACTTCCACGGACTCAGCGGAAGTTTGATGCAGTTTGGGTGATTGTGGATAGGTTGACCAAGTCAGCTCATTTCGTTCCTGCGATGACTACCTACTCTTCCGAGCAGTTGGCTCGATTCTATATTTGCGAGATTGTGAGACTTCACGGCGTACCGGAATCTATCATCTCCGACCGGGGTACATAGTTTACCTCATAGTTTTGGCGGGCTGTACAGCGAGATTTGGGTACTCGTGTGGAGTTGAGTACAACATTTCACCCTCAGACAGACAGGCAGTCCGAACGCACTATTCAGGTACTGGAGGATATACTTCGTGCGTGTGTGATAGATTTTGGGGGTGCTTGGGACCAGTTCTTCCCACTTGCTGAGTTTGCTTACAACAACAGCTATCAGTCGAGCATTCAGATGGCTTCGTATGAGGCCTTGTATAATAGGCGGTGCCGGTCTCTAGTGGGTTGGTTCGAACCAGGAGAGGCTAGGCTATTGGGCACAGACTTGGTTCAGGATACCCTGGAAAAGGTTAAGTTGATTCAGGATCGACTTCGTACAGCCCAATCTAGACAGAAGAGTTATGCGAATTGGAAGGTTCGTGATGTTGCATTCATGGTTGGTGAGCGGGTCTTGCTCCGGGTTTCTCCTATGAAGGGGGTGATGAGGTTCGGGAAGAAGGGCAAGTTGAGCCCTAGTGTATTGTACCTTTTGAGATTCTTGAGAGAGTTGGAGAGGTGGCTTACAGACTTGCACTACCATCTAGTCTCTCTGCAGTTCATCCGGTATTCCATGTTTATATGCTTCAAAAATATCACAGCGATCCGTCTCATGTGTTAGACTTTAGTTCGGTTCAATTGGACAAGGATCTATCTTATGATAAGGAACCAGTGGCTATTTTAGATAGGCAGGTTCGAAAGCTGAGGTCAAAGAACATTGCTTTCGTGAAGGTTCAGTGGAGGGGTCATCCAGTCGAGGAGGCGACTTGGGAGACCGAGCATGATATGCACAACTGTTATCCACACTTATTCACCAGCCCAGGTAATTTTTCTAACTCTGTTCGAGGACGACCGTTTGTTTTAGAGGTGGAGAATGTGACGATCCAAAATGTCATCTTTAAAGTTAATAATTAATTTTGTGTTCCAAGACATCGAAAAGCACTATTTATCATTACTCGACTTGCGGGCGCAGTCCGTAAAATTTTCGGAAATTTTTTATGTGAAAAATGGAATTAAATGTGAATTAGAGCTTTAAAACTCAACTAAGTTGGCTTTGGTCAATATTTTGAGCAAACGGACTCAGATCAGTGTTTTGACAGTTTCGGTAGGTCCGTATCGGTATTTGGGATTTGGGCGAATGCCCGAAATCAAGTTCCGAGGTCCTTAGCCAGAGATATGGAATTTTTGATGAAAAATTAAATGTTTTAAAAGCTTAAGTCAAATAGTGACCGGATGTCGAATTATGTGCAAACGACCCCGGAATAGAATTTTAATGATTCCAACAGCTCCGTATGGTGATTTTGGACAAAGGAGCGTGATCAGAATTTTATTTGGAAGTCCGTAGTGAAATTAGGCTTGAAATGGCTAAAATAAGAATTTAAGATTGGAAGTTTTACCGGGGAGTTGACTTTTTGATATCGGGATCGGAATCCATTCCCAAAACTTTTCATAGCTCTGTTATGTCATTTATGACTTGTGTGCAAAATTTGAGGTCAATCAGACTTGATTTGATAGGTTTCGACATCGAATATAGAAGTTGAAAATTCTTAAGTTTCATTAAGCTTGAATTGGGGTGTGATTTGTAATTTTAGCAATGTTTGATGTGATTTGAGGTTTCAAATAAGTTCGTATGATGTTTTAAGACTTGTTGGTGTATAGGCTCCGAGGGCCTCGGATGAGTTTCGGATAGTTAACGGATCAAGAATTGAAGCTGGGAGACTGTTGAAGTGAGTTTGCTGGTTTTTGGCTGATCTGGTCTTTCCTTTATCTGTCAAAATCGGGGTCCATGACCAAGCTCCATGACCGGGGTCCAGGACCGAGGGCCATGATCGAGCCTCATGACCGAGGTCCAGGACCGAGGTACATGATCAAGGTCCATGACCAGGGTCCATGATCGAGGTGTATGATCGAGGTGCATGATCGAGGTCTAGGATCGATGGCAGCCTGGGCAGATCTGTAAGTTTATAAAATTGGGGATTTCGTCCCATTTGCCGTTTTTTGACGAACTTGAGCTTGAGTAGAAGCGATTTTTGACAGATTTTCAAGGAAAAATATTTGGGTAAGTGATTCTAATTCGGATTTGGTCAATATACATGAATATATTATTATTTTCACCATTTAATTAGTGTATTGAGATGGAAATTTGGGAAACTATTAGAAATCTCATAAAAACGAATATTTGAGATTTCGGTGTCGATTCGAAGTCGGATTTGAGTAAAACTGGTATGGTTGGACTCGTAATTGAATGGGTTATCAGATTTTATAAGTTTAGTCGGATTCCGAGACATGGGCCCCACGGGCGATTTTTGAGCTAATTTCGGATTTTATTAAAAAAATATAGTATTTTCTTATGAAATTGATTCCTATAATTTTTGTTGACTGTATCGAATTAATTATGACTAGATACGAGTCGATCGGAGTTGAAAAATCGAGGAAAATGCATACTACTTGGTTAAATTGGAGCAAGTCGAGGTAAGTGACTTGTCTAACCTTGTATGGGGGAAATCTCCCCTAGGATTGGTATTGAAGTGATAAATTGTAATGTGTTGAAAATCGTATACACGAGGTGACGAGTGTGTACATGGGCTAAATGTGAAAGATTATGTTTTTAAATTGTGTAGATCACTGTTGCGCATTAATTAAACTATTTTATTTTGATATATTCTTCATCATTGATTTAATGTTTATATTTTAAAGTTGCTTGACCTTTTCTTGTTAATTGTTTCACCTGTTTAGTTAAAACTTGGTTTCTTTCATTCTGTGCATTATTTGAAGTTGATTCTCTTTAAATTAAATATTATTAATATGAAGTATTTGATATTTTTAAATTTGGTATTGAAGCAACGTATTAAAGATTTTGAAATATTATTTTGCTGAATTATTTATTCCTGAATGTTTTTGTAAGAATTTCGTACTAATTTTGATAGAGCCGTGAGCTCTTTATTGTGGAAAACGATTATTAATGATTTATGTTGGCATGAGCCGTGAGCTCTTTATTGTGGAAAAGTATTGTTGTTGAAGTATTTTGGCAAGTTAAATTATTTGAGCACTTGAGGTGCAAATTGTGATATATTGTGATGTTGATATGCATGCGGTGGTATAAGGTCTGGGTATTGAAACACATGCGGTGAGATAAGGGTGGCTTGATACGCGTGGCTAGTAGGGGAAACTACTAGAAGTCATGCGGTATGATAAGAATGGCTAAAACGCGGGATGCTATTTCGAAAAAAATATTTTCTTTTAAATAAATTGTGAAGGCTCCCGCAGTGAGATAAGAAAATGAGATATTTTGAATTTATTTATGATTTGGGACTACGAGGCGGTACCTCGGGAGTGCCCTTGTTGATATTGATTTATGGTCGCAGTTGCCTTTGATTATTTGTTGTGATTTTCTTAAAGTTGAAAGGAATTCTGTTTTGATTCCATGAGATATTATTTGCCATTATTTTGTGTAATTAAATGGTGACATGCTACTTGATTCATTTCCATTGTCATTTTATTTTATTATATTGTTAAATATTTTACCATGCAATTATTATTTTCCAGTAGGGCCTGACCTGACCTCGTAACTACTCTACCGAGGTTAGGCTTGGCACTTACTGGGTACCACTGTGGTGTACTCATACTATGCTTATGCACATCTTTTTGTACAGATCCAGGTACTCCTTACCAGCCCTGACATTAGTGAGTTACCTATACACAGAGACTTCGAGGTGTATCTGCCAGCGTCCGCAGACTCCGGAGTCCCCTTCTATCATTATTATGTTGCTTCCTTAGTTTCGTTAGACCTTGATATATATATAGATATTGAGGATAAAATTCTTAGAAGCTTGTTACTTATTTCTACCAAGTTTTGGGAGTTGCAATTATTTAAAGTTTCAGATTTCTATTTTTATTCCGCATTGATAGGCTTACCTAGTCTTAGAGACTAGGTGCCATCACAACATCCTACGGAGTAAATTTGGGGTCGTGACAGACCCGATAGGTCATCTTATGTTTTAGAACCTAATTTTTCGCTTTGAAGTCTGAAATACCTCATTTTAGCCTTTCTCCATTTGTGTGCGCAATCCGAGTGTTTTTTCGGAAAGCTTTTATGTTAAAAAACTGAGAAAATACGAATTTTTTGCCTTAAAATCCATTTGAGTTGATTTCGGTCAATACTTTGAGCAAACGGAACTGGATTCGTATTTTGACGGTCCAAGTGAGTCTGTATCGTGATTTGGGACTTGGGTGTATACCCGCAATCGAATTCGAAAGTCCCTAACCCGAGTTATCGGACTTTGTTGAAATTTGAAAGTTTTAAAGCTTAATGACTTTGAAAGTTTAACCAATGTTTGACTTTATTGATATTGGGTTCGTATTTTGGTTCTGTAAGCCGGTATAGGTCCAATACTATATTTGTGACTTATCTGTCAAATTTGGTGAGAAACGAAGTTCGTTTGACGTGATAGACGTCCGGTTGTGAAATTAGAAGTTCATGAGTTTTCTTGAAAATTTCCTTTGATTTGATGCTAAATTCGTAGTTCTAGGTGGTATTTTGGCGATTTGATCGCGCGAGCAAGTTCGTTTGATGTTTTTAGACTTGTGTGCATAATTGGTTTAGAGCCCTGAGGGCTCGGGTGAGTTTCGGATAAGGTACAGAGTGGTTTAGAGTTAGAACTCAGCTAGTGTTCTGCAATTTCTGATACTGGTCTCTGATCTCGCAATTACAAGATCAGTGTTCGCATTTGCGAACATCCCAAATCTGGCCAGGCTCGCATTTGCGAAGAGTACCTGGGTCAGCATAAGTTGGCATTTGCGATCAAGAGGTCGCAATTGCGGGAAGGCCAGAGTTCGCATTTGCGAAGTGGGGCTGGGGCAGGCTTGGTCGCATTTGCGATCAATTTGGTCGCAGATGCGGAAGATCAATGTTCGCAATTGCGAACAATTTATCGCATTTGCATTGAAAGCAGAGATGAGAAAGACTTACTTTGGACCAGTTCTCTTACTTGGGACCAGTTCTCTCAAATATTTCTTAAGAATTTCCTTCCTGTCATACTAAGAAAGGATTTTCGCAGGCAGTTCGAGCGTCTCCAGCAGGGCAGTATGCCCGTCACTCAGTATGAAACCCGTTTTGTTGTTCTGGCCCATCATGCTATTCTTCTGCTTCCTACCGAGAGAGAGAGAGAGAGAGAGAGAGAGAGAGAGAGAGAGGAGGTTTATTGAGGGACTCACTCACCCTATCAGGATACAGATGGCCAAGGAGACCGGAAGTGAGATTTCCTTTCAGGCGGCTGCTAATGTTGCGAGGAGGATCGAGATGGTTCTTACACAGGGGGAGGTCAGGGGTCTGACAAGAGGCTTCGTCATTCTGTTGGGTTTAGCGGCGCCTCGTCTGGAGGCAAGGGTACTTTTGGTAGAGGCCATCCTCCCAGGCCATTTCATTCAGCACTCCAAGCATCCCACGGTGCTTCAGGTGGTCGTGGCCCTCATATGCCTTATTCCGACCAGCTAGCCTACAGTGCACCACCAGCTCCTATTAGTGCACCTCCGCTCCAGAGTTTTCAAGGTGGTTACTCAGGTCAACAGGGTCAATTTCAGGGTCAACAGTCACAACAGCCGAGGTCCTGTTATACTTGTGGTGATTCGAGGCACATTGCTAGGTTTTGCCCTCGTGCATCGAGTAGTTCACAGCATCAGGGTTCTCGTGCCATGGTCCCGGCACCGAGTGCTTCACCGCCCGCCCATCCAGCTAGAGGTAGGGGTGAGATAGCTAGAGGTGGAGGTCATACCATTAGAGGTGGAGGTCAGGCCGCTAGAGGTGGAGGCCAGCCAGCTAGGGCCCGTCCTAGAGATTTAGTTCAGAGTGGTGGGGCCCAGCCCCGATGCTATGCTTTTCCAGCTAGGCTTGAGGCTGAGTCATCCGACGCTGTTATCACAGGTACTGTTTCAGTTTGCAGTAGAGATGCTTCAGTTCTATTTGATCCGGGTTTTACTTACTCTTATGTGTCATCCTATTTTGTTTCATATTTAGTTGTGCCTCGCGATTCTTTGAGTGCTCTTATGTATGTCTCCATACCTGTGGGAGATGCTATCGTTGTATACCGTGTTTATCGTTCATGTGTGGTCACCATTGGGAATCTTGAGACTAGTGCGGATCTTCTACTTCTCGATATGGTAGATTTCGATGTTATCTTGGGTATGGATTGGTTGTCACCTTATCACGCTATATTGGATTGTCACGCTAGGACAGTGACCATAGTCTTGTCGAGATTTCCTCGATTAGAGTGGAGAGGGACACCTGTCCATTCTACCAGCATGGTTATCTCTTATATGAAGGCTCGGTGTATGGTCGAGAAGGGGTGTCTAGCTTATTTGGCTTATGTCCGCGATTCTAGTGCATAGGTTCCTTCCATGGATTCAGTACCCATGGTTTGTGAGTTTCCAGAGGTGTTTCCTGCAGACCTGCCAGGGATGCCACCCGACAGGGACATTGATTTCTGTATTGATTTGGCTCCGGGCACTCAGCCCATATATATTCCTCCATACCGTATGGCCTCGCCAGAGTTGAAAGAATTGAAGGAGCAGTTGCAGGATTTTCTTGATAAGGGCTTCATTAGACCTAGTGTCTCACCCTGGGGTGCGCCTGTGTTGTTCGTGAAGAAGAAGGATGGATCAATGAGGATATGCATAGATTATCGGCAGTTAAACAAAGTCACCATCAAGAACAAGTATCCATTGCCGAGGATTGATGACTTATTTGATCAGATTCAGGGTGCCAAGGTGTTTTCGAATATTGATTTGAGGTCGGGCTACCATCAGTTGAGGATTAGGGCATCCGATGTCCCTAAGATAGTTTTACGGACTCAGTACGGGCATTATGAGTTTCTAGTGATGTCCTTTGGGTTGACAAATGCCCCAGCAGCATTTATGGATCTGATGAATCGAGTGTTCAAGCCTTATTTGGACTCCTTTGTGATTGTGTTTATTGATGATATCTTGATCTACTCCCGCAGTCGAGAGGAGCACGAGCAGCATCTTCGGATTATACTTTAGACTCTGAGAAACAACCAGTTATATGCTAAGTTTTCAAAGTACGAGTTTTGGTTAGATTCGGTCGCTTTCTTGGGGCACGTTGTATCAGAAGGGGGCATTCAGGTAGACCTTAAGAAGATTATGGCAGTTCAGAACTGGCATAGACCCACTTCAGCCATGGAGATCCGGAGTTTCTTGGGATTGGCGGGTTATTACCGTCAGTTTGTGGAGGGGTTCTCATCTATAGCAGCCCCGTTGACTAGGTTGACCCAAAAGGGTGCCCCGTTCAGATGATCAGACGAGTGTGAGGCGAGCTTTCATAAGCTCAAGATTGCTTTGACTACAGTGCCGGTTTTGGTGTTGCCCACAGGTTCAAGATCTTATACGGTATATTATGATGCATCCCATGTTGGGCTCGGTGCAGTATTGATGCAGGATGGCAGGGTGATTGCATATGCATCGCGGCAGTTGAAGGTTCATGAGAACAATTACCCTATCCATGACTTAGAATTGGCAGCCATTATTCATGCGCTGAAGATTTGGAGACACTATCTTTACGGCGTGTCAAGTGAGGTTTCACGGATCATCGGAGCCTACAGTATTTGTTCAAGCAAAAGGATCTCAATTTGAGACAGATGAGGTGGTTGGAGCTATTGAAAGACTATGATATCACAATCTTGTATCATCCCGTGAAGGCCAATGTGGTGGCTGATGCTTTGAGTAGAAAGGAAGCGAGTATGGGCAGCCTTGCGTACATTCCAGTCGATGAGAGACCATTTGCATTAGATGTTCATGCTTTGGCCAATCAGTTTGTGAGGCTGGATATTTCAGATCTCAGTTGTGGCCTAGCTTGTACAGTCGCTCGGTCTTCCTTTTTTGAGAGGGAGCGACAGTATGACAACCCTCATTTGCTTTTCCTTAAGGACACAGTGCGGCATGGTGGTGCCAAGCAGGTTACTGTTGGAGATGATGGAGTTCTGAGGATGCAGGGTCGTGTTTGTGTGCCTAATGTGGATGAACTTCGTGAGTTGATTCTTGAGGAGGCCCACAGTTCTCGGTACTATTCCTCCGGGCTCCGCCAAAATGTATCAGGACTTGCGGCAACATAATTGGTGGGGGAGAATGAAGAAGGACATAGTTTCATATGTAGCTCGGTGTGTAAATTGTCAGCAGGTAAAGTGTGAGCATCAAAGACCTGGTGGTTTGCTTCAGAAGTTAGAGATTCCTGAGTGGAAGTGGGAGCGTATCACCATGGATTTCGTTGTTGGATTCCCACGGACTCAGAGGAAGTTTGATGCAGTTTGGGTCATTGTGGACAGGCTGACCAAGTCAGCGCATTTTATTCCCATGGCAGTTACCTATTCTTCAGAGCGGTTGATGAAGATTTACATCCGCGAGATCGTCCGTCTTCACGGTTTATCCGTGTCTATCATTTCTGATCGAGGTACGCAGATCACCTCGCACCTTTGGAGGGAAGTACATCATGAGTTGGGCACGCAGGTGGAGCAGAGCACAGCATTTCATTCTCAGACGGACGGACAGTCCGAGCGCACTATTCAGATATTGGAGGATATGCTCCGCACTTGTGTTATAGACTTCAGATATTCTTGCGATCAGTTCTTGCCGCTCGCGGAGTTTGCCTACAACAACAGCTACCAGTCGAGCATTCAAATGGCTCCCTATGAGGCATTATACGGTAGGCGGTACCGATCGCTAGTTGGATGGTTCGAGCCGGGGGAGGCTCGGTTGTTGGGTACAGATTTAGTACAGGATGCCTTGGATAAGGTCAAGATTATTCAGGATCGACTTCGCACAGCTCAGTCCAGGTAGAGAGTTATGCCGACCGTAGAGTTCGTGATATTGCATTCATGGCCGGAGAGAGAGTGTTGCTTCGGGTATCACCCATGAAGGGTGTGATGAGGTTCGAAAAGAAGGGCAAGTTGAGCCCTAGGTACATCGGGCCTTTTGAGATTCTTGAGAGAGTGGGAGAGGTGGCTTACAGTCTTGCGTTGCCACCGGGTTTATCAGCAGTTCATCCGATGTTCCATATGTCCATTCTCCAGAAGTATCATGGCGATCTGTCCCATGTGTTAGATTTCAGTTATATCCAGTTGGACAAGGATTTGACTTACGAGGAGGAGCCGGTGGCTATTCTAGCCCGGCAACTCTATCGAGTTCAAAAATGGGGCTTATGATGTCGCTTTCATACCACTGATTGGGATTGTGAAGCGATCGATGCAATTATAACTATCCAACTTTGAGTCGGGGTCGATTCCTCAGAGAGCTTATATTGGATTAGGTATATAGTTAGACTAGGTGTATGACGTGCCTAAATTGCACTTCCATATACTTGGTTGTTTCTTTCTACTTCTAAAATTTAAGCTATTGTTTGTAAATGTAAAGCTATAGAATGATATTTTTGGGGTTGTTGTTTTTCAAGTTTATAACATATCTAGGGCTGTGACTTCTACCTAGGTGGTTACCTAATGGGTTATGGGCTTTAGGGCATGTTTCGTTGGTCAGGGTATAATATAGCAATCAACATCGTGATTACCCACTCGATACCTCTCGGTAGTTAGAGTGGTTTTGCCCAATTTGGCTTTCTCAAGTCCAAATGCGTAATTCATAAAACCGTTGATATAAGCTCAAGTCGGGTCTTACTATCTTTAGATTCAACCCTTTAATTGGGGCTATTAATTTCTTGAGTTCACTCCAATTTTTTGTTGGCCAACTTTTCCTAGACTTAATCTCTCTTTCTCAAGTAGAGACTAAGTCAATTAGGCATGAATCAATGTTTGCAACCATTAATTCCTAAATTCAAGCAAGAACTAGGCTAAATATCATACACCCAACCTTAAACAAGCCCTAAATCAAACACTCATTAGGTACCCACATTAGGGTTGGGTCACAACCCTAGCTAGAGATTTAGCTACTCATAGGCAAAACTGAAGAAACTAAGGAAGAAAATAAGATTAAACTCATAATAGATGATAAAGGGATGAAAATCCAATGTTAAAATGATAAACTAATACAAAGTTTCCCAAAGCACTAAAGGAAAAATGGCTATCTACTTTTTGAAGTTCAAACTTAACCTTAATTTGACAAAAAGAACTATTTATACACAGCTAAAATTATGGGACAAAATTGCCCCTGCGGAGGTTCTACGGCCGCACAATTCTGTGTGCTGTCCGCACTTTGAAGCTGGGCTTGACAGGATGGACTTCTGCGGCCGCACAATTCTGGGTTGCGGCCGCACGTCTTCAGATTCTGCGGACCGAACATTTCTGAGTGCGGTCGCACTCTTGAATTTGAGCTTGATAGGAGGGACTTCTGCAGACGGCACATTTCTGAGTGCAACCGTACTCTTGAATTCTGTGGCCGCATAATAATAGTGCGTTCCGCACTTCTTCACGGACTCAGAACTTCATCTCTCTGAACCTCATCTTCTGCGGCCGCACATTTCTGAGTGCAGTCGCACTCTTGAATTCTGCGGCCGCACAATAATAGTGCGGGCATTCTGTCTGTTATGACCCAAAACCTAACCCGTCATGATAGCGCCTATCGTGGTACTAGGAAAGCCGGCCTTTCCAAAACACTTTCAAAATTTAATAGAAATGAATAAGTCATTAAAAATAACCGGAGTTTTTCATACAACGGGGGTAAAACCCAATTAAAACATAAGTGCGGAAAAATAGGCCGACATCGGGGTGTCACGAAGTCACGAGCATCTAACAACCAATCTAGAACATGGAGTCTTTTAAAGTCTAAGCCAAATGCCAAAATAAGAGAGAAACAAGGACCGCAGACGCTGGCAGCTACCTCGTGAGTCTCTGATAGTCATCTCACGCACGAACTCAACGACCGCCAGAACCGTACACACCTGAATCTACACATGAAGTGTAGGAACTGAGAAGCAGTGATGAGCTATAAAAAATACAGTTCATTTCAAAGTTTTTCAGTAAAGAGTGAACATGCTTTCAATTCCGGTGGTGTAAGTCAAATCAGTTTGAGCTCAAGTAAACAGATATGAATCTTCCATAAATTTCACCACAACAACAAATAACAACTAAGTGCAACAATAAATAATAGCAAGTACAGCCTCTTAAGGCAGCAGTCACTCAACTCATCTCAACAACTCATACTCTCGGCTCTCAGCCCTCAATACACACTCTCAATAGGTACCTGCGCTACTGGGGGTGTGCAGACTCCAGAGGGACTCTTTCAGCCCAAGCGCTATATTGCTGCGGCGTGCCGCCCGACCCAATCATATAAGTAGCCATAAGGCTCGTTGCGGCGTGCAACCTGATCCACAGTCCATAAATAGCCATAAGGCTCGTTGCGGCGTGCAACCCGATCCATATACCCTCACATAGTTCACAGCTCGGCACTCAGGCCCTATCTCAGTCAGTAACCTCTCCAGCCACTCGGGCTCACAGAATATCATAATAATCGGCCCAAATAGAGAGTACAACAAGTATCAACAAGAAATGAGAGGGAACAGAGATATAACACACGAGTAGGACTGTGATTGAGTACAAGACAATAATTAGCAGTTAATTCAACAAGTATACGACCGTTGCGAGTCCCAACATTGATAACATATGGCCTAAGCATGGTTTCTAACATGAAAGGCAGTCAATTGCTCAAAGACAAGGAAAAACAAGTAATAACAATGGCTATTCGACTTTACAGTCTCACGGGATGGACCAAGTAGCAATCCCTCACGGTGCACGCTCACACGCCTGTCACCTAGCATGTGTGTCACCTCTAAACACTCAGATCATACCAATCCTCGGGGTTTCATACCCTCAAAACCAGATGTAAAATTGTTACTTACCTCAATCCGAGTAGAAAAATCCTACTCCGCGATGCCTTTGCCTCTCAAATCGGCCTCCAAACATCCTGAATCTAGCCACAAGTAATTCAACACAATCAATAAAGGCTAAAGAGATAAAATTCACAAGAAAACTATTAAATTAGAGCAAAAATCCGAAATCGACTCAAACCCGGCCCCGGGACCACGTCTCGAAATCTGACAAAGGTCACAAAACCTGAAAGCCCATTCACTCACGAGTCTAACCATACCAAATTTATCAAAATCTGACCGCATTTGGTCACTCAAATCCCCAAAATCCACTCTCCAACTCTCAAGCCCTAAATCCCCCAAATTTCTAGTTCAAATCCCTAATTAGATGATGAATAAAGCCATGGATTCACGAAATTTATACCATTATGTCTTAGAATCACTTACTCCAATATTGCTCCTTGAAAACCTTCAAAATATTGCCTCTCCCGAATTCCTCTAAGTCCAAAATTGGAAAATGAAAGACAAAAACCTCGAACTGGTGTTTTCTGCCCAGCAAAATCGCACCTGCAGAACCGCATCTGCAAAAAGGGCTCCGCTTCTGTGGAAATTCATTAAAAGACTGGCTCAGCTCCTGCGATCACCTGACCGCATCTACGATGGAGGCTCCGCTCCTGCGATCACCTGACCGCATCTGCGGCCATCGTAGATGCAGGGCCCAAGCTGCACCTGCGATCCAACTGCGCATCTGCGCCTCTTAATCCGCTTCTGCAACCACCGAAGATGCGGGATTTCCATCGCACCCGCGGTCTGAGCCCAGGCCTTCCTTAGCCGCTCTTGCGGATCTTCCTTCGCTCCTGCGGCCTCGCACATACGGTTCTCATTCCGCAGGTGCGGAAACACCAGCAGCAGCAACTTCAACTACATTTTTCCAACTTCAAACGATCCGTTAACCACTTGGAATCACCCTGAGGCCCTCGGGACCTGAACTAAACATACCAACAGGGCATATAACCCTATACGAACTTAGTTGAATCCTCGAATCACTCAAAACAACATCAAAATACCAAATTACACTCGGATTCAAACCTAAGAACTTCTAAACTTTCGAATTCTGCATACGGTGCCGAAACCTATCAAACCACGTCCGAATGACCTCAAATTTTACACACACGTCAAAAATGACACCACGAACCTACTCCAACTTCCGAAATTTCATTCCGACCCCGATATCAAAATTCCACTGCCGACCAAAATCGCCAAAAATCTAACTTTCGCCAATTCAAGCCAAATTCTACTACGGACCTCCAAATCACATTCCGAATGCGCTCCTAAGTCCAAAATCACCTAACAGAGCTAACGGAACCATCAAAATTCAAATCCGAGATCGTTTAAACATAAGTCAATATCCGGTTGACTTTTCCAACATAAGCTTCTAATAAAGAGTCAATTTAGCTCCGAAACCATTCCGGACCCGAACCAACTAACCCAGCATATTATAATATAGCTGAAGAACACAAAAGAAGCAGGAAATAGGGGAAACGAGGCTAACACTCTCAAAACGACAGGTCAGGTCATTGCATCCTCCCCCTCTTAAACAAACGTTCGTCCTCGAACGAGTCTAGAAACATACCTAGAGTCTCAAATAGGTGTGGGTATCTGCTCCGCATCTCCCGCTCGGTCTCCCAAGTAGCCTCCTCCACGGGCTGACCTCTCCACTGCACTTTTACTGAAGTTATTTCCTTTGACCTCAACTTCCGAATCTGCCGCTCCAAAATGGCCATTAGTTCCACATCATAAGTCATATCACCATCCAACTGAACGGTGTTGAAATCCAAAACATGGGACGAATCGGAGATATACTTTCGGAGCATAGAAACATGAAATACTGGATGCACACTCGACAAGCTAGGTGGCAAGGAAAGCTTGTAAGCCACCTCCCCTATCCTTTGAAGTATCTCAAAAGGCCCAATAAACCGGAGGCTCAACTTGACCCTCTTCCCAAACCTCATAACATCCTTCATGGGTAATACCTTCAGTAGAACCTTCTCACAGACCTTCTTGTCAGCATAGCTCTTCTGCCTAGACTGCGCCGTGCAAAGCCGCTCCTGAATCAATTTCACCTTGTCTAATGCATCCTGGACCAAGTCTGTACCCATGAGCCTAGCCTCACCAGGCTCAAACCATCCCACCAGAGATCTACACTGCCTCCCATATAAAGCCTCCTACGGAGAAATCTGAATGCTCGACTGATAAGTGTTGTTATATGCAAACTCTGCGAGCGGCAGAAACTGGTCCCATGAAACCCCAAAATCAATGACACAAGCACGTAACTTGTCCTCCAATATCTGGATAGTGCGCTCGTACTATCTGTCCGTCTGAGGGTGAAAGGTTGTGCTCAACTCAACCTGAGTACCCAAATCTTGCTTCATGGCCCTCCAAAACTGCGATGTAAACTATGTGCCTCTATCTAAAATGATGGAAACTGGGACACCATGAAGGCGAACAATCTCACAGATGTAAATATCAGCCAACGGCTCTGAAGAATAAGTAGTACCAACCGGAATGAAGTGCGCGGACTTGGTCAGCCGATCCACAATCACCCAAATAGCATCGAACTTCCTCAAAGTCCGTGGGAGCCCAACTACGAAATCTATGGTGATCCGCTCCCACTTCCACTCTGGATCTTTAACCTCTGAAGCAAGCTACCCGGTATCTGATGCTCATACTTAACCTGCTGACAGTTGAGACACCGAGCCACAAACCTAACTATATCCTTCTTCATTCTCCTCTACCAATAGTGATGTCTCAAATCCTGGTACATCTTCGCGGCACCCAGATGAATGGAATACCGCGAGCTGTGGGCCTCCTCAAGAATCAACTCCCGAAGACCATCCATATTAGGCACATATATCCGGCCCTGCATCCACAACATGCCATCATCACCAATAGTCACATCTCTAGCATCAACTTGTCGAACCCTATCCTGGAGGACGAGCAGATGGGGGTCATCATATTGATTCTCCCTGATACGATCATAAAGAGAAGACCTAGACACCACACAAGCCAATACCCGACTCGGCTCCGAAATATCCAGTCTAACATGCTGGCTAGCTAAGGCCTGAACATCTAATGCCAAGAGTCTCTCTTCTACTGGAAGAGACGCTAAACTCCCCATACTCTCCACCCAGTGACTCAAGGCATCGGCCACTACATTGGCCTTTCTGGGATGATACAAAATGGTGATATCATAGTCCTTAAAAAGCTCCAACCACCTCCGCTGATGCAAGTTAAGATTCTTCTATTTGAACAGATGCTGCAAACTCCGATAATCAGTGTAAATCTCACAATGGACCCCGTACAAATAGTGCCACCAAATCTTCAAGGCGTGAACAATACTGCTAACTAAAGGTCATGGATAGGATAGTTCTTCTCATGGGTCTTCAACTGGCGCGAAGCATAAGCAATCACTCTACCCTCTGCATTAGAACATACCCAATACCGATCCGCGAAGCATCACACACTATGTAGGAACCAGAAGCTGATGGCAGAACTAGAACTGGAGCCGTGGTCAAAGCAGTCTTGAGCTTCTGAAAGCTCTCTTAGCACTCATCCGACCACCTGAATGGAATACCCTTTTGGGTCAATATGGTTAAGGGCGATGCAATAGATGAAAAACCCTCCACAAAATGACGGTAATAGCCTGCCAAACCAAGAAATCTCCTAATCTCCATGGTTGAGGATGATCTAGGCCAACTCTGCACCGCCTCTATCTTCCTCGGATCCACCTGAATACCCTCACTGGACACTACGTGTCCCAAGAACGCCACTGAATTGAGCCAAAACTCACACTTGGAGAACTTTCCATAAAGCTTCTCCTCCCTCAATCTCTGTAACACAATCCTCAGATGCTGGGAATGCTCCCCCTGGCTACGAGAGTACACCAGGATATCATCAATGAATATAATAATGAATGAGTCCAAATAAGGTTAGAACACACTGTTGACCAAATGCATGAACGCTGCTTGGGCATTAGTCAGCCCAAAGGACATCACAAGGAACTCATAATGGCTATATCGTGTCCTGAAAGCTGTCTTAAGAATATCCGAATCACAAATCTTTAGTTGGTGATATCCTGACCTCAAATCAATCTTGGAGAACACCATCGCTCCCTGAAGCTGGTCAAACAAATCATCAATGAGTGGCAAAGGATACTTGTTCAACTGTCTGTAATCAATGCACATTCTCATAGTACCATCCTTCTTCTTTACAAATAGAACTGGTGTGCCCCAAGGTGACACGCTAGGCCGAATAAACCCCTTATCAAGGAGTTCCTGAAGTTGTCCCTTCAACTCTTTCAACTCCGCCGGTGCCATACGATATGGTGGAATAGAAATGGGCTGAGTGCCCGGCACCAAATCAATACCGAAGTCAATGTCCCTGTCAGGCGGCATGTCCGGCAGGTCTACAGGAAACTCATCCGAGAAATCACACACTACAAGAACAGAATCAATAGCAGGGACCTCTGCACTAACATCCCTCACAAAAGCCAAATAATATAGGCAACCCTTCTCAACCATTCGTTGAGCCTTCAAGTATGAAATCACTATACTGGGAACATAGTCCATAGAACCGCTCCACTCAAATCTCGGCAACCCCAGCATCGTTAACGTCACGGTCTTAGCATGATAATCTAAAACAGCGTGACATGGAGACAACCAATCCATACCCAATATCACGTCAAAATCAACCATACTAAGCAACAAGAGATCCACTCTAGTCTCCAGACTCCCAATAGTCACCACACATGACTGATATACACGATCCACAATAATAGTATCGCCCACATGAGTAGATACATGAACAGATGAAACTAAAGACTCATGGGACATATACAAAAAATGAGCGAAATATAAGGAAACATATGAATAAGTGGAACCAGGGTCAAATAATACAGAGGCATCTCTGTGGCAAACTGAGACAATACCTGTAATCATAGCGTCTGAAGCAATGGCATCTGGTCTGGTAGGAAGAGCATAGAAACGGGCCTGGACACCCCCCGATCGGCCTCCCCCTCTCGGGCGACCCCTAACTGACTGGGCTCCACCTCGAGCGGGCTGAGCGGGTGGTGAAGAGACAGGTGCTGATGTCGTACATTGGCTTCTCTGCTAAGCCTGACCTCCCGTAAGGCGGGGACAATGTCTCCTGATGTGGCCAAAGTCTCCACACTCATAGCAACTCCCTGGTGCTGGTGTTGGGGATTGAAGGGAGCCCCGAGCACCGGGATGACTGGTCGAAGGACCTAGCATAGACGAGCCCTGACCCAATGGAGCACGGGACGAACTCTGAGATGGGAGGGCACTGAGAGATGAATGGCCCTTCTGATAGCTATGTGAACCATGGCCAGATGATGCACCACGGTGGATTGGGCGAGCCGTCTGAGCATGTCTAAAAGGACGACCCCTACCATGGTGGAACTGCCCCACAGAAGGAACACCGCTAAATCCACCCTGTCCACGAGGCCTCTTGGCCTCCGTCTCAACCCTCTCTTGACACTCTCTCTCTCTGGTCATAAGCAATCGCAGTTGAAAAGTGAGGCCATCTATAAACCTCCTGATCCTCTCCCTGTCTCTGGGAACCAACCAGATATCATGATGGGCCAACTCCGAGAATCGCATCTCCTACTGTGTTACAGACATATCACCCTGACAAAGCCGCTCGAACCCTGCACAGCTCCTCTTTGGGGGACTATGGCACGAACTTCTCTAGGAATAGACCGGAGAACTACTGCCATGTAAGGGGTGCTGCGCTGACCGGCCTACACCTCTCGTAAGCCTCCCACCAACTGAAGGCATCACTAGAGAACTGAAAAGTAGTGAACGAGACCCTACTGGCCTCTAGAATACTTGTTGTACGGAGTATCCTCTAAACTTGTCCAAGAAACCCTGTGCATCCTCTCCCTCGGTACTACTGAAAGATAAAGGTTGGATTCTCCCAAACCTATCCAATCTACGCTGCTCATCCTCAGGCATAGAAGGAACCATATAGTCCTGAGTAGCTGCAACCAGCTAGGCTGGTGGTGCCCCCGGTGTCTGGAATCCCTGTACCACCTGCTCTGGTGCGCGGGCAGCGGGAGTCTGAGCACCTCCCCGGCGTGAGAAGTGGGTGTTGCGGCCTGAACAGAGACCGCTTGAGCAAGACTGGTACACGCAGTCAGAATCTGAGCTAAGGCCTCCTGAAGGCCTGGAATCACAATAGGCACAGGTGGTGCCTGAGCTGTTGCATCAACAATTGGAATCTGGTCCTGATCTGGGGCAACTGGTGGATCTGCAGGTACTGCCCCAGGTGTTGTGCGGGCTGCACCTCTACCCCTACCGCGACCTCGGCCTTTCGTGGCCCTGGCTGGGGGGGTACTGGTGATTGTCTATCCTGCCCAGTAGTATGAATCCTCACTATCTGCAAGAGAATGAAATAACAAATGTTTAGTTACTAGAATCAACATATTTGCACACGACAAGAATTTAAGAATGTGAAGTTTCCTAAGGGTTCTACAGCCTCTCGAAGATAAGTACAGACGTCTCTGTACCGATCCACATGACTCTACTAAACCTGCTCATGACTCGTGAGACCTATGTAACCTAGGCTCTGATACCAACTTGCCACGATCCAAAACCTAACCAGTCGTGATGGCGCCTATCGTGGTACTAGGCAAGCCGACCTTTCCAAAACACTTTCAAAATTTTACAGAAATGAATTAAGATATTTAAAATAACCGGAGTTTTTCATACAACGGGGGTAAAACCCAATTAAAACATAGGTGCATAACCAATATAGAACATAGAGTCTACTATAGTCTGTGCCAAAGGCCAAAATAAGAGAGAAAAGATAATAAGAAATGAGAAACAAGGACTGCGAACGCCGGCAGCTACCTCGTGAGTCTCCGATAGTCAGCTCGCACACGAACTCAGCGACCGCCAGAACCGTACACACCTGAATCTGCACATGAAGTGCAGGGTGTAGCATGAGTACAACCAACTCATCAAGTAACAGAATTAAATAAGGAACTGAGAAGCAATGACGAGCTATAAAAAATACAGTACATTTTAAAAGTTTTCAGTAAAGAGTGAACATGCTTTCAATTCTGGTGGTGTAAGTCAAATTAGTTCGACCTCGAGTAAAATAGATATGAATCTTCCAAAAATTTCACCACAACAACAGATAACAACTAAGTGCAACAATAAATAACAGCAAATACAGCCTCTCAAGGCAACAGTCACTCAACTCATCTCAACAGTCATACTCTCGTCTCTCAGCCCTCAATACACACTCTCAATAGGTATCTGCGCTACTGGGGGTGTGCAGACTCTAGAGGGGCTCCTTTCAGCCCAAGCGCTATATCACTGCGGCATGCAGCCCGACCTAATCATATAGGTAGCCAAAAGGCTCGTTGCGGCATGCAACCCGATCCACAATCCATAAATAGCCATAAGGCTTGTTGCGGCATGCAACCCGATCCATATACCCTCACATAGTTCACAGCTTGGCAATCAGGCCCTATCTCAGTCACTAACCTCTCCAACCCCTCGGGCTCACAGAATATCATAATAATCGGCCCAAACAGAGAATACAACAAGTATCAACAAACAATGAGAGGGAACAAAGATATAACACATGAGTAAGACTGTGACTGAGTACAAGACAGCAATTAGCAGTCAATTCAACAAGTATACGACCGCTGTGGGTCCCAACATTGATAACATATGGCCTAAGCATGGTTTCTAACATGAAAGGTAGTCAATTGCTCAAAGACAAGGAAAACAAGTAATAACAATGGCTATTCGACTTTACAGTCTCACAGGACGGACCAAGTCATAATCCCTCATGGTGCACGCTCACACACCCGTCACCTAGCATGTGTGTAACCTCCAAACACTCACATCATACCAATCCTCGGGGTTTCATACCCTCAAAACCAGATTTAAAAGTGTTACTTACCTCAATCCGAGCAGAAAAATCCTACTCTACGATGCCTTTGCCTCTAAAATCGGCCTCCAAACGTCCCGAATCTAGCCATAAGTAATTTAGCACAATCAATAAAGGCTAAAGATATCCAATTCACAAGAAAACTACTAAATTAGAGCCAAAATCCGAAATCGACTCAAACCCGGCTCTGGGCCCGCGTCTCGAAATCTGACAAAGTTCATAAAACCCGAAAGTCCATTCATTCACGAGTCTAACCATACCAAATTTATCAAAATCCGCCCTCATTTGGTCACTCAAATCCCCAAAATCCACTCTCCAACTCTCAAGCCCTAAATCCCCCAAATTTCTAGTTCAAATCCCAAATGAGATGATGAATAAAGCCATGGATTAACAAAATTTATACCATTATGGCTTAGAATCACTTACCCCAATGTTGCTCCTTGAAAACCTTCGAAAAATCGCCTATCTCCCGAATTCATCAAGTCCAAAATTGGAAAATGAAAGACAAAAACCTCGAGCTGGTGTTTTCTGCCCAGCAAATCCACACCTGCAAAACCGCATCTGCGAAAAGGGCTCCGCTTCTGCGAAAATTCATTAAAAGACTGACTCCGCTCCTGCGATCACCTGACCGCATCTACGGCCATCGCTTATGCGGGGCCCAAGCCACACTTGTGATCCAACTGCGCATATGCGCCTCTTAATTCGCTTCTGTGACCACCGCAGATGCGGGATTTCCATCGCACCTGCGGTCTGAGCCCAGGCCTTCATTAGCCACACCTGCGGCTCTTCCTTCGCTCCTGCAGCCTCGCACCTACAGTTCCCATTCCGCAGGTGCGGAAACACCAGCAGCAGCAGCTTCAACTACATTTTCCAACTTCAAATGATCCGTTAACCACTCGGAATCACCCCGAGGCCCTCGGGACCTAAACCAAATATACCAACAGGTAATATAACCCTATACAAACTTAGTCGAATCCTTGAATCACTTAAAACAACATCAAAACACCAAATTACACTCGGATTCAAGCCTAAGAACTTCTAAACTTCTGAATTCCGCATACGGTGCCGAAACCTATCAAACCACGTCCGAATGACCTCAAATTTTACACACACGTCAAAAATGACACCACAAACCTACTCCAACTTCCAAAATTCCATTCCGACCCCGATATCAAAATTCCACTGCCGACCAAAATCGCCAAAATTATAACTTTCGCCAATTCAAGCCAAATTCTACTACGGACCTCCAAATCACATTCCAGATACGCTCCTAAGTCCAAAATTACCTAATGGAGCTAACAGAACTATCAAAATTCAAATTCGAGATCGTTTACACATAAGTCAATATCTGGTTGAGTTTTTCAACTTAAGCTTCTAATAAAGAGACTAAGTGTCTCAATTTAGCTCCGAAACTACTCCGGACCCGAACCAACTAACCCGGCATATTATAATATAGCTAAAGAACACAAAAGAAGCAGGAAATGGGGAAACGAGGCTAACACTCTCGAAACGACCGGCCGGGTCGTTACATTGTTAGAGGTCCTTCATAGTTTGCGGTCGCACTCAATATTGTGTGGTCCGCACTTTGCTCTTTTTGCTTGGTTTTAGTACTTGTCCAGAAATACTCCTTCTTGAGTTGAATTTCATCGTTTTGGCTCTTTTTCCAATGCTCCTGCAAGTAAGCATAGTTTATCAGTTTTCGGGAATACCTTTAAGCATTTTTTGAGCTAAAACTAAATTAAAAGAGTGCAAATAAGTAGTCAAAATCCCTACTTATCAACTCCCCCAAACTTAAGTTTTTTCTTGTCCTCAAGCAAATAAGGTAATTCTCATCTCCACAAGAAAAGAGCTATTTCAGCTGGCCTAAGTTGCATCAAACACACATCAATTGGGACCAACAATTACCCACACACTCATGAATTATTAACAAGGCCATGTTTTGCATGTTAAAGCACAAACAGCTCTAATGTGACACTTGAGCATCAAGAGTTGACTTACTCATCAAGGAAGTTCGCAATTTCATATAGATCATTGTGTATCCCAAACTCATCCTCCTATACTCTCTGTAAGCTCATCTCACTCAAGAATGTAGTACTCAATTCAATGATTCATGAAAGGTTCGCTCATCACTCTCAAAAGAATGTCACAAGTCCGGCTCTAAGTACCATATGCTTGCCCCTCATGTAGGTCACCACTAATGTAAGCTCACTCCGCTTGAAATCACGTAGGGCTTTTTCGGCATGTAATAAAGGCTTTTGGATAAGGAGGGAAATGTTGGAATAGAATGGGTTCATCTTTCCTTTAGCACTCTATTTTCTCTTTTTTGCTCATACTTTGCCGACTCTTTGAGTTATTTTCTTTCTTTTTTCCTTAGGGGAACTAGAGAGACTTGACATCACTCTTTCTTGGTCATTATATTCATATTCTCCTTCTTTGTTTTCTCTATGCTTTGCACTTTTGCTTTTTTTTTTGAATCCTTTCAACCCTTCAAATTATTCACTTTCTTTTTGTGTTTTTCTTTTGTTCTTTGTTTCTTTTTCTTTACCTTTCCTTTTCTTCATTTCTTTTCTCTTCTTATGCCTTGATACCACTTTCAAACTCCTCATCTCTCCCCCAAACTTATGTTTTCGCCATTTTTTCTCATGAGTGCTAAGGAAAGCTTGGGTGCCAAGAGAGGGTCACTATAAAATGGGTAAAGGCTTGTAACATGGTTATCGAATAAAAAAGGCTTTAGGCTCAAAAGGGTTGATTAAGGATAACATCATTGGTGGCCCATGGAATGTTTCAAAATGGGTAAAGGAGAGCCTACAGTCACTTCTCAAGCCAAGAAAACTTAGAATTTCGCCTAGAAACACATTCGGGGCAAATTCTAGACCATTCGCATGGGTACTTGGACTTGTAACAAAATATCTCACCTCTCACACAATTGGATTGTTAAAGAGGATAGAGTCGAGTGCCCACAACAGCCGTATTCAAGATTGAAGATTGCTAATGGTTCAACTAAACCACCTGATGATTGCATAAGTCAACACAAGAGTCACAAGATCACTAACTAGAGCCATTTCTTTCCAAAAGCTTGTTTTTAACCATAAGCGTGTAGTTAAGTGTGTTGGTACCAAGTGAAGCATGCTTGACCCTTTTTTTATTCATTAAAGCTTCTGTTTCTACCTAAACATCAAAAACGGACTCAATCCCTTAAGAAGGTTGTCACGCCATCCATCGTTGGGAAGAGCCATCCAGTTCACACAAAATTCACTTTTGGAAAGAACCGTGGCATTAAGAAAACCAAAGGTTTATTGCTCACTTAAACATAAAAAAAGAAGCTGCCGAATCAAAAAGAAGCTATTAACATAAATAAGAAGTTAGACTACTAAGAAAATAAAATAAAGAGGCTATGAAATAAGCTAGTAAAAGTAAGACAAATGAATATACAAATCGAGGGGAATAGAATATATACATCAAAAGAGAGGGAGGAATATATACATAATGAAAGAGAAAATAAAGATAAAAGAAAAATAGTATTAAAGTTATTACAGGACAATGTCATCAAATCAAACCCACCAAAATATACCACCCCCCTGAATAAAAATAAGCATTGTCCTCAATGCTTAGCAAAATCAAAATAAGGGAGGGTGGAGAGTAAAGAAAACTCCCTATGTGGTCTCAGGGTGCATGGCAGCATCACAACCTTTGGGCTCCTCCAACTGGATCTCATCATCCTCTGCTCGAGGAACAATGGGGTTGATGAACATCTAAAGCACCTTCTCGGCAATATGGGCAGCAAGGTCTGGCTTGTCAGACTGGCCAGTTGGTGCCTCTACTGATGGTGCTGCTGGGCCTGCTGGTACTGATGGATCTGTCTCCATTAGTAGGTCAAATGGTAAATCACCAACTGTTGCAATCTTTGTCACCTCCTTTCTCAATCTCTCCACTGATTTCTTCGAGGCCTGGGATTTCCTCATCTTCTTCACTTGTTTTCTCAACTCCTCAATAGCTCCCCCGCGTGCCACCAATGTATCCATAATGGTCTTCTGGTTATCCATGATCTTCTTCAATGTTTCCATTACTGACGGAGGAACCTATGGTGCTGCTGGTGTAGAAGACTATTTTGCAACAACATTGGATATGTCAGATAGCTTTGAAGTAGCTGTCTATATCCAGTTGTTGAGACTCGCCAATGTATGAGAGACTCGCAGCGCAGTGAGTGGATATGTGGATGAGGCAGGCACTGGTACTGATGCTGATGGTCTAGAAGATGAAGGTGGTAGCATGTCAGTTGTCTCGGTGGAAGGACCGGCCGCTGTGGAAGGCATGGGAGTTGTAGATGGCTCAGCAGCAGAATCTGTAAGCACCACCAATAGCTCATCAGACTGGCCAACGGTGGCAGTTGCCTTACCCTTGAACTTTGGGTTTTCCAAACCTTGCAAGGAGTACCATGATAAGGGCTTCTTGGCCCGCACTTTTGTATCAAAAATCCTCGGCTCCACCTTTGCATCCGTGAGATATTCTGTGAGGGTGTTAGGATATGGGTAGGAGCTTTCACCTTTCCGGACAACCACTGACATGTTGGCTGACATGATGGCACCCACATTGATTGGGTACCCGGCCATGATAGATGCCACCAAAACTGCTCGGGGAATCGGAATATTGTTCTCATTCTGTCTTGGGTCAATACGGCTGCACACAAAAGCTTGCCACCTGCTTCAAAGTTGAGGGTGGCCCGTGCAATGGGAACCCCTGCTGTGATCCACAGTGGTGGTGGTCCTGGAGGAGCCAAAATCTCTACTAACCAAGGGCGAGATGTATCACCCATAGCAAGCTTCTCCAAGTACTGGCTTGCCTCTACCTCCTCGAATCCCAGGTAAGTGTTCAGAGTGCTTGGGTCGAATCTGACTTTCAAATTTCTCACTTTGGTACCCTTCTTGATGTGTACCACATTGGCATAAAACTCCCATACCATAGGCTCTTTGGCATCCATAACACTCTGGGTGAACCGCATCCACCCCTTGCGCTCCCTGAACTGCTTAAGGACATTTGGATTGTATTTATCCCAATCCTTCAGCAAGAATTGTCGCTCAAGTGTGAGCGCTCTCTGGGGCCACCACTCTCTAAACTTTGTGAAGGCAGTCAAACTCACGAACCTATCTTCCCATATTTCCTTCTTCTTCGACCTTTCTAGGCCGCCCACTCTAGTGTCACCTCCCCTACCATCATCAGGAACTTCATCATCATCTACTGCAACTAGTGCAGATGGAGTGTGTGTAAATGAGGGCTCTGAACCCTGGCTACCGGCATCGGAACCCTCAAAAGAACTTGCTGTGGTGGAGGGTTCGTTGCGCAGTTGGTATCTCCCAGTGAATTGTGGTGGTTGGGACAGGACCTCAGGCTATACCTCTACTGAGTGACCCTCGGAGGCTTCCCTAGACGGGACATACGAGCTTGATTCTGAGGGCTCTGTGGCCCTACCTCTCCCAATGGTCGGCCTTTTGGCTATTGTTTTGATTGCACTCCCAGAGGTTGAGTGCCCTTTCCTCGGCCTCGGAAGGTTTCACCCCTCCCTTTAGATGTATCACCTCTGCCTCGTGATCGAACCATTGTCTGCAATACAATGCATATAAATCAGTTAAAGTTCGGAAGCATGTTAATAGTTGGAGAAAATCGGTGTACAAAAGAGACAGTGCGGACCGCACAATATTGAGTGTGGCCGCAAACTGCCTTGTGCGGACCGCACAAATTCAAAGTGCAGTCGCACATGCTGAAGTGCGGACCGCACAATTTTGAGTGCGGCCGCACAAAACCAGGTTCGAACTACTGGTTCTCTGAAGTTCCAAAGGGCGGTCGCACACATTTTTCTATAGACCGCACAATTTTTCTGCGGACCGCACAATTTTGAGTGCGTTCCGCACTTTTCATGTATCACATTTTGCCCTAACTCAAGATCTGCGGACCGCACAATTTTGTGTGCGGCCACACAATCAAAAATAAAACAGCACTAACTTAGGTTTTGCAATTTTTGCACAATTTAAACATGGTATTTGCAAATTAAACATGATGAATAATCTACCCAATCCCCAATGAGCACACATGAAATTACCCACACAATTTCAAGCACACACGAAGAACATTTGACATTTTAGGCCTAAAAATAACTATACTAATTAAGAATAAAAACTAAAAAAAAATTGAAAAATCTAAACATGAATTAAACATACCAATGATGAAGGATGCGGGTAAGAATCTACACTAATGAAATGAATGTGGATTGTGAGGTACTCTTTACCTGAACCTTGCTGAAGTTCTGCTGTCCACACAAAAGTGAGTGTGGCCGAAGAAATTTGTGTGGTCCGCACAATTTTGTGTGCGGCCGCAGAATGGCCTTTTCTCTACAATTCAAAACTTCAGAGAGTTGGAGTTTTGGGTCTCCAGTTGTGCGGCCGCACAAAGAATTGAGCGGCCGCAGATTCTTCTCTGTTGTGGCATACAAAATTGTGCGGTCCGTATTTTTTCAACACTTGGCCAATTATTTCGAACACAATACCTATAATGCGCACTCATTCCTAAAATTCACTTCAAAACCAGTTAGCTCAATACAAAACCTATCTAAAAAAGAATAAAATAAAAAAATGAAAAGAAACACAGGTTGCCTCCCAATAAGCGCTTGATTTAACGCTGCGGCATGACGCAGATTACCATTAATCACTTGAAATGAATTAATGCCATGACGTGGCCATCATCAACTTTTCCAAGATAATGTTTTACCCGGTGACCATTGACTCTAAACACTTCATCATTTTTTTTCTTCAAGTCTATTGCACCAAATGGTGTCACATTCAGAACCTCAAACGGACCACTCTACTTAGACTTCAACTTTTCCGAGAACATTCGTAACCGAGAATTGAACAATAACACAAGATCACCTTCTTTGAACTCCTTGTTCCGGATGTACTTGTTGTAAAGGTACTTCATCTTGTCCTTATATAAGGACAAACTTGTATAAGCATGGTACCGGAATTCATCAAGCTCATTCAATTGTGCCACCCTTAAGTTGGCGGCGACATCCCATTCAAGATTAAGCTTCTTCAATGCCCACATAGTCTTGTGCTCAAGTTCCACCGGAAGGTGATAAGCTTTCCCGAACACTAATCGGTATGGAGACATACCAATCGGTGTTTTGTAAGCTGTCCTATAAGCCCAAAGAGCATCATCAATTTTATTTGACCAATCCATCCGGTTGGAATTCACTGTCTTTGACAAAATACTCTTGATCTCCCGGTTGAAGACTTCCACTTGCCTGCTTTCTTGAGGATGATAAGGGGTCGAGACTTTGTAAGTGACACCATACTTGGTGAGTAAGGTATCAAAAGTTTTGTTGCAAAAGTGCTATCCTCCATCACTAATAATGGCCCTTGGAGTACCGAATCTTGTGAAGATGCTCTTTTTCAAAAATGCCACCACACTTCGAGCTTCACTGTTGAGTAAAGCCACTGCTTCAACCCACTTTGACACATAATCCACAGCTACCAAAATGTAAGTGTTCCCACAAGAGCTCACGAACGGACCCATAAAATCAATGCCCCACATATCAAAAATGTCAATCTCCAAGATGGTGGTGAGGGGCATCTCATTTTTCTTAGAAATCCCACCGGCCCTTTGACATTCATCACAATGCTTGATGAGATCGCTAGCATCCTTGTAAAGAGTAGGCCAATAGAATCCACAACTCAACACTTTTGTTACTGTTCTAGCTCCACCATGGTAACCACCATATGGTGAAGAGTGGCAAGCCTCAAGAATTTCAACTTGTTCTTCCTCCGGTACACATCGTCGAATCACACCATCGGTAAAAATTCGGAAGAGATACGGCTAATCCCAATAATAGTCAAGGCAATCCCGTTTGAGCTTCTTCCTTTGGTTTGAATAGAACTCATTCGGTATAATACCACTCACAAGATAGTTTGCTAAGTCGGTGAACCATGGCATCCCGGTCATTGAAATGGCTAGAAGTTGCTCGTCGGGGAAGAAATCATTTATCTCAAGGCCGTCATGTGGCCTCCCCTCCTCCTCCAAATGAGACAAGTGCTTCACCACTTGGTTTTAAATACCCTTGCGGTCTTGAATCTCTAGATCTAACTCTTGAAATATAAGCACCCATCGCATTAACCTTGCCTTTGAATCCTTTTCGCTTATTAACTACCCAAGCGCCGCATGATCGGTGTGGACAATCACTTTTGTACCCATCAAGTATGGGCGGAACTTCTCCATAGCAAAGACAATAGCAAGTAGCTCTTTTTCGGTCACTGTGTAGTTGACTTAGGCATCATTCATGGTCTTGCTAGCATAGTAGACCAGATGGAAGATTTTGTTGATACGTTGCCCCAAACTTGCTCCAACCTCCACATCACTTGCATCACACATGAGCTCGAAAGGCAAGCTCCAATCTGGTGCGATGATAATGGGAGTAGTAGTCAATTTGAACTTGAGCAATTCGAATGCCTTCATACAGTCCTCGTTGAAATGGAACTTGGCATCCTTCTCCACAGTTACATAAAGGGTTCACCACTTTGGAAAAATCCTTGATGAATCGGCGATAGAACCCCGCATGACCTCACTCCCTTCACAGATGTAGGGATGGGAGTTTAGAGATCACCTCTATTTTGGCCTTGTCGACCTCAATACCATGCTTTGAAATTTTGTGGATGAGGACAATGCCCTCCTCGACCATGAAGTGACTTTTCTGCCAATTCAAAACCAAGTTTGTATCCTCACATCTTACCAAGACCTTATCCAAGTTGTTCAAGCAATCATCAAAAGAATTTCCAACCACGGAAAAGTCATCCATGAAGACCTCAAGAAAATCCTCCACTATGTCGGTGAAGATGGCCATCATACACCGTTGAAAAGTCGCTGGTGCATTGCATAACCCAAATGGCATTTGCGAGAATACGAAAGAACCATAGGGACAAGTGAAATTAGTCTTCTTTTGGTCCTCCGGAGCAACAAGAATTTGATTGTAATCGGAATATCCATGAAGGAAACAATATAAAGCTCGACCGGCCAACCTATCAAGCATTTGATCAAGGAATGAGAGTGGGAAATGATCTTTCCGAGTGACTTTGTTGAGCTTCTGATAGTCCATACACACTCTCCACCCGGTCACCATTCTTGTGGGGATCAACTCGTTCTTGTCATTTGTGACCACAGTCATGCCCCCTTTCTTTGGGACACGTTGCACCGGAGAAGTCCACGAGCTATCGGAAATGGGGTAAACAACCCCTGGCATCCAACCACTTTATGATCTCCTTCTTCACCACCTCTTGTATTGCTTCATTTAATCTTCTTTGATGTTCAATGGAGGGTATGGCATCCTCCTCCAAAATAATCTTTTGCATTTAAAAGGCAGGGCTTATACCCCGAATGTCCGCCAATGTCCATCCTATAGCTTTCTTCTTCTTTTGTAGCACTGCCAAAGTAGAGTCTACCTGCATGTTAGTCAAAAAAGAGGAAAGAATAACCAGTAAAGTAGAACATGGCCCAAGAAATTCATACCTGAGATGTGGAGGCAATGGCTTTAACTCTTAAGTGGGAGGCTCTTCGATTGAGGGCTTTGTTGGAGGAGTCTTCCGGTTCTCAAGATCTAAGGATAATTTTCGAGGTTCATAAGTGTACGACCCCATTCCTTGCAATGCATTTACACATTCCACATAGCCTTCCTTCTCACCATCATCATGATTAAGCAATACGGCCTCCAAAGTATCATCAACATTCATCATGGCCTTAACATCATCAACAATCACCTCGGTCACTAAGTCCACAAACGAACAAACTTCATTGCTATTCGGTTGCCTCATAGATTTGCATACATGGAAAACCACCTTGTCATCGCCCACCCGGAAGGTGAGCTCACCGGCTTCCACATCAACAAGATCCTTCCCTGTAGCAAGGAAAGGTCTACCCAAGATAATAGGCACCTCATAGTCCACTTCGCAATCAAGAATCACAAAGTCCGCCGGGAGGATGAACTTATCAACATGAACCAACACATCATCAATAATACCCAATGGTCTCTTCATAGTATGATCCGCCATTTGTAACCTCATAGATGTGGGTATTGGTAGCCCAATTCCCAAAGTTTTGAACACCGAGTAGGGCATCAAGCTGATACTCGCCCCTACATCACATAGAGCTTTGGCAAAATCGGCGCTCCCAATAGTGCAAGGGATTGTGAAAGCGCCGGGATCTTCCAATTTCGGAGCCATTGAGTGCACAATAGCACTCACTTGATGTGTCATCTTGATAGTCTCATAATTCATTGATCTTTTCTTTGTCACCAAATCCTTCATGAACTTTGCATATCCGGGCATTTGTTTCAATGCCTCAACCAATGGCATATTAATGGATAAGCTCTTTATCATGTCAATAAACTTCTTGAATTGGTTCTTGCTATTTTTCTTGGCGAGCCTTTGAGGGTATGGAGGAGGAGACCTTAGAATTGGTGCCTTAGTCTTTGGCACTACCGGTTCCTGTATGTCAATCACGTGTTCCCTAGACGGGTTCACTTATTCTTGAGTCTCCTCCACATTTTGATCAATATCAATTCTCACTTCATCATTAGCTTGAACCACATTGCTTGGAATTTCATCTTCTTGAATCACTACATCATCATCCACAATTCTTCATTGGTTTGAGGTTGTTGCCTCTCCACCTTTTCCACTCCTTGTGGTTACGGCCATGGCATGTCCCGTGTTGTTCCCACCCTTTGGGTTCACCACTGTGTCACTAGGTAGTGCCCCATTAGGACGAGTGTTTAAAGCTTGCGAGATATGTCCTAATTGAACCTCCAAATTGCGGATTGAAGTGTTATGAGAGGATGTTATAAGAAGCTTTGAACATATTTTCAATCCGTCCCATCTCATTATTGGAAGAGCTAGAACCATGAGATGGATAAGGAAGAGGGTTTCTTGGTTGTTGATACATCGGGGGACTTTGAAAGCCCGACCCCCGATTCCCTTAGTTATTATTTCAACCACCTTGGTTGTTGCCTCCCCAATATCCTTGATTGTTGCCACCCAAATTGCCTTGGTTGCCTTGATTATTCCAATTGCCTTGATTATTGTTATTGTTCCAATTACCTTGATTATTGTTACCACCACTCCAATTGCCTTGGTTATTTTGATTGTTCCAATTTCCTTGAGATCTCCATTGTTGTTGATTCGGGCCTTGAGAGTTGTTCATATATTGCACTTCTTACTCTTGCTCATTGTATGATTCGTCTTGGTCAAACCCACTATCATCTTGCACAAATTATTCCATACGGTTTTGCACTTGTTGACCCCTTTGCCTTCGCTTGTTTACCATCATGTTGACACCTTCCATTGCATTTATTTGCTTAGGACCTTGTACTTGTTAAAGTTGAGCTTTGGCTAATTGATTCATTATTAGGGTCAACTCGGCAATTGCTTGCCCATGATCATGTAATTGTTTGTATAGGTGAATCACATTTGGATTACCTTGAGGAACATTAGCTCTACTTTGCCATGCCGATGAAGTATCCTCCATTTTATCTAAAATCTCACAAGCTTCGGCATATGGTGTTGTCATCAAATTTCCACCGACAAGTTGGTTGACCACGCATTGATTGGTAGTATTGATTCCCCTGTAGAAGGTTTGTTGAATTATAGCCTCAGTCATGTCATTATTCGGGCACTCTTTCACCATAGTATGGTACCTTTCCCAAATCTCGTGCAAAGGCTCATTGGGTTCTTGCTTGAATGCTAGAATCTCGTCTCGAAAAAGTAGCAATATGCCCGGGAGAAACGAACTTGGCAATGAAGTTTTCTACCAATTCATCCCATGTATGGATAGAATGGTCTGGCAATCTTTCTAACCAATCCAAGACTTTCCCTGTAGAGAGAAGGGAAATAACCTCAACCTTAGAGCATCCTCAGAGACGTTGGTCTATTTACTCCCCCAGCAAGTGTCCACAAACCCCTTCAAGTGTTTGTATGCATTTTGACTCGGAGCCCCGGTGAAAAATCCCCGTTGCTCTAGCAATGTGAGCATAACATTTGTGATTTGGAAGTTGCCCGCCCTAATGCTGGGCGGGACTATGGCACTTGCGTATCCTTTGTTTGGCAATACCCAGTGTGGAGCTGCTCTTGGTGGAGGTGGGGGAGGGACGGGAATATTGTCATGATGTGGTCGGCCTCGCCTATTTTCTTGAGGTTCAAGAGGAACCTCCTCACCTTGGTCATCGTCCACTTCGTCCCCCAAAGGTAAGTTTCCGAGAGGATCATTGTTGAGAGCAATTTTTGTACCTACAATCGATTCACAAAAAGGTTAGTAACTCGGAAGCAAAAGAAGACAAGTCACACACAAAACAAAATATATAGCTAAATCCGTGTTTAGCTCCCCGGCAATGGTGCCAAAAAATAATGTCGCCCAAATTCACACCATTGATTGGGATTGTGAAGCGGTCGATGCAATTATAATTACCCAACTTTGAGTCAGGGTCGATTCCTCATAGAGCTTATATTGTATTAGGTATATACTTAGACTAAGTGTATGACGTGCCTAAATTGCACTTCCACATACTTGGTTGTTTCTTTCTACTTCTAAAATTTATGCTATTGTTTGTAAATGTAAAGCTATAGAATGATATTTTTGGTGTTGTTTTTCAAGTTTATAAATGATCTAGGACTGTGACTTCCACCTAGGTGGTTACCTAACGGGTTATGAGCTTTAGGGCATGTTTCGTTAGTCGGGGTGTAATATAGTAATCAACACGCGATTACCCACTAGATACCTCTCGATAGTTAGAGTGGTTTTGCCCAATTTGGCTTTCTCAAGTCCAAATGCGTAATTCATAAAACCATTGATATATGCTCAAGTCGGGTCTTACTATCTCTAGATTCAACCCTTTAATTGGGGCTACCAATTTCTTGAGTTCACCCAATTTCTTGTTGTCCAATTTTTTCTAGACTTAATCTTCCTTTCTCAAGTAGAGACTAAGTCAGTTAGGCATGAATCAATGTTTGCAACCATTAATTCCTAAATTCAAGCAAGAACTAGGCTAAATATCATACACCCAACCTTAAACAAGCCCTAAATTAACCACCCATTAGGTACCCACACTAGGGTTGGGTAACAACCCTAGCTAGAGATTTAGCTACTCATAGGCGAAACTGAAGACACTAAGGAAGAAAATAAGATTAAACTCATAATAGATGATAAAGGGATGAAAATCCAATGTTAAAATGATAAACTAATACAAATTTTCCCAAAGCAATAAAGGAAAAACGACTATCTACTTTTTGGAGTTCAAACTTAACCTAAATTTGACAAAAAGAACTATTTATACACAGCCAAAATTATCGGATAAAATTGCCCCTGCGGAGGTTCTACGGCCGTACAATTCTGTGTGCGGTCCGCACTTTGAAGCTGGGCTTGACAGGATGGACTTCTGCGCACAATTCTGGGTTGCAGCCGCACGCCTTCAGATTCTGCGGACCGCACATTTCTGAGTATGGATGCACTCTTGAATTTGAGCTTGACAGGAGGGACTTCTGCGAATCGCACATTTCTGAGTGCAGCCGCACTCTTGAATTCTGTTTCCGCACAATAATAGTGTGGTCCGCACTTCTTCATTGACTCAGAACTCCATCTCTCTGAACCTCATCTTCTGCGGCCGTACATTTCTGAGTGCGACCGCACATTTCTGAGTGCAGCTGCACTCTTGAATTCTGTGGCTGCACAATAATAGTGCGGTCCGCACATCTTCATAGACTCAGAACTCCTTCTCTATGAACCTCATCTTCTGCGGCCGCACAATAATTGTGCGGTCCGCACTTTGCAAAGGCATTCTATCAGAGATCCTTCATAGTCTGCGATCGCACTCAACATTGTGCGGTCTGCACTTTGCTCTTTTTGCTTGGTTTTAGTCCTTGTCCAAAAGTACTCCTTCTTGAGTTGAATTTCATCGTTTTGACTCTTTTCCCAATGCTCCTGCAAGTAAGCACATTTTATCAGTTTTCAGGAATATCTTTAAGTATTTTTGAGCTAAAACTAAAGTAAAAGAGTGCAAATAAGTAGTCAAAATCCCTAGTTATCAACTTAGACGGGATTTTGGTTCATTCTCTCAAATTTTCAAAACAGGAAACCCTATAGGCGATTTTTTAAAGAACCTTTCTTCCCCAAATCATTGGTAATGATTCTAAACTAGTTTCTTTCAATCTTTCACTACATTTCCTAAGATTTCAACCTAAAATCTAGTGTTTTCATGGTGGGAATTGGGGGTTTGGGTAGAATTAGTGTTTTTTATAAAATGGCGATTTAGACCTCAAATTGAGGTTGGATTTCAAAAAAAATTACATAACCGGGCTCAGGGGTGAATGGGTAATCGGGTTTTGGTCCGAATTTTGGGATTGGACCAAGCGGGCTCGGGAGTTGACTTTTGTTGACTTTTTCAATAATAACCTAAATTGAATCCTTTGCAATCGTGGGTAGTTCCTAAGGCTTAATTTGAATCATTTGGTTGGTAATTTGCTAGATCCTATTGGTTCAGAGGTTTGTTTGAAAGGCAAAGCTATGATCAAGCTTTAAGTGTACCTTTTGGAGCGAGGTAAGTGTCGTGGTTAACCTTGACTCGAGGGATTAGGACTTGTTTTGTCTATTTGCTACATGTTTAGATGTTGGGTACAACGCACATGTGGGGTGACGAGTACTTATGCGTTGTTATCGGGTTAAAGCATGTAGGTGGGACTTGTTCCTTGTAGTTTATTGCTTACTTTGATCTTGTTATCCATGCTTAGACTAGTTACTTACTAACTTGATTGTTCTTATCGTGTTTGTGGCTTTTGTGATAATTAAGTATTGATTCCAAAGTTGAGATTGGTATTGTGGAACCATTGTCGAAGTAAGGCTTGTTCTTGTTGATTTTATTTCCCTGCTATTACTTGTTTATTGTTATATGGTAAGGGAGAATGTTAATGCACGAATGGTGATGCCGTGCCATATTGTGAGTGTTAATGCACGAAGGGTGATGTCGTGTCGTATTGTGAGTGTTAATACACGAAGGGTGATGTCGTGCCATATTGTGAGTGTTAATGCACGAAGGGTGATGCCGTGCCATATTGTGAGTATTAATGCATGAAGGGTAATGTCCTGCCATGTTATGAGAGTTAATACATGATGGGTGATGATGTGCCGTATCTATTGTTTCATTGTGAGGTTGAGAGTAAAAGCTCGAGCACTGGCTTGCCTAGCAAGTGAAATGTTAGGCGCCATCACGATCCCGAAGGTGGGAATTCCGGGCCGTGACACTCACCAATTCATCCTTGTTCAACAGGGGAAACTTCAGATTCTTCATTGGCCTTTGACATATCAGCTTATAGCTTTAGTTCATCAAGATATTGCTGATAAGCATAGGACAAAAATCCCCAAATGGCCAAAATCATAGAAACAACCTTTACCCAACTCATCTTTTCATGGAATATAATAACAGCAAGAATTGGAATAAGAGGTATAGTCAATGCAGTAATGACATTGGCAAATAGGGCAGACACCTTCGTACTTAAGCTAAGAACTGGTTGACCAAAAAGTGTAACTTTCTGCTAAACTATTAAATTTATGTAATAATGAGTTAAACCTAGTTAAAGATAATAACTCTAGATGCGAATCTTAAAAACGTGCATGAGATGGGACAGATCCAGTGAAATGTTGACAATGATAGGCACAAAATGTTCGTAAAGAATGAGCAATAATGGAGGTGTAACTAGCAATAAATAATAATAAATGACATTTAAGTAAATAAGAGGAATGATTCACCCAATAAAGGGTGGATTGGACGAATGTTTCTCCTTACAATGATGAATGACAGATAAATCCAAGGTTTGTTCGAACTTATCTCGGATCTAGTGGAAAAGTGTGGAATAATATGGGCACGAATCTTAACAAAAAGGTAATCTTTGTATCTTTACAAGAGAGAGAATCTTCTTCTAAAAAGTGTTCTTATCAAGTGCATATTACATGCTTTTTTCCCCCTTTCTTTTCTTATTTATTTGAAACATATCTCTAACAAACCCTAATGGTACAAGTGCAGAGAATATTCTCTTTAATATCCTATTTCAAAAATTAGTTGTTACTGCTCTGTCAGCGGTGCCCGACCTCGGTCATTAGTGACGTCTCAACCACGAATCTTGCTGCTCCCTGGCCGACCTTGGCTGACTCGTCCCTTAATGTTATATTACCCTAAATATTCTTGGGTAGATTTTATCTCATACAGTTAGTCCCTCCACTTATTGAGGCTTGCCTCAGGCGAGCTCGATGAGCGGATATTGTATAATGTGATTGAAGCATTTGAACGACCTGAACGGGCCATGATGATTGTGGCGAGTTGGTAACGTGTCCTTTTATGAGCCATAATTTCTGGGGTTGTAAATCCCATGAATCAGGGTGATATCATGGCGACTGACATCATTATGGCGCGATTTCCTGAGACATTGCTTTGTTTCGCACACGTCTCCTGATTGAGTCTGCCGCTTCGATTACAGTGCCAGGTAATGATGATTAATTCCTTGGTTTCGATGCTTGATCTTCTATAAATAGGGGTGTGTGGCTAATGTTTCAATTTTTACGAAACCCTAGCATCAAAGAGCTCTATCTTTTTTTTCCTCTTCTTCCTCTAATGTCATGTATTTTCTTACCGATTTTAGCGATTCTCGTTGCTTCTAACACTTTATTGCTTGAATACCGTCCCTTAATCAACATGACTAATGTGTCCTCTATTTATAGTATGGCAACTGATCATGTCCCTTTGGCAGTGCTTGTACCCCCTCATGTTGATAGGGTTTCTATCGCCATATAGGAAGAGAACTTTCCTACGATGGAGGAAATAATCCCTCGGGGTGAGAAAGTCAGGTCCGATTTCTCAAAGGCGCCCGAAGGTGAGACTAAAATCTTGGAGTCAACGATGGGAGAGGCCGATCTGGACGAACTTAGGTCAAAATTCAATATCCCTGCCCATATCGATCTGATCCCAGCTGGGCGCGACGTGGTGCAAATCCATCGTCCCAGATATTGCGCTTTTTACGCATATCCTTTCCAGGTCAGCTATATTCTCCCCCTTCTCCCATTGGATGAAGGAACTTTGCCGCTATTACAGTGTCTGCCTGGCCCAACTCTCTCCATACATTTACAAGCTTATCAGGATGCTCTCAAAATTTGCTGAGTCGGCCGGAGTCGAGGTCACACTACGCCATCTGATACATCTCTTCTCCCCTAGCTTTTATAGGGGACGATGTTGCATCTTCGCCACTGAGGAAGTATAAATGCTTGGTGGTGAATATGGACGATAAAGTGAATCTTCAGTTCTGGCTCAACAACTTCTTCGTCAGAACCGAGGACGTGGTAGCCAACGCGGACGGCTTTCCTGAGACATGGTATCACGATCGTAAGTACCCGTTTTTGTGAGAGGTATTTGATTTGTTTGTTTCTAGTAGTAGGTTCTAACATTCTCTTTTCCCTGTACAACCAAAGTCGTGCTTCCTCCTTTGGTCGGGGATATTTCTGACTGGGTTGGCTGGATTCTACCTCACACGGTGGGGATTTGTGAGTGGTCGGGCTTTCTCAAGAGGTTCGGGCCTGCTTCTTCCTTTGCTGGTGAGTTTGTCAATTATTTTCAATTCTCTTTTGACCACATGATTGCTTGCACGCTATAGTTCATTATTAGTGGTGGCAAAACTTATCCTTTTTCAGTTCGAGGGTCTTCGAGGAGGCCGAGGGCACCTCATTTTGCAAGAGGAAAGTCGCTTCTGCTTTGGATTATGTTCCTGCTGTGACTGTGGCTAGGCTTGCTCAGTCATCTGCCTTTGTTTGTTCTTCTGCCGTAGCCAGGCCTACTCGATTCGTCGACCATACCTACTGTTGTTTCAGCACCATCTTCTTCTGTGCCCACGGATACATTGACGGTGTAGTTTCTGACTTCTCCTTTGCTTCATCCAGTGGACGAGGATGAGGAAGAGTAATTGTCGTTGCATGGTGATAATTTGGTTCCCCACAAGAGGAGATCGGTGGCATAGGCAAAGGGGTTGTTCAGGCAGTGGATTCAGTGACGGGCGATTTTTTCATCCGAGAAACGGCAACTATAGAGCTTGAAGATGACACCGAGTTATCGCTTGTGGTTCCACCATCGACTGAAGTCGTAGAGGATATGTCTCTTTCTGAAACCACGATGGAAGCTGAAGGGCCGTCGGCGAGAGTCCCCGATAACTTGTGGTGGGATGAGCCATCGGCCTCATGACTGGCCGAGGATTCTTCTTTGATGGCCAACATAAAAGGAAAGTACATATCTGAGGATGGTTACGAGATGGGCTCTAACATGGATGCCGATGAGGCGAGGATGATGGGGGAGGGATTTACCCGACTCGAAGTAAGGTTGGAGGGGTCCACGCGGACTATTGCGATCCCCATAGATCGAGATTTGTTGGTCAACACGGAGGACGTGGTCCCTTCTCTCGGTCCCCTCTACTCTGTTGTGGAGGATAAAACCCTCGAAAAGCTGAAGGATGCTACCTTATTCAGGAGAATAGCCGACCTCACTCTTAGGGTAAGCTTTTCGATCCCTTTCATTTTTGTTTGTCAAGTTCAAAGTTTGTTTCATTCTTACTCTTTGTTATTTTTTCCTCTTTCTTTCAGACTGTGATTATGGAGATTGAAAGCGCCCGAAGAGAGGAGAGGCATAAGGCTATTTTTCTAAAGATGGAGAGAAAATACCTCGAATACCGCGGTAAGTATCGCGAGATTTGTAGGTGGTTTGGTGAAAGAGGAAACTTTCGAGCTCTCAGGGACGAACTGAAGGAAAAAGATGATGAGCTAGTAAAGGTCAGCGAAAAATGCAGTGTTCTTGAGGGGGCGCTAAGGGACAAAGAGGAGGAACTGGAAGTTAGTAGAGAGGTCGAAGCCCAGTGTGGCGATCTCCAAGCCCATGGGCTCTCGTTGTGCACCGAGATTGAGGGGTGTGAATTCAAAGCCGATGCTTTAAGGGGCGAGGTCGCTGAAAAGGCAGCGGATCTCGAGAAAGTGGAGTTAGCTCAGTCGGGGGCTATGAGGAAGATGTAGGCTTTGGAGATCGTCATCCGTGTTCTCCAATCCGAGCAAGAGAATGCCTTGGAGATGGCCAGACTTAAAGAAAAGCAGCTTGATGAACGAATTGGAGAATTGGAGAAAGAGGCTTCTAGCCTTTGTGATCATGTCGCCGCTCTAGAGGCCGAGAAGGCACAATTATTGGCTCGACCATCCTCTTCCCATGTTTCTAACGTCCCTGATGTTCCTCGAGATTTATACAAGGAGTGGATTCACGCCGAGGCCCAACTGGATATATTCAGAGATTTGATGAAGGCGGGAACCATTTCGGAAGTCATCCTCGAGGATGCTCATGTTAAGGCCCGTGAAGCTCGGATCGCATGTGGCTACGATCCAGCTACACCGGAGTCCAGTGACGACGAGGAGGGTGCAGGCGTGGACCAGATTGAATAGGACGCCTGGTATGAAGATGAGTATCCTGATGGCAATGGTGACAGTGAAGGGGAGGACAACAATGGTCTAGGCGACCAGGTCAATGGTGCGGTTAGGCCACGCGGCAATTAGTAGCTTTTCTTTTCCTTCTTTTGTGTTGCCACAGACTTGTGCACTTTTTGGTGGGCATCTTCTCGAGCTTTTGTAAAAAATATATTTTAAGTATGAAATACCAATTTTATTATTTGTACCTGAAGCTTTTTTCTTCTGTTTGGGTTTGTATGCTTTTTGAATTTGTTGCCTTGGCTTTCTTGGTCGTAATGATTTAGCTCGAGTGGGGTCAAACAAGGTCGAAACAAACTTAGGTTTGATCATGGCCGGGGGCCAGTGGACGTTAGTTCGAATGAGGTCGAGCATATCGTGTGTTTATCTATGGCCGAGGGCCGATTAGGTGCTGATTCGAACGTGGTTGAATGTAACCTATACTCAGTTATGGCCGAGGGACAATTAGGTGTTGATTCGAACGACGTTGAATGTAACATATGCTTAGTTATGTCCAAGGGTTGGTTAGGCATTAATTCGAACGAGGTTGAATGTAACCTATGCTTAGTTATGGCCAAGGGCTGGTTAGGCATTAATTCGAACGAGGTCGAATGTAACCTATGCTTAGTTATGACCGAGGGCTGATTAGGCATTAATTTGAACGAGGTCGAGTATAACCTATGCTTGATTATGGTCGAGGTCCGATTAGGTGTGGATTCGAACGAGGTCGAATATCACCTATGCTTGATTATAGTCGAGGGCCGATTAGGTGTTGATTCGAACGAGGTCGAATATCACAGGCTTGATTATGGCCGAGGTCTGATTAGGTGTTACACTTGTCTACTGTATGATTTTAAGGCGACGTTGCTTTGGTTGTACATTTGGAGGAAATAGAAATAAACTTCATGCATTTGTGCTTTGTTCATACACTTGGAGAAATTTACATATTTTTCGGGCGTTGGCTGGCATTTCAGTCCCAGTCTATCTAGTCCATTCATTGGTTGAGCTAGAGAAGTATTGAGAAGTCAATCAATGAACTAGCCGTTCTGTGCACACTTCAATCCTGAAGAGTTCCCTTCGTCGCCTCGTTAAAAACCTCCTCGAGAAAACCCAATTGGGACAAAACTCAAGTGAGGAAAAAAGAGTACAACTTTGGGGGCGCCTCATCTGTTAGAAGTTGAAGTAGTTGGGGTGTGTAATATTCTAGTTGTTTGGTATTCGCTTTCCTTCCATCATTTATAGTTAGAATGACCCTTTGTTCACTGTTGCCGTGATTTTGTACGAGTCTTCCCAATTTGTTCCTAGTTTTCCTTCCTGTGGGTCTTTGCTCGCTTGTGTTTTAGCTTTAAGCATATAGTCCCTGACTTTGAGTGGCCTGATCATGACCTTTTTGTTATAATAGCATTCTGCTTGTTGCTTTAGGGCGACCATTCTTACGTAGGCCATATCTCTTTGTTCCTCTACTTCGTCAAGCTCCTGCCTTCTGCTGTCGTCGTTTTGGGGTCCTCTTTCGTGGGAGTATCTTAGGTTGGGCACCCCGACCTCGACCGGTATTACAACATCAGTCCCATAGACTAATGAGTATGTCGTCTCTCTGTGCTCATCTTTGGCATTGTTCGGTAGGCCTATAGTACTTCTGGTAATATTTTCGCCCACAGTCCTTTGGCGTCTTCGAGTTTCTTCTTCATGATGTTCAGTATCGACTTATTGGAGGATTCCGCTTGCCTATTGCCCGCAGGGTGGTATGGCGTTGAGAGTATTCTTTTGATGTGCCATTTTTTCAAAAAACTCATCGACCTTTTTTCCCGCAAGCTGGGGTCCGTTGTCACAGCTGATATCTTTGGGGAGACCGAAACGGCATATGATGTTTTTCCATATGAAGGCGATCACTTCATGTTCGCGTATTTGGGCGAATGCTCATGCTCTACCCATTTAGAAAAATAGTCAGTTAAAACTAAAAGAAATCGTACGTTACCTCGTCTTGCCGGGAAGGGGCCCATGATGTCCATTCCTAATTTGATGAACGATCAAAGGGAAGTTACTGAGTGTAGGTCTTCGCCTGCTTGGTGGATCATTGGGGCATACTTCTGGCATTGCTCGCATTGTTTCATGAAATCCGCGGCCTCCTTTTTCATGGTGGGCCAGTAATACCCTGCCTGTATGAGGTATCTGACCAAAGTTCGATTGCCTGAGTGAGCTCCATAGTGGCCTTCGTGTACTTCTTCAAGGATGCGCCGCGTCTGATTTGGGCCTAAGCATTCCACTAGAGGGCCACCATATGTCCTCTTGTACAGGTCATTGTGAATGATGTTGTATCTGGTTGCTTGCATTCGCAGTTTCTTGGCCTCTTTTTTATCGTTGGGGATTATTCCATCCTGCAAATATGTAACAATACGGTTGCGCTAGTCTCAAGCCAGACCCTGACGCATTAGATGCGCCATCAGTGTAGAGGACCCAGAGCTCTTGTGTTTGGGGAGAAGCGTTGACGACTTCTTTTTCGACTTCGGGCATTATTTTTGCACTGAAGTTGGCGACGAAGTCTGCAAGGACCTATGACTTTATCCCCGTTTGCGGCCGATATGTAATATCATGCTCGCTCAGTTCGATGGCACATTCGGCCAACCTTCCCGATAGTTCGGGTTTATGCAAAATGCTTCTTAAGGAGAAAGTCGTGACGACCGAGATGGGGTGGCATTGGAAATATGGTCTAGGCTTTCGTGAATCTACGACTAAGGCTAGAGCTAGTTTTTCGAGGTGGGGGTATCTTGTCTCGATATCGAATAGTGTATTGCTAATGTAATAGATGGGGGATTGCGTACCTTTATTTTCTCATACCAGGACCACGCTTGTCACGACCCCAAATTCCCTTCGTAGGAGGTTGTGATGGCACCTAGTCTCTAAGACTAGGTAAGCCTGTCAATGCAGAATAATCATAAATGTCTGAAATAAATAAACTACAATTCAAATAATTACAATTCCCAAAACCCGGTAGAAATAAGTCACAAGTTTCTAAAAGTTTATTCTCAATGTTTCTATGTATCAAGGTTTAAAGAAAAATAAGGAAGCAACATAAAATGATAGAAGGGGACTCCGGAGTCTGCGGACGCTGGCAGATATACCTCGAAGTGTCCGTGCGGAGGTAACTCACTGACGTCTAGACTGGTAAGATGTACCTGGATCTGCACAAAAAGATATGCAGAAGCGTAGTATGAGTACACCACAGCGGTATCCAGTAAGTGCCAAGCCTAACCTCGGTAGAGTAGTGACGAGGTCAGGTCAGGCCCTACTGGAGAATAGATAATGACTTGGAAAAATGTTTAAACAATTTAATAAGATAAAATGACTATGGAAATGAATCAAATAGTATGTCACATTTAATGACACCAAATAATTGCAAGTAATATCTCGTGGAATCAAAACAGAATTCCTTTCAACTTTATGAAAATCACAACAATTAATCGAAGGCAACTATGGCCATAAATCAATATCAACAAGGGAACTACCGAGGTACCGCCTCGTAGTCCCAAATTATAAATAAATTTAAAATATCTCATTTCCTTATCTCACCGCAGGAGCCTTCACAATTTATTTTAAAGAAAATATTTTTTTCGAAATAGCATCCCGCGTTTTAGCCTTCCTTATCACATCGCATGACTTCTAGTAGTTCCCCCTACTAGCCACGCGTATCAAACTACCCTTATCCCACCGCATGTGTTTCAATAACCAGACCTTATACCACCGCATGCGTATCAATATCACAATATATCACAATTTGCACCTCAAGTGCCCAAATATTTCAATTTACCAAAATAAATCAACGATATTTTCCACAATAAAGAGCTCACGGCTTATGCCAACATAAATTATCAATAATATTTTTCTACAATAAAGAGCCTACGGCTCCATCACAATGAGTACAAAAATCTTACAAAAATATTCAGGAATAAATAATTTAGCAAAATAATATTTCAAAATCTTTAATGCGTTGCTTCAATACTAAATTTAAAATTCCAAATACTTCATATTAATAATATTTAATTTAAAAAAAATCAATTTCAAATAATGCACATAATAAAAGAAACCAAGTTTCAACCAAATAGGTAAAACAATTAGCAGAAAAAGGTCAAACAAATTTAAAGTATACAAATCAAATCAATGATGGAGAATATAACAAGATTTAATAAATTAATTAATATGCAACAGTGATCTTCACAATTTAAAAACATAATCCTTCACATTTAGTCCGTGTACACACTCCTCACCTCGTGTACACGACTTTCATCACATTACAATTAATACCAATCCTAGGGAAAATTTCCCCCACACAAGGTTAGACAAGTCACTTACCTCGACTTGCTCCAATTTAACCAAGTAGTATGTTTTTTCCTCGGTTTTCTGATTCCAGTCGACTCGTATCTAGTCATAATTAATTCGATACAGTCAACAAAAATTATAAAATTAATTATGTAAGAAAATACTATATTTTTCAATAAAAATCCGAAATTAACTCAAAAATGGCCCGTGGGGCCTATGTCTCGGAATCCGGCGAAAGTTATGAAATATGAACGCCCATTCAACCACGAGTCTAACCATACCAAAATGACTAAATTCCAATAACAGTTCGACCCTCAAATCCTCAAATCTATCCAAGAGGATTTTCAAATTTTTTCAATTTAAATCATCAATTAAATGTTAAAACAGTGATAGATTCGGGTAATCTAATAAAGATTGAGTTGAGAACACTTACCCCAATGTTTTCTCTGAAAATCTCTCAAAAATCCCCTCAATCCGAGCTCCAATTCGTTAAAAATGGAAAATGAGACGAAGTCCCATTTTCAGAACTTAAACATTCTGCCCAGGCTTTTACTCATCGCGATCGCGAACATCCACACGGGATCGCGAAGCAAAAATTACCACTCTCCAAATTAACTCTACGCGATCGCGTATATCCTCACGCGGTCACAGAGCATAGAATTCCCAGCTCTACGCAATCGCAGTCCGTTTCATGCGTTTGCGAGTCACAAGGTCTCAAAGCTACGCGATCGCATCCTGCTTCACACGATCGCGAAGCACAAAACTTAGCAGCCCTCAATTAACCTTACGCGATCGCAAACAATGTCACGCGATTACGATGCACAGCTTGCCAAACCTATACGATCGCGGTTGACCTCACGTGATCGCGAAGAAAAAAATTAGCACTGCTTCAACTAAGCCTACGCGATTGTGTCCCAATCTTCGCGATCGCGAAGAAGGTTTAAAATACCAGAAATCAGGAGCTACCAGCAGTGCCAAAATGAAGGAAAATACTCTGAATACCATCTGAAACACGCCCTAGCCCCTCGGGACCTCAACCAAATATACCAACAAGTCATAAAACACCATACAGACTTAGTCGAGTCTTCAAATCACATCCAACAACACTAAAAACACGAATCACTCATAGATTCAAGCCTAATGAACTTTGAAATTTTCAATTTCTACAAACAACACCGGAACCTATCAAATCAAGTCTGATTGACCTCAAATTTTGTACGCAAGTCATAAATGACATAACGAGGCTATGATAATTTTCAGAAATGGATTCCGACCCCGATATCAAAAAGTCAACTCCCCGATCAAACTTCCAAACTTAAATTCCTATTTTAGCCATTTCAAGCCTAATTTCACTACGAACTTCCAAATAAAATTTCGATCACGCTCCTAAGTCGAAAATTACCATACGGAGCTGTTGGAATCATCAAAATTTTATTCCAGGGTCGTTTGTACATAATTCAATATCCGGTCACTATTTGAATTTAAACTTTTAACTTTTCTTCAAAATTTTATATCTCGGGTTAGGGACCTCAGAATTTGATTCCGGGCATACGCCCAAGTCCCAAATCACGATACGGACCTACCAAAACTGTCAAAACACTGATTCGAGTCCGTTTGCTAAAAATATTGACCAAGGTCAACTCAGTTGAGTTTTAAAGCTCTAATTCACATTTTAATCTATTTTTCACATAAAAACTTTTCAAAAATTTTTACGGACTATGCACGCAAGTCGAGGAATGATAAATAGTGCTTTTCGAGGTCTTAGAACACAGAATTAATTATTAAATTTAAAGATGACATTTTGGGTCATCACAACGCTCACAGCTACTTCAGACACGGCGAGATAGACGAGGAGGGGTTGTCCCGATTCTGATTTGGATAGCAACGATGGTGATGACAAGTACACCTTTAACTCCTTCAGGGCTTGGACGCACTAAGGGGTCCATTGGAGGTCGTTATCTCTTTTTAGTACGCCGAAGAACTTATCCTATCGGAGGATTATGAAATGAACCTCGAAAGGGCGGCGATACTGCCAGTTAACCTCTGGACCTGTTGTTTGGTGGTCAAGTACTCTGGTATCCCTTTGATGGCCTTGATTTGATCGGGATTGACCTCGATACCTCACTGCGACACTAGGAAACCCAAGAATTTTCCTGAGGCCACTTCGAATGCACTTTTTCGAGGTTCAGTTTTATGCTGCATTGCCTGAGTATACCGAAGGCTTCCCTCAAGTGGTCGATGTGATCTTCTTTCCTTTTGGATTTGACCAGAATGTCATCTATGTAGACCTCCATCGGTTTACTGAGTTGGTCTTTGAACATCTTCATCACCAACCTTTGATAAGTTGCCTCCGCATTTTTCAGTCTGAAGGGCATGATCATGAAGTAGTACGTCCTCTGGTGGGTGATGAAGGTGGTTTTCTCCTGATCCTCTTCCTCCATGAGGATCTGATTATAGCCCGAGTAGGCATCCAAAAAGCTAGTAGCTCGTGCCCGACCATTGCGTCGATGAGTTGGTCGATATTAGGTAATAGAAATGAATCCTTGGGGCAAGCTTTATTCAGGTCAGTGAAATATACGCACATCCGCCATTTGCCGTTCTTCTTTTTCACCATGACTACGTTGGCGACCAATTGGGGGGCACTTCGACTCCCTGACAGAGCCATTTTCCAATAATTTTTCCACTTCTTCGTGTACTGCGTCATTAATTACGGAGTTTAACTTACACCTAGCCTAGCCTCACCGGGAGGTAGAGTGGATCAACGTTCAATTTGTGCGTGGCGATATACTTTGGGATACCTGGCATATCTGCGTGGCTAATGGCAAACAAATCCACATTAGCAGTTAAAAATTCACGAAACTTACCTGGTTCCTGAAGTTTGCAGCCGTTGTAAGATTTCTTGTTGTGGTTGTTGCCGTCTAACTGAACGGGGTCGAGGTCCTCTATGGTCGATCCTACAGTCTCGACCGTATCGGGGTCTCTGATGACATCCTCGCTGTCGTCGCATATTGACCTCGACCCTGTTGATTGTTATGCCTCTTTTTCTTTATCCTTTGTTTGTTGGGTGGCCGTACAGTCTAAGGCGATGCGGTAGCATTCCTAGGACGTGCATTTCTCCCCTCATATACTGAATATTCCCCATGGAGTTGGGAAATTGATGACTCTTGGTATAGGCTAGAGGGGATGGCTCTCATGGTGTGTATCCTTGGTCGCCCTATTATGGCATTGTTACGCTGTGTCCTGGTCCATGATATGGAATGTGGTTTCCAGAGTGACACCACCTGCTAGGATGGGGAGTGTGATCTCGCTTGATATTCGCTCAACTGCATTGTTAAAACCTGTTAGTGTGATGCAACGTGGCACTATCTTGTCCTTGAGTTTCATTTGTGCAAGTACTCGAGGATGGATAATACACACGCCGCTCCCATCGTCTACCATAATCTGTCTCACATCGGTATCTAAAATTCTTAAAGTGATAACAAGAGCATCATAGTGAGGGAAAGCCAGACCGTTGGTATCTAACTTATCGAAGATGATAGTTTCTTCGAGTTCATCATACCGTTTGTGGGTGATGTTTGAGCTTGTGGGTTGTGGTGAACTTTACACTGTTGATGGAAGCGTCGTCCCCGCCACCGATGATCATATGGATGGTGCGGGCTGGCGAAGGCAGTTTTGGCGGTCCTTGATGTTGTTCACATCCTCTGGCAAAGTCGGTCCTTCCCCGATCGCTCAGCAATTCTTTGAGGTGTCCCTGTCGCAGCATGTTTACGACCTCCTATCTTAGGGCGATGCAATCTCCGGTTTTGTATCCTCGCTCTTGATGGAACTCGCAGAGGGCATCTGATTTTCTGGTGTTCGGGTCTGACCTCATCTTTTGTGGCCATTTCACCTTTGGTCCGAGCTTCTCCAAGGAGTAGACTATCTTTGAAGGTGACACACAAAAATTGTGAGCAGATAGTAAAGGGGGAATACCTCTCTCGTTCCGGTGAGTCCCTGTTCTTGATCGGGGTGGGCCTTCTTAATGGTGGGATAAGGTTGCAGCGGTAGTTCTGACATATGGGAGATGTCATTCCCGGTTTGGTTGTGAGGCCGCGGGATCTCTTCTGATATCATTTCTTCGATCTTTTCTGGATTCTGCTTGCACTGAGGTCAGTCGATGGGTCGGCCCATTGAGGTCGTCCTGGTCTACTCGGACTTCGGCATAATATGCTTTATGTATTTTGTCCCAAGTCGTTGGGGGATACTTCATAAGCCGACTTAATAACTTTCTTGTCACCCTTGAACCATTTCTGCTCAGCCCGTTTTGGAAAGTTGCTACCGCCATTCCTTCAAATACATTTGGCAAGGTCATTCTTACTAGGTTAAAGCGGGCGAGGAAGTCCCTCAGCCCTTCTCCCGAAGACTGTTTAATAGCAAAGATGTTGTTTACTCTTGCTTCGGCCTTCTTGGCCCCGGTATGGGCCGTTACGAACTTATCAACCATTTCCTTGAAGGTTTTAATGGAACGTGCGGGCATTTGTGAATACCAGGTTAACACGCCTCACGTGAGGGTCTCTCCGAATTTCTTTAGTAGAACGGAGGATACTTGTTCTTTAGCGAGGTCATTGCCTTTCACGGCGGGGACGTAGTGAGTCACATAATCTTCGGGGTCGGTTGTACCATCATATATTTTCAGATAGAGTGGTATTTTAAAGGTCTTTGGTATGACATGTGGGGCAGCACTATCACTGTATGGTTTCTCGATGAACCGACCGGCATCCCTCTTCAGCAAGAGCTTAGGAACGCCCGGTATTTTATCGACTCTTTCTTGGTGTTCTCTCATTTGGTCCCAAAGTACCGTGTTCTCATTTTCCATTTCATCCATCCTTTTCAGAATGACCGTGAGGGCGTCGTCACCTGCATTGCTAACAACATTGTGAGTAATACCTGTCGTTGTGGGAGGAGGAGGTTGATCATGTTGCTCGTCCACTGGTGGTATAACACAAGTCCTTGCGTTTTATGTAGGTGTATCTCGAATGGGCTTATGGAGGACGCTGGTTAGTGTATCAGTTAGCCAAGCCTCAAGGAGCTTCTTTATTGATGGCGGTGCCTCCTCTACTACAGATATGGAGGTTGTCTTACCAAGAGATTTTGTGATGCTGCAGTGGGGAGGAGTGACCCACCTCGCCTGGGGGAGGTATTGGGTGTTGTGTCCTCGTCCACTGAGAGCTCCCATGGATGATGTTCATGAGGTTGGTTGGGGGGTCACTCATTATTCTCGTTCTTTCTTCTCTTTTACCTGCCATGTTAGATCTATGTATGCAGAGGGAAAAGAGTTCTTGTTCTTGTGTTTTTTTTCTATGTTAGTGACCAGTGTCAGTTGTAGATCTAGAAGAAACTACAAGAGTTAAGTAGGTAATCCCCACAGACGGCGCCAAATTATTTGACCAAAAAGTGTAACTTTTGGCTAAACTATTAAATTTATGTAATAATGGGTTAAACTTAGTTAAAGATAATAACTCTAGATGTGAATCTTAAAAACATGCATGAGATGGGACAAATCCATTGAAATGTTAACAATGATAGGCACAAAATGTTCATAAAGAATGAGCAATAATGGTGGTGTAACTAGCTGTCACGCCCCAAAACCGAGGAGCGCGACCGGCACTCAATCGAGTGAACCCGACCGAGCAAGCCTGTTAGATTTCACTCTACCCAAACTCATCCATGAATAGAGATAATACATATTATCATTAATTAGACAAAAATGTGTTCATGTCTACAATACCAATTCATTTCCAATTGTTTCATCATTTTTGAAGTCTCAAATGGACAAGTAATACATCCACAACATAACATAGTTTGTCTTTCCCCAGCACCAATACACAACCCACACTATGTCTACGGAGCCTCTATAGATAAAGAAGAGTACAATGATAACACCGGCAACAAGGCCCCGGCTATACCTCAAACAGAATAAACAAATTACAAAAGATTTATGACCCCGGAATGAAGTGGGGCTCACCAAGTCAGCTGGGAAGAAGGTGCACTGCTATCACTAATCAATATCTCCTGTTGTGGAACCACCTACATTTATTTAAAGATGCAGCGCCCCCGGCAAAAGGGATGTTAGTACCATCGAATAGCACTAGTATGTATAGCTAAAGACCCTCTCAATAGAATGATAATTAATACAAACAAGATTATCATAATATCAATAAAAACCTTAATCAACATCAAACCTCAATTTAGGATCAAGATAGTGTTCAAATTAATTTCCTCATCTCACATTGGGAGATCTTTAGTATCGATATACCATTGTCCACAATACTAGTACCACCGTATTCTCAGTACGGAGTCCGATCACGACCCGATCAGCTAGGCTATCTCATTAGAGACATCAACCACAATTGCCCTCAATATCAATACCACCATTTTTAACACGGAGTCCGATCACGACCATCGGCTAGGCCATCCATTAGGGACATCAACCACAATTACTCTCAATATCAATACCACCGTTTTTAATACGGAGTCCGATCATGACACGATCGGCTAGGCAATCCATTAGGGACATCAACAACAATTACCCTCAATATCAATACCACCATTTTTAATACGGAGTCCGATCACGACCCGATCGGCTAGGCCATCCATTAGGGACATCAACCTATTTATATCAATCATCGCATTTCATAATACTTTCACCTTTTTCATTTCATTGTCACTAGTGCCCATAATTATAAGATCATTCTTGGCACGTTGGCCATATTTAGTATTTCATGCTCACCTTATCGATTTCAAATATAATCTTCATCATCAACGACAAATACAATTCAAATCAAGGTGTGTAGTACACATGTGAGCAATTTAGAGATTAATGCACATAGAGATATTTCACAAAATTTGGCATAATAGCCTTCATTCGAACTTGACTTAAAGTCGGAAAATTATTAGTGCACAGCCCATATTTTAACACATCCTCAATTGGTAACATAACATGAATAGAGCATTTGGGATGCTTGTTGAACATATATCTTTCAACCTAATCTTACTCGGGATCGCCAATTTCATAATGAATCACTCGGGACTTACATAATTTACATGAATATCGTAGAATTCAATTCTAAGAGAAGAATTTAGCCAACATACCTCAATTGAGCTTCCTTAAACTCTAAAACTTTCTGAAATTTTTAGCAACTTCAATCTATTTTAGAAATATAACAAATTGAATCAAAATTAGGAAGATGATCATAATTCTAGCTCATTTGAGCATTTTATCAAACACTAAATGTGCACGAGGAAAGGTCATTTTATGGAGGATTCCATCATCCCACAACCCAATCTTTACCATGCTTAGTTCAACAATCTTCCTACACCCCTTGATATCACATGCATGTAAAATAATCAACTCTCATGCCCAAACATTATCTTGCTAAATACCCACTTTCAGATGATTTCAGAATTAGGGTTTAGGGTGTAGAATCTTACCTCTAGGATGAAGACCTAGTGAGCTTGCCTTCTTAATCTTCCAAACCATGAGCAAGAATTGAAGAACAATTATTGAAGAATACCTTCTCACTCTAGGGCACTCTCTCTCACTCTAAAATGTCAGATTATATCTCAAAAATGGCCCAAAACGTGTATTTAACGAAATAGAGTCAGGTTGTAAAAACTCAAAAATGATGCTCTGGAACAGATTTTGCGGTCGCATATGTGACTGCATAATGGTTATGGGAACTGCATATCGGTCGCATAATTGGTTACAAAATAGCCAAAAGAACTTCTTGTGTATGCGGTCACTATGCGGTCCGCATAACTGTTATGCGGTCACATAATGCACCGCAAGGCAAGTTGCATTTGACATTTGAGACTTATAAATCGAATTTCATCCGCGCTTAGGATCATTCGTCCTCGAATGAGGGTAAAAATCCGTCATTAGCATTTTATGCAACTCAGTTTGTTTCATACCAATTTCGAGCAGCCCCAAATTTGACTAACTCCCAAAATTTCCAAAAGTTTCGCCAGAGTTTCCCTTGTAACTAGGCCTATCCACCTACCAGAGAGCCCCAGAAACACATCCTTACAACATATACGTATTCCAATGACGTAACATAATACAAAACAACACCAAATTGTGTCTCATAAGCAATATATATCCAGAAAGGAACACCCTTAATGCCAATTGTTCACATGATATAAAATTCATAAAAAGTAAAACTTATAATTTTTTCCTAGATCACAATTTTAAATACATGGTCATTCAAACAAATAAGGATATTTTTTCTTCATTTCTTCCTCGGCCTCCCAAGTAGCCTCTTCAACCTGTTGATTTTGCCACAACACTTTCACGGAGGCAATTTCTTTATTTCTCAATTTTCGGACTTGCCGATCAATAATAGAAACCGGAATCTCTTCGTAAGTCAATTTCTCATTTACCTCAATTGTCTCAACCGGAACAATGAGTGTCAGACCTCCGACTACTTTTTTCAACATAGAAACATGAAACACCGGGTGTACTAATGACATCTCAGGTGGTAGCTCAAGCTTATACGCCACCTCACCGATCCTCTGAATGATTTTATACGGTCCGACATCCCTCGTACCCAATTTCCCTTTCTTACCAAATCGCATTACACCCTTCATGGGGGAAACTTTCAATAATACCCAATCATCTTCTTTGAACTCCAAATCCCTACGACAAACATCCGAATAGGATTTCTGACAACTCTGAGCAGTCTTCAACCGCTCCTTAATGATTTTAACTTTTTCCATAGCCTGATGCACAAGGTCTGGTCCTATCAAATCTGCTTCCCCAATTTCAATCCACCTTATGGGAGATCTACATCACCTATCATATAAAGCCTCGAACGGTGCCATCTGAATGCTAGCATGATAGCTATTGTTGTACGCAATTTCTATAAGAGGTAAATAATCATCCCAGCTACCTTTGATGTCTAGCACACAAGCACGCAACATATCCTCAAGCGTTTGAATAGTCCGCTCTGCCTGCCCATCAGTCTGCGGGTGAAAGGCTGTACTGAGATTTACCTGAGTACCCAAACCTTGCTGAAATTTCTTACAAAATTTAGCAGTGAATTGTGCTCCCCGATCAGAAATGATGGAAACTGGGGTTCCATGCAACCTGACTATTTCTTTGATATACAACTGAGCATACTGCTCCGCTGTGTTGGTAGACTTAACCGGCAAAAAGTGTGTTGACTTCGTGAGTCGATCCATAATCACCCAAATTAAGTCACACTTGCGCGGAGTGCGCGGTAATCCTACCACAAAGTCCCTATTAATCATTTCCCATTTCCACATTGGAATTTTTATGTTCTGTGCCAACCCACCGGGCCTTTGGTGTTCGGCCTTCACTTGCTGACAATTCGTACATCTTGCCACAAACTCTGCCGCATTCCTCTTTATATCATTCCACAAATAGACTTTCTTAAGATCATGATACATTTTTGTAGAGCCCGGGTGCACGGAATACCTAGTAGTGTGAGCTTCAGTCAAAATTCTTTCACGGAGACCATCCATATTTGGAACACATAGTCGCCCTTGGTACCTTAGTGTACCATCATCCATGCCAAGAGAAAAGGCCATGGTCTTATGTTTATGATGTTTATGAATCCCCTCTTTCAATTGCACCAACAATGGATTGTTGTATTGCTTCTCTTTGACTTCCACAACAAGCGATGATTCAGCCCTATTTTGCACAATTATCCCTCCTTCACTAGAGTCTGTAAGACGAACTCCCAAACTAGCCAATCGGTGAACTTATTTGGCCAATGGCCTTTGATATGCCTCCAAGTGTGCTAAGCTACCCATAGATTTTTGGCTAAGAGCATCTGCCACAACATTAGCCTTCCCCGGATGGTATAAAATATCAATGTCATAATCCTTGAGTAATTCAAGCCATCTTCTCTGCCTCAGATTCAATTCCTTCTGTTTGAAAATATATTGAAGGCTCTTATGGTCCGTGAATATATCCACATGGACCCCATATAAATAATGATGCCAAATTTTCAATGCAAATACCACTGCCGCAAGTTCTAAATCATGTGTTGGATAGTTCTTTTCATGATTCTTTAGTTGCCTAGAGGTATAAATGATCATCTTGTCATATTTCATCATTAGTGGAACATCTATATCAGATTTCTCTTTCATATGACTTCCTAGAAATTGAGTTCTACAAAAATTTCCTTGATACGGTTACGATCTTATTAGTACTTGCAACTTATTTTTCCAAATTTCTCAACAAAAGAGACATTACTAGGTCAGTTTTCTTATGGGACCATCTGTTTCAAATGAATAACATCTACTAGCTTGCACGCACACACTGATAACATCAACTTGCATGGCATAGCCTCAAATGTGAAATAACATCGTGCTCAAATCTTTCCCAGCCACCCTCTTTCCTCATTAGAAATCTTATAGGAATTTAAGGAACCACTCTATTTCCCTTTTGAACATTCTCATGATCCCTCTTAACTGCTAAACACTTCCCAAAGCACACATCAACACCCTTCATATGTATTTAATTCAACCAAAGTCATTGGCCCGAACAGGGCCTTTTATGAAACTTGAGATCCTCCTAAATTCTTCAATGACGACGTCTTGTTTTCCTTATAAGTGTAGGACTTAGTCCACCTCATTCCATCCTCGATGAGTAACTCACCTTATTCCCCGTATTGTAGTTACCAATAGTGTTTCCTAGTATTGCAGCCTAAGAGCTATCATGTTAAACATGTTTGGTTCGTAACAAGTGTTCATCCTCTCTTAATCTGTTTCAAGCATTTCCCTTTTGGTCTAGATAATATGTTGGTACTATATTTTCTTTGTGACTAGAACATTCACGCCCATACCATTTTGCCCTTAATTCATAGTTGACAATCTTATTGTGCCACACACTTGTTTGCCTCCCATGAACTCGTAGTATCATTGTGCCTAGTTTGTTAAGTTTATCACACCACCACTTCATCACCAGTAGTCTCACTTTCCAAAGTAATATGTAGACATGAACTCCCTCTAAATTTTTTAGTTGATATTCGGCGTCACTCAAGTCAGTTGCATTACGGTTGATCCTTTATATTTTCTATTAACACTTGTGCTCTAAGTGAGTCCACCATTATGATACGAACTATTTTGCGATAACCATGACCATCTCAATTTATAGATTTTCTTCCAATTCTTCTCGCCTCATTCCTCCTAGTAAGTGAATAGCTATGCGCTCTTCCATATGTTACATGATCTTTTCCTTTAGTTGGGAATTCTATGCGCTCTTCCATATGTTACATGATCTTTTCCTTTAGTTGGGAATTCATGATGCTCGCCTCTCGACACTTGTTGGGATATCTGTGGGAAAGTGTGTTCATCCATGTATCACTTAACACTTCCTTGCTTGAAAGATTCTTAAGAGACTCTCCATCAAGCCCAGATGCGCTCTTGGGTTATTATAACATCACATTTATATCTCCCACTCATTCTGTCTTTCTTGGAACTTTAGCTAAATCCCAAATCCGTGATTAATTCATTCTAAGAACTCGCAAGCCTTTCACATTTGATCTGTAGTACTTCCTTGGGTTTTATTGTCCCTAACTCTCTGGCATGTATAAAACCCTTTTGCAAACCTTACTCTTAGTTTCTAGTATCGTTAACCTTGTCATGTATATTGCCACGTACGAAGAATTTACATTTCTTAACCTTTCACCTTATTTTTGGGGTACTAGTGGTCTATCATTAGCATATCCTTTCAGAGAATCATGCTACCCATTATCTCTTTTCTATACTACACCTGTCTTCAACAAAATATTCAAACATCATAGCTACATGGTCTTACTCTTGTTTCATTGTATTTAAGTGGCCTCTCTATGGCCCTTCCTCCCCACTTGGGGTGAATGATTTGACACAAGTCTTGAATTTAGTAACTTCAGGGACATATGTCTCATGTCTCTATCCCTCATATATATGTTCGACTATTAGGGAGATTTAAGTCACCATGGTATTAACCTCATACATTCTCTACTCTTATTAAGCCACATAGGCTTGGGATCCAACTCCCTCATGTCAATATCCTTTTTGGAGTGTAACACCACTTCGCCCATTCCTAAGATTCTTATAACGTTCATAGTACTAGGGTCTTCTCATTGTGGGTTCAATCAACTCTCCTTTCAAAACTTTCTGTCTCCCGTGAGAGACCTACACATTTATCATTACTCTCCAGGCCATGTCACTGCCTCTTTCGAGGTGGGTAATCACTTCTAGCACTCTTCTCATATAAAGTATGCTCATGGTACGATATACTTGTCTCATATGTCATACTATTCATTCAACATGATACATGTGCCATATGTTTAATATTCAAGCCTTTACTTTTTCGTCATGTCACATGACAACATTACTTGAAATAAACCAAAAGAGCATTTAAACTTACCTTGAACCTCAACGCACGAGTTGGAGGAAGAACAGTTTCACAACCAGTTTCATCGCACGATTCAGAATGTTAAAGAAGGATAATATTCCTAAATGCCCATGTAGCATCCTAATTATAGATGTGGTCGACAACTACCTATAATAAGGACTCTACTAGACACGGCTCCGTGACATCCTAGGACACTTTAGAACCTTAGGCTCTGATACCAAGTTTGTCACGCCCCAAAACCAAGGAGCGCGACCGGCGCTCAACCGAGTGAACCCGACCGAGTAAGCCTGTTAGATTTCATTCTACCCAAACTCATACATGAATAGAGATAATACATATTATCATTAATTAGACGAAAATGTGTTCATGTCTACAATACCAATTCATTTCCAATTGTTTCATCATTTTTAAAGTATCAAATGGACAAGTAATACATCCACAACATAACATAGTTTGTCTTTCCACAGCACCAATACACAACCTACACTATGTCTACGGAGCCTCTATGGATAAAGAAGAGTACAATGATAATGCCGGCAACAAGGCCCTGGCTATACCTCAAACAGAATAAACAAAGTACAAAAGATTTATGACCCTGGAATGAAGTGGGGCTCACCAAGTTAGCTGGGAAGAAGGTGCACTGCTATCACTGATCAATATCTCCTGCTGTGGAACCTTCTGCATCCATTTAAAGATACAGCGCCCCCGACAAAATAGTACCGTCGAATAGCACTAGTATGTATAACTAATCACCCTCTCAATAGAATGACAATTAATACAACCAAGATTATCATAATATCAATGAAAACCTTAATCAACAGTAAACCTCAATTTAGGATCAAGACAGTGTTCAAATTAATTTCCACATCTGACATTGGGAGATCTTTAATATCGATATACTATTGTCCATAATACTAGTACCACCGTATTCTCAGTACGGAGTCCGATCACAACCCGATCGGCTAGGCTATCTCATTAGAGATTTCAACCATAATTGCACTCAATATTAATACCACCATTTTTAACACGGAGTTCGATCACGACCCGATCGGCTAAGCCATCCATTAGGGATATCAACCACAATTACTCTCAATATCAATACCACCGTTTTTAACACGGAGTCCGATCACGACCCGATCGGCTAGGCCATCTATTTGGGACATCAACCACAATTACTCTCAATATCAATACCACTATTTTTAACACAGAGTCCAACCACGACCCGATCGGCTAGGCCATCCATTAGGGACATCAACCTTTTTATATCAATCATCGCATTTCATAATACTTTCACTTTTTTTCATTTCATCGGCACTAGTGGCCATAATTATAAGATCATTCTTGGTACGTTGGCCATATTCAATATTTCATGCTCACCTTATCGATTTCAAATATAATCTTCATCATCAACGACAAATACAATTCAAATCAAGGTGTGTAGTACACATGTGAGCAATTTAGAGACTAATGCACATAGAGATATTTCACAAAATTTGGCATAATAGCCTTCATTCGAACTTGACTTAAAGTCGGAAATTATTAATGCACAGCCCATATTTTAACACATTCTCAATTGGTAACATAACATGAATAGAGCATTTGGGATGCTTGTTGAACATATATCTTTCAACCCAATCTTACTCGGGATCACCAATTTCATAATGAATCACTCGGGACTTACATAATTTACATGAATATCGTAGAATTCAATTCAAAGAGAAGAGTTTAGCCAACATACCTCAATTGAGTTTCCTTAAACTCTAAAACGTTCTGGAATTCTTAGCAACTTCAATCTATTTTAGAAATATAACAAATTGAATCAAAATTAGGAAGATGATCATAATTCTAGCTCATTTGAGCATTTTATCAAACACTAGATGTGCACGAGGTTTCAAGGTCATTTTATGGAGGATTCCATCATCCCACAATCCAATCTTTACCATGCTTAGTTCAACAATCTTCCTACACCCCTTGATATCACATGCATGTAAAATAATCAACTCTCATGCCCATAAATTATCTTGCTAATTACTCACTTTCAGATGATTTCAAAATTAGGGTTTAGGATGTAGAATCTTACCTCTAGGATGAAGACCTAGTGAGCTTGCCTTTTTAATCTTCCAAAACTTGAGCAAGAATTGAAGAACAATTATTGAAGAACACCTTCTCACTCTAGGGCACTCTCTCTCACTCTAAAATGTCAGATTATATCTCAAAAATGTCCCAAAACGTGTATTTAACGAAATAGGATCGGGTTTTAAAAACCCAAAAATGAAGCTCCGGAACAGGTTCTGCGATCGCATATGCGACCGCATAATGGTTATGCGGACGACATATCGGTCGCATAATTGGTTACAAAATAGCCAAAAGAACTGCCTGTGTATGCGGTCACTATGTGGTCCGCATAACTGTTATGCGGTCGCATAATGCACCGCATAACAGTTATGCGGTCGCATAGTCTACCGCAAAGCTGCTTCCAGAATAGCCCTCTCCTGCTCACTTGTGCGGCCATTATGCGGCCCGCGGAGTGATTATGCGGTCGCATAATGGACCGTATAAACGCACTTTTTCGGCAAAAATTTTCCTTAAACCCGTAAGCCTAGTCCGGCACCATGAAACATTATTTTCTTTGCAAATTTTACCGGGCTTTACACTTAAGTACTTCGAAATTTTTCGGGGTGTTACACTAGCAATAAATAACAATAAATGGCATTTAAGTAAATAAGAGAAATAATTCACCCAATAAAGGGTGGATTGGACGAATGTTTCTTCTGACAATGATGAATGACAGATAAATTCAAGGTTTGTCTGAACTATTCTCGGATTTGGTAAAAAGGTGTGGAATAATATGGGCAAGAATCTTGATAAAAAGGTAAGCTTTGTATCTTTACAAGAGAGAGAATCTTCTTCTGAAAAGTGTTCTTATCAAGTGAATATTACATGCCTTCTCCCCCTCTCTTTTCTTATTTATTTGAGACATATCTCTAACAAACCCTAATGGTACAAGTGCAAAGAATATTCACTAGAATATTGTCTTTAATATCCTATTTCAAAAATTAGTCGTTACTGCTCTGTCAGCGGTGCTCGACCTCGGTCATTATTGACGTCTTGACCACGAATCTTGTTGTTCCCTGGTCGACCTCGGCTAACTCTTCCCTTAATGTTATATTACCCTAAATATTCTAGGGTAGATTTTGTCCCATACAAGAACAAAATTTTATAAATCTGCCAACACAAAGCATCCATACCAATGTCATAACATAGGACAATTTCCCGAGCTAATATTCTTGCATCTCTGTTTTAAGTGTTGGGAAATTTAGCTCCCACAGAAATAATATTTACTGTATACGACTGTAATAAATATGGATTACAAAAATATAGTAACCAATTGCAATAATAAGAGAAACAAGAACATCAAATTTTTACGTGGAAAACCCTTCTGAATAAGGGAAAAATCACGGCCCGAGAGGAACAACTGATTTCATTATAGCAAGGATTTTACAATTTGTGGTACCGAGTAAAATATTCCAAGACTACTAAACACTCAAAATAAATAACCCTCTTTTGATTTTTCTACCTCACTACAATACCGCTCAAACTCTCTATATTGTTTTCTCACAGAGTATTTTGTTTCTTACTCTGTAAATCACTCTCTTTCTCTCTTTGTTAGTGTGTCTTACAATGAGAGAAAGACACCTATTTATAGTATTTAGGATTGCTTCATTGATGTCATCAATGATGTCATGAGCTTGGCAAGAGTCAAATATTCATTGTGAAACAAAGGAAATATTTGCCATAAAATCTTCCTTATTATTCTTTTAGTTGGCTTGTAATGACCCGGCCAGTCGTTCCGAGAGTTATAGCCCTATTTTCCCATTCCTGCTTCTTTATGTGTTGTTCAGTGGTGTTGAGTTGTATCGAGTTGGTAGGTTTGGGTCCGGAGTAGTTTTGGAGTGAAATGAACACTTAGTCTCTTAGTTAGAAAGTTAAGTTAGAAAAGTCAACTGGAAGTTGACTTATGAGTAAACAAATTCGGATGTGGATTTTTATGATTTGATTAGCTTCGTTGGATGATTTTAGACTTAGGAGTGTATCCGAAATATAATTTGGAGGTTTGTGGTAGAATTAGGCTTAAATTGGCGAAAGTGGGAAGTTTAGAAGTTCTTAGGCTTGAATCTGAGGTTGATTTGGTGTTTTGGTGTTGTTTTGGGTGTTTCGAAGGTTCGACTAAGTTCGGGTAGTGATATATGACTTGTTGGAATTACTGGTTGAGGTCTCGAGGGCCTTGGGTGAGTTTCGGATAGGTTTGGGTTGTGTTGCGCTCGTTTTTCTTATGTTTTGGCGTCGTTTCTTCAACCATAAATGATATCATATTGAACAAATGAGCTTTGATTTCTTTTTTGATTGCAGCATTAGATCCGTATCGTAATTACGGACCCGTAACAAAAAGAATCGTCGAATTTGTACATCGTAGAGGATTTTATGGTCATTTTACTAAGAATTAGGTTGTCAAATTTTTTAGATTAATTACGAAATTGTCACTAACGGGGTATTTAAAAATCTGCACGATTTGCAAATATTAAAACCTACGTATCCCCTTCATTATAAGGTCAAATTGAGTGATTCAAAAGCCTAACTTGACTAAACTTTCACAAGAAATCTATTGGAGGCATAAAAGTGAGTTTTGGGATCATTTGGCATGAGAAACGAGGCAGAATAGCTGGCAGAAAAATATATAAAATGAGGGTTTGTTCATTCTGTCATATTTTGAGTTGGGGAGCTCGGATTTGAGCGATTTTGGAGACGATTTTCACCATAAGGATTGAGATAAGTATTCTCTACTCAGTTTTGGTTATATTTCATGAATCCATCTTCGTTTTTGGGATTTGATTGATGATTTCAAAGTGAAATTGAGAGAGTTAGGGTTTGAGTTTTGGAGAGTTCAAGTGAGGATTTGAGGGACCAAACGGAGTCCGATTTTGATGAATTTTATATGGTTAGACTTGAGAGAGGACGAGGTTTATTATTCTGCCATTTTTGACTAATTTCGAGACATGGGACCGGGGGCCGGGTTTTGGCCGGTTTCAGATTTTTGGCATATTTTGTAGTTTTTATTGTGGAATTCGATTCGTTAGCCTATGTTGATGGTATTAATCTGATTATGGTTAGATTTGGAGCTTTTGGAGACCGAGTCCAGAGACAAGGGCATCCCGGAGTAGGATTTTACGTTGTTAAGGTAAGTAACAATTTTAACTCTGGCTTTGAGGGTATAAACCCGGAGAATTTGATATCGTGTGACTGTTTGGAGGTGATACCCACACTAGGTGACGGGCATGTGGGTGTATACCTCGAGGGATTGAGACTTGGTCTGTCCTATGAGGCCTCATGGCCATCATCTGTGTTTATGTAATTACTTGTTGTTGAACTTGTCTGCCTTCATATTAGAGATCATGCTTTGGCTTTATTCATGCTCACATTATTTGTACTCAGTCATAGAAATTATTGTACATATTTACCTCAGTCTCTATTATTTGCTAATATGTTGTGATACTTGATGTGGGTTGTGTTCCCTTATTTGTTGATGATGGTGAGGCTAGTGAGGTACATGATTGAGTGAGGACGAGGGCCTGGTTGTGAGGATATTAATACCATAGCGCATGAGTTGTCCGCGTAGCACATGAGTTGACCGTGCAGGTCCGGGTATTGATACCATAGCACGTGAGTTGACCGTGCGGATCCAGGTATTGATATGATGGCACGTGAGTTGTCCGTGCTTAGCGCTTGGGCTTTGGGAGCCCCTCCGGAGTCTGTACACACCTCCAGTGAGCGTAGAGTGTTTAGTGTTTTGAGTGTTGAGTGCTGAGTGCGAGTGATGAGTGATGGAGTGACACTGCTGTGAGTTTGTATTTATTTGTGTTGTTGCTGCATTTATCTGTTAAATTTCTTTGTGGCATTTACTGAGTTATGGAATTTACCTATTTATTTCTATTTATTTTTAAATTATGAAAATAAATAATTGGACTGTTTTACTTAGCTCGTCACTACGGCTCAGGTCCTTAGTTATTTCTGTTACTACTGAGTCGGTTGTACTCATACTACACCCTGCACTTTATATGCAGATCCAGGTGAGTTAGAGCGCGGCGATCGTTGAGTTCAGGCCGGCTATTTGTGGAGATTACAAGGTAGCTGCTAGTGTCCGCATGACCTTGTTACTCCTTTTGTCATTTCTTCTTTTGGACAGTTAGACAGTTTATATATCTTAGTTTATAGTTTTAGGGTTGATTTAGTTTATGAAAATTCAAATATTGGAAATATTTTATTAAATTCTTATAATCGATTTAGTAGTAATATTTTGGGAAATAGGCTTGCCTTGTAACACGATAGGCGTCATCATGACTATGGTTGGATTTTGGGTCGTGACATGGCTTCACATTTCAAAGCCAAAGCAAGATGTCTTCATTTCACCTTGGATGGACCCATCATTAAGCCCTTTACATCCTCCGCTCGCAAAAAAAGTACACAAGTGGCGAAAAAAGATTGCCAAATCACTAAGTTTAATTTATTACTTCTTTCATTGTGCGTTTCTTAATGACGTTCCTGAATAACAACAATGCATAACCTGCTGAGGCAAATAGCTTGCATATAAATCCTATTGTATAATATATGTTTCCCGCCTTTCTTATAATTGCCTGAAGAGTAGTCATCTCGTTGCAACACAAGAAGAATGGAGGAGATTGTGAGTAGGAATATAGAAGTTATCTTTTTAGAGTTGAGAAAGAATGAGAACAAAGTGCTGAATTCCAATTGGGTTGTGTTAATGAGGGAAAATGTTGAAACAGGAAGGTATAACAGGCCCACAGCACTCAACATACAACATCGATCCACCTAGTAGAGTACCAAGAAATTAAAGACGTCGTCAACACTAGTAGGAGTACTTTTATTAGGAATTTTATTCAAGAAATAAAGGGGGAGAAGTAATGGAAATCCCCCATTTTGCAAAAGTGAAATCAACCATGTGGTTTTACCACCCTCTTTGTAGTAAATATAAAGTTCGCCAAGGAGTGTAGCAGCGGATTGGCAAGTCAGGACCAACACTATATTGAAAAATATTTCAATCCACTTATTGTATTTTACATACCACCAACACCAAGTGAAGGATTGAGGGAAAGCATTTGCATTAATATTCTCCGTATGATCTGCTTCCTTAGCTTCTTCTTGAACTATATATGAATTAATATGCAAATTGAAATGTACACAAGCCAGATCAACTCCTCTTTTAAATATAATCTTAATATATTGGTGAGATTTCATAAAAGATGATGAACAAAAAGAAAAGGAGATCAAGAAAGTTGGGGGTATGACTACAAAAATGTGAGAAAGCTTACAAAAAATATTGAGTTGCTTTTCTTGAGCTTCTCCCATTGAAAATGATATATAGCCAAGTGCTTCAGATTTGTCAAGATCCTCTACTCTTCAAGCAAAAGAAGTACAATTATCAAAGTACTTGCTACTCTTTTTCTTATTTTAGTTGAGAAAGGAGTTGCTTTTGGACGGCAGGAGCAAGTTTAGAAAGAAACAGAGCAAAGTATTGTTATTGAAGGAATACTATTTGGGACGCCCATGTGAGCTAAAGACAAAATCAATATTCTAATGCATAATAAACAAAAATAAAATGGAGTAAATATGTATATATAAAGAAAGTAAAATAATAAAAGGATAGAGAAAAGACACAATCGTTGAGTTGTGAAACTCATTGTATAGTCAGTCATGTCACCTAAGAAAGATAACAGTACTCTCTTGAAAACTCTGAAAGAATTTCAAGGCAAAGTTACAATTGGTCAATCTTCCTACGTTATTATTTGCAAGAATCTTGCTTCTCTGTTTATTTTTCCATTTTCTCTGTCATTTCATCTAACAATTAGAGCAGAAACTGATAAGAGCAGGTTGATGGAATTGGAACTATTTTTTCAAGTACTTTTGAATAATTTGAATTATTAATTATTAATTATTGTGACTTATAGTAATTTTTTATGTGATCTATATATATATGTACTAAATTTTATTTCAATTAACTAAAGAATCTAAGTCTATATTCATACCAAAAGTTAAGTAATTTTATTCTGTTGTCCGAACCAGCTACATAAAATGGAGGAGAGAGTAGTTTATATACGTCAAAAGATAATTTCTTTCCTAGCAGAGTCTCTCCTTCCTTTTAATATCTTACAAACCTAAAACAAATCATTAAAGGGGAAAGGTCCATTTATGTTAATATTTCCTCTGTCCAGGTTTATTTCATCTTATTCAACCTTAACTTTACTAAGATATTTTGCTATCATATTGAGAACAAGAAATCATTTGGATCCATGGCATTCACGGTACGTTGTATACTTGTATTATTTCTTATCTTCTGGCAAAAAATTATTGTGATTGAAGGAATTCCATTATTTACTTTCTAAAATGTAAATAGGAGCAAACTTTACTTGCTCCATCGTCAGACCTTTTGTTTGAACTTATATAGATCGTCCTTTTCACCTTCAACATGTATCCAAGTTAGGACTATTCCTTCAATAATCAAAGGTAGGAGTAACACTTTTTGCAAAAATTAGAAAGTGGTGAATTGCATTGGAGAAGTATGACAAAAGACTTTCAAATTAATTTGATATAATTTCTTTCATTTTTAAGTACCTCTCCCCTACGACCCACCTCAACCTTCACATGCAATTATATAATAAGCCATCAGAATCCTAATAGGAGATTCAACCTTTTATTCAAATCCATAGAAAGGAAGTCTAAACAAGCGAGAGTTACGTCAGATGTTAGCCATGGGAAGTAGTGCTCAAGAAAAGGAGCTGGATATAATCATCAGTAAGTTTCCTTTAATGTTTTAATTTAACTTCCTTCACTATTTTCTTTTTCTTTTTCATTTTGTTTGAGGGTAATTAAGTGACGTTGAAGACTTGAAGTTGATAGGTAATTAATGACAATAAAAAATGGATTTAAGTCATATAACCTAATAGGATACAGAATTGAGCACTATTTGTGCAATTTAACTCAATGTGACAGATTGTTATTCTATTTTCAAGATTATCATATCAGACTTATTACATAAGGACGTAGTATGTCAACTTAACCTAACCATGTTGAAAATTTATACACCGTCTCATATATAGAACTTAAACTCATAAAAGGTTATTGTATGTATATGTGCATTTTCTTTTACTTGTGTATGTTGGTGAAATAAATAATTTGGAAGAAAAGACGCTAGCTAACTTTGATCTTTTGGCTTATTCACAGCCCAAGAAGAAACTGAAGAAATGCAAAACTTGGAGAAAATTATTGTTGAACCTGAGTCATTGATTTTGACTGCTGGTAATAAATACAAGGGGTGGCTTGAAGTAGGGATCCACGCCTTCATTGTCCTGGCTAGTCAGTCAGTAGCTACAATACTTGGAAAGCTATATTACGACAAAGGCGGAAACAGTACATGGTTGGCTTCACTTACGCAAACTATAGGTTTTCCCATTCTTCTAATTCCCATGATCATTTTGAATAATGATAATAAAATTAAAACCCCAAAATTAGAAGAAGGAATGATAAGTCACAACGACGTTGACGTGAAGTCTCCTTCTGTAAAGGTCTTGTTATCAATCTATGTCTTTCTTGGTTTTCTGCTTGGAGTAGGCTGTGTTTTGTATTCGAAGGGCCTTTTATATCTCCCAACCTCAACTTTTTCTCTAATTTCCGCAAGTCAATTGGGGTTCAATGTTTTGTTCTCGCTCTTCATGAGACTACAAAAAATTACACTTTTTGTGTCCAATTCTATTGTTCTCCTAACCATTTCCTCTGTTCTCTTGGCGTTACAACCTGATCATGACTCTTCAAACAAAACGGAATCGTCTTCTCAACTGAAGCATCATTATGTGATAGGTTTTGTATTTACACTAATTGCTTCAGCTGGTTTTGGTTTACTATTAGCAACAACAGAGCTCATGTTTAGAAAATTCCTAAAAAAGAATAGTTTGAAAGAAAATATGGATGTCATTATTTGTCAATCGTTTTTCGCGACGTGTCTCATCCTTATTGGCCTATTCGTAAGTGGAGAGTGGAGGAACTTGAAAGTAGAGATGCAAGATTTCGAGCTTGGAAAATTGTCATATGTCATGATATTATTTTGGATAAGTTTGTGTTGGCAACTTTACTCCTATAGTCTTCTTGGGCTGATTATGAAGGTGTCTGCTGTCTTTGCCAATGTGATTACCAGTTTGGGTGCGCCTCTAATTCAGATCCTAGCTGTTATTATTTTCCATGACAAGATGAGTGGGGTGAAAGCAATTTCTATTATTTTGGCTATTTGGGGATTTTCTTCTTATGCTTATCAGCAGTATCTTGATGAGCAAAAGCACAAAGCTGAACTTTCTATTTGCAATGGTGCATCTGAAGAATTCGTTGGTGAAAGTGGTTTCACGTGCAAAGAAAATTCTACAGTTATTAGCTAGGCTGTTTTCTTTTAAAGTAAAATCTATTAGGCTATTAGCTACTCCAGTATTTTTATGAAAAGGATTGTTGTTGCTTGTTGATGATGTTTTCTTTTATCGATATGTAATATATTTAAGTGTTCCATTACACTCTCCATATCCTTTTACTAGTTCTCTATTGATTAAAATCATTTCTTAAGGGCTTATTTTACTAAATTACCCTTGCTAATTAATGATTATTAAAGTTGTGGCTCCAATTAATTTGAAAATGCGGGTATTTAATACTAAGGGTAATCTCAAAAGAAAATAATAAATCTCTCTTGATTTGCTAAAATGAACAAATATATATAATTGCTGTTGTTTACAAGTTTCTTGGAAAGCTCCAAGATCACTAATCTTAAGGCTTAATATTGATGTACTTTGGGTAATTAATCCGGGAGAGGTAGAGGTGGACGAGTGCTTAGGGATAATAGCAGGGATTCTTTAATTTGATTACGGCTTTGGATTTGGAGATGACTAATAATGAAACCGATATTAGACTACATTAGTATATGGAATGGTGTGGTAAGCAAAGGAATAACAAATGCGTGTGGACTTTCAAGTCAAAATTCACGCTTTTGTTAAAAGTGGCGACAATATTGAAGAGAATTTCAATCCACTTCTCATATTTTGCACCCCACGAAGTGAATAAAAGGGCAGTCCGCGTTCACAAGGCACCTCACAGAGTGAATGATTGAACCAAAGCCTTTGTATTTGCTAGCTTAAGTAAGTTTGTTTTGATGATTGACAAATGAACACACGCATGAATCAGGTCCATATACAGTGTATACAAACACGGTCAGATTCAAGCACAAGGTATGCACGTGAAGGAGATAAGCTTAAGTGGTTATATCTGATATCTCCTGAACGAAAAGGTTGCATAATTGATAAGTAGCAGGACTCCTTACTCGAAGAGAACTCTATCCTAGATAAGGGAGGAGTTAGAAGTTGAAGATAACTAGAACTCTTCCACCATGGAAGAGTAAAACATTAGAACTCTAGTTATTTCCTATTCTAATAACTCTATATATATTAGCTCGTTCTCTTTTACATGTGACGCACAAACGCTGAAGTTAAGCAAGAATTGAGAGCAAAATAGCAAGCCATTTTGCAAGTAATTTCTGTGTGATTCAAGTGTGCGAACCTGAAGTTATATGAACCAGATAGAAGAACCAATTCCAAGTGTCTGTCTTTTATTCTAGTTCAATTGTAGTAAGGCTTTTGAGTTGTACCTTTCAACTTTATCTAGAAGCATTTGTACTAGATACTTTGAGTTGTAATATTCAAGTTAGAGTTAACTTGAAGTTATCGCAACAGCTTGAGGTTGGTTGCCACAAAGGGTTTAGAGGTAATCCTTAGGTTTACAAGAGTTTTTTAAATGTTGTTTTGGCTCAGTGATTTAGTGAAGTGTTGGAAAAAATCTTACTGGTAGTAGGTTGTGATTTTTTTATCTTTTAAGCTGGATGTTTTCCACGTAAAAATATTTGTGTTCCTTACTTTCCGCATTTATTATTCTGTAACTGTAGTAAAAGGAACGCATAGAAGAACTATATCCTTCTATAATCTATGCAGGCGAAAAATTGGACACCACACAAGTCTCTCCCCTCCCTCCCTCTATGTGGTATTGAAGTATAAAATATCAATTGGTATCATAGCAGGTTATCCTTGAGAGAGGCTAACACCTTAGGAGAAGATCAAGATGAGTGCACCACCTGGAAATTGGGAAGGACAATTCACTGTAAGGGCACCACTCTTTAATGGATAGTACTACTCCTGGTGAAAGTCAAGAATGGGATATCACATTCAAGGAGAGGACTATAAGCTATGGAACATTATCATTAATGGTCTACTAGCCACCTTGAAGAAAAATGATGGAGTAGATATGCCAAAGACAAGAGCTGACTGCAATGCTAAGAACTTGAAGAAGTGGGAAAAAAATGCTAAAGTCAAGAAGTGGCTTGTCTGTGGACTTGGTCCAGGTGAGTACACCAGGATGCAAAGTTGTTCCATTACTAAGCAAATTTGGGACTCACTGCAAGTGGCCCATGAAGGAACAACTCAGGTGAAGATATCTAGAGGAACTCTATTGTACTCTTAGTATGAGAACTTTGCCATGAAGGATGGAGAAACCATTCATAAGATGTACAGAAGGCTCACTACATTGACAAAAGAATTAAAATCGCTTGGAAAGATTATCCCTGAAGAAGAAAGAGTTGAGAAGATACTCACTAGGGTCTTGCCAATTAGTTGGGAAAGCAAGATCACTGCAATCCGGGAATCAAAGAATATTGCCACACTCTCATTAGATGAATTGATTGGAAACCTCACTGCCTATAAACTTAGGAGACAAATCATGAAAATAGATGTACCTAAGAAGGAAAATACCTTGGCACTCAGAATCACTAAAGGTTCTGATCTGGAAGATGATGAAATGACAATGATTACCAGAGACTTCAAGAAGTATCTAAGGAGAAGAAAGGGCACTTCAAGAAGTGGAAGCTACAACAAAGCAAGAGCTCCGGAGAAGCAAACTAATAATGGCGGCTACAAGTGTGGAAAGACTGATCACATGATCAACTTTGTGGGAGATTGAATGGAAGAAAGAAAGAGCTGAACAAAGGAACAGGAAGAGGAAAAAGGTTCAACCCAAGAAAGGCAACAACAAAGGATCAACTAAGGCTATGGTTGCTGCTTGGGTAGAAAGCTCAGACGAAAGCTCAGATGATGAAGATGATGATGAACGTGCACTAATAGCCATTGGAGAATCTGATGAAGAAACGGAGGTAAGTGTTCTTCATCTCAAAGACAAGATTAAATTTTTGTTTAAAGAAAGATTATCTAAGTTATTGTTGGAACTAATTGACGAATCTGAGGATGTGAATAATGAAAAGGAACAACTGTCAAAAGAATGTATGATTTTGAAAGCTAAGTGAAAAAACATGGAACTTAGGGCTTGTGAAATTCAAAGTGAAAATACTGTGTTGAAGAACCAGGTTCATGCACTTGATACAACTGTCCTAGAACTAATATCTAAAAATCAAAAATTAAAATTAGGAACAGGCAAAAAGATAGCTGATCACACACAACGCGCTTTAGAAGAAAATATAGGAAAAATAAAATATGAGTTGTATAAGGGAGATGAACTGGAAAGAGTCTTAAAGGAGGATCTTAACAAGGTCAAGCATGAGCTAAACAGAACTTGTAAATGGAACAGGCCCACTGATGTACTTTAATGGCTACAAGAACATCATAGTAGCAACAGAAGAGGACTTGGCTTTGGGAACTCTACACCTAAGTGGGATCCCAAAAGCAAGTACCTCACACTCCCTGAGAATAAGATTTGCACACACTCGGGTAACACCGGTCACTATATGAGTGAATGCACTACAAAAGAGAAGGCAAGTCAAAAGAACAAAAATTTTATTCTAGGAAAAAATAGGCTGCCAAGTTGAGCTAAAAAGAGTTTGATTCATCCTTTTGCCTATAGAAAGGGACCCAAACTAGTTTGGGTTCCTAAGACTAACTCTTGATTTCTTTTTGCAGGTCCAAGTGAAGGGGAGCAACCAAATATGGTACATGGATAGTGGATGCTCAAAGCACATGACAAGAAGTAAGAACTAGTTCCTTTCACTTGAGGACCTTAAATAAGGTAATGTCTCCTTTGAAAATAGAAAGAAATGTGAGATAATTGGGGTTGAAAGGTAGGTAAGACTGATTCTCACTCTATTAAGAATGTCTACTTGATAGATGGACTGAAGTATAGTCTAATAAGTGTATCACAACTGTGTGATAAAGGTAACATGGTAGCATTCACCTCTATAAAATGCTTTGTGATTAATCTTACTACTGACAAGATAGTTTTGCAGGAAAAAAGAGTGAATAACATATATGTGGTGGATCTGTCCACACTTTTAGATAATGAACTCACTTGCTTAAGTGTGTTGTACAATGATCCCCTCTTTTGGCACAAGAAACTTGGACATGCTAGTCTAAGCCAACTCAACAAACTAGTCTCCAAGAACTTGGTGGTAGGATTGCCTAACATTAAGTTCAAGGAAGATAAAGTTTTTGAGGCTTGTGCAAGGGGGAAGCAGGTAAAATCCTCTTTTAAAAGCAAGAAAATGGTAAGCACTACCAGGACGATGGAAGTAGTCCATATGGATCTTTGTGGACCAATGAGAACATTAAGCAGAGGTGGTAAGAGATATATTATGGTGCTTGTTGATGATTACTCTAACTGTTTTTAACATCTAAAGATGAAGCATTTGATATGTTCACTTCATTTGTTAGAAAAACTCAGAAAAAACTAGGTAATCAACTTGTATCAATTAGGTTTTATTATGGTACTGAATTTAAAAATGCTAAATTTGCTGAATTTTATGATGAGCATGGCATAGATCATAATTTTTCCACTCCTAGGACTCCACAACAAAATAAAGTAGTTGAAAGAAAGAATAGGACATTGGAGAAAATGGCTAGAACTATGTTACTTGCTTGTAAATTGCCCCATAATGTCTAGGCAGAAGTTGTGAACACTACATGCTACATCATAAATAGGTGCATGACTAGACCTATGGTTGAGAATAATCCCTATGAGTTACTTAAAGGGAGAAATCCAAATATATCCCACCTTAGGGTATTTGGATGCAAGTGCTTTGTGCATAATAATGGAAAAGACTCCATAGGTAAGTTTGATCCCAGAAGTGATGAGGGAATATTCTTGGGATATTCTTCACATAGTAAAGCTTATAAGATTTATAACAAAAGAACTATGTGTGTAGAAGAAAGTGTACATGTGATTTTTGATAAAACTAACATTCTTTCTGAGAGGCAGGAACAGGATGATGAAGCAATTGGGCTGGTAAGAAACTCAAATAAAACCACAGCCCATACTGAAGCTGCACCAGAGAAAGGGACATGTGATGGAACAGGTCCTTCCACCCAGGGCAACCTGATAGGGGGAACTGAACAAAGAGAGAACTGATCCTCAAACCTCGAGGGAATATGTCCATAAACTTGTTCCTCAGCAACAGAATATTGAAGGAACATCTAGGGAAAACCAGCTGGTTGTGAAACCTTACAAGTATCAAAGTTCTCATCCTATTGGGAATATAATCACTGATCCAACCTCTGGAATCAAAACCAGATCTTCATGAAAGACCATCTGTGCTTTTGATGCTTTTTTATCTCTTATTGAACCTAAAAATATTATTGAGGCTTTGCAGGATGCAGACTAGGTGAATGCAATGCAAGATTAACTCAACCAATTTGAGAGAAGTCAAGTTTGACATTTGGCACCAAGACCAAAGGACATATCAGTAATTGGTACAAAATGGGTCTTCAAAAAAAACTTGATAAAGATGGAACAGTTACAAGGAACAAGGCAAGACTGGTGGTTCAAGGATATAGTCAAGATGAGGGCATGGACTATGATGAGACTTTTGCTCCAGTTGCAAGATTGGAAGCAATTAGACTCCTTATAGCATTTGCTTCTTACATGGATTCACTCTTCATCAGATGGATGTCAAGAGTGCCTTCCTCAATGGCTATCTATAGGAAGAAGTGTTTGTCAAGCAACCTCCTGTCTTTGAAATCAAGGAATATCCTGATCATGTGTACAAGCTTGACAATGCACTTTATGAGCTCAAGCAGGCTCCAAGAGCATAATATGAACGATTGTCTAAATTCTTGTTTGAGCATGGAAACAAGAGAGGTAAAATTGACAATACTCTATTCTTGAAAGAAAAAGGCAAAGATTTCTTGGTAGTTCAGATATATGTTGATGATATAATCTTTGGAGCAACTACTGATAAGTTAACTAAAGAATTTGCTAAGCTAATGGGGAGTGAGTTTGAAATGAATATGATGGGTGAGCTTAATTTTTTTTTAGGCTTACAAGTTAAACAAAATTCAAATGGAACTATAATCCATCAGCAAAAATATGTGAACGAGCTGCTTAAAGGTTTAAAATGGAAGACTCCAAAGAAATTGACACCCCTATAGCAACAGCCAAAAAAATAGATATAGATGAACCTGGTTCATCTGTTAATCAGAAGATGTATATGGGAATGATTGACTCTTTGTTATATCTCACTACTAGTTGACCTGACATTATTTTCAGTGTAGGCCTTTATGCTAGATTTCAGGCAACTCCAAAGGAATCTCACTTGACTGCTGTCAAGAGGATCTTGAGATACCTAAAAGGCACCACTGATCTTTGCATATGGTATTCAAAAGGTAGTAATTTTAATTTAGTAGGATATGATGATACTGATTATACAGGTTTTCTTATGGATAGAAAGAGCACTTCAGGTATGGCGCACTTTTTTGGCTCATGTATCGTGTCTTGGACCACCAAAAAGCAAAATTAGGTGACCTTGTCTATTGCTGAATCTGAGTATGTGGTTGTTGCCTCATGTTGTGCTCAATTGTTATGGATCAAACAACAATTAATGAAATTTGGAATTGTTGTAGGTTGTATCCCCACCTTTTGTGATAACACCGGTGTAATTAGTATAACCAAAAACCTGGTTCATCACAAAAGAACTAAGCACATAAATATTGGGCATCACTTTTGGAGGGACAACTATGAGAAGGGTTTGATCATTGTGGTATTTTGTGCTACTGACAAGCAAATAGCTGATATCTTCACAAAAGATCTTAGTAGAGATCACTTTGAAAGGAACATGTTAAAATTATGGATGATTAAGATCACCTAAAAGGAACCAGTTCTAACTCAATAATTGGTTAGATAAATTGTGAATTTTTAAAATATCTAGATTAGATTTTGCTCGGTCTCATACTTTCACTAGTATAATCTTGTGCCATGTGCTAAAATATCTCATTAATCTCTAATTATATTATATTATATTTATTTTCTTGGAAAATTCAAACTTACACAAGAGAATTCTCAGTGAAGAACTTGGTTCATAAAGATTACATTGTATGTATTCTCCACTCCGCATACTTTAAAATAATTATATTTGGATCATGATCAAAATGAGAGTCCCATTTAATCCCAATTTTCTTTAAGTCTATCCATTACAAACGAACCAGTTTTACCAAATCGGAGTCCCACGGGGCATAATTTCCTAGATTCTAGGGTAGAGTCTAATGTCTTTTCAAACTGTCTCTCCCAAGGTGATTAGACTTCTGAACTTCAAAAAGCAACTGTTACCCACTCTTCTCTAATTTGATTAGGCTTAAACCAATTCTTCATTTCTAATTTTCTAGACGCCATAATTCTCCCTATCTTCTCTCATCTCTTCTACACACCTATCCCATCTGCACACATCAATGGCAAACCCATCTGAAAATCCCTCTTCACCACCCAAAGAATTAATACCTATACATTTGACCACACCTTCAACCACACCTATCTCTAAGAAATGAAGGTTCAAGATATTTGCTCGTAAGACGGTCGCTGACAGTGAACAAATCAAGAAATTAAATGAGAAATTGAAAGCAAGGCAAGAAGAGGAACACCAAAAATCAGAAGAATCTTTTAAGTCTGCAACTGAGGGGGAAGAAAATATTCCATCTGAAGCAGAACAGGTAACCTCTAGTCTAAATATTACTTCTGAGGTAATTTCTAAAGTGACTGAAAACCTGGAGAACAGGTTTGTTCTGGTTGGAACGATTGATAGGGTAAAGACTACTGAGTCTAGGATAGTTGGTGGTAAAAAGAAAAAGAAAAAGAAAAATAGAGTAAAGGTGTTCAAGGAAATGTAAGGGGAAAGGAAAAAGGAGTGGTTGAACCTTCACCTATTTATGTTGGGTTAACAGAGGAAATATGAGCAATGGTGTTATGGAGTGAGGAAGTTGTTGAGGAGAAAGTAAGTTGGAGAGAAAAAGGAGGTACTAGATCTAGTGATGCTGGTGCAGCTGAGGGGCTGGTTAGGTTGAGGAAGATATTTCAAGAAACTGTTCCATCTATGCAAGGACCCTCAAAGATTTACTGAAATGAGTGTCTAACAGCTACAATCCGAAGAAAAAGAAAAGTTCAAGAGTTAAAATCTCTGGAACTGTTAGGGCACACAAGAAGAGAAAAGTTGCCTCTTATATCCCTGTAGAGACTCCTCCTACAAGAGAAAGAGCTATAAGGAGTCAGAAGAAGCAAAGTGAGATTGAACTTGAAAGAGCCTTAGAAGAAAGTACGAGAAAAGTTACTGCAAAGGGAAAGAAGAAAGTGAGTGAGCCTGTTGAGGCAATTGAGATTGAAGTGTTGGACCTGGTCCTTCGTGATGAACGCGGGGCAGAGGAGGTAGAGGTTGTGACTCCAAAGGCAAAGAAAAGAAAGACTTCCAAAACGAAGTCTCCTTCAAAGACTGTTGATGTAGAGCCTTCTACCTTGACAAAAAGAACCAGGTATGCCAGAAAATCTAGGAAAATGCAAGTAGTGGAGGAAGAAGAAAGTGAAGAAGAAGAGGAAACTGATGAAGAACAGGACAAGATGGTGAAGTTTGGCAAGAGAACAATCTTGAAGGGTAGACTCCTCAGGGACTTGGAGGAGGAAAGAATATTGATGCTATTGGAAAAGCTAGAACTTCAGGGTTAGAAGGACATGGTCCTTCAGATGAAAGGAAGACTAGCCAGAACTAAGATTGTGGAGTTCATGGAAAATTATAAAATCAAGAATGGCAGGGTCAACAGTGTAGTAAAAGAGGTGATTGTGAGCTTTGACGATAAGGAACTGGGAGAAATTCTAGGGGTACCTTCTGAAGGGCACAATGATTACAAGAAGCTGAAATGGCCAAGCCTAGAAAACCTACCCACCTCTCTTGTCATTACAAGAAAATTTGATGACACTGAGTTAGAGTTACAGCCCAAGGTTGTATACAAAAGTGAGATGAAGCCTGCCCACAAGCTGCTATTTGAATTTGTCAGCAAGGTTGTTCTGCCCAAGCACAAAAGAAGGCATATTGCAACTTTCATGGAGTTGGTGCTTATGGAATACCTAGATAGTGGGAGACAGATAAATTGGCCGGGGTTTATTATCCAACTCCTTGATAGGGTACTAATTGGCGCCAAAACTCATGACATACCCTATGGTTTCATTCTCACTACTGTGTTGGCTCACTTCAAGGTTCCCCTAAAGAAATGGGATGTTAGCAAAAGCAAAGATCACTTTAGGGCCAACACCTTGACTGCTTATGACTATGAAGTCCATGCTGCTGCCAAAGAATCTAGTTCTTTCAAGCGGGTGCCTGTGAACAGCAAAGTGCGAGCCTTGGTACAGGAGAATGAGGCTAAGGATGCTGAGATTGAGAGGCTGAAGAAGAGGTTGGCTGAAGTAGAAAGTGAGAAAGATGCTCTCATAACTGAGCTTACAAAGGAAAAGGAGAAGAATGAAGGTATTCTTCATGACATGTTGAATTTGCTTCAGGCCAGAAACCAAGAACCTGGTCCTTCCCAGTCGTGAAACCTTCCTAGCGTAGTTAGAAAAATCAGTGACCCGGATGGGATTTTTTTTGTTTTTTTGTTCATGATGCAGTACCTTTATTTCCTTCTATGCTTTGTGGATGACTCTTATCAATGATAATCAACTGCTTTTGCTCTAATTGTTTGTTGATGCTTCTTAGATGGCTAATATCCTTAGATTGATAAATAGATACTTGACTCTGTGATTGCATTTAAAGTACCATAAATGGCCATGAGCAAGATCTGCTAAAATCTGATTATCTGACATAATTATACAACTTTTCGATGATGTCAAAAGGGGAAAGATAGGCTGTACTTTGGACTGTGATGTTTATAACCTAAGGAACCTGATCCTTAATGATTCGTGACTTTAAAATGGAAAGTATTCTAACATTGTGTTGATGTTGAGCTGAGTTGAAACAGGTTTCATGTTTATGAAAAGCACAGTATTTGTCATCATCAAAAAGGGAGAATTTGTTGGCCTAAGTAAGTTTGTCTTGATGATTGACAAAGGAACACATGCATGAACCAGGTCCATATACAGTGTATACAAACACGGGCAGATTCAAGCACAAGACATGCACGTGAAGGAGATAAGCTTAAGTGGTTATATCTTATATCTCCTAAACGAAAAAGTTGCATAATTGATAAGGAGCAGGACTCCTTACTCGAAGAGAACTCTATCCTATATAAAGGAGGAGTTAGAAGTTGAAGATAACTAGAACTCTTCCACCATGGAAGAATAAAGCAAACTCTAGTTATATCATATTCTACTAACTCTTATATCAGTTCGTTCTCTTTTACAGGTGACGCACAAACACTGAAGTTAAGCAAGAATTGAGAGCAAAATAGCAAGGCATTTTGCAAACAATTTCTGTGTGATTCAAGTGTGCTAACCTGAAGCTACATGAACCAGATAGAAGAACCTACTCCAAGTGTTTGTCTTTTATTCTAGTTCAATTGTAGTAGGACTTTTGAGTTGTACCTTTCAGCTTTATCTAGAAGCATTTGTACTAGGTACTTTGAGTTGTAGTATTCAAGTTAGAGTTAACTTAAAGTTGTCGCAACAGCTTGAGGCTGGTTGCCACAAAGGGTTAGAGGTAATCCTTAGGTTTTACAAGAGTTTTTTAAACGCTGTTTTGGCTCATTGATTTAGTGAAGTGTTAGGAAAAATCCTACTGGGTAGTAGATCGTGGGTTTTTTCACCTATTGAGCCGGGTATTTTTCACATAAAAATACTTGTGTTCTTTACTTTCTGCATTTATTATTCTGCCGCTGTAGTATAAGAAACGCATACAATAACCATGTCCTTCTATAATCTGTGCATGCAAAAAATTGGACACCACATAAATCACCCCCCTTTTGTGTGGTATTGAAGTATAAAATATCAGTATTATTCACCGTATGATAGTTTATATATTCCTCAGTTCAATCTTATATATTGGTAGAATAGCCTAATAGATACTTGTACTTGCACTGATTTAACATCCCGATTCCTATATTCCACAACCAGATACCTAAACTCAATTAAAACATGTGTTTTGAACCCCTCCTAAAATACGTGTTACTCACTTTCCCTAAGGTGGATGACACGTCAGATCTATATCATATGATAAACTAGAAAAAAGAATAAAATCAAAAAAATGAATGAAAAGAAAATAAAAACAATTTTTCCTTTCTTCCTCCCCCTCCTTCCCTACCTAGTCCGCACCCCCTCCCCCAATAGCCTAATAGATACTTGTACTTGTACCGATTTGACATCCTGATTCCTATATTCCACAAAATATCAATCAGATACCTAAACTCAATTAAAACATGTGTTTTGAACCCCTCCTAAAATACGTGTTACTCACTTGCCCTAAGGTGGATGATATGATAAACTAGAAAAAAGAATAAAATCAGAAAAAATGAATGAAAAGAAAATAAAAACAAAGTTAACCATTATTCTTAAAAAAGTTATCACCTCCCTATTTTTCCTCTCTACCTCCCCCTCGTTCCCTACCTCCCCCCCCCCCCCCCCCCGACCCGAAGTTAAAACTCAAAATTTCTTCCCATTTTCACCATTTTTCTTCGAAAAATTGGCAAAAAGAGTTTTGAGTTAAGGAATGAAAGATCTAAGATTTCCCAATCATAGAAAGTAAAAATCTATCTAAAGGTTATAAATTTTCTAGAAACAGAATTTCTAGGTGAACGTTGGAAGATGTAGAAATTAATTAAACAGCGGCATCGACATTTGAGAGTAATTTGGTGAAAGCTTAAGTGAGGTTCTTTGCATATTTCAGTTGAGAGTATGCGGAATTTAAGGAGATTAGTTGTTTGAAATTGGTGTAGAAGTGAGTGAAAGGTGTTTGATGAAGTGTTTCACTGAAAATTTTTCAAGAATATTACGGCACTATATGTGTAACAATGACGATGCGCCGTAAGGCTCTCTATTTAGCAGGCACACCGCACTCTTCACCATCACAAAACATCTCATCCACAGTAACGCCACCCAATGGACCACCACAGCTGTCATTTCCTCTTCACCACTAAACCACCACCTTATCTCACAACCACCACTACTCTGCCGCAAACAACAATCAATAGCTACTTCTATGGAAGCATTGTCCACCATCTTCATCAAAACAAAAATAGTGACAGACCCATTTCATTTTCTTAGAATTTCTGAGGTGAGAGTAGAAATTCAGAGAATTCATTCGTAATCCACTTGAAATTTTTAAGGTTAGGGGTTTAGAATTCAAGAATTTCAAATGGTGATTTTTGCTTGTGTTCCTTCCCGAAAAATGTGATTTTGTGTGTATATAGAGATAATAGGGTGGATTCTCTGGGTTTTCGGGTGGAGACTAAAATTTTGGGCCGAAGATGGCAATTGGTAAAGAATGATGGAGATCAACGGTGGCGTGTGCATATAACTGGAAGGGGGACGCCGGAAGGGAGACAGAACCATTTTTGGCTTTTTCATTCTTTTTTATTTATTTTTCTTATTTGAGCGTCTCTTTTTAACAAAATCATTAATAGTCTGTTTGGCCAAACTTTTAAAATCAGCTTATTTTGATAAGTGTTTTTCTTAAAAGTATTTTTTTTAAAAGTGCTTTTGGCGAGAAGTAGTTTGTGTTTGGCTAATTAATTTGAAAAACACTTTTGAGCAGTAATTAGTGTTTGGCCAAGTTTTTGAAAACTGCTTCTAAGTGTATTTGTCTCAAAAGTGATTCTCAGAAAAGTGCTTTTGGAGATAGCTATTTTTTTCTACTTCTCAAAAACTGCTTCTGCTTCTCCTCAAAAGTATTTTTTTTCCTTCCAAAAGTTTGGCCAAACACCTCAATTTTTGGCCAAAAAGACACTTTTGGCCAAAAAAATAAGCTTGGCCACACAGGCTATAAGTCACGCTCCTACTACTCGTTTATGCTACATTTTGCCCAATTCAACCATTTCATTGCCACGCCAGCCCAGTCAACAATTAGAAGAGTTTAAAATATATATTTTGATCAAGATCAAGTTTCTACTTGAAACTTTGTGGAGTAGTAGATTATTTCGATAGAGATACCGAGATTTACCTAGGTTCCTAAACTTTGAATGGATGGCGGAGCGTAGGTGGAGCGTTGGAATGTCAAATCGGTACAAGTACAAGCGTGTATGAAACTATTTTGCCTTATATATTTGATTAATCTATCTTTTTCAAGCATTTTTTAAATATCTTAAATTAGAGTATTATTATCGTGACTTGAGTCTTGTACTCCTAATGCGCTGTATAAACCGAGGGAGTAGTTTATATGTGAAAAAAGATAATTTCATTAATAGCAAAGAGTCTTCTTACTTTTAATCTCCTGCAATCCTATTGGGAAAAAAGAATTTTACTAAAGGAGAAGGTCCATTTTTTGTTATGTATTTCCTCTGTCCAGGTTTATATCGTTCAACCATATATAATTCATAGTAGTAAATAACTTGACTAAGTTATTTTGCCGTAAATTCATATTGAGACCAAGAATTATTTGCATCCGCATCTACTGCAGGGGCGGACCCACGTTGGTTCAAGCGGGTTCAGTTGAGCCCGCTTCGTTAAAAAATCATTAATTTTATGTGGAAATTATTTTTTTTAAAACAAAATGTTGGATAAATACATTAAATTGAACCCACTTGTTAGATTAGTTGGTTTAAGCGGGTTCAGACGGTAGGAGAGGGCTGGAGTTCGAATCTAAACTCTTCCATTTCGTTGCTTACCTTATTTTTATTTTGCGAGAAGCATGTTAGATTATGATTCATTAGTTGGGTGAGTTGGTTCAACTGGATTCAGAAGGTAGGAGAGGTCCGGAATTCAAATCAAAACTCTTATAATTCATTGTTTACCTTATTTTCATTTTGTCATAGCCTCCTCACTGTTTTTTTCAATTATTTGTTTTAATTTTACTAATTTTCATTCCAGAATTCTTACTATTAAAATTATAAATCTACTTTAGTTTGTATTTTTATTCTATTGTTATTGTTTTTTAATAAATTGTTTATTACAATGATTATTTCAGCGCTTGTTAATCTGTTAGATTTAATCAATATATAGAGTTGGTTGTTTTGGTATAGATTGAATTGATTTTGTACGTGAAATTCAAAAAAAAAAAGGTTCAATAAATTGTCAAATTTGAAAAAATAAATAGATATGTTGTTCACTTTTATATATATAAATCTACTTTAGTTTGTATTTTTATTCTATTGTTATTGTTTTTTAATAAATTGTTTATTACAATGATTATTTCAGCGCTTGTTAATCTGTTAGATTTAATCAATATATAGAGTTGGTTGTTTTGGTATAGATTGAATTGATTTTGTACGTGAAATTCAAAAAAAAAAAGGTTCAATAAATTGTCAAATTTGAAAAAATAAATAGATATGTTGTTCACTTTTATATATATAAATCTACTTTAGTTTGTATTTTTATTCTATTGTTATTGTTTTTTAATATATATATATATATTATTTAGAGCTCAAAAGAACAAAGAGGTCATGACGCAAAATACAGAGCAGAGGGAAAGACTCTGTTGTTATGCTTTTACTGTCAAATGATGTCGATGACTTTAGTTTTTGCCTGAATCTGCTTGCACAAAATTCTAGATTTGTCATTGATCTACGGTAGTAACTATTTTTTATCTTCTTCGACACAATTATGATAAAATTAATTGAAATCCCATTATATACTGTAGGATTGCGTAAAGGTGTTCATAACACGCAAAGGAAGACAATAACAATCCTAGGCAGAACTTTTCATATTTAAAATTTATTTATATGTCAAAGATCTGATCTAAGACGTACCTGGTGAAGAGAATCTCGTTTTAAATTTCTTCGATAGTGCGAAGACTCTATGCGTATCCACACCGAGACTGATCCTTGCTATCAACTCTTTGATCAATGAAATCCCGCGAACAAATTGAATGAAAATATTGTGTTGAAATTTTTCTCAAAAATCTCAACTCAAAGGTAGAAGAACAAGAAATAATTTTCTTGTACTAGTATTTTCTATCTTGGTTTTATATTGCACTATTACTTTCTCAAAGCAATTTTCTTCTCAAGAATAACTCTCTTGGTTTTTACATGACTTTACAATATGTGTAAGATCTATATCTCCCTAATTCTTAATTAGGACCCACACATATATATATACACATAATTTTCATTGAAAAATACAAATCATATGCTTTATGGTAAATATTTAAAAAATATTTAACTCATTTATGGAATTCAATTCTAAATTGAATTCTACAACTTAGTCATACTTTTAAAATAAAAACATGTAACTCATTTATGGAATTCAATTCTAAATTGAATTCTATAACTTAGTCAACATTTTAAAATAAAAATATGTAACTCATTTATGGAATTCAATTCTAAATTGAATTCTACAACTTAGTCAACATTTTAAAATAAAAACATGTAACTTATTTATGGAATTCAATTCTAAATTGAATTCTACAAATTAGTCAACATTTTAAAATAAAAACATGTAACTCATTTATGAAATTCAATTCTAAATTGAATTCTACAAATATTAATTATAATTACCAAGTGCATATATATCTCATATATATACATATATCAACCAAGAGATGTAATTTAATTTTCTTATTTAAAATAGAAAACTTCAACTTGTCCACAATATTAATTATATCCTCTGTGCTAGCAAAAAATATAATAATATTTTATTTGGACTAATAACTAAATTTATTTGACTAATTAAATTCTTTAATTTAATTATCAAATAATAAAGTAATTAATTCTTTAACAAAGATCAGAACACTCGTTAATATGCGACCCCATAGGTTCAATATTGAACTGGTAGTAAATTGATCACATCAATATACTAATCAAGGGTGGCGTCTAGCAACACTCCTTAACGACTGGATAACATGAAGTATATAATTTACTCTCAAGAACCTGTAGAAGAATAATGTATTAATTCATTTTGTCTTTATAGCTCTGGGTCACCCTAGGATATGGTTCAACTGTCAAATCTTAATAGGCGACCGACTATGTATTCATGTAAAAAATAATCGACCATTGAATGACCTAAGAAACTCTTTTCATCTTTCATTCAATCGCCTTGGCCAAGGTCTTAATTTGGTCGGTTATAATTTATGACAACATGGAGCTTAAACTCATTACCAAGAGTTGACAGATTCCATCTTGATCAATCACTAATTCTACAAGTATTTAATCGTACCCAATATCTTTCAACTATCGCCCTAGGGCCATAGGTGTCTAGTATCAAAGCACAATAAATAACTTGTCAATTACTATGATGATATCAGGTCAAAGGAAATTCTTACATCACATTCTTCAAGAGAATATCCTAACAGTTTATGGTAATTCTAACCATTAGAAATTATCCAATGAATCGGTTCAATGATCATATCTCTATATGCATCATCTATTTATGTTATTTAGTTAATGAGATAAACTAATCTTTATCCCATAAAGACGATCATATAAATATTGATCTAACCGGATTATTACTAATGTCCAAATTAATAATCCTACGATCAAGAACAAAATTTAAATTAAATTGTAAGAGACTTTACTCTCATTATCATGATCTCCATCATGATGACAAGTCTCAAAATTTAATCAAGGACCTTATTAAATTAATCAAGCAATTAATATAACTATGATAAACGAATATCAAATGCCATATATTTTTATATCAAATAACATTCACAAAAATATGTTCAAAGCATCAAATATGAGATTGAATCTAGGGCATATCTAATATATCCCTAACATATACTTCCTAAAATCTAATAAAGAGCAAACCTTACTTGCTCCACCGTCAGACCTTTGTTAGAACTTATATAGAGTTGTCTTTTTCACCTTCAGCATGTTATCCAAGCTAAGATCATTCCTTCAATTATCGCATGTAAACACTTTGTGCAAAATTAGAAAACGGTAAATTGAATCAGCAAACAACGACAAAAGCCGTTCAAATTATTTAGATATAATTTCTTTCACTTTTTTTTCTTTACTCTGATTATCCATCTCATCACCCCCTCTCCTACAGCCCAACTCAACCTTCACATGCATGATGCAACTATATAATAAGTCATTAGAATCCTAACGTGAGATTCTACATTTTATTCAAATCCATAGAGAGGAAGTCTAAACAAATATATAGACTAGTGTCCACCAGATAGCGAAAGTTAAGTCAGAAGTCGAAGTACTTCTACATGTTTGCCATGGGAAGTGTTGCAGAAAAAGAGCTCGATATCACGAGTAAGATCGCTCACATTCTTCAAGTCATCTTCCCACCTTGACCTTTCTTCTTGTTTTTACCTTAAATTTCTTAAATTCCATCACTACTTTGTTTTACGGAAAGTGATGTTGAAGTAGACAGAGGAAACAACAATTTTCGAGAAGGAAAATGATAAATAAATAAAAATAACCCTAAACTATATATCCAAAATATCTTAATTTACTCTCCGTTATATTTCGAAGTCTTCTGTCAGCATGGTAACAGAGCTCCAGTATGGAACCTAACTGAAGTATATCACATGTCAAATATTTTAAGTTATAGTCAATAAAGTAGAGCCTAAATCTATATATTTTTTCCAAAGTATTGGGACATGTGAATCCACCAAGCCCACGCTAAAGCTCCATTAACATAGTAACATAGTAAAGTTAAAATATTTCGTAGAATCGGGTAGATTTGTCACGACCCAAAATTCTAACATGTCGTGATGACGCCTATCTCAGTACTAGGCAAGTCGACAACATCAATAACCCACGATTTCCTTTAAATTTAAAAACGTAACGTTTAATACAATACCAAAGATCCAGCAATTTCCGGTACAACACTCCCAAAACCTGGTGTCACTGAATACATAAGTATCTAATATGAGTACAAATCTGAAAAATACGGTCTACAATAGTCTGAGACCAAATACAGTAAACAAGGAGATAGAGAAGGAGAGACAAGGTCTGCGGAATATGGCAGCTACCTCAAAATCTCCTGAAAATTAACTGCGCGAAATGATCAATACCCGCTATGTTCAGAAACACCTGGATCTGCACACGAAGTGCAAGGTGTAGTATGAGTATAACCAACTCAGCAAGTAACAATAATTACTAAGGAACTAAAGATAATGACGAGCTACACAGTCATAGTTCACTTTTACTAGTTCCAGCAAAGAATAGACATGCTTTCAAATCCGGCAGTTTAAGTCAAATCAATTTTAAACAGTACAATTTCAAGTAATCCGGATATAAATTCTTTCAGAGATTTCACAACAATGATAGATAGCAACCAAGTGCAATAACAAATGCAAAGCAAGTACAGCCTATCAGGCAACAGTCACCCAACTCATCACAACAGCTTAACCACTCGCCTCTCAGCCCTCAGCACTCAGCACTCACACTCAATGGGTACCCGCGCTCACTGGGGGTGTGTACAAACTCCGGAGGAGCTCCTACAGCCTAAGCAACATAATCTGCACGGACAACTCACGTGTTACACGGATAACTCACGTGCTATAATATCCTGCACGGACAACTCACATGCCATAATATCCTTACCTCACCTATAGGCCCTCGGCCTTACTCAGTCCTCAACCTCTCAAGTCTCTCGGGTTCTCAGAAATCACAAAGATCAGCCCAAACAAAGATAACATAGTATATCAATAAATATCTAGAAAGACTAAGGTATAATACGCAAGAAAAATCATGACTGAGTACAAGACAATAATTAGCAAATAATTCAATAAGTACGCGACCTCTGTGGGTCCCAACAGTACTATCACATAGCCTAAGCATGATTTTAATCATGATTTACAGTCAAATTTCTTCAACACAAAGAGAGCTTATAGCTAATAATAAGTTTTTCAGCTTTACAGTTTCACGGGACGGACCAAGTCACAATCCCTTCGGTGCACGCCCACACGTCCGTCACCTAGCATGTGCGTCACCTCCAAAATGATCACATGACATAAAATCCGGGGTTTTATACCCTCGGGACCAGATTTATAACTGTTACTTACCTCAACCCGTGTAATTATTTATTCTGCTATGCTCTTGCCACGAGAATTGGTCTCTGAAAGCCTCGTATCTAGACACAATTAATTCGAATCAGTCAATACAAATTATTGTAATTAATTCCATAAGGAAATACTAATTTTCTCAATAAAATCCGAAATTAACTCAAAAATCGCCCATAGGGCCCACGTCTCGAAACCCGACAAAAGTTATAGAATATGGACGCTCATCCAACCACGAGTCCAACCATATAAATTTCACCAAAATCCGACATCAACTCGACCCTCAAATCTTCAATTAAAATCTATGAAGATTTCTACCATTTTCAACCCAATCCTTACCCATTTGAACTTAACAATCCTTCCACAACCTTATTGGTATATATACATAATACTCTTACACCCAAGAATCATACTACAAATCACCCATTTTTTATTCCAAACCCGAAATTGAAGGATTGAGGAGAGAAATTCTTACCTCTTTGAAACCCTAGCAAGATCCTTGTGAAATCTTCAAACCTTGAACAAGAATTGATGGATAAATGACTAAGTCTTCACTTTCTCTCTCTAAAATGCTCTCACCTCTCTCTAAAATATCAGATTTTGGCTCAAAAATGAACTTCAAGGGCTATAAATCGAAGTTGGGTCGGGTCAAAAATTAGAAAGAATGGAAGCTCCGACGCAGTTATGCGGTCGCATATGCGATCGCATAACAGGGATGCGGTCCGCATACCAGCCGCATAATTTGGCCTCCAAAGCTGGGCGTTACTGACCCGGTCTGCGGTCATTATGCGGTCATTATGCGGTCCGCATACTTGTTCTGCGGTCGCATAATATACCGTAAAACAGGCCTGCGGTCGCATAGTGCACCGCAGATTTTTCTCAAATCTTGCCCCTCTCCAGAACCACTTTGCGACCATTATGCGGTCCGCAGAGTGATTCTGCGACCGCATAGTGGTCGCAGAAATGACCATTTTTCGATAAAATTTTTCTTTACATTTCGGTGTATTGTTCAACCCTAAAAGTCCGAGCCGCGTCGAGCAAGCTTGCCGCGAAAAATTTCTATAATCTTTGTACTAATTGATCTACCTCGGCACTACCAAAACTTAATTTTCTTAGCAAAATTTCTCCGAAGTCGTTACACATAAGTTAGCATCCGGTCAACCTTTTCAACTTAAATTCTAAACCTTGGAACTAAGCGCTTTAAATCATTTCAAAGCCTCACCGAACCCAAACCAATTACCCGGCAAGCCAAATAACAACTGTAATTCACAATTTGAGCAGTAAATGGGGGAAAGGGATTGCAATAGTCAAAACGACCAGCCGGGTCGTTACAAGATTATTTGGACATCTTTACTAAAAAGAATTAATCTGTTTGTGAGAGAGAGACTTGTGTGTATATATATATATATATATATATATATATATATATATATATATATGTTGCTGAAATTATACAAGGTGCATGGTGTAAGAAAAGACGCTACCTAACTTTGATCTTTTTTGCTTATTCACAGTCCAAGACGAAACTGATGACACGAAAAACATGGAGATACCAATTGTTAAACCTCAATTATCATGGACTCCAAAGGCAGGCAAATACAAGAAATTGCTCGAGATAGGCATCCACCCCTTCATTGTTCTGGCTAGCCAGTCAGTAGCTACAATACTTGGAAAGTTGTATTACAACAATTAAAGGCGGAAACAGTACGTGGTTGTCTTCACTTACTCAAACTGTAGGTTTTCCCATTCTTCTAATTCCCATGATCCTTTGGAATAATGACAAAATTAAAACCCCTAAATTAGAGGAAGGAATAACAGGACACAACAACGGCAATGCAAAATCTCCTTCTATAATGGTCTTGTTATCAATCTATGTTTTTCTTGGTTTTCTACTTGGAGGAGGCTGCGTTTTGTATTCAATTGGTCTTTTATACCTCCCAACCTCAACTTATTCTCTAATTTCCAGGTTTCAATGTCTTGTTCTCACTTTCCATGAGACTAGAAAAAATTACAGCTTTTGTGTCCAATTCTATTTTTCTCCTAACCATTTCCTCTATTCTCTTGGCATTACAACCTGATGACTCTTCAAACAAAACGGATGAACCGTCTTCTCAAGGGAAGCGAAATTACGTGATAGGGTTTGTATGCACATTAATTGCTTCAGCTGGTTTTGGTTTACTATTAGCCCCGACAGAGCTCATTTTCAGAAAGATCATAAAAAAAAATACCTTGAGAGATATCATGGACGTAATCATTTGTCAATCATTTTTCGCGACGTGTCTAATTCTCATTGGCCTATTCGCAAGTAAAGACTGGAGGAAGTTGAAGGCAGAGATGCAAGATTTTGAGCTTGGAAAATTGTCCTATATCATGATATTATTTTGGATAAGTTTGTGTTGGCAACTTTACACCTATAGTCTTCTTGGGTTGATTATGAAGGTATCTGCTGTCTTTGCCAATGTGATTTCCACTTTGGGTACGCCTCTAGACCCAATCCTAGCTGTTATTATTTTTCATGACAAGATGAGTGGGGTGAAAGCAATTTCTATTGTTTTGGCTATTTGGGAATTTTCTTCTTATGCTTATCAGCAGTACCTTGATGAGCAAAAGCACAAAGCTGAACTTGTAATTTGCAATGGAGCATCCGAAGAATAGTCTCTAGGTGAAAGTGGTGTGACGTGCAAAGAAAATTCTACAGAGATTAGCTAGGCTGTTTTTCTCTGAATTAGTTAACCTATCTTAGTATTTCTATTAAAAATATTGATGCTGTTTGTTGTTGTTATTTTCTTAACACACCCAAACCAACAAACCTATAGCCGGGCTTCTAACTCGGCCATCTAAACACAGGAATCACAAATGCATGCGATTATGTGAAATTTTATGCTTTTGTTCAAAGTGGTGACTAAGGTATAGAAAGTTCTTCCAAAAGTATCAACATATGGGACGTCCCAACATATGCGGTATGAGTTCAGCAGTATTGGATACTATATTACTATTCTATTGTCAGGTTTCACTTTATCAAAAAAGACACTTGAAATAGGAGTGATCCTCTTTCCAAATTATCAATAAATAAAATAAAATAATATATTTAGTCCTCCAAAAGAAAAATAAATTAATAAATCGAATTGCATTGATACGTGCAGAAATGTCAAACATAAATGCACGTACCGATGAGCAAGTCCTCTATGGACCCACTTTTGTTGCTTGGCCCCACCTATCCAAACTTCTTCCTTCCTCATTGGACCATCACCATGCAATGGAATAGATTATCCTACACCCCCGAACACCATGTTAACTCCCAATTCCTTTAAACAAATACTAGTTTTTAGCCAAAATTATCCCTTATCTTTAGGGTAGGCTTAACTTTGTCCTTTAAATATAACATTTACGCTATTTGTCCTTTAAATTTACAAAACTTGAGCACTTTTAGTCTCACTAACAGAAAATCATAACTTCATTTAAAAAACTAACAGAATATTCTTTATAGAATGTTAAACTAGCTACAGAAAGGTAAAACCAATGAAAAAGTCGGCATCAGCTAAATATTCAGATTTCATTAAACATCATTGATTCAAAAATGAAGATCATATCTATACAATTCCAATTCTACTAACTATCAACTCTAACTATCACCATAAAAAAAAAGGAAGAAAAGAAACAAATTTAGCAGAATTGAAGTATCTAATAGAAGAAAAATAAAGCTTCGCAACAGCAAAAATAATCTTCATCATCGACAACATTTCAACAGTAAAAAAGCCTTCAAACTGCAAAGGTATCAACACTTCAGTAGCAAAAATCAGTATTCCAGCAGTAAAAAGCATTCAAAGTGCAAAGCTATCAGCATTTCAGCAGCAAAATATAACCATTTCAGCAACAAAAATATCAATATTTCAGCAGCAACAATATTAGAACTTCAGACATGTTAACAATCAAATTCTTGAGCACATTGCATATGTTTATGCGCCACATGTCCTCTTCTTACCTGCAAACAAAATATATGGTACTATTATTCGTTCATATTATAGTAACTTAATAAACAGAATATTCAATTGTAAATTATTGATACCAGAAGCTTTGCACGAGTTGACGAGGCAGGAGCATAAGATGAAGGCTCATCAACTTGGGAATCTAGCTAAATAATATTAAATTTGCATGTTCTTTTATTGTGACTAGCATTATGATATAAGCTACAAAGCAAGGAATTCTGCTTTCTTTTCATTTTAGTTCTACTTGCTCCTAGTTCATCTGGTTCTTTTCTCCTTAGTTTTTGCTTTCTTTCTTTTGTGCTTGTTCTTACTAATTGTGGAGGAAAAAGAGGCATGTTACTTGACTTAGGCCACATATGTTGACCATTCATAGGTAGAATAGCAAAGTCATAGACCCTTCTATATGTTTTCACCTTGTAGCAATCATGAACATATGAATTAATCTCATCTTTTTAGCCCAAATTGCAGGAATGGAATGCTTACAAGGAATTTCTGTCAGATCCCATTTACTACAATGGCATATTTTGTTTAGCAAGTCCACAACCCATTTATCATGTATGTTTGCCCCTATAATCTCGTAATTCCACTCATTCTAGGAATGAACTCTGCAGCACCTACTTGATTTTTATGCAATATATCCTTAATCCTAGGACATATATCACCAATATCTCACCTGACAACTTTATCTCTATTTGCCTGCATTATAGCCATAAGTAAATACCTTTTTTTTTTCAATAGAGTGATTATTGGCTTGTCTCTAGCTTCGAGGATCATTCCATTAAAACTTTCACACATGTTATTATGTAGGATATCACACTTTACATTTTCAGAAAAGTGAAATCTAGACCATTCACTTGGTGATTTGTCTCAGAACCAATTAGCAGCTTCAAGGTCTAAATCAAAAATCTCAACTAAATGCAAGTATTAAACCACTTCTTTGTTGAAGCCCTTGCGACTTTCCAGAGTGTATTCTTCAACGAGATACAACTAAATCCCGCCCTCTTAAAATTATTATGAAAGTGGCTCACACAAAATCTATGACTAACAAATGGCAACACCTCATATACGAATGATAGCATCCTCAATACCCACTTCTATATATGAATCCAAATGTTCAAAGTACACGTCAACTACTGATAATCTGCTTAATGTATGCATATTTTAATATATATCGCCTCATATTTTGCTCATGTCTCGACGATTTGAGATGTTTAATATGATTATTTGTGCAAATTTTTGGTATTTCTATGTGTAGGGATCATTCGTATGCAATTTGGGACGAAATGACGCGAATTGGAGCAAAATTGGGAAGAAAAGGCAAAAAGTGAAATTTGAGGGCCACAGCGAGCGTGGGGCGCTGGCTGTGGCGCAATATACAGCAGCTAAAATATTTGAGCGCCAGGGCCAGCGCCCCACGCTGTCCTGGACGCTCAAGACGGGAAAGCGTCCTATTTCAACCGGGACTCGGTTATTTCGACCCCAAGATGCCTCAACTCATAGAAAAGCCAACTTAAACCTATTTTGGAGGGAGAGGACGTTTTTGAGAGAAAAAACACAAGCACAGAGCTGCCGTGGAGGCTGGAATTCATCAAGTTCCATCTTTCTCCCACCAAACTTAGTAATTTTTATATTTCTTTGTATGATTTGTTGTTTGGCTACCATGTCTATGTAGAGCTAAACTTCACGTCCTAGGGTTGTGGTTCTTTCATGACTATTGTTATTCGGATATTGATTTTGCCTTCTTGATTTATCATATTGGTTTATTTATTCAATCTTGCGCTTAATTATTTAATTATTTGATCACCAATTGAATACTATCTACGAATCTAGAATTGAACTCGAAAGTGGAAATTCTAGATTGCATATAAGATTGAGTAGAGCAAGTTCTTGAACTCGGGCATCGGGGAATGGATTCGTGGTTAGGATAGACATATACCTAATTGCCTTGCTTGGTTGATTTACAGAAATTATAAATGTGTTCTTATTGATTCTAACTCCATACAATAAGTTTTTATAAATTAGTCGGTCAATTCAATTGAAGAATACAATAGGATTGTTAGATAGCCCATAACCCTAGATCGTTTTTATTACATTGATATCATAAAAATCTGCTCTTTCTCTGTTTAAAAATTCATTATTTATATTTTTTTATTTAATTAGTTCAGAATCAAATATTTTTAGGTTTAATTCTTGTTTAGATAATTAGGATAGTCTAATTTAGTCAATAGTTAATCACAAGTCCTCGTGGGTTCGACATCCGACTTTTAGTCACTTTATTACTTGACGACCGCGTATACTTACGTGTGCGTTTGGCCGCACCTAGTTTTTGGTGCCGTTGCCGGGGACTTAGAAATTAACTATTTTTCTACATTAGGCTTTTACTTTTATCTTTACAAGTTTTTTTTTCCTTCTCTTTTTGTAAATATTTTATTTTTATAACTATTTGATTTTTCTCTTAGTGTGTTTCTAGTTCTTTTACCATGACATCTGGGGATGAAATATATGGAGGTAAGGTTATTTATGAAGACTCTTGGTTGACGGAAGACTTATATGGCCCGCCATTTTGGGCTTGTCATGTCCTGAACTCTTGAAAATCTGAATTTGAATATGGGAGTAAGGGTTGATTTTGGGACGAATATTCTCGATTAAGGGAATATGCGGAACGACGTTGTCTTCTGACAATGTTGGTGAATGATTGGTCTAAGGAGAGAGATGATCTTTCACATAAAATTGATAATTTTGGCTTGGGTGTGCATAACTTTGATGCAAATTTGAATGAAAAGGTTGATGCGTGTAATGGCCAACAATTTAATGATGAGTTGTGTGAAGCTGAAAAAAATCTTCTAGACCAAATTGAGGAGTTAAAACGAGAATACCAATTATTAGACCATGTTTTTCTTGAGGATGCCAATATTGAGAAGAATGCTCTAGAGTCATATGAGGGAATAGATAACATTACTTTGGGATACTTGAGTGTGTGTATATATGGGGATGTAAACAGTGGTATAATTCATGAGTTAGGGCGCATTAGACCTCATTCCAATCATTTTTTCACATTGTGTTTAGATAGTAAGATAGTAATCGAGCCATCTGAGCCAATGAGAAGGTCAAAGGGTGAGGATGAGAGTGCTTATATTCTTGAATTTGTTGTGCCAAAAAGTAAAAATTACATTCCTCATCTAAAGGCCGAGAAGTGTAAGTGAAAAATTTATTACTTGGCATGGTTATCGTTGTAGCCCCACCACTGGAGCATAGCCGCAGACTAGATGCCATGTTAGGGGCTCAATTCATAAGTTCGAGGTGGAGGCAAAAAAGCGGTTCACGTCATGCCGCTATATTAAATTAGGCACTTGTTGGGAGGCAACCCAGCTTTACAGCTTTATTTATTTTTGTTTATTTTATTATTTTTGTAGTGTTGTTTTATTTTATAGGATTATGAGCATAGGAAATAAAGTCACCGGAAGCGTGCAAAAGCGAGCCAGATGGTTGGAACTAGTGTGAGGTACCCGCACAAAGGACCATCCATGGGAGAAGTCTGAATACCCTGTGAGCAACTATTGCTTCGGCCTTTGGTCTTTCAGGGAGTTTCTTGTCCACCCTTATTATTCTTATTTTATTTGTGCATTGAGGACACTGCACTCTTTTAAGTGCGGGGTGGAAGATTCTCTATTCTTTCTATAGTATTATATTAGTATATTGTTAGTTTCTTATCTTTTTATTGTTAACTAGCTTCTTATTTTTTAATAGCATAGTTAGTAGAATTAATGGTGTAGTATAATAGTAGTAGTAGTAATTAAAAAAAAGATTTAAAAAACAGAAAAAAATTTAGAAAAAAGTTGAAATTTTGTTTTTGGACTTTTTCCGACGATGGATCTGTTGGACAATTTTCTTAAGGGATTAAAGTCCGATTAAAAATATCAAAAAGATTTTCTTTTATTTTTTTAGGTAGTTAGGTAGTATCCCTTGGTTTTTCTTTTGACATCGGTTCTTTTTCAAGGGTGTAGCTCGAACCGAAAAATTTAGTTTAGTTTTTTTTAGAAGTAGAATAAGGGAGAAAAGTGAGATTGCTCTGAGGTACCTGTTGACATGTTTGGTGTTGGCAAGTTAAGTTAGGGCATGTGCTATGTCTTCCTGCATATATGATTTGAATTGTAATGCCCAAGTAAATTAAGTAGCCTACTCTTTGACGCCTTTTTCTCAGTTGATTGACTTGTATGCCACCTAGTGCAGTGTTGCTTAAAAAATTCTCAACTTGATATGCTTGCTTGACCTGAGAGTCACACCTAACCGTCTTGAGTGAGTCAAGTGCCATGTATGTGTAAGGATTGTTGATATTCTGTGCTATCCTGTGTAGTCTAGAACTTACCCTATGTGTTAATCAACGCGAAATTATTAAGTTGTGCTAGTCTAGGAGATGACATAGGCGTTTCTTGCTTGACCATAAAGATGTTTGTCACTGACAAATAGAATTTTTTCATTGCTATCCCCTTTGAGCCTATAGACCGTTTCCTTGGCACCCACATTACAAGTCGTACTTCTACTTTGTTCTTAATGTGAGATTGTTGAACCTTTACCTCCTAAGGCACTTAGTCGCTAGAAGAAGTAAGGTGAGAGATTAGGAAGTGGCTTTCGAGTGAAATCATGGAAGGGCCCTTAAGGTGCACTAAAATTGTGAATAAAGGTCACTAGCTTATGAACTTCAATGTATGGAGTGTGTAAAAAAAAAAAAAAAAAAAAGAGGAAATTTTTTGCAAAAAAGAGCAAATAAAAGTTCAACTAATGTAGAAAGACACACCTTCTTATCCTTCTCACTCGTGCTAGTGAAACCATAGAGGTGCTTGATGGAAAAGAGTATCATGTTAGTTATGGTGTATGACAAGTGAATGGGTTGCGAAGAAATTACGCTTGAATTGTGAGTATAGTGTATTAAAGTGCTTAGGAGGGTTAGTCACTATTTCTAAATGTATCCTACCCGTCCTTTAGCCTACATTATAACCTTAAAGTCCTAATTGATCCTAGATTTAGCTAGCTTAGATTAGTAGAGATATACACTACGAGCAAGCTTATGGTACGACCATGGGATGCACATGAATTCTTTGTGAGAGTGAGTGAATGATGTTCAATTGTGTGATGTCCTTAATTTATGTTCAATGATATATTTGAATTTGTGGACTATTTTGATATTCACCCTTTTGCTTGTGGTGAGGGCACTTGATCTCATGACAGATTGGTGATGTTGTACACTTTCTTGTGTTGGGTGAGTGCGTGAGTTGAATATGCTTAGTGGTAACGAGTCGTCTCTTGAGGTAAGGTGGTTGTGGAGAGGTTGCTTGAGTTGATTGAGTTGGTTGAATAACATTGAGTATACTTGGGCTATTTAAAAACGGGAAGAATGTGAAATTTGTGTGTTCATGCTTAATTGCCGACATCGATCATAGTCAAAAGGTAGGGTGTTTCATTGAATTAATTATGAAGTCCTCTTTCATAGTGCTAAGTATGTTTTGGGGGTGTTAATATAGTTCCATTGCTCGAGGACGAGCAAGAGTCTAAGTGTGGGGTGTTGATAATCGGCTTAATGTATGCATATTTTAATATATATCGCCTCATATTTTGCTCATGTCTTGACGATTTGAGATGTTTAATATGATTATTTATGCTAAATTTTGGTATTTCTATGTGTAGGGATCATTCGTATGCAATTTGGGACGAAATGGCGCGAATTGGAGCGAAATTGGGAAGAAAAGGCAAAAAGTGAAATTTGAGAGCCACAGCGAGCGTAGGGCGCTGGCTGTGGCGCAATTTACAGCAGCTAAAATATTTGAGCGCCAGGGCCAGCGCCCCATGCTGCCCTGGACGCTCAAGATGGGAAAGTGTCCTATTTCGACCGGGACTCGGTTATTTCGACCCCAAAATGCCCCAACTCATATAAAAGCCAACCTAAACCTATTTTGGAGGGAGAGGACGTTTTTGAGAGAAAAAACACAAGCACAGAGACGCCGTGGAGGCTGGAATTCATCAAGTTCCATCTTTCTCCCACCAAACTTAGTAATTTTTATGTTTCTTTGTATGAATTGTTGTTTGGCTACCATGTCTATGTGGAGCTAAACTTCACGTCCTAGGGTTGTGGTTCTTTCATAACTATTATTATTCGGATATTGATTTTGCCTTCTTGATTTATCATATTGGTTTATTTATTCAATCTTGCGCTTAATTATTTAATTGCTTGATCACCAATTGAATACTATCTACGAATCTAGAATTAAACTCGAAAGTGGGAATTCTAAATTGCATATAGGATTGAGTAGAGCAAGTTCTTGAACTCGGGCATCGGGGAATGGATTCGTGGTTAGGATAGACATATACCTAATTGCCTTGCTTGGTTGATTTACAGAAATTATAAATGTGTTCTTGTTGATTCTAACTCCATAGACATATAGGCGTTAGGTTAGCTTGAATAGGCGAGTAAGAACTCGACAGATTCTTATGAGCAATATTAACCGTGTCAACCAATAAGTTTTTATAAATTAGTCGGTCAATTCAATTGAAGAATACAATAGGATTGTTAGATAGCCCATAACCCTAGATCGTTTTCATTACATTGATATCATAAAAATCTGCTCTTTCTCTGTTCAAAAATTTATTATTTATATTTTTTTATTTAATTAGTTTAGAATCAAATATTTTTAGGTTTAATTCTTGTTTAGATAATTAGGATAGTCTAATTTAGTTAATAGTTAATCACAAGTCCTCGTGGGTTCGACATCCGACTTTTAGTCACTTTATTACTTGACGACCGCGTATACTTGCGTGTGTGTTTGGCCGCACCAACTACCCGACCCCATAACCGCATAATTCAGCCATAGATTTGATTATCGACAACTTTAGTTCAGCCCCATTGACAGTCAATAAAGTTCATTCGACCCCCAACATAATGCCTTGTAGGCTTGAGTTTCATTAAACCACCATGTGTTATTTTAATGGTAAAATAATCTGCCTTGTACAAAGGATCTGCATAAACAAAAAAAATTAAAAGTTTATTAGACATACTATATAAAAAAGGACTGCAATTACAACAGCTATGCAAAAACATAAAAAATAATTTAATAGTTGTGCATATTGGGGCCATTGAATGTTGGAATAAAGAACGGAGTTCACATGAGTACACACACAATATCTATATATATATATATATATATATATATATATATATATATATATCTATATATATATATATTTGGAAATTGGCCAGGCTGATGTGGCATCCCTGTATAGCCAGCTTTCATATTTATCTTTTTTCTGATTTTTTTAAATTTTTTCTGTTATTTCACTCCTTCACTCCATTTATTTCTAATAATAATTTATTAGCCCACTACTCAAAATAACAAATGCTACAAAACAGCCCAAAACACTATGCCCAATAGCCGTTTTATTTTACCTTTCACAATAAAAGTCCATAGACGTTTTAATTTGTTTCCTCTTACCCCACGTTCTAAGCAACTCTTCCCTCAAAAGTCAGAGCTTCATCCAAGGTAAAATTCCCAGCCGAAAATTATCTTCTCTGGCAGCTGAAACTTCAGGAACAGCCTCACCTAGCGATGGTTCGCTATATTGATTGAGGAAAGGACAGGATCGAACACCCAAACTTCCGTATTTTGACTGGGTTGGGTATGTTTGATATGGTTCTTACTCTTAGCTAATGAATTTCTACTTACCTCTTTGATGTTACTTATGACATTTTATTATGCATAATACTAAGGCAAAACATACTGATGGTAGTTTAGTTAAAATAATGACATTGTCTATCTTTTTACATCTCAATTTGTTGATTCTTTTTATTGTTCATTATATTCTTTTAGGATGATGCAATTGGTACTGATGGAAAACAGGTTTAAAAAAATAACAACAGATTCTACAGTAAAATTGACTGCACAAATTGAAATGGTAAGATCTTCTGGTTATGCTCCTTGCTTAGGTGTTCATAGCTCTTACATTTCCTTGGTTATCTCAAATAATTCCTTTTGCACTCACTCGTCATTCCTCTTGCCTCAGTTCTAACTATTTGTCCTGTTATTGTTTTGATCACTGACGTGCAGTCTTCACATCTAACGGTTGCTCCGCAATAGTGGAAAACATGGACAAGTCTGATTACCACACAATATATTCTATTATTATACTTAAAATATTCTGTACAAAATGGACAGCACGAACAACTCAGTCAAACTTTTTAATAAATTAACGGTAATTATTAATTCGATTTAGATTTAATTAACGAAGAAAATAGTGCTGATAGCAAATGAGATGTCCAGTAATATATTCCAATTTACTTAATGGATTAAGTTGTATATTAGAAAAGATTCCATACATTTAGAGACAACGTAATGAAGCAGGTTTAGTGCTATTTTCACTGTTAATCAATATAGAAAGACAGAACTGTGTAAGGGGTTTGTTGGTTAGAAATATGATGTTGATTATCTTATGTGGATAGCCCTTTGGTTTAAAGTGCACATTCATTTACTATAACCTTAGTAAACAAAATCATCTGTTTTGGTATAAGTGAAGTCAAAAGTAGAGAACAACGCCAAATAATAGGTCCGAGTTCAATTTTTACTATTTTTATAGGCACTACTCCTTTACTGATCTCTCAGTTTAAATAAAAATGTCAAAAACATAAAAGAAAGACGATTATTTATGCATGTGTTAACATAATACGAATATAAGATACAGTTATATATGTTTATTTTTATAGGTATAATAAGAATTTGTATACCATATTAAGCCTTGTGAAATGAAATTCTCCTTCTCGATAATTGTTGAATTGGTCTTGTCACGACCCAAAATTCCCACCTTCGGACAGTGATGGCGCCTAACATTTCACTTGCTAGGCAAGCCAACGTTAGAATAATATTAATCAATTTTTAAACAATCTTTAAATTATTAATAATCAAAGAAACAAATGCGAAAGCAACGTTTGAAATACAGTGAACAACCCATAAAAACAACGGTGTCTAAATACCATCCCAGAATTGGTGTCACAAGTGCACGAGCTTCTAGAATAATACAAATAAAGGTCTGAATAAAAATAAGTTGTCTGAAAATAAACACACAGCTAAAGTAAAATAGACGGGGACTTCAGAACTGCGGACGCCATGCAGTTATACCTCAAGTCTCCTCCGAATAGTTGAAATCCGAGCAAGTCTATGGTATGCCATTGGGACCAATTCCAAAATTTGCACAAGAAGTGCAGAGTGTAGTATTAGTACAAGCGACCTCATGTACTGGTATGTGCTGAGCATAAAATCGGGGCTGGGTCCCACCACTCGGAACTGCATCTCTGGAACGGCCTCTAACTGGCTGGCCTCCACCTCTAACGGCCTGACCTCTACCTCTAATGGACTGACCTCCACCTCTAATAGCCTGACCTTCACCTCTAGCTGCCTGACCCCTACCTCTAGCTGGCTGAGCAGGCGGTGAAGCAACCGGTGCCGGTATGATGGCACGAGAATCTTGCCGAGATCTGTTACTCGCCAATCTAGAGCAATACCTCCTGATGTGACCAATATTTCCACACTCATAACACCCATCCTGATGCTGTGGCTGCTGAAGCTGAAGCTAACCCAGATGGGCCGGATAACCACTATAGTAACTCTAGAGTGGTGGTGCACTGATAGGAGCTGAATGTGCACTGAATACTGGCTGCCCAGAGTAAGGAATAATAGGACCGTGACTCCCTGAAGCACTGGGAGATACATGAAGTGCTGAATGAAACGGTCTGGGAGGATGACCCCTACCAAAATTACCCCTGCCTCCAGACGAGGCACCACTGAAACCACCGAACTTACGAGGCCTCTTATCAGACCTCTGCCCTCTCTCCTGTACAAGAACCATCTCGATCCTCCTGGCGACATTAGCAACCGTCAGAAAAGAAATTTCACTTCCGGTCTCTTTAGCCATTTAAAGCCTGATAGGGTGAGTGAGTCCCTCAACAAACCTCCTCACTCTCTCTCCCTCAGTAGGTAGTAAAAGGAGAGCAAGACGGGCCAAATCCACAAAACGGGACTCATACTGAGTAACGGTCATACTGCCCTGCTGTAAATGCTCAAATTGCTTGCTAAATTCCTCTCTCAGTGTGATAGAGAGGAACTTCTCCAGAAATAGCTGAGAGAACTGCTCCTAAGTAAGTGCAGGTGATCCGACTGGTCGGGTCAATGTATAATCTCTCCACCACCTCTTGGCAGAACCCGTCATCTGAAACACAGCAAAATCAACCCCACTGGTCTCAACTATACCCATGTTCCGCAACACCTCGTGGCATCGTTCAAGATAATCATGTGGGTCCTCAGAAGGTATACCACTAAAGTGAACTGGAAAGAGCTTAGTGAACTTATCCAGTCTCAATAAGGCCTCAAAAGACATGGCGGGCCTATCATCAGTCTATGCCGCAATAACTGGCTGAACTAGCCCAACTAGCGGGGCTGCTGGAGCCTGATTCTGGGGAGCCATCTGCTCCGGGGCGGTAGTAGTGGGAGTTTGTGCTCCTCCCACAGCCTGTGAGACGGTTGGTGCCACTGAAAATGTACCATTCTGGGCCACACCCTCCATAAGACTCACCAATCGGACTAGAGCGTCCTGAAGAACTGGAGTGGCTATGAATCCTTGCGGGACCTGAACTGGTCCAATTGGTACATTCTGAACTGGGACCTCCTCCTGAAGGTCTACCTGAGGTTCTATAATAGGTGCAGCTGCTCGAGCTCTGGACTGAGCTCTACCTCGGCCTCTAGCACGACCTCGACCTCGACCTCTACCACTGGCCATAGTTGCCACCGGGGGTTCTGGTCCCTATCCATCGGTAGAGGTATTACGTGTTCTCACCATCTGCTAGAAAATAAGAGTAGAATGGTTCAATCATCGATGATAGAATAAAATCGCACGACAGAATAAGAAAGAAGTGATATTGTTCCCAAACTTCATAGCCTCTGAGAGATAAGTACAGACGTCTCCGTACCGATCCTTCAGACTCTATTAAGCTTGCTCGTGACTCGTGAGACCTATGTAACCTAGTGCTCTGATATCAACTGTCACGACCTAAAATTCCCACCTTCGGACCGTGATGGCGCTAACATTTCACTTGCTAGACAAGCCAACGTTAGAATAATATTAACCAATTTTTAAACAATCTTTAAATTATTAATAATCAAAGAAACAAATGCGGAAGCAACGTTTGAAATACAGTGAACAATCCATAAAAACAACGGTGTCTAAATACCATCCCAGAATTGGTGTCACAAGTGCACGAGCTTCAAGAATAATACAAATAAAGGTCTCAATAAAAATAAGCTGTCTAGAAATAAACACACAGCTAAAGTAAAATAGACGGGGACTTCAGAACTGCGGACGCCATGCAGTTATACCTCAAGTCTCATCCGAATAGCTGAAATCCGAGCAAGTCTATGGTACGCCGTTGGGACCAACTTCAAAATCTGCACAAGAAGTGCAGAGTGTAGTATTAGTACAAGCGACCCCATGTACTGGTATGTGCTGAGCCTAACCTCGACGAAGTAGTGATGAGGCTAAGGCGGTTCACTTACATTAACTTGTACGCAATATTAATAACAACCACAAATAATAGAAATAAATCAAACAACTCATTTATAATAATTGAAGCCACCCCAGCAGTCATAATCCATTATTATTTCAACCAATTTTGTTGCAGCGTGCAACCCACTCTCACAATATATTCACATTCAATTCTGTTGCAGCGTGCAACCCGCTCTCCCAATATTTTCCTTTTAATCAAGTCTATCATATATTTATTTCAATCAAGTATATATATATAGACTTTTAAATAAGTCTGTTGCGGCGTGCAATCCGATCCCCCAATATTGACTTTTCAATAAGTCTATTGCGGCGTGCAATCCGATCCCCCAATGTTGACTTTTAATAAGTCTGTTGCGGCGTACAAACTGATCCCCCAATATTGACTTTTAATAAGTCTGTTGCGGCGTGCAATCCGATCCCCCAATATTGACTTTTAATAAGTCTGTTGCAGCGTGCAATCCGATCCTCCAATATTAACTTTTTAATAAGTCTATTGCGGCGTGCAACCCGATCCTCCAATATATCCATTTTAATCAATTCTTATAGAATTTTTTTTTCCAATAAATGCAATAATTAATATAAAATTATAAGACAACAAGCATACAACAATTATGATTTAATTATGAAAGTAATGACAAATAGCAAATTATTATAAAAATCAGGGAGAAAATAGGCAGTTTAATATTTAATATGCTAAATGTCAAATAATAATTAAAACACATAATTCAAATAGCATGTAACAATTAATGCAGGAATTCAAGAATTAATATTTGACAAAGAATAAGAGAGAAATAATTATTATAATAATTAATTAATGATTAAAAATAATTTATGATTTTTCAAGTAAGCAGGCAAACAATTAATTTGACGACGTATAGACACTCGTCACCTTGCCTATACGTCATTCACATGCAATTCACATAACAAATAATTTAAGGGTTCTATTCTCTCAAGTCAAGGTTAACCCCGACACTTACCTCGCTTTGCAAATTCCAATCAATTATTCAACCACGGCTTTTCCTTTTAAATTTGCCTTCAAAAGTTTCAAATCTATTCACAAACAATTCAATATATTCAATACTAATCATAGGAATTAATTCCATATGAATTTACACATTTTTCGGATAAAATCCAAAATTCATTAAAATATTCAACAGTGGAACCCACGTCTCAAATCCCGAAAAACTCGCGAAATTCGAACACCCGTTCCGATACGAGTTCAACCATATAAAATTTGTCCAATTCCGATATCAAATGGACCTTCAAATCTAAATTTTTCGTTTTTGGAAAGTTTTACAAAAATTTCAATTTCTTCCATCTAAATCCGAAATAAATGATGAATATAGACATGGATTTGTGAAATATAATCGCTTTTGGTTAGAGAATACTTACCCAATTCAAAGTCGTAAAAATCCCCCTTGAAATCGCCCAAATCTGAGACTTGAAACTCAAAAATGAGTAAAAATGGCGACTTCCGAATTTATGGGCTCTGCCCAGTCATTTTCGCATCTGCGGACAAAAGTTCCACATTTGCGGACTCGCATTTGCGATGCCATGCTGCCAGGTGAAGTTCCGCATCTACGGACACTCCTGTCGTACCTGCGACATCCGCTTCTGCGCAAAATGGCCGCACCTATGAAGACCCCAGGCCAGACCAGTCCCGCATCTGCGATGGAAGGCTCGCTTCTGCGAGCTCGCACCTGCGGTCAAAAATCCGCAGGTGCGATTACACCAGAACCCAAAATTTCACATTTTTCCTAAGTCCAATTCTTGTTCCGATTTCGATTCAAATCACACTCGGGGTACTCGGGATCCCGTTCGAATATACCAACAGGTCCCGTAACATAATACGGACTGACTCGGGGTCTAAAATCATGTCAAACAACACTGAAAATTACAATTCACACCCCGATTCGAACTTTGAGTTTTAAACTTTTAATTTGTAAATCTCGTGCCAAAACATATTAAATGAATCCAGAATGACTTCAAATTTGGCACGGAAGTCATAAATGACATAAGGAGCTGTTCAAATTTCCAGAATCAGATTCCGGCTCTGATATCAAAAAGTCAACCCCGTGGTCAAACTTGGAAATCTTTAGCCTTTAAATTACTAGTTTCCGTTAAATGGTCATAATTTGAACTAGGGACCTCCAAATTAAATTTCGGGCATACGCCCAAGTCCCAAATCACAATACGGAGCTACCGAAACTATCAAAACACTGATCCTGGTCCGTTTGCTCAAAATGTTGACCAAAGTCAACTCAGTTAAGTTTTAAAGCTCTATTTCACATTTTAATCCATTTTTCACATGAAACTTTTCGGAAAATTATACGGACTGTGCACGTAAGTCGAGGAATGATAAATGGTGCTTTTCGAGGTCTTAGAATACAGAATTACTTATTAAATTTAAAGATGACATTTTGGGTCATCACATTCTCCACCTCTAAAACAAACATTCGTCCTCAAACGAAGTTAGAAAAAGTACCTGAGCTGGAGAAAAGTTGTGGATATTTACTCCGCATGTCCAACTCGGACTCCCAGGTAGATGCCTCTACCGGCTGACCTCTCCATTGCACCCGAACTGAAGGATAACTCTTAGACCTCAACTGTCGGACCTGCCGGGCTAGAATAGCCACCGGCTCCTCCTCGTAAGTCAAATCTTTGTCCAATTGGACTGAGCTGAAATCTAACACATGGGACGGATCACCATGATATTTCTAGAGCATAGACACATGGAACATTGATGAACCGCTGATAAAATAGGTGGTAATGCAAGCTTGTAGGCTACTTCACCCATCCTTTCAAGAATTTCAAAGGGTCCGATATACCTAGGGCTTAACTTGCCCTTCTTTCCGAACCTCATTACACCTTTCATAGGTAAAACTCGGAGCAATATTCTTTCTCCAACCATGAATGCAATATCACGAACTTTACGGTTGGCACAACTCTTTTGTCTAGACTGAGCTGTGCGAAGTCGATCCTGAATAATCTTGACCTTATCCAAGGCATCTTGTACCAAATCGGTACCCAACAACCGAGCCTCTCCTGGTTCAAACCAACCAACTGGAGATCGGCATCGCCTTCCGTATAATGCCTCATATGGAGCCATCTGAATGCTCGACTAGTAGCTATTATTATAAGCAAACTCCGCAAGTGGCAAGAAATGATCCCAAGAACCTCCAAAGTCTATAACACAAGCGCGGAGCATATCTTCTAATATCTGAATAGTGCGCTCTGACTGTCCATCTGTCTGTGAATGGAATGTTGTACTCAACTCCACCCGCGTGCCTAACTCACGATGTATAGCCCTCCAAAAATGTGAGGTAAACTGCGTACCTCGATCTGAAATAATAGACACGGGCACACCGTGAAGGCGGACAATCTCACGAATATAAATTTCAGCTAACCTCTCTGAAGAATAGGTAACTGCCACTGGAATGAAATGTGCTGACTTGGTCAACCTGTCCACAATGACCCAAACTGCATCAAATTTTCTCTGAGTCCGTGGGAGCCCAACAACAAAATCCATAGTGATATGCCCACTTCCATTCAGGAATTTCTAACTTCTGAAGCAACCCACCAGGTCTCTGATGCTCGTACTTAACTTGCTGACAATTCAGACACCGAGCTACATATGCAACTATATCCTTTTTCATTCTCCTCCACCAATAATGTTGCCGCAAATCTTGATACATTTTAGCGGTACCTGGATGAATAGAATACCTGGAACTGTGTGCCTCTTCAAGAATTAATTTATGAAGCCCATCCACATTAGGCACACAATTACGACCCTACATTCGTAGAACTCCATCTTCCCCTACAGTAACCTATTTGGCATCACCGTGCCGCACCGTGTCCTTAAGGATAAGTAAATGAGGATCATCATACTGCCTCTCTCTGATGCGCTCATATAAAGAAGACCGAGCGACTGTGCAAGCTAGAACCCAATTGGGTTCTAAAACATCTAACCTCACGAACTGATTAGCCAAAGTCTGAACATCTGCAGCTAATGGCCTCTCACCAACCGGAATATATGCAAGACTGCCCATACTCACAACCTTTCTACTCAAAGCATCGGCCACCACATTGGCCTTTTCGGGGTGATACAAAATAGTGATATCATACTCTTTCAACAACTCCAACCATCTTCTTTGCCTCAAATTAAGATCTTTTTGTTTGAACAGATACTGAAGGCTGCGATGATCAGTAAATACCTCACACGAGACACCGTAGAGGTAATGCCTCCAAATCTTCAGCGCATGAACAATGGCTGCCAATTCTAAATCATGAACAGGATAATTCTTCTCGTGAACTTTCAACTGCAGCGTCGCATATGCAATTACCTTGACATCTTGTATTAATACTACACCAAGCCCAATGTGAGATGCGTCACAATATACCGTATACGATCCTGAACCTATGGATAATACCAACATTGGCGCCGTAGTCAAAGCGGTCTTAAGCTTCTGAAAGCTCAACTCACACTCGTCTGACCATCTGAATGGGACACCTTTCTGGGTCAATCTGGTCAATAGGCTTGCTATAGATGAAAACCCTTCCACGAACTGACGATAATAACCTGCTAAACCCAGGAAACTCCAGATCTCTGTAACTGAAGTAGGTCTAGGCCAATTCTGAACAGCCTCAATCTTCTTGGGATCCACCTTTATGCCTTCTGCCGATACAACATGCCCCAAAAAGGCAACTGAGTCTAACCAAAACTCACATTTTGAAAACTTGGCATATAACTGATTATTCTTCAAAGTGTGAAGCACATTTCGAAGGTGCTGCTCATGCTCCTCTCTACTGCTGGAGTAAATTAAGATATCATCAATGAATATAACCACAAAAGAGTCCAAATAAGGCTTGAACACCCGATTCATCAAATCCATAAATGCTACTGGGGCATTTGTCAACCCAAATGACATCACTAAGAATTCATAAAGCTCATACCGAGTTCAAAAAGCTGTTTTAGGGACATCAGATGCCCTAATCTTCAACTGATGGTAACCAAACCTCAAATCGATCTTCGAAAATACCTTGGCACCCTGAAGCTGATCAAATAAGTCATCAATTCTTGGCAGCGGATATTTGTTTTTGATAGTGGCCTTGTTCAACTGCCGATAGTCTATACGCATCCGCATAGAGCCATCTTTCTTCTTTACAAATAATACTGGTGCACCCCAGGGCGAGACACTGGATCTAATGAATCCCCGATCAAGCAAGTCTTGTAACTACTCTTTCAATTCTTTCAACTCCGGCGGGGCCATACGGTATGGTGGAATAGAAATGGGCTGAGTGCCCGAAGCCAAATCAATATAGAAGTCAATATCTCTGTCGGGTGGCATCCCCAGCAAATCTGCAGGAAATACTTCTGGAAATTCACGAACAACTGGTACTGAGTCCATAGAAGGGGCATTCGCACTGGGATAGCGAATATAAGCCAAATAAGCTAGACACCCTTTCTCTACCATACGCCGAGCTTTCATATAAGAAATAACCCTGCTGGCAGAATGGCCAGGAGTTCCTTTCCACTCTAACCGAGGTAACCCTAGCATAGCTAGGGTCACTGTCTTGGCATGACAATCCAATATAGCATGATAAGGAGACAACCAATCCATACCCAAGATGACATCAAAATCTACCATATCAAGAAGTAGAAGATCTACACTAGTCTCAAGATTACCAATAGTAACCACACACGAACGATAGACATGATCTATTACAACAGAGTCTCCCACCGGTATAAATACACACACAGAAGCACTCTGAGAATCACAAGGCACAACCAAATATGAAGCAAAGTAGGAGGACACATAGGAATAAATAGATCCTGGAACAAATAGAACTGAAGCATCTCTATGGCAAACTGGAATAATACCTGTGATCACAACATCAGATGACTCGGCCTCAGGCCTAGCTGGAAAAGCATAAAATCGGGGCTGGGTCCCACCACTCGGAACTGCATCTCTGGAACGGCCTCTAACTGGCTGGCCTCCACCTCTAACGGCCTGACCTCTACCTCTAATGGACTGACCTCCACCTCTAATAGCCTGACCTTCACCTCTAGCTGCCTGACCCCTACCTCTAGCTGGCTGAGCAGGCGGTGAAGCAACCGGTGCCGGTATGATGGCACGAGAATCTTGCCGAGATCTGTTACTCGCCAATCTAGGGCAATACCTCCTGATGTGACCAATGTTTCCACACTCATAACACCCATCCTGATGCTGTGGCTGCTGAAGCTGAAGCTAACCCAGATGGGCCGGATAACCACTGTAGTAACTCTGGAGTGGTGGTGCACTGATAGGAGCTGAATGTGCACTGAATACTGGCTGCCCAGAGTAAGGAATAATAGGACCGTGACTCCCTGAAGCACTGGGAGATACATGAAGTGCTGAATGAAATGGTCTGGGAGGATGACCCCTACAAAAATTACCCCTGCCTCCAGACGAGGCACCACTGAAACCACCGAACTTACGAGGCCTCTTATCAGATATCTGCCCTCTCTCCTGTACAAGAACCATCTCGATCCTCCTGGCGACATTAGCAACCGCCAAAAAAGAAATTTCACTTCCGGTCTCTTTAGCCATTTGAAGCCTGATAGGGTGAGTGAGTCCCTCACCAAACCTCCTCACTCTCTCTCCCTCAGTAGGTAGTAAAAGGAGAGCATGACGTGCCAAATCCACAAAACGGGACACATACTGAGTAACAGTCATACTGCCCTGCTGTAAACGCTGAAATTGCTTGCTAAATTCCTCTCTCAGTGTGATAGAGAGGAACTTCTCCAGAATTAGCTGAGAGAACTGCTCCCAAGTAAGTGCAGGTGATCCGACTGGTCGGATCAATGTATAATCTCTCCACCACCTCTTGGCGGAACCCGTCATCTGAAACACAGCAAAACCAACCCCACTGGTCTTAACTATACCCATGTTCCGCAACACCTCGTGGCATCGTTCAAGATAATCACTCAGAAGGTATACCACTAAAGTGAACTGGAAAGAGCTTAGTGAACTTATCCAGTCTCAATAAGGCCTCAAAAGACATGGCGGGCCTATCATCGGTCTATGCCGCAATAACTGGCTGAACTAGCCCAACTAGCGGGGCTGCTGGAGCCTGATTCTGGGGAGCCATCTTCTCCGGGGCGGTAGTAGTGGGAGTTTGTGCTCCTCCCACAGCCTGTGAGACGGTTGGTGCCACTGAAAATGTACCATTCTGGGCCACACCCTCCATAAGACTCACCAATCGGACTAGAGCGTCCTGAAGAACTGGAGTGGCTATGAATCCTTCCGGGACCTGAACTGGTCCAATTGGTACATTCTGAACTTGGACCTCCTCCTGAAGGTCTACCTGAGGTTCTATAATAGGTGCAGCTACTCGAGCTCTAGACTGAGCTCTACCTCGGCCTCTAGCACGACCTCGACCTTGACCTCTACCACTGGCCATAGTTGCCACCGGGGGTTCTGGTCCCTATCCACCGGTAGAGGTATTACGTGTTCTCACCATCTGCTAGAAAATAAGAGTAGAATGGTTCAATCATCGATGATAGAATAAAATCGCACGACAGAATAAGAAAGAAGTGATATTGTTCCCAAACTTCATAGCCTCTGAGAGATAAGTACAGACGTCTCCGTACCGATCCTTCAGACTCTATTAAGCTTGCCCGTGACTCGTGAGACCTATGTAACCTAGTGCTCTGATACCAACTGTCACGACCCAAAATTCCCACCTTCGGACCGTGATGGCGCTAACATTTCACTTGCTAGGCAAGCCAATGTTAGAATAATATTAACCAATTTTTAAACAATCTTTAAATTATTAATAATCAAAGAAACAAATGCGGAGCAACGTTTGAAATACAGTGAACAACCCATAAAAACAACGGTGTCTAAATACCATCCCAGAATTGGTGTCACAAGTGCACGAGCTTCAAGAATAATACAAATAAAGGTCTAAATAAAAATAAGCTGTCTGGAAATAAACACACAGCTAAAGTAAAATAGACGGGGACTTCAGAACTGCGGACGCCATGCAGTTATACCTCAAGTCTCATCCGAATAGCTGAAATCCGAGCAAGTCTATGGTACGCCGCTGGGACTAACTTCAAAATCTGCACAAGAAGTGTAGAGTGTAGTATTAGTACAAGCGACCCCATGTACTGGTATGTGCTAAGCCTAACCTCGACGAAGTAGTGATGAGGCTAAGGCGGTTCACTTACATTAACTTGTACGCAATATTAATAACAACCACAAATAATAGAAATAAATCAAACAACTCATTTATAATAATTGAAGCCACCCCAGCAGTCATAATCCATTATTATTTCAACCAATTCTGTTGCAGCGTGCAACCCACTCTCACAATATATTCATATTCAATTCTGTTGCAGCGTGCAACTCGCTCTCCCAATATTTTCCTTTTAATCAAGTCTATCATATATTTATTTCAATCAAGTATATATATAGACTTTTAAATAAGTCTGTTGCGGCGTGCAATCCGATCCCCCAATATTTACTTTTCAATAAGTCTATTGCGGCGTGCAATCCGATCCCCCAATGTTGACTTTTAATAAGTCGGTTGCGGCGTACAAACTGATCCCCCAATATTGACTTTTAATAAGTCTGTTGCGGCGTGCAATCCGATCCCCCAATATTGACTTTTAATAAGTCTGTTGCAGCGTGCAATCCGATCCTCCAATATTAACTTTTTAATAAGTCTATTGCGGCGTGCAACCCGATCCTCCAATATATCCATTTTAATCAATTCTTATAGAAATTTTTTTTCCAATAAATACAACAATTAATATAAAATTATAAGACAACAAGCATACAACAATTATGATTTAATTATGAAAGTAATGACAAATAGCAAATTATTATAAAAATCAGGGAGAAAATAGGCAGTTTAATATTTAATATGCTAAATGTCAAATAACAATTAAAACACATAATTCAAATAGCATGTAACAATTAATGCAGGAATTCAAGAATTAATATTTGACAAAGAATAAGAGAGAAACAATTATTATAATAATTAATTAATGATTAAAAATAATTTATGATTTTTCAAGTAAGCAGGCAAACAATTAATTTGACGACGTATAGACACTCGTCACCTCGCCTATACGTCGTTCACATGCAATTCACATAACAAATAATTTAAGGGTTCTATTCTCTCAAGTCAAGGTTAACCCCGACACTTACCTCGCTTTGCAAATTCGAATCAATTATTCAACCACGGCTTTTCCTTTTAAATTTGCCTTCAAAAGTTTCAAATCTATTCACAAACAATTCAATATATTCAATATTAATCATAGGAATTAATTTCATATGAATTTACACATTTTTCGGATAAAATCTGAAATTCATTAAAATATTTGACTGTGGGACCCACGTCTCAAATCCCAAAAAAACTCGCGAAATTCGAACACCTGTTCCGATACGAGTTCAACCATACAAAATTTGTCCAATTCCGATATCAAATGGACCTTCAAATCTAAATTTTTCGTTTTTGGAAAGTTTTACATAAATTTCAATTTCTTCCATCTAAATCCGAAATAAATGATGAATATAGACATGAATTTGTGGAATATAATCTCTTTTGGTTAAAAAACACTTATCCAATTCAAAGTCGTGAAAATTTCCCTTAAAATCGCCCAAATCCGAGACTTTAATCTCAAAAAGGAGTAAAAATGGCGACTTCCGAATTTATGGGCTCTGCTCAGTCATTTTCGCAGCTGCGAACAAAAGTTCCGCATTTGCGGACTCGCATTTGCGAGACAAAGCTCGCATTTGCGATGCGAGGCTGCCAGGTAAAGTTCCGCATCTGCGGACACTCCTGTCGCACCTGCGACATCCGCTTCTGCGCAAAAAGGCCACACCTGCGAAGACCCCAGGCCAGCCCAGTCCCGCATCTGCGATGGAAGGCTCGCTTCTGTGAGCTCGCACGTGCGGTCAAAAATCCACAGGTGCGATTACATTAGAACCCAAAATTTCAGATTTTGCCTAAGTCCAATTCTTGTTCCGATTTCGATTCGAATCACACTCGGGATACTCGGGACCCCGTCCGAATATACCAACAAGTCCCATAACATAATACGGACTGACTCGGGATCTAAAATCACGTCAAACAATACTGAAATTACAATTCACACCCCGATTCGAACTTTGAGTTTTAAACTTTCAATTTGCAAATCTCGTGCCAAAACATATTAAATGAATCCGGAATGACTTTAAATTTGGCACGCAAGTCATAAATGACATAACGGAGCTGTTCAAATTTTCAGAATCGGATTCCGACTCCGATATCAAAAAGTCAACCCCGTGGTCAAACTTGGAAATCTTTAGCCTTTAAATTACTAGTTTCCGTTAAATGGTCATAACTTGAGTTAGGGACCTCCAAATTAAATTTCGGGCATACGCCCAAGTCTCAAATCATGATATAGAGCTATCGGAACTGTCAAAACACTGATCCGAGTCCGTTTGCTCAAAATGTTGACCAAAGTCAACTCAGTTGAGTTTTAAGGCTCTATTTCACATTTTAATCCATTTTTCACATGAAACTTTCTGGAAAATTGTACGGGCTGTGTACGCAAGTCGAGAAATGATAAATGGTGCTTTTCGAGGTATTAGAATACAGAATTACTTATTAAATTTAAAGATGATATTTTGGGTAATCACAGATCCACGGGTAGTAATCCCTTATTGCATCAAAAGCAAGTTGGACACTAATTTTTTAAAATCTCTCTTTAAACAGTTAAAGATTTGTGCTTTTGGAAGTGCAAAGATGTTGGTACGTGTTATTTTTTGAGAACTGTATTTTTTCTATGTGTTTGCATCTACTCAGATTTTTGTCCACTTACCATAGGTGCATGGGGAGCCCAATATATCCTACATTTGATCTCTCTATTACGGGGCGCATGAATTGATCTTTAGGGCTACATAATACACAAATGCAATTCATATGTGGTTAGCTGGTTGCGTTTTCGCTGAGGTACTTTTAGTTACAAAAGTAACTTTTCTTATGTTGGTCCTAATACTTTATTGCTATCTATAATACAAATACAGTACAACAATTATAACATTAAATAAATTTTAAAAACAATCGACTGATTGATAAATATTGTCCCGTTTTTATGAATTTTATACTGGTGAGATTCCAAAAAAGATTGTGCTTTAATGTATGTTATCCTTCTTATTTATTATTTTTCTTTTTATACACCTATTCTCTCATTTTTCTCTTTACCTTCCCATTTTCTCATTAATCCACCAAATTACTAACGGCTATTTCCTATTAAAAAAAGGATAAATCACTAATCATCCTCCTATTCTCATTCAAATTTTTGATAATCATATTTTTTTCAAAGATCTCGAGCCATTCAGACAACCATTCAATTTACCCCTTTAAATACAAGAATGACAACATACAAGGATGATGAGAGGATGAATCAAAATAACACAAAACATAACAACATCATGAAGAGGAGCAGTTTTTAAACATCAGGTTTATTCCTAAACTATACATTATTCTTCTATTGTTCTACACAAATCACATTCCTTTGCATTAATAGATTTTATCTCTAAAGTAGCATAAAGATTTAAGCATATAAAATAATACATTCTTATAGAGATCTAAATTAAATATACATTAATAATATAATTCAACATATGCTTATATCTGCATAATAAAATTTGTCTTACATTATACAGGATTTCTATAATGGATAAACAGATTATAGATCAACGTCATCAAACTTCCTTGAATAATTGTCAAGGTAAATTATTTATGCTAAATTAAATAATTTTATTTCTTTACTATTCTTAGTTATATTAAAACTACAATTCGTCTTTTTTTACAGATGTAAAACAACAACCGGAAGCTTCCATGGATGAGATGTATATAAGAATCACACAAATGCGGATAGAATATTTGAAGTATGAACAAGTACAACTTAGACACGAATTATATAAAGGAGTATTACGAAATAAATCATGCAAAGAATGACTATCTGTATATTCGAATATTATGTTATTGCCTTTACAAAATATAAGCTTACATTATTACAAATAAATGTTATTTACCTCCCATTTATTCAACGTTAAAGTTAATGAACTTCGTTTTTCATTTTCACCATATTTAATATCCAACGTGGAAATATAACTACAAAATTGTAGCACATTTTAACGATCGCGCGAAGCGCGGTCAAGTTTCCTAGTTTATTTTATATTGTTCACCTTTTGTATGACATATAAAATTCGAGATAAGGACCGCAATATTATAGAACTTCAAAAGACAGTAACAACTTGTTTGGATGGTTGTTACATATCGTTAGATAATGTATCGTATCGTATCGTATTGTATTGTATTATACTATATCGTTTGATAAATACAATGTTTGGATAGATTGTGTCATTTGCCATCATTTCATGATATCACGCACCAACAATATGAAAAATAAACTTGCAATATTATAAAGAAAAAGTATGATACAAGGTAAAATTATTATATAAAAAAGTAGGGTAAATGATAAAATAAAATTATTTAATAATACTGAAGGGTGAGATTGAGAGAAAAAGACAAGGTAACGACGTGACCACGCCAAATCGGTCGTTACATAAAGTGGCACATGTCATCGTTATGTAACGACAGATTTAACGATATGATACAATAAAATTTAAGTAAAAATCAAAACAAACATCGTATTTAAAGTAACAGTACGATACAATACAATGGGTGACAACCATCCAAACAAGCTGTAAAGTATTGTAAAAATGGTGGAGATTTCGAAAACAAATTAAGAAGGAATATTTACAAAATACAAGTAGCAAGAACACTCACCATAACTAGGGGTTATTTTACCATTGCTCCTAATAATCATTGCTGGGATCGCAAGTAGTAAAGACTTGAAATGTAATCAAGAATGCTAGGATTTTTTTACCTACTGTAATAGAGATAAAATACCTATTGCAATAGAGATAAAATGAGTGAATTGGAGAAGGGAGACTCTAGAAAAAGGAGGGAAATCGACCGAATTGGGAGTGAAAGAGCGGGTATTTCTTTCCCTTAAGCATCACCTGCAAATCACGTGTTATGTCTCTGTTAGGTTTTTAATGGGAATAAGTATTCTCTGTTAGTGAGACTAAAAATTCTCAGATTTTGTAAATTTAAAGGACAAATAGTGCTAAGGATTATATTTAGAGAACAAAGTTAAGCCTACCCCTAAAAATAAAGGATAATTTTGGCTAAAAAATCAAACAAATACCCCCGTAAGGCTCTAATCACAAGTTCATGATCGGATTTAGATCATTTCAACTGTTAAAATATTGTCAAATCAATTTCACATTTCCAAAAAAGCAAAATCCGTTTCATTAGTTGTATCATAACCGGTACTTCAAATATTTGATTATTGTCAAAGATAAAGTAATTTTCAAAAGATAATTTGTCACCTTAGATAAATTAGCCTAATCAATAAGGAAATAATGCTTATTCAAATAGGCTTTTATTTAGAATTTGGAATCGGAGTTAAAAAACAAGTAGGTATAATATATAGTATTGGGACTTTTGCATTTATAAAGAATGAGATAAAGATTGATATAGAATTGGAAAAGGCAAAAATAGATCCCACAAAAATAGAGATTAATGTCAGATATTTTCGCTCAAAAAGAAAATAGGAACAAAGGAAATACTGAATTATGTTATGAAAACAATTATATTGTGGATGTTCATTTATTACTCCGCTATAGATAATCTTCCTGAAGAAGATTATCCATTTAGTACTCTGTTGAAGTTTATTTACAAGCAGCTGATGCAGGCAGGTTGCAAGCAGCTCAATGAAATGATTTGCAGCAGCTTCTTATTAAACAGGCAGGTTGCAAGCAGCTCATGCAGACAACTTACAAGCAGCTAAAGAAAAGTCTTGCAGCTGCTTCCTGAAAAGCCTCGCAACTGCTTCCTTTCTTCTATAAATAGAGGAGTTTTCAGTTCATTATGTACATGAATTTGAAGTTGAATAATATATCAGTTTCTCTCTATACTTGTCTTCAGTTTATCTACTTTATAGTATTTATTTTATAACACGTTATCAGCACGAGACTCTGCCATTTTGCGCACTTACTTCGAATTTAATTTCTATTTCAGTGTTCGTCTCCGATGTAAGGCGACACTCTTATGTCCGTGGTTAGATCTTGTTCATAACGAGCATCGTAAGGCAGATTATATCCTTGAGGTGGTGAGTTTTTCTTCTTGGCAGTAGTGATATAGATATCACTTACATCTGGTGTGGCCAAATTTGCATAATTTAATTTGAGCCTTTTGCTTATATTTTAATATTATTATCATCGCTTGCTTGGTTATATGTTACGTATATAGTACCTATTTTGGTATTTGTTTTCATCCTAATTATCTTAATAAAGGATTACAAAGTGGATAATATTGTTAGATCCACTTAAACTCCAACAGAATTTGCAAGAAATATACAACCACCAGAAGTGGTTATGTTTCTTATATCTCATTGTAACTAAATTTTGTTAACCACCAGAAGTGGTATATGCCTATGACCACTAGAGTGATAATTTAGGCTTTCTATGGTTACAATTAAATATAAGCTAGAGAAATATTCTCCATATTACATGCACACATCGATTTGCTCCTGAAGTAGTAAATATTTTCAAAGAGGTTGAAGCATCACAATTGATAATATTAATAAAGTCGTAAATATGAACGTGCTCTTGATGTAAATATATTATAATTCACCTCCAGAAGAAGTAATATGATTGAGAGAGTATATACTCAATTTTTTGTATTTCAATTTGCTCCTGAAGAAGTAACACAATTGAAATTTTCTCCCGAAGCAGGAAAATATTATGAAACTGTGTCTTTCTGTGCGTAAATAAAATAATGAGCTATTCAAAGTTATTTTTGAATCACATTTTCATTCCCTGTAGTGAATGAAGAAATACCATAACTCACATCCGGAAGAGCTAGAATAACAGATGATATAAATATTATTTTTGTGGCATAAAAATCATTGTCTCACGTACCTGTTGTACGTAAAATATCTTGGATAATTTTATTAAGTATCATTCTAAGGCAAAATCATTCTTGTAAAATGCTTTCTACTACAACCACATTGATATATTATAGTTAGTTGTTATTAACTACCCTGAAGAAAATAACAACTCATTTCCCTGAAGGATGTAATGACTATATGGTTGCCGCTTTGATATAAAATATTCATATGTTAATGGCGTTTCTCCCTGAAGGAGACACAAAGTTGGTGGTAAAAATATTAAAATTCTTGATTTCTTACATTTATAAATTTAGAATTGTCTTTATATAGTTTATTTGATTATGATTTTCTCTCATGATACCAGAAGTGTCTGAGCAATATTTGATAGTACAAAATATATCAACAACTCCTGAAGAGCTAGATGTTTGTCTAAAAGACATATGACACCAGTAGTGTCCGATAAATATTAGATTGTGGATAATAAACGAAGGCTCTCGGAGAGCTTATATACAAATATGTCATTCTTATTATATGATTATGGTCAAAACATATGATATAATAAACCCGAAGTTTACTAATACAAATAGCTATCATATTGAGACTACAAATGATTGAAAGATTGAAAATCTTTATGTTTTCACAATCATATGGGATAAATATGTATGTGAGAAGTTACCCGCCTTATTCTTCAAATTTGTACTACATCATGTATCACAGTATACCAGAAGTTTACTAATGCAAAAGCAGCCACAGTAAATCAAAAATTTACTGATACAAAGTAGCCACAGTAAATCAGAAGTTTACTGATGCAAAAGTTTATGCCATAGTAAATCAGAAGTTTACTTAGAGATAGCACATGCCATGATAAACTTTAAGTTTTCAGATAAGCATATACTGAAGAACTAAAAGATTCTTCAAGAATTCTCTTGTGTTGCTTGTTCTCATAATAACTTGATTATACCAACTAAAGTTGGGACTAAAATCCCCGAATTTTGAAATATATAAAAGGTGAATATGAGCCCATTCACCTATCATGTGAACCACTTATAGATGCATATATAAGATGGTTACATGTATATTTATTGTCAACCTGCAGTTTGACATTTGAAATTGTCTTTCTCAATTAAGAGCATAATTTTCAGATTATGAAATCAAGATAATTCATCTTGATGATGCTGGTTTATATCCAAACAAGTTTAGTACTGAATACCTCTTATTAATGGCTAAACTATTGCTTATGAGAATAAAGCCTCATGTGTTGGTCTAAGATTTTCTAAATTGCATACAGCAGCACTAATATGCATCAGACCAACAAAATATGATAAGTCATCCCCTCACAATTGGTTTAGGATCAGAAACCAAATATTTTTACTATCTAATAACTTTTGATGTGTGGTATATGATTAATTTCTCTACCACAATGCACAAAGATATGTTTTCCAAAGAAGATTTGGGATATATGTTAGTTTTTCTAACATTTGAGGGATGGAATAAAATAGTTGAAAAATATGCTATATGAATCGAATTATCATTAATATGATCTTCGCTTAGAAGATAATTCAAGCCAAATGCCAGAAGCATTTGTTGATCCAAAATTAAATATCATAATTCAGCTGCAAATGCTCCTATTAAAATTAAAGTCCCTGAAGGATAGAGTTTACTGTATGCATTAAGCGTGGTAGACCAATCGGTTCCCAAAGTAACAATCCTTAAAAAGAATATGAGCAAATGATCAAAATGATCATAATAAGGAGGAAATAAGCTCGGGAAGAGCCCACGACATAACATTTCATGAAACTCCGGAAGAAGTTCATGTACCTGAAAATAAAAAAAATGATGAGATCTCAACAAGTTATGTCGCTTGCGAACTGATACGAAATGATCGTCGATGATATATTTGATACAATATAGTGCACAATATTGTAAATGATTGTGAGGATCAGACCTGTAGTCCAGACACCTGAAGATGTCATGTCATTTAAATATGACTCATTTGATTAATTCTATATGAAGATCCCTGAAGGATTTAAAATGTCTGAAGCAAATTCAAAATTTCGGGAAATGTATTCAATCAGATTACAAAGATCTTTGTACGGTTTAAAGCAATCTGGGCGCATGTGATATAATCGCCTTAGTGAATATTTGTTGAAAGAAGGTTACATAAATGATGTTATTTGTCCATATATTTTTATAAAGAAAATGGCATCAAAATTTGTTATATTTGCTGTTTATATTGGTGACATAAATCTTGTTGGAACTCCAGAAGAGCTCCAAAAGACAATTGAATATATTAAGAAAGAATTTGAGATGAAAGATCTTGGAAAGACAAAACTTTATCTTGGTCTGCAAATTCAACATTTAGCAGACATGATCTTTATCCATCAATCTGCCTATACATAAAGGGTCTTAAAACGCTTTTACATGGACAAAGCGCACCCATTGAGTACACCAATGATTGTTCGATCACTTAAAGTGAATAAGGACCCGTTCCGATCTCCAGAAGAGGATGAGGAACCCCTTGGTCCTGAAATACTCTATCTCAGTGCAATTGGTGCACTTATGTATCTTGCTAATGCTACAAGGCCTGACATAGCATTTTCTGTTAATTTACTAGCAAGATATAGCTCTTCTCCTACACGAAGACATTGGAATGGGATTAAGCATATATAGCGATATTTAAAGGGAACTCTTGATATGAGTTTGTTTTATGCTAATAAAGGTAGTGCAGATCTTGTTGGTTATGCAGATACAGGTTATTTATCTGATCCCCATAAAGTTCGATCTCAAATCGGGTATGTGTTTACATGTGGAGATATTGTCATATCATGGCGCTTCACAAAGCAATCTATTGTTGCTACTTCTTCAAATCATGCTGAGATAATAATTATTCATGAAGCAAGTAGGGAATGCATATGGTTGAGATCAATGATTCATTTTATTCGAGAAAAATATAGGTTGAAATGTGATAAAAGACCCACAATTTTATACGAAGACAATGCTGCATGCATAGCCCAATTGAAGGGAGGATTTATAAAAGGAGATAGAACGAAGCACATTTCACCAAAATTATTCTACACATACGATCTTCAAAAAAATAGTGACATTGATGTGCAACAAATCCGTTCAAGTAACAATCCGGCAGATTTATTCACTAAATCTTTACCAACTTTAACTTTTGAGAAGATGGTATACAAGATTGGAATGCGGAAACTTAAATATTTGAAATAAGATTTTCATCAGGGGGAGTAAAATACGCGATGTGCTCTTTTTTTCCTTACTAAAATTTTTTCTCACAGGGTTTTCCTTATAAGGTTTTTAATGAGGCAGCTAGCAATGCGTATTACTAAATATGTGTACTCTTTTTTCTTGATTAGGATTTTTTCCCACAGGATTTTTTCCTAGTAAGGTTTTAATGAGACACATTATCTTTTAATGAACATCCAAGGGGGAGTGTTATGAAAATAATTATATTGTGGATGTTCATTTATTACTCTGCTATAGATAATCTTCCTGAAGAAGATTATCTATTTAGTACTCTGTTGAAGTTTATCTACAAGCAGCTGATGCAGACAGGTTACAAACAGCTCAATGAAATGATTTGCAGCAGTTTCTTATTAAACAGGCAGGTTGCAAGTAACTCATACAGATAGCTTACAAGCAACTAAAGAAAAGCCTTGCAGCTGCTTCCTGAAAAGCCTCGCAGCTGCTTCGTTTCTTCTATAAATAGAGGAGTTTTCAGTTCATTATGTACATGAATTTGAAATTGAATAATATATTAGTTTCTCTCTATACTTGTCTTCAGTTTATCTACTTTATAGTATTTATTTTATAACAAATTATTTTGATGTTCAAACTAATAGTACTACATTTTTGTGGAGTACAAACTTTTATCCTAGACAGCAACGCAGTGAATCATCCGCTTTCCCCGAGTCCAAGATATTTCTTCTCTTTCCCCCCGAGTTCGAATATATGTGCACTTTTTTTCGGAAAATAAAAAAAAGAAGATATGTGCACTTTAATTAGCATACACCCAAACAGTTTACAGTGTAGTCGTTGGTTCTAAGAAACGGTTTGTTCTTTTCTCTCTTCTCTTCTCTTCTCCACAACCCCTCCCCCCTCCCAACTCTCACTTCCTTCAGCTGAGATTTATTGTATTTCCTATAGATGGAGATGAAGCTCTCCAACTGTTTACCGAGCCAAAAATGGTGCGGAGGAGGAGCACCTTTTGTTAGACAAGTAAATGTTCGATTCTATCCACTGCCTTCTCAACGTTTGCTTCCACTTCCAGCTTCCGGCAAAATGCGCCACCGCAACTTCAGGTACTCCTATTCTCCATTCCGTTTTCACGAGGAATCGAGTAATGTAGATTTGGTATGGATCAGTTGATTGCATTTCTGAAATATTTGAGCTGGTTTCGTCGAGTGATTTGAGGTTTATATGGGGGAAAATACTGAGTTTTTGTAATTTATTTTTAATTTTGATCTGTTTAATTAGGAATTTGTGATAAATGAGAGTTGCCGAGAGTCAGTTGCTTTCGTTGGAGTTGTTTTCCTATGATTTTGATTCTGTGTTGACTGTTGTGGAAGATGCTTCTAGTTTCTCTTTCTTTCTTTCTGTTTTGTTTTTGTTCTGTTTTTTTTTTTTTTGGTTTTAAATTAGGTTTAGGGATTTATTTGAAAGAGTTTAATCTCTATTCACTGATATCGTAAAAGATATTTACACAATCATTGATTGGTAACTTGGAATAAATGGTAAGTAACTTTCTACAATAGGTTATATTATGCTGATAATGTAAAATTTCGTTAACACTGTCAGTAAATATAACTTAAATCATATTTGAAATCCGTTTGGAAAGAGTAGTTGAGTGGATTTGAGTTGTTGAGATTTATTTGCTTTAGTTTCTGTTAGTAGGAGTAGTTTCGCTCCGATTTGAATATTTGTGTGTGGAAAAGTCTTTTGAGTGTTTGATTCTTTAATTAGGGTTAGTGCTTTGTTTTGAGTTAGGCGATTGTAAGCAAAGTGTTATTTTCTTTATTTTTGTATTAGTATATTGTTTCGATCAGGTGTTTGGATATTATTATTGAGATGTATTTGTCATTGAAGCTTTCAATGTTATGCAGAGTTTCCTTTTCCATTTTTTTCTGCAAAATGGTTTTTAAGTGATCAACTTCTGGTTAATGTGATACACGTCCATTTTCATATTATTGGGAATTGTACATGGACTGGTACTTTGTTGTGCGTTATTCTCTGTTTAAATTTCACTTAGTTGGGCACGCTATCATTGTAGTGCTGAATAGAATATGCTAAATATTGAGTATTTGAGATATTTGTCTCTAGTTTATTGCTTGAAAGATTAAACATGAACTGTTGGTATGGCAGTTTAATTCTTTATCAGAAAAAGAAAAGAAAGATTAAACAAGAGGACCTATCCTTCATGGCTACGGCTTAGAACTTTTCCATAGAGTAGATATTTGTGTTTATTGCCTTATGGATATTAATTTGCTCGTATCTGGGAAGTTCACTGGCGTATAGAGAAAAGCAGCAACACGGAACATAACTTGTTGGGTTTCAAATTATAGATTAGGTTATGTGTGTATGATATGGCAGCATGAGCTGATGATGAACAAACTGACATTTCATGATGGTAGTCTTTCTAACAAGGAAGACTAATTGGTGAGTTCTCCTCTCAATATAGGGAAGGGGGCTGGCTTTTGTAATATGATTGAAGATATTGACTAAGAAAAGTAAACATTTTAATTGAGGGAAGAAGAAAACATTTGTGATTGATTCAATCATGATCCGCGGAACCTGGAACTGCAAAAGATGAACAACGATATGCTGCAATTTATTAGTTTGGAACTTTACTAAAATAGCTTGGTGAAAAATATATTTCTAGAACTCGAGTAGATCAACATTGTTGGGAACAACAAAATTGATCTTCTTTCTTATCTCCAGCTGCATTAATTGACTATGCTCTGAAATTTCCAGTTTGCAGAACAAGAGACAACAAACAAAGAAAACAAATATTGAACGCCCGACAAATGTTGATCTTCAGTCAAGTGATGCTGTAGATTCCAATACGAAAAATATGTCCAAACAAAACCTATCAAGTTCAAAGCAGGAAATCTCAATCAAAGAAAATGTTGACACTTTGGCAGAAGCCGAAAGCTCTGAGGAGATTAGTTATTTGGTATGCTCTTTGAGATATTGGACAATGAGATACTTGTAGTCATTATGTACTGTGTGTATGTTGAATAAGGGTTTTCAAGTGCGTCATCCAGATTACCCCTTTCATTGAATTCTCTGAGTGGAGGTTTTCACAAATCTAGGACCCTATTAGAGCTATCTAACATCTCTGGCATGCCGCAAAGAGTGCCTCGAGGAGAGCGTACCCTTATTTTGGCCATTGACAAATAACTAAGCGCCTTTCAGCATTTGAACTAAATTGCTCTACCTTGTGCTTCCATTAGAAAAAGAGAGTTCTTATGTTATCATATTTAATTTCAAAATATACATGACTTCATATACACCAGAGTTATAGTTTCTGTACACCTACAAATTCTGTAAGAAAAATGGAGTTCTTTAAATGGTTTAACTAGTATGCTAAAAAAATTCCCGAAAGATAAACCAAAGAAAGCTGAATGCGCCTTCCAGACCTTCATGCTGCAATTCTTTCTGCTGAGTATATTGGCCCCTGAGCTTTCGTGCCAATCTATATATTTAATGCAGGAGAGTTAATTTTCTTGGACCTCTCTTTGATTCTTGTCTTTTGCAAATCTACCAATACTTCCCTTACATTTTCTACCGACCTATGACCTATACTGTATCATTTACATAAGTATGAAACCTGATCTATCATCAGTGTATATGGTCCTAACAACTTAGTTTGCATCACATAACATCCATTTTATTGTCGTGGTCGGAACAGAAGCTAGCAAATCAACAGAGGTTTGATGCATGTCATACATCCTCAGAACTAAGCTCCACCAGATGGTCTTTGTCATTTTGTTCCTCACTAATATAGAAGTTGAAAAGATTCTTGTTTCATATCTACTCTTTAATCAGTAATGTCTTTTCTTTTTGTCTCTTTTGTTCAATTCATCCTAATGGTGCATATTTCTTGGGATCATAAATTGAATACCTCGTGATTGAAACAGTCTGTCGACTCAAATGAGGAGGAACAACCTTCAAGTGTTCATCTTCAGGATTTGATTGGCATGATAAAAAATGCGGAAAAGAGTAAGACAATTCTGGTTTTCAATCTTCAAGTTCATTCTGTTTGCCATTTCATGGTTTTCTCCCCTCAAAAGTTTGTGTGAATTCATCAAAATCAAAAGAATTGTTGTGTAACTTCATTACCTTCTGAATAACATATGTAGATATTCATCTACTCAATGAAGCTCGAATTCGTGCATTAGAAGATCTTCAAAAAATTCTTGGAGAGAAAGAGGATTTGCATGGAGAGATCAGCATTTTAGAAATGAAGCTGGCAGAAACTGATGCACGGCTCAGAGTTGCTGCCCAAGAAAAAATACATGTGGAACTTCTAGAAGACCAGTTGGAAAAGTTGAAAAATGAATTGTCTAGCAGTAGAAGCAGAGAAGAAAATGTGCTTCAAGTGAATAATTCAGTTCCACTTTCAGATAATGATTCTATTAATTCACTGAGCGAGGAACTTGATTCCTTAAGGAAAGAAAATATATTATTGAAGCAGGATCTTCAAGCGTTGAAGTCAGAGCTTACTAATGTCAAGGAAACAGATGAACGCATTTTAATGCTAGAGAAAGAACGATCAGTTCTTGAATCTTCTTTAAGTGAGTTGGGATCTAAACTAGCTGCATCTCAGGAAGATGTTTCAGAGCTCTCTGCCTTGAAATATGAGTGCAAAAATTTATATGAAAAAGTGGAACACTTGCAAACATTGCTAGCTAAGGCAACTAAACAAGCAGATCAAGCAATATCAGTGCTACAACAAAACCAAGAGCTACGAGAAAAGGTTGATAGGCTTGAAGAATCTCTTGAAGAGGCTAGTATCTATAAGCTTTCATCTGAAAAGTTGCAGCAATATAATGAACTTATGCAGCAAAAGATGAAACTTCTTGATGAACGTCTTCAGAGGTCTGATGAAGAGATACAATCTTATGTCCAGCTCTATCAGGATTCTGTCAAGGAGTTTCAAGATACACTCGATAATTTGAAAGAGGAAACTAAAAATAAAGCTCTAGATGAACCTGTAAATGATATGCCTTGGGAATTTTGGAGTCAGTTGTTGTTGATGATTGACGGTTGGTCTATGGAAAAGAAAATCACAAAGGATGACGCAAAGTTGTTAAGAGAACTGGTCTGGAAGAAAGATGGACGTATCTGTGATGCATATATGTCATGCAAGGAAAAGAATGAATGGGAAATTATAGTGACATTTCTTAAATTTACGTCATCGTCAACGCGGTATGTCTGGTTTTAGTAATTCGCAACAGAATATTCCTAGTTTAAGGATATAACTTGCAGTTTCTTTTCTGGTCAATCAATAGTCCGGGACTGCATATCATCCATATTGCAGCAGAGATGGCGCCAGTTGCAAAGGTATAACGGCTCCTCTCTGTGGATTTTAGTCCTCTATTTGATGAAGAAAATGAATCTTAAGCTATATTTATTTGTTTAAAAATTTCTTCAGAATGCATTGTTGGATTGTGTGTTCTGTATTTAGGACGACATAATTGTCTCCTTACATCGATGTACAAAGGGTGGAAAGACAAGTCTCTAAAAATTAGTTAAATAATAGTACCTGGTTTTAAAGACGAAGGCAATTATTGTGAATTGGTTATAGATCATCTTTTTATCGTAATTCCAGATAACTATAGGTTAGGCCAGAATTACATATGCACCTAATCTATAAAAAGTTATGTTCTCTTCATCTGTGCATTGTGGACTTTTCCTGGTGGCTGGTGCTAATGTTTGTTTGGTACAAGTGTATACTTACCTTTTCTCAAAAAATATTTGTTTAGTACAAGTGTAGCAAAGTAGGCTGCATATGATAGCTAGTCATGCAACCAGTATTTCTACTGTTGGGATCTTGGGTCTTTCTTTTATTCGTTGTTTGTTCTCTGTTATGCCCTCTGAAAGATGCACATTCTGTTGTATGATTCTAATATATTATTCGTCCTATTTAAGTATAATAAGCTTTCAAGGACAATGCTTGGTAAATTAAGCAACGACTGTATAGTTATATCCTCAAAACTAAGCACCAATTGTATTGGAGGCATTTGAAATGCTTAAATTTATTTGAAAGGAGTTCTTAATTGTCTCTTAGGTAGGTGGTCTAGGGGATGTGGTGACAGGTCTTGGCAAGGCTCTGCAGAAGAAAGGACACCTTGTGGAAATTGTTCTTCCTAAATATGATTGTATGCAGTATGAGTCAATTAAAGACATGAAGGTATGCTTGAAAGCCGACATTCCAATCATTATTTTAGTAGTCTTAGTAGCCCAGGTTGTATTATGATTTTAAGTCACGTAAATGGTTATGTTTCTACAGGCCTTAGATGTGGTTGTTGAGTCTTACTTTGATGGTCGGTTATACAAAAATAAGATCTGGACGGGCACTGTTGAAGGTCGAGAATATTTACGGTCTACAAGTGTCCATTTCTTTGTACATCTTTTGCATGTAGGCTTGGCGATATCATATTTAGTTGCTTTTATTTTTCAGGCCTTCCTGTCTATTTCATTGAGCCTCAACATCCTGGTAAATTCTTCGGGAGAGGACAACTTTATGGGGAGCACGATGATTTCAAACGATTTTCATTCTTTAGCAGGGTAGCACTTGAGTTACTACTTCATGCTGAAAAGAAACCAGATATAATTCATTGCCATGATTGGCAAACAGCTTTTGTTGTAAGATGGATTCCAATTTTTCTTTACCTTTTAGCTCCTGTTTTTCATACATTCAGGACTCTATTATTTCATGAAGGCACCACTTTATTGGGATCTATATGTGCCAAAAGGATTGGACTCAGCGAGGATTTGCTTTACATGCCATAATTTTGAGTATCAAGGGACTGCACCAGCATCAGAATTAACATCTTGCGGTCTTGATGCTTATCACTTGAACAGACCAGACAGGATGCAGGACAATTCCGCAAATGATAGAATAAATTCCGTGAAGGTAGCAAGATATATGATGATAAGTTGTTCTAACTGATTTTTGTGGCTCCATTCCTTCCATGTCAACTTTTTAATATGCAGTGTATGTGGTTCTTTCTTGTTGCAGGGTGCAATTGTGTTTTCTAACATTGTTACCACAGTTTCACCAACTTATGCTCAAGAGGTCCGGACTGCTCAGGTATGGATTTCATTTCCCTAGGCACCTTCTCTCACCTTCTGTCTTCGTGCAGCAAGCAGTCATGTTTTTAATCATATACTTGGGTAATAGGTTACTCTAGTGAGACACGATAGGTTTTGTTTGAAATGCAACTTAAATGGGACTTTTGAACCATAGTTTCTGCAGGGCCTCAACTGACCTGTTGTTGCCAATTTTCATCAGAAGAAAAAAAAGATCTGTTGTTGCCAAAGAGTCTCAAAATATATATCTCTTTGTTTCCTTCTTCACTCGTTCCTTGTCTTTCTGGTCTCAAAGAGGCTGAATATTCCCCTGTTGACATCAAGGATTGGTTTGAAAATCTAAATGTCTTCTGTAAACAATTGACTGGTGACATCCTTGGTTTTATAGGTCCAATGATCATGTCTTTTGAGTCTTCATTTGATTTAAGTTAGCCATCTGGCCCATATATTTTCAAGATGGTAAAATTTTCTACTTTTGACCAAAACTATAGAAGACTTTGAAGCTTAATTCGTGTAGACCTGATATTTGACTCGATCAAAAAGCTTATTCGAGATCTGAAAAGTCCAAAGGTGGTTTGGCGGAAGTATCAAGTTCTCTTTAAAAATTGAGTGTGCACATGCATTTGAGTTCTAAGCTTTATCTCATATGATACATGATGATCGTTGGGTGTGTAGAATGATCTAATTTGCAAGGTGAATATATAAATTACTTGTGCATGGTTCAAGTAAATAATCCCATTCTCCTACTAGGCGAGGAAAAAAGTTACTTTAGCAATCTTTTTTATATAAGATAAATGTTATTTGATTGAAGCTAGTACCAAGAAGGTACTGAGGACACTTTGTAAATCTGTTATCATGTTTAGACAATCCTTTTCCTCTTTCTTTTACAGTCATCACTTTACACCTTGCTTGATGAATTTCTGCCTCTCAGTCAATTTTCATTTATGATGTACAGGGAGGAAAAGGACTTCATGCAACAATTAACTCCCACTCTAAGAAATTTGTTGGAATTCTGAATGGAATTGATACTGATGCTTGGAATCCTGCTTCTGATAATTTTCTTAAGGTCCAGTATAGTGCCAGTGACATAGAGGGGAAATTAGAAAATAAAGAAGCTTTAAGAAGACTTCTAGGGCTCTCTTCTTCTGAAATTAGACGACCATTGGTAAGAATTTCCTTTATTTAAAAGAAGTTATGGTTATGATCTCAGTAAACTTTTTTTTATCAGTAAATGATTATGATCTCAGTATTATACTGCTACAACACCAAAATGCTTTAGTTAGTTTGCGACTAACCTTTTAATTATGAGTTTCAGTACAAAAACAATTACTTCTTCCGTCCCATTTTATGTGACCAGACTGGATTTAAGAAACAAAAAGATCTTTGACATGTAAGCCAGATATATGCAAAGTGTCAGCTTTTAAATGATTGGTGGTGAGATTTTCACATGTCTTTTCATTTTGTCTTTCCTTATAAAAGAATAAACTTTTATATCAAGTGGGTCCCAACTAGGCATGTCATTAAGGGTAAAATGGGATGCTAAGATAAATAGTTTCCAAAAGAGAAATGTGCCATTCATTTTGGGATAGACTAAAAAATAAAGTGTCACTTAAAATGAGGGACAGATGATAGCAGTAACTGTTTGCACTCCAATTGAATTCAGGGCCTCCGAGTTTGGATTTGGTGGAGAAAAGGTTTAAAGATCAGAATACTGCTGAAACTACCATTGGTTTCAGAGGATTCCACAAATGTGAATTTTCTGAACATATCAAAAAAAAAAAACACTAAGTGATGACTCTGCTCAGTGCCGGAGCCAGAATTTTCACTAAGAGGGGTCAAAATACAAAGAAGTAAACCCACGAAGAAGTCAACGGGAGTCAATATATTGTATATACACATAATTAAAAAATATTACCTGTACATAATGTAATTTTCTGACGAAATACATGTGGCTCCCCACCGACTCTGTTTATCACTTACTGAGTCCATGAGCGAGACTGTAAAGAGGCAGATTACGTGCATAAATAAATTTAGTCGGAAGTCTTCAGCCTAACCTTAAAATCTGACTATGAATTCTCTAGATCTGCAAGGCGTGCTGGTGGGTTTTCCTAATCATTTATATCGGCCATGTGTCGTTTTATTTCATTGTATCTTGCATAATCCTTCTCTCAAGGTAATATTGTTCAGTCCATTATGTCACGACCCATTTTCTGAACAAGCCGTGACCGGCACCCGATCACTAAACTTGACCGAGCGAACCATCTATGCTTATCAAATCTATTATAACTTCAAACTTTATATTCAACAAGGCAACACTTTAACCAAATACTTTTAATTAATTTAAATATCTAAAATAAACCAACTCCAAAACTTTATTCGTAGTAACCAATGAAATGCTGCTAAATTATTATCAAAAACATCTGAATCTTAACCCACCGACTGTGTCTATGAAGCCTCTACTTATAAACTGACGCACTGCTCAGGACATGAGATTGTCTGGCATAATTAAACAAAGATGACTCTAAGGAATACTCCACGAACAAAAACGGAGCTCACCAATAGCACTGGAAGAGAGGAAAGTCCTAACCTGTAGCTTGCTCGCCTGCAAAACCGGTTCCTACGTTGTACCGCAGACCAACGTAGGTTCCCAAAAGAGAACGTCAGTACCATCCATTGTACTCAGTAAGTCTCAACGACAGGGGACGAAACTTTAATAAAATATACATTATGAGCAAAGATTCTAAATGCATGGAAAACATAAAGCTTATAAGAACAATTCTAAAATAATTGCATAATAGCAGTTTATGAATATTCTAAAAGAAATTCTTTTCTTTTTCTTTCTTATAAAAAAAATACTTCACTTTATACTTCGGGAGTTCCAACTATCCTGACTTAATTCTGTCTCAGTCACCGTGTGATCAGCACGGGTTCGATCCCAACCTGATCGAATAGGCCCAATCCATGAGGTGCCACTCGCTTCATGATTCTCAGCGCTCATGTGTCATACCTTAGATGGCTAGGTAAATTCTTAGCAACGAGACCCTCGGCTTGTGTGCTCCCTACTTTGGCACAAGTAGTTTTAGGAAGTCAACGCCATGATCAGGACCCTCGGCCTGGACGATGACCCCTTCTCAGAATAAAGGATACTCCCAAAAATCTTTTCTTACTAAAACTTCTTCTTGTGACTTTTCAAGTCTAAATCCTTTCTGGAACATCCTATACATACTCATACTGTTATCCTTAAACGTAAAGCATGGCATAAGAATGAAATAAACATTCAAAAGTATTTCTAAAGATTCTTGCTTCTTCATAAATTTTCAACATGAAAATGGCATATAAGAATAATACAAAAATCTGAAAATTTATGCACATATATCATAATAAATCATTTAAACTTTTGCTAGATCAATTCTAAGTTAATAGGTACTCACTCGCTCCAATTAAGTACATATAAACTCTTTTAAGCAATTCATCAAACACCTTGTATGCGTGATTTTGTGAGTTAAACCACTTTAGTAAAGGGTTATATCAACTCACCTCAAAACTCCTTGAGCCAATACGCAGGGCCCAATCCAATTTATACCCGTCAAACAGTTGATTCTACAACAACCAGTGCATTTTAATCAATTTTAAAGTTTCTCACCTAAACATGAAATTTACTGTTGATACAGAGAAAGAAGGGAATTAACTAATCAATTCTTACCTATTACCACTGTAAGATAATTGACAATAGGGAATTTTATATACCTGAGTTCAAGAATTAGTGATTTGTAAAGAACCCTAGAATTTTGTTTTCGTTGCCTGCGTGCCTTGCGTGACAGAACAACGTTTTGTTTCTGTTTAATCCTTAAAGCCCTTTGTTTAATCCTTTGCCTTAAAGGGCTAAGGCTTGTCATGTGCTTCCTTATTTTTTTTTTGTTTTTCCCTTTTTTTTTTTTTTGGTTTTGACTTAACTAATATTTAATTAAACCTACTTTTAATAATTAATAATATTAAAATTATTAATATTCCCCTAATTGTATATCCAATTATTTATAAACATAGAAGTAACTCAAAAGTCAATCACAAGGGTTTAAATCCGTAATAGAAGTATAATTTAAGATTAAAAGAAAAAAATTAAATTCTATATTTAGCATGTGTTGAAACTTTTATAGATTTGAGGAGTGTTACAATCTTCCCTTCTTAAAAACATTCGTCCTCGAATGTTGCTAGTACTACTCACTTGAACTTCTTAAGTTTTCTTAGCACTACTCACTTTCCCAAGGGACTTAAAATTTTGGCTAACTCTCTAAATTTTCAAAAATTTCGGCAAACTCCCGTGTAAATTGGACTATCCAAAAAAACTATCCCTGTCACCAATACCACAACTACACCAACAACAACTAAATATACCATAACAGGCCATTCATAGGCACCATACACAACTCATAGACTAATTACTCACACTCCGGCAATGAGGTACCACAATAACCAACCAAAATCTAAAGCACAACACTTCAGCAACAAGTAAATAACTTTAATGCATTAAATGTACTCTGGCATTGTACTAAATTATTTAATAACTAAATATACTCTCACAGAAACTAAATTACTTCAACAACAAAGTGTAATCTAGCAAGGACATAAATACATGCTAACTTGTATTTAATAAATGAAATATAAATGTCAAGCCAAACCTAGGTTCACATACCTTGTTCTTCAAATAAATAAGGATACTTCTTCATATCTTCCTCGACCTCCCACGTAGCCTCTTTTGAATCATGATTACTTCACAAAACTTTTACCGATACTATATCTTTTGTTCTCAACTTTCTTACTTGCCTATCGAGAATTTCTGTAGGTACCTCTTCATAAGTCAAGCCTTCTTTAATTTCTATGGTGTCGGCATGTATTATATGCGACTCATCATGAATATATTTTCTAAGCATAGACACATGAAAGACAGGATGAACAGAGGACAACTCAACGGGCAACGCTAGCTCATAAGCCACGTTTCCCTTCTTTTCTATAATCTCATAAGGTCCGATAAATCTAGGACTAAGTTTCCCTTTCTTACCAAACCTCATTACTCCTTTCATTGGTGAAACTTTCAAAAACACCTTGTCACCAACCATGAACTCTAAGTCACGATGCCTCTTGTCAGAATAGGACTTTTGACGACTCTGAGCCGCTTTTAGTCTTTCTCTGATTAGCTGTACTTTCTCTAAGGCCTCACAAACAAACTCCGGATCAATCAATGGCATCTCTGCTGGTTCAAACCAACCCACTGGAGACCTACATCTTCGCCCATACAACGCTTCATAATGAGCCATACCAATGCTGGCCTGATAACTGTTATTGTAAGCAAATTCTATAAGTGGCAAGTGATCATCCCAATTACCTCCAAAATCTATAACACATGCTCGCAGCATATCTTCGAGAGTCTGAATGGTCCTTTATGCCTGACCATCGGTCTGTGGATGAAAAGCGGTGCTCAAGTTGACCTTGGTATCTAATCTTTTCTGAAATGCCTGCCAAAAATGCGCCGTGAACTGAGGGCCTCTGTCAAATATGATTGAAACTGGAGTGCCATGCAATCAGACTATTTCTTTGATGTACAACTGCGCATACTGCTCTGCGGAATCTGTCGTCTTTACTGGTAGGAAATGCGCGGACTTTGTCAGTCGGTCTACAATAACCCAAATTGAATCATGCTTACGGTATGTGCGAGGCAGACCTACTACGAAATCCATATTAATCATCTCCCATTTCCACTGTGGTTTCTCTATATCTTGAGCTAGGCCACCAGGCCTCTGATGCTCGGCTTTGACTTGCTGGCAATTCAAACATTTGGCCACATGATCTGTTACTTGCTTCTTCATGCCTTTGCACCAATACAACTCTTTCAAGTCGAGATACATTTTGGTAGAACCTGGGTGGATAGAGTACTTCGAGCTGTGAGCTTCTTCCATTATGGCCTTCCTAAGACCATCTACATCAGGCACACATAACCGATCATTCAACTTCAAAACTCCATCACTTCCTAGAGTGAAAGCAGTGATTTTTTTGTTTCTAACTCCTTCTTTTAACTTCACTAAGTACGGATCTTCGTCTTGCTTAGCCTTAACATGCGCAACAAGAGAGGATTGCACTAAGGCATAAGCAGTTATACCTCCTTCTTCGGTCTCATCCAATCTAATTCCATCATTTGCTAGTTTTTGAATTTCTCGACCCAAAGTTTGCCTTTGTACTGCAAGATGGGCCAAGACACCCATTGACTTCCTGCAAAGTGCATCTGCTACCACATTAGCTTTGTCTGGGTGATAAAGGATATTGATGTCATAATCCTTCAATAGCTCGAGCCACCTTCTTTGTCTCAAATTTAATTCTTTTTGCTTGAAAATGTACTGGAGGCTTTTGTGATCCGTAAACACTTCAGAATGCTCACCATAAAGGTAGTGTCGCCATATCTTTAATGCAAACACTACTGCTGCAAGCTCCAAGTCGTGTGTGGGGTAGTTCTTCTCATGATTCTTTAACTGCCTGGAAGCATAAGCAATAACTTTGCCATCTTGCATAAGAACACAACCAAGACCAACTCTGGAGGCATCACAATACACTGTGAACCCACCCGAACCTGTTGGCAAGGTTAACACAGGTGTAGTGGTCAACCTCTTTTTTAACTCTTGAAAACTCTACTCACAAGTGTCTGACCACTGGAACTTAACTGCTTTCTGAGTCAACTTAGTTAATGGAGCTGCAAGTGAGGTTGGTGTTGTCGGCCTTGGCCAGTTCTTGACTGCTTTTGTCTTTTCAGGGTCTACTTTTATGCCTTCACTAGATACCACGTGGCCTAAGAATGCCACTGACTGCAACCAGAACTCACATTTTGAAAACTTGGCATAAAGTTCATTCTCCTTCAAGGTCTGCAAGGCTATCCTGAAGTGGTCTGCATGCTCATTCTTGCTCTTAGAGTATACCAAAATATCGTCTATAAACACGATAATAAAGGTATCAAGGAATGGCTTGAAAACTCTGTTCATGAGGTCCATGAATGCAGCTGGAGCATTTGTCAACCCGAAGGACATTACTAGAAATTCATAGTGCCCGTAGCGAGTTCTAAAGGTTGTTTTAGATATATCCTCTTCTCTGATTCTCAACTGATGGTACCCCGACCTCAAGTCTATCTTTGAAAAGTACTTTGCACCCTAAAGTTGATCAAATAAATCATCAATTCTTGGCAGTGGGTACTTGTTCTTAATGGTAACTTTATTCAACTGCTGATAGTCCATGCACATTCTGAGAGACCCATCTTTCTTCTTGACAAATAGGATCGGGGCACCCCACGGTGAAACACTCGGCCTGATGAAGCCCTTGTCAAGGAGGTCTTTCAACTGTTCTCTCAACTCATTAAGTTCTGCTGGAGCCATCCTATAAGGAGGTATAGATATGGGCTGAGTGCTTGGCATGAGATCAATGCCAAAGTCTATGATTCTTTTGGGAGGAAGTCCGCGAAGGTCATCTGGGAAAACTTCTGGAAATTCTCTAACAACTGGCACAGTCTGAAGAGCTGGTGGTTCTTATTCTGGATTAATGATGTGAGCCAAATAGGCGAGACACCCCTTACCGATCATTCGTTGTGCCTTAAGGTAAGAAATAAATGCCTTAAGGTAAGAAATAAATTTACCTACAAGTGATGTTGAACTACCCTTCCACTCTAAGACTTCTTCATTTGGGAATTGGAACCCGACTATCTTGGCACGACAATCTAACATGGCATAGCAGGAAGACAACCAATCCATACCCATGATCACATCGAAATCCACCATTTCTAACTCTATGAGATCGGCCTCGGTGCTGCGACCTTGGACTGAAACTATACAACCTCTATAGACTTTTGTGACTTTCACTGACTCACCAATTGGAGTATATACTAGGAATGGCTCACTAAGTTGTTCCGGTTCTATCCCGAGGTTAATTACAAAGTATGGAGTCACATACGAAAACGTTGAACCTGGATCAATTATGGCATAAGCATTATGCGAGCAAACTAGAAGTATACCTGTAATAACTTCTGCAGATGCCTCTGCACTCTGACGATCAAGTGTAGCAAACAAACGGGGTTGTCACCATCCCTGAGTAACTCGATCTGCACCTCTGCCTGCTCCATGCCCTGCCTGATTATGAGAACCACGAGCTTGAGGTGGTGCAACTGTAGTAGCTGAGGAACTAGATGGACGAGTTGATTCCCCACTGAAATTACGTCGCAACTTTGGGCAGTTGGCCTTTATATGACCAATGCCTCCGCAATGATAGCAACCATGAAACCCGAGCTTGCATTGACCTGAATGTTGCCGCTTACATGTTCCACAAAGACCTTGTTGTTGTGAATGTTGCTCAGCAGGACTCTGGCTATGTGAGGATGATGTCCTAAAATTCTAATTCTGGCGAGATTGGTTTCCATAACTCTGAGTACGTCTGAAAGAAGACCCACCACCTGACTGATGACTGGACTGAGCTGGTGCTAATGACTCTTTATTGGAGGAACCCCTTCCACCTCCGTTGGATGTACCTTTAAACTTGCCCGCTGTCCGGGCTTTCTTGTTATGCTCTTTTTCTTCTCTCCTTTGTTGTCTGTATTTTTCTAAGTGCTTGGCGAATCCCACAACAGAGGAGAAAGATGTCATTCCTACCGCTGCAGCTGATGTTGTATCCTTAATGTGGTAAGCCAAACCGCCAACAAACCTGCGAATCTTTGCTTTTTCTATCTTAACCATGTGAGGAACATGCTTAGCCAACCTTATGAATTCCATGTAGTACTCTTGCACACTTTTATTCCCTTGCTTGAGTTGTTCGAACTGTGTAGCCTTAGCTTCCCTATCCTCTTCTGGGATAAAGTTAGCCATGAAGGCCTCTTCAAATTCTTCCAAGTAGGCGGACCATCATCTTCATCTCTTTCCTTTTCCCACATCTCAAACCAAGCGCCAGCCACATCTCTAAGCTGGTAAGCAGCCAGCTCCACAGCTTCATCATCAAATGCCTTCATCGTTCGGAGGGCTTTCTTGACACCCTCCGGCCACAACATTGGATCTTCATCAGTTATAGAACCATGGAACAATGGATGACTCAACTTTAAAAATTCATTCACTCTTGAGGACTCAAAATTGTTCTGTCTATTTGATTGAAGTGGTATCTCATCTCTTCTCTCGTTCTGGTTGGCCATGAAGGCTTTAAACATCTCCATAGCACTGTTGACAGCATTAAACATCTGACCCACCTCTGGAGATATAGCTGTCTGAGCCGGAGCTGCTGTTGGGGGTGGCACTGGATCCTGAGCTATTTGCTCATCATGCTCCACCCCTTCTTCATGTTCAACCCGGGGTACTTGAACCCCCTTTGTGGATTTACCCTTCCTTTTCTGAGTTGAAGGCTTCTTAGTTCTACCTTGAGCCACAATAGTAGCAATAGTCTCTTGAGCAGCATCCTGAGTGTCGGTGTCAGAGTTGCAAGTACGAGCCATTTCTGCGAGTTTTGGAGAAACGAATACATTAGATAATTTCTTAGAGGTTGGCTCTACTGCATGATCTAAAATATGAAAAAAAAAATGAGACTTTTCCTAAATGCTTGTAGCCTCCTGTTTATAAGTTTGGCGCGCTTCATACCCATAAACAAGACTCTACTAACACGGCTTCATAGACCCCTAGGACTCCATAAACCTGAGGCTCTGATACTAAGTTTGTCACGACCCATTTTCTGAACAAGCCGTGACCGGCACCCGATCACTAAACTTGACCGAGCGAACCATCTACGCTTATCAAATCTATTATAACTTCAAACTTTATATTCAACAAGGCAATACTTTAACCATATATTTTTAATTAATTTAAATATCTAAAATAAACCAACTCCAAAACTTTATTCGTAGTAACAAATGAAATACTGCTAAGTTATTATCAAAAACATCTGAATCTTAACCCACCGACTGTGTCTATGAAGCCTCTACTTATAAACTGACGCACTGCTCAGAATATGAGATTGCCTGGCTAGTTCTCCAAGTAAACAAAGAAATAATTAAACAAAGATGACTCTAAGGAGTACTCCACGAACAAAAGCGAAGCTCACCAATAGCACTGGAAGAGAGGGAAGTCCTAAACTGTAGCCTGCTCGCCTGCAAAACCGGTTCCTACGTTGTACCGCAGACCAACGTAGGTTCCCAAAAGAGAACGTCAGTACCATCCATTGTACTCAGTAAGTCTCAACGACAGGGGACGAAACTTTAATAAAATATACATTACGAGCAAAGATTCTAAATGCATGAAAAACATAAAGCTTATAAGAACAATTCTAAAATAATTGCATAATAGCAATTTATGAATATTCTAAAAGAAATTCTTTTTTTTTTCTTTCTTATAAAAAAAATACTTCACTTTATACTTCGGGAGTTCCAACTATTCTGACTTAGTTCCGTCTCAGTCACCGTGTGATCGGCACGGGTTCGATCCCAACCTGATCGAATAGGCCCAATCCACGAGGTGCCACGAGCTTCATGGTTCTCAACGTTCATGTGTCATGCCTTAGATGACTGGGTAAATTCTTAGCAACGAGACCCTCGGCTCGTGTGCTCCCTACTTTGGCACAAGTAGTTTTAGGAAGTCAACGCCTTGATCAGGATCCTCGGACTGGACGATGACCCCTTCTCAGAATAGAGGATACTCCCAAAAATCTTTTCTTACTAAAACTTCTTCTTGTGACTTTTCAAGTCTAAATCCTTTCTGGAACATCCTATACATACTCATATTGTTATCCTTAAACGTAAAGCATGGCATAAAAATGAAATAAACATTCAAAAGTATTTCTATAGATTCTTGCTTCTTCATAAATTTTCAACATGAAAATGGCATATAAGAATAACACAAAAATCTGAAAATTTATGCACATATATCATAATAAATCATCTAAACTTTTGCTAGAATAATTCTAAGTTAATAGGTACTCACTCGCTCCAATTAAGTACATATAAACTCTTTTAAGCAATTCATCAACCACCTTATATACGTGATTTTGTTAGTTAAACTACTTTAGTAAAGGGTTATATCAACTCACCTCAAAACTCCTTGAGCCAATACGCATGCCCCAATCCAATTTATACCCGTCAAACAGTTGATTCTACAACAACCAATGCATTTTAATCAATTTTAAAGTTTCTCACCTAAACATGAAATTTACTGTTGATACAGAGAAAGAAGGGAATTAACTATTCAATTCTTATCTATTACCACTGTAGGATAATTGACAATAGGGAATTTTATATACCTGAGTTCAAGAATTAGTGATTTGTAAAGAACCCTAGAATTTTGTTTTCGTTGCCTGCGTGCCTTGCGTGACAGAACAACGTTCTGTTTCTGTTTAATCCTTAAAGCCCTTTGTTTAATCCTTTGCCTTAAAGGGCTAAGGCTTGTCACGTGCTTCCTTATTTTATTTGTTTTTCCCTTTTTTTAAATTTTTTTTAATTGGTTTTGACTTAACTAATATTTAATTAAACCTACTTTTAATAATTAATAATATTAAAATTATTAATATTCCCCTAATTGTATATCCAATTATTTATAAACATAGAAGTAACTCAAAAGTCAATCACAAGGGTTTAAATCCGTAATAGAAGTATAATTTAAGATTAAAAGAAAAAAATTAAATTCTATATTTAGCATGTGTTAGAAACTTTTATAGATTTGAGGAATGTTACACATTAGTTAACATGGGATAATATTTCATCAAAGTTAACTCAAGAAACACTTCGTTTGAAGTAAAAACATCTTGAATCAAGTCTAAATTCTTAGAAAATGTTGGAATGTCATGTGTTAAGAAGTGGTGATGTTTAGATTCCATGAGTCATCCCACTGTTTATTTTATCTTTAACAGTAATTAGATGACAGTAGACTACTCATTTTATTGTACCAATCGACCTATCTTGGCATCCACGCCCTTATTTATCACAATATCTGATGTAAATATACTTACTACTTCTAACGGAAGTTGAAAAGCAAAGATAACAAGAAAGACACGGTGTAGGTTATGTTAAAATTTTCAAATATGATATTGGAGGATTAATAGCTAACAAGTTAAGAAGAACATCAGTTGGGCTGGATATACTAATTGACATTGCATTATGAGATGCTGAGCTTATTCTCTCAGTTTGGATAAGGCCTTCCGTATCACTTATAATTTTAACCTACGATTGCTTGGTTACAGGTTGGTTGCATAACAAGACTGGTTCCTCAAAAGGGTGTGCATCTTATTAGACATGCCATATATAGGACTTTGGAGTTGGGAGGTCAATTTGTTCTTCTTGGTTCTAGTCCAGTGCCACATATTCAGGTAATGATTTCCTTTTCCTTCGCAGCATCATGCTATAGGAAAATACAATCATCATGACGTCTTAATGATGATATTGAGATGATATACTTAGCCGAAATTTAGCACACAGATAAGTCTGTTTAGCTCAAGCTTTTAAACTTTGTTTATCAATAAAATGAGAAACGCGGGAGAAGAAGAAGAAGAAAAAGTAAGTTCTATATTTCCAGTTTCGTCAATAGGAATTCAGACTTGTACAGAAAGATAGCTGTTGGATTTTCAATCCATATGTTGGATCTTCTAGTTAGGTGTGCATGAGAATGAATAATTCAGTAACCAAATCCTTCCAGTCTAGCAGTTCTATGCTTTTGTTTCTGTGCTTATCAACTCAGAAATCCTGTCTTTATGGAGACACCCGAAACTTGGAAACCCCATAGCACCTCTTTTTGACGATTCAAAAATGGTTTGCATCAGTCACAGCTACATTCCTTGGACAAGGTTGTCTTTTCTTTTCTTTGAGATGATGTGTTCTTTTGCTAAAGTCAGGGATGCTGGTTTCTTTTAATTTCTATGTACTATGGTAAATCATCCCCATTCTTACTTGTATTCTTTTGTATTGGTACTTAAATGAATTGAAGCAATATTTTTTATTCTTATTCTTGTTGTTGTTATATCCCCTGACAGAGATGAGGAGGCTTGGGTTTTGCTAGATTTTCTATTAGTGGCTTCTCCTTCCATTGTTAATCATGGGAAAATAATAAAATTGTATTTGATAAGAAATTTAATGCTTCTCTTTCATGATACTTTTCAGTTTTGGTATGTTACATCTGCTTTTTCCATGTTTGTTTCTTGTCAAACCTTTCATGTGAACTTTTCTGCACTTGCTGTGGATTCCTCCACCGTTTGCTCTACCCCTAGTTCATCCTAGCATAATGTTTAGCAATCTGTCAACTCATACATCAATGTTGGTGCAGAGGGAGTTTGAGGATATCAGAAACCATTTCCAAAATCACGAACATGCTCGGTTGGTATTAAAGTATGATGAGGCTCTTTCCCATTTGATTTATGCAGCATCTGACATGCTTATCATCCCATCCATCTTTGAGCCTTGCGGCCTTACTCAGGTCATTCCATAATTGCTTGAACACTTTCTAGTAAATGAAGAACCTTTTTAAATAACTCAGTATTTTTTTGGCTCTAATGTTTGAATCCGAATTCTATTTCTGCAGATGATAGCGATGAGATATGGGTCTATACCAATAGCTAGGAAAACAGGGGGCTTGAATGATAGGTTCGTCAACGCGACACAGCAGGACTTCTTTATTAATCAGAGTTCATGGTTATACTGTTTCATATTTATTTTTAACCATTCAAATATGTTTGCAGTGTTTTCGATGTTGACGATGACACAATCCCAGATCAGTTTAGAAATGGATTTACGTTTGTGACTGCTGATGAACAGGTAACCTCACTTTAATAGCTAAGAGCCTAAAACATTAGTAAAAAGTTGTCCAAGACATAATAGTGGTGCAGTTTTGCGCCCCATTAGCAAATTACTGCTGTTCGGACTCTGCATCAAGCATTGTTCTTTATATCGAGCATCAAGCATTGTTCTTAAACGAGTTTTATGTTGCACTGTTTCATGACCAGGGATTCAACAACGCCTTGGAACGTGCATTTAACTACTACATGAACAATGCTGAGACTTGGAAAGAGCTGGTTCAGAAGGACATGAACATAGATTTTAGTTGGGATTCGTCAGCATCACAATATGAAGAACTTTACGATAAGGCTGTTTTGAGGGCAAGAACTGCAAGTCGTAGTTGATCTCTTTCTAACCATGATTTGTTAATTCATTGATCTAAGCTACTTGTCAATGCCATCATTCCGTGGCGATAGCATCTGTTAGGGGATAACTAGGCGAGCAACCCTTGACAGAACATTGTGATTCACAAAAGTAAAATGCATGTATGATGTCGGACATCAAAGGTAAAAGTCAGAATTGGCATACCATCTGCGAAGCTTTTCCGGCAAGAAAATGAACAACAGAGTTTTACAAATTTGTATAAATCTCTATGTTAGTAAATATATATTCTTTTCCACCAAATATGTTGTTAGTATATACTTCGCATAGTGCTTGCAACTTAAAGCAAATACATAGACAGTGTAGTCAACTTGTTTAGTACGTGAGATCTTGTATAGATTTTAAAGAGAATCCATTAAATTCCATAAGCTGCTCTAGTCTGTAAAATCAAGTTTAAGCTTTTAACAGTTTTACAGTGTTTTTAGTTACTCGAATGTCCAGTGGTCATTAGGCCTTTTTTCCTGTGTTCTTTTTTTTTTTTTTTTTTGTGGCTGTTTGATTAATGGGTATGAAACTCAGAAATAAACAGTCATTTAAACACAAACAAAATCTCATTATATTATCAGGTAACGCACAACAGCTTTACAAGGCCATCAAACAATCAGAATTTTGAGAATGTTTTAAGATTCACTTTCCGGGGACAAAGTTTGTGGCGTATGCCCAAGCATTGTTGTTAACTGGGTCTGCAAGATGGTCAGCAAGGTTCTCCAATGGACCTTTTCCAGTAACAATGGCCTGAACAAAGAATCCGAACATAGAGAACATGGCAAGTCTTCCGTTCTTAATCTCCTTTACCTTGAGCTCAGCAAATGCCTCTGGGTCCTCAGCGAGGCCCAGTGGGTCAAAGCTGCCACCAGGGTAGAGTGGGTCGACAACCTCACCAAGAGGCCCACCAGCAACACGGTAACCCTCAACGGCTCCCATCAAGATAACTTGGCAAGCCCAGATGGCCAAGATGCTTTGTGCATGGACCAAGCTTGGGTTGCCCAAGTAGTCAAGTCCACCCTCGCTAAAGATTTGGGATCCAGCCTTGAACCACACAGCCTCGCCAAACTTGACACCATTACGGGCCAAGAGCTCGGGGAAGACACATCCAAGAGCACCAAGCATAGCCCATCTGCAGTGGATCACCTCGAGTTCACGGTTCTTGGCAAAGGTTTCTGGGTCTGCTGAAAGTCCAGCAGTATCCCACCCGTAGTCACCGGGGAATTCACCGGTCAAGTAGCTTGGGGACTCACCGGAGAATGGACCCAAGTACTTAACACGGTCTGGGCCGTACCATGGGCTGCTAGATGCGACGGGTTTGGCGACAGTCTTTCTCATGGAGACCCTTCCATTTCCGGTGATTTCTGGGGCAGATGGGGAGAGTTTCACTGCCTGTCCAGCGAAAGAAGGGGAAGAAAGAGCCATTGTAGCAGCAGCCATGGTTTTATTTTGAAAAGAAAAGTGAGTGTTTGATGGTTTGAAATGCCCAAGTTGGCTGTGATGAGCTGAAGTTATAAATTGGGCTTCACAATATATAGGAGGTAAGAGCAAAAGAATCCTTATCTTGTGATATCTATATCTATGATCTCATTGGGTATCAAGATTCCATAAACAGCAGTTGATGCGCACTTGGCGATCTCTAGTCCATCAATTTTCCAAGATTTTTACTAGGGGGACCCGACCCATGTGTGGCTACAAAGGATTGCACTCTATCCTGTGATGAGCTGTGAGCTCAATACCATATCTCCTCCTTTATCCATTTGGCATTTCTCTAGATTTTTATCCACCAGCAGGGGTAAAAGACCGCCTCTATACTCATTCAATTTAGGACGATTATATTGTTCATGCATCTAATTTCTCCGGTTTATGTTATTCTAAATTGGTTCAGGATAAGCTGAAATGTAGTACTACTACCTAATTTATTAATTGTGGGGTGTTTAATATTGCATGCTTATGATTGTAAAGCAATGAGATTAACATATGATATTCCCTGCCAAATTTATTCTTCCAAAAGGAATCGTAAAGGGGAGAAAGAAGAAGAAAATATATTTGAATTAGGTGATTAGTGGTATAATGCCTTAATTTCAGACATCTATACGAGCGCGGGGTGTGGTGGGGGGCTTATGCAATGCTATATAATTTCTGGATATATATTTCTTTCGCAGCATCAGTACTAACAAAGCCAAAGACTTGAAACTTTAAGGTCGGACCTTAACAAAGTTATTTTAATGGAATTTTTACATTCCTATACACTATTTGAAACTTTATTATCTTCCCTAGTCAAGTTTCAATTTAATTACATTCTATATACAAATTTACCAATTATATACATTTTAGGAATTAAATGAGTATCCATTTATATTAGGAATCAATTATTTCTCATCCTTATTCTCTCTCCTTCCCGCACTCTCTCTCCGTCTCTCTCTCTCTCTCTCCTGCTCTCTCTCTCTCTCTCTCTCTCTCTCTCTCTCTCTCTCTCTCTCTCTCTATCTATCTATCTATCTATCTATCTCTCAATCCCTAATTTCAGTAATGTAGAGCAAAGGAAAAGAGAGTAGCAATTCCACCATTGACAGCCACTAAAAAGGTTTGAAGTTTTGAATTCGAATTTAGGTATTCAAAAACTATTATTTGTTTGAATTGGGTGTTATTGCAAACAATTGAGAATTCTCTCTACGTCTCTCTATGTCTCTATCCCTAATTCCAGTAATGTAGAGCAAAGGAAAAAAGAACAGCAATTCCACCATTGACAACCATTAAAAAGCTTTGAAGCTTTGAATTCGAATTTGGGTTTTCAAAATCATTATTTCTTTGGATTGGGTGTTATTGCAAACAATTGAGAATATTGTTTGGAGTTTATATCTCAATTTTGAGAGTGTTTTAGTGAAGATTAGACTTGATTTTGGTTGAATTTCAGATTGAAACTCGAAAAAGAAGAAGGAGAAGAAGACATGACATACATTATACTTACGAAATTGTAGTATAGTTGTAGAAAAATTGTATTCTGTTGTTTATATATATATTTTTATTTAAATATTGTATGAAAGTTGAACAATATTGTATAAAAATTGTATTTAAGTTATATGATATTATAGTTGTATATAACTGAGTAGAAATAATGTATGAAAGTTGTAGATAAGTTGTATAATATATAATTAGTTGTATGAAATTTATTTTTACTATGTATAAATCAGATACAAAATATACAAAAGATATATTGTATAAAATTTATATTTAAGTAGTATGATATTGTAGTTGTATATAATTGGGTAGAAATAATGTATGAAAATTGTAGATAAGTTGTATAATATATAATTAGTTGTATGAAATTTATTTTTACTATGTATAAATCATATACAAAATATACAAAGGATATATTGTATAAAATTTGTATAAAAATATCAAATATTGAACGAAATGCGTTTTTCCATCGAACCTACTATAAACCCAAATCTCGAACAGTTTTCATGAGGATAGTTTGTCTTGTTGAACCCAAATCTCTCATGTCAAATGACTTGTGTCTGTATTATTTAGTAGTGTATTACTCTTGCATCAGCCTTATAATATCTATAGCTTTCTCGGTGTGACTAGTGGATCAATGTTTGTGCAAGTCACAACAGAGCAACAAAACCAAAAATTGTTACTTCCTCCGTTTCAATTTAGATGAGCTAGTTTGACTCGACACTGAATTTAAGAAAAAAGAAGAAAACTTTTGAAACTTGTGGTCTTAAAAGCTTAAGGGGTAAAAACTTTGTGGGGCTATGACATTTGTGTGGTTATAAAAGATTCTTATTAAAGGTAAAATGGATAAAATGAAGAGTTTAAAGTTGAGTTATTTCCAAATTTAAAAATGTGTCATTTATTTTGGAGCAGACTAAAAAGGAAAGTAACTCATCTAATTTGAAACAGAGGGAGTATGATGGAAGATAGTTGTTGGGACCCCAAGGTGAGCATAAGGGTGGAATGTGGGCCGGTTAGGATCGGGCCCGGCCCAGAACCGCAAGCCCAAATGGGCAGTGGGCCTAAACGGTTCTAACCGGATAGGATCGGGACCGTGGGGAGGTGGGATGGGTAGTAGGCCGATCCCATAGGCGAGGCCCGCGAGACCGAGACCGGGACCGGCTGGGAAGTGATCCGGTTCAAGCGGTCCTAAACGGGCCTATCCGGGCCCAAGGGCTAATTTTAAAAAAAATTTAAATCTGTCACATTATAGCCTTTATGGAATTTAAAATATGGCCGTTTTACCTGCCAAAATAGCCGTTAGCTATTTATAAATAGGCATTTAAACCTCCCCCCCACTTTGTTTTAAACCCAATTTTTTTATAATTACACTTTTTCTTATATATATATATATATATATATATATATATATACAGCTTAAGATACATGATAGGCTAAACCCCTTATACTGTCTTTAGGGTTCGTTGAAATCTTGTTATCATGTTTATGTTATAATTCTTAAATACTTCTATACTGTTCATTTCTGTATAGGTTTACTGTTCATCTTCTTTAAAGCTTCAGATTTTATCCTCTGAGTGTTCTATGTTCGTAGTGTGAGGGACCCTTGTAGGATATCGATTAAACCTTATTAAACTGCCGTCAGTTGCCGTCGTCCATATGCTAGGGAGTACCACGAGAGACAGGACACAACAGGACACAGTTAACATATTTAATCCCCAATCCCCAAGATAACTTAGAACTAAGTTCACTTCATTGGTAAGCTGTAGTGAAGAAGAAGATAAATAGTAGACACTATACAGTTAAGAACATTATAGAATTATTAAGACTATTATTACATGATTTTGATAACAGAGATAGTAGACTTATACTTTAAAGATAGTATATCTCTCAAATACTGATAAAATTTTGAAAAACTTTTTAATATGAAAAATCATCCTTCTTTTAATAAAATAAGATTATTAAATAGAGGCAAATGGGGAATTTTAAAAGGATTAAGAAAAATCGATAAAAAAATATTCCGTGCTGATTACAATATTCAGATTTATAAAGAACTTGTTTTTATTGAGCCAAGGAAACAAACTTTAGAAGAAATTTCTGAAGTAATAAAAACTTTAGTACAAAAATTATATGATTATAAAAGTAGAAGATTTTATATTTTACTTAATCTAAAAGTAATAAATATTTGTCTTAGAAGGTGCACGACCCTTTTTTAAAAATGAATAATTCTGATAAAGATAAAATTTTAAATAATATCAATCAGTCTCTAGCAGTAACGAATATTGCCAAAATAGAAAATGATTTACAAAATTGGAGTATTCCGAGAGAATCCTATAGTACCATCTACCATACTGGTAAGTTTGATTTTATAAAAAATTATAATATCAAAACTTGTTAATCAACTATTGCCATCAATAACTCGATAGAAACAATCAAGTTATTAGCTGCACAAGATATTCAACAATATAAAAAGAAATTCAATTTCTTTCACATCAGATTAGTACAAGTGGCAGTCAAACCACTATATAGATTAGGTTTAGACACCCCCCTCTGTCTCTTACTAAGAGATGACAGACTTCTTAACTTTGATGATTCATTATTAGGAGTTCTGCAAAGTAACCTAGCCCAAGGCCCGGTATACTTTAATTGCTATCCAAACTTTTCAGTTGACATAAATGACCAGAACGTTTTGGATATATTAACTCTTAATATAAAAACCAAAAACATGAATAGCAAAGTTAACACAAGGGAAATAACTGTAATTTATAGAGTATATTACAGACTAATGAAAATAACTTTAGCCCCAAAAGCTAAAATCGAAAGTAATAAAGGAGTTACTATGCTCATGGAAGCAAACCAGGAACATAGTAATACCTTTGTCCCTAGAATGATTCAGTGGGATAAAATTCTTTCAAAAGATGAATGGAGTTTTGAAGCCATCACCCAACCAAAATATGAACCTGAGAGTTCATACATTGAACAAGTCATTCAATATCCTTCTGGAGCCATAGACTTAAAGTTCTTAAGTCCAGGTTCAGCCAGTGAAACTTCTTCCAGTAGAAGAATGTCTTTCACTAGACCTACTTCTTCTAAGGATAACAAAAGTGACGAAGAATTAATTGAAGAAATTGATACAAAACTTAAGGGAGTAGACTTTAATAGAACTATTCCCAAAGTTATTTATCAAAATAAGCCCTTTGTTACTACTCCAAGAAGCCCAACTGCTGAAATAGCTGATCAGTTAACAGTAATCCGAGCCGATAACTTTGAAATAGATTGGAAAAGTCTAGATGCTCAGTGGTTAATGCTGCTACATTAATAATTTCAGGATTTACTGGAATATTAAAAAATTGGTGGGATAATTATCTATCAGAAAAAAATAGAAATCAAATTCTAGGAGCCACTACAGTTGCAACTATAATAAAAACTGAATCAGGAATGCAAGTTGCAGAGCAAGAAGTTAGAGAAGATGCTTCTGCAACTTTAATCTACTGTATTGCTAAACACTTCATTGGAGAACCAAAACTTTTCCAAGACAGGAGTTTGTAACGTCTTAACAATCTTAACAGTCCAAAATTAACAGATTTTAGATGGTATAAAGATATGTTTATAGAAAAAGTAATGATTAGAGAAGACTGCGGTAGTGCTTTCTGGAAAGAAAGATTTATCAGTGGTTTACCAAGATTATTTGCCGAAAAGGTAAGAACTAAAATTAAAGATAGATTTAATGGACAAATCCCTTATGACAATCTTACATATGGAGATTTAATCAGTTTTATTAATGTAACAGGTCTTGACTTATGTACAGACTTAAAACTTAAGAGTCTTATTAAAAAAGACAAACTCCAATCCAAAACAGAATTAGGATGCTTCTGTCAAGACTTCAGATTTAAAACTATTGCTGCTCCTTCTAAAAGAGCAAAACAACATAAAAAATCTTCTGAAAAATCAAAAAGACGCCATAAGCGTAAAGAAAAGAAAGAAGGAACTCCTAAGAAGAGAAGATTTAAAAGACGTTCTAAAAAAGAACATGGTGATAAATGTTGGTCATGTGAAAAGACAGGGCATATAGCTAATGAATGCCCAGTCACCAACAAGAAAAAGATAAAGGTTAATACCTTAGAAATTGATGAAAATGTTAAAGAAAAGCTATTTGCTATTCTAGAACAAAATAAAAACATCACATCATCGTCATCATCAGATGAGAGCTATTCTGACAGTGACGATGAAATGATAAACATGGCATATAACTCAGATAATAGCAGTAGTTCTGAAGAAGACAAATGTAGCTACACTGGTGCAATATGTGTCACGACCCAATTTCACCTGTAGGTCGTGATGGCACCTAACACTACAGCTAGGCAAGCCAACTAATAAATTTAGCATACTTTGATAAAGTTTAAAACCAAGAAAAAAAATATATAACCCAAACTCTACCAATGTGTGTGCCAAGACCTGGTGTCACAAGTGCATGAGCATCTAGTAGATTATACAAAACTTCAAATACTGTCTGAAATAAAATAGACAGAATATAAATATAAGAAGAGACACTGGTAGCTGCAGAACGGCTCAGAAAGGCAGCTCACCACTATGCCTCGGGATGACGTGGGTATGTGATGATAGGTCCTCCACTAGTACCTGTCTCAGGTCCTGCACAAAAAAGTACAGCAAGTGTAGTATGAGTACGTAAACAATGTGTATCCAGTAAGTATCAAGCCTAATCTCGAAGTGGTAGAGACGAGATGGCCGACTTTGACACTCACTATGGGTCAATAATAACTGAAATAATATTAGGATATTTAAATCAACATAAATTACAGAATTTATAATAATTTATTTAATCAGCGGAAATAATCAAATTCCTTCAAATGTAATAATTCTCAATATATTAATTAAATTCCTTCAATTCAAATAATTTCCAATTTATCAATTAAATCTCATTTACAGGAGTAACAATTAATTCCTTAACAAGCAAGAATAATAATTCATTAAATTTCAAAGATTTTCCAATTTATTAATTAGCTTCACAAGCTGAAATAAATTATTAAAGTATCGTGTAATTATTATTATTATTAAGCACGATTTCTGCCGAGGACGTACGACCTGATCCAGAGTGTCGTGTACACTGTCGAGGGACGTGCGGCGCGATCCATAGATGCATCTATCCTGCCGAGGCGTTCGGCCCGCTCCACAAGAAAGGATGACATTTTCTTATGTGCCTCCGGAAGGAGAGTATGTTTATTATAAGATAAATTTGGGAGGAGAATAATTTCTTTTAACAATTAATTGATTTAAACAAAAATTAAGCATATGATATTTCCATCCTTTAATATCTTTATCTAACAATTCACAATATATTCATATATATCAATTAATATTAATTAATCAAAGAATACAATTTACACAAGTAAGGCATGCTTTGAGTCCTAAACTACCCGGACTTTAGCATTAATAGTAGCTACGCACGGACTCTCGTCACCTCGTGCGTACGTAGCCCCCACAATTTAGCAACAATTGTTTAATCTTAATCACCTATGAGGTAATTTCCCCTCACAAGATTAGACAAGAGACTTACCTCGTCTTGCTCCAATTTAATCCACTATAAGGCCTTTTCCACGATTATCCAACTCTGTCTGGCTCGAATCTAGCCAAAATAATTTGATACAGTCACTAAATATTATAGGAATCAATTCTGTAAGAAAATACTACATTTTTAAGAAAAGATCCCGAAATTAATTAAAATTTCGCCCGCGAGACCCACATCTCAAAATTCAGCGAAAGTTATGAAATCTGATAACCCATTCAATTACGATTCCAACGATACCAGTTTCACTCAAATCCGACTCCGAATCGATACCGAAATCTCAAAAATTTGTTTCTATGAGATTTCTAAAACTTTCCAAAATTTAAATCTCAAAACACTAATTTATGGTGAAAATAATGATATACTTGTATATATAGACCAAATACGAGTTAGAATCACTTACCCCAATGTTTTTCCCTTGAAAAACTACCAAAAGTCGTCTCTGCTCAAGCTCAAGTTCGTCAAAAATGGCAAATGGGACGAATGCCCTCTTTTTATAAAACTGCCCAGCAGCCTTCAGAACTGGTCCTCGAACTGGGCCTCGATCGCAGCTTCGATCACAGGCTCGAGCCTGGACCTCGGTCATGGCCTGCCTTCGATCAGGACATCGAGGCTGGGCCTTCGATCAGGGCATCGAGCATGTGCCTTCGATCAGGGCATCGAGCATGTGCCTTCGATCAGGGCATCGAGCATGGGTCTCGATCCTAGCCCTCGAGCCTTACCTTCGATCATGTCCTCGAGCTGGACCTTCGATCTCAAGCGCGAGCCTGAACCTCGTCAACCCTGGGCTCGATACCTGGGCTCGATATCAACTCAGAATATCCAACAGAAGAGGAAACACTGCAGCAGATTTTAAGTCCAATTTTTGATTCGTTAACCATCCGAAACTCACCTGAGGCCCTCGGGACCTCAACCAAATATACCAACAAGTCCTAAAACATCATACGAACTTAGTCAAACCTCTAAATCACATCAAACAATGCTAAAACCATGAATCATACCCCAATTCAAGCTTAATGAAACTAAAAGTTTTCAACTTCTACATTCGATGTCGGAACCTATCAAATCAACTCCGATTGACCTCAAATTTTACACACAAGTCATAAATGACTTAACGGAGCTATGAAAATTTTCAGAACTGGATTCCGACTCCGGTATCAAAAAGTCAACTCATCGGTCAAATTTCCAAACTTAAATTCTTGTTTTTAATCATTTCGAGCCTAATTTAACTACGGACTTCTAAATAAAATTTCGAACACGCTCCTAAGTTCAAAATCACCATACGGAGCTGTTGGAATTATCAAAATTCTATTCCGGGGTCATTTTTACATAATTAGACATCCGGTCACTATTCGAACTTAAACATTTTAATTTTTCTTCGAAATTCCATATCTCGGGCTAGGGACCTCGGAATTTGATTCCGGACATACGCCCAAGTCCCAAATCACGATACAGACCTATTGGAACTGTCAAAACACTAATCCCAGTCCGTTTGCTCAAAATGTAAGCTCTAATCCATATTTTAATCTATTTTTCACATAAAAACTTTTCATGAAATTTTACGGATTGCGCACACAAGTCGAGGAATGATAAATAGTACTTTTCGAGGTCTTAGAATATATAATTAATTATTAAATTTAAAGATGATATTTTGGGTCATCACAATATGTGTGTGCGGACAAAATTCTATTAAAGTCCTTACTAACAACTCTAAAGAAGTCTTATTTAATATCATTAATCACATAGATGATGAAGATATTAATCAGAAAGAAAATCATCATATAATAGAACTCTTTAATATGAAAAAAGAAGTTATGAATAGATTTTCAGTCAAAGATAATAAACCTACTATTCAACATCTCCAAACAGAATTAAAATTTGTAAAAGATGAAATAAAAATGGTTAAGCTTAGACTTGACAAAATAGAAATGGAAAATCTTATTAGAGAAGTATTACAAACAGCCAATAAGAAAGAAACAATTGGTGAATACTTCACAGAAGATGATAATTCAAAAAATGATGAAGAATCTATTAATGGTACAGATGTGGCAAAGATTACTAAAGTAAGAGCCCATAGTTATCATATTCCTATTACCTTAAAGGTAAAAGACATTACGATAAATAAATTAGCATTATTAGACTCAGGTGCAGATAAAAACTGCATAATGGAAGGAATAATACCAACCAAATACTTTAAAAAAAGTACTACAAAATTATATTCCGCCACAGGAGAAAAATTAAAGATAGATTATAAACTATCAAAAGCCCACATTTGTAATGATGGAATTTGCTTTATAAATGATTTTGCGGTAACTAGAGATATAAATAAAGAAATTATCCTAGGTATACCCTTTATAACTAAGATTAGACCATACCATGATAATTTAGAAGCTATTTGTACCACAATATTAGGAAAGAAAATAAAATTCCCTTATCTTAATTCTATTTCCAAGGAGGAAAGTGATTTCCTCAAATCAAAAACTATATTTAAAATAAACCTGCTTTCAAATCAGGTAAATTATTTAAAAAATGATATAAAAGTTCACAAAATTGAACAAACTTTAAAAACCCCGGGAATGGAGGAAAAGATTAAAAATTTCCAAGAAAAACTCGAACTTGAAGTTTGTTCAGAATTACCCAATGCCTTCTGGGAAAGGAAAAGGTATGTAGTCGAACTTCCTTATATTAGTGAATTCACTGAACAAGCCATACCCACTAAGGCTAGGCCTATTCAAATGAATCATGAACTCATGGAAGTTTGTAAAAACGAAATTAACGATCTCCTTAAAAAGAAGATAATTAGACCCTCTAAATCACCTTGGAGCTGTGCAGCTTTTTATGTTAACAAAAGTGCAAAAAAGAAAAAAGGAGCTCCTAGACTTGTTATTAATTATAAACCATTAAACAAAGTATTACAATGGATTAGGTACCCGATACCTAATAAAAGAGATCTATTAAAAAGAACTTATAAAGCCAATATATATATAGCAAATTTGATATGAAGTCAGAATTCTGGCAAATTCAAATTAGTGAAAAAGATAAATATAAAACTGTTTTCAATGTCCCATTTGGACAATATGAATGGAATGTTATGCCTTTCGGGTTAAAAAATGCCCCATCAGAATTTTAAAATATTATGAACAACGTATTCAATCCATACAGTAATATGTCAATTGTTTACATTGATGATGTTTTAATATTTTCTGAGGATATAGACTCTCACTTTAAACATTTAAATACGTTCTTTAAAGTCGTAAAATATAATGGATTAGTGGTTAGTGCTAAGAAGATTAAGTTGTTCCAAACAGCTATTACATTCTTAGGATATGACCTATACCAAGGCACCTATAAACCAATCTATAGATCCATTGAGTTCTCATCTAAATTCCCTGATGAAATCTTAGATAAAACACAACTACAAAGGTTTTTAGGAAGCCTTAATTATGTAGCAGACTTCATTCCTGATATTAGAAAAATCTGTGAACCACTATACAGACGTCTCAGAAAGAATCCAGTCCCATGGAGTCAAGAACAAACTGACACTGTCAAAAGAGTCAAATCTATTATTCAAAAACTTCCTTGTCTAGGTATTCCTAATCCTGAGGCATTCATGATAGTTGAAACCGACACTTCTGATGAAGGGTACAGTGGTATTCTCAAACAAAGAATCTCTTCAAAGTCTCCAGAACAATTAGTTCGTTTCACTTCCGGAATCTGGAATTCGGCTCAGAAAAATTATAGTACAGTCAAAAAAGAAATTTTGTCTATAGTACTATGTATTACAAAATTTTAAGATGATTTAATAAATAAAGAATTTTTACTAAGGGTTGATTGTAAATCAGCCAAAGAAATTTTACAAAAAGATATTAAAAACCTCATTTCAAAATAGATTTTTGCCAGATGGCAAGCATTATTATCTAGTTTTGATTTTCAAATTGATTTCATTAAAGGTGAAGCAAACTCTTTACATGACTTTCTAACCAGAGAATTCCTACAGGGAAAGAATGAGACCAAATCAGAAGGGTCCCTTTAGGGCCTCACCAAAGAAAGAAAATAGGTACTCTGCACTTGCAGATTACTACCCACCTTTACCCGTGAGACTACCTATAAAAATAATGGTAACCCCTCCCAGAGTTCCCACCATAAATAAACCAGCAACAATGACAGTCGTTGGTACTATTCCAAAGATAGAAGGACCATTCCAACAAGCTTCTTCGAAAGCTTTGACAAGCCAAACTGGTAAGATACTAACCAGTTCAGATTACGAAATGAAGACCCCAGAGTCATTCGCACAGGCAGTCAAGCCAGAAACACCATCCAAGAAGGAAGGTAAAAAACCAGTTTCTTAGGAAAAAGAAACATTTGAAATAATTTCCAAAGCACCAATTAAAGTGGTAGCATTAGACAAAGGATACGAAAACTTTGACAAACAATATTTGATTAGACCCTGTTATACCAACAGAAACTATGTTGAAACCAGTGACCCCCTAAAATCAAGGAGGTGTTATGAATTTATTCTTACAGATACAGGATCAGTCACTTTTGAGCATACCCTTAGGGATGATAAGGATCCTGACAGTATTAAGTATTCTAGATACACCATCAACAAAATAATTAGCCCTTTTGAATGGGGACATGGAGGACCCACACGGAATAGCCCAAGCCTACCGGGCCTACGCAGAAGAAGAATAGCATCTGAAGACAATAACTCTCCAGACAAAGACAAACGACTCTTCAAAAAAGAAGGAGTCACCTGACAATGATGACCACAAGAAGACAAAAACAGTACTTGCCTCTTAAAAAAAAGTAGCAGACGACCTTTCAGTAAAGCAACAGACATCAAACTGAGATCGTCCATTTAGACTGTTGAGATTAACTCAGCAAAAATCTGAAGCCTATATAAGACTTCCAAAATTGTAATAGAAGGCATCCGAAAAATTTTCCAAGATTTTTCCCTATCTTTTCTCTCCCCTCTGTAAAAATGTTCTCTTATGTTTGAATAAAGCTTTTGACAAAACTCTCTTAATTCCGCATTTATTTTGTCTATTTTAAAGATAAAACGTACTATACTATATTATACTATACTATACTATATATACATCATTATATACTATATATATATATATATATATATATATCTTAACATATATATGTTAAGATGTATATATAGTATATAAATCGAATATAGCTTATATATCTTAAGATGTATATATAGTAAATCGAATATAGCTTATATATATATCTTAAAATGTATATATAATATAGTATATTATATATATAAGCTTATATATATATCGAATATAACTTATATATCTTAAGATGTATATATAGTGTAGTATAGTATAGATATAAGCTTATATATATATCGAATATAACTTATATATCTTAAGCTGTATATCTAGTATAATATAATATATACTATACTATACAATACTATATACATCTTACTCTCTCTCTCTATATATATATATATATATATATATATATATATATATATATATATATATCTTAAGATGTATATATAGTATATAAATCGAATATAGCTTATATATCTTTATTACCATTTTTTTTCTCTAACTTCTATAATTTTTTTTTTAAAAATAGAATGTATCCGTTGGGCCCACTTAGGCTCGCTTGGGCCCACTTAGGCCCGGGACCAGCCCACTTAACCCGGGACCGTTAGTTCGTGGTCCCGGTCCCGAGCCGGTTCCAACAAGAAGCCCGCGAAGCCCGGGACCGTTTAGGACCGGACCGCATAGGACCGGCCCATTTAAGGCCGGATCCGCAAAGCCTACTTAGGACCGGGCCCGGCCCACATGCCACCCTTAGGTGAGCATCAAATTGTGGATGCTAAAAAGTGCCACCCTTAGGTGAGCATCAAATTGTGGATGCTAAAAAGCTGACGAAAAAAGTAGCACTTGCGGCATAAATTAAAAAATAGAGACAGTACAATTTGGTTATCAAAAAATAGAGACAGTACAATAAAAAAAAATGAAAGTTATAAAGATTTTATTAATGATTGTAGATAAACTTCCAAAAGTTTAGAGGCATACAAGTAGAAGCAACAATTGGGCTAAGAAAAAAAGTAAGTAAATTGGGAAGATCCAGAGAGTGGTTATTTCAAGGGGGAAGTGCACAGTTTGGTAGTAATAACACATGTATTTACTTTTAAACCATTATTTAAAATATCTTTAGTCTTTAGCTACTGTTTTAATAAATTTTTACCCGTCCGGACGAAAATACCCTTCTGCTCATAAAGTTCAGGTTCAAGTGTCCTTAACTTATGAGCTTGTTACTATGAGTTCAGGATTAGCTGTCCTTAATTTATGAGCTTGTAAGTCTAAGTTTAGGACTACCTGTCTTTAACTTTTGAACTTGTAACTCTAAGTTCAGGACTACATGTTAACTTTTGAACTTGGAACTCGAAGTTCAGGACTACTTGTCCTTAATTTTTGTGCTTGTAACTCTAAGTTAAGGACTAACTGTCTTTAATTTCTATGCTTGTAACTCTATGTTAAGGACCAAGTGTCTTTAATTTTTGAACTTCCAACTCTAACTTCAGGACCAAGTGTCCTTAAATTATGAGCTTGTTAATGTAAGTTCAGGACTAGATGTCCTTAATTTATGAGCTTGTAAGTCTAAGTTAAGGACCTCTTGTCCTTAGTTTTTGAGCTTGTAAGTCTAAGTTTAGGACTACATGTCCTTAACTTTTGAACTTGTAACTCTAAGTTCAGTTCATCTTCTTCACTTCCTCTCCGTTCTTTTCACCAACAGTTTCCATCAAAATACGTCATTGTTCGTCCCATTACACTCTCTTCATCAGAAAAAATACCAACAAGAACAACTGTAACACAATCATCTAAGCTCAAAAAATTACCATCTGAGTAAAGGACAAATAATTGGTTTGCACAAATTCAAATTGATCTAATGGAGTTAATGAAATTCCTTCACATCTTCGGCAGTTGTTGTTTGCTGACACATTTAAAGAGGTTGGTACAAAGTCCCCTTATCCAATATGAAACTTGTTTTTCCATTATTATTCTCCAAAGTTTAAAAAGGGTTGCTTGTCTTTAAGAAGGTTGGCTACATCTTGACTTGAAATGCAGCAGAAAAGTTGTCTTTCTGGATGCTGAGCACGAAAACTGAACATCTTGAAGCCTTGTGTACTTCAATTTTGGCTAGTGTATTGATAAAAAAAAAATATTACACGTGCAATATTATAAGGATGACAGGGCAAGATACGTGGATTACTAAGAAGATGACAACTGGAGTGTCACATTAAAAAGAGTCACGATTTACAACAGGTACAAGCAAATCATTCACGAGACGAACAACTACGGTTGCCCGAGCCTAAATTATTCAGTGAAGAGACACATGCAAGATGAATGAAGACGGTAAAAAGGGAAGATTCATAAACCTCAAATTAATGTAGAAGAAGAATCGAAACCGTTACAGAATCTTCATGAACAGTTACGGTTACCAATTATAACATTTCATTAATGTTATTAATACTCATAATGATTCTGTCATAAAAAGAAAGAAACGTTATATTTGTAAATTCCTATATAAGGGAAGGAAATTTCACTTGTAAGGACACGTTCGGATGAACATTGGAATATAATTACTTTCTTGTGCTTTCTACCGATTACTTTGCCATTTTTATTCCGATTTTTTTTCTTATTTTTGAGAGAATATTGAATTTCTTGATTATCAGTAATCCGAGTACTTCTAAAGATAGGCTTTGACTGAGAATCTAATTTTTTGGTTAAACAAATTAGTTCTGTTACCGGAAAACTGATAATCTTCTCTTACTTTCCAAATCACTCTCTCTCAACTGAATCATGTCGAATGTTAATGACAACAACCAGCTGGTGAAAGGAACCCCAGTTCCGTCACCTCAAGGAAGCCCACGCAATTCAAGAGAAGTATCACCAGAAAGATCCACTACTCATAACAATGAACAACATGGAAATAAACAAACTGTCGAGCAGGACGCTGTGAAGCAGTTAATTTCTGAGTACGTAAATGATGCTCTCCAGGCTTTCATGAGGGGATTACCAACTGTACCACCCACACCTCCACCAAACAATACTGCAACTGTGAAAATTCCACAATTAGGGTTGGTTAATTCTGGAAGCGGAGGAACTCCCAACGAGTCATGTGATGGGAGACCAGGTACGCCTAATAATTCTGATTCACAAACTTTAATACTTACCTTGCAGAAACAGGTGAAAGAACAAAATGATTGTATTGAACAAATACCCGGTGTACCACCTGTGATCAAAGGAGTTGATTTCGACAAATATTCACAACAACCATGAAAATCAAGCGCAACTCCATTACCAATTCCAAAAAAGTTCAAAATGCCTGACATTCCGAAATACGATGGAACGACCGATCCACGTGACCACGTTACTGCATTCACCACAGGAGTAAAAGGCAATGATTTAACCAAACAAGAGATTGAATCTGTGCTGGTCAAAAAGTTTGGGGAAACACTTATTAAAGGAGCATTAACATGGTACTCTTTTTTACCTGAAAATTCTATTGATTCTTTTGCTGAGCTTGCAGATCTATTTATAAAAGCACACTCGGGTGCACAAAAAGTTGAAAAGAGAATGGAGGATATATTCAAATTAAAATAAGGAGATACAGAATTGCTTCGCGAATTCGTAGACAGATTCCAGCGTGAAAGAATATTGCTTCCAAAAGTACCTGACAATTGGGCGGCCATGGCATTTGCAAGGAGGCTTAAAGAGGCTTAAACGAGAAAAGTTCAGAAGCTACAAGGAGGCTTAAAGAGAGCCTACGAGAATTCCCTGCCACGACATGGAATGATATCTATAATAGGTACAGTACCAAGTTACGGATCGAAGAAGACACCGTAGCTCAGTCAAGGGTTGAAGAAAAAACAGGTTCGAGGCGGTTAGAACCTGAGAAGAGGTCCGGTAAAAGTAGGTACAAGCCTTATATGGGACCTTCGAGGCGAAAAGCTCATTCCAAGTTCGAAAACATGTGGGCTGATCACAGGTTCGCAAATAGAGATTCAGGTTCGTCATCAAGATTTAGAAAAAAATAAAGATGAACGTAACATAGAGGTTAATGCAAACGTAAGGATTAGGGACTACAATTTTAACGTAAGTACCTCCGAGTTGGTCGTTGTTTTAAGAAGCATGGGAGATAAGGTACCTAAAGAGATGAGATCAAATACGAATAGAAGAACCCCAAACTTTTGGTACAAGGTCCATAATGATCACGGCCATAGAACATCAGACTGCAGATTATTACAAGGTGAGGTGGAACATTTATTAAAGCAGGGCTATATGACAGAATTGTTCAGCGAGAAAGGCAAACAAGCTTACATGTAAAATAGGCAAGAGCCCCTAAAACCTCCGTCTCCAAAGAGAACAGTAAATGTGATAAACGGCAGAGAAGAAGTCAACGGCGTAACCTATACAACCGCAAGAAAAACAACAAAGTTCACAATAACTCACGGGAAGCAAACTCGCCAAACTTTGGAAGACGACAACATAACCTTTGATGATACAGATGCCAATGGATTAATGATTCCTCACAAAGATGCACTGGTAATATCTTTACTTATACATGATACTAACGTATAACGAGTTTTGATTGACCCATGTAGCTCTGTGAATATTATTCTATTACGAGTGGTGAACGAAATGCTGATGGGTGATCATGTAGTTTCGAAAGCACGTTCCTTTTCTGGGTTTGATAACTCAACCATTATTACAAAGGGCGACATTGATCTAAGCACATACACAGAGGGGGTCATCAAAGAAACAAAATTTCAAGTGATAGACACAGATATGGCCTATAATGTGATTCTTGGGTGGCCGTGGATTCATGATATGGATGATGTGCCATCCACATTGTATCAGGTTATCAGATTCCCTTCAAAATAGGGAATTCAACAGATTCGGGGAGATCAACAAACTTCAAGGAGCATCAATTCGGTGACACAGCCAAGTAAAAAAGATACGAGTGCAAATAAAAAAGATGCGGGTGCAAGTGAGAAAGATGCGTTAAATCAAATTTCAACAGAAATTGTATCAAAACAAACAGACGTGAATTCCAGACCAGATGTAATTCAAGAGCCAGAGAAGAATGAAAATATTAAAACAACTATTGAGGGGCTTGAAGCTGTTCCACTTTTCGAACAATGGCCAGATCGAATAATTCATATCGGAGCAAGGTTAAACCCAGATAGGAGAGGTAAGTTAATTGAATATTTAAAAGCTAACGCAGATTGTTTTGCATGGTCCCATTCAGATATGACAGGTATACCTCCGGAGGTGATGACTCTTAAATTAAATGAAGATCCATCATTCATACCTGTCAAACAAAAGAAGAGGAAGTAAGGATCATTCAAAAATCAAGTGATCGATGAAGAGGTATAAAAAATCTTAAATATCGATTCGATACGCGAGGTAAAATATCCTAATTGGTTAGCTAATACTGTGGTAGTTCCGAAAAAGACGGTAAATGGAGAGTTTGTGTGGATTACACTGACTTAAATAAAGCATGCCCGAAGGATTCATTCCCTTTACCGCATATAGATCAATTGATTGATGCTACTGCATGTCATGAATTATTAAGCTTTCTAGATGCATATTCTAGTTATAATCAAATAAAAATGGACCCCATAGACGAAGAAAAAACTTTATTTATTACAAACAGGGGGACTTATTGTTGTAAAGTCATGCCTTTTGGCTTGAAAAATACTGGAGCCACGTATCAAAGGTTGGCGACCAAGATGTTCCAAGAACACCTGGGCAAGACGATGGAGGTGTACATTGATGATATGTTGGTCAAATCTACACAAGCGGAAGATCACTTTCAACATCTTTCAACTACCTTCGAGATCCTCCGCAGATATGGTATGAAACTGAACCCAGAAAAGTGCGCTTTTGACATAGCTTCAGGTAAGTTTCTAGGCTTTCTCGTGTCTAATAGAGGAATTGAAGTAAATCCTGCACAGATTAAGGCTATTGAAGAAATACCTGATATACTCACAAGCAAAAAAGAAGTACAAAGTTTGACAGGTAGGATTGCAACTCTGGGAAGATTCATTTCAAGATCTTCAGAAAAAAGCTTTAAATTCTTTTCAGTTTTGAAGAAGCAAAATCAGTTTGAATGGACTGAAGAATGCCGGCAAGCCCTCAAAGATTTGAAGGCATACTTAACAAATCCTCCCCTACTGTCTAAACCAAGGGATGGAGAAAGACTATTTGTATATCTTGCAATTGCAGAAATAGTTGTAAGTGCAGTTTTAGTAAGGAAGGACAAAGGTAAACAATATTTTATTTATTATGTTAGTAAAACTTTATTGGATGCTGAAACTAGATATCCTCATATAGAGAAACAAGCTTTAGCATTAATCATGGCAGCTAGGAAATTGAGACCATATTTTCAATGCCGTCCTATCTCTGTAGTAACTACATATCCGTTAAGGAATATTTTGCATAAACAAGAATTGTCAGCAGACTAGCCAAATGGGCAATAGAACTAAGTGAATATGACATTATTTATCAACCTCGAACAACAATAAAGTCTTAAGTTTTAGCAGATTTCGTCGCAGATTTTAATACAAAAATAATTCATGAAGTAGAAAAGGAATTACAAATTTTTACTGGAGCTAATCCAGGTACATGGACTTTATTTACTGATGGCTCCTCAAATATCAAAGGAGCCGGTTTAGGTATTGTTTTAATCCCACCCTCAGGTGAAAGTATAAGACAGGCAATTAAATATTACCCGATTACTAACAATGAAACAGAGTATGAAGCTGTAATTGCAGGTTTGGAACTTGCACGAGGACTCTCCATAGAGCAAATCATGATTAAAAATGACTCTCAACTGGTAGTCAATCAGATGCAGGGAACTTACATTGCTAGAGAGCCACGAATGCAACAATACTTGGAAAAGACACGAGAACTGGTAAGGCAATTCAAATCATGGAAGATCGTGCAAATACCCAGGGAAGAAAACGCAGAAGCAGACGCGTTGCCTAACCTTGCTTCAGTTGCAGAAGTAACGAGTGAGGAAAATGCTATTTTAATCCATTTATTTCATTCAACACTTGACCAGGATAAACACGAGGTAAGCTTTAATAATTTAACCTGGGATTGGAGAAACGAGATTGTTAATTTTTTGTAGTACAGGGTCGTACCTGAAGGCAAGAAAGAATCTCAAATGCTTTGACGGAAAGCTGCTTGTTACTGCTTAATTCGAGACAATTTATATCAAAAAATGTTTGGCGGTCCTTTAGCAAGGTACCTTGGACCCAATCAAACGGAGTAAGTGATGAGGGAAATACATGAAGGATATTGCGGAAATCACGCAGGTGGAAGATCTTTAGTTAAAACACTAATCAGGACAGGATACTACTGGCCTAAAATGGAAGAAGATGCGGAAAATTTTGTAGCTAAGTGTGATAAGTGCCAACGATATGCCAACAATATGCATCGACCTGCAGAGTTATTACATACAGTTATTTCCCCGTGGCCATTTATGAAATAGAAAATGGATATAGTAGGGCCTTTACCACAAGCTAAAGGTAAGGTATGATTCCTATTAGTTTTAACAAATTACTTTTCAAAATGGGTAGAGGCATGAGCTTTCAAATAGGTACGAGAAAAGGAGGTGAAAGACTTCATTTAGCGGAATATCATATGCCAGTTTGGAGTTCCAAAAGAAATCGTATGTGATAATGGCCCACAATTTATAGGCTCGAAAATTACGGAGTTCTTTCAAAGTTGGCAAATCAAATGAATAACCTCTTCACCTTACCATTCCGTGGAAAATGGACAAGCTGAGTCAACAAATAAGATTATCATCAATAATTTGAAGAAGAAGCTAGAAAAATCAAAAGGGAATTGGCCTGAAGAATTACCAGGAGTATTATGGGCTTATAGAACCACAACAAAAACAACTACGGGAGAAACTCCATTTTCGCTTGTGTACGGTTCAGAAGCTTTAATCCCAGTTGAAATAGGAGAACCAAGCACGCGATTCACATTGGCAAAGGAAGAATCGAACGATGAGGAGTTAAGAACAAACTTGGACTTACTCGAACAAAGAAGAGAAGCAGCTCTAATACGAATGGCAGCACAAAAGCAAATCATAGAACGATACTACAACAGAAAGGCTCACCTCAGGTACTTCAAAATTGGGGACTTCGTTCTTAAAAAGGTTTTTCAATCAATGAAAATAACCGGAGCAGGAAAGTTAAATCCAAATTGGGAAGGACCCTATAAAGTTCGAGGTATTGCTGGAAAAGGTGCCTACGAGTTAGAAACCATGGATGTCAAGGTTTTACCCTCGAGTTGGAATGTTGTTCATTTAAAGAAATACTATTTCTGAGCAAAAGAAATACCCACGATCAGGTATCGTTCAATTACGATTTTTATTTTGTACAGTTAAAATTATACTAACAATTTTAGATGATAGGCAAAAAGTTAGCCCACACCGAATGATGATATTAAACTTGAAGGACACGCGGAAGCAACATTATTCCCGGTCTAGGGTTGCAACCTTTCTGATGGAAATATAAAGGGTTAATCAGTCATCATCTAAATTATATATACCTCCGAGTCCCGTATGTTTTTCCTTTTCAGGAAATGGACCACATGGAAGGAATAATCAAGTGCTCGAGATTTCATACTTCAAAGTTCAAACACTTGGGGACTATATATATATATATATAGACTATATATATATATATTTATATATATATATAAGGAAGGCAAAGAAGACTGGAAAAGTCAGAATTCAAGTCAAGCCTATGATCTACCCAACAAATCAAAAGTTAAGAGCAAAATCAAGAGCAAAAAATGCAAGCCTGATTCAAAAACCTATGAAGAATACACTCGTGGATGTAAATTCCATAATCTTACGAATGTTTAGGTTAAAGGCAATATTTAGTTATGGGTTGAAAGATATACCCTTGAATTTTACAAAATCTTTTGTAAAGAAAACAGTTACGAAAGAGTTATAGATGATACTTGAATACATGTAAAGTATTATACAATTTGAAAGTTTGAATGATACAAAACTTCCTCAAAGATATTCAAAGAAACATGTGTGTTCCTATTTCTTCTTTCGTATGTTTACACCATTATGAAGTTGAGACGTCTTATTCATTAAGTGTCGTTTATAAAAGGGACCTCTTTTATAATTCGTGCATGTTCAAAAAGCCACGGAGTATTGAAGCATTTTTAAATGCAGAGTAGAACAAAAACTCAAAATGAAATACTATATAAACCCGGTTAAAACAAAGTGTAAACTTAATTCAAACCAAAGTATTTGATATTAAACCCCAAAATGGATTAGGGGTAAAGCTTACCAACCCTTCCACAAATAATTAAAAAAAACACAATAAACTTTTCAGACACAAGTTCACTATGGGGCAGATTCTAAAGTAGTACTATCAGCAGCGGGAGAATTTAAGATGGCATCATCAGTGGCAGTAGAAGGTTCGACTTGAACAGGAGAGATTTGAACACTAACTTTACCAGGAGTAAGTTCATCACCCTCGGGAAGGCCGATCTCAGGTGAAGAAAAGTTTTGATTCTGTTGAGTTTTTTATATGCTTTCTTTAGTTTTTGCAATCTCAGCAGTCAAGTCAAAACCATCCTGGTTAGCCTCCATCAAAGTCTCGAGGCGCGTGTTCAAGAAAGCCCAGCTTATATCAAGAGTTGATTTATCCTCAAGGGCCTCATAATCCCTCTCCCATTGCTCAACTTCGGCCTCCAACTCTGCTTTTTCGGTCAAAGCAGCATCATAAGAAGTTTGTAAAGGGGCGAGTGATCTCTCTAAGAACTGGATCTTGTTAGAAGATGCACATAGGTCTTCTTGAGCCTGAGTGAGCATTTGAACAAGCTCCCCGGCATAGACTTCCTTCTGATTAAGCAGTTCTTTCAGACCCCTAATTTCCTCAGTAGCTTTAGAAAGCTGCTCGGCAAATGAAGTCTTAAGGAGTTCTTTATCCTTGCCCACTTGACTGGAAGAGTCTTTTTCAATCGACAATTCTGCTGCCATCATTTTCACTTGCTGTTCCAAAGCACACTTTTCCTCATCTAAAACTTCTTTTTCTAACTGAAGGCCTTCAAATTGTTCTTTCCAGTTGTCCATTTCCGTATGATAGTCGTTGACTAACTACTCAGTATGGACAATTCTCTTCATCAGCTCTGTACCTATCAGGTTGATCTACAAAAGAAAGGGAAGAAGTGATTATCAAACAAAGATAAAGAAATCACATTCAAAATAAAAAGCTAAGGCTTATACCTTTAAAGATGAATGGACAATGTCATTCATCCATGTCAAAGAGCCGTGGTTCTCCAATTTAGACTTCTCAACTGGGCCAATCAGTGATTTTAACCATACATCAGCTTGGCCAAACTTTTTTAAAAGATTACCATCCTCAGGGACTTCAACGGTAACCTTTTTCATCTTCCTACTACTACTGGAAGAACCAGCTTTAACATGAGAAGTGGTAGCAATAGAGATAGTTGAGGAAGTAAAAATAGCCGTGGGAGGAGCAGTGGCAGCAACAACAGGCGCGGGAAACTGAGAACCAATAGGAACAGACACTGGAAAGGAGGCAAGGGGTACTTCATCAGAAGCTAGGCCAAAATCTTCGTTATCAAACCCATGGGAAACAACTGCTCTGTAGAGTTACGAGGTGCAACAATCATCTCTTAATCAGAGCTCACCAAAGTGGCACTTTCGGGCTCATTCACGGGAACTGAACTTGGAGGAGGAGTGGCTTCATTATCCGAAACAACACGTCTCCTAGCCCGAGGCTAACGCACTAAAGAGCCCTCCTATCGTTCCTCTTCACCCTCAGAAATGCTTTCCTCTTTGATGAAGAACTCAAAGTTATCTCTTGAGCCATGGATAAAGAAAGTCTTGATGAAGTAATAGACGCGATACTAACACCCCGTATGGGAAATCCTAGCAAAAGAAGAAGTTAGAAAATATCCAAATAAATATGCAAAAAAGGTAGAAAGTTAGATACCATGAGTTTTAACTTTTCAACCAAATCTATGAGAAAGGTATTTCTAAGACCTTCCTTCCATAGGAGAAACCGACAACAATCTTTCTACCCAAGCACGGAAGTATGGTATTTCTTCAACAACTTCCATGGTTGCTAAAAAGAAAAAAAAATAGCCACGGGATCGTAAGTTTCTTCTTCCTTCATAAGAGAAGAAAGATATCTAAAAAAAAACTTACGAGCAAAGTTCCATTTTTTTGGAAAAGGCATGTTCTCTTCACCCACTAAATCACTTATGGGAGCAACAACAAAACGGGTATACCAGCCACGATCTTTATCATCTTTAGGGCTAACCAAAACCCTTTTACTCCTAGCCATGAGAGTAAACACCCCTGAACGAAACAACTTAGGGGAATAAAGATGAAGCAAGTGTTGAAAGGTGAAGGGTAAAGATGCCGAATTAGCCAGGTATCTTAAACATGCAACAACTCTCCATACAATAGGACCAATCTGTCCTAAGCAAATGTTAAAGAAACGGAAAAATTCTATGATGGCTGGGTCAATAGGTGGTCTAAAACCTAACGTAAAAGGATATGTGTAAACGAAAGAGTAACTAGCTTGAAACGAAGTAATCCTTTGGTTTGGACCAGGAACTAAAATTGAAAAGTCAAATTTCCAATGGCATTCTCTTCGCACAAGAGAAATCAAACTCTCAATAATCTGTGAAAGGTAAACATCGGCACGATCATGGGAGGTCATAGAAGTAACTTGATTTCTAATTGATTCACGATCAGTAGAGAAAGAAAATTCTGCAGGGATAATTTCGTCAATAGTTGGTTCTCGAATAGGTTCACTTGAATCCCTATTTCTCGCAGAAGATCTATGAGTTGAAGAAGCCCTAGTTCTAGAAGAAGAAGGGGTAGCAACGTTAGTTTGAGAAGTAGAACCACGATTGGATATAGATCCTAAACTTCTTAATCTACCGCCTCTTCTACTCCTAACAAGATTAGTGGAAGGGGGAAGTTCATCTAAAATTACTACTCTGCGAGGATCGAGATTTGATGAAGACATGGTTATACGAGAAAATAATGTGTGCTGAAGAACAAGAATAATTAAAGAAGAAGAAAGATATATATTGAAGGTTTTGTAAAACTAAAAGTGAATGATGCAGCTGCAAGAAAGCCTTAAAAATCGCTGAAGAATCGTAGACCCAATCAACGAAGGCCACATAGCACATACTTTAAATGGAAGTGACATGCGAAGCAATGGTTCTGAAGAAGATGCAATGATGTATGGGAAATGGTGGCAAAAATTCCCGCCATAAATACGTGCCACTTCCCAAATATACCATTGCAGAATATTCGGCAAGTGTGGGGACTATCTGTATTGGTAAAAAATAAATATTATATGTGGAATATTATAAGGATGATAAGGCAAGATACGTGGATTACTAAGCATATGATGTCACGACCCAAAATCCCACCCCAGGCGTCGTGATGGCACTTAGTCTCTAAGACTAAGTAAGCCGATTTTAATTACAATTCAAGCCATTTTTAAAAAAAAGTAGAAACTAACAGCGGAACAAATATGAATATAACAACCTCCCAAGACTGGTAGTACTGAGTCACGAACTCTAACTGAATACATGAAGTTATCTCGAGGATCGAATATACAGTACTGATCGAATAAGAAATCAACAGTACAATAAAATGGATAGACTCCAAGGGACTACGATGATCAAGTAGCTCTACCTTGAATCCTTACGATCCCGCTTCACTCTGCCCAAATCCGATATCTCCAATATCTGGCTATGCACAAAAATATGCAGAAGTGTAGTATGAGTACACCACGGTCGGTACCCAGTAAGTATCAAGACTAACCTCAGTGGAGTAGTGACGAGGTACAGTCAAGACACTCACTAGTCTAATAACCTGTGCAATATGAGATACAAAATAACAGAAAACAAATAGCAGTAATAGCAACACCAATCAACTAGTGATTTAAATAGCAAAGCAACAGGAACACCATAAATATTACTCAAACGAATAATAAACACAGGTACAACCAATTAATCAAGTCCCTTCAATATACATATTTTACCTATAAGTTTTTCAATAAAAGTCTCTAGAATATAATCCTTTTCAATAAATATATTTTGAATATACTTTCTTCAAATAAATATCCTTCCATTAAAATTCTTTCACATAAATATCTTTCGAGTATAATTCTTTCAAGTAAATATCTTTCTAATATAATTCATTCAAATAAAATATCTTTCTAATATATATAATTCTTTCAAGTAAATATTCTTCTAATATAATTCTTTCAAATAAATATCTTTCTAATATATATAGTTCTTTCAAATAAAAGTCACCATGTGACACCTCATTTAACTTTCCTGGTGTGAGAAATATATTCAACATATCACATCAAATGGCACAGAAATACCTTCGTGCACTTGTCTCATTCTCACCCAATATATATATGTAGATCAAATCAATTACACGGCATCACCCTTCGTGCATTTATATCTTTATCACCGTGCATACATATAACTGTACTAACTAGGTGGAAGAAATGTCAATAACAATAAAAGAAATAAAGTGGAGGCACACAGGAAGCAACAACGAGTACAAGTCACATAGAAAACATAAGTACACGATAACATCTCAAGATAAAGGCATGAATGTACACACAACAAAACGATATCACAATGTAATGTATGTATCTCGTCCTCTCCTGCACGGAAACACCCTCCGTGCCATGAATATACGATAATATAAAAAAATAATTGTACGACATCACCCTTCGTACTTTTACCCTCGTCCTCAACTGATAATATAAATGAAATAGCATGAAATCACCCTTCGTGCATTACACTCTCAAATGGCACGGCATCACCCTTCGTGCTTTACACTCTCAAATGGCACGGCATCACCCTTCGTGCTTTACACTCTCAAATGGCACGGCATCACCCTTCGTGCTTTACACTCTCAAATGGCACGGCATCACCCTTCATGCTATACACTCTTCCTTAGCAAGCACATGTATATCATTAACAAGCAAGGTAGGAATCATAAATAACATCAAGGAGAGTGTTTAAACTACACCACGATACAACAATTCATATCACAATTTTCCACTGACCGTAACCAAATTCCAAATATGTAGATGAATCAATAAATTTCTCAGCAAATAGCCCAAGGCTCCACACAACATATAATAAACCTCAAAACAATCAACAGAGGTGAAAAATACTCAGTATAAGGCAACACCTTCATTAATCCAAATTCTTGATAATTATATTAACTCCTCAATTTAAACTTATTTAATAAATATTTACAGATAAGGATTCCATCACGAATTTAATTCCAAGAAAAATATCAAGTTAACAAACACACTGAATTCACATAAAATCCAATTGACAATAACACCAAATTATTATATAAAATACAAACTTGACAATTAAGGAACAAGGCGTGATAATTCAAGGATTTACTAATGCTGACAATTATCTAATTTAATACTTAAGAATGCCCAAAACTTTAAACCAATAAAATTTGCATATATAAGCCCGAGTACGTACTCGTCACCTCGCGTACAAGGCTTTTCACATTTCATAAATGGCACATAAGACTCGATGCATAAGGGGTAATCCTCCCACTCGAGGTTAAGCAAGACACTTACCTTATTGAAGTTATGCCGAGATTCCAAAATCCCCTACTTGCTTGAATTGACCTCCGGACAGCTCACATCTATCCAAATTAATTGTACCACTTCATTAAAATTCATCGAAAATAATTCCGGATAATAAAATACCAACTTAAATTTTATTCTAAAAAGTCAGCGTGGGGCCCGCCCCTCGCAACCCGACAAAAGTTTTACGAAATCCGAACACCCATTCCGATACGGGTTCAACCATACCAAAATTATCAAATTCCGATAATGGATTGCTCTTCAAATCTTAAATTAAAGTCTAGAGGATTTCTACCATTTTCAACCCAATTCACTAATTTAGTGATAAAAACAACAATAGATTCATGTAATTTAACCAAAATCAAGTTAGGAATTCTTACCCCAATGTTTTCCTTGAAAAGCTCTCAAAAAATCGCCTCACCAGAGCTTTCTTGGTCCAAAAATGGAAGAATGAGACGAATTTGGACTTTATTCTGCTGCCCAGGGATTTGTTCTTCGCGTTCGCGACCCTTCCCTCGCGTTCGCGATGAACAAATTCTCCAACAACCATTTTCAAACTCTTCTCAGACAGCCTCAAGTATAATGGTCATAACTCTTTGTACAAAACTCCAAATGAAAAATGGTTTAACTTTATGGAAACTAGACTCAAAGGACTATAACTTTTATTTGTTGCTCATCTCCTCATTCCTTATAGATTGCGAGATATAAGCTTCTAAAGTCAGTCCTGTGCAACAGAGATTTTCAAACTCTTCCCGGACAGCCTGTAGTGTATCTACCATAACCTTTGGTACATAATTCCAAATGACAAAAGGTTTACCTTTCTGAAAATTAGACACAAAGGACTACAACTTGCATGTTTAGATCATCTCCAAATTCTTTATAGAGTGCGAGATATGAGCCTCCAAAGTCAGACCATTGCAACTGAGATTTCCTTCTTCGCGAACGCGAAGAACAAAATTCCAGAAGCCAAATCCTTCTTCGCGAACGCGAAGAACAACACCAGATATCAGAAAATCAGCATCCAAAGTAGCCCAAAATGATCCGAAACACACCCGAGGCCCTCGGAACCTCAACTAAACATACCAACGCGTCCCATAACATCATACGAACTTAGTCGAACCTTTAAATCACCTTCAACAACACCAAAAACACGAATTGCACACGAATTCAAGTCTAATGAACTTAGAAATTTCCGAATTCCACAAACGGCGCCGAAACCTCCCAAACCACGTCCGAATGACCTCAAATTTTGAATACAAGTCAGAAATGGCACAACGAAGCTATTCCAATTTCCAGAATCGGATTCCGATCCCGATATCAAAAAGTCAACCCTCCGGTCAAACTTCCCAAAAATTCATCTTTCGTCATTTCAAGCCTAATTCCACTACAAACCTCCAAATTATTTTCCGGGCATGCTCCTAAGTCCATAATCACCATACGGAAGTATTGACATTATCAAAATTCCATTATGGAGCCGTTTTCTCAAAAGTCAACTCTCCTGTCAACTCTTTACATTTAAGCTTCTAAATAAGGATTGTTCTTTTAATTTAATTCTGAATCTTCAATAATTCAAACTCGACCACACCCGCGGGTCATAATACATATTGCGAAACTGCTCGAGACCTTAAGTCATTAAACGAGGCGTTAATTCTTAAAACGACAAGTCGGGTCATTACATTCTCCACCTCTTAAACAAACATTCGTCCTCGAACGTGCTAAGAATTATTCTGAGGTTACCAAATTGATGATTTTACTTTTACACATATACTCCCGGTTGATCCCATATTACCGCATTTGAGATAAGCCCGACAACACCATCTCAATTGAGATTATTTCTTTCATCCATATTTGTAAACTTTAAGACCAATTTCTTACACTCCAAACATTTCCAAAAAGCCTGATTTTCACAACAACGCACGGTATTAGTCTCAACTGGCTATAGCAACTCGTGCCTATGCACACATCAATTTTCTTAATAGTATTGAAGTACTTCAAAATTTTTCCGGGGTGTTACATTCTCCCCCATTTAGGATCATTCGCCCTTGAATGAGAAGTAGAGTCCGCTCTCAAACACATAACATAACTTATCTCTTCTTTCGCACGTCTCAATCCCCCAAATTTTATTAACTCCCAAATTTTACAAAAATTTTGGCAGAGTCTCCCCTATAAATGGGCCTTATCCACCTGCTAGAGTAACACCAAAACAACTACTAACAACACATCAACAACCCAACAAAGCACCACAATGTATATATTAATAACACTAATCTCAGCATTACCAGCACCGCATTATCATAATGCTATCAGGATATGAAGCACATCATATGTATGCCCATCACCACATCTCTGGTCTTAATAGTTGTTCATAATCGATTACAACATCGCCAATTAACCTCATATTAACCAAAACCTCGTTTCGAATTTTTACAACACTGACATCAAAATGTGAGGCATGAAGATCTCATAACTATTTAACCGACTTAACAAGTCACATTTAACATCACCTGGGCACTCACCTTGAAGGTTAAAACTCAATAATTATAGCATAATTATGGCACAGAAACACATAAAAAAAAATTATCACATAAGCCTATCAGGCATAACTCCCTATTAGTACTATAGTACAAATTAAACTTCACAAAGGGAGAATTTAAATCATAAATATTTCACCACAAGGATCTCGTCCTTATATAACCTCCACCGCGGCTTGTAGCCCGGTTTAAATATTTCACATCATATAAAAATGTGAGGATCTCGTCCTCAACTCCGAATCACAAGTATTTTGCACATTGTGCCAATTGACATTTTCAATTTCCTTTCTTCCTTCTTTTCAATAAATTTCGTAAACACATAATGAACTCTCATACCGGTAGGGCACAAGATTCATAAAAAAAAATTAGAATCAATTATTCTGAAACACATAAAACCCACTATAGTGAATAATAAAAATTACTTTTGGACTTATAGCCCTCAATGGTGCACAAAAATAAAAATGACAGACACGGGCTCACATCTTCAAATCTCCCAACATGGATAAACATATAAGTGGATCACACAATTACGAAGCTCACCTAAAAGCGGAGCATAATAGAAGGACTCAACTCAATATTCAGAACCGAATTAAACTAAGGGAAAATATTCTTTTATAACAGAATCAGGATCGTACCTGTAACGACACCATCTGGTGTATTGGCCTCAGCCAGAATCATATCGATTATATCAACGGGTCGGGCCTCCTCCTCTTAGGTGCCCTCTACCCGCCTGTCCTCCATCTCTAACTGACCATGCACGTGGAGTATTAACTGGAATAACCACTGTAAGAACCCCGTGCCGATGGTGCATTAAAAGAACTTACTGTAGCACCCCGAATATTTTGAAATTGTTGTTGTGACCTCGCTGGTACTGAAATGTAGAATTATTAAGGACGCAGGAATACCGCAAGCCCCAGCATCATCCCATACAAATCTCACCCCTTAATCATATACATGTTTTGGAGAACCTTTCATTACCATGTAAATACATCTCAGGCCAAAACTGATATAACACATGACCCCACAATCTGATCGTTGATAGTGGACTCCCCTCACTTGGCACGAAGCCATAGGGCACATGCCGATGATCCACAATACTAACCTTCACCGGTCATAAGACACCTCAATCCATTTATTTGGCGCACGTCGCCCGCGTGACAGTTAAACTCGCTTTCTCCAGTGCCTTGGCTGCAAGTATGTACCCTTCGCTAAATAGAAATCCCATACGAACTACATAGTCTCTATTACCACCAACTATCTTCATATCTACATCCACCTCGTGACCCTACCACGATTGTGATGATTAGGAAATTAATTAAATATTCTTAAGATCATACTTATCAACCAGATATTAGAACCTGCTGCACCCCTATGTGCACAACTGAATGATCTCTAAATACTTCCGCATCCTCGATCAGGACGACACGTTGTAACAATGGTTGAACAAACCTAGCACCCTTATAACCCCTCTGTAGTATCACAAAATGTTGGAGCATAGTCGATACCGAGTGCCCAATTTCATACACGAGTGGATGCAAAAGAACATAAGATATATAGTTCAAGCTGAATAAATGCCGTACGATAAGGAATGAAAGAAGTGAATTCTTCCTACTAGCTCTGTAGCCTCACGAAGATAGGTACAGATATCTCCGTATCGATCAGCAAGACTCTACTAAACTCGTTCGTAACTCATAGAACCTATGAACCTAGAGCTCTGATACCAATTTGTCACGACCCAAAATCCCACCCCAGGCGTCGTGATGGCACTTAGTCTTTAAGACTAAGTAAGCCGATTTTAATTACAATTCAAGTCATTTTAAAAAAAAAAATAGAAACTAACATCGGAACAAATATGAATATAACAACCTCCCAAGGCTGGTAGTACTGAGTCACAAACTCTAACTGAATACATGAAGTTATCTCGAGGATCGAATATACAGTACTGATCGAATAAGAAATCAACAGTACAATAAAATGGAAAGACTCCAAGGGACTGCGACGACCAAGTAGCTTTACCTTGAATCCTTATGATCCCGCTTCACCCCGCCCAAGTCCGATATCTCCAATACCTGGCTCTGCACAAAAATATGTAGAAGTGTAGTATGAGTACACCATGATCGGTACCCAGTAAGTATCAAGACTAACCTCAGTGGAGTAGTGATGAGGTATAGTCAAGACACTCACTAGTCTAATAACCTGTGCAATATGAGATACAAAATAACAGAAAACAAATAGCAGTAATAGCAATATCAATCAACTAGTGATTTAAACAACAAAGTAATAGGAACACCATAAATATTACTTAAACGAATAATAAACACAGGTACAACCAATTAATCAAGTCCCTTCAATATACATATTTTACCTATAAGTTTTTCAATAAAAAACTTTAGAATATAATCCTTTTCAATAAATATATTTCGAATATACTTTCTTCAAATAAATATCCTTCCATTAAAATTCTTTCACATAAATATCTTTTGAGTATAATTCTTTTAAATAAATATATTTCTAATATAATTCTTTCAAATAAAATATCTTTCTAATATATATAATTCTTTCAAGTAAATATTCTTCTAATATAATTCTTTCAAATAAATATCTTTCTAATATATATAGTTCTTTCAAATAAAAGTCACCATGTGACACCTCATTTAACTTTCCTGGCGTGAGAAATATATTCAACATATCACATCAAATGGCACGGCAATACCTTCGTGCACTTGTCTCATTCTCACCCAATATATATATGTAGATCAAATCAATTGCACGGCATCACCCTTCGTGCATTTATATCTTTCTCACTGTGCATACATATAATTGTACTAACTAGGTGGGAGAAATGTCAATAACAATAAAAGAAATAAAGTGGAGGCACACAGAAAGCAACAACGAGTACAAGTCACATAGAAAACATAAGTACACGATAACATCTCAAGATAAAGGCATGAATGTACACACAACAAAACGACATCACAATGTAATGTATGTCTCTCGTCTTCTCCTATACGGAAACACCCTCCATGCTATGAATATATGATAATATAAAAAAATAATTGTACGACATCACCCTTCGTGCTTTTACCCTCGTCCTCACCTTATAATATAAATGAAATAGCATGAAATCACCCTTCGTGCATTACACTCTCAAATGGCACGGCATCACCCTTCGTGCTTTACACTCTCAAATGGCACGGCATCACCCTTCGTGCTTTACACTCTCAAATGGCACGGCATCACCCTTCATGATTTACTCTCTTCCTTACCAAGCACATGTATATCATTAACAAGCAAGGTAGGAAGCATAAATAACATCAAGGAGAGTGTTTAAACTACACCACGATACAACAATTTATATCACAATTTTCCACTGACCGTAACCAAATTCCAAATATGTAGATGAATCAATAAATTTCTCAGCAAATAGCCCAAGGCTCCACACAACATATAATAAACCTCAAAACAATCAATAGAGGTGAAAAATACTCAGTATAAGACAACACCTTCATTAATCCAAATTATTGATAATTATATTAACTCCTTAATTTAAACTTATTTAATAAATATTTGCAGATAAGAATTCCATCATGAATTTAATTCCAAGAAAAATATCAAGTCAACAAACACATTGAATTCACATAAAATCCAATTGACAATAACACCAAATTATTATATAAAATACAAACTTGACAATTAAGGAACAAGGCGTGATAAATCAGGGATTTACTAATGCTGACAATTATCTAATTTAATACTTAAGAATGCCTAAAACTTTATACCAATAAAATTTGCACATATAAGCCCGAGTACGTACTCGTCACCTCGCGTACACGGCTTTTCACATTTCACAAATGGCACATAAGACTCGATGCATAAGGGGTAATTCTCCCACTCGAGGTTAAGCAAGACACTTACCTTATTGATGTTATGCCGATATTCCAAAATCCCCTTCTTGCTTGAATTGACCTCCGGACAGCTCAAATCTATCCAAATTAATTGTACCACTTTATTAAAATTCATCGAAAATAATTTCGGATAATAAAATACCAACTTAATATTTTATTCTAAAAAGTCAGCGTGGGGCCCGCCCCTCGGAACCCGACAAAAGTTTTACGAAATCCGAACACCCATTCCAATAAGAGTTCAACCATACCAAAATTATCAAATTTTGATAATGGATTGCACTTTAAATCTTAAATTAAAGTCTAGAGGATTTCTACCATTTTCAACCCAATTCACTAATTTAGTGATAAAAATAACAATAGATTCATGTAATTTATCAAAATCAAGTTAGGAGTTCTTACCCCAATGTTTTCCTTGAAAAACTCTCGAAAAATCGCCTCACCAGAGCTTCCTTGGTCCAAAAATGGAAGAATGAGACGAATTTGGACTTTATTCTGCTGCCCAGGGATTTGTTCTTCGCGTTCGCGACCCTTCCCTCGCGTTCGCGATGAACAAATTCTCCAATAACCATTTTCAAACTCTTCTCAGACAGCCTCTAGTATAATGGTCATAACTCTTTGTACAAAACTCCAAATGACAAATGGTTTAACTTTCTGGAAACTAGACTCAAAGGACTATATCTTTTATTTGTTTCTTATCTTCTCATTCCTTATAGATTGCGAGATATAAGCTTTCAAAATCATCCCTATGCAATATAGATTTCCAAACTCTTTCCGGACAGCCTATAATATAATCACCATAACGTTTGGTACACAACTCCAAATGCCAAATGGTTTATCTTTCTGAAAAATTAGACATAAAGGACTACAACTTTTATTTTTAGATCACCTCCAAATTCCTTATAGATTGTGAGATATGAGCCTCCAAACTCAGACTATTGCAACTGAGATTTCCTTCTTCGCGAACGCGAAGAACAAAATTCCAGAAGCCAAATCCTTCTTCGCGAACGCGAGAGGCTCCTTGCGAACGCGAAAAACAACACCAGATATCAGAAAATCAGCATCCAAAGTAGCCCAAAATGATCTTAAACACACCCGAGGCTCTCGGGACCTCAACCAAACATACCAACGCATCCCATAACATCATACGAATTTAGTCGAATCTTCAAATCACCTTCAATAACACCAAAACACGAATTACACACGGATTCAAGTCTAATGAACTGAGAAATTTCTGAATTTCACAAACGGCGCCGAAACCTCCCAAACCACGTCCGAATGACCTCAAATTTTGCACACAAGTCAGAAATGGCACAACGAAACTATTCCAATTTCTAGAATCGGATTCCGACCCCGATATCAAAAAGTCAACCCTCCGGTCAAACTTTTCAAAAATTCATCTTTCGCCATTTCAAGCCTAATTCCACTACAGACCTCCAAATAATTTTTCGGACATGCTCCTAAGTCCATAATCACCATACGGAGCTATTGACATCATCAAAATTCCATTATGGAGCCGTTTGATCAAAAGTCAACTCTTTACATTTAAGCTTCTAAATAAGGATTGTTCTTTTAACTTAATTCTGAATCTTCAGTAATTTAAACTCGACCACACCCGCGGGTCATAATATATATTGTGAAACTGCTCGAGACCTCAAGTCACTGAACGAGGCGTTAATTCTTAAAACAACAAGTCGTGTCGTTACAGATGACAACTGGAGTGTCATATTAAAAAGAGTCACGATTTACAATAGGTACGGGCAAATCATTCACGAGACGAACAAGTACGGTTGCCCAAGCCTAAATTATTAAGTGAAGAGACACAAGCAGGATGCATCAAGATAGTAAAGAGAAAAGATTCATGAACCTCAAATTAATTTGGAAGAAGAATCAAAACCGTTATGGAATCTTCATGAACAGTTACGGTTGCCAATTATAACATTTTATTAATGTCATTAATGTTCACAATAATTCAGTCATAAAAGGAAGAAATATTATATTTGTAAATTCCTATATAAGGAAAGGGAATTTCACTTGTAAGGATACGTTCGGATGAACATTGGAATATAATTACTTTCTTGTGCTTTCTACTGATTACTTTGCCATTTTTTATTCCGATTTCTTTTCTTATTTTTGAGAGAATAATGAATTTCTTGATTATCAGTAACCCGAGTACTTCTAAAGATAGGCTTTGACTGAGAATCTAATTCTTTGGTTAAACAACTAGGGGATCATGGGGTGAGCTAGAGGAGTGCTTTTAATTATCTGTTTTCTGCTTATTGACGTATTTGCAGAAATTGTTCAAAACAGAAAAGAGATAAAAGAAAGGGTAACACAGTCTTTTCATATTAATTTTAATAGACCAGTGGCTACTTTTGCTCAACATTAAAAATACTGGATAAAAAATAAATACCACTTTAAAAATTGGCTACCCCACGCAATTTTTACTTATTTCAAATGTGATGTCCGTAGGAAAGAGAATAGGAGGAAAAAAAAGGAAAAGGGTGTAACTAAATCCCTTGATTGAACACACTAATAATGGATTGGGAGCCTTTTAAGATGGAATGTATATATTTTGTAGATAAAACTTGTGTAAGTCAGGTAAATAACAAAACATGGACAATTTTGGTAATAAAGTTTCAAATAGTGTATAGGAATAAAAAAATTCCTATTTTAATTAGCTACTTATTAGCCTGTTTTATGATTTTAATTAGCTTCTTATTTAGCCTGTTTTATGCTTTCCACTGTACTAGACAACATAAGCAAGAGTCGATATCATAGTTACTTAAGTTTCAATTCATAAAAAGTGAAGATACTGGTTTTTGGGTTGTACAAATTTAAGATTTTCAAATGCAGGCAATGCAAGAACGTCATACTACATATTTTCAAATATAATTTAACATAGGTCTACACTTGGAATTTTGTTTATCTCATGGCCATGAAGAGGTATTCTGCCCCATCCGTATAATGGTGCTACGCCACGACCACACAGGCGAATATGAACTATTGCAGCTCCACCAGTTAACCTATTCTCTGGCCATGTGTGTGTATATATATATATATATCACGTGCGTTGCACGTGTAATCAGTGGCGGAGCCACCTGTCACGACTCAAAATCTCACCCGTCGTGATGGCGCCTATCTCAATACTAGGCAAGCCGAAAATATCAATAAAATACCATATCTTTTAATTTGAAAACAAGATAATTAAATTTAGCGGAAGAAATATCACAATTTCAAATAAAACACTCCCAAAACTCGGTGCCACTGAGTACATGAGCATCTAAGTCTGACTGATAAATATCACTGTCGGAAGTATAGAATAGTACAATAACTAAACAGAAAGGGAATTAAGTTTGCGGTCGTCAAGCAGCTACCTTGATACTCTCCAACAGAAATAACTTCGAATTCTAGCAGTCGTCGTATCCGGAAGCACCTGGATCTGCACACGAGTTGTAGAGTGTAGTATGAGTACAACTAACTCAATAAGTAATAAGACTAACCTCTGGGCTGAAAGAAATGATAAGCTCCGCAAGTACAGTCCAGTAAAAATAATGGTACAGAAATATAGGCATGCTTTCAAGTTCAACAATTAAACTCAATACAAGTGAAATATATCAATACTGCATGATATGAGGCATATGACATCTTAGTAAAAAGACCTCATGTAAATACTAGTCACAAATTATCCGATCACTTGGTACTGTTTATGGCCAATCCAGTCCAGGGGTGTTCCAACTCGTATATAAATACACATCGACTGGAAGTCAGTCACTCAGTACCATATAAGGCCAATCCAGCCCTGGGATAATTTATCCCCCAAATATAAATAATACGATCAAGATCCATGTCCAGGTAAACTCATTACAATACAAATAGGTAAGGCAAGTCCATGCCCTGGGAAGTCCATCCCGAATATCGATGATCATCTACGCTCATTGGGGGTGTGTACAGACTCCGGAGGGGCTCCTTCAGCCCAAGCGTAATACAAAGCCAATATGGCCTACTGCAGGCGGGCAGTCCCGATCCGTATAATAACAAATCCTATAAGGCCTGCTGCAGGCGGGCATCCTCGATCCATAAAATAGTAAAGCCTATAAGGCCTGCTGCAGGCGGGCAGCCCGATCCATATAATAATAACGTATAAAGCCATTATGGCCTGCTGCGTCGCGCAGCTCAATCCCATAAATATCCTCACAATGGACAATTATTACCGAGTATGAAATATATATTTTTGAATAATTAATTCAACAATAATACGACCCCATGGGTCCCAAAATATTGGCACATAGCCTAAACATGATCTTTAATAGGAGCCTCAGCTCAATTTCTCTAACACGTGGAGAATGTTCAGATAATAACATGATACATTAATCTTACAACTGCATAGGATTTATTCAAAACATAATTTATATGGTGCACGTTCACATGCTCGTCACCTAACATGTATATCACCTCCAAACAATTTATATCATACCAAATTCGGGGATTCATACCCTCAGAACCAAGTTTAGAAGTGTTACTTACCTCAAACCGTGTAATCTTTTACTCCGGTATGCCTTTGCCTCGTGAATTGGCCTCCAAACGCCTCGAATCTAGCCACAAAATAATTCGTTTCAGTCAATAAAAATGATAGGAATTAATTCCATAAGAAAATACAAATTTTTCATCGAAATCCGAAATTTCACCCAAAAATCGCCCGTGGGGCCCACGTCTCGGAACCCAACAAAAGTTACAAAATCCAAAAGCCCATTCAACCACGAGTCTGACCATATTAATTTTACCAAAATTCGATCTCAACTCAACCTCCAAATCTTCAAATCTTATTTTCAAATCCCTAGGTTCAAACCCCCGATTTATACCTCAAAAATATGTAATCTAGTCGGATTATTCGATGATAATTCAATATTATGGAGTAGAAATAATCACAAGTGACTTACCTCAAGTTTCTCTTGAATTCTCTCTCAAAATCGCCCCAAAAATCGTGCTTGAAGGTCCAAAAATGGCAAAACTCAGAACCCCTTCTGTTTTTAATATTCTGTCCAGGATTTTCGCATCCGCGGTGATTTCTTCGCACCTGCGGTCTTCGCACCCGCGGTGATTTCATCGCGCATGCGGTCTTCGCACTCGAGGTCTTCGCACCCGCGGTGATTTCTTTGCACCTGCGGTCTTCGCACCCGCGGTGATTTCTTCGCGCCTGCGGTCTTCGCACCCGTGATGATTTTTTCACACCCGCAGTCTTCGCACCCGCGGTGCCTGGACAGCCCATGCATTTTCGCTTCTGCGAATCATTCCTCGCATCCACGAGTTCGCACCTGCGGCCCTTTTTAACGCAGGTGCGATCACACCAGCAGCCCAGCTGCTTCAGCTCCTCCTCCAAATCCAAATTCGATCTGTTAAGCATCCGAAACTCACCCGAGGCTCTCGGGACCCCGTCCGAACATACCAACAAGTTCCATAATATAACACGAACCTACTCGAGGCCTCAAATCATATCAAACAACATCAAAATGATGAGTCACACCTTAAATCAAAATCTATGAACTTTGAACTTTCAAATTCTATATCTTGTGCCGAAACATATCAAATAAATCCGGAATGACTTCAAATTTTGCACACAAGTCATAAATGACATAACGAAGCTTTTCAAATTTTCAGAATTAGATTTCGACCCCGATATCAAAATGTCAACCCCCCGGTCAAACTTCCCAAAATTAAATTTTCGGCATTTCAAGCCTAATTCCACTACGGACCTCCAAATAATTTTTCAGACATGCTCGTAAGTCCGAAATCACCATACAGAGTTATTGGAATCATCAAAATTAAATTCCAAGGTCGTTTACCCATAAGTCAATATCCGGTCAACTATTTCAACTTAAGCTTCCAACATGAAAATTCATCCTTCCAAGCTAACTCCGAAATACCTTAAAACCAAAACCGACAATTCACACAAGTCATAATACCTCGTAGGAAGTTATTTAAGACTTCAAATAGTTGAAAGGAGCGTAAATGCTCAAAACGACCGGTCGGGTCGTTACACCACCTTATAGGGAGGGGTGTCAAATGGCACCCATTCGCGAGAAAAATACACGGTGTAGCTAGATAAAAATATAAATTATATGTAAATATACTATGTATTGACTCCCTTAATTTCCTGGTATGTTTACTTTTATATATTTTGACACCCTTTAACGAAAATTCTGGCTCCGCTACTGCGTGTAACGTTAAGATAATGAATTTAGTACTAATATAATATTTACAAAAAATAATTAATCGTATATATCATGTTTATCGTCAAAAGATTAGAATAGATATTGGTATAACATGTAGAATTCCTTTAAGTTGCAATTTCTATTTCTAATATATTGATGTAATGTAATAGTATATGAATTCTTAATTGTAGTCTTGATCTTAATATAGATCATTTTAGTTAAGTTAGTTAAATAATTGCATTAATTTGTCATAGAAGGTACAAATATTAAATACACTTGTAACATATATAATATGTCTAAATATACAATGTTCTTGGTGTATATGCCTTTCTGCCTATGTAATTGCTCTGTCATGATTATAACTCCGGTTGTTGATATATTTATTCTTTTGACTACAAGAATACAACCCAATAGGAAAAAGTAAATGGAAAAATTGCAAGGAACAAATAAGAATGACAAAAAGTTATTCTAATTGCTTTAATTTCGGGAGGAATGTTTGTTTTTGGAGAATAGTCAAGTAAATGTGTACTGCTCAAATGCTAAGCACTCTCTACCTTCAATTTTGACATTGTGATTTCGAATCACCAAGTGATTAAAGTGGTGAGCTTTTGAAGAGCGGTGAGAAAAAAATTGGCTAATGGATAAGGCCTTTATATAGTTGAGGCTTTGTGATAAAGCCAATCAACATCCATTCGATAATTCAAATGGCTTAGTTACTAAAGGAAGAAACACAACCTTTAGTAAAATCACTTCAAATAGTTTTCTTATTTTCCTTTTTTCTTAAATATTTTGTAGTTTTCAGCATAATTATTAGTAAAATTACTATTGACTATAAATTTATATTACTAAAAGAATATTTTGTCCTTTAAACTTTTCTCATATATTCCTATTTAAATTCAAGAATTAATAACAAGTTCGTACAAGATGAATATTCAATTTAATAGCAATCTATTTTTTCCCAACAATTCAATAGTAATGGAATTGTGTTTACATAATCCAGTTCATCATAATGCAATTAAAAAGTTGATAATATAAATTCAAGCATAATGCAATGAGAATAGGATAATTAGATATATATAAAGAGAGAGAGCGAGAGAAACTTAATTCAATTCAAGCCTTTTAATTTGCATATGAATGTTTATATGCGAGCAGAAAGTTTTATACTTCGTATTTCTTCAATATTTGATGATGTTTGTTCCTTATATGAATATTCATAAGTAAACTATTTTCATTAAAAAAATCGTTCTGATAAATTACAATAGTTGCTACTTACAAATACCAAATACTATTTCTTCTAATATTGAATTATACTTTAAAATCCTCTAAATATTTAGATCTTTGTAAAAGAATTTAATGTATTTTATATGCGCTAACATTTGTCTAAGAAATGGTATGATTAAAAGATGGCATTTCTTCTTAATCGTTAATAATTGTTTTCTAGAATGGAAGTACTATCATTTATCATCTATTGGCGATAATAAAGAAGCATAATATATTGTAAATATTAAAGAGACTATATCTCTCCCATACCTCCATGAAACCTCAAAAGATCTCACTACTCCAATATTGTCATAACAAAATAATACTTCTATCCGTGAAACTTGAAAGTTTCAATTTTCAAACTTTTTCTCAGTACAAATACCCAAGTTTTCCTTTTTCTTCTTCATCCCAGACAACATGTTTTTTTTATACTAAAATCAACGTTTGAATACATTTCAAAATGGTATTTAGATACTTATTAAAAATTCACAACCTTTTGAAAATATACTTCAAATCAAATTAATTTCTTCTTCTTAATAAATATTAATTAATACTTATATTTTTTATAAGTAGGTAGTTAAAATTTTCAGAAGAACATTTAAGTAATTTAACTGTTTAGGTTAGGGATTTCCCTTTTTATAAACAACATAGCAAAATTATATATTTATGTGTCAATTGTATCTCATCAACAAATAAGGATTACAATGCACAAAACCTACTGATTATTCATCCTCATACCAGGAACATATACTGATTTCCCATCATTTCTTCTATTATATTATAGGATATCCATCTTCTAATTAAGAAGAAGAAATTACCTATTTTTCCATGGCGTCATATTTTACCAATGAAGTCTTATCCTATGTATATCCATTCAACAATGATGGCACAATATAAATTTTAATTCAGATCTCAACATACCGACTTCATACTTTTAAAAGACTAAACTATTCCTTCAAACATATTAATGTATTTTTAAAAAACATATAACTTTGTCTAATATTTAAAACTTTGAATTCAACCAAATATTTTCCCAAAATTTTAAATGGATGATTTAATTTCTTATGATGGTAATGCTAAGTGTTGTTTTCCTTCTTATATTAAAGAAGTCACAATATAGATTTTCAGAGATATAAGACGTCGTGAAATTGAAAACAGACTCCATTTTGCCTCTTGTTTGTAATGAGCTATTATGCCTGCAACTTCAAGCATATTATTATAGTAAAGCATACCTTGTGGAAAGATCATAACATGCTCTTAGGTTGGAATGTGACTTGAATTTGCAGCACCAAAAGAAAGGAAAAATAATTCTTTGTCACGACCCAAAATCATACTTATCGTGATGGTGCCTATCTTAATACTAGGCAAGCCGACAACCTCAATAAAATAATAATCTTTTAAGTTTGAAAACATAATATTTAGATTTAATAGAAAATTCCACAAATATGGATACAAATACACTCCCAGAATCCGGTGTCACCGAGTATATGAGCATCTAAATGACAACACAGTCTGACTAATAAAAATACTGCCTGAAATTATATAACAGCACAATAACTGAAAGGGAGAGAGAGTCAAGGTCTGTGGACGCCAAGTATCTACCTCGATAGTCTCCAACAGATGGATCCCCAAATCTAGCAATCGCCGTATCCAGAAGTACCTTGATCTGCACACGAGGTGCAGGGTGTAGTGTGAGTACAACCAACTCAATAAGTAACAAGACTAATCTTTGGGCCGAAAGTAGTGACGAGCTCAACAGGTACATTCCAATATAGAAATAACAATACAAGAATGTAGGCATGCTTTCAAGCTCAACAGTTAAACTCAGTACAAGTAAAATAGATAAATTCTGCATGATATGAGGAATATGGCATCTCTATATCTACATGCCAAAATATATGCTGTGTGTGATGTACCACAATAGAAACCTCGTATACTCACATTTTCAGAATACTCATTTACTCAGTACTGTATATAGCCAATCCAGCCCAGAGAACTTCATCCCTAATACATATATATATCAACTGACAGTCAGTCACTCAGTACTATACAAGGCCGATCTGGCCCAGGTAACTCCATCCCAAATATAAATAAATACGACAACTCCATTCCCAGGGAACTCCATCCTGAATATAAATAAATAAGGCAGCTCCATGCCCAAGGAACTCCATCTCGAATATAAATAAATTGCGCTCACTGTGGGGGTTACAGACTCGGGAGGGGCTCCTTTAGCCCAAGCGCTATAATAGCCAGATACATGCATAAATAAGTAAAACATGTTACGGTGGTCGAGGCCGAGGCCGTGCCAGAGGCCGAGGCAGGGGCAGGGCTTAGCCTAGGGCCCGAGCAGTAGCCCCAGCAGTGGAGCCGCAGATAGAGCTTAACGAGGAGGTTCCAGCCCAGACTATTCCTACCGGACCATCTCAGGTTCCGCAGGGGTTCATTGCTACCCTAGTACTTCAGGACGCTTTGGTCCGTTTGGTAGGCCTTATGGAGAGTATGGCCTAGACTGGCGCATTTCCCATGGCACCAGCAGTCTCTCAGGCTGGAGGAAAAGCCCAGACTCCTACCACTCCCGCTCTAGAGCAGATAGCTCCCCAGTATCAGGCTCCAACAGCTCAGCCAATCGGATTAGTTCAGCCGGTTATTGCGGCGCAGGTCGGAGATGGTCCAGCTATGTCTTCTGAGGCTTTATGGAGATTGGATAGGTTTACCAAGCTCTTTCCTATTCACTTCAGTGGTGCTCCTTCAGAGGACCCCAGGAGTATCTTGACAGCTGTCATGAGGTTCTACGGAACATGGGTATAGTGGAGACCAATGGAGTTGATTTTGCTGCATTTCAAATGACTGGTTCCGCCAAGAAATGGTGGAGAGATTACTTGTTGACCAGACTGTAACGACCCAACCGATCATTTCAACTTTTAGAACCCCGTTCCTCTAAATAAAACTCCCCGAATGTGTTTTTAATGATTTATGGCTTGCGAGAATGATTGGTTCGGGATTTGGAAGTGTTTGGGTTGAAATCGGAACACTTGGTTCCTTAAGTTAACCTTAAAAGAGCAAATTTGACTTCGGTCAACACAGAAAACGACCCCGAAATCGGGATTTTAAGGTTCCAGCAGGTTCGTATGTTAATAAGTGAACGAATCATATTATAAGTGATGTAGGGTCTAAGGAGAACCCTAAGTCTTAATCAAGTTGGAAATTACATGATAGACTAAAGTTCCAAATAAGTACACAAAAACCTAACTTTGGACGAACATGCCTATATATATATGTATATACAGATTTATATGGTGGACAACCTATCAAATGAAAGATCTTCGAGTCTACAAGGACTTATGGATGTTTTAGTAAATGGTGTCCAGCAGGGCAAAACTTGTAATACGATGTACAACCTGCACAACGCAAGGTACAACTCACTGAAGCACCTATGCCTTTATAAAGCAGTCACAGGCAGCAACCATTTTTGGGGATTTTCTTGAGCTAGGGATTGGTTCTTTCATGGTGGATTCGACCTTGGGGACTACTTAAGAATACAAGGCGAGTTTTTTTTGGATATTTTAAATTAATAACATCCTATTAACACTAGTATTAACATCCTTCAATCTTTGAAATCCCTAGAAATCTTTCAAGTTGTTCAAGAACACCAAATTTCCCAAATATTGGAATTTCAAGGAAAAGCTTCAAGAAGGTAATACTAATGCTTCAAGCTCATTTCTTATGAGTCAGTCAGAGTATTTCTAATATTTGTATCAAGTTGTTATGGTTGGATAATTGATTTCATAAACTCTAGTTCATGGCATGAATAGTGTTCTTGAAAAAATGAGGGAAAGATAAATAGTGTTCTTAGAAATGAAATTAAAGGATACAATGAATCTATGGAATCATTTTCTAGCTTAGTTGGAAGTATTCAACTAAGTAATCACCAAATTGAATGTTTTGGAAATGTTGGTTAAGGAAGACGATGAATAATGATTTGGCAGTGTTGGAGAATTTATGTAGTATCATTGATGACTTCAAATGGGTATTGAATGATAAGAGTGGAGCTGAATGCGCTAGTAAGTGAACCTATTAGATGATTTGAGCTGGAGGCTTGTAGCCAACTTGAGAGCCGTAAATGGATATTGATAAATACTTTTGAGTCATATTTTGATTATAATTGGGATTTTAATTGTAGATACCAATTTGTTGGTGGCGTATGAGCATTTTACTCAATGTTACGATGTCAGAGGAGGATTAAAAGCTTGTGAATGTTAATAAAGCGAAAGCGAGTTTTGGAGCATTGGGCATCGGTCGAGTTATTTGAAAAGCTTGGGAGCCGGCTATGGAACTTTGGAGCGAGGTAAGTCTCTTGTCTAATCTTGTGAGGGGAAAATTACCCCATAGGTGATTAAATTAATAATGGTTGTTAATTGTGGGGGCTACGTACGCACGAGGTGACTAGAGTCCGTGCGTAGCTACTATTAATGCTAAAGTCCGGGTAGTTTAAAACACAAAGCATGAATCACGTCCCTCGGCAGTGTACACGAAACTCTGGATCGGGCCGTACGACCTCGGCAGAAATCGTGCTTAATAATAATAATAATTACACGATACTTGGATTGTTTATTATAGCTTGTAAAGCTATTTGATAAATTGGAAATTTATTGAAAATGAATTGTAGCTTGTAAAGCTATTTGATAAATTGGAAATTTATTGAAATTGAAGGATTTAATTAATAGATTAGAAATTATTTGAATTGAAGGAATTTAATTAATATATTGAGAATTATTGGAATTGAAGGAATTTAATTACCTCTGCTGGTACAATAAAATTATTGTTAACTTTGTGAATCACGTTGATATAAATATTTCTATTTTCATGATTATTTAATATTATTGACCCATAGTGAGTGTCATAGTCGGCCATCTCGTCTCTACCTCTTCGAGATTAGGCTTGATACTTACTGAGTACACGTTATTTTCGTACTCATACTGCACTTGATACACATTTTATTGTGCAGGTACATATATGTATAGCGGCCTTGTGGGCGCAGAGGTGTGGTTAATAATTGTGGGGACGTAGGTGAGCTGTATTCTATATTACGATCCACAGCTAATAGAGTCTCCTTCATAGTTATTATATTTTCCTGTCTAATTTGTATTCTAGACAGATGCTGTATTTTATTTTAATTCCCTAGTAAATGCTCATGTACTTGTAACACCGGGTTTTGGGATGATTATGGGTTGCACTGTATTGAATTTTTTTAAAGATATTAGTACGTATTTGGTAAATGTCATCTTCTGCTATTTAATTGAGGGGAACAATTATGACTTCAAAAATATTAAAATGAGAATTTATTTAGTATTTATTGTTGGCTTGTCTGACAGCGGTGTCCGACGCCATCACGACATATAGGTGAAATTGGATCGTGACAACATGGTATCAGAGCACTAGGTTCACGTAGGTCTCACAAGTCATGAGCAAGTCTAATAGAGTCTTGCGGATCGGTACAGAGACATCTGTACTTATCTTCGAGAGGCTACAAGGCTGTTAGGAATACTTCCCTTTTTGATTCCTCATCGTGCGATTCGATTCCTTTGATGCTTATGCCTTCATTTCCTTCCTACTCAATCTTATGCGATGTGAAACGCTTGTTATAAATTGGGGATCGAGGAAATTTTTAATGGTACTACAGATGTAGTATAAGATACTTCTCCTTATGTAATTAATTGGGCTATTGTCATCAGCCTTACAAAAGGCCGCTCTGTCATTTCAAATTAAGTATCAGTACTACTTAAGGTTTTGAGATTTGGCATTGATTGTTATGACAATTCATGCGTTGTTATCGCACAATATTTATGAAATGGAAAAACAATGTCTGTCTATGTGTCGGGGCAGTAAACGACTTGAAAGAAGGTTTTCTCAGTACAAGATTAAGAGGTTCCATGTTTTAATTCCAGCGGAGAAAAGGCAATCGGACTATGAATGTTCAGGTTTGGGGTTGATGGAGTAACGAAACTTGATATTTTCGAGTGTGGTAGAGTTCTCAATTTTGATGTGGTGTCATCGCCTTGTAAAATGCGTTAAGGTTCGCCAGTGTTATGATTTTCTTCAACTCGCCTGCACGACGGGGTGTTAGGAATTGGTATAGAGGAAGCAGTCGTTAGAGATCGCGGTGTGAAGTGATTCAGGATCGAAGCAACATTTCTAGTATTGATGTCTCGATAAGGATGATCGTCAGAAAGGTTTAAAGCTGGTAACGATCTATTGGTTCAAGTGCTACAGAGACGGATTTTGAGTTAAGGCAACAACTGGGCAGTGAAGGATGAGAAAGGACATATGGAAGGTGCCTTGCGGTGGTTAGGTTCCGAAAATTCCAAGTGTAAGAAAACAAAAGCAGAGTAGTTGCTTAAAGGAGATGGTTGACCAAAGTGGGAGAGTGGCAAGGTAGTACATGGGTTACGCGGTAGGATGATTACATGTCTTGAGGAACGTTTGGAGTGATTTGGGATGTAAAATGGACAGTGACTAGGTCTATAGACATAAGTTGTAATATTAGCTACTATATTGAGAAAGATTGGATACAACAGGAGGGAGTTGCTTGATATGAAGAATGTTACAACATGACTTTGGATTGTAATGTATTGTCGCACCTCTAGTTGACAGCCATGAGGAGTGAACGGACTGGTGCAACTGGTGAATGAGCTCGGACTCAGGGTGATCTACTGATTTTGTAGTAATTGCACCCAATGCAGCGGCGTTGGAATATGTTAGCATGTAATTTCCACATGTGGCTGATCTCATGTGAGCAGGTTAGCGGTCCCGTGGTGTTGACGAAGCTTCTGTGAAGAATTTTACTGTCTACCCGGTAAGAGATTTAATATGTAAATATGGCTAGTGGTTCGGAGTGTTTATTAAAGGTTAATAGAAGAATTTCGAGAAATTTGGCAAGTTGCGTGTGCAGGATCATGCAGACGATGAAGAAAGAATCTTGGTGGATTCCAGAATTTTGTAATTGTAGCTTCAAGCTAAGTGGGAGAGACCCACTGTCTATGATTGGATTGTGTAGTGTCTACTTGTGTGATTTTTGGTTATCGGTGTATTGGTGGGTCATTACGACTAAGGAAAGAAAACATCGCTGGTAATTTGAGCAAAGGATTTGGGGAATGTGTGCCATATTTGGCCTTATCAATCCATATTCAGGTTTGTGGGAAGACTCAGAGTTTATGCTTCGTGTAGATGTAATGCACAGGGAGAGTGAGGCAGTCGGGTGTTTCCTTGAGAAAGTGTCCATGTGCTAGCAAGGCCTTGGAGTTGATCATGTATGGGAACAAGTCAGAGCAAGTGACTCTCAATAACGGTCCTAGTGGATTCAAAAATTTAAAGTGTGGTGTCTAAGGATCTCGAGTCTATAGCATGGTTGAGTATTGAGCTTTTGCAGTAGATTATTAAACAGGTCTTGGAGTACTCTACGTTATCTTCAGGTTGTGGTGTAGCATTCGAAAAAATGGAAGAAAATAACTTTGGATTCATAAAAGAAGTATCAGAATGGGTATAACAGTTGAAGATGTAAAAAGTGCGCACAATAAGGGATATGAGATAATTAGTGGGTTTTGAAATAGCGTGGTCTCGTGAAATAAGGTCATTTGGGATGAGTGCAGATTTGAGTTTGTGATTTTGAGTTCGTGATATAATGAATGGAGCTATTATTATTTCTAAGGCAAGTTGAGAGTAAATCGAGAAAAAAAAATGGATCGGCTAACAATGGTTGAATCGGCACGATTGTGGCAATGATCAGTTCCTTCATCGCATTGAATTATGCATGTGATTTATGGCGGTACGTGCAAGGCTTGACGACCGCCGTAATTGATTTTATTTTGGAGAAATTCAAGTATTATGACATGTTATGTGTAGAGAGATCCCAGAAGAGTTATGGTGGTTTAGACCACTACCTAAGGCCTGTATTTTCTATGGATATGGGAATTCAGCCACGTGTTGCAATGGTTCTCTTGAAATGAGTTAAGAAGAAGGTTTCTATATGATGAAGTGTTTACCCTATTAAGTGATTCGGGAGTTATGATGTAATTCTTGTACTCCTCCGTATTGGCGTGATTAAGTGCACTAAGTAGCATGGGATTCGAAAGTTGAGGATTTAAGACTTCGTTTCGGTGTTGACAAGGATGTTATGAGCTCTGATGAGTAGGAAAGGGATTTAGATGTTTAAAGTAAGATGGTATTGTTTTTGGCATCATCTAAGGTCGATGTCAGGTGTAAGGGACCTTGTGTATTGATTTGTGGATTCTTGATATGCTTTACAGCATTTTGTGTAACCGGTAGCATGAATGTGCAGACTTGTTACATGGTGTGGAAGGTTGTGGGAGCATGTCTCACGGAAATATTGTGTAAGAGTGACGTGTAGTCACTTGATTGAGTGAATATTAAAACCAAGTATGAAGATTGTGGTAATATCGTTGATTCAAGAATTTATGCCTGGAGGGCGCTTGGTTCATTTGGTTGTGGACTGTGAAAGTTTGTTCCGATTATGACGGCTATTCTTGTGTGTTATGGGAAAAAGGGTTATTATGGATCCTTGAAAGGTTATTAGCCTAGACCTCAGAATCGACTTGAGGTCTGTGGATGGATTTAAATATGAATACGGGCTCTATATCAGGCCGGATGTGTTCATTTCAGCATAAAAGCTCCCTATGGAGGAGTATTCGGACGTTGTATGTCGTTTCGTCGTCGGTTATTTCATGTAATACTATATTGTTCCGTGTGAGTTATGAAATGACTTGATAAATTTCTTATGTGTTGAGGTTCCGCAGAGCGATGGTGTTATGTGAGCAGGATGGCTCTCGGGATTCAGATTATATGTCGCACCTTAGTTGTGCTTGAGTTTTGTAGCGTATGGCGATGTCAGTCCTTCCAGGGATGGTATTATGCACTTAGCGTGCTTGTTACCGATATTCGGATATTTTGTAGTAATGAGCATTCTAGCTCGGTAAGTATTTTCTTATAGATTCTTTATGTGCGGATCGAGTGGCACGCCGCCACGGGTATGTTGTTTGGATCGGGTTGCACGCCGCAACAGTGTGATGTTGAGTATAATCCCCTATATTCTATTTTGTGTGTTTTGTGTCCTATTTTCTGAGGAAGGTTCATGACACCTTTTCAGTTGTTTAATTAGTCACGTGGGTCGAGAAATCCTTTCCAGAGTTCATGTTTCTTATGTATCGCAATCGAGTCCGTAGCTTATTAGCTCATTGTGGCGTCATATGAGGCTTTTTGATCGTGTCTGAGGTGGTTTATTGCCTGAGCAGCTTATACTTGGTGAGACGAGATTATTGGATTCGGGATTGGTGCGATCTGATTATATGAAGTGTAATATAGAGCAAATACCATTATTTGGTTATAATGAGGCAATTATTCTTGTCAGAAGGAGAAACTCAATAATTGTTGACTCGGCAGTTGGTTATGAATTTCTACACATTTCTTCTATCGTGGAAGCATTTCAATAGTTGGAACACGACTTATATGTATCATGAGGTTTGTTGTGAACATCAGATTCGTGGAATTTAAGTTATTGTTATCAGAGGATGTTATTATAGTCATGTGAATGATGCGGTGCATGGTCTAAATTCAACAAAGGTATGCAACCCTGTATTGGTGCATCGTGTAATGATAGATACGACATTCATAGGTTGGAAACATGCATGATGGAGAATTCTGGATGTTAGAATTGGGCTCTAAGGCTTATTTGCCTAAATAAAGGGGAGAATTTTCAGATTGGCTCGAGTTAATATGCTCAACTGGGTGTGGTAGCACGGGTAGGTGCACGAGGTGTTAAACAATGATTTTGGATAACTCCAGAACACTCCTTAGCACGTTCGAGGACGAACGTATATTTAAGTGAGAGAGCATGTAACGACCCAACCGGTCGTTTCGACTTTTAGAACCCCGTTCCCCTAAATAAAACTCCCCGAATGTATTTTTAATAATTTATGACTTGCGGGGATGATTGGTCCGGGATTTGGAAGTGTTTGGGTTGAAATCGGAACACTTGGTTCCTTAAGTTAGCCTTAAAAGAGCAAATTTGACTTCGGTCAACACAGAAAACGACCCCGAAATCGGGATTTTAAGGTTCCAGCAGGTTCATATGTTAATAAGTGAACGAATCATATTATAAGTGATGTAGGGTCTAAGGAGAACCCTAAGTCTTAATCAAGTTGAAAATTACATGATAGACTAAAGTTCCAAATAAGTACACACAAAAACCTAACTTTGGACGAACATGCCTATATATATATAGGATTTATATGGTGGACAACCTATCAAATGAAAGATCTTCGAGTCTAGTTTCTAACGCTTTCGACCGTTCGTCATTTGGATATTTCTACAAGGACTTATGGACGTTTAGGTAAATGGTGTCCAGCAGGGCAAAACTTGTAATACGATGTACAACCTACACAGCGCAAGGTACAACTCGCTAAAGCACCTGTGCCTTTATAAAGCAGTCACGGGCAGCAACCATTTTTGGGGATTTTCTTGAGCTAGGGATTGGTTCTTTTATGGTGGATTCGACCTTGGGGACTACTTAAGAATACAAGGTGAGTTGTTTTTGGATATTTTAAATTAATAACATCCTATTAACACTAGTATTAACATCCTTCAATCTTTGAAATCCCTAGAAATCTTTCAAGTTGTTCAAGAACACCAAATTTCCCAAATATTGGAATTTCAAGGAAAAGCTTCAAGAAGGTAATACTAATGCTTCAAGCTCATTTCTTATGAGTCGGTGAGAGTATTTCTAATATTTGTTTCAAGTTGTTATGGTTGGATAATTGATTTCATAAACTCTAGTTCATGGCATGAATAGTGTTCTTGAGAAAATGAGGGAAAGATAAATAGTGTTCTTAGAAATGAAATTAAAGGGTACAATGAATCTATGGAATCATTTTCTAGCTTAGTTGGAAGTATTCAACTAAGTAATCACCAAATTGAATGTTTTGGAAATGTTGGTTAAGGAAGACGATGAATAATGATTTGGCAGTGTTGGAGAATTTATGTAGTATCATTGATGACTTCAAATGGGTATTGAATGATAAGAGTGGAGCTGAATGCGCTAGTAAGTGAACCTATTAGACGATTTGAGATGGAGGCTTGTAGCCAACTTGAGAGCCATAAATGGATATTGATAAATATTTTTAAGTCATATTTTGATTATAATTGGGATTGTAATTGTAGATACCAATTTGTTGGTGCCGTATGAGCATTTTACTCAATGTTACGATGTCAGAGGAGGATTAAAAGCTTGTGAATGTTAATAAAGCGAAAGCGAGTTTTGGAGCATTGGGCATCGGTCGAGTTATTTGAAAAGCTTGGGAGCCGGCTATGGAACTTCGGAGCGGGTTAAGTCTCTTGTCTAATCTTGTGAGGGGAAAATTACCCCATAGGTGATTAAATTAATAATGGTTGTTAATTGTGGGGGCTACGTACGCACGAGGTGACTAGAGTCTGTGCGTAGCTACTATTAATGCTAAAGTCCGGGTAGTTTAGGACACAAAGCATGAATTACTTATGTAAATTGTATTCTTTATTTAATTGAATTATTTGATATATAAATTGTGAATTGTAAGGAAATATAATAAAGATGAAAATTTCATATGCTTAATTTTCTGTTTAAATTAATTAACTGTTTAAAGAAATTGTTCATCCTCCCGAATTTATCTTATAATGAATATACTCTCCTTCCGGACGTATATAAGAAAATGTCCTCCTTTCTTGTGGAACGGGCCGAACGCCTCGGCAGGATAGATGCATCTATGGATCGTGCCGCACGTCCCTCGGCAGTGTACACGAAACTCTGGATCGGGCCGTACGACCTCGGCAGAAATCGTGCTTAATAATAATAATAATTACACGATACTTGGATAGTTTATTATAGCTTGTAAAGCTATTTGATAAATTGGAAATTTATTGAAATTGAATTGCAGCTTGTAAAGCTATTTGATAAATTGAAAATTTATTGAAATTGAAGGATTTAATTAATAGATTAGAAATTATTTGAATTGAAGGAATTTAATTAATATATTGAGAATTATTGGAATTGAAGGAATTTAATTACCTCTGCTGGTACAATAAAATTATTGTTAACTCTGTGAATCACGTTGATAGAAATATTTCTATTTTCATGATTATTTAATATTATTGACCCACAGTGAGTGTCATAGTCGGCCATCTCGTCTTTACCTCTTCGAGATTAGGCTTGATACTTACTGGGTACATGTTGTTTTCGTACTCATACTGCACTTGCTGCATATTTTATTATGCAGATACATATATGTATAGCGGTCTTGTGGGCGCAGAGGTGTGGTTAATAATTGTGGGGACATAGGTGAGCTGCATTCTATATTACGATCCGCAGCTAATAGAGTCTCCTTCAGAGTTATTATATTTTCCTGTCTAATTTGTATTCTAGACAGATGCTATGTTTTATTTTAATTCCCTAGTAAATGCTCATGCACTTGTGACATCGGGTTTTGGGATGATTATGGGTTGCACTGTGAAAATTTTTAAAGATATTAGTACGTATTTGGTAAATGTCATCTTCTTATATTTAATTGAGGGGAACAACTATGACTTCAAAAATATTAAAATGAGATTTTATTTAGTATTTATTGTTGGCTTGTCTGACAGCGGTGTCCGACGCCATCACGACCTATAGGTGAAATTGGGTCATGACATAGACCAACTGGGTCGCCTACTCCTACTTGGGACCAGTTCTCTCAGCTCTTCATAGAGAACTTTCTGCCTATCACATTGAGAGAGGAGCACCGCCATCAGTTTGAGCATCTCCAGCAGGGCAGTATGACTGTTACTCAGTATGAGACTCGTTTTATGGATTTGGCCCGTCATGCCATTGTTCTGCTTCCCACCGAGAGAGAGAGAGAGAGAGAGAGAGAGAGAGAGAGAGAGAGAGAGAGAGAGAGAGAGAGAGAGAGAGAGAGAGAGAGAGAGAGAGAGAGAGAGAGAGAGAGAGAGAGGGTGAGGAGGTTTATTGATGGACTTTCGCATCCTATCAGATTGCAGATGGCTAAGGAGACTGGGAGTGAGATTTCTTTTTAGGCGGCTGCTAATGTCGCCAGACGAGTCAAGATGGTTCTTATTCAGGGAGGTCAGGGGTCTGACAAGAGGCCTCGTCATTCCGGTGAGTTCAGTGGTGCCTCATCTAGAGGCAGGAGTACTTTTGGTAGAGGCCATCCTCCCAGGCCGTTTCATTCAGCACTCCAGGCATCCCACGATGCCTCAGGTGGTCGTGGCCCTCAGATGCATTATTCCGACCAGCTAGCCTATAGTGCACCACCAGCTCCTATTAGTTCACCTCCTCTCCAGAGTTATCAAGGTGGTCATTCAGGTCAACAAGGTCAGTTTCAGGGTCAGTGGTCACAGCAGCCGAGGTTATGTTATACTTGTGGTGATCTGAGGCACATTGCTAGATTTTGCCCTTGGGCAACGGGCAGCTCACATCATTAGAGTTCTCGTGCCATGGTTCCGGCACCAGTTGCTGCACCACCTGCTCAGCCAGCCAGAGGCAGGGGTCAGGCAGGCAGAGGTAGGGGCCAGATAGTTAGAGGTGGAGGTCAGGCCGTTAGAGGTGGAGACCAGCCAGTTAGAGGCCATCCCACGGACGTAGTTCAGGGTGGTGGGGCCCAGCCCCGGTGTTATGCTTTCCCAGCCAGGCCTGAGGCTGAGTCATCTGACACTGCTATCACAGGTAATGTTTCAGTTTGCAGTAGAGATGCTTCAGTTCTCTTTGATCCGGGATCTACTTACTCCTATGTGTCATCCTATTTTGCTTTCTATTTGGTTGTGCCCCGTGATTCTTTGAGTGCTCCTCTGTATGTGTCCACACCAGTGGGAGATGCTATTGTTGTAGATCGTGTATGGTCACCATTGGGAGTCTTGAGACTCATGTAGATCTTCTACTTCTTGACATGGTTGATTTTGATGTCATACTGGGTATGGATTGGCTGTCACCTTATCATGCTATATTAGATTATCACGCCAAGATGGTGACCTTAGCCTTGCAGGGGTTGCCTTGATTAGAGTGGAGAGGGAATCTTGGCCATTCTTCCAGCATAGTTATCTCTTATGTGAAGGCTCGGCATATGGTCGAGAAGGGGTGTCTAGCTTATTTGGCTTATGTCTGCGATTCTAGTGTGGAGGTTCCTTCCATGGATTCAATGCCGGTTGTTCGTGAGTTTCCAGAGGTGTGTCCTGCAGACCTGCCGGGGATGCCACCCGGCAGGGATATTGATTTTTTGCATTGATTTGGCTCCGGGAACTCAGCCTATTTCCATTCTGCCATACCGTATGGTCCCGCCAGAGTTGAAAGAATTGAAGGAGTAGTTGCAAGATTTGCTTGATAAGGGCTTCATTAGACCTAGTGTCTCGCCCTGGGGTGCACCTGTGGTTTTTGTGAAGAATAAAGATGGATCGATAAGGATGTGTATAGACTATCGGCAGTTGAACAAAGTCACCGTCAAGAACAAGTATCCATTGCCGAGGATTGATGATTTATTTGATCAGCTTCAGGGTGCCAAGGTGTTTTCAAAGATTGATTTGAGATCTGGCTACCATCAGTTGAGGATTAGGGCATCCGATGTTCCTAAGATAGCTTTTCGGACTCGGTATGGGCATTATGAGTTTCTAGTGATGTTATTTGGGCTGACAAATGCCCCAGCACCATTCATGGATTTGATGAACCGGGTGTTCAAATCCTACCTGGATTCCTTTGTGGTTGTGTTTATTGATGATATCTTGATCTACTCCCACAGTCGAGAGGAGCATGAGTAGCATCTTCGGATCGTTCTTCAGACTCTAAAAGATAGCTAGTTTTATGCTAAGTTCTCAAAATGCGAGTTTTGGTTGAGTTCAGTTTCTTTCTTGGGTCATGTTGCATCAGCAGAGGGTATTCAGGTGGATCCTAAGAAGATTGAGGCAGTCCAGAATTGTCCTAGACCCACATCAACTACAGAGATCCGTAGTTTCCTGGGTTTGGCGGTCTATTACCGTCGATTTGTGGAGGGGTTTTCATCCACAGCAGCTCCATTGGCCAGATTGACCCAGAAGGGTGCCCCGTTCAGGTGGTCAGACGAGTGTGAAGCGAGCTTTCAGAAGCTCAAGACAGCTTTGACTACGGCACCAGTATTGATGTTACCCACAGGTTCAGGATCTTATACAGTATATTGTGATGCATCTCATATTGGTCTGGGTGCGGTATTGATGCAGGGTGGCAAGGTTATTGCATATGCTTCATGGCAGCTGAAGGTTCACGAGAAGAATTACCATGTTCATGATCTAGAGATGGCAACCATTGTTCACACACTGAAGATTTGGAGGCACTATCTTTACGGCGTGCCATGTGAGATATTCACTGAAGGTTCATCGGAGCTTGCAGTATTTGTTCAAGCAGAAGGAACTCAATTTGAGGCAGAGGAGGTGGTTGGAGCTATTGAAAGACTATGATATCACCATATTGTATCATCTCGGGAAGGCCAATGTGGTGGCCGATGCTTTGAGTAGAAAGTCAGTCAGTATGGGTAGCCTTGCATATATTCTAGTTGGTGAGAGACCGCTTGCATTGGATGTTCAGGCCTTGGCCAACCAGTTCGAAAGGTTAGATGTTTTTGAGCCCAGCCGTGTTCTAGCTTGTACAGTTACTCGGTCTTCTTTATTTGAGCGCATCAGAGATTAGCAGGATGACGATCCTCATTTACTTGTCCTTAGAGACACAATGTGGCACGGTGGTGCCAAGCAGGTTACTATTGGAGATGACGGAGTTTTGAGGATGCATGGTCGTATTTGTGTGCCTAATATGGATGGACTCGTGAGTTGATCCTTGAGGAGTCCCACAGTTCCCGGTATTCTATTCATCCGGGCACCGCCAAGATGTATCAGGACTTGAGGCAGCATTATTGGTGGAGGCGAATGAAGAAGGATATAGTTGCCTATGTAGCTCGGTGCCTAAATTGCCAGCAGGTAAAGTGTGAGCATTAGAGACCTGGTGGTTTACTTCAGAGGTTAGATATTCCTAAGTTGAAGTGAAAGCGTATCACTATGGACTTTGTTGTTGGACTCCCACAGACTCAGAGGAAGTTCGATGCAGTTTGGGTCATTGTGGACAGGCTGACTAAGTCAGCGCATTTCATTCCTATGGCAGTTACCTATTCCTCGGAGCGGTTGGCAGAGATTTATATTCGTGAGATCGTCCGTCTTCACGGTGTTCCCGTATCTATCATTTCTGATCGAGGTACACAGTTTACCTCGCACCTTTAGAGGGCAGTTTAGTGTGAGTTGGGTATGCGGGTTGAGTTGAGCACAACATTTCATCCTCAGACGGACAGGCAGTCCGAGCGTACTATTCAGATCTTGGAGGATATGCTCCGCGCCTGTGTTATTGACTTTGGAGGTTCTTGGGATCAGTTTTTACCGTTAGCGGAGTTTGCCTACAATAACGGCTACCAGTCGAGCATTCAAATGGCTCCCTATGAGGCATTATATGGTAGACAATGCAGGTCGCCAGTTGGGTGGTTCGAGCCGGGGGAGGCTCGGTTATTGGGTACAGATCTAGTTCAGGAGGCCTTGGACAAGGTCAAGATTATACAGGATCGACTTCGTGCAGCTCAGTCCTGGCAAAAGAGTTATGCTGACCGTAAAATTCGTGACATTGCATTCATGGTTGGAGAAAGAATATTGCTTCGGGTATCGCCCATGAAGGGTGTTATGAGATTTGGGAAGAAGGGCAAGTTGAGCCCTAGGTATATCGGGCCATTTGAGATCCTCGAGAGAGTGGGGGAGGTAGCTTATAGACTTGCGTTGCTTCCAGGGTTATCCTCAGTTAATCCGGTATTCCATGTGTCTATGCTTCGAAAATATCATGGTGACCCGTCCCACGTGTTAGATTTCAGCTTTGTCCAGTTGGACAAGGATTTGACTTACGAGGAGGAGCCGGTGGCCATTCTAGACCGGCAGGTTCGTCAGTTGAGGTCCAAGAGTTACCCTTCAGTTCGAGTGCAGTGTAGAGGTTAGCCTATTGAGGCAGCTACTTGGGAGTCCGAGTCCGATATGCGGAGTAGATATCCCCACCTTTTCATCAGCCCAGGTATTTTTATATGTCCATTCGAGAACAAACGGTTGTTTTAGAGGTGGAGAATGTGATGACCCAAAAGGTCATCTTATATTTTAGAACTCGAATTTGCACTCTTAAGCCTTAAAAATCTCATTTTTACCCTCCTTGATTTGCGTGCGCAGTCCGGGCAAGTTTCTGGAAAGCTTTTATATTGAAAACTAATGAAAATAAGAATTTTTGCCTTAAAAGTTAATTTTAGTTGACTTCGGTCAACATATTTTGTAAACGGGCCCGGATCCATGCTTTGACGGTCCTGGTAGGTCCGTATCAAATTATGGGACCTGGGCATATTCCCGGAATAGAATTTGGAGGTCCCTAGCTTGAGTTATGAATATTTGATGAAAATTAAAAGTTTGGAAATTATTTATTTTTAAGAATTGATTGATATTTGGCAATGTTAGTATCGGGTCCGTATTTTGGTTTCGGAGCCCGGTACAGGTTCATTATGATATTTAAGACATGACGGTGAAATTTGGTGAGAAATGGAGTTGATTTGACGTGATTCGGATGTCCAGTTGAGAAAATAGAAATTTTAAAGCGTTCTTGAGAATTTCATTTGAATTGGTGCTAAATTTAGAGTTCTAGGTGTTATTTTGGCGATTTGATCGCGCGAGCAGGTCCGTATGATATTTTTAGACTTGTGTGCATGTTTGGTTTGTAGCCCCGAGGGCTCGGGTGAGTTTCGGATAGGCCACGGGATGTTTTGGACTTGGGAAAAATCTAGTTTCTGCAGATTCTGGTGTCTGTCATATCCTTCTTCGCGTTCGTGAAGGTCCTCTCGCGAACGTGAAGAGTAATCTCATGAGGCTGAGACTTCTTCTTCGCGAAAGTGAAGGCCTGGTCGCGAACGTGAAGTGATGGGGGATTTACCCTTCGCGAACGCGAAGCATGTGGGGACCTGGGGGGGGGGGGGGGGGTTGGTCGTTTCTTCAGCGCGAGCGCGAGCCATTCCTCGCGAACGCGAAGGCCAGAGGGGAGTGATCATCGCGAACGTGAAGGCTTGGCAGCCAGTACCCTTCGCGAACGCTACAGTGCTCTCGCGAATGCGATGAACACTGTCGCCCAGCACTTAACAGAATCCAAAACGGGATTTTTGCCAAAAAAACTCATTTTTCTCAACAACCAAACGGTGACGGGCAATTTTTCAAGAGTCATTCCTTCCCCAAATTGTTGGTAAGTGATTCTAAACCATTTTCTTTCAATTACCCATTACATTTCTTGAATTTTCAACCTGAAATCTAGAGTTTTTATGGTAGAATTAGGGGTTAGGGTAGAAAATAGGGTTTTCGGAAATTTGGGGATTTAGACCTCAATTTGAGGTCGGATTCCAAAACTAATTACATATTCGGGCTCGGGGGTGAAAGGGTAAAAGGATTTTTGTCTGAACCTCGAGTTTTTGACCAAGCGGGCCTGGCGTCAATTTTTCGACTTTTTAGAAGAAAATTTGGGAAATTTAATTTATGCAATATAATTGATTCCGTTAACAATATTTGATATTATTGAGTCATTTTTGAATAGATACGAGTGGTTTGGAGGTGAATTCCAAAGGAAAAGATGTGATTGAGAATTAAGTAGCCTTCGGAGCGAGGTAAGTGTTGTGTCTAACCCTGACTTGAGGTAATTAGGAACCTTAGATTATTTGCTAAGTGAAATTCATGTGAGCGGCGTATATGTGAGGTGACGAGTACCTATGCGCCGCCAATTTACCTATTTTTTCATGTTTCTCTGTTTTTATGATATTTTCTCATTCCTATGCCAAATTGCTACGTGTTATACTAGTGTTGTTCAAATTATCGTTCTTATCATGTTTACAGAATTTTCTGGTGATAATTGAGTTTTTATTTCAAAGTTAAGATTGATATTATGGAACCAAATGTTGAAGTAAGGTTTGTACTTGTTATTCTATCTCCATGTTGTTATTTATGCATTGCATTATGGTAAGGGAGAGTGTTAATGCACGAAGGGTGATGTCGTTCCATATTGTGAGTGTTAATGCACGAAGGGTAATGCCGTGCCATATTGTGAGTGTTAATGCACGAAGGGTGATGTTGTGCCATGATATGAGAGTTAATGCAAGAAGGGTGATGTCGTGCCATATTGTGAGTGTTAATGCACGAAGGGTGTTGCCGTGCCATATTATGAATGTTAATGCACGAAGGGTGATGCCGTGCCATGATATGAGAGTAAACACACAAAGGGTGATGCCGTGCCGTTTCTATTAATTTTATGGTGAGATTGAGAGTAAAAGCACGAAGGATGATGCCGTGCATTCTTCTTTACTGTATTCACTATTCCTGTTGATTCATGGTATATTGACTGCTCCGGTGATCATTATGTTGTAGTTCTTTATCTTGTATTCCCCTCAGTATGTCTCCCCTCCCGACATTTCCTGTTTAGTTCTTCATTCCTGTTATTTACGCATACACTGTTAAATTGTACAGGTTGATTGTAGGTGCCTTGCCTTAGCCTCGTCACTACTTCGTCGAGTTTAGGCTCTACACTTACCAGTACATGGGGTCGATTGTACTGATGCTGCACTCTGCACTTTCTGTGCAAATTTTTATACCGGCTCAGGTTGATCGAGATTTGCTATTGGTCCGCTGTCTGAAGACTCAAGGTAGATCTGTCGGCGTTCACAGACCTTGAAGTCCCCGTCTATTTTTTTATGTCCTACTGTTTTCTTTTATTCAGACAGTTGTATTTCTTTCAGACTATTACTTGTAGTAAGTTCTATAATGCTCGTGAATTGTGACTCCAGATCCGGGTGGTAGTAGTTAATACAGATTTATGATATTTCGCACTTGTTATATTTTATCATAGTTAATTATTGCTAATTACTGAACGAAAATAAGGAATTGGTAAATGATTCTCTAACGTTGGCTTTCCTAGTAAGTGAAATGTTAGGCGCCATCACGGTCCCGTCGGTGGGAAATTTTGGGTCGTGACACAACTCAGCAAGTAACAATGATAAATAAGGAACCGAAGATAGTAACGAGCTACACAGTTATGGTTCATTTCGAATAATACCAGCAAAGAATAGAAATGCTATCAAATCTGGCAGTTTAATGTCAATTCAATTTTTATACAGTTCATGTTCATGTAATTCGTATATCAACAATCTTTCAGAGATTTCACAACAATGACAGATAGCAACTAAGTGCAACAACAAATAGAAATCAAGTACAACCTCTTAGGAAAACAATCACTCACTGGGCTCCCAGCCCTCATCACTCACTCTCAATGGGAACCCACGCTCACTGGGGGTGTACAGACTCCGGAGGGGCTCCTACAGCCCAAGCGCTATAATCTGCATGGACAACTCACGTGCCATAATATAACTATCTGGATCCGCACGGCCAACTCACGTGTTGCACGGCCAACTCACGTGCTATAGAATAATATAAGGATCTGTACGGCCAACTCACGTGCTATAGTATAATATAAGAATCTGCACGACCAACTCACGTGCTGCACGACCAACTCACGTGCTATAGTATAATATTTCACAATCAGGCCCTCGGCCTCACTCAGTCATAAATCCCTCCAGTCTCTTGGGCTCTTAATAATCATGAAATCAGCCCAAACAACAATGATATGATGTATCAATAATAATAACAGTGACTGAGATAAAATGTGCAAGTAAAAACTGATACTGAGTACATATAGCATTTAGCAGGCAATTCAACAAGTACTCAACCTCTGTGAGTCCCAATAGTACTATCACATAGCCTAAGAATGATTTCTAATATGATTTACAGTCAAATTTTATCAACACATAGAGAGCGTATAGTTAACAACAAATTATTCAACTTTACAGATTTTCGGGATGGACCAAGTCACAGTCCCCTCGGTGCATGCCCACATGCCAGTCACCTAGCATGTGCGTCACCTCCAAAATAATCGCATGATACCAAAATCCGGGGTTTCATACCCTCATGACCAGATTTAAAACTGTTACTTACCTCAAAACGTGAAACTCTATACTCTGCTATGCCTTTGCCTGGCAAATCGGCCTCCGAATGCCTCGAATCTAGTCACAAATAATTCGTTTCAGACAATAAAATTTACTAGAATTAATTCCATAATAAAATACTAATTTTTCATAAAAATTTGAAATTTAGCTCAAAAATCGCCGTGGGGCCCACGTCTCGGAACCCGACAAAAGTTAAAAAAATCTGAACTCCTATTCAACCACGAGTCTAACCATACAATTTTTATCAAAATCCGACCTCAACTCGACCCCAAAAGCTTCAAATCTTATTTTCAAATCCCTAAGTTCCAACCCCCGATTTACACCTCAAAAACATGTAATCTAGTCGGATTATTCGATGATAATTCAATATTATGGAGTATAAATGATCACAAGGGACTTACCTCAAGTTTTACCGTGAAAACCTTGCTCAAAATCGCCCAACCCGAGCTTGAAATGCCCAAAAATGGCAAAAGCTCGAAACCCCTCTGTTTTTGTACTGCCCAGGGATTTTCGCATCTGCGGCAACTTGGCCGCTTCTACGCCAACCTCATGTGCGGAAAAAGTCCCGCATCTACGCCTTTGCCCGCATCTGAGAACCTGTTTGCGTTCCTACGCAGGCCGCTTCTGCGCGCTTCCCTCCGCATCTGCCCTCACGCAGGTGCGGAATTTCCCTCGCACCTGCGACCACTCCCCCATAGTCCATTTGTGCATCTGCGCTTGCTAGGCTCGCTTCTGCGAGCTCGCACCTGCGATAGAATTTCCGCAGGTGTGATTGCAGCAGAGGGCAGAAACTTCAGCTATTTCTTCTAAGTCCGAATTTGATCTGTTAACTATCCGAAACACACCCGAGGCTCCCCGGACCTCAACCAAATGTACCAACAAGTCCTAAAACATCATAAGAACTTAGTCGAGCCTTCAAATCACATCCAACAACACTAAAACACGAATCACACATAGATTCAAGCATAATGAACTTTGAAATTTCTAATTTCTACAAATGACCCTGGAACCTATCAAATCACGTCCGATTGACCACAAATTTTGCACACAAGTCATAAATGACATAACAGAGATAGTCAAATTTTTTGAATCGTATTTTGACCCCGATATCAAAAAGTCAATCCCCGGTCAAACTTCCCAAAAATTCAACTTTCGGCATTTCAAGCCTAATTCCACTACGGACCTCCAAATAATATTTCGGACACTCTCCTAAGCCCAAAATCACCATACAGAGCTATTGGAATCATAAAAATTAAAATCCTAGGTCGTTTACACATAGGTCCATATCCGGCCCATTTTTCTAACTTAAATTTTCAATTATGAGACTAAGTGTCTCATTTCATTCTGAATTCCTTCCGGATCCAAACCAACTAACCCGGTAAGTCATAAAACAACTATATAGCATAAATTGAGCAGTAAATGGAGGAACATGGTTATAATACTCAAAACGACTGGCCGGGCCGTTACATTCTCCCCCTCTTAAACAAACGTTCGTCCTCGAACGGGTTTAGAACAATACCTGGAGTCTCAAATAAATTTGGATATTTGCTCTGCATCTCCTGCTTAATTTCCCAAATAGCTTCTCTGAATGGATGGCCTATCCACTGCACCTTCACCGAAGCTTTGTTCTTTGATCTCAACTTTCAAACCTGCCGGTCTAAAATGGCCACCGGCTCCACATTATAAGTCAAATTACCGTCCAACTGCACTATACTGAAATCCAAAATATGAGACAGATCCCTAACATACTTTCGGAGCATGGATACGTGGAAAACCGGATGAACGCCTGATAGACTGGGTGGCAAGGCAAGTTCATAAGCCACTTCTCCAATTTTCTTAAGTATCTCGAAAGGCCCAATATACCGATGGCTCAACTTGCCCTTTTTCCCGAACCTCAACACACCCTTCGTGGGTGAAATCTTGAGCAGAACCTTCTCCCCAACCATGTGAAAAACATCACGAACCTTCCTGTCGGCATAACGCTTTTGTCTAGACTGTGTCGTGCGTAGCCGTTCCTGAATTACTTTGACCTTCTCTAAAGAATCCTGAACCAAGTCAGTACCCAATAGTCTAACCTCACCAGGCTCAAACCAACCCACCGGAGACCGACATCATCTCCCATATAGAGCTTCATACGGAGCCATCTGAATGCTTGACTGATAACTATTATTGTAATCAAACTCTGCGAGTGGCAGAAATTGATCCCAAGAACCCCCAAAATCAATGACACAAGCACGTAGCATATCCTCAAATATCTGAATAGTGCGCTCGAACTGTCCGTCCGTCTGAGGGTGAAATGTTGTACTCAACTAAACCTGTGTGCCTAATTCTCGCTGCACTGCCCTCCAAAACTGTGAGGTAAACTGCGTACCCTGATCTGAAATAATGGACACCGGCACACCATGTAGGCAAACAATTTCGCGAATATAAATCCCAGCCTACCGCTCTGAAGAATAATTAGTACCAACTGGAATAAAATGTGCGGACTTGGTCAACCGATCTACTATCACCCAAACAGCATCAAACTTTCTCAAAGTTCGTGGGAGTCCAAATACAAAGTCCATGGTAATACGCTCCCACTTTCACTCCGGAATTTCAAGTCTCTATAGCAATCCGCCCGATCTCTGGTGCTCGTACTTTACCTGTTGATAATTTAAACACCGAGATACAAACCCAACTATATCTTTTTTCACCCGCCTCCACCAATAGTGCTATCTCAAATCCTTATACATCTTCGTGACGCCTGGATGAATAGAGTACCGCAAACTGTGAGCTTCCTGGAGAATCAACTCACGCAACCCATCTACATTAGGTACACATAGCCTGCCCTACATCCGTAATACACCGTCATCTCCAATAGTGACTTCCTTGGCATCACCATGCTGAACCGTGTCCTTAAGAACAAGCAGATGTGGATCATCATACTGGCGCTCTCTGATGCGATCATATAAAGAAGACCGAGAAACCACATAGGCCAAAACTCGATTCGGCTCGGAAATATCCAATCTAACAAACTGATTAGCCAAGGCCTGAACCTCCAAGGCTAAAGTCCTCTCTTCTACCGGTAAGTATGCTAAGATGCCCAAACTATCTGCCTTACGACTCAAGGCATCGGCCACCATATTAGCCTTTTCGGGATGATAGAGAATGGTGATATCATAGTCCTTAAGAAACTCCAACCACCTTCGCTGCCGCAAGTTAAGATCCTTCTATTTAAACAAATGTTGTAGACTCCGACGATCGGTATACACCTCACACTGGACACCGTACAAGTAATGCTGCAAAAGTTTCAAGGCATGAACAATAGCTGCTAACTCAAGATCATGGACTAGATAATTCTTCTCATGTACCTTTAACTGTCTGGACGCATAGGCAATCACCCTACCGCATTGTATAAGTATTGCGCTGAGACCAATCTGCGACGCGTCACAATACACAGTATAAGACTCTGAACATGTAGGTAACACCAATACTGGAGCTGTAGTCAAAGCTGTCTTGAGCTTCTGAAAGCTCTCTTCACATTCATCCGACCACCTGAACGGAGCACCTTTCTGGGTCAATTTAGTCATAGGCGATGCAATAGACGAGAAACCCTCCACGAAACGACGATAATAACTGGCCAAGCCTAGAAAACTCCGAATCTCAATAACTGAGGATGGTCTAGGCCAGTTCTGAACTACCTCTATTTTCTTCGGATCCACCTTAATACCTTTACTGGACACTATATGTCCCAACAATGCCACCAAACTAAGCCAGAACTCACACTTAGAGAATTTGGCATAAAGTTTCTTCTCTCTTAGCCTTTGTAATACAATACCCAGGTGTTGTGCATGCTCCTCGTGGCTACGTGAGTACACCAGAATATCATCAATGAATACCACGACAAATAAATCAAGATATGGTTGAAATACACTATTCATCAAATGCATAAATGTTGATGGGGCATTGGTTAGCCCAAAAGACATCACAAGAAATTCATAGTGGCCATAACGAGTCCTGAATGTCGTCTTTAGTATATTTGAATCCCGAATTTTTCATTGGTGATACCCAGACCTCAAATCAATTTTGGAGAACACCCTCGCTCCCTGAATCTGGTCAAATAAATCATCAATATGCGACAATGGATATTTATTCTTGATTGTAACTTTGTTCAACTACCTATAATTAATACACATCCACATAGTACCGTCTTTCTTTTTCACAAACAGAACCGGTGCACCCCAAGGTGACACATTAGGCCTAATAAACCCTTTTTCAAGGAGTTCCTGAAGTTGCTCTTTCAATTCTTTTAACTCAGCTGGTGCCATACGATACGGAGGAATAGAAATGGGCTGAGTGCCCTGCACCAAGTCAATATCGAAATCAATATCCCTATCGGGTGGCATACCCGGCAGGTCTGCAGGAAATACATCCGAAAAGTCTCGCACGACCAGTACTGAATCAATAATAGGAGCATCTGCATCAACATCTCTCACAAAGGCCAAATATGACAAGCATCCCTTTCCAACCATACGTTGGGCCTTCAAATAAGAAATTACCCTACTAGGAACAAGACCTAGAGAACCCCTCCATTCAACCTTTGGCAACCCCGGCATCGTCAACGTCACAATTTTTGCGTGACAGTCCAGAATAGCATGACATGGAGACAACCAATCCATACCCAGGATCACATCAAAATCAACCATACCGAGTAATACGAGATCAATTCTAGTCTCCAGATCCCCAATAGTTACCACACATGATCGATACACACGATCCACAGTAATAATATCGCCCACCGGTGTAGATACATAAACAGGTGAAACTAAGAACTCACAGGGCATATCCAGATAATGAGTAAAATATTATGATACATATGAATAAGTAGAACCAAGTTCAAATAATATAGAAGCCTCCATGTGGCACGCTGAAACAATACCTATGATCACTGTGTCTGAGGCAACAACATTTGGCCTGGCAGGAAAAGCATAGAATCGAGCTTGCCCACCTCCTGATCGGCCTCCCCCTCTTGGGCGACCCCTAGCTGCCTGACCCCCACCTCGAGATGGCAGGGCGGATGGTGTAACTGCTGGTGCTGGTGCCATCGGTCAAGAACTGTGCTGTGAAACCCCACTCAACAACTTAGGACACTCTCTCTTGAAATGACCAAATTCTCTGCACTCGAAACAACCCCTCCTCTGACGGACTGCTGCTCCTGATAACCTGAGGAATGACCTGTAGAAGCCTGTGCGGACGAGGCATGATGAGAACACTTGCGCTGGTAGTGCACTGAATGAAGACTGGCCTGAGTGAGCATTGTAAGAACCATGGCTAGATGATGCACCATGATGAGTTGGACGGCCCGTCTGATCGTGTTTGTAAGAACGACCCCTACCACAGTGAAACTAACCCCCTGAAGGAACACCGTTGTAATCACCCGGACCACGAGGCCTCTTAGCCTCTCTCTCTCCACGTTCCTGGCTACAAAGCATCTCTATCTGCCGAGCAATGTCCACTACCTCATCAAAAGTAGCACCAGATACTCTCTCCCTAGTCATAAGTAATCGCAGCTGATATGTGAGGCCATCAATGAACCTCTTAATCCTCTCCCTATCAGTGGGAACCAAACAGACTGCGTGACGAGCCAACTCAGAAAATCTCATCTCGTATCGTGTCACAAACATATCACCCTAGCGAAGCTGCTCAAACTGTCTGCGCAACTCTTCTCTGCGGGATTGAGGTACGAACTTCTCCAAAAAAACCACGGAGAACTGATGCCAAGTAAGGGGTGCTACGCCAACATGCCTACATCTCTCGTAAGTCTCCCACCATCTAAGTGCAGACCCAGAAAACTAAAAAGTAGTGAATGAGACCCCATTGGTCTCCAGAATACCCGTTGTCCGAAGCATCCGTTGACACCTATCCAGAAAATCCTGAGCATCCTCTGACTCAGCACCAATACCCGTTGTCCGAAGCATCCGTTGACACCTATCCAGAAAATCCTGAGCATCCTCTGACTCAGCACCGCTAAATGGTGGAGGTCGAAGCCTTTCAAATCTCTCAAGTCTCCTATGCTCGTCATCTGCCATAACAGGAACTATCGAGGCCTGAGCAGCTGCAACCGGCTGGGCTGGTAGTGCCCTGGTATCTGAAGTCCATGTACTACCTGGTCTGGAGTACGGGAAACGGGGGTATGAGTACCTCCCCCAGCCTGAGAAGTGGCAGGTACGGCCTGAGCCGAAACCACCTGAGCAAGGACAGTGCAAGCTGCCAATATCTGGGCCAAAGTCTCCTGAATGCCTTCAATCTCAATGGGCATAGCTGGTGCCTGAGCTGATCCTGTCGGCTCAACTATATCTAGAATCTTCTCCTGTGCTGGAACAACTGGTGGTATTACAGGTGCTATTCCAACTGTGGTACGAGCTACACCTCGACCTCTACCTCGGCCCTGGCCTCTACCACGACCCCGGCCTCTCGCGGCCCTAACTGGTGGCACTGGTGGCTAACCGTCCGATCCAGTAGTATGTGTCCTCACCATCTGTGAGAGAATAGAATAGCAGAAATTACACCCTTAACTCATTACACCAAGAAAATTTAAAATAATATAAGCACCAAGGTGTAACATCCTCGCCTCAAGATTTGACTCACAAATACCATGACTTATTCATAATTCACTTACTTACTCTAACATGGAGGTCAACGACATTACCTTTCCTTTATGAATTACGTGCCCTCACCCAACAAAGAGCCCAGTTCCACACACAATGAATTTGAAGAACGTAGAAACTCAAGATAGGAAAAATTCACTCGCTCTCAGAAATAATATTCATATGCCACAAATGATGCACCATAGGCTTGCCCGTAGTGTAATACTCTACTAATCGAGCTCATTCAGTCTAAGATCACGTAGGACTTTGATTGGTTGTAATGTAGGATGCGGGTCGGGTAGGATACATTTAGATATAAATGACTACACTTCCCTTAAGCACTTTAATACATACACTTTAACATTCAAACCCATACTTATGTCAAACCAAAACTCTACCTTAACTTCACTTTATATTATCCCCTACTTCTTTAAGCACCAGTATATCACTAGCCACCACCATCAAGAATTATTTTTCTTACAATACAACTATTTTTTTTTTCTTAATCCAAGTGGCTTTCTCCTTATTTCAATTGTTCCACTCAAAAGCCACCCCACCACCACACACTTTAACTTTTTAATAATTCATCACAATTCAAGTGCCATGAGAGGTGACAAGGTTCAAATATATGGTCGATTCAAACAAAGGGGTACGGCTTGTAATGTGGTTACCAAAGAAACAGGGTTATAGGTTCAAAGGGGTTAACTATGGTACATAACTTTTAGGTGGGTAAACTATATATATCTGGCTTAACAAAGAAACGTCTATATCACTTCCTAGACTGAACAAGACTGCTTTTATGCTTTGCACACACACGGGGCAAGTTCTAGACATCAAATACAATGTACATAATACGTACAAAAACTCACACAGACATGGCACATAACTCACTCAGAATTGGTTTCATCGCGACACTCCAGTCCAAGCAGTTAAGCAAAATTAAGAATCTATGATTTAAGGTACTTATACTAGAGTCAAAAACTGAGCCTAAGTGTCACAACCATAGTACTAACTATTCTCAATGCATAACAAAGCTAAGAGATATTGCTGCAATTAAATGTATAGCCCTGTGGTTCCTACTCCTAAATATTAAAACTAACGACACCCGGTTCAACTAAAAGCCCTTGGAAAAGGACCGCGGCCCAAAGAAAAACCAAGGGGGAATTACTACACTTCCTACAAAAAAAATCTTTTCGGTATTTTTCTCTAGACCTACTTCCCTCATGAAAATTGTCTAGGAGATCCATCGTCGGGAAGAGTCCAGTTTTTCTATATATATATATATATATATATATATATATATATATTATTTTATTTTATTTTATTTTATTTTTTATTATTATTTCTTTATTATTATTTTTTATATATTTTCTAACTGAAACAAATAACAAAACCAAATTACTAAAACAAATAACTAAAACAATTATCTAACAAAAATGACACTTACTAAAACAACAAAAACAAGCAACTACAATTAATTTCTACAAGTCCCCACCCTATACTTAGATCATGCATTGTCCTCAGTGCACGCACAAATTGACAAAACAAGAAAAATGAGTAGGGGGCAAGGAAACTCCCTGATCAAATTGCGTCCTCATCCTCCGAGGCTCTCCACTCTTCATCTTGTGCTTCCTCCTCCTCATCATCATAGTCCTCATCATCTGACTGCTCCGGCTCGGCCTCAGACTGCTCAGGTGTGTTGATATCCTCATCATCGGGGAGTCTGTAGCCATCACTTATCCCAACCAGTTGTTGGGCATGAGCATTGAGCGGGTACCACTGCTCCAATAAGGTCCTCTCCTCAGATGTGGCCGGCTGACCCCCTATTCTCAGCTGCAAATCCATCATCCCATAGAGATGGGCCATAAAACTATCATCACGAGCATTGCGCTTGGCACTTGTCAAAGATATCATGGCAGTCTCTTCTTTTAGCCGGAGACTAGTAATGTCCATTTGTCGTAGGGGTTGATCGATGGTGTGGTCAAACTCTGGCTCCTCCGCAACCTCCTCGTGTCTTAAGAACTGAGTTAGAAAATTGGCAAATGGAATTCGATCAACCTTCTTACTCGTTCTGACTAAAGACATCTAGTAGCAGATCAGATGACCTACATTCACCCTTTGACCCATCATGAGGAAGTAGAGTGCACAGGTCCTCTCACGTCTAATGATCGTGTCATGATTACATGGTAGGAGCCGTGCATTTATCAGTTTAAGCCACACTTGAGCCTTCGCCCTCATCTTCTTCTTGGGGAACCTCTTGTGCCGATTTGTTTTCTTATCCCAAACCCATGCTACCGTAGAACCGACACCACAAAGCATGTGTCTCAGCTCTCTATATGTAGGCTGGCGAATGAAGTGGTCCAATGGCTCCACAGGAACATCCGGAGCACCTAAAAAGTTACATATGGTCGTGGCTGAAAAATCTATCAATCGTCCACAAATCGGCACCAGTTGTTCAGTATTCTGTGGATCGAACCCTGCAAAGAATTCCCAGACTAGATTGAGATTAATATCCCCTATGTTCTTGAATACATAGCTCAACCCCAAATCCTGGATGCCCTTCCAAATTGCCTGATACTTTGCTTTCAAGCTACGTTCATGGATAGCTGCTTCCGGGTGTACATGTTTAAGCCTACAGCGCCTGTACCAATCCTTAGTATGCGGGGGTATACTATTGATGCCAAACTCCCGTTGGCCTTGGGGTTGTGGACGCATGGCTGCTACAGCTACCACAGCTTGTGCTCCACTTATACTGTAGGTAACTTCTCCCCCTTTTCTCTTCTTTGGGGGAGGTGCAGAGGTCGCCTTTGCTTTAGCCGGAGCAGTAGAAGTAGCCTTTCCTTTGCCTGTGTCTTTTCTAGGAGGCATCTTTGTTCCTACACAAGTAATCATTAATCAGTTAAAACTGTATTACACATTACACATATAGTCTTGCCCAACTTTCCGAGGTTACTCAGACTTCACCTCGTATTTTCTTAACATTAGAATCAAACAACAACATATGGGCTACCCGTGAGCCACCCCACACTTACGATTTTAACGTGGTGCACGACAACATAACACTGGTCTATTAATCCCGGAGACTCGGGCTCGAATGGGGACAAGGAATGCCATTGAAGCATTATACCAAATACTTAGCATGCACTAGTGCCATGGGAGTGCTTGTAGAGGTGAGGGATTGCCTCACCCTCCCAAATCGGCTTGGGCATTTCTCACTAACACTTGTTTACATAATAACAACACCATTCCTATGGGGTTCATGGGGTTGGGACACAGAAACACAATATTACAATGAAGAACAACCCCAAATTTTGTGGCTAATCTCATATCTTCATCCAACTTGAAATGAGAAAGAAAGGAGATAAAAATCATACCTTAGATGTTGTAAGATGTGGGCTTTGCCTTTGAACTGTTGTTTCCAGTGAATGGAGGAGGAAAAACTTGCTTGACTTCAATGGGGTTAGGATGGGGATGGACGGCAGTGTATGTGCGTGAGTGCTTTGTGAGGAGTGTAGTGATTTAGGTTAGGGTTTTATTTTATATTAGTTTGGGCATTTAAGTTAGAGTCCAAGAAGGGAGGGGTTAAAAGAAATAAAGGACAAAAATTAAAATAAGCTGAAGAAAAATACTTACCTGACGACGTCTGCCTAAGTACCTGGCGACGTCTTCCTAAGTACCTGGCCTCAACCCATGCGGCGCCAGGCTTATCGCCTGGTGTACTGGGCCTTACCCCATGCGGCGCCAAGATTAGCGCCTGGTGTACCTGGCCTTAACCCTCGCAAGGCAAGCTCCCCCGCCTGGTTTCCTTCATGTGACGCTGGAAACTCTGCTCGACTTGCCCAAAATCACCTGCAAACTTGTTAGTACCTAAACACGAAAAGAAAAAAAATCGAACTATACTAAAAATCAACTATGAATTGGGTTACCTCCCAACGAGCGCCTTAGTTAACGTCGTGGCATGACGGATACAACAGTACAATAGGTTGCCTCCCATAAAGTGCCTGATTTAACATCGCGGCACGACGCCGGTGAGCGCATATAAGGCTCGCTCAACATTTGTGGCGCGAGCAAATGAGTCACTGACACTACTTTCGCGTCATCCATGCCCAAATAATGTTTTAACCTGTGCCCATTGACTCTGAACGTGTGAGAGTAATTTTTCGCAGCAACCTCTACGGCACCTGTGGGGTGAATCTCTACCACACGAAATGGTCCTGACCATCTTGACTTTAATTTGCCCGAAAATAACCTCAATCTTGAATTGTATAGAATATCATATCTCCGGGTTTAAAACTCCGCTCAAGGATGTTTTTTTCATGCATCATATTCATTCTCTCCTTGTATAGTCTTGTGCTCTCAAAAGCGTGGTAGCGAAACTCATCAAGCTCATGCAACTTTGTGACTCTACTTGTACCCGCAGCTTCTATATCGAGATTAAGCTGCCTCAATGCCCACCAAGCTCTATGCTCCAACTCCACTGGTAAGTGACACGCCTTCCCAAACACCAATTTATATGGTGACATGCCAATCAGAGTTTTGAAAGTGGTACGATAGGCCCAGAGTGCATCATCTAACTTTCTCGCCCAATCCGTTCTTGTAGCATTCACAGTCTTTGTCAAAACGCTCTTTATCTCTCTGTTCGAGACTTCCACTTCCCACACGTTTGTGGATGATATGGGGTGGAAACCTTATGGCGTACATCATACTTTTCTAACAACTTTGTGAAGGCTCGATTACAGAAGTGAGTGCCTCTGTCATTGATTATTTCCCTTGGAGTGCCAAATCGGGTGAATATATTCTTTCTCAAAAAACCAATTAGCCCCTTTGCATCATTTGTAGGGAGTGATGTAGCCTCCACCCATTTTGACATATAGTCCACAGCTACGAGTATGTACTTGTTGCCGTATGAGCTGACGAAAGGCTCCATGAAATCGATTCCCCATACATCAAATAATTCTAACTCCTGAATTGGGTTCATAGGCATCTCATGTCGGCGGGAAATATTCCCAGTTCGTTGGCATTCGTTACAACCCTTCTCCCATAAGTGTGCATCTTTGAACAATGTTGGCCAGTAGAAGCCCGACTCTAGCACTTTTGCAGCTGTCCTTACTCCCCTGAAATGGCCACCATATGGTGACACGTGACAAGCCTGCAAAATAGAAAATTGGTCTATTTCAGGGATACATCTCCGGATCATGTTATCAACATAAATCCTAAACAGATAAGTCTCATCCTAATAATACATGTGACAGTCACGAAAGAAATTTTTCTTTTGAACAGAGGAAAGGTCATAGGGAACAATACCTCTTGCCAGGTAGTTTGCAATATCTGCATACCATGGCGCTACCTCAAAACTCGTGGCTAGTAGTTGTTCATCTGGGAAAGTCTCCACAATCTCTTCCCCCTCAACCTTCTTTTCGGCTCCTTCCAGCCTAGACAAGTGATCATCCACTTGGTTCTCCGTTCTTTTTCGGTCATGGATTTCTAAGTTAAATTCTTGCAGCAGTAGCACCCATCGAATCAGGCGCGACTTTGACTCCTTCTTGTCAATTAGGTACCTGAGAGCAGCATGGTCAGTATAAACAATTACCTTCGGGCCTATCAGGTATGACCTGAATTTGTCAAATACGATCACCACTACTAGCATCTCTTTCTCGGTCACTGTGTAATTTAGTTGGGCACTACTCAAAGTTCTACTTGCATAATATATTGGATGCATGACTTTGTCTTTGCGCTGCCCAAGCACTGCTCCCACAGCATAGTCGTTTGCGTCACACATCAGCTCAAATGGTTGCTCCCAGTCAGGTGCAACTATGATAGGTGCTATCACTATCCTCTTCTTTAATTCCTCAAAAGCTACCCCGCAATCATCAGAAAACACAAAAGGGTGATCTTTTTCAAGTAATTTACACAACGGGTTAGCAATTTTGGAAAAATCTTTTATAAATCTCCTATAGAAACCAGCATGTCCCAGGAAACTTCTTATTGCCTTGACGGAAGTGGGTGGTGGAAGCTTTTCTATCACATCAACCTTTGCACGGTCTACCTTAATACCCTTACTCGACACTAGGTGCCCCAAGACTATACTTTCTTGTACCATGAAATGGCACTTTTCCCAATTGAATACCAGATTAGTCTCGATATATCTTTTTAGCACTCTTTTTAAATTCCTTAGGCAATCATTGAATGAGTCTCCCACCACCGAGAAATCATCCATAAAGACCTCCATGATGTCCTCTACCATATTAGTAAAGATGGACATCATGCACCTTTGAAATGTAGCGGGTGCATTGCATAGGTCGAACGGCATCCTCCGGAAGACGTAGATGCCATATGGACAAGTGAATGATGTTTTCTCTCTATCTTCCGGGGAAATGGAGATTTGGTTATACCCCGAGTATCCATCCAGATAGCAAAAGTGGGAATTTCCAACCAATCTATCTAGCATTTGATTAATGAACGGCAAGGGAAATTGGTCTTTTCAGGTGGCCTTGTTCAATCTTCTGTAGTCCATACAAATTCGCCATCCCGTGACTGTTCTTGTTGATATCAACTCATTGTTCTCGTTTTGCACTACAGTCATCTCACCTTTCTTAGGCACACAATGGACTGGGCTGATCCCCGCATATAACCACTTTATCACCTACTTTTTCACAACTTCCTTCATGTTGGGGTTCAATCTTCTTTGATGTTCTATGGAAAGTTTGTGGCCATCTTCCAGTAGAATCTTATACATACAGAAGGCCAGGCTAATCCCCTTAATGTCTGTAATAGTCCAACCAATTGTAGTTTTTCACTCACTCAATACCTACAAAAGCTGTTCTTTCTGCACATATGACAAACCAGATGAGATAATAATAGGTAAAGTTGAGTTAGGTCCCAAGAAATCATACCTAAGGTGAGGTGGTAGCGGTTTCAGTTCCAACTTTAGTGGTTCTTTTATCGATGGCTTAGTTGGAGGAGTTTTTCTTTCTTCTAAGTGCAAAGGCTCAAATTCGAGCTCTCTTTTCCAAAACCCTTGGCCTTCAAGAGCCAGCACCCATTCTGCCAAGTCCTCACCATTTACTTCATCTAAGTTCATGAGACAGGCTGCTAGAGGATCTTTAGCATTCAAGGTCTCATCTTCCTCTTCTAAAATTACACCCACGTCTTCTATTAGAGAGCAGTTAGCAAATTCACTTGGACGCCGCATAGATTTCTGCACGTTGAATGTTATTTCTTCATCATTTATTCTCATTTTTATCTCTCCAGTTTCACAGTCAATTAAATCTCTCCCAGTGGCCAAGAATGGTCTTCCCACAATTATGGTAATCTCCTCGTCAACCCAACAGTCAAGAATGACAAAATCTGCTGGGAACACAAACATCCCAACCTGTACTAATACATTATCAAGGATACCCGAGGGCCTCTTCACTGTCCGGTTGGCCAGCTGTAGTAACATGGACGTGGGTATAGCTCTTCCAATGCCTAACCTTTTGTAGATAGCCAGGGGCATCAGGTTTATGCTTGCCCCCAAATCTCAAAGTGTCTTCGCAAATGCATAGTTACCTATTGTGCATGGGATTGTGAAACTCCCTGGGTCAGACAATTTCTCAGCTATGGGTCTCGTCATAACAACACTACATGTCTGAGTTAGTGTAACCATGGCCAAGTCTTGAAAGTCGAACTTATGAGACATCAAGTCCTTCATCATTTTTGCATAACCAGGCATTTCCTTTAAGGTGCCAATCAATGGAATGTTCACCTGAATTTGCTTCAACATCTCCAAGAATTTCTTATACTGCTCATCTTTATGATATTTGGCCAATCTCTGGGGGAAAGGTGCTGGAGGTTGCTTCTTTCCTGTGATTTGAGTTTTATCTTGCTCAGGCACTGCTTCTACTGACGTTTCTTGTGCTACCTCAGTCTCCTTCGCAACCTCTTTTTCTTTGCTTGTGCTCTCTTGTGCGTCTTATACCATCACCTCAGTTAACCCTATTGAATCATCGATCTCAATGGGTACTGGCACAAGTGTTTCAGTAGGTCATCTTTCGCGAGAAATATCTTGCTCCAAATCTAGGTCTCTACCATTTCGTAGACTCACTGCCATAAGTTGTTTCTGCCCCTAATCATTTGGATTGATTTGTGTGTCTGCAGGTAACGTCCCTTGGGGACGATTGTTTAGAGCCATAGAAATCTGTCCTAATTGAACCTCAATACCCTTTATCGCTGATTCATGTGAGTCCACTCTCTCTTGCATTTTTCCGTTGGACCCAAGCAGATGTTGCAGCATTCTGTTGTTGCTGTCCAGCATTCCCTTAAGTTCAGCAAACCCATCATCTTGTCTCACAATCTGTTGTTGTTGAGGTTGTTGATAAGCCAGCTGCTAATTTTGCTGGTTGTAACACTGTTGCCTTTGGTAAGGCACCACTTGACCCTATGGTCATATAGCTCCTAGATTGTTGATGTTATTCTATTACTGCTGTGCTGGTCTATATGGTTGATTCTGTAGACCCCAATTCTGACCACCTTGCCTTTGTCCCCCATAGTTGGCTACATAGTTCATATCTTCCTGATAGTGGTGGTTGTCACCTTCCGCACTCCACGAGCATACATAAGGTTGGTTAATGCATGGTGTACATAGGCCCTTATTAGTTGCGTCAACTATGTGTACCTGCTGCTTTTGGCCTGATTCATTGATCTTTTTGGTGAGGATACTCATTTGCGTCATTAGAGTAGCCATATTTTCGGCTATAGAGTTGTTTGGGTCCAAAGCAGCAGAGTGAACTATAGGAGTAATCGTAGAGTTTTTTGTCATCCATCCTGAGTTTTGAGCCATTTTATCAAGTAGGATCTTGCATTCTCTAAATGATTTTTCCCAAAATGCTCCACCCGCTGAAGCATGAACATTAGCTTTTAAGTTGTCTGCCAATCCCATGTAGAACCTCTACCCCAACATTTGCTCTGGAATGGCATGATGTGGACACTTAACAAGCATACCCTTGAACCTCTCCCACATTTCTTGTAGTGTTTCTGTTGGTCTCTACTTGAAGCTCAATATCTCATCAATTTGTTTGGCAGTCTTATGGGTGGGTAGAACTTGTTTACAAATTGCTTGACTAATTCCTCCCACGTAGTGATGGAGTTTATGGGGAGTGAATTAAGCCAAGTCTGAGCTTCTCCCGTCACCGAGAATGGAAACAATAACAGCTTTATTGCATCCGGTGTCACATTAGGTTACTTTTGTGTGACACATATCGACAGGAAATTTTTCAGATACAGCTGAGGATATTCAATGTAAGACCCTGAAAGTCCCTTGTTCTGCAACAAATGTAGCATGTTGTTTGTGATTTGAAATGATTCCGCATGTATTTGAGGGACTGCAATTACGGTCACTAGATTTTCGGCGGTGGGTTGTGCCCAATCATACAAGGCTGCTTCTGGCACAAGAGGCGCCACACCCTGATTGTTCAGGGTCATTATTTCTGTCATTTAGATTTTCTATTACGTCATCCATGTCCAGTTCAATTTGTTCTGTCGAGTTTCGTTGTTTTCTGCCTTTCTTGTTTGCACGATTAAGTACCTTGAAAACTTTCTCAGGATCTGATAATGCTTCGAATAATTCACCATTTCTTGAGGAGTTTCTAGGCATGCACCTGTAACCCCTAAGACTACAAACATTAGAATTTCAATGTATTTTGGTTTAAAAAAATGAAGAAAATTGACTACACTAAGAATTCTAGCAATTCTTTTAGCTACAATTAACACACTGTTAAGTCCCCGGCAACGGCACTAAAATTTGATCACACACAACTATGCCTTATAAAAATGACTAATCGCTCGTTGCAAATATATTCCGGCTAATAAGTTCGGAGTCAAATCTCATAGGGAATTAACCTATCAAACACAGCTACTAGACTCGACGAACTTACGCAATCAATCTTCAGAAATATTTAAGTAACAATTTGGATGTTTACTAACTAAATATTACGTAATGAAAGTAAAACAATTAATAACTAACTACTACGGGTTGTAGACAAGAATTCGAATGATCTGAGGTTGTGATCTCCCCTATTGTCGGAATCCTCTCCGCTACGTCTTCTATAAATTTGCCTAAGTCTTCTCTACCGATCATGAGCACTCTGACTATTGTAACTCTCTCCCGAGTAATTACCATAATTTACTAGACATATTCTCCCAAATTACGCTAGCTAGCCTTAAGTACAGCTCACTCAGATCGCACCAAGGTTTTGTTATCCCTAATCCCACCTTTAAACCCTCTGTATTGATCCCTCATATAGGTTAGGAGTGATGTTTGTTCAACAACTACTTAAATATGCACTCTCTCCCGAGAAATACACACTAAATAGGCACAGTCGATTGGGGACCCTTCAATTGACAACAATAATAATATAGTTGAACAAATAGAGAAAATACTACGGCAAACCTATATTAACGTAACATGAAAATCATCCTCCAATAGGTTCCATCAAAACCCTAGATTAGAAGTTTAGTTACTCATACTCATAGTCACAATATCCAAAGTATTTTGCATAATTAAATTACAAAGTAAGGATAAAGGGATGTAGAAATCGATGAGTCTAACTCCCAACGGTTGTTCCACGATCTATCCTTGCCTCTGGTTGCTAAAAGTCCTCCAAAGTGGCATTTTTAGGTCTATTTATATGTGTAGGAAAAGACCTAAACATGTAGGCCAAGTCCTAGTCAAACCAGGAAATGAAATAAACCTTTAAAACTCGGAATGTGCATGCCCAGACCTGGCCTCGCGAGGCCTACCACCAACTTGAGCGTCGCCCCAGGCCTGGCGTCGCCAGCTCCAAAGCCTGGTGGACCTCGCGTTACCCTTTGCCTGGCCTGCTCCAACGCGTGCTAAAGGCCTGGCGTCGCCTGCTCTAATGCCCACTTTAGGCATGGCTTCACTAACTTCCTCATTCGTAGGCTGCTCACTTCTTTCTTTCTTCTTTTCAGCTGTTTTCGAGCACACTTTAGACTTTAAGTATTCTTTCTGCTGTACTTTCATCTCCAATTCATCTACACATAAAATAGACTCTGTTACGCATAATTAAAGTGTAGTTTATCATTAAAACATATAAAATACAAGGCAAATAATGTACAAAACTATGGAATTATAGCCACATATCAATTCACAAATAATAATATGAACCTAGTCGTTCAATCGAAACTCAATTCGGAGCTTATTTGCTCAATGCGATACCAATTTCGCTCGTTAAACAAATAACTCATGTTTCGCGCTAAAAACCAAATCGCGACTTGATGAAATTAGACCAAACATTCCAGATCATTCCTATAATTCATTATCAAACTCCCAGAGGTCTCAAAATCGAATTTCGATCTCTAGAACTAAAAATGGACCTTTGGATCATTATATGTTTATGCTCAAAATATCAAACTCTTCCAAAACTCATATGAGCCTCATAGGACCGCAACCAAGTATACTAACAAGTCCCATAACATGACACGAACTTAGTCGATGCCTCAAATTACATTAAACAATAATAAAATACGAATCGCACCCCAATTCAAGCTTAATGAAAACTAACGAATTCCAAATTCTACATTCGATGCCGAAACATATCAAATCAAGTCTGATTGACCTCAAAATTTGCACACAAGTCATACATGACATAATAGACCTATCAAAATTTCCAAAACTGGATCCCGACCCCGATATCAATAAAGTCAACTCCCAATCAAACTTCCAAACCTTCTATTTCCAACTTTCACCATTTCAAGCCAAAATTAACTACGGGCCTCCAATTAAATATCTGGACACACTCCTAAGTCCAAAATCACCATACGAAGCTATTAGAACCATCAAAACTCTATTCCGGGGTCGTTTACACATAAGTCAACATCTGGTCAACCTTTCAACTTATGCTTTAAATATTAGAACTAAGTGTTCCAATTCATTCTGAAACATCACCGTACCCGAACCAATTACCCCGGCAAGTCACATAACAACTGTAAATCACAAAATGAGCAATAAATGGGGGAACGAGGCTGTAATACTTAAAACGACCGATCGGGTCGTTACATTTTCCCCCTCTTAAACAAACGTTCGTCCTCGAACGGGTTTAGAATCATGCTTGGAGTCTCAAATAGGTGTGGATATTTGCTCCGCATCTCCCGCTCAATCTCCCAGGTAGCTTCTCCGACTGGCTGGCCTTTCCACTGCACTTTCACTGAAGCTATGTTCTTTTACCTCAAGATGCGAACCTGTCGATCCAAAATAGCTACTGACTCCACATCATAAGTCAAATTACCATCCAACTGCACTGTACTGAAATCCAAAACATGAGACGGATCTCCGGCATACTTTCGGAGCATAGATACATGAAACATTGGATGAACACCCGATAGACTAGGCGGCAATGCAAGTTTATAAGCCACCTCTCCAATCTTCTTAAATATTTCAAAAGGCCCAATATACCTAGGAATCAACTTGCCTTTCTTCCCGAATCTCATAACACACTTCATAGGCGAAACTCGGAGTAGTACCTTCTCTCCTACCATATAAGAAACATCCTGAACCTTCCGGTCGGCATAACTCTTCTGTCTAGACTGCGCCACGCGAAGTCGATCCAGAATCAATTTAACCTTTTCCAAAGCATCCTGAACTAAATCAGTACCCAATAGCCTAGCCTCACCCGGCTCAAACCAACCCACCGAAGACCGACACCGTCTCCCATATAAAGCCTCATACGGAGCCATCTGAATGCTCGATTGGTAGTTATTGTTATAGGCAAACTCTGCAAGTGACAGAAACGGATCCCAAGAACCCCCAAAATCTATAACACAAGCACGTAACATATCTTCCAATATCTAAATAGTGCGCTCGGACTGTCCGTCCGTCTGAGGGTGAAATGTTATACTCACCTGAACCTGTGTGCCTAATTCTCGCTGCACTGCTCTCCAAAACTGTGATGTAAACTGCGTGCCCCAATCTGAAATGATGGACATTGGAACACCATGTAGGCGAACAATCTCGCAGATATAAATCTCGGCCAACCGCTCCGAAGAATAAGTAGTACCGACCGGAATAAAATGCGCGGACTTAGTCAAATGATCCACAATCACCCAAATAGCATCAAACTTCCTCAAAGTCCATGGGAGTCTAACTACGAAATCCATGGTAATACGCTCCCATTTCCATTCCGGAATTTCAAGTCTCTGAAGCAATCCGCCCGATTTCTGATGTTCGTACTTCACCTGTTGACAATTTAAATACCAAGCCATATACCCAACTATATCTTTCTTCATTTTTCTCCACCAATAATGCTTCCTCAAATCCTGGTACATCTTAGCGGCACCCGGATGAATGGAATATCGTGAACTGTGGGCTTCTTCAAGAATTAATTTACGCAGCCCATCTACATTCGGCACACAAATCCGACGTTGCATCCTCAACATCCCATCATCCCCAATAGTAACATCTTTGGCATCACTGTGTTGAACTGTGTCCTTCAGGACAAGGAAATGTGAATCATCACACTGGCGCTCTCTGATGCGATCATATAAAGAAGATTGTGAAACCACACAAGCTAGAACCCGACTGGGCTCCAAAATATCTAATCTCACAAACTGGTTGGCCAAGGTCTGAACATCAACTGCAAGAGGCCTCTCACCAACATGAATGAATGCAAGGCTACCCATACTCACCGTCTTTCTGCTCAAGGCATCGTCCACCACATTGGACTTCCCGGGATGATACAGAATAGTAATATCATAGTCCTTTAGCAACTCCAACCATCTCTGCTGCCTCAAATTTAGGTCCTTCTGTTTGAATAAATGTTGGAGACTCCGATGATCTGTAAATACCTCACAAGACACACCATAGAGATAGTGCCTCCAAATCTTCAATGCATGGACAATAGCAGGCAACTCTAAATCATGAAAGGGGTAGTTCTTTTCATGTGGCTTCAACTGGCATAAAGCATAAGCAATCACTCTACCCTTCTGCATTAAGACACACCCAATACCGATCTGAGAAGCATCACAATTTACTGTATAAGGGCCTGAAGCTGAAGGTAAAACTAGAACTGGAGTTGTGTTCAAGGAAGTCTTGAGCTTCTGAAAGCTCTCTTCACACTTATCCGACCACCTGAATGGAGCACCTTTCTGGGTAAATTTAGTCAAGGGCAATGCAATAGACGAGAAGCCCTCCACAAAGTGACGTTAATACCCGGCCAAGCTGAGAAAACTTCAAATCTCAGTAGCTGAAGATGCCCTGGGCCAACTCTGAACTGCCTCTATCTTCTTCGGATCCACCTTAATTCCCTCACTGGACACTATGTGTCCCAAGAATGCTACCGAACTAAGCCAGAACTCACACTTAAGGAATTTGGTATAAAGTTTCTTTTCCCTCAGCCTCTGTAGTACAATACTCAAATGTCGTGCATGTTCCTCCTGGCTACCTGAGTATATCAGGATGTCATCAATAAATATTACGACAAACAAATCAAGATACGGCTGGAATACACTATTCATCAAGTGCATAAATGTTGTTGGGGCGTTGGTCAGCCCAAAAGACATCACGAGAAATTCATAGTGACCATAACGGGTCCTGAATACCATTTTTAGAATATCTGAATCCCGAATTTTCAACTGGTGGTACCCAGATCTCAAATCAATTTTGGGAGAACACTCTCGCTCCCTGAAGTTGATCAAATAAATCATCAATACGCAGCAAAGGATACTTGTTCTTGATTGTAACTTTGTTAAACTGCATGTAGTCGATACACATCCGTATAGTACCATCTTTATTTTTCACAAATAGAACTGGTGCACCCCAAGGTGACACACTAGGCCTAATAAACCCTTTATCAAGAAGTTCCTGAAGTTGCTCTTTCAATTCTTTCAATTCAGCTGGTGCCATACAATATAGAGGAATAGAAATGGGCTGAGTGCCCGACACCAAGTCAATACCGAAATCAATATCCCTGTTGGGTGGCATACCCGGCAGGTCTGCAAGAAATACATCCGAAAAGTCTCGCACTACCGGTACAGAATCAATAGTAGAAGTGTTTGCATCAACATCTCTCAAAAAGGCAAAATATGACAAACACCCCTTCCCAACCATACGTTGGGCCTTCAAATAAGAAATTACCCCGCTGGAACATAATCTAGAGAACCTCTCCACTCGACCTTCGGCAATCCCGGTATCGCTAACGTCACGGTTTTTGCGTGATAGTCCAGAATATCATGACATGGAGACAACCAGTCCATACCCAAGATTACATCGAAATCAACCATACTAAGCAATAAGAGATCAACTCTAGTCTCCAGTCCCCCAATAGTTACCACACACGACTGATACACATGGTCTACAATAATAATATCGTCCACCGACGTAAACACACAAACAAATAAAACTAAGGGCTCGCGGGGCATATTCAGATAACGAACAAAATATGATAATACATACGAATATATGGAGCCAGGGTCAAATAATATAGAAGCTTCCCTGTGGCATACTGAGACAATACATATGATTACTGCATCTGAAGCAGCAGCATCTAGCCTGGCAGGAATGGTATAGAATCGGGCCTGACCGCCAACTGATCGGCATCCCCCTCTTGGGCGACCCCTAGTTGTCTGAGCCCCACCCCGAGCTAGTTGGGCGGGTGGCGTAGTAGCTGATGAAGGAGTTGTAACCTGACTCCTCTACTGAACCGGACCGCGTGAAAGGCAGGGATAATTTCTCTCTAAATGACCCAAATCTCCACACTCAAAACAACCATTCTCGAACAATGGCAGCAAGTACTGAGGTGGACCTCGAGAACTAGAATAACTACTAGAAGAACCTGGTACCGATGAACTCTGAATTGATGGTGCTCTAGATGAACTCTGAGTTGGAAGTGCACTAAGAGAAGACTGACTCGGTCGAGCAATGTATAAACCATGGCTAGCTTATGTGTCACGATGAGCTTGACGAGCTATCTGAGCGGGCCTATAAGGACGACCCATGCTGTGATAGGGTTGTCCCCTAGAAGGAACATCGCTGGAATTACCCGGACCACGAGACCTATTCGCTTCCCTCTCCTCACGCTCCTGAGTATGGACCATTTCTAGCTGTCGAGCACTGTCAACCACCTCGTCGAATTTAGCACCCGCTACATTTCCTAAAGTCATAACAAAACGAAACTGATGGTTGAGGCCATTAATGAACCTCCTGATCTTTTCCCTCTCAGTGGGAACCAACCAAACTGCATGACTAGCCAATTTTGAAAATCGTATCTCATACTGAGTCACGGACAGGTCCTCCTGACGTAAATACTCAAACTGCTTATGTAGTTCCTCTCTGTGGGTCTGTGGCACAAACTTCTCTAGAAATAATACAGAGAACGCATGCCATGAAAGTGGTGCTGCACCAACTGGTCTGCTTCTCTCATAAGTCTCCCACCATCTGAAGGCTACTCCGGTCAGCTGAAAAATAGTAAATGAGACCCCATTTGTCTCCAGAATACCCGTTGTACGAAGCATCTACTAGCATCTGTCCAAGAAATCTTGAGTATCCTCTGACTTAGTTCCACTGAAAGTTGGAGGATGGAGTCTACTAAACCTCTCTAATCTCTTCAGCTCCTCGTCATTCATAATAGGACCCACCTGGGCCTGAGCAGCTGTAACCGACTGGACTGGTAGTGCCCCTGGTATCTGAAGTCCCTGCACTATCTGCTCTGGAGTATGAGCGATAGGGGTATGAGTACCTCTCCCGGCCTGAGCCGAAACCACCTGAGCAAGGCCAGTGCCAACAGTCAATATCTGTGCTAAAGCCTCCTGAAGGCCTCGAATCACAATAGGCATAGCTGGTGCCTGAGTTGGCTTCGCCGGCTTGACTATATCTGGAACTTGCTCCTGAGCTGGAGCAATTGGTGGTACTACAGGTGCTGCTCAAACTGATGTACGAGCTACACCTCGACTTCTACCACAGCCCCGGCCTCTCGCGGCCCTAACTGGTGGCACTGGTGGCTGACCATCCGATCCGGTAGTATGTGTCCTCATCATCTGAGAGAGAATAGAATAACAAAAATTTAGTTTTCGGAATTAACAAATTCGCATGACAGAATGCAAGAAAGTGCAATTTTTCCTAAGGGTTCGGCAGCCTCTCGAAGATAAGTACAGACGTCTCCGTACCGATCTGTAAGACTCTACTAAACCTGCTAATGACTCGTGAGACCTATGTAACCTAGGCTCTGATACCAACTTGTCACGACCCAAAATCATACTTGTCGTGATGGCGCCTATCTTAATGCTAGGCAAGCCGACAACCTCAATAAAACACTATAATCTTTTAAGTTTGAAAATATAATATTTAGATTTAATAGAAAATCCCACAAATACGGATACAAATACTGTCACGGCCCAATTTTACCTATAGGTCGTGATGGCACCCAACATCACCTCTAGGTAAGCCAACAAGTGAATTAAACGTATATTTACTCTTTTAATAAATTTTCGAATAATTAAACTTTCCTTACTTGCAAGATTTAAGAAAAATAGAAAGTCTAAATAAATAAAAACCAAAATAATAATTTCAAGACCACAATTCTACTAGTGTATGTGCTAAGACCTGGTGTCACAAGTATATGAGCATCTAGTAGATTATACAAAATTCCAAGTATTGTCTGAACATAATAGACAAAATACAATACAAAGAGAGACACTAGGTGCTGCGGAACGGCTCATGAAAGTCAGCTCACCACCAAGCCTCGGGATAACTTGGATGCGCACCGATAGGACCGCCTGATGCACCTGTCTTAGATCCTGCACAAAAAGTACAGCAAACGTAGCATGAGTACGTAAACAACGTGTACACAGTAAGTATCAAGTCTAATCTCGAAGAAGTAGTGACAAGAGGTCGACTTCGACACTCACTATGGGTCAATAATATTAAGATGAAGATTTTTAAATAAACCGTAGTAGTGACGAGCAATAAAGCATATAACGTTCATATCATGAAATCTCAGTAAAGTACAACATGCTTTAAAATCAGTGTTTGAATCGAATCATCTCGTTTAAACCCGATTCCAGTAAAAATCATTTAAAGATATTTTTCCAGCAGTTTTTCAAACCAAGGCTCAATGCAAAGGTGAGCAAAAGAAATGATGAAATCATAAATAGCCCCTCGGGCAAAACATCACTCATAAACAGCCCCTTGGGGAAACCTCACAGTCACTCGTGCCACTCGGGCATACCTCACAATCACTCTTGCCACTCGGGCATACCTCACAATCACTCATGCCTCCCAGTCACTCAGCACTCGGCACTCGCTCTCAGTAGGTACCTGTGCTCACTGGGTGTGTAGAGACTCCAGAGGGGCTCCTTCAGCCCAAGCGCTATAATCTACACGGACAACTCAATTGCTATAATAATAAAGTATGCTGCAGGCGGGCATCCCCGATCCACACTCATCCTCACAAATCAGGCCCTCGGCGTCACTCAGTCATAAATATGCTGCAGGCGGGCAGCCCCGATCCACACTCATCCTCAAAAATCAGGCCCTCGGCCTCACTCAGTCATAAACTTCTCAAGCCACTCGGGCATTTCAGTAAAACTAGGCATTCGACCCAAAACATTTATATGCATCAAAATAGAGTCATAAAACTGAGTTATGCGGTAAACAAGTATAAACATGACTGAGTATAGATTTTCAATCGAAAACAGTGAGAGGATGGTAAGAAAAAACCCCTAAGGATCCAAATAGCATTGGCGGCCCAAACATGGCATTCAACCCAATTTACAGAAATTCTTTCTAAAACATATAAGTATCAAATGGTTTCAACAAAGTATGCAACTTTACAGTTGCTACGGGACGGACCAAGTCACAATTCCCCGATAGTGCACGCCCACACGCCTGTCACCTAGCATGTGCGTCACTTTAAAATAGTAGAATGATACGAAATTCGGGGTTTCATACCCTCAAGACCAGATTTACAATCGTTACTTACCTCAAACCGCGAAATTCTTATTCTGCAATGTCCATTCCTCATGAATTGGTCTCCAAACGCCTCGAATCTGGTCATAAATAATTCATTTCAGTCAATAAAATTCATTGGAATTAATTCCACAAGATAATAATGATTTTTCATAAAAATTCAAAAATTAGCTAAAAAATTGCCCTTGGGGCCCACCTCTCGGAACTCGACAAAAGTTACAAAATCCGGAAGCCCATTCAACCACGAGTCTAACCATACCAATTTTAATAAAATTCGACCCCAACTCGACCCTCGAATCTTCAATTTAAACCAAGAGGGTTTTCAAATTTTCCCAACTCAATTCACCAATTAAATGATAAAAATAACCATGGATTAGGGAAATTTAACCAATATTTAGTTAAGAACACTTACCCCGTTGTTTCCTCTAAAAATCACCCAAAATCGCCTCACTTCCAAGCTCCAAATCGCCAAAAACTGAAAATACCATTTTCAGAACTTAAACTCGATGCCCAGACTTTTCTTCTTCGCGAACGCGGTCAGTGCCTCGCGTTCGCGAAGCACAAAATAGCTCCCGTCCAAATTCCTCCTTCGCGAACGCGACATCACCCTCGCGTTCGCGAAGCACAAAAATGCCTTTGCCTCAATGCCTTCTACTCGAACACGTTCAACCCATCGCGAACGTGATGCTTCGTTCCCTCTCACTACGCGAATGTGACACCCCCTACGCGAACGCGTAGACCAATTGCCTGGGGTTTTCGGCTACTTCCTTTCTTTTTCGCGAACGCTGCACACCCAGTCCACCCTTCGAAAATTCCAGCAGAGTTCCAAGTCCAAAATCCAACCCGTTAACCGTCCAAAACTCACCCGAGCCCCTCGGGACCTCAACTAAATATACCAACAAGTCCTAAAACATCATGCGGACTTAGTCGAATCCTCAAATCACCTCAAACAACACTAAAACCATGAATTACATCCCAATTCAAGCCTTATGAACTTTGAAATTTCTAATTTCTACAAACAACTCCGGAACCTATCAAATCACGTCTGATTGACCTCAAATTTTGCACACAAGTCATAAATGACATAACAGAGGTATTCCAATTTTTAGAATCGGATTCTGACCCCGATATCAAAAAGTCAACCCCCCGGTCAAACTTCTCAAAAATAAAACTTTCGGCATTTCAAGCCTAATTCCTTTACGGATTTCCAAATAATGTTTCGGACACGCTCCTAAGCCCAAAATCACCATACAGAGCTATTGGAATCATTCGAATTCAAATCCGAGATCGTTTACACATAGGTCCATATCCGGTCCACTTTTCTAACTCAATTTTTCAATTATGAGACTAAGTGTCTCATTTCACTATGAGTTCCTCTCGGACCCGAACCAACTAACCCGATATAACATAATATAGCTGAATAACACAAAATAAGTAGAAATGGGTTAAAACGGGTCTATAACTTCCGAAACGACCGGCCGGGTCGTTACACTTATATTTTTCAACTTTCGCCAAAATGCGTCGAATTGTCCTACAAACTTCCAAATTCGAATCCGAACATACGCCTAAGTCCGAAATCATCATACGAAGCTATTGCCATCATCAAAATTCCATTCAGGTCGTTTGCTCAAAAGTCAACTCTCTGGTCAACTCTTTCCATTTAAGCTTCTAAATAAGAATTGTTTCTTTTAATTAAATTCAGAATCTTCCGAAAATCAAACTCTACCACACTCACGGGTCATAATACATATTACAAAGTTTTTCGAGACCTTAAGCCACTGAACGGGATATAAATTCTTAAAACAACAAGTCGGGTCGTTACAAAACCTGTTGGTATGTTCGAGCAGGGCCCGGGGGCCCCGAGTGTTAACCGGACGAGGCTAGGATCAATTTTGGAATTTTGAAGAAGAGCTGAAGCCTTCTGCTTCTGGTACGTTCGCACCGGCGCTTGGACAGCCGCAGGTGCGACTCGCAGATGTGAGGTTTATGCGCAGAAGCGAAAAAGTGAAGGGGAGGTCTGCCATCGCAGGTGCGGAATCTCGGGCGCACCTGCGAACACGCAGGTGCGAGCATTTTTTTGCAGATGCGAGGCTTGGCAGGCGATGGAAAACTCGCACTTGCGAGGCTTTTCCGTAGGTGTGGAAGCCGCAGGTGCGGTGCCTCTTCCGCATGTGCGAAAATCATTGTTGGGTAGAATGGTTAAAAATCGGGGCTTAGACATTTTGAGCCCATTTTTCCTCTATTTTCGGGCGATTTCAGAGCTTTTAAGAAGGGAGTTCAACTAACAACTTGGAGGTAAGTTAATTCTACACCCCTTGAGTTAAATACATAGATTATAAGTAGATTATAACTAGTAAATCTTAGAAATCAAAGGCTTAGATGAAAAACCTAGATTTTTATAAAAGAAATGAGATTTTAACCACGAAAATAGGTATGGAATTGGGTAGAAATTATATATTTGAGTTCTTGAGATTATGAGTAATTTTTTCATCCAAAAATTTCCAGAATCCGGGTACGTGGGCCCGGGGTGAGTTTTAGGAATTTTACTATTTTGGTTAGGGTAATTTATTCAATTGCCTAAATTAGAATTTTTGAACATATATTTATTATTTTGTATAATATTTGGATAGCTTCGGATGTTTCGGCACCGAATTGTGCATTTAACGCGATGTGGTATTCGGAAAGTAGACTTTGAGACAAGGTAAGTCTCTTGTCTAATCTTGTGAGGGAAAAATTACCCCATAGGAATTAAATTGAATAATTATTGATAATTGCGGGGGCTACGTACGTACGAGGTGACGAGAGTCCGTGCGTAGCTACTATTAATGCTAAAGTCCGAGTAGTTTAGGACTCAAAGCATGAATTACTTGTGTACATTGTATTCTTTGTTTGAATAATATTAATTGATATATATGAATATATTGTGAATTATTAGATAAAGATATTAAAGGATGGAAATCTCATATACTTGTTTTTCTGTTTAAATTAATTAATTGTTAAAAGAAATTATTCTTCCTCCTGCGTTTATCTTATAATAAATAAACTCTCATTCCGGAGGTACATAAAAAAATGTCCTCCTTTCTTGTGGAGCGGGCCGAACGCCTCGGAAGGATAGATGCATCTATGGATTGTGCCGCACGTCCCTCGGCAGTGTACACGCCACTCTTGATCGGGCCATACGTCCTCGGCAGAAATCATGCTTAATAATAATAATAATCACACGATACCTTAATAGTTTATTGCAACTTATGAAGCTAATTGATAAATTGGAAATCTTTGGAATTTATTGAATTATTATTCCTGCTTATTAAGGAATTATTGCTATTTCTGTCAATGAGACTAATTGATAAGTTTGGAAATTTATTGGAATTGAAGGAATTTAATTAATATATTGAGAATTATTGCATTTGAAGGAATTTAATTATTTCTACTGGACAATAAAATTACGGTTAACTCTGTGACTCACGTTGATATAAAAATTTATATTTCATGATTATTTAATATTATTGACCCATAGTGAGTGTCAAAGTCGGCCATCTCGTCTCTACCTTTTCGACATTAGGCTTGATACTTACTGGGTACACGTTATTTTCGTACTCATACTGCACTTGCTGCATATTTTATTGTGCAGGTACATATATGTCTAGTGGCCTTGTGGGCGCAGAGGTGTGGTTAATAATTGTGGGGACATATGTGAGCTGCATTCTGTATTACGATCCGCAGCTGACAGAGTCTCCTTCAGGGTTATTATATTTTTCTTGTCTAATTTATATTCTAGACAGATGCTGTATTTTATTTTTAATTTCCTAGTAAATGCTCATGCACTTGTGACACCGGGTTTTGGGAATGGTTGTGAATTGTTTAGAAATTTAATTGGTAAAAATATTTATCATTTACTCTATGAGTTTTATCTTTACAATTTCATTAAGGAAATTTTTTATTTCAAAATACTAAAATGGGTAATTAAGTTAATTGATTGTGGTTGGCTTGCCTTATAGTGGTATCCGGCGCCATCACGACCTTTTTTTTTATTTTGGGTCGTGACAACATGGTATCAGAGCACTAGGTTCACTTAGGTTTCACAAGTCATGAGCGAGTCTAGTAAAGTCTTGCGGATCGGTACAGAGACGTCTGTGCTTATCTTCGAGAGGCTACAGGGCTGTTAGGAATACTTCCCTTTTTGATTCCTCATCGTGCGATTCGATTCCTTTGATGCTTATTCCTACATTTCCTTCCTATTCAATCTTATGCGACGTTAAGTGCTTGTTATAAATTGTGAATCGAGGAAGTTTTAATGGTACTACAGATGTAGTGCGGGATGCTTCTCCCTGTGTAATTAATTGGGATATTGTTGTCGCCTTGAGGAAGGCCGCTCTATCATTTTAGTTCAGTATTAATACTACCTAAGGTTTTGAGATTTGGCATTGATTGTTATGACGATTCATGCGTTATTATCACATAGTGTTTATGTAATGGTAGAATGCCTGTCTATGTGTCGGGGCAATAAATGGCTTGAAAGAAGGTTTTTCTCAGTACATGATTCAAAGGTTCCATGTTTTAATTCTAGCGGAGAAAAGGCAATCGGACTATGAATGTTCAGGTTTGAGGTTGATGGAGTAACGAAGCTTGATATTTTCGAGTGTGGTAGAATTCTCAATTTTGATGTGGTGTCATCTCCTTGTAAAATGCGTTAAGGTTCGCCGGTGTTATGGTTTTCTTCAACTCGCCTTCACGATGAGGTGTTAGGAATTTGTATAGGGGAAGCAGTCATTAGAGATTGCGGTGTGCATTGATTCAGGATCGAAGCAACGTTCCTAGTATTAATGTCTCGAGAAGGATGATCGTCAGAAAGGTTTAAAGCTGGTAACGAGTTATTGGTTCAAGTGCTACAGAGACGAATTTTTAGTAAGGCAACAACTGGGCAGCGAAGGATGAGGAAGGACATGTGGAAGGTGTCTTGTGGTGTGAGCACGTGATTTTTGCCCAACTAAAATATTCCTACAAAAATTCACGAATAGAGTTTTTCTTAATTGTTTTAGTTTTTATAGAATTTGTAGGAATTTTGGTTAACTGTTGCTTGCATTTAGTTGCATATTTAACATTTTAAAATCATAAAAAAAATACCAAAATGTCTAAAGTATTTCATGCATAACATTTTAGGTCTTAATTGCATTTAGGATTTAATTACATAAGTTAATTGCATTATTAAACAAAAAATCAGAAATGTTGGACATTTTTACATTTTTAGCTTTCAGTTGCAAATTAGTAATTTTCTTTCATTTAGTCTTAATTAATTATTTTTATGTTATAAATAGATAATTAATTTAATTTTACAAATTGAATTTGATGTAGGACTTAGTTTAGGATTTTTTTTTTAATTTTATTAAGCTAAAATTCAAGGAAAGAAAAGAAAAACTTGTTTAATTTCGGATTGGGCCACAAACATTCTCAGTGGTCCAATTGCCCCAATTCATCTCCAAATCCAACTCGCCCCAAGCCCAAACCCCCTCACCCGGTCCAGCCCCATCACTTAACCAAAACGACATCGTTTCAGTAACGACGATCTTAGCCGTTGATTTCCTTTGATCGAGCGGCCCATAACTCCCTTTCTAACCCCTTATATCTGTCGGAGACCCCCCCAAACCCCTGAGACCCTACTCATTTCTCCTCTCTCTCTCACTCAACAAAAAACCCTAGCCGCCCCCAAACCCCTCAGACCCCTCCCATTTCTCTCTTGTCTCTCAAGAAAACCTTAGCCGCCGCTAAATCCCTCACTTTTCTCACCGACGGCCTCACCTCCAAATCCCCTCAAATTCACGCCCTATAATCCTCATACCCTCCTAATCCCTAATCCCCCATCAATTTCTCCATAAACCTCCCCAAAACCTTTGAATTCCAGATCCGAACCCCCCCATACAACCTAGTTTCAATCTTTTTCAATTCTTGAAGTTTCGAGACTCGATTCGTCTTGAAATTTACACTAATCGGTTGTTCTCGTGGTGTTGTTTTATTTTTGGTTCATTTCGAAAAGTCGATGTTCGATTAAAGTTGTCAGAAAACCTTCTTGTTGTTGTTTTAGATAATTTTCCATTCTTTTTCTGTTTCCTTCTCTTTTGTTTCACAAAGTTTTAAAACTGTTTGTTTCACTTGTTTAGCATAATTTGATTCTCTATTTTGCATGAATTTAATCCTTATTGTCTGTTTACTTTACTTACTGGCATATTGAGATTCAGTAGCGTTGATTCTGTTTTGGCATGAGAACATATAAAGTTGATTCACTAATTTTGTTTAATTAATTTAGGGATTCCGTATTTGAATGTCGAGGTTTAGGATTAAATTAAAAGAGTATAGAAGGGGCGGTAAAAACAGAATTCTAAAGGGTTTAATTGGAAAGAAATCATGGCATTGTGAGTAGTCATGTAAGAAGCTTTTGGACAATAGACAGTTGTCCTAATTTGTTAAGAAAGATGGTGAAAATGAGATAAATATATCAAAAGTGGACAACTGTCCATTTTCTGTTATTAAAAGATGTCAGTTCCCTGATTTTAAGGGGAGGTTGGCAGATTCCCTCAATCTCTCTCTCGTTCCCTATCATGAGCACATGCTCACATTCTATAAAAGGGGCTCTACACTCCTCACACAGAGGTGGATACTCAGCTTCATTCCTCTCAAAGACAATGAAGAATAGACAGATTTTAGAAAGAATTCTCTGAAATTGGATCTTCTTTTCATTTTTTGAGACTGCTTTCTTCTAAGAGAATACTGGAAATTCCAAGATTTGATGTTGTTTTTCTCTGGTTTGTTGTTGCTGTTGTTGACTAGCTGTGCTTGAGGTTCAGATTTAAAGCTAGGATTATTGCTTGGTTGTCTTTGTTGCTGCTCAGTTTTGCTGGTTCTTTTCTTTCTCTTTTAATCTTTATTTGGCTTTTCAGCTGGTCCATCTGTTGTTAGGTATTTATCACAATTCTATACAATGGTTATGTTTCAAAAAGGATTGCTAATTTTCTTTTGTTGACTTATCATTGTGTTTTCAATATATTGACTTAAATCCTAATGTAGCTAAATGGTTTCTTACTGTTGAATCCTTCTTTAAGGCAGATTTAGTTTGGTCATAGTGACATATTGTGTGTTTCAGCCTTGTATGTCTGGCTTGTTAGCTATAAATGTTGTTTAAGTTGTTTTGCTTGGATTGACCATTCATATTGCTTTTTCTTTTTTTCCTACTAATGTTAATATACATTCTCAAGAAATTAACTTTGTTCGGATGAGACAGCCAGTAATATCCTAATCAAACCTAAACATATGGGCCATTTGATTCGCCAAACAGTTTATGAAGAATAGCCCAATGGCTATATCTTTGTAAATTTGGGAAGTAGTTGGAAGCAGAAGCTCTCAGTGGAGAGCTCAGAATGATATTAGGCATTATGTTGTATAATAAAGGGTCATAAGCAAAGTGCCCTTGATAACAATAGTTAAGTTTTCTGTAATGTTAAGTTTGAGGATTACTTGCTGATGAACGATTTGTATAAGATTAGTTTGAAATAGTTTTTTTTTTTTGTAATAATTCATGAATTCAACTACTATAATTAATAGCTATGGAGTAGGATATCTTTGTAAATTTAATCTCCAATTTAGCTTTACACATGATTTCAAAATTTGAACGCGTGATGTTCTTCTCCAGATTTTGTCTTAACAGGGATTTCATAAATAGGGCAGACTTTTAACTTGGACCAGCTGGGAGTCATTTGAACGAGTCTGGACCTCAGGCCGTTGGGCCTGGGGTATGGAACCCAATAATATGACCCGATCGTATATTTTTTCAAAGCTGGTGTAGCTGTAGTGCTAGTATACTAGTGTTGCAAATTTAGAATGTACTTGTGCTGTAAATTTAAGTCAAGTTCGATCATTTTCTTGACTGGCTGTCGATTATCTCATGATTTAAATTGAGTTGATAACATGTTGGTTTATAATTCCATATAATGTTTGCTTATGAAAATTAAATGTCATCTTGAATAGTTTAGAACACTTAGAAAAGAATGATCTGGCTCTCACAGTGTATCTCCAGAATGTTTGTACCTCACATGCAATCTCGAACTTTAGGATAGTCAAACCATGAATATATGTAGTTTTGCTTTAGGCGCGTTTAAATGAATCATAGTGATTATGAGTACGGTTCCCGTGGCATAGTCATGATACGCAAACCTCAATTCGGGTGTGCATTTCATGTGACCCGACCACAACTTCTAATAATAATAAAACATAAACATGTTGTAAATTGCGGGTGTGTTTCACGTGGCGCGGTTTGCAATATGTGCCAAAATGACAAGTGTACGACATCGTAACTTATTCAGGAAATGATTCCATAAATCCTAAAAGTAATATTTAATTAAAAGCGGTTAGAAAGTTAAAAATACACAATAGGTTTCAAATATGTATTAAATTAGACAATTAGACGAATTATTACAGTTGAGCGACCGTGCTAAAACCACGGAACTCAGGAGTGCCTCACACCTTCTCCCGGGTTAACAGAATTCCTTACCCGGTCTTCTGTGTTCGCAGACCATAAATAGAGTCAAAGTTTCTCGATTTAGAATTTAAAATAAACCGGTGACTTGGGACACCATAACTTATTCCAAGTGGCAACTCTGATTTTAATAAATAATTCCATTTCGATTAATGTCACTTTAATTGGAAAAACTCCCTTATCCCCTGATAAGAACCTAGAATCTCTGGTTCAGAGTTCAGAATTCGAGCTTAGAATAGCTGTTATGATTGGCTTTCATGCTTGTCTTATTTTTACGTGTTTAAGCCTAATGTGCTAAATGCCCTTTTTTTTACCGCTTTGATATTGTGTGAATTGTATATAAACTGCTTCGAAACCCTTCTTCTCTCTGAGTCTTCTAAATCTTCTTAGAAGCGTGCGCTTCACGTGGCTTCTTTTCTGTTAGAGTCATATCCTAATTTTAGAACGAGGTTCGGAAAAGTTGCAAAGCCGGTGAAGCTTCTGTATTCCCGGTACGTTGCCCCCCTCCCTCGGCTCGAGTTGTCCGCTCGGGTAAGCCACGTCTAGAACAATACACCCAAGATTTAAAACTTAGAATAACACAGCCTCATGCCGGATCCCTAGTAGGCACGTTTGCTTGCATCACGTGCATTTTTCTTAGGGAACTCAACACAGGGTTTGGGTCCGTCTAGGATAGGTGCACCCGAAAATCAAAAGACCATCATGATGCATTCTTTACGTGCTACTTGGGCATTAATTTGCTTGGCTTGTATGTTGACCAGCTTCTAGAGTAAGGAAAGAAAATTAAGAAAAAAGAAAAAGAAAAACAAAGAGTGAGGCAAGATAGAAAAATGCCCGGTTTTGATAATCCCGATATTCAAAAATCCCGTTACTCTGCCAAAGTTTCAAAAAAAAAAAAAAAAATCATTTCAAAACAAATCATATCTTTCTGTGCATCAAGATGGACCGAACTACGCGGGTTTGATTCTCACCGGATGTGAGATACGTAGGCAACCCTCATCGGGTCCGGCCCCGTTTTTGCAAAAATAACCAGAAAATATGAAAATGCGTCATTTTGTCATAAATAAATTTAGGGGATGTCACTTTCTGTCCAAATAGCCAGAAACGTCCCGACGGGATGCAGGAAGTTTGTTTTACCAGAATAGCCACCTATGGCTCTTTTCCTAATTTTGGCCACTTAGCAAGCACAGCTTTAAAATCTTTATTTCTGAAGGGCTGAAGGGCCGTATTTGCAAAGGTGGCCTTGAGTTGTTTGAGTTTTATTTTGCACAAATAATCTTTCTTTTGGGGAAAAAATAAAAAAAATAATCAAAAATTACTTGTATTTAACCAGTCGCCTTAAATAAAAATGTGTAGGATGAGCAATGTTGAAAATATACCTTTTCGAGTCGTAGACGAGATTCCACTAGGACTTCATATGTGGTGGAACGACCTGGGGGAGGTCAGCAAGCCTTCTGTGACAAAGGCTTTAGGTGGGCTCACTGGTCTTCTGGAAATTAAACCAAGGGTTGATATAATCGAAGCTTTGATAGCTTTTTGGGACCCGACACATAATGTTTTCCACTTCTCTGATTTCGAGTTGACCCCTACACTAGAGGAGATTGCAGGTTATGCTGGTTTCGAAGGGAAGTTAAGGTATCAATATCCAGTAGCACCAAGAACTGTAACCCCTCATAAGTTTTTGGACCTCCTCAGTATTAGCCGGCAGGTTAAAGATGAAAATTTAGCTGGAGGATTCTGAACATTCCGTTTCTTATACAGCCGGTATGGGGACCCCCACGGATTTGAGGCTCCGGACACTGGTTTGAATCATCAGGGAAATAAAGACAAATGGGAACCACGCAGGGGTTTGGACTTTGTGGTGGCATTTTTAGGCACTCTGATATGCCCAAGGAGTGACAGACATATAGAATTGGGGCTCGCAGGAGTGGCCGACTTTATGGTCAAAAAGGCCGATGGCACTATCATACCGATGATTCTCGTAGAAATTTATCGAGCTTTAACTGCTTGTCGAGCCGGGACAAAGTTTTTTGAGGGTTGCAACTTGCTTTTACAAATGTGGTTGGTAGAACATCTTTGTCATCGCCCAGGTTACATGAACTACGGTCTGACCGGACTCAATTGCATCGAAGAATATGAAAACCGAGTAAACAATCATGAGTTGCCAGAAGGTACTGAGGCATGGTTCGCGTATTTGGGTTCTTTAAACGCAAATTGAATTGAGTGGACTTTCGGTTGGCTCCCGGTCGATGAAGTTATTTACATGTCCGCCGGAGTGTGCTTTCTTTTATTAATGGGTCTTTAGAGTATTCAGCCATATGCCCTGCATCGGGTCCTACGCCAATTGGGCAGATACCAAACAGTCCCTTATGACGAAGATTTGAGTCCACAAGTTATTGAACTATGCCCAAAAGCCATATTTCCAGAAGAAAGGGTTCGTCAGATTTGGCACCAATGTAGGTTCTTGGAACCACAGACTCAAGTACGAGATTTGTCCATGGGTGAAGTACGATCCAACTACGCCATATGGTATGGTAAAAGAAGTCGGGTCGATCAAGAGCCAGTGTAGCCCGCCAAAAGGCCCCATGTCCAACAATTCACCGATGGAGCACGAGAGCAATGGGTTTGGTTAGCTAAAGAAAAGGAATACCGGACTACTATAAACAAACTAGAAGAACAAATTGAAAAAATCAAATTTGATAGTAGTTTGCAGGTAGCTGAAGATGAAGGGGAAAAGAAGAGGTTGGCTAGGGAAAATGAAGCCCTTCGAGCCCAAATCCATAGAATGAAAATAGCCGCCGAGACACCGGTAAGAAGTGAGAGAGATGAGAAAATTATAACCAACCTAAGGCGGAAAGTGCATGATTATGGTTTTGACTTGACAAAGGCCGAAAAGGACTTGTTAAATGCTCAAGCAAAGTTGGCCAAAAGTGCGGAAGAACATGCTAGATTAGCCCACCAGTTGAAGCAGAAATATGACAAAGAAGTAGCAATTTTACAGGAAAAGCTGGTTGCCCTGGAAAATGAAATGGTCAAGCAAATAAAGGATTTCAAGACAGAAAGAGAGCATTGCTATGCATTGATTTACCAACTACAAGAAATCCTGCAATAGTTACAAGACAAAAACAACACAGATACACAAGTGTTAGAGGCTCGGGCCCAGCAGATTGGACGTTTGCTTCAAGAAAAGGGTGTCATCAGAATGAGGATTAAAGAGATAGCTGATTATGTTGTAATGAAATGCCATGAATGTGAAGACATGACCAAGTCTATGTTTTTTGCTTCTGTAATGACATTCGTCCGACAAGTGATGGTTGACCTAGACCGCCTCCAAGAAGATATTGCCTGCAGGCCTATGCGGAGACCGGCTGATGTCCTGCAAGCCCCCGGAGTACCAGTGGAGGCTCTTATGTACTTTTGATTTTTTTTTAGTTAGTTTTTGAGTCTGTATTTTACTTTCCTCGAGTTTTGTTCATCCTTGTCAAGGTTGCTTATTGTTTTATTTCGAGTCTGTAGATTTTTCTTTTGTAGTCATCACTACTTTTAAGTCTTTGTAATAGAAAATCCAAAAGATGTCTTTTATTAATGAAATATTGAAAAAAAAATCATTTCGCATTTATTTCCCTGAACTACGTAATGATCTGATTCATGAGGCATCATGATACGTAGGCAATCCCCATAGGATTCGATCATAGTCTTAAAAGAAAATAGAGAAAAGAAAACAAACAAAAAAAAGAGAGAAAAAGAGAGAAAAAATGAGGGAAGAAAGAAGAGAGGGGCCAAACTAAAGAAAAAAGAGGAGAGAATGAGAATTAAAAGAGCGAAACACAGCAAAAGGAGAAAGGAAAAAGTCAGGATTTGAAAATTTGGAAAAAAGCCGGGATGAAACACATAAGCCATCGCAAAGCATTTAGAAATGTTTAACTGCTCAGGTACATTCCATCCCCAATATGCGATTCCCTATCTGTTAAATGCTTCAAAACTGACCAAGTTATTGTGTGTGCATAAAGGCAGGTTCTGTTTAGGTGGTTAGTTTGTTGGCATCCTGGTAAGTCACCCTTATAACACCAGATCAAAGCGCAAGTCAGTCATGACTAGCAAAGAATCGGACACGGGTGTTGTCGACCCACCAAGGGAGATTGTAGAATCGGAGTCTGAATTGAAAGAGGAGGTCCATAGGTTAAAGCATCAAATGGCAGAAATGTATCAAGCCTGGATCAGGGGGCATCCTCCACCTTCATTCCCCTCTAACTACATAGAAAATCCCGTTTTCATCCCACCACTGTCACAAGCCCAAGATCCCATTACCATTGATCTTTCCCCTCAGCACACACCAGGCTTTACCCTTTATCACCACTACCCTGGCACCTCGTCCCAAACTTTTCATGCTCCACCAGCCAAAACAACCGCATACCCTGCTCCGACATCCGCCCCTATTTTTGTAGCCCCTCCGCGAGCTACCCTTCATAGATCTTCTAGTGAACCCACGTTCCAAGCTCCAGATACCTAATATTATGTTTCGGAACCAACTTTCAAAGTCGCGGATCCTTATTCCCATGCCCCTCACTTTGAACCTCCCGTCAAAACTGAGAAACCATTCCGGAACGTGGAGCAAGACGAGATATTCAGGAAAGTGAAGAGTCTAGAGCAATCTTTGAAGAATATGCAAGGGATAGGAAGCCAAGTAAGTGTGGCTTACAAGGATTTATGCTTGTTTTCGGATGTCCAACTGCCCGCTGGGTTCAAGATGCCCAAGTTTGACCTGTACGATGGACATGGAGATCCCGTGGCCCATTTGAGAGGCTTTTGCAGCAATATGAGAGGCGCTAGTGGGAAAGACGAATTATTAATGGCGTATTTCAGTCAGAGTCTGAGTGGGGAAGCTTTAGAATGGTACACCCGCCAAGACGCTAGCAGGTGGTACACATGGGATGACTTGGCTCAGGCCTTTGCTCGGCACTTTCAGTACAATATAGACATTGTCCCGAATCGCCTATCTTTGACCAAGGTAGAGAAGAAGCCCAGTGAGAGCTTTAGGGAATATGGTTTCAGATGGAGAGAACAAGCTACACGGGTCAATCCTCCAATGGAAGAAGATGAGATGGTCGAGTACTTTCTTCAAGCCTTAGAACCTACTTACTTTGGCCATTTGATCTCAGCCATAGGTAAGTCCTTCAACGATGTGGTAAAGACGGGAGGAATGGTGGAAGAGGGACTCAAGTCAAGCAAGATCATGAGCTATTCCGCCATAAAACCAACCACACAGGCAATTCAAAGTGGCACCGGAAGCCTATTAGGCAAAAAGAAGAAAGATGATGTCGCTATGTTTGTCTTTGGATCAGGGCGTGGCCTAAGGGGTTCGCCTCACCAGTACACCCAACCTCGCCCCCAACCTCAAGCCTACACCCAAGCTCCATATAATCCATCCCAACATTATTTCCCACCACAAGACCCTCAATATTCAGTCAGACCACCCCAATACCATGTTCACCACGCACAGTCATATGCGTACCCCTCCTTACCCGCAATGGCGTGCTCCAACTCCACAAAATCCTTATCCACCCCCACAACCATATCGAAACCCTACTAGTCCAAGCTTTCGATCGAGTCCGGATTATAGAAAAGAGAGGCAGTAGCGGAAAGAAACCTTCACCCCTCTTGGAGAGTCGTATACCAATTTGTTTCAAAGGTTGAGGTAGTTGGACGTTTTGAGGCCGATTGAGCCAAAGACACCAAATCCACCTCCAAGGAACCTTGATTATTCCCTTAGATGCGCATATTGTTCTGATGCCCCAGGGCATGACACAGAGAAGTGTTGGCATTTAAAGAGGGCGATCCAAGATCTTATTGATACAAATCAAATTGTGGTCCAGAACCCGGAGGCAGCAAACATCAAACAAAATCCTTTGCCGGCCCATGCAGAGACACATATGATTGAGATAGTTCATAAGGATGGGGAGCCCAAGAATTCTTCCAAGTCTGTCATGATGATCCGGGCTAGCGAAAGTAATCCAGTTAAAGCTCCAGATTCTGTAAAAGCAATGTCGTTGACAGTTGAAGGGGTGTTGGAGAAGCTAAGCACGCTCAACGTGAAGCCATCTGTATTGGTTGTGAAAAGGCCTCCGATTGATGTTGAAGCAAACCAGGAAAAGCAAAAAGTGGTCGTGCCAGGGGTCCCGGGCAAGCCTGTCGTAATTGTGGAAGGGGCTCGTATTACCCCCGTTATTATTAAGCCAGTGACCCAGTTACCAATGGTTGACACAAAGGCCGTCCCGTGGAATTACAAACAGGTGATAGTAACATATAAAGGGAAAGCAGTAGAGGAAGAAGTCAATGAAACCGGAGGACTGACTCGTTCTGGGAGATATTTTACCCCAGAAGAACTGAGAAAAGCCAAGCCATTCAAGGATGGCCACATCCCAGTAAAGAAGCCGGTCACCAAAGAAGAGACTGAAGAGTTCCTGAAAAAGATGAAAATGCAAGACTATTCCATTGTAGAGCAGTTAAGGAAAACACCAGCTCAGATCTCTCTTTTGTCTTTGCTGATACATTTAGATGAACACCGCAAAGCCCTGATGAAGATTTTAAATGAGGCCCATGTTCCTGATAAGATCACGGTAAACCACTTGGAAAAGATTGCTAACAAGATTTTCGAAGCAAACATGATCACTTTCTCAGATGATGAACTTCCTATGGAGGGTACGGAGAACAACCAAGCTCTTTATCTCACAGCGAAGTGCGAGGATTCTGCTGTCTCAAGGGTATTGGTTGATAACGGTTCTAGTGCAAATATTTGCCCTCTGTCCACTTTGCAAAAGTTAAAGATCGGCACTGAAAGGATCCACATGAACAATGTATGTGTTCGAGGCTTTGATGGAGGAGGGAAAGATTTTGTCGGTGATATAATGCTCGAATTGTCAATAGGGCCAGTTGAGTTCACTATGGAGTTCCAAGTGCTAGATGTGGCTGTCTCCTACAACTTGTTGTTGGGCAGGCCATGGATACATGCTGCCAAGGCAATCCCGTCTTCTATGCATCAAATGGTAAAGTTCAAATGGGACAGGCAGGAAATAGTTGTGCACGGTGATAAGAACTTATCTGCTTACCATGACACAATTGTTCCATTTATTGAAGTTGAAGATGATAAAGGGCCTTGGGTGTACCAAACGTTTGAAACAGTGTCTGTCGAGAAGATTCCTGAAGGAGAATGCATTCCAGGTCCAAAGCTACCCTCCGCGTCTGTCATGGTAGCAAATGAAATATTGAAGAATGGTTTGTGGCGGGCAAAGGCCTGGGTTCGTCTCTGCAGGGTATTGCACATCCGGTATGTCCACATGAATGTTTTGGTACATTTAGTTTGGGATTCACACTCATAGGGAAGGACATGAAAAAGGCTAAAAATTTGAAAAGAAAGGCATGGTCACTTCTTAAGCCTGTTCCACATATCTCCAAGTCTTTTGTCAAGCCAGTGGTCGCAAAACGCCCAATATCAACGGTCCCAAAACCTGTGGTCGACTTTGATGAAGAGCTGATCAAGAGGTTCCAGAGTTTGTTTGATGAGGTTAACATGGTGGAAATCGGGGAAGGTTCCAGTAATGCCAATGTGCAGCTCGTTGGGCCAAATGTGAACCTTAGCAATTGGAAAGCTACTCCTCTCCCCACCCGGAAGGAGTTTTGGTTGTTTGCTTTATTTTCCTTTCTGTTATCTGGGTTACTCCAGGGTTGTAATCCAGATTTTGTTATTTTTTTTGCTTGTTTTGATGTACAAACCCTTCTATCCTTTATTTTCAATGAAATACAATTTCCCGTTTTCCATTATTCCTGATAGCGTTTCATTTTTGTTTTGTTTCTTTTTTCTGTACAGTTCTTTTTATGCTGGTTTCAATGACATGACATGCATGAGGAATTTTCAGCCAAATCTTAAAAGCCAATCTAATTCTGAAACAACAATCCAAGAAGTAGAGTGTGATGATGAAACAGAATATGATGAAGAAGCAGCATTTCAGGAAATCAGTGGAGAACTAAATCACTTTGAAGAAAAACCCAAGCCTAATTTGAATGAAACTGAAGCAATCAATTTAGGAGATCAAGATAATATCAGGGAAACCAAGATAAGTGTGCATCTGGAACCACAAATCAAGGAAGAAATAATCAAAGCACTGTTTGAATATAAAGATGTTTTTGCATGGTCGTATGACGACATGCCGGGTTTGAGCACTGATTTGGTAGTTCATAAATTGCCAACTGATCTGGCATTCCCTCTAGTCAAGCAAAAGTTAAGGAAGTTCAAGACTGACAAGAGTGTGAAGATCAAAGAAGAAATCACAAAGCAGCTTGAAGCAAAGGTCATTCGGGTCACTCGATATCCCACTTGGTTAGATAATGTCGTGCCAGTACCAAAGAAGGATGGTAAGACCAGGGTCTGTGTTGATTATCGTGATCTCAATAAGGCAAGTCCAAAAGATAACTTTCCATTGCCGAACATCCATATTCTGATCGACAATTGTGCCAAGCATGAGATTGGGTCTTTTATGGATTGCTACGCGGGATATCACCAGATCCTGATGGATGAGGAAGATGCAGAAAAGACAGCGTTCATCACACCATGGGGGATATACTGCTACCGGGTAATGCCATTTGGTTTGAAGAATGCTGGGGCAACTTATATGAGGGCAATGACTACTATATTTCATGACACGATACATAAGGAAATGGAGGTTTATGTAGATAATGTGATCATAAAGTCAAAGAAGCAGTCCGACCATGTTGGAGACTTGAGAAAGTTCTTCCAAAGGCTCCGCAGGTACAACCTCAAGCTCAATCCGGCAAAATGTGCATTTGGTGTCCCGTCCGGGAAACTGTTGGGATTCATAGTCAGTCGACGCGGTATTGAGTTGGACCCATCAAAGATCAAAGCCATCCAAGAATTACCACCGCTAAAGAACAAAACCGAGGTAATGAGCCTTCTCGGAAGGTTAAACTACATCAGCAGGTTGATTGCTCAACTCATGACAACTTGTGAGCCCATCTTTAAGTTACTGAAGAAGAATGCTGCGGTTAAGTGGACTGATGAGTGTCAGGAAGCATTTGATAAGATCAAGAGTTACCTGTCAAACCCACCTGTGCTGGTCCCGCCAGAACCTGGGAGACCTTTAATTCTCTATTTGACGGTATTGGATAATTCTTTCGGTTGTGTGTTGGGTCAACACGACATCACAGGCAAGAAAGAGCGAGCCATTTATTATCTCAGCAAGAAGTTCACTCCTTATGAGGTTAAGTATACTCTTCTTGAAAGGACATGTTGCGCCCTGACTTGAGTGGCACAAAAGTTGAAGCATTATCTATCATCCTACACTACTTACCTCATTTCTCATATGGATCCTTTAAAGTATATCTTTCAGAAGCCTATGCCCACAGGAAGATTGGCAAAGTGGCAGATTTTACTCACAGAGTTTGACATCATCTATGTAACTCGGACTGCGATGAAAGTCCAAGCCCTGGCCGATCACTTGGCCGAGAATCCGGTGAATGAAGAATATGAGCCACTGAAGACTTATTTTCCTGATGAAGAAGTGATGTATGTTGACGAGGCTGATCATGATGAAATGCCAGATTGGAAACTCTTCTTTGATAGAGCTGCTAATATGAAAGGTGTCGTAATAGGGGCTGTACTCATTTCTGAAATAAGGCATCACTACCCCGTAACAGCTCAGCTTCGATTTTATTGCACTAACAACATGGCTGAATACAAGGCATGCATTTTGGGTTTGAGGCTAGCTATAGACATGGGAGTTCAAGAAATATTGGTTTTGGGAGATTTAGATTTGTTGGTTCACCAGATTCAGGGAGAATGGGAGACTCGGGATTTGAAGCTCATACCGTATCGACAATGCTTGCATGATCTTTGTCAACGATTCAGGTCGGTAGAATTCAGGCATATTCCCAGGATTCATAATGAGATTGCCAATGCTTGGCTACTCTGGCGTCAATGTTACACCATCCGGATAAGACTTATGTCGACCCTCTGCATATCCAAATCTGTGATCAGCATGCCTATTGCAATGTGGTTGAGGAGGAACCTGATGGTAAGCCTTGGTTCCATGATGTCAAGGAATATATCAAATCGGGGGTATATCCGGTACATGCCACAGGTGATCAAAAGAGAACCATTCGACATCTGGCTAGTGGATTTTTCTTAAGTGGGGGAATATTGTACAAGAGAACTCCAGATCTAGGATTACTAAGGTTCCTAGATGCTAAACAAGCTTCGACTATCATGGCCGAAGTGCATTCCGGAGTTTGCGGGCCGCATATGAGTGGGTATGTCTTGGCAAAGAAGATTCTTCGAGCAGGTTATTATTGGCTCACCATGGAACGAGATTGCATCAGCTTCGTTTGCAAATGTCATCAATGCCAGGTGCATGGTGATTTGATTCATTCCCCGCAATCTGAGTTGCACACAATATCTGTACCTTGGCCCTTCGTTGTTTGGGGCATGGATGTCATTGGACCAATTGAGCCGGCAGCATCAAACGAGCATAGGTTTATTCTGGTGGCCATTGATTACTTTACCAAGTGGGTCGAAGCTGTAACTTTCAAGTCCGTGACCAAGAAGGCGGTGGTAGATTTTGTTCATTCAAACATCATTTGCCGTTTCGAAACTTCCAAGGTAATCATCACAGATAATGCTGCTAACCTCAACAGTCATTTGATGAAAGAGGTATGCCAACAGTTCAAGATTATGCATCGAAACTCCACTCCGTATCGTCCTAAGGCAAACGGAGCTGTTGAGGCTGCTAACAAGAACATAAAGAAGATACTTTGTAAGATGGTGCAAGGTTCCAGGCAATGGCATAAAAAGTTACCTTTTGCTTTACTGGGTTATCGCACTACTGTTCGCACTTCAATAGGTGCAACTCCCTATTTGCTGGTATATGGAACCGAGGTAGTTATACATGTGGAAGTTGAGATTCCATCCTTGCGGATTGTTGCCGAAGCTGAAATTGATGATGATGAGTGGGTCAAGACCCGGCTAGAGCAATTGATTTTGATTGATGAAAAATAATTGGCAGCAGTATGTCACGGTCAATTGTATCAGAAAAGAATGGCAAGAGCATACAACAAGAAGGTGCGTCCCCGGAAATTTGAGGTGGGTCAGCTGGTGTTGAAACGCATCCTTCCACATCAGGCTGAAGCTAAAGGCAAGTTCGCCCCAAACTGGCAGGGGCCGTTCATTGTGACAAAGGTGTTGCCCAATGGTGCTTTGTATTTAACAGACATATAAGGTAAATGTGTGGATATGGCTATCAATTCTGATGCAGTCAAGAGATATTATGTATGATTTCTTTGCTTATCTTCAATCGCATTTTGTACTAGGCATGTTCAAAGTTGGAATGACGAAGGCATTTTATTCTGCTATCCCAAACACTTTTATCATTTGTTACCCCTTTTTTGAGCCTTATTTATTTTCTTTCATACCCCTATTTTGGAATCAGAAGTAGAGTTAGAAATATAAAAGAAAAGAAAAAAAAAGAAAGGAAAAGATAAAAGCAAAAGAAAAAAAGAGAAGGAACAGAGAAAAGCAAAAGAAAGAAAAGAGAAAAGAAAGGAGAAAAATAAAAATAAAAGCAAAAACAAAACAACTTTTACTAGTTTGAACTACGTTCGACCTGATTCTTTTTAAAGATACGTAGGCAGCCTTACACGGTTCGGTCCCATCAAAATAAAAATCCAAAATTCCCCAGATTCGATGAAACTGGGGCAGAAGTTTTAGTTTTGTAAAAAGATCTGATTCCAAAAGTTGTAATTTTGAACCCTTCATCTTAAATTATTTTGAGCCTGCATGCCACCCTTTATTTCTAACCCTGTCCAAAACCCACACTACAGTCCAAAGAAAGACCTTCTGATCAACTTTGAGGATGTCAAGTCAAGTGAGATGGAGGTATTATTTACATCATGGGTAGCACCTTTGTTCATGGGCACAAGGAAAAGTGAATAAATGAGAGAGTCTTATTGGTGAAAACCCTCACGGGCACCATAGGGCGATGGTGAGTCAAGAGAAAATTCAAATGAGAGAGTCTTATTGGTGAAAACCCTCACGGGCACCATAGGGCGATGGTGAGTCGAGAGAAAATTCAAATGAGAGAGTCTTATTGGTGAAAACCCCTCGGGGCATTACAAGCCGAATGAGGTTCATGACTTTACAGAGAAATTGAATTATGGAAAACCCGGTTTTGAAGTATGAAGACATGGCATGAACTGAAATGTGATTAGTTGGATGGATTAGGCTGATCAGTCCGAAATGCATGTCATGATCATTGGAGCCAGTTGCGTCATTCAGATAAGTCTCTTTTCCATTTTTCTTCAAATATTCATCTCTGTTTTTTCTTTTTTATTCCTAATTCTCGAAGTCACTTCGCTTTGTTTCTTTTGGGTCTATTTTTCTAAGTCTCTGTCAAATTAGTCTTTTGTTAAGCAAGCAAGAAAGGACTTCAAAGCTCATTACCAGCTTTTTATTTGCACCAAGCGAAATTCGGCCAAGCACATCACAAGGGACAAGATTTAGAATGAGCAATGCGGTGGTAACTGAAGTTCGGGCGGTTAAGTGGTTCGTGAATTTGTAGGAAATGCAAAGGTTCAACAGTTGTCAGAATGAAAGTGCCATACGACGAGTTAAGTGTAAGGGATTCAAGTCATTCAGAGGTTTTGTGGTCAAGGTTCGATTGAAAGGTCAAACAATTCTTTGTAGCCCGAAGCATCTAATCAGAATGAAGCGGGATAGTGGCAGAAGCAGACACTTTCAGCAAGGATGCCACAAACTAACCGCCACATTTTCAAACTGATAAAATTTTCTTTATTTTAAGTGGGGGCAAGAAATCTTTTTCGCTTTGCCAGGAAATCCTCATGAGGAAAGCATGTTCCAGATAAGTTCAAGTTTTCAGGACTCTCCTGGATAATGGGATCTAGTTTTAAGTTTTCAGGACCCTCCTGGATAATGGGATGCAACTAACAATCAATGAATGTTCCTGGTACAAACTGGGGCAGAAAATTTTCTGTTTTGTCTGTGTTGTTGTGATAGCAGGCGCCCACCTGGAGAACGAGGGAATTTATTTTAAGTTTTAAGTCATCAAGTGCCCACCTAGAGAACAAGGGAATTTATTTCGGCTTTAAGTCAAAATCAGGCGCCCACCTGGAGAACGAGGGAATTTATTTCAAGTTTTAAGTCAAAATCAGGCGCCCACCTGGAGAACGAGGGAATTTATTTCAAGTTTTAAGTCATCAGGCGCCCACCTGGAGAACGAGGGAATTCATTTCAGCTTTAAGTCATCAGGCGCCCACCTGGAGAACGAGGGAATTCATTTCAGCTTTAAGTCAAAATCAGGCGCCCACCTGGAGAACGAGGGAATTTATTTTAAGTTTTAAGTCATCAGGCACCCACCTGGAGAACGAGGGAACTTATTTCAAGTTTTAAGTCATCAGGTGCCCACATGGAGAACGAGGAAATTTATTTCAAGTTTTAAGGCAGCAGGCACCCACCTGGAGAACGAGGGAATTCATTTCAAGTTAAAATCAGTCGTAGGCGCCCACCTGGAGAATGGGGGAATTTATTTTAAGTTCAAGTCAGTCGCAGGCGCCCACCTGGAGAATGAAGGAATTCATTTCAAGTTCAAGTCAGTATCAGGCGCCCACCTGGAGAATGAGGGAATTCATTTCAGTTTTAAGTCAGTTGCAGGCGCCCACCTGAAGAACGAGGGAAGTCATTTTAGAATTCAATTCAAGTTAGAAGTACAAAAGCTCGCCTCAAGAATGCAAGTCAACAGTCCGAGATGACCAAAAAAAGAAGTCTCAATCCAGAATTAAAAAAAAAGTGAATTCAAAATGCAGAAGCAGATGAAAGATATGGGCTGCTCAAGACATGACTGAAGTTTCAAGCTTTGCATGTCCCGTCTTGATCTGAAAAGCCAAAGAAGAATGAACTAGCACCTGCAGCTAGCAAGCATCGAGTTTCAGATCAGAGTCTGCATGAAGAACCAGCCAAGACTCAAGATCACGCTTCAAAAGACTCATATAGGAATTTTGTAACTCATAGCTGATAGACTTTCTTAGTTTCTTTTCATCTTGATTTTGGTGTAAGAAGGAGTTCAGCAGGCAATAACAGCAGCAACAACAGTGAAATCACCGTTTCTCGGTAGGCCCAGCTACCGAAACTTTCAGAACTATACAAACCTGATTCCTTTATAGCCAAGGATATGTAGGCAACCTCCGAAGCAAGGTTCGGTCAAACGTTTTCAAAATGCTTCCCATGGAGTATCCAAACGGGCAAAAATCGCTCGTATTTGCTCAATGTATCTTTGCCCGAAAACTCTTCGTGTTTTCAAGCAAAGAGGGGCAGCTGTGAGCACGTGATTTTTTTCCGACTAAAATATTCCTACAAAAATTCACGAATAGAGTTTTTCTTAATTGTTTTAGTTTTTATAGAATTTGTAGGAATTTTGGTTAATTGTTGCTTGCATTTAGTTGCATATTTAACATTTTAAAATCATAAAAAAAATACCAAAATGTCTAAAGTATTTCATGCATAACATTTTAGGTCTTAATTGCATTTAGGATTTAATTACATAAGTTAATTGCATTATTAAACAAAAAATCAGAAATGTTGGACATTTTTACATTTTTAGCTTTCAGTTGCAAATTAGTAATTTTCTTTCATTTAGTCTTAATTAATTATTTTTATGTTATAAATAGATAATTAATTTAATTTTACAAATTGAATTTGATGTAGGACTTAGTTTAGGATTTCTTTTTAATTTTATTAAGCTAATATTCAAGGAAAGAAAAGAAAAACTTGTTTAATTCCGGATTGAGCCACAAACATTCTCAGTGGCCCAATTGTCCCAATTCATCTCCAAATCCAACTCGCCCCAAGCCCAAACACCCTCACCCGGTCCAGCCCCATCACTTAACCAAAACGACATCGTTTCAGTAACGACGATCTTAGCCGTTGATTTCCTTTGATCGAGCGGCCCATAACTCCCCCTCTAACCCCTTATATCTGTCGGAGACCCCCCAAACCCCTGAGACCCCTCTCATTTCTCCTCTCTCTCTCTCACTCAACAAAAAACCCTAGCCGCCCCCAAACCCCTCAGACCCCTCCCATTTCTCTCTTCTCTCTTAAGAAAACCTTAGCCGCCGCTAAATCCCTCACTTTTCTCACCGACAGCCTCACCTCCAAATCCCCTCATATTCACACCCTATAACCCTCATACCCTCCTAATCCCTAATCCCCCATCAATTTCTCCAGAAACCTCCCCAAAACCCTTGAATTCCAGATCTGAAAACCCCCATACAACCTAGTTTCACTCTTTTTCAATTCTTGAAGTTTCGAGACTCGATTCGTCTTGAAATTTACACTAATCGGTTGTTCTCGTGGTGTTATTTTATTTTTGGTTCATTTCGAAAAGTCAATGTTCGATTAAAGTTGTCAAAAAACCTTCTTGTTGTTGTTTTAGATAATTTTCCATTCTTTTTTTGTTTCCTTCTCTTTTGTTTCACAAAGTTTTAAAACTGTTTGTTTCACTTGTTTAGCATAATTTGATTCTCTATTTTGCATGAATTTAATCCTTATTGTCTGTTTACTTTACTTACTGGCATATTGAGATTCAGTAGCGTTGATTCTGTTTTGGCATGAGAACATATAAAGTTGATTCACTAATTTTGTTTAATTAATTTAGGGATTCCGTATTTGAATGTCAAGGTTTAGGATTAAATTAAAAGAGGATAGAAGGGGCGGTAAAAACAAAATTCTAAAGGGTTTAATTGGAAAGAAATCAGGGCATTGTGAGTAGTCATATAAGAAGCTTCTAGACAATAGACACCTGTCCTAATTTGTTAAGAAAGATGCTGAAAATGAGATAAATATATCAAAAGTGGACAACTGTCCATTTTCTATTATTAAAAGATGTCAGTTCCCTGATTTTAAGGGGAGGCTGGCAGATTCCCTCAATCTCTCTCTCGTTCCCTATCATGAGCACATGCTCACATTCTATAAAAGGGGCTCTACACTCCTCACATAGAGGTGGATACTCAGCTTCATTCCTCTCAAAGACAATGAAGAATACTGGAAATTCCAAGATTTGATGTTGTTTTTCTCTGGTTTGCTGCTGCTGCTGTTGACTAGCTGTGCTTGAGGTTCAGCTTTAAAGCTAGGATTATTGCTTGGTTTTCTTTGTTGCTGCTCAGTTTTGCTGGTTCTTTTCTTTCTCTCTTAGCCTTTATTTGGCTTTTCAGCTGGTCCATCTGTTGTTAGGTATTTATTACAATTCTATACAATAGTTATGTTTCAAAAAGGATTGCTAATTTTCTTTTGTTAACTTATCATTGTGTTTTCAATATATTGACTTAAATCCTAATGTAGCCAAATGGTTTCTTATTGCTGAATCCTTCTTTTAGGCAGATTTAGTTTGGTCATAGTGACATATTGTGTGTTTCAGCCTTGTATGTCTGGCTTGTTAGCTATAAATGTTGTTTAAGTTATTTTTCTTGGATTGACCATTCGTATTGCTTTTTCTTTTCTTCCTACTGATGTTAATATACATTCTCAAGAAATTAACTTTGTTCGGATGAGACAGCCAGTAATATCCTAATCAAACCTAAACATATGGGCCATTTGATTCGCCAAACAGTTTATGAAGAATAGCCCAATGGCTATATCTTTGTAAATTTGGGAAGTAGTTGGAAGCAGAAGCTCTCAGGTGGAGAGCTCAGAATGATATTAGGCATTATGTTGTATAATAAAGGGTCATAACAAAGTGCCCTTGATAACAATAGTTAAGTTTTCTGTAATGTTAAGTTTGAGGATTACTTGCTGATGAACGATTTGTATAAGATTAGTTTGAAATAGTTTTTTTTTTTTTGTAATAATTCATGAATTCAACTACTATAATTAATAGCTATGGAGTAGGATATCTTTGTAAATTTAATCTCCAATTTAGCTTTACACATGATTTCAAAATTTGAACGCATGATGTTCTTCTCCAGATTTTGTCTTAACAGGGATTTCATAAATAGGGCAGACTTTTAACTTGGACCAGCTGGGAGTCATTTGAACGAGTCTGGACCTCAGGCCGTTGGGCCTGGGGTATGGAACCCAATAATATGACCCGATCGTATATTTTTTCAAAGCTGGTGTAGCTGTAGTGCTAGTATACTAGTGTTGCAAATTTAGAATGTACTTGTGCTGTAAATTTAAGTCAAGTTCGATCATTTTCTTGACTGGCTGTCGATTATCTCATGATTTAAATTGAGTTGATAACATGTTGGTTTATAATTCCATATAATGTTTGCTTATGAAAATTAAATGTCATCTTGAATAGTTTAGAACACTTAGAAAAGAATGATCTGGCTCTCACAGTGTATCTCCAGAATGTTTGTACCTCACATGCAATCTCGAACTTTAGGATAGTCAAACCATGAATATATGTAGTTTTGCTTTAGGCGCGTTTAAATGAATCATAGTGATTATGAGTACGGTTCCCGTGGCATAGTCATGATACGCAAACCTCAATTCGGGTGTGCATTTCATGTGACCCGACCACAACTTCTAATAATAATAAAACATAAATATGTTGTAAATTGCGGGTGTATTTCACGTGGCGCGGTTTGCAATATGTGCCAAAATGACAAGTGTACGACATTGTAACTTATTCAGGAAATGATTCCATAAATCCTAAAAGCAATATTTAATTAAAAGCGGTTAGAAAGTTAAAAATACACAATAGGTTTCAAATATGTATTAAATTAGACAATTAGACGAATTATTACAGTTGAGCGACTGTGCTAAAACCACGAAACTCGGGAGTGCCTCACACCTTCTCCCGGGTTAACAGAATTCCTTACCCGGTCTTCTGTGTTCGCAGACCATAAATAGAGTCAAATTTCCTCGATTTGGAATTTAAAATAAACCGTTGACTTGGGACACCATAACTTATTCCAAGTGGCGACTCTGATTTTAATAAATAATCCCATTTCGATTAATGTCACTTTAATTGGAAAAACTCCCTTATCCCCTATCCTTTCGGGAAAAAGGAGGTGTGACATGTGGTAGTTAAGTTCCTAGAAGTCCAAGTGTAAGAAAACAGAAGTCGAGTAGTTGCTTAAAGGAGAGGGTTTGATAAAAGTGGGAGAGTGGCAAAGTAGCACATGGGTTACGTGGTAGGATGATTACACGTCTTGAGGAACGTTTGGAGTGATTTGGATGTAAAATGGACAGTGACTAGGTCTACGGACTTAAGTTGTAATATAAGCTGCTATATTGAGGAAGATTGGATATAACAGGAGGGAGTTGCTTGATATGAAGAAGGATACAACATGACTTTGGATTTGAAATGTATTGTCGCACCTCTAGTTGACGTCCATGAGGAGTGAACGAACTGGTGTAGCTGGTGAATGAGCTCGGACCCAGGATGATCTACTGATTTCGTAGTAATTGCACCCAGTGCAGCGATGTTGGAATATGTCAGCATATAATTTCCACAGGTGGGTTATCTCCTGTGAGCAGGTTAGCGGCCCCATGGTGTTGACGAAGCTTCTGCGAAGAATTCTACTGGCTATCCAGTAAGAGATCTAATAGATAAATGTGACCAGTGGTTCGGAGTGTTTATTAAAGGTTAATAGAAGGATTTCGAGAAATTTGACAAGTTGCGTATGTAGGATCATGTCAACGATGAAGAAAGAATCTCGGTGGATTCCAGAGTTATGTAATTGTAGCTTCAAGCTAAGTGGTAGAGCCCCACCATCTACAATTGGATTTCATGGTTGTCTATTAGTGAGGTTTCTGGTTATCTGTGTATTGGTGGGTTATTGCAACTAAGGAAAGAAACTATTAGTGGTAATTTGAGCAAAGTATTTGGGAAATGTGTGCCATATTTGTCCTTATCAATTCATATTCAGGTTTTTGGGAGACTCAGAGTTTATGCTTCGTGTAGATGTAATGCACAGGAAAGTGAAATAGTCGCGTGTTTCCTTGATAAAGTGTCCATGTGCTAGCAGGGCCTTGGAATTGATCATGTTTGGGAACAAGTCAGAGCAAGTGACTCTCAATAACGGTCCTAGTGAATTCAAAAATTTAAAGTGTGGTGTCTAAGGATCTTGAGTCTGTAGTATGGTTGAGTATTGAGCTTTTGCAGCTGATTATGAAATGAGGCTTGGAGCACTCTGCGTTATCTTCAGGTTGTGGTGTAGCAATAGAGAAACGGAAGAAAATAACTTCGGATTCATAAAACAAGTATCAGAATGGGTGTACCAATTGAAGATGTGAAAGTACGCACAAGGAGGGATATGAGATGATTAGTGGGTTTTGAAACAGCGTGATCTCGTGAAATAAGGTCACTCGGGATGAGTACGGATTCGAGTTCATGATGTAATGAATGGAGCTATTATTATTTCTAAGACAAGTTGAGAATAAATTGAGAAAAGACGGGTTGGCTAACAATGGTTGAATCGGCATGATGGTGGCAATGATCAGTTCCTTCAGCGCATTGAATTATGCGTGTGATTTGTGGCGGTACGTGCGAGGCTTGACGGCCGCCGTAATTGATTTTATTTGGAGGAATTCAAGTATTATGACATGTTATATGTAGAGGGGTCCCAGAAGAGTTATGGTGGTGTAGACCACTACTTGAGGCCGGTATTTTCTGTGGATATGGGAATTCAGTCAGGTGTTGCAATGGTTCTCTTGAAATAAGTTAAGTAGAAGGTTTCTATATGATGAAGTGTTTACCCTATTAGTGGTTCGAGAGTTATGATGGAATTCTTGTACTCCTACGCATTGGCATGGTTAAGTGCACTAAGTAGCATGGGATTCGAAAGTTAAGGATTTAAGATTTCGGTTCGGTATTGACAAAGATATCATGAGCTCAGATGAGCAGGAAAGGGATTTAGATGTTTAAAGTAAGATGGTATTATTTTTGGCATCATCTAAGGTCGATGTCAGGTGTAAGAGACCTTGTGTATTGATTTGTGGATTCTTGATATGCTTTACAGCATTAGTGTAACCGGTAGTGTCACGACCCAAAATCCAACTAGTCGTGATGGCACCTAACCCATCCCGTTAGGTAAGCCAATTACCAACTAATCAATTTCAATAATAATTATTAAAGCAATTTAAGTGAATAAAGATCCTGATCTTATACAATCCCCAAGAACTGGTAGTACAAATCATGAGCTTCTAAGAATAAAGTATACAAAGCGGAAATGAAATAAATACATAGTCTGTTTGAATAATACATAAGCAGAGCTTTTATAAATCTAAGGCTACCCTGAACAAGAGGCAGCTACAACAGGAACGCAGGTACATCTTCAAATCCCACAACCATCGAGCACAGCAACAACATCAGCCAATATCTGCACGCAATGTGTAGAAATGTAGTATAAGTACAACCGACCCCATGTACTGAGTAAGTAACAAACCTAGCCGTAGGTTGAAAGTAGTGACGAGCTTCCACCAAGGTCGGGTCTAAAACCAATAGTCCACAATAATCCATAACAACATAAAGCAAATAATACCAGAAGTAACTCAGGGATAAAATACTCGGCCAAATAATGATTTCAAAAAAAAATTGCAGTTCATTCTTTCAAATACATCAGTGAAAACCCAAATCGTTTGCCGAAGTTGCCAATAATATGAATAGTTTGAAAACAATAAATTTCTCCAAAAATTTTCTCAATAATAATTAATATGTTTCATTTTCCTTCCGGATAACCCTTGTAAAATAAATGCATCACTATGCCCATCTGTAAAAATGTGTGAGAAATCATGAATGATGTAATGTTGTACAGCATGAGAAAAAATACATCTCTATGCCTGTATGTTATGTGTGCATGACAATGCGATGCAACTCAGTGTCCGCATCCAAAATCACCATACGGAGCTATTGGAATCATCAAAATTCGAATCCGAGATCGTTTACACATAAGTCTGCATCCAGTCACTATTTTAACTTAAGCTTTAAACCTTGGAACTAAGTGTTCCAATTCCTTCCAAAACCTCACTGGACCCGAACCAATTACCCCGGCAATTCACACAACAACTGTAAAGTACAATTTGATAAGTAAATGGGGAAACAGGGTTGTAATACTCAAAACGACCGCCCGAGTCGTTACATTCTCCCCCACTTAAACATACGTTCGTCCTCGAACGTGCCAAGAGTTGTTTCCAAGCCATCAAATCACGCTTCCATCTTACCACACACATAACCGGGGGTGAACCTACGCCACCCTATCCCACATAGGCTTGACTACACAATGCAACTGAAAATCATTAATTTAACCTTAGCCCATAAACCTTGGAGTTTAATTTCCAACCTTAAAAATTCCTTTCAAGACACAAATCTCACATTTACACACCGTATAAGTCCGAACAAGTTGCATCGAGCTATAACTATAACCATAACCACAGACATAGTCACCTAACATATTACACAACTTGCATGCTCATAGCACCATTCCCGACCGCAGTGACTACCCCAAAACCAACCAAATACTAGTATTAAACCCATGTCGAACCAAACCTCATCCCAAAACCTTCGTACACTGTTGATAATAAAAGAAACATGCAAAATTTCATGACCACTTATGAGATCAACAAGTCACGGAGCTCTCTCGCCCCAACCAGAACCATAATCACTTCCTGAGCCGACTCTCAATATTTTACTCCCGAATATACCGAAATCAAACCTGATACTACCCATTCTAGGTCCAATGACCTTATATTACTAAACACAACTGTTCCACAGACATGCTGCACCAATATAACTTAGAGCCACATCCCGTTCCATCTGTGCACCAATACGCAGCAACTCAAATGTACCCAGTCATGGAAAATGACTCAAATGAGAGAACTGCCCCGCCAGATTAACAAGTACCGCCACAACAAAACGCTGAAAATTCATCATACACCGTAGAAACATCACCCAATTCTAACACGAGGTTCATATTATATACCCTGAGCCACCCTGCTCTAAATTAATAATGACGGAGAGGCAATTGACAAAAATACCACACAAAACCTGAAAGGACATAGCCATTACGTTATCGATCATGTAATACCCAAATACTCATCACACTCAAATTCCGCTATAAAGCTCAAATAGAAAAGTACCATCTATGCACATAACCAATGAATCACAACTCCTCGTAGCATAAAGGAGTAACTCACAGATCATTTGAGAGCACGAATAAGTTCAACATTAAGCGACTGATACATCCCTCAATAATAGCAGTATGGAGCCAACCATTCCGGCTCGGTGTAGAATACACATCTTAATTGGGCCTATCAATGGACCCCCAAATCAATTCTGGTCACCCACAAAAGATAAATAATCCTCCGAAAATTCACCGCGACTAATTCATAATACATCCTATCATCTGTCTAGCTTCGGCCACGACTTCACAGTCCGCAACCATGTACAATCTGCTCCTGAAACTCCCAAATTCCAAATTCATAGGACACGTAAATCACCATATTTGATTCCATCTCCATCGCCTGAATGCCTAACACCTCTCTCATACACGATCATCCCACGAGAAATACTTTAAAAGTTCTTTCCGTGCCACTTGACAAAATTTGATTTCACAGTCTATCAACCATGTGAGTACCGCACTACTAATTTATACATCTGTAAGTCAAAATACAATGTGCCTTCTGAAGTCCGCTCCTTTCTCATACAACACCAAGTAGTAATATTATTCATCTAGTTATTTGAAACCGTCCATGTTGTCTAACATTCGTTACCTTCTCTTCAAGACTGTACTGCCACCTTGTACATGAAAATCTAGCTTTCGTACAACACATAACATCTATCTTGCCATCATTTGAAAGGCACAAAAATCTTATTATCAACTTTGAGTCACCAATAATTTACATACCATTTTAGTTAGAAACCTTTCTCTTGCATCTTTCCAGGAGAAAATCACAATACACAGCACGTTCTCCACACCGGTAGAAACCATCAAGAATACTTTGGAATCCATTTGCACATAATCAAGCCCTTAAAACTAAATTCCTCTAACTCGACCAAGCCACGCAGGTCGCCAAGTCCAGGTGTATTGCCACAAAGCACTTGTAGAAAACCCCCATATCATAAGCACCCAAAGAACCGATCATATCCATTACCATACTGATCCAACCTACTACCCAGTTGTCCTATTTTCTCCGAGTCCCTTCCGAATTTGTCTTCAGATTGATACTTCTTCTTGCTAACATACCACGATCTTTAACCACAACTCACCCTACAAACCTTAGCATAGAACCACAATGCCCTACGACCCATAAGCAACTGTATTCTTCTTAAGCACCTTCAAAAATACCACAACTATAACACTCACTCTGAGAATACATTATGTGAATTTGAAATTGTTCTTCTTATTGATGAACAAGATTTGTGATCTCTTTGGCTTCAAGTAACATAACTCTTCAATGTACAATGCTGTCGCCAATGGTCTAGCTGAGGCATTCAACAAAACTCTATGCAACTTGTTAAAGAAAGTCGTCTCCAAATCCAAACGAGATTGGAATGACCATATGGAAAAAGATCTATTGGCATATAGGACGACTCTCCGCACGCCAACACAAGCGACTCCTTATTTACTCGTTTATAGAGTCGAAGTCGTCTTGCCACTCGAGCGTCAAATACCTTCATTACAACTAGCTATTCAAGAAGGAATCACTGATGAAGAAAATGCTCAACTTCGATTAGCAGAGTTGGAGGCTCTTGATAAGAAGAGGTTGGAAGCTCAACAGAGTCTTGAATGTTATCAAGCTCGATTGTCTTGCGCCTTCAATAAAAGAGTTCGCCCGAGATCCTTTCAAGTAGGAGATCAAGTCCTTGCCATACGAAGACCCATTATTACTTCCCATAATGAAACAACTACTACTAAAAAGTAATGTATTGGGAATCTTACATAAATGTCCCAAATAAGTCCTAACTTACCAACCTCTAGTGATCAAGTAAGTGGCGACATCAAGACACAGTATACTGTCGAACTGAATTTTGAGGTTGACGAGAGTCTCATCATCCGGCAATTCTCGTCCTCACTATAATAACCTTTCATTTATGAAATCAAATACCCTCCTCTTGCATAGCGACTTAACATCGGCAAAGTGTCATTAGGATCCACCATAATTACCTTGATACAGCTACCAGTAAATGTTGGTACCTCCCTATAATAGTGTCATGTGTTGTAATATTTTTTGGCTACTATAATAAAGTATTGTTATATAGGACAAATATTATAATATAACATAAAAGTTAATGTCGAGAAAGAGTTTACTTATGATTCTTAGATTTGATGTTGTTTTACGCGTTCCGAGAGTTCGAGCGAGTCCGTTTTATGATTTCAAACCTGTCACGACCCAAAATCCCACCACAGGCGTCATGATGACACCTAGTCTCTAAGACTAGGTAAGCCGATTTCTATTACATTTTGAAGCCATTTTTTAAAATTAAAATCTAACAGCGAAAATAATTACAATACACAACCTCCCAAGACTGGTAGTACTGAGTCACGAACTCTAACTGAATACATGGAATGATCACGAGGACCGAATATACAATACTGTTTGATTACAAATTAACAGTATAATGAAATAAAAAGACTCCAAGGGACTGCGACGGCCAAACAGCTCTACCTTGAATCCTTATGATTGCGCTTTAACTCTACTCAAGTCCGATATCTTCAATACCTGGCTCTGCACAAAAATGTGCAGAAGTGTAGTATGAGTATGCCACGGTTTGTACCTAGTAAGTATCAAGACTAATCTCAATGGAGTAGAGACGAGGAACAGTCAAGATACTCACTAGTCTAATAACCTGTGCAATATAATATACAAAATAATAGGAAACAAATAACAATAAGACAACATGAAACAACCAGTGATATGCACAGCAGACAACAAGAATACCATTAATATCGCTCAACAATAAATAAGTACAATTACACAATTAAATCAAGTCCTTCAAATAAATGTCTTTCACATATAATTCTTCCAAATAATTCTCTTTCAAATATAATTTTCTCAAATAATTATATTTTTCAAATATAATTCTTTCAATAAATCTTTTCAAATATAATTTACTCAAATAAATACCTTTCCAATACAATTCTTTCATGTAATACTTTCTAAGTAAAAATTCTTCCAAATAAATATTTTGAATATAATTCTTTCAAATAAAAAGTCACCATGTGACACCTCATTTCATAATCATAAAAATACGGGTCTCAGCCCATTTTCATATTTTTCGTAAACACGGGCCTCAGCCCATTTTCATATTTTTACGGCACCTCGTGCCCATAATTAAATCATCATATTTTCTCGGCACTTCGTGCCCTCATTTCATATCATAACTGCACGGACAATTCACGTGCCAATTATTATTATCATTTCATCACAGCACCTCGTGCCCACATTTCATATCACAACTGCACGGACAATTCACGTGCCAAATATTCTCATTATTTACTCACGGCACCTCGTGCCCACATTTTATTTTATAATCCGCCTGGCAATAGCAACAGGCTCTCAATTTCAACATAAATCAGATTGTTATCAATTTACCAACAACAAGACAAGTTGCACAAGGTATAAAAATAAACACAAGAAAATCACAACATCACATGAAAATTATCAATACCTCAATCCCACATCATCACATATCGTCCCTGACAATAGCCACCCTTATCGCTCCTATTGCCACCCTTATCACTCCTATAGCCACCCTTATCGCTCCTATTGCCACCCTTATCACTCCTATAGCCACCCTTATCGCTCCGTCCAGACAATATTCTAACAAACACAACAACATTGAAATCTTAAGCTCATTTAATTAATTAATTGCAGAGGGAAGAATCCAAATTGAAATTAAATTCCAATAATTATCAAACCAACAAATTCACAGAATTTCATAAATAATCAAATAACAATCACATCAAATTGTCATATAACCATAGATTCAACAACAAGGATTTAGGTACGACAAATAGATGATTAAATATATGCCAACAATTATCCAATTTACTACACAATATGTTCAAGACTTTAACTCAATAAAATTTGCACATATAAACCAAGTACGTACTCGTCACCTCGCGTACGTGGTTTTCAATTACACAAATTACACATAAGACTCAATGCCTAAGGGGAAATTCTCCCACTCGAGGTTAAGCAAGACGCTTACCTCTTTGAAGTTATGCCGATATTCCAAAATCGTCTTCTTGCTTGAATTGGCCTCCGGACAGCTCAAATCTATCCAAATTAATTGTATAACTTCATTAGAATTCATCGGAAACAATTCCGGATAATAATACGTCGACTTAAAAATTTATTCCAAAAAGTCAACAAAAGTCAACGCGGAACTCGCCTCTCGGAACCCGACATAATTTTCATAAAATCCGAACACCCATTCCGATATGAGTTCAACCATACCAATTTTATTGAATTTCAATAACAACTCGAGTTCCAAATCTTAAATTTTCATTTTTGGAAGATTTTACAAAAATCTTATTTTCTTCCATTTAAATCCGAATTAAACGATGAATATAATCATAGATTTATGAAATATAATCGCTTTAGGATATAGAACACTTACCCAAGTCAAAGTCTTAAAGAACTCCTCCAAAATCGCCCAAAAACCGAGCTCCAAAATCTCAATCAAAAAATGGCGAAATGACCATTTTTGGTCCTTAACATTCTGCCCAGTTTCGCACCTACAGACTAATTTTCGCACCTGCGTGCTCGCTTTTGCGGGAAAATTCTCGCTTCTGCGATGCCTAGACCACTGCCCTCGCACCTGCGGAAGAGCTTCCGCTTCTGCGCTCACGTAGGTGCGGAAAATGCTTCGCACCTACGACCCTTGCCCTTCTCGCTCCAGGCCGCATCTGCGACCATTTTGTCGCTTTTGCGGTCACGCACCTGTGACCATTACCAGAACTGGAAAAATTCCAGAATTCCTTCAAGCACAATTTTGGTCTGTTTAACTATCCGAAACTCGAGGCCCCCGGGACCTCAACCAATTATACCAACATATCTCAAAATACAATACGAACTTAGTTGAGGCTTCAAACCTCGTCAAACAACGCCGAAATTATGAATCGCGCATCAAATCGAATTATAAGTTTTTCGAATCTTTCAACTTTTATATTTTGCGCCGAAACATATCAAATCAATCTGGAATGACGTCAAATTTTTCACACAAGTCATAATTGACGTAAGGGAGCTATTCCCATTTCCAGAATTGAAATCCGACCTCGTAATCAAAATTCACCCTTCGGTCGGACTTTTCCAAAATCTTATTGTCACGACCCAAAACTAACCTCTGTCGTGATGGCGCCTATCATGGAACTAGGCAAGCCGACTTATTTCCAAAACAAACCGATATTTTCATTTCAAAGAAAATTTCAAGGTTATTTAACATAAAACCCTCCATTTAAAGAGTTCAAATCAAAGAAAAACAAAAGTGCAGAAAAGAAAAGCCCGACATCGGGGTGTCACTACTCATGAGCATCTACTACAATCTGTCTAACAATATCAAGGCTAACTCAGCCTGGAAAATAGCTAAATACAACTAGAGGAAGATAAGAGGGAGAAGAGCAAGGGTTGTGATCGCCAAATAGCTACCTTACTATCTTCAAGAAAAATCTGCAACCAGAACACTCAATAACTGCTATCGTGTCTAGCTACACCTGAATCTGCACACAAGGTGCAGGGAGTAATGTGAGTACGCTAACTCAGTAAGTAACAACAATAAATAAAGACTGAGTAGTAGTGACGAGCAATAAAGCATATAACGTTCATATCATGAAATCTCAGTAAAGTACAACATACTTTAAAAATTAGTGTTTGAATCAAATCATCTCATTTAAACCCGGTTCCAGTAAAAATCATTTAAAGATATTTTTCCAACAATTTTTCAAACCAAGGCTCAATGCAAAGGTGAGCAAAAGAAATGATGAAATCATAAACAGCCCCTCGGGTAAAACATCACTCATAAATAGCCCCTCGGGCAAACCTCACAGTCACTCGTGCAACTCGGGCATACCTCACAATCACTTTTGCCACTCGGGCATACCTCACAATCACTCAGCACTCGGCACTCGCACTCAGTAGGTACTTGCGCTCACTGGGGGTGTGTACAGACTCCGGAGAGGCTCCTTCAGCCCAAGCGCTATAATCTGCATGGACAACTCATCTGCTATAATAATAAAGTATGCTGCAGGTGGGCAGCCCAGATCTACACTCACCCTCACAAATTAGGCCCTCGGCCTCACTCAGTCATAAATATGCTGCAGGCGGGCAGCCCCGATCCACACTCATCCTCACAAATCAGGCCCTCGGCCTCACTCAGTCATAAACTTCTCAAGCCACTCGGGCATTTCAGTAAAACAGGGCATTCGGCCCAAAACAATATTTATATGCATCAAAATAGAGTCATAAAACTGAGTTATGCGGTAAACAAGTATAAACATGACTGAGTATAGATTTTCAATCGAAAATAGTGAGAGGATGGTAAGAAACAACCCCTAAGGGTCCAAATAGCATTGGCGCAAGGCCCAAACATGGCATTCAACCCAATTTACAGAAATTCTTTCTTAAACATATAAGTATCAAATGGTTTCGACAAAGTATGCAACTTTACAGTTGCTACGGGACGGACAAACTCACAATTTCCCAACAGTGCACGCCCACACGCCCGTCACCTAGCATGTGCGTCACTTTAAAATAGTAGAATGATACGAAATCCGGGGTTTCATAACCTCAAGACCACATTTACAATCAATACTTACCTCAAACCGTGAAATTCTTATTCTGCAATGTCCTTTCCTCGTGAATTGGTCTCCAAACGCCTCGAATCTGGTCATAAATAATTCGTTTCAGTCAATAAAATTCATTGGAATTAATTCCACAAGATAATAATGATTTTCCATAAAAATCCAAAAATTAGCTCAAAAATTGCCTGTGGGGCCCACGTCTTGGAACTCGACAAAAGTTACAAAATCCGGAAGCCCATTCAACCACGAGTCTAACCATACCAATTTTACCAAAATCCGACCCCAACTCGACCCTCAAATCTTCAATTTAAACCAAGAGGGTTTTCAGATTTTCCTAACTCAATTCACCAATTAAATGATAAAAACAACCATGGATTTGGGTAATTTAACCAATATTGAGTTAAGAATACGTACCCCGTTGTTTCCTCTGAAAATCACCCAAAATCGCCTCACTTCCGAGCTCCAAATCGCCAAAAATTGAAAATGGGATGAAGTCCCATTTTCAGAACTTAAACTCGCTGCCCAGACTTTTCTTCTTCGCGAACGCGGTCAGTGCCTCGCGTTCGCGAAGCACAAAATAGCTCCAGTCCAAATTCCTCCTTTGCGAACGCGACATCACCCTCGTGTTCGCGAAGCACAAAAATCCTCTGCCTCAATGCCTTCTACGCGAACGCGTTCAACCCATCGCGAATGCGATGCTTTGTTCCCTCTCACTACGCGAACGCGACACCCCCTACGTGAACACGTAGACCAATTGCCTGGTGTCTTCGGCTGCTTCCTCTCTTCTTCGCGAACGCGTAACACCTCTCGCGTTCGCGATGCACACCCAGTCCACCCTTTGCGAACGCGTGCTTCTCTTCGTGAATGCGAAGAGCAAATATGCCAGCCTCTCAGTTCCTCTTCACGAACGCGAGGCTCCACTCGCGAACGCGATGAAGGAAACCAGATGGTGCATCAGAAAAATTCCAGCAGAGTTCCAAGTCCAAAATCCAACCCGTCAACTATCCGAAACTCACCTGAGCCCCTCAAGACCTCAACCAAATATACCAACAAGTCCTAAAACATCATACAGACTTAGTCGAACCCTCAAATCACCTCAAACAACACTAAAACCATGGATTATATCCCAATTCAAGCCTAATGAACTTTGAAATTCCTAATTTCTACAAATAACTCCGGAACCTATCAAATCACGTCCGATTGACCTCAACGTTTGCACACAAGTCATAAATGACATAACAGAGATATTTTAATTTTCAGAATCGGATTCCGACCCCGATATCAAAAATTCAACCCCCCCGGTCAAACTTCTCAAAAATAAAACTTTCGGCATTTGAAGCCTAATTACTCTACGGACTTCCAAATAATATTTCGGACACGCTCCTAAGCCCAAAATCACCATAGGGAGCTATTGGAATTATCAGAATTCGAATCCGAGATCGTTTACCCATAGGTCCATATCCGGTCCACTTTTCTAACTCAATATTTCAATTATGAGACTAAGTGTCTCATTTCACTCCGAGTTCCTCTCGGACCCGAACCAACTAACCCGATATAACATAATATAGATGAATAACACAAAAGAAGTAGAAATGGGGGAAAATGGGGCTATAAATCCCGAAACGACCGGCCGGGTCGTTACATCCTCCCCCTCTTAAACATCCGTTCGTCCTCGAACGGGTCTAGAAACATACTTGGAGTCTCGAATAGGCGTGGATATCTCTTCCACAGGCTGACCTCTCCATTGCACCTTCACTGAAGCTATATCCTTTGACCTCAACCTTCGAACCTGCCGATCCAAAATAGCCACCGGCTCCACATCATAAGTCATATCACCCTCCAATTGAACAGTGCTGAAATACAAAACATGGGACGGATCTCTAATATACTTTAGAAGCATGGAAACATGAAACACTGGATGCACACTTGACAAGTTGGGTGGCAAGGCAAGCTTATAAGCCACCTCTCCTATCCTCTGAAGCACCTCAAAAGGCCCAATGAACCGGGGGCTCAACTTGCCCCTCTTCCCAAACCTCATAACACCCTTCATGGGTGATACCTTCAGCAAAACCTTCTCCCCAACCATAAAAGACACATCACGGACCTTCCTATCCGCGTAGCTCTTCTGCCTAGACTGCGCCGTGCGAAGCCGCTCCTGAATCAATTTCACCTTATCTAATGCGTCCTGGACCAAGTCTGTACCTAAGAGCCTAGCCTCACCCAGCTCAAACCATCCAACCGGAGATCTACACCTCCACCCATATAAAGCCTCGTACTGAGCCATCTGAATACTCGATTGATAACTATTGTTATATGAAAACTCCGTGAGTGGCAGAAACTGGTCCCATGAACCCCCAAATTCAATGACACAAGCACGCAACATGTCCTCCAATATCTGAATAGTACGCTCGGACTGCTCATCCGTCTGAGGGTGAAAAGCTGTGCTCAACTCAACCTGAGTACCCAACTCTCGCTGCATGGCCCTCCAAAACTGCGATGTGAACTGAGTACCCCTATTTGAAATGATGGATCTGGGACACCATGCAGGCGAACGATTTCTCAGATGTAAATCTCAGCCAACCGCTCTGAAGAGTAAGTAGTACCAACTGGAATGAAGTGCGCGGACTTGGTCAGCCGATCCACAATAACCCAAATAGCGTCGAACTTCCTCGAAGTCCGTGGGAGCCCAACTACAAAGTCCATAGTGATCCGCTCCCACTTTCACTCTGGGATCTCTAATCTCTGAAACAAGCCACCCAGTATCTGATGCTCGTACTTAACTTGCTGACAGTTTAGACACCGAGCCACAAACCCAACTATATCCTTCTTCATCCGCCTCCACCAATAGTGTTGCCTCAAATCCTGGTACATCTTCGCGGCACACGGATGGATGGAATACCGCGAGCTGTGGTCCTCCTCAAGAATCAACACTAGAAGCCCATCTACATTAGGCACACATATCCGGCCCTGCATTCTCAGCACACCGTCATTACTAATAGTCACATCCCTAGCATTACCTCTCCGAACCCTATCCTGAAGAACGAGCAAGTGAGGGTCATCATACTGACGCTCCCTGATACGGTCATAAAGAAAAGACCTGGAGACCACACAAGCCAATACCCGACTAGGCTCCGAAATATCCAATATGACAAGCTGGCCCGCTAAGGCCTGAACATCCAATGCCAAAGGTCTCTCTACTACTGGAAGATATGCTAAACTCCCCAAAATTTCTGCTCGGTGACTCAAAGCATCGGCCACCACATTGGCCTTCCCCGGATGGTATAAAATAGTGATATCATAGTCCTTAAGAAGCTCCAACCATCTCCGCTGATGCAAATTAAGATCCTTCTGCTTTAACAGATACTGCAGACTCCGGTAATCAGTATAGATCTCATAATGAACCCCATACAAATGATGACGCCAAATCTTCAAGGCATGAACAATGGCTGCTAACTCAAGATCATGGACAAGATAGTTCTTCTCATGGGTCTTCAACTGGCGCGAGGCATAGGTGATCACCCTACCCTCCTGCATCAAAACACAACCAATGCCAATCCTCGAGGCATCATAATACACGATGTAAGAACCTAAAGCTGATGGCAGAACTAATACTGGAGTTGTGGTCAAAGCAGTCTTGAGCTTCTAAAAGCTCTCCTCACACTCATCCGACCACCTAAATGGAGCACCCTTTTGGGTCAATTTGGTCAAGGGCGATGCAATAGATGAAAATCCCTCCACAAAGCGACGGTAGTAACCCGCCAAACCAAGAAAGATCCTAATCTCCGTGGCTGAGGATGGTCTAGGCCAACTCTGCACCGCCTCTATCTTCTTCGGATCCACCTGAATACCCTAACTGGACACCACGTGCCCCAAGAATGCTACTGAACTAAGCCAAAACTCACATTTGGAGAACTTTGCATAAAGCTTCTCCTCCCTCAATCTCTGCAATACAACCCTCAAATGCTGAGCGTGCTCCTCCTGGCTACGAGAGTACACCAGGATGTCGTCAATGAATACAACGATGAATGAGTCCAAATAGGGCTGGAATACACTATTCATCAAATGCATGAACGATGCTGGGGCATTGGTCAGCCCAAAAGACATCACCAAGATCTCATAATGGCCATATCGGGTCCTGAAAGCTGTCTTGAGAATATTTGAATCCCGAATCTTCAGCTGGTGATAACCGGACCTCAAATCAATCTTGGAAAACATCCTCGCTCCCTGAAGCTGGTCGAATAAATCATCAATACGAGGCAAAGGATACTTGTTCTTGACTGTGACCTTGTTCAACTGCCTGTAATCAATACACATTCTCATGGAACCATCCTTCTTCTTCACAAATAGAACCGGTGCACCCCAAGGTGACACACTAGGCCGAATAAACCCCTTATCAAGGAGTTCCTGAAGCTGTTCTTTCAATTCCTTCAACTCCACCGGTGCCATACGATACGGTGGAATAGAAATGGGCTGAGTGCCCGGCACCAGATCAATGCCAAAGTCAATATCCCTATCAGGCGGCATGCCCGGCAGGTCTGCAGGAAACACATTCGGAAAATTACGTACCACCGAAACAGAATCAATGACAGGAGTCTCTGCACTAACATCCCTCATAAAAGCCAAATAAGATAGGCAACCCTTCTCAACCATGCGCTGAGCCTTCAAATATGAAATCACCCTACTTGGTACATAATCTACAGAACCGCTCCACTTAACCCTCGGAATTCCCAGCATAGTCAACGTCACCGTCTTAGCATGACAATCTAGAACAGCATGACATGGAGATAACTATTCCATACCCAATATCACATCAAAGTCGACTATACTGAGCAGCAAAAGGTCCACTTGGGTCTCCAGACCCCCAATAGTCACCACACATGACCAATATACGTGATCCACAATAATAGTATCGCCCACAAGAGTAGATACATATACAGATGAAACTAAGGACTCTCGGGGCATGTCCAGAAAATGGGCGAAATACAAGGAAACATATGAATACGTGGAACCAGGGTCAAATAATACCGAGGCATCTCGGTGACAAACTGAGACAATACCTGTAATCACAGCATCTGAAGCAATAGCTTCTGGTCTAGCAGGGAGAGCATAGAAATGGGCCTGACCAGCCCCTGATCTGCCTCCCCCTCTAGGGCGACCCCTAGCTAACTGACCTCCACCCCGAGCTGACTGGGTAGGTGGTGAGGTAACTGGTGTTGTAGTCAGAGGCTGACTCCTCTGCTGAGATAGACCTCCATGACAACGAGGACACTGCCTCCACATATGCCCAAGCTCCCCACACTCAAAATAACTCCCTGGTGCTGGCGGCGGAAGCTGAAGGGAACCCTAGCACCGGGATGACTGGTAGAAGAACCTGGCATGGAAGAGCCCTGAACAGGTGGAGCACGGGACGAACTCTGAACTGGAAGGGCACTAAGTGATGAGTGGCCCTGGTGAGAATTGTGAGAACCATGTCCAGATGATGCACCCCGATGAAATGGCCGAGCTAACTGAGCCTGTCTGAAATGACGACCTCTACCGTGCTGGAACTGACCCCCAAAAGGAGCACTGCTGAATCCACCCTGACCATGAGGCCTCTTGGCCTCCTGCTCAACCCTCTCTTGACCGTGAACCATCTCAATCTGCCGAGCAATGTCGACAACCTCATCAAAGGTAGCACCCGGAACCTGCTCCCTGGTCATTAGCAATTGTAGCTGATAAATGAGGCCATCAATAAACCACATGATCCTCTCTTTGTCCGTGGGAACCAACCATATAGCATGACGGGCCAACTCAGAGAATCGCATCTCATACTGTGTCACAGACTTATTGCCCTGGCGAAGCCGCTCAAACTGTCTGCACAGCTCCTCTCTGCGGGATCGAGGCACGAACTTCTCCAAAAAGACCACGGAGAACTGCTGCCAAGTAAGGGGTGCTGCGCGAACAGGCCTACACCTCTCGTAAGTCTCCCACCATCTGAGTGCAGCCCCAGAAAACTGAAAGGTAGTGAATGAGACCCCACAAGTCTCCAGAATACCAGCAGTATGGAGTATCCTCTGACACCTGTCCTAAAAGTCCTGAGCATCTGCTCTCTCTATGCCACTGAAAGGTGGTGGTTGAAGTCTCCCAAACCTCTCCAACCTACGCTGATCATCCTCAGGCATAGCAGGAACCACATAATCCTGAGTAACAGCAATCGGCTAGGTTGGTGGTATCTCTGGTGTCTGAAGTCCCTGAATAACCTGCTCGGGTGTTCTAGCGATGGGAGTCTGAGCGCCTCCCCTGGCCTGAGAAGTGGTTGCGGCCGTCGAAATAGAGACCGCCTGAGCAAGGCCAGTACACGTTGTCAGAATCTGAGCTAGGGCCTCTTGAAGGCCTGGAATCATAATAGGCACAGGTGGTGCCTGAGCTGGTGCATCAACAACTGGAACTTGGTCCTGATCTGGGACAACCGGTGGATCTGCAGGTACTGCCCCAACTGTTGTACAGGCTGCACCTCTGCCCCTACCACAGCCTCTACCGCGGCCTCGGCCTCTCGCGGCCCTGGCTGGTGGTACTGGTAGCTGGCCCTCCTAATCGGTAGCATGAGTCCTCACCATCTGTGAGAGAATGAAACAACATATGTTTAGTTACTAGAATCAACAGATTCGCACGACAAAAATTCAAGAATGAGGAGTTTCCTAAAGGTTCTGCAGCCTCCTGAAGATAAGTACAGACGTCTCTGTACCGATCCTCAAGACTCTACTAAACCCACTCATGACTCGTGAGACCTGTGTAACCTAGGTTCTGATACCAATCTGTCACGACCCAAAACTAACCTCTGTCGTGATGGCACCTATCGTGGAACTAGGCAAGACGACTCATTTCCAAAACAAACCGATATTTTCATTTCAAAGAAAATTTCAAGGTTATTTATTATAAAAACCTCCATTTAAAGAGTTCAAATCAAAGAAAAATAGAAGTGCAGAAAAGAAAAGCCTGACATCGGGGTGTCACTAGTCATGAGTATCTACTACAATTTGTCTAACAATATCAAGGCTAACTCAGCCTGAAAAATAGCTAAATACAACTAGAGGAAGATAAGAGGGAGAAGAGCAGGGGTTGTGATCGCCAAATAGCTACCTTACTATCTCCAAGAAAAATCTGCAACCAGAACACTCAATAACTGCTACCGTGTTTATGTGAATAACAATAATTTCCTTAACAAACAGAAATAAATAATTCCCTCATAATATAATAATTTCCAATGAATCATTTATCTTCACAAGTTGTAATAGAATATCAAAGCATCGTGTAATTGTTATTATTAAGCACGATTTATGCTGAGGTCGTACGGCCCTATCCAGAGTGTCGTGTACACTGCCGACAGACGTGCGGCACGATCCATAGATGCATCTATCTACTACCGTGGCGTTCGGCCAGCTCCACAAGAAAATGAAGATATTCTTTTATAAGCATTTGACTTAAACATTATTAATGATTTATATCCAATGTAATACAAATTTCATTAACTACTTTCAAAAATTTCTCTTATAAGTTCTAAAATAATTTAGGCATTTTAATTTAACAAATATAGTGCATAATTCCAAATAGTTCATGAATTGGATCCTAATACTACCCGGACAATAGCATAATAGTAGCTATGCACAGACTCTCGTCACCTCGTACGTACGTAGCCCCTATAATTAGGAACAAATATTTATTTAAAATACCTATGGGGTAAATTCCCTCTTACAAGATTAGACAAGAGACTTACCCCGTCTCAAATCTTACTTCCCGATCATAATTTTGCATTAAAGCCTCAATTTGGTGCCGAAAAAATCCGAAACTAGCCAAATGTTATACTCCCTCTGTTCCAATTTATGTGAACCTATTTCCTTTTTAGTACGTGCCAAAAATAATGACCTCTTTCCTTATTTGGAAACAATTTACCTTTATGCAATGATTTATAGCCACATAAAATATATGTGCCTTATTTTACACCACAAGTTCAAAAGTCATCTCTCTTTTCTTAAACTCCGTGCCCAATCAAATGGGTTCACATAAATTGAAACGGAGGGAGTATAATTTAATCAATACATGCTCAATAATTCAAAATTAAATCAGTAGATTAATTAACCAACCCAAATTGGAAAAATTATTAAAATTCACCCTGGACCCACGTGCCTGGATTCCGGATATTTTTGGAGTAAATCGTCACCCATAACCTTAAGAACTCAAATGTACAATTTTCATCCCATTCCATAACCCTTTTCGTGGTTAAAATCTCATTTTTGTCAAAACCTAGGTTTTTCATCTAAACCCTTATTTTTCACAATTTACATGTTATAATCTATGTATTTAACTCACAATAAGTAGAATCAACTTACCTCCAAGTTGCTAGGTGAATACCCCTATCAAGAACCTCCAAAATCACCCAAGAATGGAGAAAATGGGCGAAAATGGTTGAGCCTCGTTCTTTTAAAACATTCTGCCCAACAACATTTCCGCACCTGCGAGGAGCCCTTTGCTTTTGCGGCTCGAGGTGCGCATCTGCGCGCATGGCCAGCTGCCCCATTTCCGCACCTGCAGACTCCTTCACCGCAAAAGCGGGTTTGCTTCTGCGGACACTGCTTCGCTTCTGCGGTGCCCAACGACCCCTCCTCTTTCCGCTTTTGCGAGCGAGGCATCGCATCTACGGTTCCGCTTCTGCGGCCCATGGCTCTCTTCTGCAAGCTCGCACCTGCGGCTGGCCAAGCGCAGGTGCGATTGCAGCAGAAGCTAGAAGCTTCAGCTGCTGCTCCTAAGTCCAAACTTGTCTGAGCCTCGTCCGGTTAACCCCCGAGGCCCCCGGGGCCTCGCCCGAATATGCCAATAAGTTTGAAATCATAAAACAGACTCGCTCGAACCCTCGAAATGCGTAAAACATCATCAAAACTAAGAATCATGCCTCAAACCAAATTGATTCGACTTAGAAATTTCAAATTCTTCAAACTTACTCCGAACGCGCGGAAATATACTTAAACTACTCAGAATGACACCACATTTTGCGTGCAAGTCTTAAATCACCATACGAAACTATTCCCAGGCCCAAAATTCCAAACGGACCTCGATTACTCCAAAACTTACTCCAAACCAAATTTAAAGAACCTTAAAAACCTTTAAATATCTAACTTTCACTATTAGGCATCGAAATGCTCCCGGGTTGTCCAAAACCTGATTCGAACATACGTCCAAGTTTAAAATCATCATACAAACCTATTGAAACCATCAAATCCCTATTTCGGGGTCGTTTTCTCAAAATGTTGACCTAAGTCAAACTTAGCCTTTTAAAGCCAAACTAAGGAACCAAGTGTTCCAATTTCAACCCGAACCCTTCTAATTCCTGAACTAACCATCCCCGCAAGTCATAAAACAGTAAAAGCACATTAGGGGAGTCTTATTTAGGGGAACGAGGTTCTAGAAGGCAAAATGACCGGTTGAGTCGTTACAAATATACTCCGAGAACCCGGTGTCACCGAGTACATGAGAATCTAAATGACAACACAGTGTGACTAATAAAAATACTGCCTGAAATTATAGAATAACACAATAACTGAAAGGGAGAGAGAGTCAAGGTCTGCGGATGCCAAGCAACTACCTCGATAGTCTCCAACAGATGGATCCCCAAATCTAGCAATCGTCGTATCTGAAAGTACCTAGATCTGCACACGAGGTGCAGGGTGTAGTGTGAGTACAACCAACTCAATAAGTAACAAGACTAACCTTTGGGCCGAAAGTAGTGACGAGCTCAACAGGTACAATCCAATATAGAAATAACAGTACAGAAATGTAGGCATACTTTCAAGCTCAACAGTTAAACTCAGTACAAGTAAAATAGATAAATTCTGCATGATATGAGGAATATGACATCTCTATATCTACATGCCAAAATATATGTTGTGTGTGATGTACCACAATGGAAACCTCGTGTACTCACACTCTCAGAATACTCAATCACTCAGTATTGTATATGGCTAATCCAGCCCAGGGAACTCCATCCCTAATACATATATATATCAACTGACAGTCAGTCACTCAGTATTGTACAAAGCCGATCTGGCCTAGGGAACTCCATCCCAAATATAAATAAATAAGGCAACTCTATACCCAAGGAACTCCATCCCGAATATAAATAAATAAGGCAACTCCATGCCCAGGGAACTCCATCCTGAATATAAATAAACGGTGCTCACTGTGGGGGTTGCAGACTCCGGAGGGGCTCCTTCAGCCCAATCGCTATAATAGCCAGATATATGCATAAATAAGTAAAACATGTTGCGGCGTACAATCTGATCCCATAAATATCACTCAAAATCTCCAGTATCTCGGGCTCTCAATGACATAAAAATTAACCCGACATATGATAATATGATGTATCAATGAATGACAACGGAGACTGAGATGTGATATGCAATGATGGATGTGACTGAGTACACAATTTATATTTTTAAACAAATAATTCAACAGCAAGACGACCCCTATAGGTCCCAAAAATATTGGCACGTAGACTAAACATGATCTTTAACATGAGTCTCAGCTCAATTTCCTCCAACACGTGGAGGATATGTGGATAATGACATGATTATTTGATTATGCAACTCCACAGAATCAATTAAGGCACAATTTCTATGGTGCACGCCCACACGGCCATCACCTAGCATGTGCGTAACCTCCAAACAATCGATATAACACGTAATTTAGGGATTTATACCCTCAGAACCAAGTTTATAAATGTTACTTACCTCAAACCGTGTAATTCTTTATTCCAATATGCCTTTGCCTCGCGAATCGGCCTTCAAACGCCTTGAATCTAGCCACAATTAATTCGATTCAGTCAACACAAATTATAGCAATTAATTCCATATAAAAATACTAATTTTTCAACAAAATTCGAAATTCCACTCAAAATTTGCCAGTGGGGCCCACATCTCGAAACCCGACAAAAGTTATAAAATATGAGCGATCATTCAACCACGAGTCCAACCATATCAAATTTACCAAATTCTGACATCAGCTCGACCTTCAAATCCTCAAATCTTATTTTCAAATCTCTAGGCCCAAATTCTCGAATTACACCTCAAAAACACGTAATCTAGTCGGAATATTCGATGATAATTCAATATTATTGACTAACAATGATTACAAGTGACTTACTTCAAGATTTCCCGTGAAATTTCTCAGAAAAATCGCCCCAGGTCGTGTTCTTCCACCCAAAAATATTGAAATGAGCTAAAAACTACTCAATAAAAACACAAATTGGGTCGCTAAAAGTTTATTTCCCGTCACTAAAAGTCCATTTCCCGTCACTAAAGGTCCGCACCAGAACCTACTTGCACCAGGAATTTATATTTTCACTAAAAAGGCTCTAGCCCTCTCATACGAACTCGGAATTCGACGATTCTTGTTCCTATGAGTCACAAATAATAATATGAATCTAGTCATTTAATCGAAACTCAATTCGGAGCTCATTTGCTCAATGCGATACTAATTTCGCTCGTTAAACAATTAACTCATGTTTCGCGCTAAAAACCCAATCGCGACTTGATGAAATTTGACCAAACATTCCAGATCATTCCTATAATTCATTATCAAACTCCCGAAAGTCTCAAAATCGAATTTCGATCTCTAGAATTAAAATTGGACCTTTCGATCATTACATGCTTAGGCTCAAAACACCAAACTCTTCCAAAAACTCTTCCAAAACTCATCTAAACCCCATGGGACCGCAACCAAGTATAATAACAAGTCCCATAACATGACACAAACTTAGTATATGCCTCAAATTACATTAAACAACACTAAAACATGAATCGCACCCTAATTCAAGCTTAATAAAAACTAACGAATTCCAAATTCTACATTCGATGCCGAAGCCTATCAAATCAAGTCTGATTGACCTCAAATTTTGACCACAGGTCATACATGACATAACAGACCTATCAAAATTTTTAGAACTGGATTCCGACCCTGACATTAATAAAGTCAACTCCCGGTCAAACTTCCAAACCTTCCATTTCCAACTTTCACCATTTCAAGTCAAAATCAACTACGGACTTCCAATTAAATATCCGGACACACTCCTAAGTCCAAAATTACCATACTGAGCTATTGGAACCATCAAAACTCTATTACAGTGTCATTTACACATAAGTCAACACCCGGTCAACCTTTCAACTTAAGCTTTAAATATTAGAACTAAGTGCTCCAATTCATTCTGAAACTTTACCGGTCCCGAATCAATTACCCCGGAATGTTACACAACAACTGCAAAGCATAAAATGATCAGTAAATGGGGAAACGGGATTGTAATACTCAAAACAACCAGCCGGATCATTACATTCTTCTTCTAGCAAATTGAACAAACTTTCGCCAAGAATGTTAGTGAAACACATATAACGTGAGTTTTTTCAGTTTACATAAAAGAAATTCCTGATATAACTATATATATTTGTTGAATTTGAAAAAGAAGTTGATCAAATCAAAGTACGCAGTAAGATTCCTTCCTTAAAGTTGGAGAATGAGACAAAATGGATAGTAAAACCATTTCTAATCTTTAATAATTGTACTGTAACGACCCGGCCGGTCATTTTGAGTATTACAAACCCGTTTTCCTATTTACTTCTCAAATTGTACTATACAGTTGTTGTGTGAATTGCCGGGGTAATTGGTTCGGGTCCAGTGAGGTTTTGGAAGGAATTGGAACACTTAGTTCCATGGTTTAAAGTTTAAGTTAAAATAGTGACCGAATGCGGACTTATGTGTAAACGACCTCAGATTCGAATTTTGATTATTCCAATAGCTCCGTATGGTGATTTTGGACTTAGGAGCGTGTCCGGAAAATTATTTGGAGGTCCGTAGTGGAATTTGGCTTGAATGACCGAAAGTCAAATTTTTGGGAAGTTTGACCGGGGGTTTGACCTTTTGATATCGGGGTCGGAATCTGATTCCAGAAATTTGAATAGGTCTGTAGTGTGAAATGTGACTTGTGTGCAAAATTTAAAGTCAATCGGACGTGATTTGATAGGTTTCGGCGTCGTTTGTAGAATTTAGAAATTGGAAATTTATTACGCCTGAATCCGTGTGTAGTTCGTATTTTTGAGGTTGTTAGGTATGATTTGAGACCTTGAGTAGGTCCGTATTATGTTATGGAACTTGTGGGTATGTTCGGACGGGGATCCGAGGGCCTCGTGTGAGTTTCGGATGGTTAGCGGATTGATTTTTAAATTGGGAAGACTGCTGGAACTGAAGCCTTCTGGTGTAATCGCACATGCGGAAAAGTAGTCGCAGGTGCAAGCTCGTAAGTGTGAGCAGGGGTGCGCTGAAGCGAGGTGCGCAGGTGAGGAAGGAGCTTCGCAGTTGCACAATCGCACCTGCGCGAGAAGGAGCGCAGATCCGGGTAGAGGGCTGTGAGGCATTGGTCGCAGGTGCAAGGGAAAATTCCGCACCTGCGAGAGCGTAGATGCGGACGGATGCGCGTAGAAGAGGAAACTGGGCAGGTGAGTGGAGTCCACAAATGCGGCATTTTGCTCGCACAAGCGGATGCACAGGTGCGGAAATCGCTGGGGCAGAACCTTAAATTCGAAGGTTCGACATTTTCACCCATTTTTAGGATTTTGGAGCTCGGGTTGGGCGATTTTGGAGAGAAAATTTTCCACACAACTTGGGGTAAGTGTTCTTAACTCCCTTGTGATTATATTCCATGAATTAATTTTCATTTTTAGTGTAAGATTATTGAATCTTCAAGAGAAATAGAAGTAAATTTCTATAATGTCACAAAATGAATTTTTCATGTTTGAATACCGATTTGGAGTCGGATTTGAGTGAAATTAGTATGGTTGAACTTGTAATTGGATGGGATGTCGTATTTTGTGAGTTTCGTTGGATTTCGAGATGTGGACCCCATGGGTGATTTTTGGAGGCATAATTGCGAATTTTGTGGAAATATTAGTATTTTGTTATGGAATTAATTTCTATAAATTTTGTGGGCTGAATCAAATTAATTGTGACTAGATTCGAGCCGTTCGGGAGTTGATACATGCATAATGGGATTTCTGGAGCATTGTTTAGCTTGCTCGACATTGGATTCGCCTTGTTCGAGGTAAGTAACTTTTCTAATCTTGGAGTTGAGGGTATGAACCCTGAATATATGTATTTCGTAAATTGTTGGGAGGTGACGCACTTGCTAGGTGATAGGCGTGTGGGCATGCACTATAGAAATTTTGACATAATTATTTATGTGGAATTTTGTAGTTAAATAATCTTGGCATTTTCCATGCGATTTTATGAGTTAAAGAAATTGAGCTGAAAAGCATATTAAAAATCATGTTGAGGCTATGTACCAGTATTATTGGGACCCACAGAGGTCACATTGTTGTGAAATATTTATTTTAAAATGAAAATTCATACTCAGCCATATTCATTTCATTGCATATCATATCTCAGTCTCTGTTGTTATTTATTGATACATCATATCATCATTTTGGGCTACTCTCATGACATTGTGAGCCCATGAAAGAGAGACTGGATAAATTGATGACTAAGGGAGGCCGAGGGCCTGATTGTGAGGATATTTTTGGGATCGGGCTGCACGTCGCAGCAGGCCATGTTGGCTTTATATACATTATACTATTGCACGTGAGTTGACCATGCAGATCTATATATTATACTATTGCACGTGAATTGGCCGTGCAGCACGTGAATTGGCCGTGCGGATCCATATATTATTATAGCACGTGAGTTGTCCGTGCAACACGTGAGTTGTCTGTGAGGATCCAGATATGATATTATAGCACGTGAGTTGTCCGTGCAGCACGTGAGTTATCCGTGCTTATAGCGCTTGGGCTATAGGAGCCCCTCATGAGTCTGTACACACCTCCAGTGAGCGCAGTCGGCTATAAATAGGGACTGGGCTACACGTCACAGCAGGTATTGTATAGCACTGAGTGATTGAGTGTGCTGAGCACAGTGAGAGAGAATGCGAAATAATGAGATTGAGTACTCTGAGAGTGTGAGTACATGAGTATAATCTCTGAGATACATTGCATTGACATGCACACATAACATATATGCATAGAGATGTGTGTTCCTCATGTTGTACGGTATCACATTATTCATGATTTCTCTCACATGTTGACAGATGGGCATAGTGATGCATTTGTTTTACACTGGTTATCCGGGAAAGAAAATAAGATATTTTATTTATTATTGAAAGGATTTTGAAAAAATTACTGTTTTCAAACTTATTCATATTTTTGGTAACTTCGGTATACGATTCGGGTTTTCATTGATGTACTTGAAAGGCAGAACTATTTTCAGAAGTCATGATTTAGCTGAGCATTTATTCTTGAGTTACTTCTAGTATTACTTGTTTAATATTGTTATGAACTATTGTTGGATATGGAAGTTGGACTCTGACCTTGGTAGAAGCTCGTCACTACTTTCAACCTAAGGCTAGGTCTGTTACTTATTCAGTACATGGGGTCGATTGTACTGATACTACACTTCTGCACATTGCGTGCAGATGTTTGTTGTTGTTGTTGTTGTGCTCGATGGTTGCGGGACTTGAAGATGTACCTGCGTTCCTGTTGTAGCTGCCTCTTGTTCAGGGTAGCCTTAGATTTATAAAAGCTCTGTTTATGTATTATTCAAACAGACTATGTATTTATTTCATTTCCGCTTTGTATACTCCATTCTTAGAAACTCATGATTTGTACTACCAGTTCTTGGGAAAATGTATTGGTTTTCGATATTTTCTTTTAATTAATTTCATTGAAATTGGATAGTTGGTAATTGTCTTACCTAACGGGTTGGGTTAGGTGTCATCACGACTAGTTAGATTTTGGGTCGTGACATGTACCTACACATTTGTGGATATCATAAAAGACGAAACACTTTAATTAATTAGTTTAACTTTTTGTCTTCCGTACTATTTTTTTGGAGTATGAAGGGGTGGCTTAGAGCGAATAGTTGTGACTGAAGGAGCAATAGGCTTGAAATGGTTGTGGTTGTTTGGAGGCATAATTTGTTTGTTTTTAAAAAAAAATAAGTATTAGTAGTTTATTTATGTTGTGAGGGGTATTAAAGAAATTTGACTTTTTAAAAAAGGGGTTCCTGCTTTTTTAGTAGTACTAGTTTCTCGGCACGTGCGTTGCACGTGTATATCGAGTTCATTAATACACGTTATTGTAAACTAACATTAAAATAAAGTTTTGAGCAAGTATAAGTATACATGAAAGAATATAGTATAAATTTTTGTGAATGATCATTGAGGATCGTCGTCAATTGAATTGTTCGTCCAAACCTACAAAGATGAACAATCAAAGTGTAATTACATATATGTGATTTGAATACTTATTTATGAATTTGAGGTTAATAACTTATAATTAAGTGTATCTCACCTAATACTTCCTTGTAGACGATATTCCTTGTGTATGTTCCTTCCATCCGTTTTGGTTGTTCTGTTATAACCAGCACTCTTGTTGTCGATATTGATATCCCTCTTGAGAGTGCAACGTAAAGTTGTCCATGTGAGAAAATATGTTATGGTAGATACAATCCAACATTAGGTATTGTTTGACCTTGTACTTTATTTATTATCATTTCACAACATAAGCGTACAGAGAATTGTTTTCGCACGAATTTGAAAGGATATCCTTCATTTTCAGGTGGACTAAATTGGATTCTTGGAATAAAAATATATTTCTTAGCTGATTGGCCCGTTGTAATTTTGGCATGTATGACATTGTTGTCAAATCCTCTACAGATCATTCTTGTACTATTATATAAGCCATTTGAAGGGTCCAAATTTCTAAGTAGCATGATGGGCGCATTTTCTTTCAAAACTAACCTATTTAAGAAAATATAGATATGTTTAATTTTATTGGTATTTGTAAATTAAAAAGTATATATACACATATATAGAGAGAGTGAAAGAAAGAGTTTAAGAGAAACTTTAGTGACATAATAGATTTGGAGCTAATGGCTCCTATGTAGGGGAAGACCATTTGGTGTTAAAGTGCTGAGGTATTCTTCTTGATAGTAATTGTTGGTATCGTCTTCTGTAGACTCAAAACTAATAAATATCTTGCTTTCACCAGGAAACTTGGCTATCAACATTTTATTTAGTTGATCTACAAATTCATTTCTACTTGCTAAGATAGCTCTTTCTGTTATGAACTGTGCAGAACTGGCATTTTGATGTAGTGATAGAAATATTTCTCTTATCAAGCATTCCTGTACTTTATCATCACTATTGTGTTTGATAACTATTTATTCTGGAAGACGTATTAAGTTTTCCTTTACTGTTTGCTCATTCCCATTACCAACACGAAATAAGAAATTACTGAAATTTGGATCTGCTCTTGCTCTCATATTAGTTGTGAAGTGTATCTTTTCCATTAAAGGCCACAAATATGATTTCACTAAACTTGCGTTAACCGTCTCTGCTCTTGTAGATTTTGGAACAACTGGCAATGCTTGTCGGAAATCGCCTCCAAAGACCATTACTTTTCTACCAAAAGGTACATTGACATCCATTATATCGCGAAAGCTCATGTCAACTGTTTCAATTGTTTGACGCTTTTTCATGGGTGCTTCATCCCATATTATTAATTTTGCTTGTCTTATTAACTTAGAAACACCACTCTATTTTGATATTTTTGTCATAGTTGTATCGTTTGTTTGAAGAGGTATGTCAAATCTAGAGTGAGTTGTACGACCTCCTGGTAATATTGTTGCTGCTACACCAATGGTTGCAGTTGCCAAAGCTATCATACCTCTGGATCTAATATTTTCTAGTAATGCACGATATAAGAATATTTTTTCAGTTCCCCCAGGTCCATCTATAAAAAATAATCATGTTGTTTCAGAGTCTACACTATGTAATATGGTCTTGAAAGTTTGTGCTTGTTCATGATTCAACTTTGATTGTGCCTCATAATCTTCTACAGGTACCTTCAAAGATATTTCTTTAATTATTTCTCTACATTCTGAAGTAATTTTTTGGCATGACTGTTGGTTGATTTTCGGTAAATTATATTTTTTAACACTTTTACCCATACTATCCAGATAATAATTAACACTTTTTAGTGTACATTGGAGTTGAGTAGCAGGTGAATTTTCATGCATTCTTCGAAAGTCTTCTGACATATCATCGTAGTATGTTTCCCATAGATTTCTAATATCCGTTGGATTGCAATATAATAAAATTTTTGCAAATAAACTTCGAAGAGCTAATGGCATTTTGAAGAAGACAGTCTCACGTAAACATTCAAAAATGCTATTATCTGATTCTAATAATCCTCTTTGTTTGGTAGCTTCTTTGAAAGTTTCATTTTTTCCATTAACAGTTAGCAAATCTTCAAATGAAAATGGTCCTCTAACGTGGTTCAGTAATAATATCTCATAATATCTTTCACCTTCTCGGGGATTAGCTATATTATTGATTTGTAAATGTTAATAAGCATAATTTAAGAAGTGAATAATAATGTGAATTTAAGTAGTAGTTATCTTACCAATAGCAATCCAACCAATCACAAATCGTATTTTTTTTTTGTCCAAATCTTAGGCTGCGGATTCCAAACATAATGCTCTGGAAATTCTCTGTAAAGATAACTTCGTGCCTCATCGTCTATTGACCACATCATGAAATACTCGGTGAGCATAGTATCATTTACAATGTCTGAGGCCATCACATTTCTGAGATTTTGCTTCTTCCAATAATACACTAAAGTATGGATACAATAGTAGAATATAAATATTGATGTAGTTGCAGAAAAATAAATTGCTAGAAATTTTGCTATATGAGTTAATTAATTTTAGTACCTGCTTGATTGTCGGGTAGATATAGTTGAAGGTTAATAACTGGAGGTTGCATTTCACTTAGATTAAACTCATAAATTCTCCATAATGCTTCTGGCGGAGAGACCCGTCGTGCATCTTGGAAATTTCTAATTTCATCAACTATTTTTTCGCCATCATCTGACTCAATATAAATTGCACACCTATCATGCCCTTTATATATATATATATATATATATATATATATATATATATATATATATATATATATATATATATATATATATATATTTGTAGAGATGTTTTATTGCTTTTACTCCTGAACAAACTTCTACATTGATATGGCAATTATATCTCATCAACAAATATGGATTATAAGGCACAACCCAACGGTTATTCATATTAATTCCACGAACATTTACTGTTTTTCCATCATTTCTTCTCCTATAAATAGGATATCCAACTTTTTCTTGTATTGATTTGTTACAAAATGGTCGTAGATAATGAAATTTACATTGATCATCCTTCATGCATGGACTTGTTCGTCAATTTTCACGGCAAGGTCCATGCATTATATGCCTTATAACTAATTCATTCAGGTGCGGTTGTTTATCCTTGTCAGGCAATTCCGCAGAAATAAATCTATCATACTGATCTGCTGAATAATAAAAAATTACAGGGACAACTGAGAGAAATACTAATGTACTAACGACTGGAAGACAACTTAAAAGGCATACATAGTAGAAAGGTGATTTAGGAACGTTGATGCGGGATTAGAACTTCCATCTGACACACATAGCAATAACCATACTAATGGCAGGAGGCTCTAATTTTATTTTATTTTTGCAACTATAAGTAGCCTAACCTATTAAAATTGACTATTCCTTAGTTTCTTTTCCTTCTTTCAATCTTTTTTTGACATCTTTTTTGTTTGAGAGAAACACGGGGACTTGTGAGGACTTTGGTTTGCCTAGCCCTCGGGAGTAAATAATAAAAATGGTCAATAGCTTGTTCACAAATGTATGAATTCTTCCGAAATTTTTCATCTTTCACATGTTGATGAAAGATAATTTTTCCTAGGTTTTTTCTTGTCAAAATCTGCGGATCTCTTCTGCCGCGCCTTCATCCGGAATAAATTTTTCCAATAAATCGCTATCTGCCCCACGATAATCATTGCTAAGGAATCGTAACCCCTTTTTCTCCATGAACAGACCATAAAGTGAGTTTTCTTGATTGGGGGTATGGTGATAACCATTTAAATCAGAAACTAAAGAAGGAATTATGAAACAACATCAGTTAAGAAAGGCAATGGAAAAACATAGAAAAGTAAATTGAAAAACTCTAATTAAAGTAAACAGTTAATGGAGTGATGAAAATTAGAACTCATCTTCAAATTTAAATTATTTCATAGAACAAAGCAAACGGTAATTGTTGTAAATAAAGATTGTGGAAAACGTTAAGGTACAAGTATAATAGAATAATGGGGTAAACAAAACAAAGGGACTTACAACTTGAATTAGCAAGAGAAATACCGGCTACGATTTATGGGCGAAAATATATGGATGAAATTATAATGGCGGCGAAGATCTGTGAAGCAAGGAGATTGTGGAAAAACGATAAATAGAAGAATACTAATTGAAAAACATAAGGATTTGGTGTAGGAGAATTAGGATTCCATACCTGTTGCTTTAGTAGAGAAGAGCAAATATTGTGAGGAAATTGCCATTAGGTTTTGCTTTTAAAGACAACAAATCAACGAGTGCAATTGTTGGGAATATGATCGTTAATCTTTGAAAGAGAAGGCGTAGGTCGCCAGGCGTCTGTTCAGTTCAGTCGTAAAGTTAATCTGAGGAATTTTTTTGTTTATAAAAAATCAATTTTTTAAGAAAATGGCAATTTCGTAGAAATTTATTAATTGAAGGGAAAAATAGTAATCTGACTTTTAATTAAAGGGTTTCCTGTTTTTAATATATTGTAGATAGATATAGATATATTGCACTATTAGTCCACTACGATACTTAATATTGGGAAAATTAAATCGGGCTAGATTTTTCAGAGAATTGGCATAAACATCTGCGGAGTTTTTCGGGCTAGAAATTGAGCAATTAAGTCTGTTTTATAAGGTTGCAAATAATCTTGATGTTGCTATTGTGTGTGTTATGCGTGTGTACAGGCGTACAGCTCAAATATTGTTACTAGTATATATACTACTTTGCTCGTACTGCTTAAAGAAGAACATATACGGTGTACATAATCAACTTGCTTTACGTTATTTACGTACCTGCGATTCTGTATAGATTTTAAGGAGAATTAGTTTAAATTCCATAAGCTTCTCTGATCTACAAATTTAAGTTTAAGCTTTTAACAGTTTTATAGTTACCACATCCCAAATGTTTCTTCAGTCTTCTTTTCTTTTTTCTCTTTGGTATGGAAGTGGTCGTGTCTGATTCGTGACTTTGGAAAATGAAACTCAGAACCACACAATCATTGGTTAATAAACAAAAATTCATTCTATAGTTGAGTAACTCAAAACAACTTTACAAGGCCATCAAACAATCAAATTTGAGAATGTTTAAGATTTTCATTTTCCGGGGACAAAGTTTGTGGCGTAGGACCAGGCGTTGTTGTTAACGGGGTCTGCAAGGTGGTCAGCAAGGTTCTCTAGTGGGCCCTTTCCGGTAACAATGGCTTGGACAAAGAATCCGAACATAGAGAACATGGCTAGTCTGCCATTCTTGATCTCCTTTACCTTAAGCTCAGCAAATGCCTCTGGGTCCTCAGCAAGACCCAATGGGTCAAAGCTGCCACCAGGGTAGAGTGGGTCGACAACCTCACCAAGAGGTCCACCAGCTACACGGTATCCCTCAACGGCTCCCATCAAGATAACTTGGCAAGCCCATATAGCCAAGATGCTCTGTGCGTGGATCAAGCTTGGGTTGCCCAAGTAGTCAAGTCCACCCTCGCTGAAGATCTGGGATCCAGCCTTGAACCACACAGCCTCACCAAACTTGACACCATTACGGGCCAAGAGCTCGGGGAAGACACATCCAAGTGCACCAAGCATAGCCCATCTACAGTGGATCACCTCGAGTTCCCGGTTCTTGGCAAAGGTTTCTGGGTCTGCTGAAAGTCCAGCAGTATCCCACCCGTAGTCACCAGGGAATTCACCGGTCAAATAGCTCGGGGACTCACCAGAGAATGGACCCAAGTACTTAACACGGTCTGGGCCGTACCATGGGCTGCTAGATGCGACGGGTTTGGCGACAGTCTTTCTCATGGACACCCTTCCATTTCCGGTGATTTCTGAGGCAGATGGGGAGAGTTTCACTGCTTGTCCAGCGAAAGAAGGGGAAGAAAGAGCCATTGTAGAAGCTGCCATGGTTTATCAAGAGGAAAGTGAGAGCTTGCTAGTTTGAGATGTCAAAGTTGGTTGTGATGAGGTGAAGTTACTCTAGCTTCACTATATATAGATAGTAAGAGGGAGAGTCCTTATCTAGTGATATTTATATCTATGATCTCATTGGGTTTCAGAATTTCTTATGGGCAGCAGTTCATGCACATTTGGCAATCTCTAAACCATCAATTTTTCAAGATTTTTACTAAGCGGACCCAACCAATGTTGTCCTCTCACGTGTGTCTACTACAAGGATTGCACTCTATCCTGTGATTTGTTGAGCTTACAATACGATATCTCCTATTAATATCCATTGGCCATTTAATTAATTTCTCTAGATTTTATCTACCACCAGCGTAAAAGATACTGTAGGACGATGGTTTATCGTTCTGCTAAACAAAACTGAGGAATAGCTGAAAATTATTGCCTTTATAATTTGTGGGAAATTAATATTGCATGCTTATGATTGTAAAGCAATGCCATTAAATTTGAGAAGATATTCCCTGCCAAATTTATCCTTTCCTAGTCAATTAAAAAGTAAGAAAATACAATGAACTAGGTGACTTAGTGGCATAATTTATCTTGATTTATACTTTTCACAATACTAAGCATAAGCAAGAGTCAATGTCATAGTTATGTAACTTTCAATTTAAATGAAAGTGAAGATACTGGTGTTTTGGGGTTTTACAAATGCAGGCAATGCAAGAATATCATAATTCTTTTTTTTTTATAGAATTTTTCAGGCTTCCTGGGGTGTTGTATTTATTTCCAAAAAATAGGAGGGGGATGTGAGCCTTACCTCCAAGGATTACAACACACTGATATACATCCAACAGAGGTTGTTACACTAGTTTGCGCCTCTGTTAAAGTACAAGACATTTACTACTTAGCTTTGTCATACTTAAGCCTAACAGTAGGCATCTGGTTTTTGTTAAGCACAAAAGAACCTTTAGTTCCTTTTGGGAGTTGTTAGAAAGAAAGGTATACTTTGGCTTCAGAGTTAGTAGTTGCCAATTTTGCTAGAGAATCTGCTACTTCATTTGCCTCCCTGAAGCAATGCACAGGGCTAATATTGGCCTGGTTCATTATATGTGAAGTATCCTTTATGATCTTTTTCAACCTATAATTGTTGGTATCACCCTCCTTGAGCATATTCATCACCAGCATTGCGTCCAATTCAATTGTGAAGTCTGAGAACCGATTTTGTACACACCAATCAATGCCAAACATAGCAGCTTGAGCCTTTGCCATGTTATTGTTGCTGCATTTTGAAGGAATTGAGAAGGCCATAATGAGATCTCCTTGGTCGTTTCTCACTACTCCCCCCAATCCCGCTTTTCCATTACCATGAATAAAACTTCTATCGGTGTTTACTTTAATAGCTCCATGTTTAGGTTTATTCCAGCATACTGAGATTGCCTTAGGAATATGTTGAAGTTTCATCATGTTGTCACATGAGTTGACCCATGGCAATGTTAGCTTGCATTTTGGAAAAGCTCTATTGATTGCAGCTTGAGTATGCTAGTAAATCTGTTATTTTATCTTGTAGTAGTTGAACCTCTTTTTATAACCATATTTGTAAGAACATCTACACTTCCACATCGCCCAACATATTATAATAGGGATGATTTGGAGAGCAAGTTTGTGAAGAACATTATTGGATTTCTATAGCCACCAATGATTTGTTAATCCTCTAATTGGCAATTGCTTAGGAATGATTCCCAGAGGGGATCCTATAGTTTTCCAGATATACCTAGCTGCATCACTCTCAACAAAAACATGCTGCATAGTCTCTTTTTTTGGGTTAGCAGTTACAATTAGAAATAATGTTCTTACCAAAATTAAGGATAGTATCATCAAAAGGAAGTTTTGATAAGCACAATCTCCATGTTAGGAAAACAATTTTAAAAAGAATGCTAGAGTTACATACCTTTGTAAGGAATTGATCTTTCTCCTTTGTGTCTCTGAACAGATGTAAAGCTGTCTTGTTAGAATACTTACCATTATCAGTAAGATCCCAAAAAGCTTGGTCAGGCAGATCATGCCTGCCAATGTTGATATTTTCTATATGGTGAATGAGCTCCTGTGGAAACAAATCTTTGAGCCTTTGAATATTCCAGTTGCCATCTTGAATAAAATCTTTAATAAGGATTTTGGAGCTTTTGTTGGCATTTGGAAATAAGGAAGCTAAAGGTCTCTTTCCGATCCAATTATCCCACCATATACATGAGTTTTCAGAGTTAATATATCAAATAATGTGAGGTTCAGCCTTGTCTCTAACTTGAATCATCTTTTGCAATGAGTGAGAATTACCAGATACATTGTGTTTAATCAATGGATGGACTCTAACACAATATTTCTGGTTCATGAAAGTTGCCCACAGGGAAGGGATAGTTCTAAATCTCCACCATCTTTTGGTGGCTAAAGTATTGGCAATATCTTGCATTCTTCTAATCCCAATCCCACCTTCTTCAATAGGATAACAAAGATTTTTTCAGGATCTCCAGTGATACTTCTTTTGATCCCGATAGTATCCCAAGAAGAAATTGGCAAGATGTTTCTCAATAAGCTTAAAAGTAGCTTTTGGAGGACACATAGCAGAAAGAGAATAAGTAGGGATGGCTTGAAGCACATTCTTGATGAGAATGACTTTACCTCCATATGAAAGCAATTTTCCATGCCAGCCATTAAGCTTCTTGACAATACTGTTAACCATGCCATCAAAGTAGGCAGTCTTTTTTCTTCAAATATAAATGGAGCATCCCAAATAGGTGAAAGGAAATTCCTTGTCCATAAAACTAGTACAGTCCCTGATTCTATTAATTCTAACAGCAGTAGTTTTAGGAGCAATTAAGAAAAAACTTTTATCATTGTTAACCTTTTGACCAAAGTTTTTTTCATAACTATGAAGAATATTCATGATGAGATTAATAGAGTTGCTATTACCACCAGAAAAGATAATTACGTCATCAGCATATGCTAGGTGGTTAATGTGTGAACATCTAAGTAGAATAGAGAAAGGAATAAAATTATTATCTCGCAAAAGGTTATTCAGGGAACAAGAAAGCACTTCAGCAGCAAGGATAAATAAGGAGGGAGAAAGGAAGTCACCCTGTTTTAGACCCTGACTTGATTTAAAAAAGCCTTTCCTAGTACTATTAATGATGATAAAATACCAATTACTAGACAGAAGATTAAAGATCATGTCAATCCAAATTTTCGCAAAACCAAATTTCCTAAGCACAACAGTGACAAAGTTCCAAGACATTCTATCATAGGCTTTAGCCATTTCCAATTTCATTACAACATTACCACCTTTATTAGTATTAGAGATAGATTGAACAATTTTCTGAGCTAAAAGAACATTTTCATTAATGAGTCTATCCTTAACAAAACCACTTTGATTAGTAGAGATTAACTTAGTAAGCAAAGGGTCCAACCTAATAGAAAAGATTTTAGTGATAATCTTGTTAGTATAATTAGAAAGGCTAATAGGTCTAAATTCATTAAAAGTTGAAGGGGCAGCATTCTTGGGGATAAGAACAAAACAAGTATGAGTAAAGAATTTAGTCAGAGGCTTACCTTGAAAGTAGTCAATAACAAAGGCTATGATATCCTTTTTGATGATGTCCCAGCAACTTTGGAAGAAGGATCCATTGTACCCATCTGGCCCAGCACTACTGGTGGCTGGCAGGTTGAATATTGCATTTCTAATCTCCTCTTCACTTGGAATAGCATTAAGAAGTACATTGTCTTCTTCTGTTATTTCCTTAGTGATGCAATTCAAAATAGAAGGATCTAGCTTGGAGATAGGGAGGTTAAACATGGCATTGAAATGTTTGATAGCTGCTTTAGAAATCTTCTCGTCTCCTTAAATCTGTTTCCCTTTATGATTTTTAATCCTATCCAATTGAAGTCTTCTCCTCTTTTTTCTGAGCAAACTGTGGAAATAGCTTATGTTCCTATCTCTATCTCCAAACCACTTTATGTTTGCCTTCTGAGTGTTTAAGGACTCCTACATATCTAGCCATCTTATGTATTCCACATGGGCTTTGTTAGTTTCACTTCTGTGTGCCTCTGTGTTGTTGATAAAATCAATTTCTTCCAGGCTTTGAATCTTCTCCTCCCACTTGATGATATTACTCTGGATATCTCCTATGGATTCTCTAGACCATTGGCTTAGCTTTCTACTAAGAAGTTTCAACTTAGCTTGGAGTCTCCACATATTTGTTGCCAGTGATATAAGTGTCCCAAACCTCTTTAACAATGCTGAGAAAGTCGTCTTGCTTGGTCCAAAAATTAAGAAATCGAAGTACTTAATGTGGTTGTTGGTCTTATCAAAACATTTCATAAGCAAATGCGTATGATCTGAGCATGTTCTCACTAGATGTTTGATAGTAGTATTCTAAAATTTTTGTGCCCATATATCATTGATAAAAACTCTATCTAGTCTTTTCCAAATTCTTTTACTAGGCCTCCAATTGTTATACTAAGCAAACTTAGCTCCAGAAAAATCAATATCTGCCACCCCATAGTTATCCAAACAATTCATAAAATCTAAGCTCTTAGACATTCTGTGAAGGTTACCACCAAGTTTTTCATCAGGTTCTAAGATAACATTTAAGTCTCCTCCAATGCACCATGGGCCATTAATACCATTGCTGTCATTTTCTAGGCTAGACCATACGTTTTTTCTTTCCCAAAAAGTACATTTGGCATAAACAGCCGTAATGGCAGTAGTAATGTTGGAATGGCCTTCTTCAATCTTGATAGTAATGTGTTGTTCATCATTGGTAGAAACAATGGTATGACAAATGTTCTTCCAAAAACACCATATTTTTCCATTGTCGTTAGAGATACATCCTAGGAATCCCAAGAATCTCATGTAGCCCTTAATCTTGTCCTTACTAACCATAGGTTCAAGGATAGCAGCATGTAAAATGTTGTTGATGCTAATAAGATGTTTCAGTCTATGAATGGCCTTTTTGGACCTCACCCCTCTAATATTCCAGAAGATCGTACTAATCATGAAAGATTTGGAGGGATGGAAGCATTTCTTTGTTTCCTTTTCTTAGAAGGTGCAGATTTGTTTTTCTGCTTTCTTTCTTTTTTTTCTAACTCTACTTCTTCCTCTCCCTTCTGTAAGAGGGTCCTCTTTCTCGAATAAGTCTTTGCCTGCTTGCCTTCTGATCTAACTTGAGGTTCTTTAGGGCTCTTATGAAGAGAAGGATCAACTATGAGATTAATGCCCGGCTGCTCCAAAATATTAGTAGGAAGGTAGGTAGACCTTGAGTTATATTCCACTATTTTACCATTCTCGTTAGAGTTTCCCTGTTTTTGATCATTAGCGTTTATAGAGATATCAGATAGACCTGTATTAGTAGAAGTAACTTCTGTGTTCATAGAGGGTGTCATTCCCTGAATAGTCAGTTCCTCATCAGTTGTAGCACTCTCTTTAATCATTGATTCAAGATTGTTACTTTAACTTGCTTTGTCATGTGGATCTTCAGAGGTGTAATTCTTATCCTCTAAGATAGGAGTCTGACTTTGATTGGTCTTGGATGTAGATGTGGCTATTTTATTGTTGACGTTGATTCCTTGAAGTTCAACGGGTTTGAACAAAACTTTGCTCTTCTTTTTTGGCATTTTCTTTTCACTGTTCTTCTTTTTATGCTTCTTTTTATTTTGTGTCCTTTCTACTAGCCATTCTGTAATTGTTTTGTCCTCCATTTGTCTGCCATGGCCCTGCATTATCTCCAATTTATCTTGAGCTTTGTTCCCTTTGTTTTGTGAAATATATGTGGGGGGCTTCCTAATGTTGTTGTCTATATGTGTAGATTCCTCTGTTGTACCTTGTTTTTGAGTCTCGTTGTTTTCTTTTTCCTCTTTTTCCTGCTGAACTTCCCTGTTTTCAACTGCCACATCAATCGTGTTTTTTTCCTTTGTTAATTTCTTCATCTTCTATTTTTTTCAGCTTTCCTGCATTGTACCAGTGAATGCCCAAGTAACCTACAATGTCTGCAGTATTTGTTAGGATCGGGAACCCAAGTAGGGAGAAATTTAGTCAAACAATGGTATAATGACAATAACAAAGACAATGGATGTTGATAACAACGACAATTAAAACATATAAAGAAGACACCAATTTAACGTGGTTCGGTCAAAGTGACATATGTCCACAAACGGAGAGGAGCAATTTACTATAACAATAAGAGTACAAAAGAGAATACAAAATTAGAGTAAACACTCTAATTAATCCCAAATACCCTAAGAGAATAAGCTCACAAAATCACTCCAAATAAAGGGTTCACACAAGTGCTTCCCAACACTAACTCTCATACAAAACACTCTTAATAAAGGAGGAAAGGAAGAAACAAGAATTGAAGACAAGTCTTGTTGGTGTGTTTTCAAATGAGCAGAGAGTACTCGTTATATAAGAAGAGAAGAAAGAAATGCTTCGCCAACAATTGGCCACATCCTCTCAAAATACAAGGTCATTTATTTGGCCAATAAGACCTTAAATAAAAGGCATGGCGAAAGTACTCAAAAATTAAAGGCCTAAAAATGAGGTCACCTTTTACGGTATTTGGGTACATTTTCGTACTCAAGTTTCTGAGTGAAACCTTTTAGAGGACTTGTTTCATACTCTTGTCCAACCCACACTGAATTGAGCTTTGGCTTGGTGAGGTCGACCTCAACTCTGACTTTGGCCATGCTTGGTCTAGTCTTGTTGTTCGTGCATAATGTAATACCAAGTATGACAATGAAAAGGTAATTCGGGAAGAAGCACCCAAACCGGTACCACCGGCGGTTTAAAATCGGTGTCCATTTTTCCAGCCACATAACTTGGCCTTCAATTTCAATAGATCATCTATACCAAACACTTTTGAAGTCATCTTCATTAGAGAAATCTAAGAATACTGTGCGATAATCATAAACTCTTATTTTGACATTGCCTTTAACAGTGAATTTCTATGCAAATTTTGACGTTATGTTTACAATCTGGGGTCTGGTTTGAAGAAATTTACCTACAATTGTTAGTCTGCATTCTTCTGCCATGACTCCATAGTAGTAACTAGCTTTAAAGATGATTGCAGGCATGCCATTATGGGTTGAGTAGCGAGCTTTCACATCAGGATTTCCATGGCGATCAGAGCTAGTGCTCACCATTGTTGGAGTTTTCAAAGCAGTAGCATAGTTGGGATTATTCAAAATTCCTTCTTCTACCTGAATCTTCTAGGCCTCAGGGTTCATATTCTCCTCTAAACGCGCCGGTTGGAGGCCGGACGGCGTCCCCATGAGGAGGTGCGTGAGCACCCGACGCCGACCAAAAAGGGGTAAAGGTTACCGTTTCAGGCTTAACGTTATAAAAGTACGGAGAGAGTTTATAAATCTTTTCTCCCATCGGTATTGCTCTTTCTTAAATTTAACCATTATCATCATAATTCTTTTCAAAAATATTTTTTGTAACATTGGCCCATGCTTGGCTTTTGTTGATGGCATCGCCATGAAGAGGTATGTATACAGAGTTCTGTATATGGTGTACAGTTAGTTTCATGTATAGAGATTGAACGACGGCTTAGTACGTGCATTTTAAATACTACATCTGTAATGCTGAGGCAAGGAAAGAGCTTGTTCAGAAGGACAATGTACATGGATTCAATTAGTTGGGATTCATCAGCATTAAAATATGCAGAACTTTGTTAGTCCCGCCAATATTGCTGTATTTGTAAATAATAATTCTGGGAAATATAAGTTATCGTAATGAAACAGTAATAAATTCGAGCCCACTGAATTCACAGTGTTTCCTTAAGGAATTTAATCCCCTCCTAGTACCCAAGGTTATGGATTATTTCCTCCCAGGATAGAACGAATCACACACTGGTGTAGTGGTACTTCAAACCCCAGTGTTTCAGTGAACACAAAATTCGGTAGTAAATCACACTTACAGTTGCTTTGTTTGAAGTTAAAACAATGCAGAACGAAGGAGTAGAAACTCAGAAAATCGTATGAAAATGCTGAGAGGAAGGAGTGCAATGTATAGCCAAATCTGTTGAGCGATTTCAGTTTTGTGTCTTGTGTATTATGTGTGTCTTTCTTCAACAGCGGCTGCACATATATATAGCAGCCAGTGTTGAAGAAGAACGACCGTCCACCCTCCATGGTGGAGCATGCATTAGCATGTTTATGGAACAAGTACTTGGCCATGGTGGGAAGAGCATTAGGCGGCTTGTTGTCGCAGCTGGTGGTCAGTACACAGATTGGAACATATCCGTTATAAATGCGGATAATCTTACATTAATATTTACTATTAACAAATAAATTTGGTCCAAAAAATTAATCAAATCCGAAGCCGAAGCCGTAGCCGTAGCCGAAGCCGAAGCCGTAGCCGAAGCCGAAGCCGAGCCGAGCGAGCGACGACGACGACGGCGCGAGGCTTGCTTTCTTCTTAACTCTTTAAGAGCTACAAGAAGAGCAATTATATATATACCCACCAAAAATCTTTTCCTCTTCCAATATGGGACAATGTCTCATTGTCAAGAGGGGGAAACTTAAAACTTTACTCAAAAATTTTATTTTCCATCCATTTCCCATTCACCCTCATTTTAAGACTATTTCATCTTAAAAACAAAACCTCAACAATCCCCCACATGAATGGGGAATGGCTATATCACGGAAGTATGCATGAAAAAATTGTGTGATTTGCAAGCAAGGATTAATCGCATCTGGATAAGTAGGTTTCCCTTTGAACTTTCCGTAGTAAACTTATGTTGGATATACTCGGTCAATCGGTAGATTTGATATCTTTGAACCGTCGATCTTTGGTGTATACCTAGACAACCATAAGTCACACAATCAACCCTTAACCGTCTTTGGTTCTCATTGTTGTATTCGTTTCAGCCATGAACACCGCCTGGTTTCATAAGTGCGTAGAGAACTGGCCTCACAAAGTTCTCCTTGAAGCGGCTAACACTTCACACTTACATAGGTGATTCCTAAACATGTCATCCTGTAGATACACTATTTGATATACCCCGTATCAAATTTAGAAATCATTAAAAAGCCTTAATGCTTTATCCTTGGTACTGAACATTGTCTCATCACGAGAACAGACTAAAATTTTATTTGACAATGTTGAACCGTCATTAATGACTTTGTTTGATCTCCTTGAACCTAGATCTTGGGATCTCCAGTCTTCTAGGTAGAGTTACCGCCACAATGACTTGTTCTCGGCCATAGCCCCATTCCCCTTGATGATTTCTCAACTACCTCTCTAGTTAGGCCTTTTGTAAGTGGATCCGACACATTATCACTTGACTTTACATAGTCAATCGTGATAATTCCTCTAGAGAGTAATTGCCTAATGGTTTTATGTCTTCGTCATATATGACGAGATTTACCGTTATACATAACGCTCCCAGTCCTTCCAATTGCCGCTTGACTATCACAATGTATGCATATTGGTGCCAACGGTTTGGGCCAAAATGGAATGTCTTCCAAGAAATTCCGGAGCCATTCAGCTTCTTCACCGGCTTTATCTAAGGCTATGAATTCAGCCTCTATTGTAGAGCGGGCAATACATGTTTGTTTGGACGACTTCCAAGATACCGCTCCTCCACCAATAATGAATACATATCCACTCGTGGACTGAGAATAAGCTGAACCGGTGATCCAATTTGTATCACAGTATCCCTCAATCTCTGCAAGGAATTTACTGTAGTGCAAGTCAAAGTTCTGGGTATGTTCTAAATATCCCAAAACTCGTTTCATTGCCATCCAATGAGATTGGCCTGGATTGCTCGTATATCGACTCAGTTTACTTATAGCACAAGCTATATCTGGTCGTGTACAATTCATGATATACATTAAGCATCCCAACACACGAGCATAATCCAATTGTGATATGCTTTGGCCTTTATTCTTTGCTAATGCAAGATTCACGTCAATTGGAGTCTTTGCAACTTTAAAGCCCAAGTGCTTGAATTTTTCAAGTACTGTCTTAATATAATGAGATTGTGACAATGCCAGACCTTGAGGAGTCTTATGGATCTTAATTCCCAGAATTAAATCAGCAACTCCCAAGTCTTTCATATCAAACTTGCTATTGAGCATACGCTTAGTAGCATTTATGTTGGCAATGTCATTACTCATTATCAGCATATCATCCACATATAGGCAAACAATGACTATGTGATTTGGAACATTTTTAATGTACACACATTTATCACATTCATTTATCTTAAAACCATTTGACAACATTGTTTGGTCAAATATGCCATTGTTTGGGTGCTTGTTTTAGTCCGTAAAGAGACTTAACAAGTCTACATACTTTCTTTTCTTTACCTGGAATCACAAACCCTTCAGGTTATTCCATGTAAATTTCTTCCTCCAACTCTCCATTTAAGAAGGCCGTCTTAACATCCATTTGATGAATTTCAAGGCCATACACTGCAGCTAATGCTACTAACATCTGTATGGACGTAATTCTTGTAACTGTAGAGTATGTATCAAAGTAGTCTAGACCTTCTCGTTGTCTATACCCTTTGACTACGAGTCTTGCCTTGAATTTATCAATAGTGCCATCATCTTTGATTTTTCTCTTAAAAATCCATTTAGAACCCAAAGGTTTATTTCCAGGAGGAAGATCAACCAATTCCCATGTATGGTTGTTCAATATGGATTCTATTTCACTATTGACTGCCTCTTTCCAAAACAATGATTCCGAAGAAGTCATAGCTTCTTTAAATGTTTGAGGCTCATTCTCCAATAAGAAAGTCACAAAATCTGGTCCAAATGAAGTAGACGTTCTTTGACGTTTACTACGTCTTGGATCCTCCTGATTACATGTACTTTCTTTTGTTTCTTCCCGAGGTCGTTTAGATCCTTCACCAAACCGACTCACATTCCTTTTTATACGGATATATATTTTCAAAGAACTCAGCATTATCTGATTCTATAACCGTATTATTATGAATGTCGGGATTTTCTGATTTATGAACCAGAAATCGATATGCTTTACTATTTGTCGCATATCCTATGAAAACACAATCAACGGTTTTCGGTCCTATCTTTACCCTTTTGGGTTTAGGAACTTGCACTTTTGCCAAACACCCCCACACTTTAAAATAATTCAAGTTGGGCTTCCTTCCTTTTCATTTTTCATATGGAATGGATTGTGTTTTGCTATGGGGCACTAGATTTAATATTCGATTAGCCGTAAGAATGGCTTCCCCCCATAAGTTCTGTGGTAAACCAGAACTTATCAACAACGCATTCATCATCTCCTTTAATATGCGATTCTTTCTTTCCGCAATCCCATTAGATTGGGGCGTGTAAGGGGCTGTTGTTTGATGAATAATTTCATATTCTAAACATATTTCTTCAAAAGAAGATTCATATTCACCACCACTATCACTTCTTATCATTTTTACTTTCTTGTTAAGTTGCATTTCAACTTCATTTTTGTATTGCCTGAATGCGTCTATTGCTTCATCTTTACTATTCAGTAAGTAAACATAGCAATATCGAGTACCATCATCAATAAAAGTTATGAAATACTTCTTTCCACCTCGAGATGGTATTGACTTCATGTCACAAATATCTGTGTGAATTAATTCTAAAGGATTTGAATTCCTTTCAACTGACTTATAAGGATGTTTAACATACTTAGATTCCACACATGTTTGACATTTTAATTTTTCGCATTCAAACTTAGGCAGTACTTCCAAGTTAATCATTTTCCGCAAGGTTTTATAATTGACATGACCCAAACGTACATACCATAAATTATTTGACTCAAGTAAGTAAAAAGAAGCTGAAATATTATTATTGTTTTCCACAACCATTACATTCAGATTGAAAAGGCCCTCGGTGAGGTAACCTTTTCCTACAAATATTTTATTCTTACTTATGACAACTTTGTCGGACACAAAAACGCACTTAAAACCGTGCTTAACAAGAAGTCCAGTAGAGACTAAATTCTTTCTCATTTCAGGAACATGAAGGACATTGTTCAAAGTCATGACCTTGCCAGAAGTCATTTTCAGAAATATCTTCCCATATCCTTCAACTTTTGTTGTTGAAGCATTTCCCATATAAACTGTCTCTCCGGGTCCAGCAGGAGCATAAGTAGCAAAAGCTTCTCTAACTGCACAAATATGGCGAGTGGCTCCTGAATCAAACCACCGCAGTTTAGGATTTCCCACCAAATTACATTTAGAAAGCATGGCACACAAGTTATCAACATCATCATGATTTACTACCATGTTTGCTTGACCCCTTTTCTTGTCTTTCTTCGGAGCACGACACTCCGTAAATTTGTGTTCGTTTTTCCCACAGTTGTAGCAGTTTTCACTGAACCGCTTCTTGCTTGGGTTATATTTCGGACCAGAAGCCTTCTTCCTCTTTTTGTTATCTTCAATAATATTTGCTCCCATTATTGTTGAATTTCCACGGCCTCTCCTTTCAGCAGCTTTATTGTCCTCTTCGATTCTCAATCGAACAATGAGATCTTCAAGGGACATTTTCTTTCGTTTGTGTTTCAAATAATTTTTGAAGTCCTTCCACAACGGAGGCAACTTCTCAATCATTGCTGCTACTTGGAATGCTTCATTGGTGACAAGACCTTCAGCAAGTAGATCATGAATAATCACTTGCAATTCCTGAACTTGGGTAATAACAGACTTGCTATCTACCATTTTGTAGTCCAAAAATTTTGCGGCAATGAATTTCTTCATCCCGGCATCTTCAGTTTTATATTTCTTTTCAAGCGTATTCCACAATTCTTTTGACGTCTCCACGCCACTGTATACATTATACAGATTATCATCCAATCCGCTAAGAATATAATTTTTATATAAAAAATCAGAATGCTTCCACACTTCAATCACGATAAAGCGTTCATTCTCTGGAGTTTTATCTGGCAGATCAGGAATATCTTCCTTGATGAACTTCTGTAGACATAACGTAGTTAAGTAGAAGAACATCTTCTGCTGCCAGCGCTTGAAATCAATCCCGGAAAATTTTTCGGGTTTTTCTGCCGGTGCCAACGCCGGTGTTCGGCTTGTCGATGCACTGGCAGTCACCATCGGAACAGCTTGGTTTTCGCTTTCAGTTGTCATTTTTTCTGTAAAAGAATGACACAAACAAACGTTTAATAAACGTTTTCAAACTGGAGTAAAAATCACGTAGATTTTAATCTCCAACAAAATGCCACGAAGGCTTTACTCTCCAAAACGGGAGTACACAAAATCACAAAGGTTTTAGTTTGCAGAATAATAAGAATAACACAAATACAGAAATAAATATTAAATTCCTTAAGATTGTTAGTCCCGCCAATATTGCTGTATTTGTAAATAATAATTCTGGGAAATATAAGTTATCGTAATGAAACAGTAATAAATTCGAGCCCACTAAATTCATAGTGTTTCCTTAAGGAATTTAATCCCCTCCTAGTACCCAAGGTTATGGATTATTTCCTCCCAGGATAGAACGAATCACACACTGGTGTAGTGGTACTTCAAACCCTAGTGTTTCAGCGAACACAAAGTTCGGTAGCAAATCACACTTACAGTTGCTTTGTTTGAAGTTAAAACAATGCAGAACAAAGGAGTAGAAACTCAGAAAATCGTATGGAGCAGCTGCTGCACATATATATAGCAGCCAGTGTTGAAGAAGAACGACCGTCCACCCTCCATGGTGGAGCATGCATTAGCATGTTTGTGGAGCAAGCACTTGGCCATGGTGGGAAGAGCATTAGGCGGCTTGTTGTCACAGCTGGTGGTCAGTACACGGATTGGAACATATCCGTTACAAATGCGGATAATCTTACGTTAATATTTACTATTAACAAATAAATATGGTCCAAAAAATTAATCAAATCCGAAGCCGAAGCCGTAGCTATAGCCGAAGCCGTAGCCGTAGCCGAGCGACGACGGCGCGAGGCTTGCTTTCTTCTTAACTCTTTAAGAGCTACAAGAAGAGTAATTATATATATACCCACCAAAAATCTTTTCCTCTTCCAATATGGGACAATGTCTCATTGTCAAGAGTGAGAAACTTAAAATTTTACTCAAAAATTTCATTTTCCCTCCATTTCCCATTCACCCTCATTTTAAGACTATTTCATCTTAAAAACAAAACCTCAACAAACTTTACGAGGAGGCTGTGTTAAGAGCAAGAACATTTGCTGCAACATGCTATGTTCAGAGTGCAGACTACTAAACATTACCCTTATCATAGAGTCTTGTAGTGAAATAATATTATGTCCTCTTAATTCCTCTTTCACTTCTCAACAGAAAAATGAGGAATCGTGTCATAACATATCATGTTGTTGAACATTATTAATTTTGTATGTGTGGACTCCAAAACTTGTAAATAACTCTATTGGAGGCTATTCTAACAGTGTTACAATTTGGGCTATTGCTGTTACATGCCTATGCACTGTAAAAGCGTTGGCCGTATTTATCCCTTCATCTGTATGTTTTTTAAGCTCAATATCATAAATTTGTACTACGAAATTCCAATTAATTTTGTGTTTGTGTCAACTTAACTTGTGTTAGTTTTTCCAAATGGATAAATACCTTTAGTTCTGCAGTGGATGTTTTCTGCATAATTCAGAGCAAAATGTGAGACACCAGAGAACATGGAGAAATAGTTGATACTTTCTCTATTCATTCAAGAGACGAGACAACAGGTAATTTTTAGAAAATACTTCTTTAGCCTTGGATTTTCACCTTCGACATTATATTATTCTTGGAACTATATTATTGCTTCTTGAGAACTTATTAAATTCCATAAGCTGCTCTGGTCTGCAAATTAAAGTTTAAGCTTTTTAACAGCTTTTTAGTTTTTCTAGTTACCACATATATCCCAATTGTTTCTTTTGGTCTTTCTCTGTTCTATTTTATTTTTATCTTTTTTCTCTTTGGTATGAAAGTTTGATTCATATCTTTGGAAGATTAAACTCAGAACTACACAATCATTGGACTATTTAAAAAAATCATTCTATTGTCAAGTAACTCACAGCAACTTTACAAGACCATCAAACAGTCAAATTTTAAGATTGTTTTGTGATAGTATTCATTTTCCGGGAACAAAGTTTGTGGCGTAGGACCAGGCGTTGTTGTTAACTGGGTCTGCAAGATGGTCAGCAAGGTTCTCCAATGGGCCCTTTCCGGTAACAATAGCCTGGACAAAGAATCCAAACATAGAGAACATGGCAAGTCTTCCGTTCTTAATCTCCTTCACCTTGAGCTCAGCAAATGCCTCTGGATCCTCAGCAAGGCCCAGTGGGTCAAAGCTGCCACCAGGGTAGAGTGGGTCGACAACCTCACCAAGAGGCCCACCAGCGATACGGTAACCCTCAACGGCTCCCATCAAGATAACTTGGCAAGCCCAGATGGCCAAGATGCTTTGTGCATGGACCAAGCTTGGGTTGCCCAAGTAGTCAAGTCCACCTTCGCTGAAGATTTGGGATCCAGCCTTGAACCACACAGCCTCACCAAACTTGACACCATTACGGGCCAGGAGCTCGGGGAAAACACATCCAAGAGCACCAAGCATAGCCCATCTGCAGTGGATCACCTCGAGTTCACGGTTCTTGGCAAAGGTTTCTGGGTCTGCTGAAAGTCCAGCAGTGTCCCACCCGTAGTCACCGGGGAATTCACCGGTTAAGTAGCTTGGGGATTCACCGGAGAATGGACCTAAGTACTTAACACGGTCTGGGCCGTACCACGGGCTGCTAGATGCAACGGGTTTGGCGACAGTTTTTCTCATGGACACCCTTCCATATCCGGTGATTTCTGAGGCAGATGGAGAGAGTTTCACTGCTTGTCCAGCGAAAGAAGGGGAAGAAAGAGCCATTGTAGAAGCTGCCATGGTTTATCAAGAGGAAAGTGAGAGGTTGCTAGTTTGAGATGTCAAAGTTGGTTGTGATGAGCTGAAGTTATTCTAGCTTCACTATATATAGAAAGTAAGACAAAAAGAGTCCTTATCTTGTGATATCTATATCAATGATCTCATTGGGCTTCAAGATTTCATATGGGCAGCAGTTCATGCACATTTGGCAATCCCTTAAACCATCAATTTTCCAAGATTTTTACTTGGGGTACCCAACCAAATTTGTCCTCCCCATGTGTGGCTGCTACAAGGATTGCACTCTATTCTGTGATTTGTTGAGCATACAATACGATATCTCCTATCGTTATCCATTGGCCATTTAATTAATTTCTCTAGATTTTATCTACCACCAGGGTAAAAGATACCACTGCTATAGCCCATTCAATGTTAGGACAATGGTTTATCGCTCTGCTGAACAAAATTGAGGAAAAGCTGAAAATTATTGCCTTTATAATTTATGGGAATTAATATTGCATGCTTAAATTGTAAAGCAATGTCATTAAATTAGAGAAGATATTCCCTGCCAAATTTATCCTTTCGTAGTCTATTAAAAGTTTTTTGGTTAAAAAAAAAAAGACTTTCAATACTACTGAACATAAGCAAGAGTCAATGTCATAGTTATGTAACTTTCAATTTACATGAAAGTGAAGATACTGGTGTTTTGGGGTTTTACAAATGCAGGCAATGCAAGAATATCATACTCCTTTTCAAAAATATTTTTTGTAACATTGGCACATGCTTGGCTTTTGTTTACCACATCGTCGTGAAGAGGTATGTATACAAAGTTCTATTTATGTTGCACTGTTAGTTTCATGTTTAGAGATTGAACGACGTCTTAGTACGTGCATTTTAAATACTACATGAGCAATGCCTAGACTAGAAAAGAGCTTGCTCAGAAGGACATGCACATGGATTTAATTAGTTGGGATATCAGCATTACAATATGCAGAACTTTACGAGGAGGCCGTGTTAAGAGCAAGAACATTTGCTGCAACATGCTATGTTCAGAGTTCAGAGTTCAGACTACTAAACATATTGGTTTTCCCTTATCGTAGAAATGTCAATGGTCTTGTAGAGTTGTAGTGAAATAATATTATGTCCTCTTATTTCCTCTCACTTCTCAACAGAAAAATGAGGGATCATGTAATAACATATCATGTTGTTGAACATTATTAATTTTGTATGTGTGGACTCCAAATTTGTCAATAATTTTGACAGTGTTACAATTTGGGCTATTGTTGCTACATGCCTACGCACAGGAACAGCGTTGGCAATATTTATCCCTTCATCTTTTAAAGTTCATTATCATGAATTTGTATTAGGAAATTCCAAGTTTTGTGTTTGTTTCAACTTAACTTGTGTTAGTTTATCCGAATGATAAATGCCTTTAGTTCTGTAGTGAATGTTTTCTGCATAGAGCAAAAGGTGAGACACCAGAGAACTAGGTGCCTGCTGAGGAAGCAACATACCACCTTCTTCATTCAAGAGACGAGACAACAGGTAATTCTTAGAAAATACTTCTTTAGCCTTGGATGTTCAACTTCAACATTAAATTATTCTTGGAACTATATTATAGCTTTTTGAGAACTTACTAAATTCCATAAGCTGCTCTGGTCTGCAAATTAAAGTTTAAGCCCTTCAACAGTTTTTTAGTTTTTCTAATTGCCACATATATCCCAATTGTTTCTTTGGTCTTCCTCTGTTCTCTTTTATTTTTATCTTTTTTCTCTTTTGGTATAATAGTCTGATTCATGGATTTGGATGATGAAATCAGAACTACACAATCATTGGGATACATAAAAAACAAATTCTATTGTCAAGTAACTCAGAACAACTTTACAAGACCATCTAACAATCAAATTTTAAGATTGTTTTATGATATTCATTTTCCGGGGACAAAGTTTGTGGCGTAGGACCAGGCGTTGTTGTTAACTGGGTCTGCAAGATGGTCAGCAAGGTTCTCCAATGGACCTTTTCCAGTAACAATGGCCTGAACAAAGAATCCGAACATAGAGAACATGGCAAGTCTTCCGTTCTTAATCTCCTTTACCTTGAGCTCAGCAAATGCCTCTGGGTCCTCAGCGAGGCCCAGTGGGTCAAAGCTGCCACCAGGGTAGAGTGGATCGACAACCTCACCAAGAGGCCCACCAGCAACACGGTAACCCTCAACGGCTCCCATCAAGATAACTTGGCAAGCCCAAATGGCCAAGATGCTTTGTGCATGGACCAAGCTTGGGTTGCCCAAGTAGTCAAGTCCACCCTCGCTAAAGATTTGGGATCCAGCCTTGAACCACACAGCCTCACCAAACTTGACACCATTACGGGCCAAGAGCTCGGGGAAGACACATCCAAGAGCACCAAGCATAGCCCATCTGCAGTGGATCACCTCGAGTTCACGGTTCTTGGCAAAGGTTTCTGGATCTGCTGAAAGTCCAGCAGTATCCCACCCATAGTCACCGGGGAATTCACCGGTCAAGTAGCTTGGGGACTCACCGGAGAATGGACCCAAGTACTTAACACGGTCTGGGCCGTACCATGGGCTGCTAGATGCGACAGGTTTGGCGACAGTCTTTCTCATGGAGACCCTTCCATTTCCGGTGATTTCTGGGGCAGATGGGGAGAGTTTCACTGCCTGTCCAGCGAAAGAAGGGGAAGAAAGAGCCATTGTAGCAGCTGCCATGGTTTATCAGGAGGTGAGTGAGAGGTTGCTGGTTTGAGATGTCAAAGTTGGTTGTGATGAGCTGAAGTTATTCGGGCTTCACTATAAATAGAAAGTAAGAGGGAAAGAGTCCTTATCTAGTGATATCTATATCAATGATCTCATTGGATCTCAAGATTACTCTCATGCACACTTGGCAATATCAAATTCATCAATATGTCAAGATTTTTACTTAGCATGTGTGGCTACAAATATTGCAGATACTCCATACTCTGGGTTGTTGAGCTTAAAGTAAGATATCTTCTACCTTTCTCCATTGGGCAATTGTTTAGATATTTCTCTTCCAGTAGTGTAAAACATACCACAACTATTTGATCATTCGATATAAGGAAAAGGTCCAAATATCCCCTTGTACTATACGAAATTGAGCATATTTGTCCTTCGTTAATACTTTAGCTCAAATATGCCCTTACCGTCATATAGTTGGTCCATATATGCCCTTAGAGTTATACAGTTGGCTCATATATGCCCTTTTTGAAACGGAATCCACACAAACTAATTAGTTCTTTCGTTAATTGTATTAAAGTGTATTACAAACACTATTTCCTTTTTATTAGCACTTTTTTTCTTTACCTTTCTCTTTTCTTTCTTCTTTTTTCTTTTCTTCCCTTTTTTTTTCTTTTTCTTTTTCCCTTATCCTATTTCCTCCATTACTGATGTCTTCTCCATTTTCGTCATCAATTTCAGATGACAAAACTCGTGAATTCCAATTACTAAGAAAATTCTCCCATAAAAATATTTTTATAGATCATATGTTTGTCAATTTTTTAATTTTTACTAAACATATATTTAGTTCTAAAAAATTTAACAAAGTAAGATTGAAATAATATTAATGTAACAAAAAACCCAAAATATCCAACAAAACCAAACAATCCAAACCGATATAATAAGTTTGGTTTGGTTTTGATAAAAACCAAACTAACCCGTTCCATGTACACCCCTAATTTACATAGTTAATTAAAAAAAAATAGAAAATATCCAGCTGAAAAAAGATGAAAAAAGACTAACAATTCAAATTTATAACACTACAACTTGAACTCTAGGCTTTTAATCATTAAATTATCTTTCTGGAAATAATTTAAATATTTTGGTCTTTTGAGTATTGTTAAAGGTTGAGATGTTTTTATTATTTTAAAGTTTAAACCATAATTTTTGGAACAGTTTAATTTTATTTATTTAGAGGGCCAGTGAAATTGGAACTTGATTACCTTGTGGGAGATTTTTTTTTAGTGATTATAATTCATGAGTTTTGTCAAGTAAAATTAGTGACGAAAATGGAGAAGGTATCAGTAATGGAGGAAACGGATAAGGGAGAAAGAAAAAGGAAAAAAAAAAGAGAAGAAAAGAAAAAGAAGAAAGAAAAGAGAAAGGTAAAGAAAAAAGTACTAATAAAAAGAAAATAATGTTTGTAATACACTTTAATACAATTAACGACAGAGCTAATTAGTTTGGGTGGATTCCGTTTCGAAAATAGCATATATGGGCCAACTGTATAACTCTAAGGGCATATATGGACAAACTATATGACGGTAAGGGCATATTTGAGCTAAAGTATTAACGAAGGGCAAATGTGCTCAATTTCGTATAGTACAAAGGCATATTTGGACTTTTGCCCTTCAATATATGTTGTTTCTCTACAATAATTTTCATGCATTTATTCTTCTTGGTTTAAGGTTTTGCAAAATAAATTCAAGAAAATCATGCATTTATTCTTCCTGGTTTAAGGTTTTGCAAAATAAATTCCCACGATGCTTATGATTGTAAAGCAATGAGAATTAAGTAAGATGATTACAAGTATTGCCTTTCAATTTACAAACCTAAGGTCAACAAATGCAAGAATATTTTCTTTTCTAAGACCTTTTCATAATAGGTCTATCTCACTTGGGTTTTTTTTGTTAAATCGTTCTCATGATTGTGAAGACGTATTCTTCACCATTCATACAAGTGGTCCTACGCCTAACGGGCGCACAGAAACGAGTGAACTGTAACAGTGCTATCATTTACTTTATACTGTGGCCATGTATTCACAAATTGCGCTATCGTTGCAAACCCCGGATTGGGAAATTTGAGTGCTAAAGATTTTGGGAAATCTGAAATTGTGCTTGAGATTTTTCAGAGCATAATGTATCAAAAAACAGAGCCGTCGTTAGTGATATTGGATTTTGCCAAATGGGCATGAAATGCCAAAGCTATCAAATTGTTGTCCACCAGTTAAAGAACGATAATCGTGTTCAAGGATAAGGACTTGAGGCCAGTCTTGTCAACATAAATCGTGCGTTCCACGTTAATAATGACTCATGATAATTCAAACATTTATTTATATGGATGAACAATAAAATTTAATTAATGAGAGAAATCTTATGTATAATAATATAACAATCATCTAAATGCCGAAAAATATTATAAAAACGCGGTCACATAAAACCTTGTTTGATACGGGAAGTAAATCTTTTCTAATACCCAAATATCAAAATACGTTAGATTCCTTTAATTTTCAAATCCAAATACATCCGTTTTATTACTCACAGGTAGTTCCATGTTTTCTAATTTTCCACTACTTAAAGAGTTTTTAGTCTTCTAGGGATACTTGATTTTGTGATAGTATAATTTTAATTTATTTAGATGATGTGTAAAGAAAGAGAAAAAAATTCAAGAAATATTTATGAATCTTATCATTATTCATTATGTAAAGGTTCTATATGGTTTTAGAAGTTCAAACCTTTTGTACTTAGATAAGATTGTTGAAATGATTAATCATCACTTAATTAATAAATAAGTATTCGTTACAAATAATTGAAATAGTTCTTCTAAATAAGTATTTGAGTCTAGCGATGATTCAAAAGTTCTTATTTATGTGGCGTTATCTTAGAACATGACTACATGAGGATGGCATCAAATGAATCTCTTAAGTTTTCACAAAATAGTTAAAAACTATATTTCTTACTTTAGTTTCTCAACCCATGCTTGATGCGTCTACTACCCCTTGTCGCGCAAATGAGATCAAGGCATCAAGCTGCAATAATCCATTTTCCAACATAACAAATAAATACAGAAAATATTAAATTAATTGGAATTTTCTGAACAAACTATAATTGATATTTTGAAGTACCTAATTTCCTCCTAAATTTCACTTTTTATCGTTGCAGAAAAAATAAAACAATGAGATCAATTTAATGATATCTGAAGAAAGGTCGGCCTTTTCTCATAATAAAAATAATATTTCAGTGTGCTTCCTTCTTCCCTCGTACTAATGATACGTAATTCACGGCGCCCGGCACAACTTAAGAATTAAAGAATGTGAACTTACTGGGCATCTTCTAGGATGATGTTATGAGTAGAGATTATTTGAATTAGTTGAGTCATTACTAGTCGTTAGTTAAGTTTCTATTATGTTTATTTGAGTCCTTTAGTTTATAATTTATTTTCAATGAAGTCCATAATTCTGTTAGTGGAATTGGACAGGTGTCAAGTTATTAGGAAAAGAATCCAATGTTGGATTCTCTGCTATTTAGGTTTGTCATTGTACTGAGAAGAAGGCATCGGATAATTAATCAAAATTTCCTTCCTCCCTTATCTTCATCTTCTCTCTTTCTCTATTTTATGTTCTTACAAGTAACAAGAGTAATCCTCTTGTTACAATGGTATCAGAGTCGCCTGGGATTCAACCTTCAGCTGTCATGACCCCTAATCCAGAGATTCAAACTTTGCAAACAGAGATGAGAGAGATGTGTGTGCAGCTTTCCTCGTTTGTGGAACATGCAAGCCAAAGATTCGAATCTATAGAAACCAGCCAGAATCAGTTTCAAACTCATCTCGATGATGTTAAGGACGCAAATCGGAAGCTCGATTTCATTATCTTGAGTATGGGTTTGTCGCAACGAGCTGACTCTACGCCGGTGACGCCATCTCCGGCGACCAAAAACACAGACCAATAGCTCACACCGGTGACTACAGACTCTGCTCAACCTATCACGATGGTCACTGCTCACTCAGTTCAAGCAATAACAGAAACTGGGGGAGTTTCAGGTACTAAGAATCCTTTTCCCTTAAATCATACTCTTTTCACCCCTTCGACTTACCCTGTTGGCCATGGTTTCACCTTCCCTCCAGCCCCAGTTTTTAATAACCCACCTAATTTCCAAAACCCAATTTATCATTCTAGCCCCCCCTTGTTGCCAACCCCTGTTAACCCTGCTGAGCCTAAAGTAAACCAGAAAACCTTGAAACCAAAACTCAATTTCCTTAATTTTGATGGAACTAATCCTAGAGGATGGCTATGAAGGTGTGAGAAATTCTTTGAGTTGTATGGTATTTCGGAGCAAGAGAAACTAAGCTACGCTTCAATGCATGTGAGGGATAAGGTTGATGTGTGGTTTGACAGTTATTTGGTAAACCACAGGGGAAAGATGACTTGGCAAAGGTTTTGTACTGAGGTTTGCAGGAGATTTGGTAACATTAAACCTCAAGATATTATGGATGGAGTTCAACAAAATTATGCAGATCGGGAGTGTGGACCAATATCAGGAAAGGTTTGAAGAGCTGACAAGCTATATGGATATTATTAACTCCCTTTTGAATAAAACTCACTTCGTTTCTAGTTTCATTAGTGGTCTTAAACCTGAACTTAAACCATTAGTCAAGCTGGCCAATCCTGTGACTATTATGGATGCTTATGAGATTGCAAAGCTATATGAGGAGTCATTTTCAGCTCTCACTGCACTTATTCCAGCCAGAAATAACCAAAATCTTCCCTACCCCAGACCATTAGCCATTACTTATCCAAGAGCACCACAAACTTCAAGACCAGCACAACTCCCAGCACCCAACCAACATCTGAGAATCACTTATCCCAATCAGAGAGCTGTCAATAGAGCTCCCCTCAAACCAAACATTTTTGAGGCACTCAGAGCTCAGGGTCTTTGTTATAAGTGCCACGAAAAATATGAGTCGGGACACCAATGCAAGGATAAAACCCTACATGCCATGGAAGGGGTCACAGCTGAAAGTGAACCAGAGATAGAGGAATTTATGGATGTTCCTGAGACTTTGGAGGAACAAGCGGAGGAGCAAGCTGAGGTCTCCCTCAATATGGTGATGGGGTTAAGTTCTGCTGAAGGAGCCATTTCAACTATCAAAATATTGGGATATGCAAAAAAGATCTCATTGACCATATTGATAGACAGTGGCTCTACACACTCTTTTATTGATCCACATGTAGTGAAACTGTTAAAATTACCTTTGCAACCTATGACCATTCCATTAAGAGTGGTAGTGGCCAATGGCCAAGTCATGAGATGTGATCAGGAAAGCCCTCTGTTCAATTGGAAAATGCAGAATGAACTTTTTGCTTTTAAAATCAGGCTACTCAAGGTTGGGGGATGTGACATGGTTCTGGGGATGGACTGGATTGATGTAGTAGCCCCAGCGGTCTTGCATACTAGACCTCACAGCCTGAGCTTCACGAAGGAGGGTAAGATGGTGACTCTAAGTGGAGTTAATGTTAAACCTGAAGTGATCCTAGTGGATACTGAAGCTTTAAGAAGGATGTTGCATTGTGGTACCTGTGAAGTGATAACTGAATTATCTATAACATTTGCTGGTCCTAGAGCAAAGGGGGAGAAAGAGATGAACCATGCATCGAAAAGGTTACTAACAGCTTACAAGGATGTGTTCCGGGAGTCAACTAAGCTACCACCTGAAAGAGATTGTGATCATGTTATCAACCTAATCCTTGCTGCTCAACCTTTCAATCTAAGGCCATACACGTATTCTCATGATCAAAATAATGCTATTGAATCTATTGTCAATGACATGTTGGAAGCTGAGACCTTGGTTCCCAGTCAATCTTCTTTTGCCTCACCTACTTTGCTAGTCAAAAAGAAGGACTCCACTTAGAGACTATATGTTGACTATAGGAGGTTGAACAGTTTAACTGTAAAGAATAAATATCCTATCCCCATGATTGATGATTTATTGGATGAGCTACATATAGGCACTATGTTTTCCAAGATAGATCTTAGAGCTGGTTACCACCAGGTGAGAATGAAGGCTGGAGAAGAGTACAAGACATCATTTAGAACTCATCATGGGCTGTGGCAATTCAGGGTCATGCCCTTTGGATTAACTAATGCCCCAGCCACTTTCCAATCATTGATGAATTCTGTATTCAAGGAATAAATGAGGAAGTACATACTAGTATTTTTTGATGATATACTAGTGTACATTAAGAGTATGAAAGAACGCCTGGAGCATCTGGAAAGGGTACTTCAACTACTAAGAAAGAACCAGCTATTTGCAAAAGAAAGCAAATGTAAATTTGGCCAATCACAGGTGGAATACTTAGGCATGTAATCTCAGGCAAAGGGGTAAGCACTGATCATAAAAAGGTATCAGCTATGCTAGAATGGCCACAACCAAGTTCTGTAAAAGAGTTAAGAGGGTTCCTAGGGCTGACTGGTTATTACATGAAGTTTATCAAGAATTATGCTCAGCTAAGTAAGCCCCTAACCAATTTACTAAGGAAAGGGAGTTTCAACTGGAATGAGGAAGCCACTGTAGCCTTTCAGAACCTCAAACAAGCTATGACAGTTGCTCCAGTTCTAGCTTTACCTGATTTCAGTAGACCTTTTATTCTGGAGGTGGATGCTTGCAGCACGGGGGTGGGAGCAGTATTAATGCAGTATAGAAGGCCTCTAGCATTCCTAAGTCAGTCTTTAAGCAAGACACATCAAGGATTATCTACCTATGAGAAGGAGCTGATAGCTCTACTTATAGCAGTAGATAGATGGAGACATTAATTGCACCCACACCACTTTATAATCAAAACAGATCATTTCAGTTTGAAATTCTTGCAGGAACAAAAGATCACAACATCCCTGCAGCATAAAGGCTTAACCAAACTGATGGATTTAAGCTTTGAAATCCATTACAAGAATGGAGTGGAGAATATTGTGGCTGATGCATTGTCAAGGATAAATGAGCAGCCATCGGAAGCTGATGTGCCACACTGTCTAGTGATAACTCAGTTGCAGCCTAAATGGTTTGATGAAGTGATGGCAAGTTATGAAGCAGACCAGGAGGTGATGCAGGTTATAACATTACTCAGTAGTAACCCTTCTGCATTGGTGGATGACACACTACAACAAGGTATCTTAAGGCATAAAGGGAAAATCTGGGTTGGTAAACATGGAACTCTAAGACAGCAACTGATTTCAACCATTCACTACTCTGGGTTAGGTGGTCATTCAGGAGTAACATCAACCTATCAAAGGCTAAAGGCAGTTTTCTATTGGCCTGCTATGATAGAAGATGTGAAGAAGATAATTCAAGAGTGTGAAGTCTGTCAAAGGTGCAAAGATGAGCAAGTGGCTTACCCAGGATTATTACAACCTCTGCCAGTACCTGAGAGGGCTTGGGAGCACATATCAATGGATTTTATTGAGAGTTTTCCAAAGTCAGAAGGGCAAGACATTATCCTGGTAGTGATAGATAGATACAGTAAATATGCACACTTCATTGCATTGGCTCATCCTTTCACTGCCTCACAGATTGCCAGGGTGTTTATGGATACCATTTATAAGTTGCATGGTTTACCTAAGAGCATTGTATCTGACAGGGATAAAGTCTTCCTCAGTAACTTTTGGAGAATTTGCAGGTACAGTTATGCTTTAGCTCAGCCTATCATCCACAAACAGATGGATAGACTGAGAGAGTGAATAGATGCTTGAGAATTACCTGAGGTGCATGACAGGGCATAGACCTAAAGAGTGGAATAAATGGCTCTCACTGGCCGAGTTTTGGTATAATAGTAATTACCATTCTGCCTTAAAGATGGCTCCTTTCAAGGAGTTGTATGGATATGAACCACCACAACTCTTTGAGTTGATTTCACAAACTAAAGTGGCTGCTATAGATCAAGTCTTGAAGGAAAAACAAAATATGGCTAAGGTACTAAAAGAGAATTTGGATAAGGCTCAAAACAGAATGAAGGTGAATGCTGACGAGTAGAGGATAGAAAGAGAGTTCAATGTTGGTGACTGGGTATTTCTGAAACTGCAACCCTATAGACAAGACCTCTGTAGCTGTGAGAGAGTTTGAAGCTGGCTTCCAAGTTTTATGGTCCTTATCAAATAGTGTAGAAAATTGGAGTTGTTGCATATAAGCTCAACTTGCCTCCTACTTCCAAGATACATCATGTTTTCCATATCTCTCAGCTTAAGAAGAGGATTGGACAGCAAGTCATTCCATCTATCGATCCTCCAATTTGCTCTTCTGATGGACAACCTCTTATAGAACCAATTGTTGTGCTTGACAGGACTATGGTGAAGAAAGGAAACAAAGCATCTACTCAGATTTTGGTGCAGTGGGCTAACATGTTACCAGAAGAAGCTACCTGGGAGGATTACAAATTCATAGTATCTCAGTTTCCAGATTTTAAAGAACCTTGAGGACAAGGTTCTGAAGAGGGATAGAATGTTATGAGTAGAGATTATTTGAATTAGCTGAGTCATTACTAGTCGTTAGTTAAAGTTTCTATTATGTTTATTTGAGTTCTTTAGTTTATAATTTATGTTCAATGAAGTCCATAATTCTGTTAGTGGAATTGGGCAGGTGTCAAGTTATTAGGAAAAGAATCCAATGTTGGAGTCTCTGCTATTTAGGTTGTCATTGGACTGAGAGGAAGGCATCGGATAATTAATCAAAATTTCCTTTCTCCCTTATCTTCATCTTCTCTCTTTCTCTATTTTTTATTCTTACAAGTAACAAGAGTAATCCTCTTGTTACAGATGATTTTCACAGGAGATAATAGAACGCGCACACCTTTAAGTCTTGTTAAACCTATTCACCTGTCAAATTTCGAGCCACACATGATATATAAGCGAAGATCACCTGCGCAAGAACCAACTCTCTCAATCTTGACACAAGATGAAGAGTCATCAACAAAAGTAAGTTAACTCGATTAAAGTTTCATCAACAGTGAAAAGATCGATCTCTAATTAGCCAATGAACGGAGTAAAAAGAAGCAAAATTTACTCTCTGACTCTAATACCATGTCAAGACTTTATTAAAATGTAAAAATCTCCATGAGAGAAGAAGAAAGCTTGAGTGAGCGGAGAGGGTGCATAAGAAGCTTCTCATATTCCGGTTCAAAAGCACATTGATGGCTGCTCAGAGTTCCTCTAAAATGACCGTTACCCGTTGTGCAATATAATCTGGGTGTGATTGCTCTTTCAATTATCCTTTTCTTTATTTTCTGTATTTATATATTTTTGTTTCTTTATAAGGAGTGGGTTGTTGTAGTGGTGAGCACCCTTCACTTCCAATCAAGAGGTTGTGAGTTCGAGTCACCCAAAGAGCAAGGTGGGAAGTTCTTGGAGGGAGGGAGCCGAGAGTCTATCGGAAACAGCCTCTCTACCCCAGAGTAGGTGTAAGGTCTGCGTATAAACTATCCTCTCCAGATCCCACTAGTGAAATTATACTGAATTATTATTGTTGTTGTTGTTGTTGTATCAGGAATAACTATTGTTTACAACAGACGTAACGTACGGTTCATGGGAAATAAAAGCCCTTGGAATGAAAAGTCATATCTTCTTATATGAGGCAACGTTTAGACTTCTTAAGAAGAGTTAAATATGGGAAATTAGAAAGAAAAATAAAAAAAAAATGAAAACCCCAGAAAAAGGATAAATATGAATGGTGGTCAGTGAGGCATCCCACATAACCGGGCAATATCCCTCTTTTAGCATAATACATGAATTTAAAATAAAAGGACATCATTAAAATTTATATAAATGATCAATTTTTTCATGTTAGTTAAATAATTATATATTATAGTTTAAAAGTATTTAATGTGATTGTATCTTACCCAACACTTCTTTGTACACAATATTTTTTTGTGTATGTTTCCTCATAATGCTTTGGTTACTCCGTCTTAACCAGAACTCTTGTTGTCGATCTTGATATCCCTCTTGAAAGTGCAACATACAGTTGTTCGTGCAAGAAATTATATTGCGGTAAATATAGTTCAATATTTAGGATGTTTGTCCTTATGCTTTATTTATTATATTTACAAAATATAAACATACTAAAAATTATTTTCACACAAATTTAAAAGGATATTCTTTAGTTTCGAAAGACGAAAGTTGAATTTAGGGATAAGAATATACTTAGAAGTACATTGACAAGTATCATAATTTTTGCATATATGGCGTTATTGTTAAAACTTCTATATACCATCTGTGTGCTATTACATAAGCTATTCGGCGTATCTAAGTTTTTCAGTAGCATGACAGGCATATTTTTCTTCAAAATCAACCTATATATAATGGAAGATCAATTTTAACTTAGCCTATTATATATACGGTGACACTAACATACGTAAGAAATAATAAACGTGACAACAAACATGTATGGTAGAAGGCCATTTGGTATTAAAGTATTAAAGTATTCTTATTGGTAGTAATTAGTAGTATCATTTCTGCTAAGTGAAAAACAGAAAAATATTTTATTTTTACTATAAAATTTTACAATTAACCTTTTATTTAGTTGATCAACATATTCTTTTCTGCTAGCTAAGATATCTTTTTAATTCTATCATGCGATTTGCACAAATTGTGTTTTAATCTAATGATAGAAATATTTCTCTTATTAAATGCAGTATTATTACCATTGGGATTAATAACCAAGTGTTTAGGAAGAACCAAATCATCTTTTATTGGATGCTCTTCTTTGGTTCCAACACGAAACAAGAAGATACTGAATACTGGATCTGTTCTTACTTTATATGTCTTGTCAGTTGAATCTTTTTCATTTGAGGCTAGAAGTATACCTTTGGCAAGCAAGCTTTTACAGTCTTTGCTTTTGTCGATTTTGAAACTACTGGTAGTACTTGGCATAAATTACCTCTCAAACCATTAGTTTCCACCAAACGGTTCATTAATATCAAATATATCTCTAGAACTCCGGGCAATTATTTCGATCATTTTACACTTAACCATAAGTGCTCCATCCCATATTATCAATTTTGATTTCCTTATGGAGTGGTAATGTATTGCCAATACGGAAGATTCTTATGAAATTGAATTTATTAAACCTTCCTACATATTTTTAATAAGAATTTAATAGACAATTTTTTATTAATTTTAAAATCTTATATATTAAAAATTAGCATAGAAAGTATTGTAGTCCAAAAAATAGGTTATTGTAGTAATGTCCTTTCCCTATGAGTTCTTCCGTTTAATATTTTAGGGCTATTTTAGAATATTAATATTGTATTTATGCTTTTATAATAATATAGGCTCTCCTTTTTCTAAATGGATTTGGACAATATAATACATTCTCAAATTAAAATTAGTAATAGGACATTATAATACGTTTTCAAATTAAATTAGTAATATAAATTTTTAAGAAGTATATCCTGAAAGTAATAGGATTACATGACTAAAGATATTTACTTGTTCAATTTTATATGAATTAGACGGCCCAAAAGTAATTATACTAATAGGATTCCTAAAGGTAATCATATAGGATTCCTAACGTGTAGTATTATGTCCTAAAACTAATAGGATTATAAGGCTAATATCTAGAATTCCGATTATGTCCTTTTATTATGACTTACTATGTTTAATATTATAAAGTTATTTTTGTAAACCGACATTGTATGCATACTTTTATAATAATATAGAAGATATAGATAGATATAGATAGATGTTTGGTAATACCTATAAAAATTTCACATTTATAGTCAAAGTGTTTGGTGATGAAGATCTCTCTCTCTCTCTCTCTATCCTCCCCATTCACAGTTTTCGAAAGAATTTTTCTACCCAATAACATATCTGTTATAAAATATAACTTAAAGTAACAATATGGAACAAGGAAAAAGAAGTTAAGAGATATATGGAGAAAGAGAGAAGAGATTCTTATTTCTTCTTCAATTGTATGTATTTTCCTATCTATTACAAGGCCTTTATATAGGCATGAAAAGTGAAGAAAATATCTCATTGAATATGTCATTAAATATAGAAAATATGTCATTAAGCATTTGAGATGAAGATCATGGAGGAAGAGTAGACATCCACCATAATTTAATATTTCTTATAACACTCCCCCTCGGATGTCCATAAATAATGTGTCTCGTTAAAACCTTATTAGAAAAAAATAATCCTAGTGAAAGAAAAAGAGTACACATATTTAGGAATACGCTTTTTGGTTGCCTCATTAAAAACCTTGTAAGAAAAATTCAGTGGGACAAAACCTTATAAGGGAAAAAGAGTACACCGTGTATTAACTCCTCTGATGAGAGCATCAATTCACATCCTTGAACCTTCGCATCCCAATCTTGTACACTAGTTTCTTGAAGGTTGACGTCGGTAGAGATTTGGTGAACAAATCAGCCATATTATCACTTGAACGGATCTGTTACACACTGATATCACCATTCTTTTGAAGATCATGTGTGAAAAATAACTTTGGTGAAATGTGTTTTGTTCTATCTCCTTTTATGAATTCTCCCTTCAATTGATCTATGCATGTTGCATTGTCTTCATATAAAATTGTGGGTAGTTTGTCACACTTCAAATCACATTTGTCTCGAATTAGGTGTATTACAGACCTCAACCATACACATTCTCGACTTGCTTCCTGAATAGCAATTATCTCAGCATGATTAGATGAAGTAGCCACGATTGATTGCTTAGTCGATCGCCAAGATATTGCAGTGCCTCCACATGTAAACACATAGCCAGTTTGAGATCGTGCCTTGCGTGAGTTAGATAAATACCCAGTTTTGGCATAACCAACAAGATCGGGACTGTAATCATTGCCATAAAATAAGCCCATATCGGTAGTCCCTTTTAGATACCGCAATATGTGTTTGATTCCATTCCAATGTCTCTTTGTAGGAGCAGAGCTATATCTTGCTAAGACATTAACTGAAAAAGTTATGTCAGGCCTTGTAGTGTTAGAAAGATACATTAGTGCACCAATTGCACTAAGATATGGTACTTCAGGACCAAGAAGCTCTTCATTCTTTTCTTGAGATCAGAACGGGTCCTTATTCACATCAAGTGATCGAACAACCATCGGAGTATTTAATGGATATGCTCCAACCATGTAAAACCGTTTTAATACCTTTTCTATATAGGCATATTGATGAACAAAAATCCCGTTTGCCAAATGTTTAATTTGCAAACCGAGACATAATTTTGTCTTTCCGAGATCTTTCATCTCGAATTCCTTCTTTAAATAATCAATTGCCTTTTGGAGTTCTGTAGGAGTTCCAATAAGGTTTATGTCATCAACATATACGGCAAGTACAACAAACTTCGATGTTGTTTTCTGTATAAAAGCACATGGACAAATGGAATCATTTATATAACCTTCCTTTAATAAATATTCACTAAGGCGATTATACCACATTCTTCCTGATTGCTTTAGACCATACAAAGATCTTTGCAATTTGATTAAAAATATTTCCCTGGACTTTGAATTATGTACGTCAGGAATTTTAAATCCCTCGGGAATTTTCATGTATATCTCATTATCAAGTGAGCCGTATAGGTAGGCTGTAACCACATCCATTAAATACATATCAAGCTTTTTATGGATAACAAGACTAATGAGATAACGAAACGTTAGAGCATCCATAACAGGAGAATACGTCTCTTTATAATCGACACCAGGCCTTTGTGAAAATCCTTGTACAACAAGGCATGACTTATATATTTGTACCTTATTTTTCTCACTTATTTTACGTACAAAGACCCATTTATAACCAACGGGTTTAACATCATTAGGTGTTTGGACTATAGACCCAAAAACTTCACATTTCGCAAGTGAATCCAACTCAGATTGGATTGCTTCTTGCCATTTTGGCCAATCACGTCTTTGTCGACATTCTCCAACAGATTGAGGTTCAAGATCCTCATTATCTTGCATAATGCTAGATGCAATATTGTATGCAAAGACATAATCCACTACTATATTCAATCGATTCAAATTTGTCTCAATATCGATTGGATTTATTGATAGTTCCTTATTTTCTTGAGTCTCAGGCTCATCGATATCCTCATGAATTTCAAGATTGGTTAAATCATGGGTTTCTTTATGAGACTCTTTCTTAATGTCATCTTGATCATTTATTTTCCTTTTTCTAGGATTTCGATCCTTAGAACCCAATGGTCTACCACGCTTTAGACGTGCTTTTAACTCATTAGCTATGACACTAGAAGATTTTTCCAACAGGGATATCAATACGGATTGGAACATTCTCTGCAGGGAGATGTGATTTCGTTATCCTTTTCAGATCCATAAATGCATCTGGCATTTGATTTGTTATTTTTTGCAAATGGATAATCTTTTGTACCTCTTTTTCATAAATAGAGGCACGCGGATCAAGATGAGACAATGATGTATTTTTCCACAAAATTTCACGTTTGGTTTCACCAATTTCTCCCCCTAATTTTGGAAAAATGCCTCATTGAATTGACAATCTGCAAATCGAGTAGTGAACAAATCTCCTGTTAATGTTTCAAGGTAGAGAATAATGGAGGGCGATTCAAACCCAACATATATTCATAACCTTCTTTGGGGACCCATCTTGGTGAGATATGGCGGTGCTACAGGCACATATACATCGCATCAAAAAATTCTTAGATGGGATATATTAGGTTCATGACCCAAAACTAATTGCAATGGGGAATATTTATGATAATTTGCCGGTCTGAGACGAATTAGCATTGCTGCATGCAAAATGGCATGACCCCAAACAGAGGTGGGTAATTTCGTTTTCATGAGTAATGGTCTTGAGATCAATTGCAGACGTTTAATCAAAGACTCCGCAGGGCCATTTTGAGTGTGAACATGAGCTACAAGATGTTCCACTTTTATCCCAATTGATATGCAATAATCATTAAATGCTTGGGATGAAAACTCAGCAGCATTATCAAGTCGAATAGACTTAATTGGATTATCGGGAAACTGTGCCCGTAATCGAATTATTTGTGCCATTAATTTTACAAATGCCAGGTTGCGAGATGACAATAGGCACACATGAGACCATCCAGAGGATGCGTCTATTAAGACCATAAAATACCTAAACGACCCACTAGATGGGTGAATAGGTCCACAAATATCCCCTTGTATACATTCCAAAAAGGTAGGGGACTCAATCCCAACTTTTGTTGGTGATGGTCTAATAATTAACTTGCCTTGATAACAAGAAGTGCAAGAAAATTCATTATTTAAAAGAATCTTTAAATTCTTTAATGGATGCCCATTTGAGTTTTCTATAATTCGTCTCATCATAATTGATCCAGGATGTCCCAATCGATCATGCCAAAGTACAAAAGTATTGGAATCAGTAACCTTTTGGTTTACGATAGAATGTGCCTCAATTGCACTAATTCTTGTCCAATACAGGCCACAAGATAAAGATGGGAACTTCTCAATAACCCTTTTCTGGCCAGAGACATTCTTGGTAACGACGAGATATTCGATATTATTCTCATCTATTATCTCAATATGAAATCCATTTTGACGGATATCTTTAAAACTCAACAAGTTCCTCTTGGACTTGGAGGAGAACATTGCATTCTCTATGATAATTATTGTTCCCTTAGGCAGAATTATATTAGCTCTTCCAGAGCCTTCAATTAGATTACTACTACCAGAAATTGTAGTAACATCTGCCTTACACATACTTAAATGAGAGAAATATTTCTTCTCTTTGAATATTGTATGTGTTGTACATGAATCAATTAAGCAAATATTTTTACAATTGGACTTTGATCCAAGTTTGCTTTGAAAGATATCCAAATTTGCTTCCCATGGTTTGACATACAAAAAAAGTATATGAATAAATATTAGTATTTTTAGAGAAAAAGGAAAAGAAATAAAGTTAAACCAATAATTCAATAGTGACCTTTTAATGCATTTTCTAGCAAATTCTAATTATTATACAAATAATTACGCAGCAAAAATAATATAATTATAAGTACATAAAAAAAAAAATTAAGGGTGAAGTAACAAAAGTTGTTCCAGGGTGCTTGTAAACCTCTTCTTAAAGAGAATTAAAGTAACGTAAAGGAAAATCAAAAGGAATTAAAAGATCAGTGAGATTATGACACTAATTACTTAGATATTACTCCTTGTTTGTGAAATTTATGAAATTTAGAAAATACATATATTTTTAAAAACTACATAAGAAGTATTATTAAGTGCAATAAAAATTACAAGATGTTTATTCATTAGATACTACGAATAGGAAAACATAAAAATCAAAATGCTCAATCATCTTTAACCATCGATCCATCACCGATCGAGTGGTTTTTTTTTTTTAATCAGGGTGCTTAAAAAATCTGTCACATCCAAGTGGGTGATGTCAAATTCATTGTCATAGACAAAATTAGCTTCAGCAGCTTTTATCCTTTAGAGATGCTTGATAAAGCTCAACCAAATATTTTGGTATGTGACAAATATTTGCCCAATGCCCTTTTCCACCGCAACGATAACATTCAGTTTCTGAACCATTTGCCCTTGGCCCTTTCCAATTTTGGTGGTTATTTTTCTTTGGGGGGTGATTAACACCAGAAAAATTTCTTTCTTGGCCACGGCCATGGCCACGACCATGACCACGAACAGAGCCACGACCTTTTTCACGCTTAGAATAATGGGAATACACCTCATTTACTTCAGGCAATGGTGTAGACCTAGTGGGTCGATTTTCGTAATTTCTCATGAGCAAGTCATTATTTCGTTCAGCCACAAGGAGAAGAGAAATCAACTCAGAATACTTCTTGAAACCTTTCTCTCGGTACTGCTGTTGCAAGACCATATTGGAGGCATGAAACATTGTGAACATTTTTTCAAGCATATCATAGTTAGTGATAGTATCTCCACAGAGTTTCAATTTAGAAGTAATTCTGAACATCGCAGAAATATATTCAGAAACAGACTTAAAGTCTTGGAGCCTCAGATGAGCCCAATTATATCGCGCTTGTGGAAGAGTGACCAACTTTAAGTTGTCATATCTTTCCTTTAAGCCATTCCACAAAATAAGTGGATCTTTGACTGTGAGATATTCTATCTTCAACCCTTCATCAAGGTGATGGCGCAAGAAAATCAAGGCCTTAGCACAGTCTTGGGTAGATGCTTTATTTTTGTCTTTAATGGCGTCTCCAAGACCCATTTTATCTAAATGAATTTCAGCATCCTATACCCATGTCATATAGTTCTTGCCCAAAATTTTAAGGGCAACGAACTTTCTTTTCAGAATATCAGTCATAATTGAAAAAGGAGAAAAGTTATACCTTAGTCTTCTCAAAGAGCTTCTTGAGACGGTAGAGTCTCGTGCTGATAACGTGTTATAAAATATAACTCAAAGTAACAATATGAAACAAGAAAAAACAAGCTAAGAGATATATGGAGAAAGCGAGAAGAGATTCTTATTTCTTCTTCAATTGTGTGTATTTTCCTATCTATTACAAGGCCTTTATACATGCATGAAAAGTGAAGAAAATATGTCATTGAATATATCATTATACATAGAAAATATGTCATTGAATATGTCATTAAGCATTTGAGATGAAGATCATGGAGGAAGAGTAGACATCCACCATAATTTGATATTTCTTATAACAATATCATAGTTCTTATCAAAGTTAAACTGTTGGATCATAAGAAAAATAGTAAAAATAACGTCCCTTACATCCAACTTGTTTGGATGGTTGTTATATATCGTTTCATAATGTTGTAGATAATAAATTGCGTCGAGAGAATAAAATCAGGAGCGAAAAATATTACAATAATCGTAGTATTTTATTTCAAATAATATGAGTGTGCAATCTCTATTAATCCTCTTATTCTTCTTTTCAATAGTAAATAAATCCAAGGGCCTCTGAGCTTGATCTTGAACCTATATGTGTTGTCACGAACGATGATCTTGAATTCAATTAGTACGAACTTTGATTTGAACTCGTACTCCTTGAATCTTGATTTGTTCTTCGTTCTTGAGCTTGAACTTGATTTGTTCTTCGTTCTTGAGCTTGAACTTGATTTTTTGAACTTGAACTTGATTGCTTGAAGCTTGAAACTTATGGAGAAATTTGCAGCGTTTGATCCACGAACTCTTTCTTGCTTCTTGTTATAACTTCTGGTGTCTTTTCTGAGTTATGAAGACCCCTATTTATAGTTGGGGGAGGGAAGAGTTATGATAAGAACAAACTCTTTACTATCAATCAAATTGAAGTGTGAAAAGGTCGTATGTGATTGGCCAGAACATGTCACTTGCACACGTGGCGCGGTTTTATTGGCCTTTTAATTTGTCTTGGCATGCTTTGTTATTTTGACACATGGCACGATCCTATTGGCTCTTTTGTTTGACTTGACGTGCCACGTCATTTGACACGTGGCACCAAACTGGGCCTCTAGGAAGATGATATCTTAGGCTTAATGAAGTGGGCACATCACTTTAGCCCAATTAAATGGGCTAGCCCAATGAATTAAGACTTATTTATCAATCCAAATATATTGGACTTATAGAATTAATTCAATTATGATAGCCCATAATATTTATTTGGACCAATATATCTTGAATTTAAAATATAGTCTAAATTATCTTATGGATTTAATTTAAATAAAATTTATATGCCTACAAATGCCCCTACTTCAAGACTTATCGAGGTATAGACTTATCAAACCTCAAAGATTAGACTTGAAGTAACTGTAAAATAATCACCCTCCCTTTTTTATTTATAAAGAAATTAATATTTTCTTCCTTATTATGACTTTGAGCATCCTGACATGTTTGTAGCTTTGATTTTATAAAGCCACAGTAACCAAACATGTTTGAGTCAAAGAAATTCACGTAATGAATTTGCATGGATCTTTAACGTGGCATACTGCTTTCTTTGTTGGCTTTTAAATCCTTCTTTGGCAAGAATTAAACTTGGCATTCGCTTATCCCTTGACGTCATCCCAAGCCAAATTCTTTTAGGAGATGATATGATTCCTTTCTAAAGAATGCTACTTGCGTCCATATATGTATCAATTATCATAGCCGCCTTTGCTAGTCAAGTCCTTGTAGAAAACTAATTATAGCAATGTCCCGTATTGAAACATGTTCTATGCAGACGCCTTCTTAGAATCTATATATACCGTATACTTTCTATTCTAATAGTATCACTTTTCGCGTTTGCAAACCACCTTGAGTCTATTTTTTGACGAATTGGGAGCATTGACACGAAGGTAATTATTATTATTTTTTTTTGTGTGTGTGCTTTCTTCACTCCATTGTCTTTTTTGTAGGTCAAGTGAGAAGGATATGTTCTTGTTTAACGAGATGATCCATGCATGAAGAAGACAATTTTAGGGTGTGAAGGGATGGGTACTCATCCTTGCCCGAATATCGGAGAGATTACTCTCAAGGTGGCCCGACTATCGGAGAGATTACTCTCAAGGTGGCCCGGCTATTGGAGAGATTAATCTCAATGTGACGCGACTATTGGAGAGATTACTCTCAAAGTGGCCTGACTATCGGAGAAATTACTCTCAATGTGGCCCCCACTATCGGAGATATTACTCTCAATATGGCCCGACTATCGGAAAGATTACTCTCAATGTGGCCCGACTATCGGAGAGATTACTCTCAATGTGGCTTGACTATCAGAGAGATTACTCTTAATGTGGCTCGACTATCGGAGAGATTACTCCCAATGTGACTCGATTATCGGAGAGATTACTCTCAATGTGCCCCGACTATCGGAGAGATTACTCTCAATGTGTTCCGACTATCGGAGAGATTTTTCTCAATGTACCCCGACTATTGGAGAGACTTACATATTAACCTTAAGATTGGAAAGTATAGTTTTCTTTTAAGGATAAACCCATGAAGAGGCCAACTTAAGGTGCAAAGGGACTTATATGTCCACCTTAAGATTGGAAAGTTATAGTTTTCTTTTAAGGACAAACCCAAGAAGAGGCCAACTTAAGGTGCAAAGGGACATATATGTCCACCTTAAGATTGGAAAATTATAAAGCTTCAACTCGAAGACTTCGTGGACTTGATGATGTAAATTCGAACACTTGAAAAACTTTGAAGATTTGTCAGACTTTGCAGACTTTAACTTGAAGATCGACAAACTTGAAGATTTGATGGACTTGAAGATTCGGCGAACTTTGACACTTCAACCAGAAGACTTTGAGACCTCAAATACTTCCACTTGAAGACCGGCGAGTTTGAGGACCTCAACTTGAAAAATTGGAGGCTTAAATATTTCGACTTGAATATCGAAGAACTTGAAGACCGGCAAACTTAAAGATTTGGTGAACATGAAGACATAGTGAACCCCTAGATTTCAGCGCAGATATTTGGTATCCTCCTAAAATCGTCTTATTGAAGATAACAATTTACCATGGAGGGTTGCTGTCACGACCCAAAATCAAAATAAAAGGTTGTGATGGCATCGGGCACCACTGTCAGGCAAGCCAACCATAATCAATTAACTTAATTACCCATTTTAGTATTTTTGAAATAAAAAATTTCTTTAATGAAATTGTAAAGATAAAACTCATAGAGTAAATGATAAATATTTTTAGCAATTAAATTTCTAAACAATTCATAACCATTCCCAAAACCCGGTGTCACAAGTGCATGAGCATTTACTAGGGAATTAAAAATAAAATACAGCATCTGTCTAGAATACAAATTAGACAGAAAAAATATAATAACCGTGAAGGAGACTCTGTTGGCTGCAAATCGTAATACAGAATGCAGCTCACATAGGTCCCCACAATTATTAACCACACCTCTGCGCCCACAAGGCCACTAGACATATATGTACCTACACAATAAAATATGCAGCAAGTGCAGTATGAGTACGAAAATAACGTGTACCTAGTAAGTATCAAGCCTAATCTCGAAGAGGTAGAGACGAGATAGCCGACTTTGACACTCATTATGGGTCAATAATATTAAATAATCATGAAATAGAAATATTTATATCAACGTGATTCACAGAGTTAACCGTAATTTTATTGATCAGTAGAAATAATTAAATTCCTTCAAATGCAGTAATTCTCAATATATTAATTAAATTCCTTCAATTCCAATAAATTTCCAAACTTATCAATTAGTTTCATTTACAGGAATAACAATCATTCCTTAACAAGCAGGAATAATAATTCAATAAATTCCAAAGATTTTCAATTTATCGATTAGCTTCACAAACTGCAATAAACTATTAAGGTATCGTGTGATTATTATTATTAAGCACGATTTCTGCTGAGGACGTACGGCCCGATCCAGAGTGTCATGTACACTGCCGAGGGACGTGCGACACGATCCATAGATGCATCTATCCTGTCGAGGCGTTCGGCCCGCTCCACAAGAAAGGAGGACATTTTTTTATGTATCTCCGAAATGAGAGTGTATTTATTATAAGATAAATTCAGGAGAAAGAATAATTTCTTTTAACAATTAATTAATTTAAACAGAAAATCAAGCATATGAGATTTTCATCCTTTAATATCATTATCTAACAATTTACGATATATTCATATATTTTAATTAATATTATTTAAACAAAGAATATAATGTACACAAGCAATTCATGTTTTGAGTCCTAAACTACCCGGACTTTAGCATTAATAGTAGCTACTCACGGACTCTCGTCACCTCGTGCGTACGTAGCCCCCGCAATTAGCAACAATTATTTAATTTAATCCCTATGGGGTAATTTTCCCCTCACAAGATTAGACAAGAGACTTACCTTGCCTCAAAGTCCATTTTCTGAATACCACGTCGTGTTAAATGCACAATTCAGTGCCGAAAAATCTGAAGCTATCCAAATATTATACAAAATAATTAATACATGTTCAAAAATTATAATTTAGGCAATTGAATAAATTATCCTAACCAAAATAGTAAAATTCCTAAAATTTGCCCCGGGCCCACGTGCACGGATTCTGGAAATTTTTGGATGAAAACATTACCCATAATCTCAAGAACTCAAATATATAATTTCTACCCAATTCCATAACAATTTTCGTGGTTAAAATCTCATTTTTTTTAAATAAAAATTTAGGTTTTTCATCTAAGCCTTTGATTTCTAAGATTTACTAGTTATAATCTACTTATAATCTATGTATTTAACTCAAGGGGTGTAGAATTAACTTACCTCTAAGTTGTTAGTTGAACTCCCTTCTTAAAAGCTCTGAAATCTCCCGAAAATAGAGGAAAAATTGGCTCAAAATTTCTGAGCCCTGATTTTTAACCATTCTGCCCAACAGTGATTTTCGCACCTGCGGAAGAGGTACCGCACCTGCGGAAAAGCCTCGCAGGTGCGAGTTTTCCCTCGCCTGCCAAGCCTCGCATCTGTGAAAAAAATGCTCGCACATGCGCATTCGTAGGTGCGCCCGAGATTCCGCACCTGCGATGGCAGACCTCCCCTTCACTTTTTCGCTTCTGCGCATAAACCTCGCACCTGCGGCTATCCAAGCGCAGGTGCAAACGTACCACAAGCAGAAGGCTTCAGCTCTTCTTCAAAATTTCAAAATTGATCTGAGCCTCGTCCGGTTAACACTCGGGGCCCCCGGGCCCGCCCGAACATACCAACAGGTTTGAAATCATAAAACGGACTCGCTCAAACTCTCGGAACATGTAAAACAACATCAGATCTAAGAATTATACCCTAAACCAAATTGATTCAAACTTAAGAATTTCAAGTTCTTCAATTACTTCCAATGCGCCGAAACATACTTAAACTACTCGGAATGACACAAAATTTTGCGTCCAAGTCTTAAATCACTATACGGAGCTATTCTCAGACTCGAAATTCCAAAGGGACCTCGATTACTCCAAAACCTATTCCAAACCAATTTTAATGAACTTTAAACCTTCAAATAGTTGATTTTCACTATTAAGCGCCAAAATGCTCCCGGGTTATCCAAAACCCTATTCGAACATACGCCTAAGTCCGAAATCATCATACGAACCTATTGAAACCATCAAATCCCTATTCTGATGTTGTTTTTTCAAAATATTGACTGAAGTCAAACTTGGCCTTTTAAATGCTAACTTAAGGAACCAAGTGTTCCGATTTCAACCCGAACACTTCCAAATCCCGAACCAACCATCCCCGCAAGTCATAAATCATTAAAAACACATACGGGAAGTTTTATTTAGGGGAACAGGGTTCTAACAGTCACAACGACCGGTTGGGTCGTTACATTCTCTCCCACCTAAATATACGTTCGTCCTCGAACGTGCTAAGGACTGTTCTGGAGTTGTCCAAAATCACAGTTTAACACTTCGAGCACCTACCCATGCTACCACACCCAATTGAGAACATTAGCTCAAGCCAATCTGAAGATTCTCCCCTTTATTTAGGCGATTAAGCCTTAGAGCCCAAATCTAACATCCAGAATTCTCCATCATACCTGTTTCCAACCTATGAACATCGTATCAATCACTACACGATGCACCAATACAGGGTTGCATACCTTGGTTGAATTTAGACCATGCACCGCACCATTCAGATGATCATAATATCATCCTACGATAACAATAGCCGAAATTCCACGAATCTGATGTTCACAACACATCTCATGATACATATAATTCTTGTTCCAACTCTTGAACTGCTTCCATGATGGAAGAAATGTGTAGAAATTCATAACCAACTGTTGAGTCAACAAATTATTGAGTTTCTCCTTTTGACAAGAACCATTGCCTCATTATGGACCAAATAATGGTATTTGCTCTTTATTATACTTCATATAATCCGATTGTACTGATCCCGGATCCAATAACCTCGTCTCACTTAGTATAAGCTGCTCAGGCAATAATCCACCTCAGACATGACAAAAAGTCTCATATGACGCCACAATGATCTAATAAGCTACGGACTCGATTGCGATACATAAGGAAAATAGACTATGGAAAGGATTACTCAACCCATGTGACTAATTAAATAACTGAAAAGGTGTCATGAACCTTCCTCAGAAAATGGGACACAAAACATATAAAATAGAATATAGGGAACTGTACTCAACATCACACTGTTGCGGCGTGCAACCCGATCCACACAAAAAGAATCTATAAGAAAATACTTACTGAGCTAGAATTCTCATTACTTACAAAATATCCGAAGATCAGACACAAGCACGTTAAGTGCATAATACCATCCTTGGAAGGACCGACAACGCCATACGCTACAAAACTTAAGCACAACTAAGGTGCGATATATGATCTAAATCTCGAGAGCCATCCTGCTCACACAACATCATCGCTACGCGGAACCTCAACACATAAGAATTTTATCAAGCCATTTCATAACTCACACGGCACAATATATTATTACATGAAATAACCGACGACGAAACGATATCCAACGTTCGAATAATCCTCCATAGGGAGCTTTTATGCTGCAATAAACATATCCGGCCTGATATAGAGCCTGTATTCATATTTAAATCCATCCACAGACCTCAAGCCAATTCTGATCGCACCGTACTAGGCTAATAACCTTTCAAGCATCCATAATAACCCTTTTTCCCATAACACACAAGAATAGCCATCATAATCGGAACAAACTTCCATAGTCCACAACCAATGAACCGAGCGCCTCCAGACATAAATTCTCGAATCAGTGATATTACCAAAATCTTCATACTTGGTTTCAATCTTCACTCAATCAAATGACTACATGTCACTCTTACACAATCTTTCCGTGAGACACGCTCCCACGACCTTCCGCACCAGGTAACAAGTCTGCACATCCATGCTACCTGTAATGACCCGGCCGGTTGTTTTGAGTATTACAACCCAATTTCTCCATTTACTTCTCAAATTGTACTTAACAGTTGTTGTGTGAATTGCCGGAGTAATTGGTTCGGGTCCAGTGAGGTTTTGGAAGGAATTGGAACACTTAGTTCCAAGGTTTAAAGCTTAAGTTAAAATAGTGATCGGATGCGGACTTATGTGTAAACGAACTCGGATTCGAATTTTGATGATTCTAATAGCTCCGTATGGTGATTTTGGACTTAAGAGCATGTCTAGAAAATTATTTGGAGGTCCGTAGTGGAATTTGGCTTGAATTGCCGAAAGTTGAATTTTTGGGAAGTTTGACCGACGGGTTGACTTTTTGATATTGAGGTCGGAATCCAGTTCTGAAAATTTTCATAGCTCTGTTATGTCATTTATGACTGGTGTGCAAAATTTGAGGTCAATCGGACATGATTTGATAGGTTCCGGCTTCGTTTGTAGAAATTGGAAGTTTCAAAGGTCATTAGGCTTGAATTGAGGTGCAATTCATGGTTTTAGCATTGTTTGAGGTGATTTGAGGGCTCGACTAAGTTTGTATGATTTTTTAGGACTTGTCGGTATATTTGGTGTAGGTACGGAGGGGCTCGGGTGAGTTTCGGGGGGTAACGGATCATTTGTGGCCTTTGTGGGATTGCTGATATCTGTTGCCGCATTTTTCAGATTTTCTCTTTCGCGTTCGCGAGTGGGCCTTCGCGTTCACGAAGAGGAATTTCAGGCAGGCAGGATTTACTCTTCGCGTTCACGATGGGGTCTCGCGTTCGCGAAGAGGAGATGGGTTGTGCATCGCGTTCGCATTTGGGTATCACGTTCGCGAAGGGAAAAATAGTGAGCATGGGTTTTTGCCTTCGTGTTCGCGAAGGGGAGCTTGCGTTCGCGAAGAAGGGCTCTCTAAAGCATCGCGTTCGCGAGTAGTGTCTCGCATTCGCGAAGAGAAAATGTTGGGCAGCACATTTTGTGCTTCGCGAACGCGAGGGACCTGTCGCGTTCGCGGAGAAGAGAGGCCTGGACAGAAAGTTTAAGTTCAGAAAATGGGACTTCGTCCCATTTTCTATTTTTAATGATTTGGAGCTCGGATTGAGGCAATTTTTGAGTGATTTTCAGAAAAAACAACGGGGTAAGTGTTCTTAACTCATTATTGGTTAAATTACCCTAATCCATGGTTGTTTTTATCATTTAATTGGTGAATTAAGTTGAAAACGTTTGAAAACCCTCTTGGTTTAAATTGAAGATTTGAGGGTCGAGTTGTGATCGGATTTGAGTAATTTTTATATGGTTGGACTCGTGGTTGAATGGGGGTTCGAATTTTATGATTTTTATCAAATTCCGAGATGTGGACCCCACGGGTGAATTTTGGGGCGTAATTTCGGATTTTTGAAAAATATTAGTATTTTGATATGGAATTAATTTCTATAATTTTTGTGAGCTGAATCAAATTAATTGAGACTAGATTCGAGCCATTTGGAAGTTGATACGCGCAAAATGGAATTTCTGGAGCATTGTTTAGCTTTCTCGACATTGGATTCGGCTTGTTCGAGGTAAGTAACTCTTCTAATCTTGGAGTTGAGGGTATGAACCCTGAATATATGTATTTCGTGAATTATTGGGAGGTGACGCACATGCTAGGTGACGGGCGTGCACTATAGAAATTGTGACATAATTGTTTCTGTGGAATTTTATAGTTAAATAATCTTGGCATTTTCCATGCGGTTTTATGTCTTAAATAAATTGAGCTAAAAAGCATATTAAAAATCATGTTGAGGCTATGTGCCAGTATTATTGGGACCCACAGAGGTCATATTGCTGTGAATTATTTGTTTTAAATTGAAAATTCATACTCAGTCTTATTCATTTCATTGCATATCATATCTCAGTCTCTGTTGTTATTTATTGATACATCATATCATCATTTTTGGGCTATTTTTCATGACATTGTGAGCCCGAGAGATTGGAGAGATTGATGACTGAGTGAGGCCGAGGGCCTGATTTGTGAGGATATTTATGGGATCGGGCTGCACGCCGCAGCATGTTGCATATTTATGGGATCAGGCTGCACGTCGCAACATGTTTGATATTGGCCGAGGACCTGATTGTGAGGATGAGTGTGGATCGGGGTTGCCCGCCTGCAGCATACTTTATTATTATAGCACGTGAGTTGTCCATGCAGCATGTGAGTTGTCCGTGCAGATTATAGCGCTTGGGCTGAAGGAGCCCCTCCGGAGTCTGTACACACCCCCAGTGAGCGTAGGTACTTATTGAGTGCGAGTGCCGAGTGCTGAGTGCGAGTGCCGAGTGCTGAGTGTTGAGTGACTGGGAGGCATGAGTGATTGTGAGATATGCCCGAGTGGCAAGAGTGATTGTGAGGTATGCCCGAGTGGCAAGAGTGATTATGAGGTATGCCCGAGTGGCAAGAGTGATTGTAAGGTATGCCCGAGTGGCAAGAGTGATTGTGAGGTATGCCCGAGTGGCATGAGTGACTGTAAGGTTTGCCCGAGGGGCTGTATATGAGTGATGTTCTGCCCGAGGGACTATTTATGATTTTATCACTGAGTTGCATCGCATTGGCATGCACACATGACATACAGTCATAGAGATGTATTTTTTCTCATTCTGTACAACATCACATCATTCATGATTTCTCACATATTTTTACAGATGGGCATAGTGATGCATTTGTTTTACACGGGTTATCCGGAAGGAAAATGAAACATATTAATTATTATTGAGAAGATTTTTGGACAAATTTATTGTTTTAAAACTATTCATATTATTGGCAACTTCGGCAAACGATTTGGGTTTTCACTGATGTATTTGAAAGAAAGATCTACTATTTGTTTTTTGAAATTATTATTTTTGGCTGAGTATTTTATCCCTGAGTTACTTCTGGTATTATTTGCTTTATGTTGTTATGGATTGTTGTGGACTATTGGTTTTGGACCCGACCTTGGTGGAAGCTCATCACTAATTTCAACCTACGGCTAGGTTTGTTACTTACTCAGTATATGGGGTCGGTTGTACTGATACTACACTTCTACACATTGCGTGCAGATGTTGGCTGCTGTTGTTGCTGTACTCGATGGTTGCAGGATTTGAAGATGTACCTACGTTCTTGTTGTAGCTGCCTTTTGTTCAGGGTAGCCTTAGATTTATAAAAGCTCTGTTTATGTATTATTCAAATAGACTATGTATTTATTTCATTTCCGCTTTGTATACTTTATTATTAGAAGTTCATGATTTGTACTACCAATTCTTGGGGATTGTATAAGATCAGGATCTTTATTCACTTAAATTGCTTTAATAATTATTATTGAAATTGAATAGTTGGTAATTGTCTTACCTAACGGGGTGGGTTAGGTGCCATCACGACTAGTTGGATTTTGGGTCGTGACAAGGTGGTATCAGAGCTCTAGGTTCATAGGTTCTACAAGTCATGAGCAAGTGTCTAGTAGAGTCTTGCTGATCGGTATGATGACATCTATACTTATCTTCGAGAGGCTACAGGGCATTTAGGATATACACTTCCCATTTTTCTTTCCTTATCGTGCGAGATTGATTCAGCTTGAGACATAAACTCTTTGAATTCCTTCCACGTATTCGTATGCGCACATGAGCGCTTAGTATCAGATGTGCATCGCCGGCTTATGATTCTATGAACGAGGTTCGAGGTGAGTATTTTGTGTTTTGGTGGTGGGCCAGTCCGGAGGACTTGAGGCCATGGTTAGACCACAGCTTAAGCTCGGTAGCTTCAGTTGTAACTCGTACAATTGGACTTATATATCCGGTGATGACCCTACAGTGAAATTTGTTGCTCGATGAGCGGTGAAATGGCGGTATGATGGGTGTGATGTGACCGCGGGATGTGTTAAGACGATTTGAACATAACGAGAAGTGTTTCCTTCATATGTAAAGGGAAGGCCATTGGATGCTTGATTTTTGATTTGATGTGACGTACAGTCTCGAGTGTGAATGTTTTGAAAGATCTTTCATGTGTTTAAATTGTGGGACAAATTAAACTCTCAGGTTTGGTTAATGAGTTTGAACTCAGAAAGATTTAGTGATTGCGTAGAAATTGTGGCTGTGAAAAGATATAACAAGATGCCAATTTGAGGCTAGGGAGGTGGGTTATCTCCTGGAGAGTAATCTAAGTAGGTATTCCTTGTAATATGAGTGGATGGTTTCTTTTCTGCCAGTGGGGCGTATGTGTGGAGATTTGAATTCGAATTTGGCTGAGAAAGACGACCTGAGTATCAAGAGAATGATTGCGATCTTAGCGGATGATTTGGGGTATTTTTATGGTTGGCATTGCATGAGCTTGAGAAGAATTTTGTGGCACTGACTACGGTATTATGATAGTAATAGGGTATGGGTATTGTGAATTATGGAGTGGTTGAATCTATGGCCTTGAGCCAAGTGGGGGAGCCTGCTATAGACAAATCAATTCATGGGTATATGTCAAATTTTGTTTGGGTCTAAAGTATACTTGGGAATCAGTGATAACTTGCAGAGGTGGAGTTCGAAAATGACTCGAATAAGGAAAATTCCTGGTTATAGATTATATTGCACGGATGAGTATATGAAAAATCGTGGGATGAGTGAGTTGTTATTGGTGAATGATGTAGTGCGCACGGAGTTTGAATTCGGTATGTGGTGTTAAAGTAGAGTTACTTCTTTTAGTGTTGTGGTGCTAATGGGGCATGTGTCTTTTGGCCCATTTAGGTGGTGCAATTAGATGTGAGCAAAGTGGGTGACTCCCGAGAAAATTCCAGTGGGTTTGAGAATTATATATAGCAATTGAGAGTGTTTCCAGACTTATGTATGGATAAAAATCCGAGATTTGCGTTTGATGGTGCCTGGACTTGCAAAAATTCTATATGACTATGGATTCTACATTTTTGTATAAGGAAGGATACCCACATAATATCAATGGTGAAATGCCACCCTTATCTCCCTAAAATAATAACTCACACAACACAACGATTTCTCAAAATAATAACTCACACAATACAACAATTTACATGGGAAATGATCTCGGGAACATGACAAAAATCAATTCATATTACAATTTGTCCAATGGCCACAACCAAATTCCAAAGATATAACAAAATCAATTAATTTCACAACAAATAGCCCAAGGCTCCACACAATGTATATAACACCCAAAAACAATTAATAGAGATATAAATTACTCAACATAAAGCAAAGACTTCATTAACTCCAAATTTTTCAATAATTATATAATCGCCTCTTATTTACCTCCTTAAGAGCAACAACTTCAGCCCATTTTGAGAAGTAGTCAGTTGCAGCCAAGATGAATAGGTACCCACCAGAGGACTTTGGCAGTGGTCCAACAACATCCAATCCCCAAGCGTCAAACGGCCAGGATTCCACAGTCGGGTGCAACACTTCAGGAGGTTGATAAATAAAATTCGCATGGAATTGACAAGCCTTTCATCTTCGAGCGTAGTCCAAGCAATCTTTTACTATCGTTGGCCAATAATATCACATCCTTTTTATATGGAAGTGGAGCTTTGGTCCAGACTGGTGTGACCCACATACCCCAGAATGTGCCTTTTGCAAAGCTTGGAGTGCTTCTTCTTCCCCTAAGCATCACAAGAGTACTTCCTCGAATGACCTTCTGTATAGAGTATCTTTGTAGTAAAGGAAACGAAGTGCACGACAATGAATTTCAGTCCTTCTCCTCGAATTTTCTAGAAGTATCCCATAGCTTAAGTAGTCGATAATGGGTTGTCGCCATTCTTCTTTCTCAGCTTCAGAAACAACAACAAGATGCTTGAGTTCATTTCCTTCACCTTCAACCTCATTTGGCGGCGGTACTATTCATTTTTAGCAGACAGTAACTTACGCTTGATCAGGCAGGGTTAACGATGAAGCTAGGATAGCTAAAGCATCGGCCTTCTTGTTTTCTTTCCTTGGCACATGTTGAATAGTCACGTAACCGACCCATCCCATTAATTTTTTAGCATAATCATGATATGGGCGTAGTTCAGGTTTCTTGACCTCGTAACTACCTAAAAGCTGGTTGCTCACCAACTGAGAGTCACCAAAGACTTATAATTGCAGCCGCTTCATTTCGACATTCATTTCAAGCCCAAGTATTAGTGCTTGATACTCAGCAATGTTGTTAGAGCAGAGTTGCGTCAACGTAAAAGAGTAGGGCAGAACTTCACCTTGAGAAATGACAAATACTACACCAGCACCAGCTCATCTGCGATGGGTAACACATTCAAAGCACATCTTCCATGGAAGTTGAACTTCAATGACCATTGCGTCCTCATCAGGAAGTTCATCAGTTAGCTCCCGATCATCAGGTATAGGGTGATCTGCCAAGAAGTCTGCCAATGCTTGTCCTTTTACAGCCTTTTGAGGGATGTACAAAATCTCGAATTGTTGAAATTGGAGATACCATCTCGCTAGTCGATCACTAAGAACAGGTTTTGACATCACGAACTTGATGGGATTTGCTTTAGAAACAAAACGAACAACATGATCTTGAAAGTAGTTCTTCAACTTTTGAATTGAGAAGATTAGCACCAAACACAACTTTTCAATTGGCGAATAATTCAGCTTATTTGGTGTCATCATCCTGCTCAAGTAGTAAAGAGAGTTTTCTTTCCTCTCACTATTTTCTTGAGTCAACAGCACTCTAACAGACCTTTCTTATGCTGAAATATATAGTATCAGCGGCTTTCCAAGTATAGGGGCTGCTAAAACCGGAGGCTTCATCAAGTAGGATTTAATGCTCAAAGGCATTGCTACACGCTTGGTCCCATTTGAAAGGGACACATTTCTTCATAAGGCGACTGAATGGTTGGCACCTCTCAGCTAGGTTTGAGATGATTCTCCTAAGGTACGCTAAATTTCCTTGCAGACTTTTCAATTTGTGAATATCCCGAGGCTTAGGCATTTTCAAGATTGCATCTACTTTGGCTTGATCAATTTCAATCCCTCGATGTCGGACAATGAAACCAAGGAACTTTCCGAAAGTAACTCCAAAGGCGATTCATCCAAAGTTGGTACCTCCGGAGTAACTCAAACACCATTCTTAACTCTTTCAAGTGGACGCCCCTCTTTCTTGATTTTACCACCAAGTCGTCCACATAGCATTCGACATTTTTGTGGAGGAGGTCGTCAAAAATATTCTGCATAGCCCTTTGATAAGTAGCACCAGGTTTCTTCAAGCCAAAAGGCATTACCCTGTAGCAATAAATACCTTTGGGGGTGCGGAATGCAGTAAGCTCTTCATCTTTTGATGCCATGCGAATTTGGTTATAGCCTAACGAACCTTCCATAAACGACATTGCCTCATACCCAGTAGTAGTATCGATCATCAGCTCTGGAATAGGAAGCGGGAATTCATCTTTGGGACACGCATTGTTGAGATCCCTGAAGTCGACGCACACTCAAATCTGGCCATTCTTCTTCCTTATAGGGACAATACTTGAAACCCGCGTTGGGTATTTAACTTCCCGAATAAATCTAGCTTCAATGAGTTTGTTAACTTCGATTTTAATCAGGGGAACCAAGTCCGGTCTAAAGCGCCTTTGAGCTTGCTTAACAGGACGAGCATCATTCTTGACTGCAAGGTGATGGACTACTACTTTAGGGTCCAAGCCAGACATTTCTTTGTAATTCCAAGAAAATACATCCCTAAACTCCTTGAGTAACTCAATATAAGTTCTTTCTTCATCAACTTCTAGTAAAGCATTTATGTAGGTGGGTCTTGGTTCTTCATCAGTGTCAAGGTTAACTTCTTTTTAAGGTATCAATTGTTGCCTTCACCCCTTCTTCAAGTTCCGGGGGAGCATCTTTCGCATCTTCATCTTCTTGAGGGTCCCCATCATTGAAGGATATGTGATAACACGGTAAAACATCATCCAATTTCTCGCCATCCTCCATTAGAGATAAAATACCATGCTCGCCTTGTGCAGTAACATGATACGAAGAACCCACACTTTCTTCTTCTTCATCACGTTCTTTAGTGTAGACAACAATGTATGGCTTCACCTTCAATACCTCATCACATGAAACCATAACTTTTGTTTGCCACTTCATTCTAGAAGGAACCAAACTTTGGAAATCTTCAGAGATCTTCTGAATTTTAGGCGAAGCGGGTGTTCTTGTATTTCGATAGTTTCGCTGGAACTTATTCCCCATCTTTAATGGACCCAATCTCTCAAATACGAAAGTTCTCACAGTTGATTTTCCAAGTCGATCAAAGACAGAATGCCTGTTAGAAGCGGCAGATTCATCCTCTACAGTGATATAATTGTTGCTCGCCCTTCTTATGGAGATGCGCACTGGTGACGGTTGCTTGTATCCCAAACCTTCATGTGGTTGTCTCGTCGTAAATTCTGATGGGAGTTTCCCTATCTTTGACGGCTCATTGGGATTGTATCTAGCTTTTGCAAATAGCCTGTAAGCATCAGGATCAAAACCTTCATTTGTTCGCTTTGTAGGGAGTGCCACATTCTGCAAATGATTTTTAGCTACAAACCCTGCAAGTGGCTTCAAGGACAACTTTACTGCCTCAATTCGTTTTACCGAAAGAGTTAACTCCTTTAGCATGTTAGTTTGGATATTAGATTATTCGCCTTCATCTTTCTTTCTTTTAGGGACATATTGGAGCGTAGGACTTACTTTCTTGCCATAAGACGCAATATCCCCTTTATGAGATTTATTCGCGTTGGGTTGTACCTCCTCAGTAACAGCTTTGGCTCTACCAGCAATCACCCCAGCTCTTTTAGTTGTGGGCTCGTCATTCTTGATTTTCATGCCATCATCAGCTTTTAGCTCCTTCACAATGCGGTTCTTCAAGTAAAACTTTACATCAGCAAAGTGTGACACAGCCTCGGTGAATGGCTCATCATCAGCAACTATCTTCTTCTCAACTTCACCCTCGTAGTATTTCAAACATGGATGGTAGGTTGATGGAACCACTTTATTCTCATGTATCCAAGGCCTTCTAAGAAAGACATTGTATGAAGTCTTTGCATCAATCATATGCAGCCATGCACTTGATTGCATATCTTCAATGGTGATTCCTAACCTGATCGCACCTATGGCTCTTTGCCCCCCTTGGTTGAATCCTTGGATCATCACACGACTTTTCGAGAGTTCGTTTATGGGAATACCAAGTTCTTTCACAGTGCGAATTGGCAATATGTTCACTGAGGATCCTCTATCAACCAAAATTCGATTTACCCTTTCATCACGCATATAGCCAACCAGGTACAACAGGCGGTTATGGAGAGTGTCACCTAGTATAAGGTCATCATTTGTGAACATAACTTTTTCCTCCCACGCGTTAACTTCTTGAGGGATAGACTCGATAAGCTTTTCTGGAGATGGTGCCAATGGTAGGTCATCACTCTTTTCTTCCCCTTTATCAGCATTGCAACAATAGGCCTCAATACCATTATGGGAAATCTTCATGAGCAACCAACATGGCAAATAATCCTCCAAGGTCATTGGATGTCGTGGATTTTGAGGGTGGTACACCTCCACTTTTGCTTTCCCCAAATGCCTAACTGGATTCTGTCTTCTTGGTCTTTTTACCATCATTTTTCTTGTTGGTTATTCTATTGATTCTTTTCGTGGGCTCATTCTGTGGCACCTACGACGAGTCACCAACGTCCAACCTTCATCATCATCAGGTTGATCGACTTCAACTTTATTGTTCTCCAGTAATTCTTCATCTTTACTTTTTTAAAACTACATAATTCATCTGGACTGAATGAGCCAAATGTGATAGAGACTTAGTTTGCGCTCGCTTTCTCATCTTCAAGCACGATCTTCTTTTCACAAGCCAAGTCCATAACTTTTTCCTTGAAGACAAAACACCTCTCAAAAGGGTGGCTCACAAGTCGATGATATTCGCAGTAATTTGGGTCATCAGTTTTCCCAGCTTCATTTGGCTGCTTCATCATCGGAAGCTCAATGAGATTTAACTCGAGGAGTTCTTTGAAAATGGATGGCACATCAGAATCCAGAAATGGATACTCTTTCTCTTGTATTTCTTTTAGAGTCAACTTTCCACTTGGATTATCTTGAAAAGAAGTGGATTTCATACTCTGCTTCTTGCTCACCTTCGTCGTGAACTTCATAGGTGATGTGTTGACAATCATAGCTTCTTTGCTTTCAGACTTGGGTACGAACTTTCCCCACTTCCTGACTTCTTGCTTGTTGTTCCCTTTGTGAGGTTCATAGATGTGCAGCCTTTCATTTCCAGCGGAGGCCATGCTCAATTCAATGTTATGGGCACGAGTTGCAAGTTTTTCAAATATGCTAGGCTTGATACCTTGCAAGATGTAGCGCAATCTCCAATGCATGCCTTGGATACATATCTCTATGCCAGAAGTTTCACTAAGCCTGTCTTTACAGTTGAGGCTTGCATTCCTCCAACGATTAATAAAGTCGATAACTGGTTCACCCTTCCGTTGACGAGTATTTGTGAGTTCCACCATGCTCACAGTGCGCCTTGTGCTATAAAAGCGATTGAGGAACTCTTGCTCTAGTTGATCCCAGCTATCAATAGATCCCGCCTCGAGGTCTGTATACCAATCAAAAGCATTTCCTTTTAGCAAGCGAACAAACCGTTTGACGAGGTAATCTCCATAAGTCCCAGCGTTGTTAGTGTCTCAACGAAGTGCACCACCATATGCTGCTTTGGATTTCCTTTACCATCAAACTGTTGAAACTTTGGAGGTTGATAGCCAGTACGCATCTTCAACATATCGATCCTTGCAGTGTACGGCTTTGCGTATGTAAGGGAGGACTTGGAAGCAACTTCATACTTGTTCTTAATGGTTCCTTCAATGAACTCCTTCAGTTGCTCGATTGGAATCATCCCTTCAGATGAGACAGGGATAGCCTTAGCGGATGCTACTTGTCTTGGGGGAGAATCACTCTTTGGAACTTCTGGGAGCTTGCTAGGTGCGTGGGTGGCTTCTTCTTCCATCAAGATTCCAACCCTATTTGTTAGCTTGTCAATTCTAGCATCTTGATTTTGCATGCACTTGGTCAAGCCAGCGATTGCTTCTGTCAAGTTTGCTATTTGCTCCTCCACATATGAAGTGTTTGTCACCATGGCTTGCATGATTGTCGTGGACGATGGAAAGTAGCATGGATTTTCACACAGATTGATCCTCGATTGGCTCACGCTATGTGGTGTAAGTGGGGAGGATCCATCACTTGAAGCATCATCAATTTCCTTCATATCAGATTGCTTGAATTCGGAGAAGTAAAGCATAGCAAGAGTTTTCTTAATCTTTTCAGCAACATCGCTTCCTTCTTCGGGTGCATTTGTGGAAGATCTTGCTCCTTTTGAGGATGAAGATCCGAAAATAGGGGTTGATGCGGACGACACTTGGGGTGCTTGTTGTCCTAACGAGCTTGCTTGGCTCCTCGTAACTGGTCCAAAACTTCCAAAAGTAACATCGAGGATGCTTTCCACATCAGCATAGAACCTGGAATTAGTAGCCTTGGTGGAAGTTGAACTGGAGTTGATTTTCTTTGAAGCCATTTCCATGTTCTTGAACTTTGGTGATTTGAAAAGTTGAGATGAGAGGTAGAGATTGTTCCACTGGGCGTGCCAGAATTTGTAGACAATAAATTGCATCGAGAGAATAAAATCAAGACCGAAAAATATTGCAACAATCGTAGTATTTTATTTCAAATAATATGAGTGTACAATCTCTATGAATCCTCTGATTCTTCTTTCCAATAGTAAATAAATCCAAGGGCTTTGAGTTTGATCTTGAACCTATATTTGTTATCACGAACGATGATCTTGAATTCAATTAGCACGAACTTTGATTTGAACTCGTACTCCTTGAATCTTGATTTGTTCTTCGTTCTTGAGCTTGAACTTGATTTGTTGAACTTGAACTTGACTGCTTGAAGCTTGAAACTTATGGAAGAATTTGCAGCGTTGCTTCTTGTTATAACTTCTGGTGTCTTTTCTAAGTTATGAAGACCCCTATTTATAGTTGTGGGAGGGAAGAGTTATGATAAGAACAAACTCTTTCCGACCAATCAAATTGAAGTTTGACAAGGTCGCATGTGATTAGCCAGAACATGTCACTTGCACACGTGGCGCGGTTTCATTGGCCTTTTAATTTGGCTTGGCATGCTTTGTCATTTTGACACGTGGCACGATCCTATTGGCTCTTTCGTTTGACTTGGTATGCCACGTCATTTGACATGTGGCACCAAACTGGGCCTCTAGGAAGATGATATCTTGGGCTTAATAAACTGGGTTCATCACTTTAGCCCAATTAAATGGGCTAGCCCAATGAATTAAGACTTATTTATTTAATCCATATATATTGGACTTATAGAATTAATTTAATTATATTAGCCCCTAATATTTATTTGGATCAATATATCTTGAATTTAAAATATAGTAGAAATTATTTTATGGATTTAATTTAAATAAAATTTATATGCCTACAAATGTATCGTACTGGATTGTATTATATCGTTTTGATGTATAAATGTTTTATATATATTGCATTATTTGTAGCCGTTTCATGATGTTATCTACCAACAATATGAAGAATAAACTTGTAATATTATAAAGAAAAAGTAAGGTACGAGGTAGAATTATTATGTAAAAAGGTGGGTAAAGATAAAATATGATTATTTAATAATAAGGAAGGGCAATATGAGAGGAAAAAATAAGGTAACAACGTGACCACACCAAATCGGTTGTTCCATAAAGTGGTACATTTCGTCGTTATGTAATGACAGATTTAACATACGATACAATAAAATTTAAATAACAATCAAAACAAATATTATATTTAATGTAACAATACGATACAATACAACAGGTAACGATCATACAAACAAGCCGTAAGAGTACGAAAAAATTATATAAATAGAACGGGCTAGCCAGTTTTCGGAGTGGTAGTTGAAAAATAGCCAGAGTTTGCAAAGTCATTGAAAAATAGCCACTATTTTGCTGTAACACAGAAAGTTCCAGCATAATATACTGGAGATTTGTGGACCTGTGTATGAATTTTCAGCATATTATACTAGAACTCCAGCACACGAAAAGTTCCAGCATAATCCACTGGAGATTGGAGCACCTGTGTCACGACCCAAAAATCCCACCACAAGCGTCGTGATGGCACTTAGTCTCTAAGACTAAGTAAGCCGATTATAATCATAATTCAAGCCATTTTTTTTTATAAAGATATAATTTAATACACGTGTCGAAACCAAAAATGGAAATAATTTTAAAAACCTCCCAAGATTGGTAGTACTGAGTCATGAACTCTAATTGAATACATGAAATGATCGTAAGTATCGAATACTCAATACTGTTTGAATAATAAATATCAGTACAATAATATGGAAAGACTCCAAGGAACTGTGACGACCAAGCAACTCTACCTTGAATACACCACGGTCGGTACCCAGTAAGTATCAAGACTAACCTCAGTGGAATAGAGACGAGGTACAGTCAAGACACTCACTAATCTAATAACCTGTGCAATATGATATACAAAATAATAGAAAATAAATAGCAGTGATAGCAATACAAATCAACTAGTGATTTAAACAGCAAGGCAACAGGAATACCGTAAAATATTACTCAAACGAATAATAAACACAGGTACAACCAATTAATCAAGTCCTTTCAATATACATCTTTTATCTATAAGTTTTTCAATAAAAGTTTCTAGAATATAATCCTTTTTAATAAATATACTTCGAATATACTTCCTTCAAATAAATATCCTTCCATTATAATTCTTTCAAATAAATATCTTTCGAATATAATTCTTTCAAGTAAATATCTTTCAAATATAATTCTTTCAAATATACTTCTTTCAAGTAATTATCTTTCTAATATAATTCTTTCAAATAAATATCCTTCTAATATAATTCTTTCAAGTAAATATCCGTCAAATATAATTCTTTCAAATAAAAGTCACCTTGTGACACCTCATTTAACTTTCCTGGCGTGAGAAATATATTCAACGTATCACATCAAATGGCACGGCAATACCTTCGTTCACTTGTCTCATTCTCACCCAATACATATATGTAGATCAAATCAATTGGAACAGTAACACCCTTCGTGCATTTATATCTTTCTCACCGTGCATACATATAACAGTACCAACTAGGTGGGAGAAATGCCAATAACAATAAAAGAAATAAAGTGGAGGCACACAGGAAGCAATAACGACTACAAGTCACATAGAAAACAAAGGTGCACAATAACATCTCAAGATAAAGGCATAAATGTATACACAACAAAACGATATCATAATATAATGTGTGTCTCTCGTCCTCGCCTGCACGGAAACACCCTTTGTGCCATGAATATATGATAATATAAAAATAATTGCACGGCATCACCCTTCGTGCTTTTACTCTCATCCTCACCTGATAATATAAAAGAAATAGTACCACATCACCCTTCGGGCTTTACACTCTCAAAAGGCACGGCATCTCCCTTCGTACTTTACACTCTCAAATGCCACGGCATCACCCTTCGTGCTTTACACTCTCAAATGGCACGGCATCACCCTTCGTGCTTTACACTCTCCCTCGCATGATAATATAGTTCAAATGGCACGGCATCACCCTTCGTGCATTACACTCTTCCTTACCAAGTACATGTATATCATCAAGGTAGGAAGCATAAATAACATCAAGGAGAATGTTTAAACCACAACACAATATAACAATTCATATCACAATTTGTCACTGACCAAAATCAAATTCCAAATATGTAGCAGAATCAATAAATTCTTTAACAAATAGCCCAAGGCTTCACAAAACGTATGTAAAACCTCAAAACAATCAACAGAGGTAAAAAAATATTCAGTATAGGGCAACACCTTCATCAATCCAAATTCTTGATAATTATATTAACTCCTCAATTTAAACTTATTTAATAAATATTTGCAGATAAGGATTCCATCATGAATTTAATTCCAAGAAAAATATCAAATCAACAAACGCACGTAATTCACATAAAATTCAAATGACAATAACACCAAATTATTATATAAACTACAAACTTGACAAATAAGGAATGAGGCGTAATAATTCAAGTATTTACTAATGCCAAGAATTATCTAATTTAATACATAAGAATGCCTAAAACTTTAAACCAATAAAATTTTCACATATAAGCCTTAGTACGTACTCGTCACCTTGCGTACACGGCTTTCAAATCACACAATTCCCATATAAGACTCAATGCCTAAGGGGTAATTCACCCACTCGAGGTTAGGCAAGATACTTACCTTATTGAAGTTATGCCGATATTCTAAAATCGCCATCTTGTTTGAATTGACCTCCGGACAGCTCAAATCTATCCAAATTAATTGTACCATTTCATTAAAATTCATCAAAAATAATTCCGGATAATAAAACACCAACTTAAAATTTTATTCTAAAAAGTCAGCACGGGGCCCGCCCTTCGGATCCCGACAAAAGTTTTAAGAAATCCGAACACCTATTCCGATAGGAGTTCAACCATACCAAAATTATCAAATTTCGATGACGGATCGCCCTTCAAATCTTAAATTAAAGTCTAGAGGATTTCTACCATTTTCAACCCAATTCACTAATTTAGTGATAAAAACAACACTATATTTATGTAATTTAACCAAAATCAAGTTAGGAATTCTTACCCCAAGTTTTTTCTTGAAAAACTCTTGAAAAACTGCCTCATCCGAGCTTTCTTGGTCCAAAAATGGAAGAATGAGATGAATTTGGACTTTATTCTGCTGCCCAGGGATTTGTTCTTCGAGTTCGCGACCCTTCCCTCGCATTTGCGATGAACAAATTCTCCAACAACCATTTTCAAATACTTCTAAGACAGCCTCTAGTATAATGGTCATAGCCTTTTGTACAAAACTCCAAATGACAAATGGTTTAACTCTCTAGAAACTAGACTCAACGGGCAATAACTTTCATGTGTTGCTCATTTTCTCATTCCTTATAGATTGCGAGATATAAGCTTCCAAAATCAGCCCTATGCAACAGAGATTTCCAAACTCTTCCCAAACAGCCTGTAGTTTATCCACCATAACAATTGGTATACAACATCAAATGACAAATGGTTTATCTTTCTGAAAACTAGACACAAAGGGATACAACTTTCATTTTTAGATCATCTCCAAATTCCTTATAGATTGCTAGATATGAGCCTCCAAAGTCAAACTATTGCAACTGAGATTTCCTCCTTCGCGAACGCGAGTGTCTCTTCGCGAACGAGAAGAACAAAATCCCAGAAGTCAAATCCTTCTTCGCGAATGCGAGAGGCTGCTCGCGAACGCGAAGAACAACACCAGATATCAGCAAATCAGCATCCAAAGTAGCCCAAAATGATCTGAAACACACCCGAGGTCCTCGAAACCTCAACCAAACATACCAAAGCGTCCCATAACATCATACGAACTTAGTCGAACCTTCAAATCACCTTCAACAACACCAAAAATATGAATTACACGCGGATTCAAGCCTAATGAACTTAAAAATTTCTGAATTCCACAAATGACGTCAAAACCTCCCAAACCACGTCCGAATGACCTCAAATTTTGCACACAAGTCATAAATGGCACAACGAAGTTAATCCAATTTCCAGAATCGGATTCCGACCCCGATATCAAAAAGTCAACCCCCGGTCAAACTTTGCAAAAATTCATCTTTCGCCATTTCAAGCCTAATTCCACTACAGACCTCCAAATAATTTTCCGGACACGCTCCTAAGTTCATAATCGCCATACGGAGCTATTGACATCATCAAAATTCCATTCCGAGTAGTTTACTCAAAAGTCAACTCTCTGGTCCACTCTTTACATTTAAGCTTCTAAATAAGGATTATTTTTTTAATTTAATTCTGAATCTTCAGTAATTCAACTCGACCACACCCGCGGGTCATAATACATATTGCGAAACTGCTCAAGACCTTAAGTCACTAAACGAGGTGTTAATTCTTAAAACAACAAGTCGGGTCATTATATTTTCCACCTCTTAAACAAACGCATGTCCTCGAACGTGCTAAGAATTATTCTGAGGTTACCAAATTGATGATTTTACTTTTACACACATACTCCCGGTTGATCCCACATTACCGCATTTGAGATAAGCCCGACAACACTATCTCAATTGAGATTATTTCTTTTATCCATAGTTGTAAACTTTAAGACCAATTTCTTACACTCCAAACATTTCCAAAAGGCCTGATTTTCACAACAACATACGGTATTAGTCTCAACTGGCTATAGCAACTCGTACCTACGCACACATCAATTTTCTTTATAGTGTTAAGTACTTCGAAATTTTTCCGGGATGTTACATTCTCCCCCACTTAGGATCATTTGCCCTTGAATTAGAAGTATAGTCCGCTCTCAAACATATAACATAACTTATCTCTTCTTTCGCACGTCTCAATCCTCCAAATTTTACTAACTCCCAAATTTTACAGAAATTTCGGCGGAGTCTCCCCTGTAAATGGGGCCTATCCACCTGCCAGAGTAACACCAAAATAACTCCTAACAACACATCCACAACCCAACAAAGCACCACAATGTATATATCAATAACACTAATCTCATCATTACAAGCACCACATTATCATAATGATATCAGCACATGAAGCACAACATATGTATACCCATCACCACATCTCTGGTCTTAATAGTTGTTCATAATCGATTACAACATCGTCAATTAACCTCATATTAACCAAAACCTCGTTTCGAATTTTCACAACACTGACAACAAAATGTGAGGCATGAAGACCTCATAACTATTTACCCGACTTAACGAATCACATTTAACGCCACCTGGGCACTCGCCTCGTAGGCTAAAACTCAATAATTACAGCACAATTATGGCAAAAAAACACATAAAAGAATTATCACATAAGCCTATCAGGCATAACTCCCTATTAGTACAAATTAAACTTCACAAAGGGAGAATTTAAACTCATAAATATTTCACCACAAGAACCTCGTCCTTATATAACCTCCATCGTGGCTTGTAGCCCGGTTTAAATATTTCACATCATATAAAAATGTGAGGATCTCGGCCCCAACTCCGAATCACAAGTATTTTGCACATTGCGCCAATTGACATTTTCAATTTCCTTTCTTTCTTCTTTTAAATAAATTTTGTAAACACATAATGAACCCTCATACCGGTAGGGCACAAAATTCATAAAAAAAATTGGAATCAATTATTTCGAAACACATAAAACCCAATGTAGTGAATAATAAAAAATTACTTTTGGACTTATAGCCCTCAATGGTGCACAAAAATAAAAATGATCGACACATGCTCACATCTTCAACTCTCCCAACAGGGATAAACATATAAGTGGGCCACACAATTACGAAGCTCACCCATAAGCGGAGCATAATAGGAGGACTCACCTCAATATTCAGAACCGAATAAAATTAAGGGAAAATATCCTTTTATAATAGAATCAGGATCGTACCTGTAACGACACCATCTGGTGTATCGGCCTCAGCCAAAATTATAGTGATTATATCAATGGGTCGGGCCTCCACCTCTTAGGCGCCCTCTACCCGCCTGTCCTCCACCTCTAACTGACCATGCACTTGGAGTATTAACTGGAATAACCACTGTAAGAACCATGTGCTAATGGTGCATTAAAAGAACTTACTGTAGCACCCCGAATATTTTGAAATTGTTGTTGTGACCCCGCTGGTACTGAAATGTAGAATTATTAAGGACGCAGGAATACCGCAAGCCCCATCATCATCCCACACAAATCTCACCCCTTAATCATATACAAGTTTCGGAGAACCTTTCATTACCACATAAATACATCTCAGGTCAAAACTGATATAACACATGACCCCACAATCTGATCGTAGATAGTGGACTCCCCTCACTTGGCGTGAAGCCATATGACACATGCCGATGATCCACAATACTAACCTTCACTGGTCATAAGACACCTCAAGCCATTTATTTGGCGTATGTCACCCTCGTGACATTTAAAATCGCTTTCTCCAGTGCCTTGGCTACCAGTATGTACCCTTCGCTAATTAGAAATCTCATACGAACTACTTAGTCTCTAATACCACCAACTATTTCAGATCTACATCCACCTCGTGACCCTACCACAATTGTGATGATTAGGCAATTAATTAAACCTTCCTTATATCATACTTATCAACCAGATGTCAGAACCCGTTGCACCCCAATGTGCATAACTGAATGATCTCTCAATAATTTCGCATCTTAGATCTGGACGACACGTCGTAATAATGGTTGAGCAACCTTGGCTCCCTTATAACCCCTCTGTAGAATCCCAAACCGTGGCGCATAGTTAATACCGAGTGCGCAATTTCATACACGAGTGGATGCAAAAGAACATAATATATATGCTTCAAGCTGAATAAATGCCGTACGATAAAGAATGAAAGAAGTGAAAAGTTTTTCTACTAGCTCTGTAGCCTCTCGAAGATAAGTATAAACGTCTCCGTACCGATCCGCAAGACTCTACTAAACTCGTTCGTGACTCGTAGAACCTATGAACCTAGAGCTCTGATACCAACTTGTCACGACCCAAAAAATCCCACCACAAGCGTCGTGATGGCACTTAGTCTCTAAGACTAATTAAGCCGATTATAATCATAATTCAAGCCATTTTTTTATAAAGATATAATTTAATACACGTGTCGAAACCAAAAATGGAAATAATTTCAAAAACCTCCCAAGACTAGTAGTACTGAGTCACAAACTCTAATTAAATACATGAAATGATCGCAAGTATTGAATACTCAATATTGTTTGAATAATAAATAACAGTACAATAAAATGAAAAGACTCCAAGGAACTGCGACGACCAAGCAGCTCTACCTTGAATCCTTGCGATCCCACTCTAACTCTGTCTGAGTCCGATATCTCCAATACCTGGCTCTACACAAAAATGTGCAGAAGTATAGTATGAGTACACCACGGTCGATACCCAGTAAGTATCAAGACTAACCTCAGTGGAGTAGAGACGAGGTACAGTCAAGACACTCACTAATCTAATAACTTGTGCAATATGATATACAAAATAATAGAAAACAAATAGCAGTGATAGCAACACAAATCAACTAGTGATTTAAACAGCAAGGCAACAGGAATACCGTAAAATATTACTCAAACGAATAATAAACACAGGTACAACCAATTAATCAAGTCCTTTCAATATACATCTTTTATCTATAAGTTTTTCAATAAAAGTCTCTAGAATATAATCCTTTTCAATAAATATATTTCGAATATACTTCCTTCAAATAAATATCCTTCCATTATAATTCTTTCAAATTAATATCTTTCGAATATAATTCTTTCAAGTAAATATCTTTCAAATATAATTCTTTCAAATATAATTCTTTCAAGTAATTATCTTTCTAATATAATTCTTTCAAATAAATATCCTTCTAATATAATTCTTTCAAGTAAATATCCTTCAAATATAATTCTTTCAAATAAAAGTCACCTTATGACACCTCATTTAACTTTTCTAGCATGAGAAATATATTCAACGTATCACATCAAATGGTACGGCAATATCTTCGTGCACTTGTCTCATTCTCACCCAATACATATATGTAGATCAAATCAATTGGCACGGTAATACTCTTCGTGCATTTATATCTTTCTCACTGTGCATACATATAACAGTACCAACTAGGTGGGAGAAATGCCAATAATAATAAAAGAAATGAAGTGGAGGCACACGGGAAGCAACAACGACTACAAGTCACATAAAAAACAAAGGTGCACAATAACATCTCAAGATAAAGGCATGAATGTATACACAACAAAACGATATCACAATATAATGTATGTCTCTCGTCCTCGCCTGCACGAAAATACCCTTCGTGCCATGAATATATGATAATATAAAAATAATTGCACGACATCACCCTTCGTGCTTTTACTCTCATCCTCACCTGATAATATAAATGAAATAGTACGGCATCACCCTTCGTGCTTTACACTCTCAAATGGCACGGCATCACCCTTCGTGCTTTACACTCTCAAATGGTACGGCATCACCCTCCGTGCTTTACACTCTCAAATGGCACGGCATCACCCTTCGTGCTTTACACTCTCCCTCGCATGATAATATAGTTCAAATGGCACGGCATCACCCTTCGTGCATTACACTCTTACTTACCAAGCACATGTATATCATTAACGAGCAAGGTAGGAAGCATAAATAACATCAAAGAGAATGTTTAAACCTCAACACAATACAACAATTCATATCACAATTTGTCACTGACCAAAACCAAATTCCAAATATGTAGCAGAATCAATAAATTCTTCAACAAATAGCTCAAGGCTCCACAAAACGTATGTAAAACCTCAAAACAATCAACAGAGGTGAAAAATACTCAGGATAGGGCAACACCTTCATCAATCCAAATTCTTGATAATTATATTAACTCCTCAATTTAAAATTATTTAATAAATATTTGTAGATAAGGATTCCATCATGAATTTAATTCCAAGAAAAATATCAAATCAACAAACGCACGTAATTCACATAAAATTCAAATGACAATAACACCAAGTTATTATATAAAATACAAACTTGACAAATAAGGAATGAGGCGTGATAATTCAAGGATTTACTAATGCCAACAATTATCTAATTTAATACATAAGAATGCCTAAAACTTTAAACCAATAAAATTTTCACATATAAGCCTTAGTACGTACTCGTCACCTTGCGTACACGACTTTCAAATCACATAATTTTCACATAAGACTCAATGCCTAAGGGGTAATTTCCCCACTCGAGGTTAGGCAAGATACTTACTTTATTGAAGTTATGCCGATATTCTAAAATCGTCATCTTGCTTGAATTGACCTCCGGACAGCTCAAATCTATCCAAATTAATTGTACCACTTTATTAAAATTCATCGAAAATAATTCCGGATAATAAAACACTAACTTAAAATTTTATTCTAAAAAGTCAGCACAGAGCCCGCCCTTCGGATCCCGACAAAAGTTTTAAGAAATACGAACACCTATTCCGATACGACTTCAACCATACCAAAATTATTAAATTCCGATGACGGATCGCCCTTCAAATCTTAAATTAAAGTCTAGAGGATTTCTACCATTTTCAACCCAATTCACTAATTTAGTGATAAAAATAACACTAGATTTATGTAATTTAACCAAAATCAAGTTAGGAATTCTTATCCCAAGTTTTTCCTTGAAAAACTCTCGAAAAATCGCCTCACCCGAACTTCTTTGGTCCAAAAATGGAAGAATGAGACGAATTTGGACTTTATTCTGTTGCCCAGGGATTTATTCTTCGCGTTCGCGACCCTTCCCTCGCGTTCGCGATGAACAAATTCTCCAACAACCATTTTCAAACTCTTCTCAGACAACCTCTAGTATAATGGTCATAACGTTTTGTACAAAACTCCAAATGATAAATGGTTTAACTCTCTCGAAACTAGACTCAAAGCGCTATAACTTTCATTTGTTGCTCATTTCCTCATTCTTTATAGATTGCGAGATACAAGCTTTCAAAGTCAACCCTGTGCAACAGAGATTTCCAAACTCTTCCCAGAAAGCCTGTAGTGTATCCACCATAACATTTGGTATATAACTCCAAATGACAAATGGTTTACCTTTCTGAAAACTAGACACAAAGGGATACAACTTTCATTTTTGGATCATCTCAAATTCCTTATAGATTGCGAGATATGAGCCTCCAAAATCAGACTATTGCAACTGAGATTTCCTCCTTCGTGAACGCGAGAGTCTCTTCGCGAACACGAAGAACAAAATCCCAGAAGCCAAATCCTTCTTCGCGAACGTGAGAGGCTGCTCGCGAACGCGAAGAACAACACCAGATATCAGCAAATCAGCATCCAAAGTAGCCCAAAATGATCCGAAATACACCCGAGGTCCTCGGGACCTCAACCAAACATACCAAAGCGTCCCATAACATCATACGAACTTAGTCGAACCTTTAAATCACCTTCAACAACACCAAAAACACGAATTACACACGGATTCAAGCCTAATGAACTTAAAAATTTTCGAATTCCACAAATGACATCGAAACCTCCCAAACTACGTCCGAATGACCTCAAATTTTGCACACAAGTCAGAAATGGCACAACAAAGCTAATCCAATTTCCAGAATCGGATTCCGACCCCGATATCAAAAAGTCAACCCCCAGGTCAAACTTCTCAAAAAATCATCTTTCTCCATTTCAAGCCTAATTCCACTACAGACCTCCAAATAATTTTTCGGGCACGCTCCTAAGTCCATAATCGCCATACGGAGCTATTGACATCATCAAAATTCCATTCCGGAGCAGTTTGCTCAAAAGTCAACTCTCTGGTCCACTCTTTACATTTAAGTTTCTAAATAAGGATTGTTCTTTTAATTTAATTCTGAATCTTCAGTAATTCAACTCGACCACACCCGCGGGTCATAATACATATTGCGAAACTGCTCGAGACCTTAAGTCACTAAACGAGACGTTAATTCTTAAAACGACAAGTCGGGTCGTTACAACCTGTGTATGAACTTCCAGCATATTGTGCTAGACCAGTATATTATGCTGGAATTCCATAATATACTGGAGTTGCTAGAAGTTCACATGTAAAAAATTCGAACTCCAGTATATTATGCTGGAATATTTTCCGGATTTTGAACAATATTTTCGTTCAGATTTATCTCTACATGAAAAATGGCTAAATTTCGATTATTTTTAAAACTGTGACTATTTTTCAATTAACACTTATAAATCTGGCTATTTTTGAATTTCACCCGAAAAAATTAAGTACTAAAGAAACTCAAATAAAATCTGAACCAAGACCTAAAATTAGTAGTCTAACAAAAGTTTACAACCTTGTGGATTTCAGCAGTTGGCGCTCTTTTCGTCCCTGTTACCCACAACTAAAACCCTAAACCCCAATATTCATTCTGATTCCCACCAAAAATGCAAAGGCCTTCTCCGCATTCCAATTTCTTCTCTTCTCTTAAACAATTGGAAAAAAGATTGAAACTTGAAAACCCAAATCAACAAGAAACCATTGAGACACCTGAGACCCAGTCTTTTATCAGCCCATTATACCTTAATTGTGATGAGACCTCCATCACCCGCAACACAAGCCTCAAAGAAAGTGAAACCCCTCTTCAATTTCTCTCAAATTCCCCTCTTTTCCCACTTCCCCAACAAACCCCATCTCAGATAAACCCTACACAAGTTGAAAAAAGATCAGTTGATAAAGTTGAAGCTGAAGGTAATGAAGTTGATGAGATTGAACTGTTGATGCAGCTATTGGGTTTATCTGATAGTAAAAGGGAAGGTTCAAAAAGGGTGGAAGTGGATTTGGGCTGTGATGATGCATTTTATGGAAAGATTGTTGGGGTTAAGGGCCCAAAAAGTGAAAAAGAAGTGGAGAGATTAGAAGGTTGGATTGAGCATTTCTTGAATAGTAATAATAGTGGAGAGAGAATAGAATCATTCAGATTGGCTCATTTGCTTTTAGGCAAAGCAGCTCTTATTCATTCAGAGGTTTTTGATGGTGTTGGAAGCTTTGAATTTCCCTCTACTGTTGATGAGTTCTTGCATAATGATCCACCAATTGATTAGGTTGCTTCTTCCCTCTCTAAGTAAATAAATTTCAATAAAGCATTTTTATGGTAGATATGATGGATAATTGTAGCCTTATTAAGGCCTTTATTGAGTTTTGCTTAATTTCAGTTCTAGTTATTTGTGTTAAACAAAGTGTACTCATATCCTGTAGAGAATCTTTTAGTGAAAGAATTCATTGGCACTATGGTGTTGCAATTGAATGCTCACTAACTTTCTATTACATGTCACTTTGTAAAGATCTAGCTTTTTGCTCCTTTGTTGTTTTTTGAGCTGAAATATTCTTGAATATGCTGTTCGAATCTAATATGAGAGCTCAACTATATCCTTCTGGTAAAGCAGGAATGATCGGGAAAACATTTATGGCTAGAAAGACGTAAACTCTGTTATAATGGTAAAGACTTTTTAAGTTATGGACTAGTTCCATTGGCCGCTAAGGGAAACTTGGTAGTGGTTCACATTAACATTGTTGAAACTCCAGCTTCGTCTACATCAAATTGCATCTTTTACCAAACAAGCATGTGAATTCATGCATTCCATCTTACTTAACTTTGAAAGAGAAGACAGAACTTGTTCCATGTCAGGTCTGTCTTCAGGATTAGGAGAGGTGCAGGACAAAGCCAATTTAAGAAGTCCCTCTACTACATCCTGTTTCTTGGAGACATATGAAGCTAGATTAGGATCCACAATCTGGACTAGCTCGTTTATGCCATTTGCAACGGTGTTCTGAACAATTTGATGCAAAGTCATTGGTAATTCATCTGCTCCTGTAAAACCTGTTGGCCTTCTTTTTGTAATGATCTCCATCACTATTACACCATAGCTGAATACATCTACTTTTGTGGTCACTTTCCTCATATATGCAAACTCTGTTTCATAGCGGAATATTTCATGTAAGTAAGGTCTCAAATAAAATAAGGAGCATGTAAAATGTCCAACAAATTCAAAATTAACTTTTCTTTGGTAAGATTAAAGCTGACATTAGCATTAAAAGTACCTTGCAGATTAGCAGATTTTATGTTCAAAATATCACATTATTTACATGCTCGTCCATTCTTCCACATATGAGTTAATCAGTATTTTGTGATTGACGGGCAAAAATAAATCTGCTAAGCTGTATATTGTGATTGAAATAAATGATGTTGTTGCTACTGAATGATACTAAAATAGAATACGTAAACATTACACATTGACCAAAATCAGTGTTGTCAAAGGCGAAAAGCGCTAAAAAGCACTCCAGGTCTATCAGGAATTTAAGCACAAAGCGCAATTAAAGTGTGGGCTTTAGTTAAAAAAGGCGCAACGAAGAAAAAAATAAAAGTATATATGTAATGCAAGAAAAAAAAGTAACAATTTCACTCATAATGATTTCCTTAAAAATTAATAATATCTTTTAACCAATTATATTTATTGCTTTGTACCACTCTATTCAAGGCAATACGGCGTGGGCCTCAGTGTCTTGCCTACACTAAAGCGCAGCCTAAGTGAGGCGAAGCGCAGCGCTTGAGCTTTTTTGAGCTTCAGGGCTTAAGCGTGCCTCAAATGAGCCTTTGACAACACTGACCAAAATATGGATTGTGATCCCCATATAAGTTGTTTGTTGATAGCACTCTTTTGTTCATGTTAATGTTAACAATAGAATCCAGACAAACTATGGGTTAAGAATTTGTAAGAAAGATTACCTGGCGCCAAGTAACCAATAGTTCCTTCAAATGCGGATGCTGATGATATGCTGCTCCCATCCTGGAGATGAATACCCAACATCCTAGCTGTCCCAAAGTCACTGACATGTGCTTCCATATTTTCATCCAGGAGAATATTTGAAGGCTTCAAGTCACAGTGCACTATTGGAAAATCATAGCCTGAATGCAGGTATGACAAACCACTAGCAACGGAAACTAAAATATCAATCCTATTGGACAATGTCCAGTCATCCACCACTTGATCATAAATAATATTGTCCAAGTTCCCTTTCTCCATGTATTCTAAAACTAAAGCCTTTAGCTTCTCGCTTTCCCAAGCATAACCGAGTACCTTAACCAGGTTCCTGTGTCTGAGTTGGCTCAGAGTCTTGACTTCCCTGTCAAAGCATTTATCAGCTTCTCCTGCGAACCGGTGATTCAGTTTCTTAACTGCTACAATCTTTCCATCTTCCAGTCTACCCTTGTACACAGTACTTAAACTGCTGGCTCCAATAATATTTTCTGGACTGAAATTATCAGTAGCAAGTTCCAAATCCTTTTGATAAAATCTCTTGAGGCTCAGTGCTGAGGTATACTTTGGAATCATATCCTCCGTGTCTTTCACCTTTTGCTTCTTCGTGTACTGATGAAGAAAAAAGATTCCCAACATGAGAAGAATGAGACCAAAAACAGATCCAAGTGCTGCAAGAATGATCAAGGTTTTCTTGGAAAAACCGTGAGTATCTGCTCGGATGCTTTTGGTGCTGCAAGGCATGAGAAACTTAGGTCCACATAGAGATGGATTTCCCACTAAATCTGCCAACTTTATATTGTTGAATACACCCCCCTTTGGAATGTGACCTTCAAGTTGGTTGAAAGAAAGGTTGAGATATTTCAATGCAGGCATACTGGCAAATCTCTCTGGAATGATTCCCTTGAACTTGTTATGTGAAAGATCAACAGAGCGAAGATGTGGCAATCCTGCCATTTCAGGAAGTTCGCTTTCTAATCTGTTCCTTGAGAGATTCAAAAATACAAGCTCACTTAATTTGGTGAGAATTGCACCTGGAGCAGGACCAGAGAGCATGTTTCCTGATAGGTCCAGTGAGAATAAGTTTTTGCATCGTCCAAAGGATCTGGGAATGCTGCCTGATAGATTGTTGTTTGACATATCAATCTCTTGAACCATTTCTAACACGCCAATCTCATCTGGGATCGTTCCGTCCAAAACGTTGCTGGAAACGTTCAAGTAAAATTGCATACTTCTCATGCTGGCGAGTACTGCTCGAGGAAGAGATCCGGTAAGAAGGTTGTGTGAAAGATCTAAGGTCATCAGTCTGCGGAGGCTCGCCATGCTCTCTGGGATTGTACCATTAAGCTTATTTCCGCTCAGATCCAGCAACGAGAGTAACTCCAGTTTGGATATCTGGTGAGGTATTGGACCGAAGAAATTATTGTTCTGCAGCCGGAGTTCATTGAGTTTTTTAAGCTCAAAAAGTTGCACCGGAAGTTTACCTTCCAGCTTGTTGTCAGACAGCGAAAGACCCTGGAGGTCTGAAAGCATTGAAATTTCTGGTGGTATCACACCTGAGAAACTGTTTTCGTGAAGCACTAAATCCATCAGTTGACTCAGTTTACCAATCTCTGGTGGGATTGGCCCGAGAAAGGAATTAGTACGGGCTCTTAGAACTCGAAGTTTAGAAAGTCTGCCAATCATCGGTTTGAGTTTCCCGCTGAAATTGTTACCACTCAGATCTAGAACTTCAAGCATTGAGCAGTTAAAGAAATCGTCAGGAATCTCCCCCACCATTTTGTTTGATCCCAAAGACAAAAATGTAAGATTGGACAACTGCCCCAACCCATTGGGTATTTTCCCCGTTATTCTATTATAAGAGAGGGTCAAAACTAGAAGATGTGAACAATTTGTTATGCTAGATGGAATAGATCCCTCTAGGAGGTTGTCATTTGCAGTTAGATTCTTCAGATTATAGAGCAACCCAAATTCTGATGGAAGTGATCCAGTCAATAAATTGAAGCTCAAAGACAAATATGTCAAGTTTGTCAATTTTGTTATAGTTGATGGAATCTCCCCAGACAAGCTATTTGAGTGGAGGGTAAGCACTTGTAGTGACGTTGAAGATCCCAACTCGGGAGGAATTTGACCAGTTAGCTCATTCTGTGAGAGTCCTAAATGAGCTAATGACTTCAGGTGGAACAATGAGGCTGGTATACTGGAGTTCAACTGATTGTTATACAATCTGAGTGTTTGCAAGTTTTCTAAATTTCCAAGCTCAGAAGGTATGCTTCCAGTGAATTGATTAATATACATGTTCAAGGTAACAAGATTGGTACAGAGGCCAAGTTCAGATGGGATTTTACCAGAAAGGAAATTGAGATGCAACTGAAGAGTTTCTAAACTTGACAAGTTGCCAATTTCTGGTGGTATAGGTCCAGACAATTGGTTTTCGCTCAGATCAAGGGTTTGCAAAGCTGTTAACTTTCTAATGGAGGTAGGAATAGAACCAACGAAATTGTTTTTATAAGCTACAAAAAACTGAAGATTAGCCAAATTACCAATATCAGACGGTAATTTGCCTGTGAAACTGTTGTTGATGAGGCTTACTAACAACAATTCAGTGCAGTTGCATATACTGTCAGGTATACTCCCATTCAGAAAGTTATTTCCAAAATCTATTAACTGCAGGTTTCTGAGGTTTCCGAGTTCAGCAGGAATTTCACCAGAAAGCAAGTTTTCATAAAGAATGAGCTCAACCAGCTTTGTGCAATGCCCCAGCTGAGGTGGAATATTTCCAGTAAATGAATTCAAAGTTAGATCAAGAACCTGGAGCTTGGAGAGGTTTCCCAAAAACGGAGAGAGTTCGCCTTTGAGCTGCGTCTCAAACAGCGTAATGTTGATGACATGGTTTGAAGAAGGATCACATGTAATTCCAGACCAGTTGCAATGGTGATTTGCATCAGTCCAATCCACAAATGCCCCAAAAGGGTCATCAGAGATAGAGTTCTTGAAAGCTTTCAAAGCAGCAACTTCAACTTCCAAGCTTGGAGTTTGGCCATATGACAAAGGTATGAAAAAGGTAAAGGAAAATATGGCTAATGCATATAAAACTGTCTTTGACATTGTTGGTTCAAAAGAAGAAGCCTCACTGAATGAAAAATCTTAAGCTGAAACTAAAGACTTTATACACTTATTCTAGAATCTTTATTCACTGCTTTCAATAGAAGTCAATTAGTCGTCAAAAATAAGGAAAATGACTTTCATTCTATGAATCTGTTAGAAAATACCAAGTATGCCTCTAATCTAGGATGTCCCGTGTTAGAGAACAAGTTGCCTGTGCCTCCACACAGGAAAAGAAAGCAAGAACTACACCTACTCAAAACCTAGGAGTTTATTAAAAATATCAAGCTGCCTGACCACCAAATAAATAGTAAACTCAAAATGTGCATTCACATTAGATTAAGTCAACTTTTTTTATAGAAGTGGAACATGGGGCAGAAATGTCCTGGAAGTTGAGTTCAGTTTATTCTTTTCTTGAGAAGGACAAGGTGGAGGAGAACTGTGAGGAAAGTGGCAATTTCACTTTGATACACCTTAAAATTGGAAGGTGAAAGATGTACTTGATAAGGTGCCAATAGGCAATAACTAATGGTTTGTTTAGGTTTCAATGGTAAGGTAATTTATTTATTTTCATAAGTGTTTAAAGGTTAGGTACTGAGAAGTCATAAATAAAGAGAATCTTTATTCTCATAAACAAACCAAAAGAGGGAAATAAGAAAAGAAAGATGATAATCTTACAACAAAAATGACAAAAATTGTGTGCCAAACGCGCATTGAGTAGAGTCCAAGGGATGGTCACGAGCCAATATCTCAAATCAGAGTAAATGCAAGTTGGGCAGGACACTCCAATATGAATATATATGATGATTGACTCTATGAGCTATCCATTACTACAGTTTCCCTGTCAAAAGTAGTTGAAACACGGCATTCAATGGTGGTCTTTTCCTAATATATAGAATAACTAGTTAACTTGCTCGCTCGCATATAAACTCATTTCAAGTACAATATAATAGCAAAAGTTAAAAGTAAAACGAACATTAGGAAAGATATATACACATAAAAATAATTTTAAGATAAAAAATAAAATATAAAGAAAGTTATTCCAACGCTCATTATACAAAGAGCAAAATATGTAATGTTAGCACTACAATTGGCTTTTATGAGGCTCCCATGCTGGACTTAAAAGTCTCAATTCTCATGCATATGAGATGTTGTGGTCGGCAAGAAAACCGTTCGTAAAGCTCGCATCTAAGGAACAAACCGTTTTGGTGTTGTTAGTGATAATACAAATACACCCAGTAATAACATATTTGTGTTGTTAGCAAAAAATAAAAAATAAAATAATTAATAATTAATAACATTAATTTATTACTAATAAACATCAATTATGAAATGGGAAGAGAATCAGAATATTACTCCAATAGAGAGATTGTAATGGAAAAATTAGGAAAGTGAAAAAATAGAAACTGATTCTAAATCCTGATTTATCTAAACCCAAAGAGTCCTCTCCTCTTCAAATTCAAGTTATAGCCACCATAAAGACTTGATATTGCTATATAGCGCTCCGGAGAGAAACGACTTGGCAGTTCATTTCCTTTGGAGAAATAATAGAAGATGAATATTTCAGATTTAAAACTTAAAGAGACCACACCATTTTCTTTTTGCTAATATTGCAATATGAATGCTTTTACTGAATTTAGATGTCGTCGGCAAGATTGTTTTAAAATATACATTTATAAACATTTTAACTGCTGTAATTGTTAATTCTAGATTACTTCTACAAACTACCGCAAAAAGATTACCTCTCTGGACTTCAGAAGCTCACAAAATATAGCGCAAGTTGTTTAATTATATTTTCACACTTGAAAATTTCTCTTTACACTCTACAGTTCGAACAGACATTGTCAATTGTTTCATTAATCATGTAAGATGGAATAATCTTTAAAACACTAAAGAAACATTGAATATAATGAAAATATACTTGTATTGCTGACTTTAAAATAAATGAATGCTTGAGATTCCTAAGCAAAATTTACCAAGTTTTGCAATATAATATAGGCCCGATAAGTATAAGCCAACTTTACCATGAACAGAAATTTGGATGCTATGAAATTAAATTTGATGTCCACAATTCGAATATGATAAAGTCTACGTAAATTGCGCATAACTCTTGCATGAATGATGTTAAATCTGTAGTGTTATATCAGGGAGGAAGTTTTTTTAAAGAAAATATTACTCAATATGAATTGATTTTCAAGCAAAGGGTGGGCATGATTCAGCAAATGAAGGAATTTATTTTTAGCATTGATAAAGCAAAGTAATTTATGTTTGAATTTTGACAAGATTAATGTGAACTAGTATGAACATTTGAAGCTTCCTTTTAGGAAAAAATTGGTAGATGCATTTTTCATGCATTTACATTGCATGTTCACACTTAATATGATGTCATGCATGATATTATTAAGGCCATTTCTCTTCTATAAATAGCAAGGGTTTTGTTCATTTGTAAACATCTCTCACTTGCCTTCTTATCTCCTAAGGCATTTGAATCTTCTTTCTCTCTTGTAGTATTTCACTTGTATTTTTGTAGTGAAATAAATTTGAGTTGATTGTGTCTGAGGACTAGGCAAAAATATAAATTTTGCCGAACCTCGTTAATTTCTGGTGTTCATTTTATTATTGTCTCATTTACTATTTATTAGGTACCTTTAGATATAGTAGTTATGATTTAATCACTCTCTATATATTCGGCTTCCGCAACAAGAAGGCAGAAGCAACCAAGCTATAAAGATTTTATCAGATCAAGGATTGTTAAAAGGAGTAAAGACTTGCAATTTGGAGTTTTGTGAGCATTGTGTCAAGGGAAAACAAACAAGGGTTAAATTTGGAACAGCAATCCATAATACTAAAAGTATTTTGGATTATGTTTACTCTGATATTTGGGGTGCTTCCAAAATATCTTCATTAGGTGGGAAACACTATTTTGTAACCTTTATTGATGACTTTTTCCGGAAAGTGTGGATGTATACTATGAAAATCAAAGATGAGGTGCTGGGAATTTTTCTCAAATGGAAGGCGATGATAGAGACTCAAACAGGCAAAAAGATAAAGTGTCTTCGCACAGATAACGGTGAAGAATACAAAAATGATCTTTACAATAAGATTTGTGAAGATGATGGCATTTTGAGACATTTCACCGTCAGAAATACACCACAACAGAATGGAGTGGCAGAACGCATGAATCGGACTTAGCTGGAGAAGGTTCGGTGTATGTTGTCCAATGCTGGCTTGGGCAAAGAATTTTGGGCTGAGGCAATAACATATGCATGCCACCTCATTAATCGTCTACCATCTGCCGCTATTGAAGGCAAGACACCTTTTGAAAAATGGTATGGAAAACCTGCTGAAGATTATAATTTTTTTACATATGTTTGGATCAATTGCATATTATCATGTGAAAGAGTCAAAATTGGATCTGAGGGCAAAGAAAGCTATATTTATGGGAATTACTTCTGGAGTCAAAGGATACCGATTATGGTGTCCAGAGACAAGAAAAGTTATATTCAGGAGAGATGTTACCTTTGATGAATCTGCCATAATAGATAAGGTGACATTTGAAGATGTCAAACAAACTAATGGTGCTTCAAAGCAGGTGGAGTTTGAGGAAAAATTAATTTTTCCAACACAGGGAGAAAACGAGAAAACAATAGAAGATTTTTCCCTGGAAGAAGAGTCAGTGGAAGGGGAGATTCCAACTCAGGAACCCCAACAACAACTTGAATCAATAGCAACTAGCAAGCCAAAAAGAACAATAAAGAAACTTGTTCGTCTCATAGAAACAGTGGCTTGTGCAGCCTCAATTATAGCTGATGGTGTTCCTACCACTTATAAAGACGCAGTCCAAAGTTCAGAAGAAGATAAGTAGAGGATTGCCATGAATGAAGAAATGCAGTCCCTTCATTAGAATTGCACGTGAAAATTAGCCAATCTCCCGAAGGGCAAGAAAGCAATTGGGTGCAAATGGGTATTTGCAAAGAAAGAAGGATTTCCTAACCAAGAAGATATTCGCTACAAAGCAAGATTGGTGGCCAAAGGGTACGCTCAAAAGGAGGGAATTGATTATAATGAGGTATTTTCTCCAGTCGTGAAATACTCCTCTATTAGAGTTTTGTTGGCTTTGGTAGCATAGTTGAAGTTGGAACTAGTTCAGTTAGATGTAAAAACTGCATTTTTACATGGAGACTTGGAAGAGGAAATCTATATGACTCAGCCAGAAGGATTCAAAGTTGCTGAAAAGGAAAATATGGTGTGCAAACTTGAAAAATCGTTGTACGGATTGAAACAATCTTCTAGACAATGGTACAAACGATTTGATAAGTTTATGTTGCGGCAGAAGTACAAAAGAAGCAAATATGATCATTATGTGTATTTGCGTAAGCTTGAAGATGGATCCTTCATATATCTTCTCCTATACGTTGATGATATGTTGATAGCTTCCAAAAGTCAAGAGGAAATTGAGAAGTTGAAGATTCAACTAAGAAAGGAGTTCGAGATGAAGGATTTAGGTGAGGCGAAGAAAATTCTTGGCATGGAGAAAAAAAGAGATAGACATTCAAAGAAACTCTATCTATCTCAGAAAGAATACTTGAAGAAAGTAATAGATCGATTTGGCATGAATGAGAACACGAAATTGGTTAGCACTCCTCTTGCTCCTCACTTTAAGCTTAGTGCTGCTATGTCGCCGAAGAATGAAGCTGAACAAGAGTATATGTCAAGAGTGCCATATGCGAATGTCGTTGGTAGTTTGATGTATGCAATGGTTTGCACAAGACTTGATATTTCACATGCTATCGGAGTTCTAAGCAGGTATATACACGATCCAGGAAAGGAGCATTGGCAAGCTGTGAAATGGATTTTACAGTATATTTGTAATACTGTAGATGTTGGATTGATTTTTGAGCAGGAAGATAGTCAGTATCTGGTTGGATATTGTGATTCGGATTATGCAGATGATTTGAACAAGCGTAGATCAACTACTGGTTATGTTTTCACTATTGCAAATGCACCAGTTAGTTGGAAGTCTACTTTGCAGTCAACGGTTGCTTTGTCTACTACTGAGGCAGAGTACATGGCAATTACGGAGGCTGTAAAGGAGGTAATTTGGCTTCAAGGGTTGCTTAGAGATCTTGGTATTGGTCAAGAAAATATCACACTATTTTGTGATAGTCAGAGTGCTATCCAATTAGCAAAGAACCAAGTTTATCATGCAAGGACGAAGCACATTGATATTCGATATCACTTTGTACGAGATATTATAGAAGAAGGTGGAGTTATGGTGCAGAAAATTCGGACTACAGACAACTCTGCCGATATGCTAACAAAAGTAGTGACTGCGATCAAGTTTCAATATTGTTTGAACTTGATCAACATTGTTGAACTTTGAAGATTGGAGTTGAAGACACAATCAAAATTTATCAGTAAGAAAATTGCAAAAGTGAAATCTTGCCAAGGTGGAGATTTGTTGAATTTTGACAAGATTAATGTGAACTAGTGTGAATATTTGAAACCTCCTTTTAGGAAGAAATTGGTAGATGCATTTACATTGCATGTTGACACTTAATATGATGTCATGCATGACATTATTAAGGCCATTTTTCTTCTATAAATAGCAAGGGATTTGTTCATTTGTAAACATCTCTCACTTGCCTTCTTATCTCCTAAAGCATTTGAATCTTCTTTCTCTATTGTAGTATTTCACTTGTATTTTTGGAGTGAAGTAAATTTGAGTTGATTGTGTTCGAGGACTAGGCAAAAATATAAATTTTGCCGAACCTCGTTAATTTATGGTATTCATTTTATTATTGTCTCATTTACTATTTATTAGGTACCTTTAGATATAGTAATTATGATTTAATCACTCTTTATATATTCGGCTTCCGCAACAACTTACTCCACTAATGAAACACCAAGATGGTGTCAGCTTTACAAAAATAAAGTGACACTGTACAACAAAGCTGCCGAAAAATCTAACCACCGATAGAAGTAGGTATATTCACTTTGCACCAAAAATATGAAGTAAGAGAAAGAGAAACTCTTGACTCTTGAGCAGCTTAAATGAGAGTTAAATATGAGCAGGTTTAGTTGCATAAAGAAAGCCGCAAAGCAATTGTGCTCCTTCCATATTCAACGCCATCTCATATACGAGTCCCCATACCTTTAATATAAAATTTAAGTTTAACGAGTCCTCAACACTTTTGGCCATAGACCTTAAAGGTTTACTCATGAGGCGAGCTGGGGTCAAAAAATCAAGTCTATCTATTTTCAACGTCATTCGGTGTAATTTCATGTGAACTGTGCTACCTGCTTTCTTTTTATTGACGATAGTATTGTCTGATCTATTAGAATAATGATACATACCATAGGTAGTCTAATGTGTGCTTAAATATTTGCTCTGATATGACGAGAATTGTTATGATATTATTACGCATTTTGGTTGGTAGTAGGCTTATTTGATTTTTTGTTTTTACACTATCTTGTTGTGTATGCTGTTTTTACATGATTTTTCGGTGTTGTCCCGTCTTGTTTCTTGTTATTATTGTGGTACCTATGCTTGCCTGAGCCGAGGGTCTATTGGAAACAACCTCTCTATCTCCACAAACGTAGAGGTAAAGTCTGCGTACACACTACTCTCCCCAGACCCCACTATGTGGGATTATACTGGGTATGTTGTTGTTGTTGCTTATTATTACGCATTCTCATTTCTCAACCTTGCAGTAATTAGACTGAAGTGAATTTAAGGGTGCGATATTGATAGCCAGTAAGGCAGGCTGCTTCAAATAAATATTAATTTTTTGTTGTTGTAATATTACATAAATTTTAAGGGGTGGAAGATGAATTCCTCATTGTTCGGTTGCGTTATTGAAGAAATCTCGTACATTTGAGCCTTTGAATATGCCATTGAGGAAAAAATCGACAGAAATGAAGCTCTTTGCTTATTTCAGTACATATTAACTTTTCTACAGTTAAAATTGATTTGATTAAAAAAGATTCGAATAAACATTAAAAAATAGTATTTATCTTCTATATGAATTAATAGGAGTAATATATTTCATTTAGTTTATCATTTGTCATTTAGTAGTGGAGTAAACTTTCAACATTCGGTCAAAGAGTGACAAATAGCGAGCCAAATTTGTCAATTTCTTAGTCGGCAACTTTGGCATACATGCTTGAATAGATGTACACAAAAATTTAATCTGACCTCAAAGAAATAAATGCGACAAAAAAAGAATGGAAATAAATAGTTTCCATGTGATAAAAACTAATTTGACTAACTTGCTAGTTATTGATCCAATTACCGATATAAGCCCTAATTAGTAATTTAATCAAAACTATATATAACCTGTTCTGAAGTCAACGCACTAATTAGAGCCAGGCTATAGCCCTATGTTATAAGTCGTCCAAAGTCATTCAATAGCTTAGATCCAACTTAATATGGATTTGGGATCCATAAAGCTACTAGAATAACTATAGAAATGCAACTAGACACCAGATTAACGCGTAAAGGTAATATAGAAATGCTCCTAGATAGCATTAGTTTGAATTGAACGGAAAAGTAATTAAATAAATAAAGAAAGAAAATGAACAACTTCAAGCAATTTTATTGGCAGGCGTAGAAACTTTAGGGCGTCAAATGAATGCGTTGAGTAGAGTTACAATTAATTGAGTTAATATACAGATATTCCTAATACATTCCGTCCAAAGTTTGGCAAGATCAAAATGAGTTATAAGTTAAAATACATACTAGCAGGTCTGAACCAACCCCGCAACACAAAACTTTGTTTTTTTCTGTTCGTATTTTTAGGTATCTGCTATGTAATTTTTATGAGGATTCATATCGCTTATCACAACTTCTTTTGTGAAAGAGGCATAGTTGTTGTTATACATAAGTATAATTAAGATTTATCTTTGGAGGAATCTGTACAATTTATCTTCTGGATTGTGTTTTCCTTTGGAGGAATTTATCTTTTGTGGATATTGTATTAATTCTAAATTTCCTCCAAAGGAAAACACAGCCAATTATATGAGTACCTTGCTATAAAAATTCATCCTCTTAAAATTGTTCTAAAATAGATTGTCCTACTGTAAGGACAATTCTCATTCTATTTAAGTAGTATATTCTTCATTTACGCTACCATGTGTAGAATGTGTCCCCTTTATCATAAGTACAAAAAGTTCGTTCTAACATTATTAATTACTAGCTAGTAGGCAGTAGCTACTATAATCATAGAGGTTGACATATATTAGCCTTATTTCTTAAGCTCTCTTCATCCTTAAGTTTTCCAGCCATGTGATTTTTTTGTTCTTTCGTGGCTTAATGTAAATGTGAAGGAACAGTTCTAATAAACACTCCCAACTTTAGACAGTTTGGTGTATTAACTTCTAATGGAATATTGTGTATCATAATCATGAAATAACAACCTGTTAGTTCATCGAAATTGACGGTGTGTTTTGGCACTTGGGTGGCTTACTAGTTACTTCTTAGAATACTTATTTGTTTTAGACTTTTAGTTAATAGTTCTGAGACGATATCAAGGTTCCTGATAATGGAATATATTTTTGGATAAACCATAATATTCCCAAATGTTCGAGTTTAAATTAAACATATAAGGTTTCTTTCTGTTGTTCATTTTACTCGATATATTGTAAAGTTTATATATTTTTAAAAAAAACAAGATAAAATATGAAGGGAGAAAAGATGAAATTAATTCTTAAATGGAAATTGTCATACAAGTCTATATGCTAGGGTTGTATCTAGGTAATATAAAAGTTTATATGCTATATTAATTTGTCATTCTCAAAGGGTCTGTTTTTCGTACCTACCCGTTTGATTTTCAAAGAAATGCTTAAAACCCTAGGTACTTGAGTCATGTTTGATAACATATGGAGTACTACAGAGTTGCATAATTAGTATATGGAATAGAGATAATGGGAAATTGGGGAGGTAAACTTTGTATTTTTATTCTTTTAAGGTTTTGAACAAAGTCTTCTTAGATGTGGAAGCGCCAAGTTATTAGGGAAAAAGTGGGCATAGCTCCAGAGTCCCCGGAGTTCCGTGGAAAACAAGTTTCGAAAATCGAGGTTGAGATGGTTTGGAAAAGAGGAAAGACAAAGATACCCATTAGGAGATGCTAATGATCGTTTATAAATATTTTATGTATTTAATGGTAAGTATGTAGAGAAATACAATAACTTACTTCTCGGCTAGTAACTAACTAATTATAATTTCTAAATATGTTGGATTGGGATAGATTTAATTGTAAATGTAAGCAAAAAAAGAGCAACTTGAGTGGTTAATTAATCTGGTTTCGTACACATATAATATTGTTCTATTAGAAGACAAGTTTTGGCACGAGATATCAAACCAACAAAAATGGTATCTTATCTTATTTGGAATGAAGTGCTCAATTTTTAAGATGTTACGGTAAGCAACAATTTCATTGTTGGTATAACAATAGGAGTAATATTATACTAAAGATATATAATTGCACCTAAAAACACCCTTAAGACTTTTAAATATCCAAGCTGAACCTTTTGGGAAGAATTGGCCATTAAAGTAATGAGACGTTTCAAGCTAACAGCTCAACGACTGCTGCTGTTTCCTTTAATAATTCCATTCACATTAGCACTTAAGTGAGTTGTACAAAATGTTAGACCCAAATTTATGTCACACATTAAATGATATTGACACAACTAACGACCACTAGGTGAAATTAATGCTCATGACAATGACTTGTTCAAATTCTTATGTTTTTCGTTCGTCTTGTACCGTTGTATGTCTACACTTAGGTACTTGTTTGGTACAATTATGATCATAAAATCATGATAATAACTTTGAGAAGTTGAATACAACTAATTATTGAAACAATTGTTGGGTTTCTTAGAGTAAAGGCATGAATGGAAAATGGAGCGAAAAGAAACGGAGGGAATGAAATTTTGAATTGGTTCTTTTTACAAAGTAACTTTGTTCTTTATTGGATAGGAAGAGAAAAATTCTTGTGCTTAGATACAGAAGCACTTCTTCTAGTTCTTAAAGAATTGAGAAAAGAGCAAACATCGTGTTTTCGCGCTAGGCTCGGCGCAAGTATTGATAAGTCAAAATCTGCAAACTCTCCCCAATCCCCTCTCTTATTTCGTTCCATCAAATTATTTTTGTTTCTGTTTATTGTACCAATGTTTTGTTGCATCTATGATTTTCTAATTTTGAACACAGTCGAGTAGCAACAATTAACCACCATTTTTTCGTATAAATTGTGACTTATTGAGTAGAAAATTAATCTAACTAAGCTCAATACACTTATTAATTATAATATAAATAATGCAAAAAGGTTGCCTAAAAGAAAGTCTATAATGGACTAAACCAGCTACAACTAAGAGGTATATATGCAACTTAGCCAAATTAAAAGATTTTGATATCCTTGATTTCATAAACGGAATTTGGCGGTGTGCTTTCACTCATCACATGATCAGTTACAAACGTAATTTCCCATTATTACAAAAGACTTTTGAACTTTTTTGCCTGAAATTCAGTGAGACTATAGAACTTATCTCTATAAATATTAAGATTAAAGTGACTGATCTTCACTCTTCTATATCATAGGATAGAAAGTGAGGAGAAAGTTTGACCCTCATAACATTACCACATAAAGTTTAGAGTTTAGGCATTCAATGGCTCACTCATTTCAGGCCTTTCCTATTCTCATCCTTTATCTTCTTCTTCCATTCTCTAACACTGGTATATATACTTTCTTTGCCAACTATGAACTTTCGTTTTCTCCCTTCAATTGCTTATGAGATGATCAAAATCAATATAATGGTCTAATTAATTAGCCTATTATAATTACCAACTTTTTTTCTCATTCTCTGCTTGTCATATATAGCTCCATGCTTGTAAATTTCAAATATCCGTCACCAAAATCAACTTATTTATTTCCATTTGAATAATAAAATACCATAAGTTGATCCTCATATATTAAGCTTTAATTAGTTCTTTATCTACAGGTGGAACTCTAAAACCAGTGAATGCACAAGCATCTGGACAGGTAACCTTCTCCGTTAATAATCAAATATTTAGTAGGAGTTTCGACAATATTTTTTTGAAACTGGAGGAGGGGAGAGCTGTTGAAGTTGAAGTAGGAAACAGAGTATTTACCTAGCTAGTGCGGAATTGAATTTGACGTGAAAAAAGAAAGTTTTGTGAGTGAAAATCATTATATATTTAACTTGAATACTCATGTAACAAGTTTTTCAACATTTTACAACTATTTCAAAGCTGAAGACCAGTATTTTACAAACACTATCAGCTAAACTTCAACTTGCAAGTAATTACATAACCTCAATATTTGCAAGTCATGGCCAAAGATTTTTGAAGTAAAATCTTATCCTATTGCTTTTGACCCAAAAAAAAAGAGAAAAATTATAGTGCAAGAGTAATAAGTTTAGAATGAATTATGCAGTGGTGCGTGCCAAGACCTTCAGCTACAGAAGCGCAACTGCAAGAGAGTATCCAGTTTGTGTGTGGTGAAAAAGGGTTGCCTGGCTGCTCTTTAATTCAAGCTAGTGGCTCCTGCTTTTACCCAAATACTACAATCAATCATGCCTCTGTTGTAATGAATCTGTGGTACCAGATAGAAGGAAGACAAACTGTCTCCTGTTGGTTCAAAAACACTGCTCTTATCACCATTACTGATCCAAGTAACTTGTTTTTCTTCTTCTTTTCAATTACTTCAAGAGTTTTTGCTCTTTACTTTTTTTTAATTTTTTCTTATCATATTTTGGTTTGCAGGCTATGGCGATTGCAAATTTGCGTTTGGTCAGTAGAGGGAAGCTGAAGCAGCATTTGTGAAATTAATTATAGCAACATCGTCCCTTTTTGAACTGTTATTTACTTGTCTTGATATTTCCAACAATATCTTAAGGAGGTCGTCTTTACTTTTCCTGCTTCTGTTTCCTTTTATTCGGTTTCTGAATATTTTCTTCACCTTTTCCAAAACATGAGGCCCAAGTATGAAAATTTTACAACGTTTTGACAGAGTTGAATCCTAAAATATGTGGAATTTGTAATTCATAAGAGCACTCTGTTTAGTTTTATGAATATAAGAGTAGAGAATGATCCATTATAGTCACTAATTATGGTCCTAAGGCATGCTCCACTTTATGTAACTCTGTAACATTCTCTTTTCACAACGATATACTAGTTAGCAAATAGATAATCCGAATGGATAGCCAAAAAATCAAGCACTCATATTCCAATTTCTTTCACATAAAATGGAGTATAGACGTCATTCTTTGCTGTTATTCTCCAGAAAAGGTACATAAAAAAAAGGAGAACTAAAGGGCAAAGAGGGGGAAAACATCGTAATTTAATGGTAAAATGTCCTTTAGGAGTGGGTGTAAAATCAGAAACAAAGTAAAATAAGGATAAAATTTTGAAAAGATAAAAGTCAGAGGGCCTAATCATATCATCCAAATTTTAGGCCGAAGCAAATCCAAGGGACTAAATACTAAAGTGGTGTACTTTACAGCAAACCACTAGCAAAGTGGAGCAGCAGAAATGGCAAAGGCAGACCCAGACAGGATCATACTACCATAACACATAATCCCAATGTCTCATGATTCCCAACAGACAAAAGTAATAAAGATCACAGCATGCAAAGATTAAAATAAAAGGGCACTCAACACACTAAAGATTCTGCCATAACACGCTTGCATAAAGTGTAATCATCACCCCATTATCTATTAAACAAATCATTTCACTTAAACCATCAGAGTCATATTAAAACAATGGAACAAATAGCTCCAGTAGGTTAAAGTCTCAGAAAGTAGACATACTGGAGAATTATTCAAATACCATAATAAAGTTTGCAACTAGTGGAAACAGGCTAGAAAGAGAAATTAGATAAGAGCAGCTAGCTACTATAGCAGACTATGTTAAATAGACTTCTCGCCCTATCATCAGACGAAGGAGACCATATTCTGAGTTACCTTCCCTCCAAAGCAGCAACTGAGACAAAGGACCATATACTAAGCTACCTTCCCTCCAAAGGAGACACTGAACAATACCGGCGTAGTGATGAACACATAAGAAGTTCTCCACATAGGCAAAAGATGCAACTAAAGTTCATAACGACGTCTAGAAAGACTGAATTGGATGATGAGACTGTGATAAAGGAAGCAAAGTTACCCATAGCAGACAGGAGATCAAGCAAATGTCTTCAAATTTTCAATTCCAAGCTTCTGCACTTCCACCTTGAGTGACTTGAGGTATCTGACGGCTTCATCAAGAACGGTGACAGTATTCATCCTGCTGGCACCAGGGACAATTCCCTTTAATGCCTTGACCATCTTCTTAAGTTTCCGGCGTTTTTTCTCACTGCAATTGCTAGTACTGCCAGAGGACTTCCCCAAAGAAGAGGTCCTGCTCTTTTTGGATTGACAATCATAGTTAGAGTATGATTCAGGGGAACTGTTTCCATAGTTTGCATCGGTGCGTGCAGTGCTCACCTCTTCATCATCATATTCCTCATGTTCCTCCTCTTCAAAGCTGAGTAATGCATTTATATCGGCTGAATCTTCCTTCAGATACGAAGAAACTTCTGTATTCTCATTCTTTGCAACTTTTCTCTCCATGCCGTCTTGGAAGTAAGTGGCATTAAAATTCAAATCGGGATATGGAAACTTGGAAGCCATGGCAGGGTGGAACATGATCTGGCTTCGATAATCAGTCCGATCGAAGATGATGAAATTCTTTGGACATGCCTCAGAGGACTGAAATTCGAAACCATGAACAGGCACAGAAGGGTTGAAACCAGTAGGAAGTGCCATTGTACCAAAGACTGATGGAGAAGGAATATCGAATAGATTACCACCACCTGCTTGGTCTTCAGGAGAGAAAAAAGGCTTTTGAGGAGAAAATGGATAGTTACTCTGCATGAGTAACTATGACAAAAGAACAAAGTAAACTGGAATAGAAATGCGTTTTCCAATTGGAAAATCTTAAATATCAAAATGTCTAAGAGTTACAGAAGGCAAAGACGAAACAAAGAAAGGTATTCAAGCTGTATTCGCGTAGTAAAAATGCACTGACAGTGCCAATCAGCATTCAGTGCTTAACGAGGTCCTTCTGATTTCTAATACACTGAAGAAAACCAACCAATCCAGGCTTTTGCTGAATAAGAGCAACAAGAAGCAAGCAAATCCCAAACCTCCCCAAGCTTTCACTTGACCAGACTACGTTACAGGTTTAAGCAACTGACGGAAATATTCAGCCTGTAATTTAAAAGAAGCCAAAAACCAAATCATTCAGTGGCCACAAATTTGGAGTAGAAACTTCAAAAGTGAACCAAAATAAAATGAAACAAGGACACCTAGCAAATAATCCAAATTTTTCCCTTTTCTTGATATCAAATGGAACCACCACACAGAAGTGGATGGAGGGAGCATATATAGAAGGGATACAAAAGTTAAATCTCAATAAATTTCTGCGACGAGGTCACTGTATGGATCTCAATATACCTATGGAATATACAGAAATACAATACATTGAGGATGTACAATGTTCTGCAGTGTATCTCAGTGATCCAGTCAAAATTGGTAAAAAAAAAAAGAGGCAATATCATTAAACTGAATAAACCAAGTCTTTATAAATCATGTGAGTAGGAGATCATGAACCCAGCGAAAATTACCAGTCAAAACAAACAGAACACCGAAACATGAAATAGCATCTATCTAGTTCTAGTTGATTTGGTTTCTCTCTCCTTTTAACATAAACATTGCAGGAGAGTGGATACCAATCTCAATCGAAAAGACTGAGAAGTTCAAGTTAAAAGAACAATTACCTGACAAACTAGCATCAATTGGCAATAAGCAACACTCCCTGCATGCATTTTAATCTCACCAGCTTCCTTGACTGCTCTGTATCTCTTCAAGGTAAATGCAATGTACATTCTCACCCTCCAAATGGACTTTAGTTTCAAGAAATATCACAAGATGGAAAATAGATATCTGCAATCTGTCATATCAAACAACCAAAAATTAGTTAAACATTAAGGAACTTCGGAAAATAAAAGAACAGCTTATTTTCTCACCATTGAAAGATAATAAGCACATCGCCAGAACTACACTAGAGGTGTACGGATTTTAATTTTTTTTTCTCTAATGCCATATCAACTCAAATTATCTTCCTCTATAATTTTTGAGTCGTAGTCAGTTTTCCTATATCCTTTATATTACTGTCCTCTTCAGTAAATCCTCAGCAGAAAATAGTTCAACCGAAATAATTACATATTTACAAATAAAACTTAGGACTTGAATGAAGAAGCAGATACAGAATTAGGAAGTAACAAGACGCTATATCTCACCAAGTAAAATCGGTTACAGAATCACGCGAAAGAATACCACCAAGCGCACACACTTCACACAATAACTCAAAGAAGAAAACGCCCACGGCATGTTGATCGGTCCAGCGTAGTATATTATAGTCTTCAATCCAAGCTACTGTCACAGTAGCAAGCACAGCTCCAAAAATCAAAATAAACCCACAAATAGCTCATCTTTAATGATAGATTTGAATCAAAAGTGAAAATCATACGAGAAAGAGAATCACTTAAGAAATTAACTAGAACATATAAGCTTCCTTCAAGAAGAAACTCATCAAATTAGAACGACAAGGAGAAGCTAATCTTTTTAAGACTAAGGCTAGCATAAAATTCCTTAATACCAATAAGTTTCTCAATTAACATGTTTATACCAATGAGACTCAACACTAAAAAAGCAAAGAAAACTAAAAAGACTAATTTCCACCAAACCACAAATACTAATAAAATCATTAAAATGATGCAATTGCTCAGGAAAGGAGGTCGGACCTGCATAAACACATACAAGGATCCGAACAAATTAATACACTTCACAAGAATCAGAAATTAAATAAGAGCATAACAGCACTAAAATCTAACACGAAAAACATAATGAATCTGAAACGCAAGAAGAAAACCTCAAAGTTTACCTTTTTCCCCTTCTTCAGTGACCCAACAAGAAGGTTAACCATAAAAAGCAGACAAAAAATACAAATACCAACATAACATCAAACATACAATAGTCCCAAAAAAAAACACAATCTACATCAAATCAAGCAACAACAAAAACAAAATACACAAAACCCATCAAGACTAAAGCAACAAGGCTAAAAAAGAATGAATTTTGAACATTACCCAAATGAGAAAATATCAAAAGATCTTTGAAACCCAAATCTTTACTAGATTTTCTCTGCAATGGGAGAAAAGTTTCTAGAGAGAAAGGTAGTGTCTCAGATTAGTGTGTGTGTGTGGGGGGGGAGCGATGCAAATGTTGAAGAAGAGGCTCGTGGTTTGGTATTGGGATATGTGAGTGAAGGGTCAGGGCCTCAGGGGGGTATAGAGTAGGGGGTGTAGAGACAGGAAAGAGTCAAAGGCGGAAAATGTGAGCCGTTGATTGAAGAGAGAGAAAAGTTTTCCGTGTAATGCGGGTCAGTTGGTGAGCGTTGGATGAGAATAGAAGAGCACGCGTGATAGCTAAAAGTGGGCCTCACGAGGTTTGACAAAAATGGGCGCATCTTACCATATCCACTGCATTTTTATTTTATATTTTTATATCAATAATAAATATGCTTTGTTTTTCTCACCCTCAACCCCCTTCAATTTTTTATTTATTTTACTTTAGTTACCTATTGGGAATAGTGAAACAAGAGTCAAGCCTAGTGGTGTATTTGTTAATTTAATAATGTTAGTCCACCAATTTATTTTTATTTCAAAAACAATTACCCAATTATTGCTATGAAATTTTTCAAATCTTATTGACATTTTTTTGCATCTTGGTCTTTTTCATACTTGGAGCTTTCAAGTTTCAACCAAAGCAGAACGTCTTTTTCCTTTCCTTTTTTCATGTTTTACCTAATGTTGAGAATAAGAAAAGGAAAGGAAAGTGGAAAATTGTAATTCACATGAAATAGATTAAGGAAAGTAAATATAAATGAAAATAGCTCTCTTCTTTGCACACCGTTAATTTCTTTTTATGTCGTTAAAATTAAGTATTCTTGGTTATATTGTTGGGGAAAAGGCTAAGAATAACTTTAATATGTATAGCATATACTCCCTGTGTCTCATATTAATAGTAATGGTTATTAAAAATAATTGTCTTAAATTATTTGTCATTTTAGAAGTTCAAGATAAAATTGATTGATTTTTTTCTTTTTTTACCCTTAGTAATAATTGTTCTTGAAAATAGAGATAACACATAAATATAATAAATATTCAATAAAGAGAGATTATATCTTAAGATATAAATAAGGGTAGAATAGTCTAATCAATTTCCTAATTAATATTTATTAAGAGGCGTGTAAAAAAGAAACACGACATATAATATGAGACGGAGAGATTACAGTCTTCTGGTTCTGGTTCTGGTACGTGGTACTTTGTGTAGCCATTATATATGCTCCCTTGAGTCTTCAACTTGGTTAGGGTTACATTTGAAATATCTTATTAGCACTAATTTAAAAAGGTAATGTGTACTTATCTTGGTTCTGATTTCAATTTTTCAAAGTGAGCCAAAGTCCACTTCGATTCCCACTATATGATTTTTGTAAAGATAGCCAAGGAAACAATAGAAAGAACAATAACCATGCGTGGAATATTAATATAAGTAAAACTCATCTGTGATACCTTCAATGTGTTTCGTTGAATATCAGTAAACCTTGTTTTCTTTTTTTTTTTTTAGAGAGTAGGTTTTTTGCACAGGCGGATCCAGAATTTAAATTTTATGGGTTCAATTTTTAAGATTTTTAACATTGAACCCATTATATATTTAAAGTTATGAGTTAAAACTATTATTTTTATAATTTTAATGAATTTTTACACATAAATTTCTACTCTGAACCCGTAACTCTCACACTCGATCCGCCCCTGATTTTTTGACATTCTCTCTTTTCGAAATATTATGTAATATTTTTTCTAGCCGGTATACATAGATTCAAGGTTTATTTTTTCTAGCCGGACAAATTCAAGGTTTACTTTTTCTAGTCGGTATACATAGATTATACAATGATAATTATACAGACTTATACATATATTATTCATAAATTGTATATATATCCGCCGACTATTTTTAGTTTAAGAGATTAATTGGGCAGCTATTTGGCTTAAAACTTCTATCTTTTTTTGTATCATGCATAGTGATATATATCACTATTTTTTCCATTTAGATTATGAAAATTGCGTAAGACAACGCGTGGAAACTATTTGTTGTTCTTTCATTTTCTTAAGGAATTTTTCTCTGCATGATCAAGGCGTGACAGAACTATTTAATTGCCTCTTCTTCTTTTTTTGAATTTCTTTTGCTATATGTAAAAAGAGTTTGAATACTTTCTTCTAACTTTCGTTTTGGTAATTCATACGAGGAAAGAAGATAAGCAAGCAAGTTATCATGCGGACAAAACATTCTATTGCAAGATATTACACGAGATGACATAAACATCGGTGTTGTAAGAAAGAAGATAATCTTCTTAATTATTTAACTTATAAAATTATGATGAGTTAATATCCCACGCTTGAATAAGATAGACTGAAGAATGAACATAGGGATGCAACTTGTACTTCACAACTAACAAACATTCTGTTATCATTGTAACTAGTTTTTGTTATTTTAGAAGTAATTAACAACTAATTAATCATTTAATCATCCCACGCCAACCTATATAATCTATATCAAGGGATAAAATGAGTTGTACTTTACAACTGACATGCATGTAGAATTAAGAAAGTTTCTCAAGGTCATACACATTCTTTAGTTGGTTAATTAATCTAATTAGGTTAGTTTGTCCAATCAATGATGTTATATGGAAGTAGTCAAAACTAATAACATATGAGCAACATGGTTTAGGTTCATGAATTTTCATAACATGTATTTAGAATTTCATATTGTTCTTTTCTTAATCCGACTCGTCGAATTGAATTATCTATTACTAGCTCATTGCTTCATCATGGTATTACTTGTAGTATATGATCTCACGGATATATAAAAATTAAAGTAATTTGTGTACTGTATTTATCTCTCTACATGTGCTTGTATCTTTTAGATTTTGTCCAGGATATGTTATAGTGTTCTCAATGAATCTGTTAATTATAACTTCTTAGGCAATTCTAGAAATTTGAATCTATTATTTCTAGCGAAAAAATAAAAAGTAAAGTCATTATATTCTTGTCAATTTGGAAAAACCACCACCTTTGTTATTATTGCTGCATGTTACTATATCTCACTTGGGGGAAAAAACCGTGTATGATGACAGGATATGATTCATTGTTTAACAAAACCAATCCAATGAAATATTAATTAATGTGTTTTTAAATTAAAATTAATTTGATTCTCATGGTCAAAAGCAATTTGGAAAATCCATGTATATGAAAGTCTCACGCATGCATGCATCCAATAAACCTTGATGCTGAAAGATCAGAGGACCAAAATCTTTTCATTTCAATTACTTTAGCATTTTTCACAAGTACTCTATTAACCAACAAGTTTCACTTGTCAACATTTAATGGAGAGGACCACCATAGTTTTATCTTTGTTGGAACTAAATTCAGTCTTCTAAAGTATACCCTCTTTTTCACCCTTTCATTTTCAAAAGGTTGTCTTTGTTTCAAGAAGGCTTTCATATATAGCTTTGAATTTTGTGCATAAGCATGCAATTGTTAGACAGCAGCATGCCAATTGCCAACCTTGCCAATTGCCATTGTCATTTCTTTGGTGTCAACAGCAGATTCACACTTTCAAAAGTGCATGCATTGTCTCTCTCATTTACGCCATTCATACATATCGTTATTTATTTACTACTCCGATCCATATTCCATCCCCCTAGGGTCGTTTTATTGCATGTTCGCAGTTATGTATATAGAGACAGTAGCTACATTTATCTTATTAGAGGCCTCTCCAATCTTGAGAGGCCAAACAAAAACTCAAAAATTCAGTGAATTATTGTTGTTATATAGTATCAATTAGCCTGTCGATTCGATCGTACGTCTGGTTCTTATTCAAATTTTCATAAGCTGATTTAGCAAAATATGAGAGTAACATATATTGAATGGCATAGAAATAGAGTATAAAAACTTATCCGCAAGTTTCATATCAAATCATATCAAGGTGGAATATTATATCAACGTGGAAATCGTTGGAGAAAAAAGAGAAGTTTGTGAACAAAATGAACTCGACGTGGTCTACTTTTGCTAGGCATGAGGTAAAAAGAGAAATATTTTGCAATGAGCTATGAGCTAAGCTAGCATGCTTCCTCATTTAATATATAGTATTGACTTCTTGGAGGAAAAATACACATAATCATTATCTCTTATATTAGCAGTCCACCACAACCACAAAAAAAAAGAGCAGAAAAATCACTTCTTGTTTAGAACTCTAGGAAGGAAAATGTACGTAGGACATATATATTCTCAACGATCAAGTGTTTGATGACCAAGGAATCATGTGATGAGATAGACTTAGAAATGGCAGGCGGTGCTGGGCGGGGCGGGTTCTGTCAGAATCCGCACAATTTTAACTCGCCCCGCATAAGATTTAAACTCGCGTCCATATGTTCCACACTTCACCCGTGTTCACCTATCCGTCTTGCCCGTAAATTTTTTTTAATAAAAATTCTATACTACTAGATGAGAGATTCTATGTATTATAATATTCTTATTATTAGTACTAAGATTTTGACAGATATGCCAAATTTGCTAACTAGATCAGCCAAACCTATGGAAAGTGCAAATAGTAACACACTATAAATCATTAAGTTTACCGTGTAAGTTGTAACTGGCAACTGTTTCTGCCATTCTGTACATAGTATATATGGTCAAGTTCTCACCTTTAAGCAAGCATGAGGTAGATCTCTTATTTTTGCTAGGAAAATGTAAAGGTGTTTAACGGGACGGGTTGACCTAGCTCCGGACCAGTCCAGACCGGTATTAATCCGGCCGGACCGGTGGTAGGGGCCCAGGTAGGGCTGGGTTTGCGGGGTTAGGGGGTTGGTCCGGGTTTTTTTTTTCAGGTTAACCGGACCGGTTCAATGGCTATTTTCTGAATTTTTTTTTTAAAAAAAAAATATTCATTTGACCGTTGGCAACGGTCAGCTTCCAATTTGATCGTTGCCCAACGGATATTTTGCAAGAATAGCCCTTTTTTGGGCAATTTTTTAAAAAAATAACACTTTTAATAATTACTAATTTAGTCCTTTGAAAAACTATAAATACACCCCCTCCCCCCTCTTCTTCATTTCTTCACTCATCGATCTCATTTCTTAAATTCAAATTCTCAATTGTCATTCTCTCATTCTTCACCTAAATTGCAATAAACTACTCCCTCTGTTTCAATTTATGTGAACCCATTTGACTGGGCACGGAGTTTAAGAAAAGAGATAAGACTTTTAAACTTGTGGTGTAAAATGAGACACATATATTTTGTGTGACTATAAATCATTGCATAAAAGTAAATTATTTCCAAATAAGTTAGGAGGTCATTCTTTTTGGCACAAACTAAAAAGGAAATAAGTTCACATAAACTGAAACGGAGGGCGTATTTGGCTCTCATTTTTTTGGAATTTAATTTATCGTATTATTTGAAGTTTGAAGTTTGAAGTTTGAACAATTTATGTTTCTTCGTGGTAACATTAGAGTTGCGAAAATCATCAAGTGTTCAATTTATATATTGCGAAATTTGGTGCACTCCCTCGAACTCTTTCTCTTATTTACAATTTTATTTGCATATTTAATTTTTGTTAGTAGTTAAATTTTTACAATATATTCAATGCTGCAAAAAGAGTGTGTATTAAGATTGCTAATCGAGATAATGGGAAAAATAGAAAAAGAGGTACTACTTCAACATCTAGTAGTAATTTAAATGACTCTACACATGTTTCTAAAACATGATCACCTGATAATAATATAGATTATGAACAATTACAGGGAGATTTCGGTATAGAAGATAATGAATTAGAAATTAAAGATGAGACACCACTTACACCTAGTAATGTTGGAGTTGGTAGTAGGGGTGGTGGTCGTGGCGCGAGTAGTAGACCACATGTGGCCCCGACTATTAATCGGAGGAAAATAAGTAAAGTTTGAAAATATTCTGACAAAATAGAGAATTCTGATAGAGTTAGATGCAAATTTTGTAAAGATGATTTTAAACATAAGACTCGAGGAAGTTTAGGGGGGGGACTGAAATACTTAGTAGACATAAAAAAATTACTCATCCTATAGAATGAGGCTCTGATTTAGATGAAAATCAAGGAACTCTAAACCCTAGTACTCGAGGACTTATGAAATATGATAAAATGAAGGATCGTGAGGAGTTAGCAAAAGTGATTGCTTTGGGTTGTCTACCTTTTTCTTTTGATTCTTCATCATATCTTATTATGTATATTCAAAGGATTTATATCATTTATTTAAAGGTATCCCTAGAAGTACTTGTAGATCTGATATCTTTAGACTTCATGGATAATATCAGACATACATACGTTATTTGTTTGACCACCTTCCATTGTAGAGTTTCTCTAACTTCTGATATTGGCCATGCTATTAATGAAAATGATTATTTGACAATTACAAGTCATTTGATAGATAATAATTATTGTATGCAAAAACGTATTATCGCTTTTAAATATGATGAAGATCAAAGTCATACTGTTATTTTTATAAGTACTACTATTTGCGAAGTTGTTGAATTTTATAATCTTAATAAAAAAAAATTATTGTTTATGTCTTTTGATAATGCTTCTAACAATAATGCCGCTATTTCAATATTATGACTGCATTTGAAACCACCACTTGACGAAATTTTTCATGTTAGGTGTGCATGTCATGTTTATAATTTAATTATTAAAAGTGGGCTTGATTTATTTTCAACTGAGATTACTCATGTTAGAAGAGCAGTTGGTATTATTCAAGAAAATAATAGACAATCTAGAATTAGGGAATTTAAGACTAAGTGTACCGAGCATAACCTTAACCCCAAATTCATACTAGATGAAATTTTTACTAGATGGAATTATACATACTTATTTTTAAAATGTTGCTACAAATATAGATTGCCGATAATTGAAGTTGCTAATGCGCATTGTACTGATCCAACCCGTATGTTAACAACTAATACTTGGGAGGCCATTAATGATGTTGTTAAATTTTTACATAAAATTTATACAGCTATTGTTGAGTTTTTTGGAGCATATTACCCTACTGTTACTATGGCTTTAGTACATATAGCTGAAATCAATGCTTTATATACTTATACGGAGATTGGACCAACTAAAATCCCATATATATATATATATATATATATATATATATATATATATATATATATATATATATATATATATATATATTATTGTATGAACAAGCTAAATGATTATTTACAATAATTATATAATTATTATGCAAATATAATTGATGTTGCTGCTATTAATGTAGGCAATGTTAATCCCACTATGCATTGTACCACTTCTACTGCATCTGCTACTATGGATGAAGATAAAAGCTTTGATGGTTATAATATTTGGTCTACATTTTCTTCCACTCAAACCAGTAGCAGGAACATTGATGAACTTAAATTCTACTTGCAAAAGCAAACAAAGCCTCGCATAAAGGAATTTTCACCGTTGGGATGGTGGCATGAGAATGAAAAGTAATTTCCTCTTCTTTCCGCTATGGCTCGAGACGTGCTGAATGTGCCAATTTCAACTGTTGCATCAGAGAGTGCATTTAGTCAAGCAAGACAACAACTAGGAGACACCCGTCACTCATTGGGAAGCAATGTTTTGGAAGTTTTAATATGTTTCAGAGATTGGATTAGATCGGAACGAATAAATCAGAGACGTGGAGATGTTGATAAACCAGAAGACGAGGAACTTGGAGATATATTAACACATGGTAACCCATATGAATTTAACACTCGAGAAGAGGGCCAAGAAGTTCATATTGATTATGAAGAACTTACTAAGGCAATGCAAAACCTTTGAAGTTCTGGATTTACATTTAATAATTAAACTTTGAATTTACTCTTTTTTGTTAATTTAATTGTTATTAAATGTAAACTTTAATTTGCAAGTTTGAAATAAAAAAAATTATAAATTATAAGTGTCATTTTTATCCATCTTCATTGTATTCTATTATATTAAATTCTTAATGAAATATTCAAATATAAGAATTTTAAAGCCTCTGCATCCTTTATTCAAACACTATTTTTATAAGATTATTTTTTTATTTTATATCTTTACTTTATATTAATATAAATTACGATAGTTATACAAAATACAAAAAAAAAAAAAAAAACCCGGCTCCTTAGGCCCGGAACCGTTCCGGTTCAATATTTTGACCGGATGGGCCCGGACCCGTTAAGTCCGGTTTGAAAAAATCGGTAACCGTCCCGGATTAGTGACCGACCGGTCACTTTTTTACTCAACCCGGTCCGGCCTGACCCTTTGTCACCTATAGGAAAATGTAGCTACCCAAGAATCAATCAATGCACTCCCCCCCCCCCCCACCCCCAATTTTTTAATTTAAAAATTGAACCCGCCCCGCAACCACAAACTCCCAAACCCGCATCGCCCCGCACTCACACCGCCCCGCATCCGTACTGCCCCATTGCTATCCCTAGATAGAGTATGATATCTCTCTACCCTTTATTAAAGATTTTAGATTCGAGTTTTATATAAATATTTTTCCCTTATAATGAACCTTATATGATGCAAATCCAAATTAATCTAGCTATGGATACCAGATACCATATGATTATATCAAAATATAATGTGCTTGCTTTTTGTACGAGCAAATATTTTTTTTGTAGAAATATTTTTGGTGAAAAATGTTTTATATTGAGGAACCACTTTATAGAACAGTTTTCAGTGGGTGTGGGTATAAAAAGTTAGCGAAATTAATATACTAGTAATTAGACACAGTGTCTGTAACATATGCCCTTGTACTCGATGCTTATTTGTGATTACAAGTTGGCTGATTAATTAAAATGGTTAAAATTACATTAATTTTAAAGAAGTATTATCATTTTTAGCCCGCGTCAGAAACTATTTATATTCGATAGTCAAAAAAATGTAAATATATTTTAAAAAATATATATATTTTCGACTATTATTTTGAGAGTGCTATACAATGTTATTTTTTTAATTTTGTTTTTAAATTTATGATCATGCCGTCATTTAAAGAACATTTAAAGTGGCTTTTGGTGCAAACGACCCGGAGGCATGAAGATGAGGCTTGACCAATTGACCACATATTTGCCCTAACCCCAAATTATTACGTATTAGTCAATCAAACTAATCAGATGCAAGTATATAGTTAAATGAAAAATATTTCAAATATCAAACCCACGGAGAACAAACACGAGATAATTTTTAATGGGGTTATCTCTTCAAAAACTAAAACCAAACTAGAAATTTAGGAAGATTGAATGAAAATCAATTATTAATAGACAAAAAGAAGAGAATTATTATAAGAGAACTACAATCTATGATTTTCCCAATTGCTCACTCAATTTCTGTGTTTGTTTCAATTCAAGAGATGCTTTAAAACCTTTCTTGAAGCTCTGTGGAAGAGAAATCAGGGAAATGGGTCGGGGAAATCTGAAGCAATTGACACCTTTTGTCAAAGAAGCATTTCAACAAACACTACTCGTGGCCAAGTTCCTCTGTGGTCTTCATGTCACCAACACCTACCTCTGCACCTTCGCTCTCGTACTTTACCAGAACCAGTATCTTTTTCGTTTACTATTTCATTCTTTGGGCAACTTTAAATCTTTTTGCTATTTTCTTTGTTGGGCAGACTCAAGGTCCAAGCATGCTTCCAACGTTTAATCTGACTGGAGATCTCGTTTTGGCCGAAAGGCTTTCGACTCGGTTTGAGAAAATGCAACGGGGCGATGTGGTGCTAGTGCGGAGCCCCGAAAACCCGAGAAAGATTGTGATTAAGAGACTCATGGGTATGGGTGGTGATACTGTTAAATATGTTGCGGGTCCTGGAAATAATGACAAAGAACATACTATTGTGGTAACAATTTGTAGTTTTCAGTTAGTTTATATTCAGGAGTGAAATGTAATTGGGTTTTTGCTTCTTCTATTTTGGGTTATCCATTTTTGTTTCTTAGGTGAATATGCTTTGAATGTGGACAGGTACCAAATGGACATGTTTGGATTGAAGGGGATAACAAGTTTAATACCACTGATTCAAGGAAATTTGGACCTGTTCCTTATGGACTTGTGCAGGGCAGAGTCTTTTGGATTGTTAGTGATTCCTCTCTATTTCAAATTTTACCTATATTTGCTAAATTGTTTTGACTTGATTATATTTAGAAAAGGCTTTTGCTTAATTTCTTCGAGACCTTTCATGCTAGCCATCATATTTGCTCTCCTTATGCATGCCATGGAATGGTTATGTCATTAACTCTTTTTGGAGGGTAATTCTGATTAGTAAACTAGGAATATTATACTACATATAACTTTGTAATCAGTACTCCATTTTAAGTACTAGTAGTATGTGCATCATCCTTTGTTTGACTTTACTGTCTTATAGCCTGTTTGACCAAGCTTCTCCAATTCTATAACCACTTTTTTTGAGAAAAACATGTTTTTTTTTCAAAGTTAAAGTGTTTGGCCAAGCTTTTGGAAGAAAAAAAGTGCTTTTGAGGAGAAGCAGAAGCAGTTTTGGAGAAGGAGAAAAAAATAGATTTTCTCCAAAAGTACTTTTTTGAAAAATACTTTTGAGAAAAATACACTTAGAAGCAGTTTTTAAAAGCTTGGCCAAACACTAATTGCTGCTCAGAAGTGCTTTTCAAATTAATTAGCCAAACACAAACTGCTTCTCACCAAAAGTACTTTTGAGAAAAACACTTTTGAAAAAAACACTTCTCAAAATAAGCTAATTTTTGCAGCTTGGCCAAACAAGCTTTTAGTGTCTTATGGAATTGTAAAAGTTCTGATATTGTGATTAGGTATGGCCTCCTGAAGATTTTGGATCAGTTGGAAGAGAAGTACAATAGATTAACCTTTCAAGGTACACTTTTTTTCGGAATTTGATGTTCAAAATGTTTTTACTAATTAAGGAGCTTGGATCATTTGTCATGGGCTTGTGTCATTGATTTGCGATATAGCCCTCTATTCTCTTAGACATTTGCCTTAGATTGGGTATTCATGTGATCTTTGATTGCACCGTCTCTCCTCTCATTTATCATTATTCAAAAGACCTCTTTAGCTCCCAAAAATTACACTTGTTTCCTCCTCTTGCCATTTTGAACCAATCAATTAATTTGAAGTAGCGCCATTAACTTCATCCGTGGATTTTAGTGCATATAAAAGAAACATCATTCCTTACTGAGAAGAAGCTCAAGTAGATTTTACTAGTAATTCTAAGTTAATTTTAATATGTTAAAGTTTGGTAATATGGGATTTTTTAAGGAATGAATTTAGAGAATCAAACAATTTCTCTACAAATTGAATGTGTTTTGCCTTTTTCTCAATTTTTCAGCAAATATATACGGTGGTTACACTATACTTGTGATCTTAGCCAAAGGCCGAGAAAAGTATTTTTGGCATAAATTACTCAAAATTACTAACAAGATACACTCTTGCCTTAAAGGAAAAGCAGTCCGGCACCACCTATTATAAGTCCATAATATCTGATCTTTTGCATAATCAGGAGATTAAAACTAGACTTCAGCAAGGTCAGTAGGTATTGTAGGAGCATAATATCATGCCTGACAAGTATGGTTCACTGAACTGTTTTTCTGCACTCTAGATACTTAGAAGCTGGTATGTGTTAGAGAATCTCAAATCCACACAGAATGGCTCGATAGTTATGGGCACGTGGAGTAGATTGGAATCTTTATGAAACAAGTTGGCTATTCAATTTACTCAAGGTAGGAAGATTCCTCTGAATTGTTATGCATGAGTGTAAGGGAAAAACGTCGAATGGACAGTAGCAACTATAGTCAATCTTTTTATGTTATGCAGGGTAAGTTTTTGTGCTAGCAGATACTATGAAATACTACTGATTTTAGATAATTGTAAGAAATATATTTCTGCATAAACCATCTTGTGCTCTAGGTAAAAAGTACTATTTTATGCTAGTGATCAAGCAAGCATTAACTCTGAAATCTTGGAAATATATTTGTCTTGAGTAGCCTTTGACAGTACGGACAGATTTCTACAGATATTAACATAAATTTGATTTGAATTGCATATCATGTGGTCCCTTTGTAAAGATGGACTTTCAACATGACTCCGGAGTTCAAAAGAACTGTACACACCCTTGAAATAGATGATATCTGACTGAGATTTGAGACGCTTCTTCCAGGTTGCTGTAGGGTATTAAATGTCATAACTTTTGAAGAAGTTATCTGAACTTGATATGTGTTAAAGCTTCATGTATCCACTTAATAATAGGTAGCAACATGGTTAGCAATCAAATATTCTGCTTAGGTATCTTCCTAGTGTTTCTGCCTAAAGTTCTCTTTTTTGTTTCGGGTAAATCAAATTTCTTCCTAGTGGTTTGCTTGTAGGAAATTTACACTTCTTCAAACTAAGCTTCTTGTTTGCTTAATGTTTAATCTAACCTATTGCGTCCTAATAATAATTGTATAAAGTACCAAACTTCATTGGCTGTGGCCTGTGACCGAAAAGGTGTGTGCTTGGTAGGAAATCCTCTGCGTAGTATTCTGATTCGTTTGTTATATTGCTTTCCAATACAAAGGCCTTGTTAGATGGCATTCTATTATGGTGGCCCTTGTGATTGCCTGTTTTTCTTGTGGAAAGATGAATCTGATTAATGCTGACTTTACCTTGGTGTTCTCTTACAGATGGAATTATGTCAAACAATTTAATGATAAAAGGTAATTTGTGGGTTGTTTCACTACTATATGCGAGGTGCCCGTGGGATGCTAGAACTGTTAATATTCAAAAGATGGCACGATTTGCTTGCATCATTCATTCTTGAAGTGGAACTGCTAATGCATAGGAAGGCTCTTCCCACCCCCGAAAGAACCCACATATAAGTACTCAAATTAACCCGCATAGTGTTCAAATTGCTACAAACAAATTCCCAATACATATATTTCTAGCCTGTTGCAAATAATTTCAATTTGGCACATTGGGATAATTTTCGGCTAAACTTGCTTTGTTATGCTTCCTTAACTTTATTTGAGCTTATTTTGAAAGAAACAATCTCGATAAGATAATAAAGATATAAGTGTTATAAGACAATTCAAATTATGGTGGATATCTACTCTTCCTCCATGATCTTCTCAAATGCTTAATGACATATTCAATGACATATTTTTCTTCACTTTTCATGCTTATATAAAGGCCTTGTAATAGATAAGAAAATACACACAATTGAAGAAGAAAATATCTTCCTTCTCTCTATCTCTATTTCTTGTTCATGTTTTGCTAAATTGCTTTTATTTCATAACATGTCTTCATGTTTTACTAAATTGCTTTTATTTTATAACACGTTATCAGCACGAATTGCTCATTTCATAATCTTCTATGTCAAGACTATGTAAGTTATAAGCAGGCAATGAGATCAAGTACAATGAAAAAAATGTCTTGGATGATAATACAAAGATAAGTTTTACATCCATCTAAACACATTCATATTTTCATATCTTTGCATTAACTTTATGTGCAGTATTTAGTAAAAATATTTTTTTCAATTATATCCAGTGAAATAAAGAACTGGAAAGGTATGTCTTTATTTGCTACATCTCTTATAGGACAAAGATAATATTCTAACGTATATATATGTTCTGACCTTTTAAATACTATGATAGATAATTATTAAGGTAATTTAGTAATAATATTTTTACCATCACATGATGTATTTCATTAAAAGCAAAATTATCAAATATGTAGGCGATTTTACAGTACCTTGCAAATTTGTCATTGGAATATACAATCAATATAAACTTATTATAGTTATAATTTATAATAGTCACAGTTATGCATTAAGCCTTAAATATTTTTGCTGGAAACATAAGGCTCATTCCTCGGTATTGAATTTTTTTGGTGAAGTTCTTATAGTCTTTGAAATATAAGTGGTTATAGGTTATCTACACCTTTCCCCTAATTAATTTATTAAAATGTAAAAGTGATTGTATCATTTAAAAAAAATGGCATATATCCTAACTAGCATTTTTGTTGCAGAGGAACTGTTTCAAGATTGAAATAGTTATATATGTCTTCTTGAAAGTTAATTTACTTATGCTTATAATTATGAAGTAATAATATTTTAAAGGCTCGAGTGCGAGTCCTAGTGAATTTTGGCCTATTATGCCAAAGATTGAGGGTAAGACGATGGGTTCAAGTCCCAACACACTATGTTGATGAAAAGACGTTGGATTCAAGTTCCAACGCATTATGACCTAGCATGCCTTTATATGGGTAAGACATTGGGTTTGAGTCCTAATGCACCATATTGATAATAATAATAACTAAAAAAATAATAATATATTTTTCATGAAAAAGCATGAATCTTATCCCACTTGATTTGCTCCATTCTTGAAGTGAATGTGATAGCAGTGCATGATAAGTTTAAATAAAGACAAGTGGTTGAAAAATGAATGTGGGCGTGCGAAAGGCCAAAATAATAATAGTTATCACTATGGTAATTATAAAAAGGGAGAAATTCTTTGAAGATAGTGTGACTTGTGATAAATATTGAGATTGCATACTCATTCCTGAAAGTGAATGTGAAAATATATATGTGATAAAGATTATGCATAATAATGTACTTGTGCATGGTTGGATAAATACTACAACTCACCTCTAAGGGAGGTTTGAGACAAAGAAAGTTAATGAATATTATTGTATAGTTACATGAATATATCATTGGTCGCATACATGTGATACGCCAAATATTTTGTCAAGCCTTATGAAAGTTATTAAAAGCAAAATTAAAGCAAGAAATTATTTTGCTTATGATGATTTTAAACATGACAATTATTATGATATGATTCTCTTTGTGAAGGAGACATTCATTATATGGATGGCGTGACAAAAGATCTTGTAGTACAAAAGTAGTTAAGAGATTTGAAAGAACTAATTTGTTACTACCCGAATGAATGAAATTGTTCATGACATTAATCTTGTAGTAAGTCTCAAAAGAAATATTTTGATTTACGAATATATTAGCCAAAGTGGTTGGCATATTGAGACTATAAATAAAAAGAAGATTGAATATCTTTATATTACTATAATCATATCGGGTAAATATGAAATGTTACCTGACTTTTCTTCTATTTGTACTACACTAGTATAAGCATGATGATGCAATCACAAGCCACAAGTAAACTAGAGGTTTACTGAAATAAATATTAGTTGGCATGACCGGTTGACCATCTCGGTTCAATTATGATGCGAAAAATTAATTGAGAATTACATTGGCATATATTAAAGAAATATAAGATTCTTCAAGAGTTCTCTTCTGCTGCTTATTCTCATGATATACCAGTTAAAGTTGGGATTGAATCGCTTGATTTATGGAACGAATAAAAGGTGATAAATATATGGGCTCAGTCACCTTCCATGTGGACCGTTTACTATTATATAATTTTAATAGATGCATCCATTCTATGGTCACATGTGCATTTGTTATCAACTTGCAGTTTGGCTTTTGCAAGATTGATTGCTCAAATTATTAGAGCACAGTTCCAGAATATAAATTATGATGATTTATCTTGATAATACTAGTTTAAATCCAAGTTGGTTTAGCAGAAATTATATGCCTCCAATTATATCTAAACCATTGGTTATGAGAACAAAATTGCCAAAATAAAATTTGGTATGTGATGCATTATTTAATATACAACAGCACTTGTACGCATCTAACCAAGTTATGATAAGTTCTCCCTATCACAATCGGTTCAGGGTCAGAAACCAAATAATTTTCATCTAGAAATATGAATGTGCTATATGATTTAATTGTTCCACCACAATGCACAAAGATGGATCCCCAAATAAGGCTAGTGATATTTGTTGGTGATCCCAACAATAGGGGGAGAAAATGGGCAGCTGAAAAAGTAATGCATGTAATGAATTATTATGAGTACATCTAGATCCTCGTACGAGAAAATGTGAACTTGAAGTTCAAGTGATAATTCATTTGTAAATTATTGCCAGGCGTATTTGCTGACCCAAAACTAAATATCATATTCAGCTGCTAATGCTCCAAATAAAATAAAGTTCATAATGAATAGAGTCTATGGCATGCATGAAGCATAATAGACTAATCGGTTCCAAAGATAAAACTCCTTGAAGAAGGAGAGGAGCAAATGTTCAAGATGGTCATAATAAGGAGGCAAGTGCTCTAGAAGAGCACCACGACATAACACTTCATAAGTCCTCATGGGAGAGGCTTAGGTACCTGAAGATAATAAGATAAAGAGATCTCAATAAGTTATGTCTTTATTGGGTAATGATAGAACCGATATAAAATGATCGTTGATGATATTGTTAATATAATGTAGCGCTCAATATTATTAATATTGACGAGGATCTTGAGCTCAAATCTGTCATGAAATTTGGACAGATAAATAATTGGCCAAATAAAAAATACGCAATGAAAATTAATTTCACCTGAAAAATATGAAGTTGGACGGATAGTCCCGACATCTGAAAGTATAAAGCCAGTGGAGATATAAATGTGCTCTTGTGCGAAAATAAAGGTCAAGTCGATAAACATAAAGACGACTTGTGTCACAAGAAAATTTATAAATATCCTGGCATTGATTATATAGAGACATGTTCTCCTGTGGTGGATGTCGCCATTTCAGGTTTTAATCTGGCAATACAAGAAAAACGTGATATGCATATAATGGAAATCATTGAAGGATTTAAATTGTTCTGAAGCATATTAAGGTTTCCAAGAAATTTATTAAATAAAGATTCAAAAATCCTTATACGGATTGAAACAATCAGAGAGCATGTGGTATAATCGCCTGAGTGAGTACCTGTTGAAAGAAGGGTACAAGAATGATTCAATTTGTCCTTGTGTCTTTATAAAAAGATATGGATCTAAATTTGTTATAATCACCGTGTATGTTGATGATTTAAATATCATTGGAACTCCTAGGGAGCTTCCTACAGTAGTAGACTAATTAAAGAAAGAATTTGAAATGAAAGATCTTGGAAAGACAAAATTTTGTCTTGGTCTACAAATTGAGTATATGAAAGATGGAATTTTTATCCATCAACCAACATACACTAAAATGATTTTAAAGCGATTATATATGGATAAAGCACATCCATTCCGACCTCATAAAATAATGAAGAGCTTCTTGGTCCCGAAGTACTATATCTTAGTGCAATTGGTGCACTAATGTATCTTTCTAACATTACAAGGTCTGACATAACTTTTTCAGTTAATGTCTTAACAAGATATAGCTATGCTCCTACAAAGAGACATTGGAATGGAATCAAACATATATTGCGGTATCTAAAAGGAACTACTGATATGGGATTATTTTATGGCAATGATTACAGTCCCGATCTTGTTGGTTATGCCGATGCTGGGTATGTATATGACCCACACAAGGCTCGATCTCAAACAGACTATGTGTTTACATATGGAGACACTGTCATATCTTGGCGATCGACTAAGCAATCAATCGTGGCTACTTCATTTAATCATGTTGAGATAATTGCTATTTATGAAGCAAGTCGAGAATGTGTATGGTTGAGGTCTATAATACATCTTATTCAAGACAAATGTGGTTTGAAGTGTGACAAACTACCCACAATTTTGTATGAAGACAATGCAGTATGCATAGCCCAATTGAAGGGAGGATTCATAAAGGAGATAGGACAAAGCAAATTTCACCAAAGTTATTTTTCACACATGATCTTCAAAAGAATGGTGATATCAATGTGCAACAGATCCGTTCAAGTGATAATATGGTTGATCTGTTTACCAAATCTCTACCGACGTCAACCTTCAAGAAACTAGTGTACAAGATTGGGATGCGAAGGCTCAAGGATGTGAATTGATGCTCTCATCAGGGGGAGTTAATACGTGTTGTACTCTTTTTCCCTTGCAAGGTTTTGTCCCACTGGGTTTTCCTTGCAAGGTTTTTAACGAGGCAACCAAAAGGCGTATTTCTAAACATGTGTACTCTTTTTCGTTCACTAGGATTTTTTACCCATAGGGTTTTTTCTTAATAAAGTTTTAACGAGGCACATTATCTATGGACATCCAAGGGGGAGTGTTATAAGAAAAATCAAATTATGGTGGATGTCTACTCTTCCTCCATGATCTTCTCAAATGCTTAATGACATATTCAATGACATATTTCTATGCTTAATGACATATTCAATGACATATTTTTCTTCACTTTTCATGCCTATATAAAGGCCTTGTAATAGATAAGAAAATACACACAATTGAAGAAGAAAATATCTTCCTTCTCTCTATCTCTATTTCTTGTTCATGTTTTGCTAAATTACTTTTATTTCATAACATGTCTTCATGTTTTACTAAATTGCTTTTATTTTATAACAATAAGTACCACTAATCCTTTTTTTTTTCTTCTTCCCTCTGCAACTATTTCTTCTCGCTTATGATGTATCAAACAAGTTTGAATGTTCTTAGTCATTTTAATTGCTTAAACTTTTTGCTTGAACAACTGTCATTTGGCAGTTATTATTAGTTTTTTCCTTATGCAGTCAACTTGGGACCATAATTTGTCTTCTTGAACTCTTTCCGCTCTATTCAACTAATTTCATTTTAATACTTACAAATAATTTGCCTTGTAGGTCTTCTAATACTAATGGTAAATGGAACGTATTACTTTTAGGAAAAATCTACGTAGTATATATATATATATATATATATATATATATATATATATATATATATATATGTGTGTGTGTGTGTGTGTGTATGCACGTGCGTTGTACGTGTATTCCATATCCTCTCTTTTTTACAGAATATATATTAACAAAATTAGTTAATGCACACATTCCAAAATCATTTTGTTTAATTATAATTACAAATTTAATACACCAAAAGATAACGTTCTCGTATAATCTTGAGTTCTTTTATGAATAAAGTCAATAACATACTCTCTGACCAACTCTATATTTGTTCTTCTAGACATCACACTATCAATTAAATTTTAGTATATCTCCCTTTTGACATTTGATTGCTCCAATAGACAATATCGGAAGCATCATTCCTCGATCAACTTTATACGATCAAGTTTATCTTCTCAATATCCATTAATCATTACAAATGCGTCTTTGGCATAGTTGTCTTCTCAAAGGTTGATTGCTATTTTAGAATATTCAACCCACACTTTTAAATATCAATATTAAAAAAAAGGTAGGGAACGATAGTTAAAGTTCCTAGTAAACTTAAGAACACCTCTTTTGCTTTTATAAGGAGTTTTCTCGCGCTTGAACTTTTTTACTGTGGTCAAATCATGTTTCATATAAATATTTTGAACAAATGGCATTTATAAGAAATACAGTCGTATTGCATATGTCTAGATATAGTTAACCTCTCCATGATATAGCTTTTGTTTTATAAACATATTTGCATTGAATATAAATATTATTTTCTTTAAAATTAAACTTACATACTTAAAACTACATAAAAATGTATTATAACTCTAATACTTGAAAACTTTTAGAAAAAAAATTAGAATAAAAAATAATAATTATTTGATTCACAAAAATGTTATATAATTTCATCACCACAATTTGTTTGCTATAGGTAGATTGGACTTAAATTTTAATAACTAAAGATTAAAGGCACATAAATTAAACTACGATAAAATTCGAAAGTAATGTATCATAATAGCAAAATAGCAAGAATGTAAAACATAAATAATTCGTTACTATAGGAACGTGGGTCTATTTTCTTGAGAACGAACAAAAAAGTAAGAAATTGATCACTGTTGAACATATCATCACCATGCTAAGAATTATCTGGTATTATTGGAAGATTGTTTCGTGCAAAGAGTAAATTCCATGTGAAAACTTTCGTTAGAAAAATCAATCTTGTAAATTGATGGTTTGAAATTAGAGAAGAAAGAACATCGTCATGATACAATTCAAGTAGTAGAAATAGCACCATTCAAAGTCATTTCCCAAGTACAAACATAGATAATTTTCTGGGCGCTAGACTCCCACATCCTCTCTTCTTCCCTTCAATTTCTTTGTTCGAGCATTCCCACACGTCATATGAATAACATCACCTTGTGGTATATTTAATTGGCCTTCAAAGACATTAGCACATGAATGCTTTCTAATTTTATTAAAAATGTGTAATAGTTGCAAGATCCATTATTTTAGAGAATATGTTACTCAAATAAATTTAGAGTCTAGAAATCTCATTTTTGAATTTCTAAAACACTTCAAGGTAACATTTTAGTTTTGAAGCAACACCAAAATATGCTAACTGATGCAATCGTTCAGATACTGCATCTACATAGAGTGATGAGATTATGAAAATAATGATAGTGGAGTATATGTAAGAACAAAAGTAGTTGATGGATCCACATTAACATATTGGGCACAGCTTTTCTTAATGGTTGTGACAGTTACGAAGGGGTACTGAGGTTTTTTTTGGCTTTAGCTTTTTTATTCAATTAAATAGGATATCTACTAAAAATAAGATAGGCATTTTTATAATTTAACTTTTGACTTAAGGGCTTCCCACTTTTAATATATATTAGTATATGTTTTTGTGTATTTTGACTAGCGGCTACGCTTATTTTTGGCCGACCAGCCAAATATGTAAAAGCCCTAATTTTTATCCTAAGAATACCAATCTCCTCTTTTTGACATTTTCGCATCATACACATTTATAGCAAAAGTTATTTACGGAGTAAGAAAAATTAAATAAATAGGAATCAAATATATTCATCAATAAAATTGAAGAATGAAATAATTTTGAAAGTAAAACAAAAAAACAAAAAGTTGCCCCTAACTACTAATTTTTAGCTAATCAGAACGCGGAATTTGCTCGACAAAAACAAAACAAAACAGAGAAGACTCAAATACTCGAGGCGTGCACTTAAAATTTAAATAACAATGCTCAATATAATGGTAAATGTTACATCAATTTTTTAAAAGGAACTTCTTTATCTATGTTGTGAATGCATTATAATCAAAATTTAGAAAAATGAAGAGCTCCAAATTATAAGTAAATAACTTAAGGTGAAAACAGCTTAAGCTGAAAACGAACGGAAAGAATTATAAGTAAATATTAATAGCATGTTTGAGCGGGCTTCCTTTGGGCCGAAGTCTTTCCCGCAAGCGAGCTAGTGAGATTGACAAAACCCGAGCATACTGAAGACAAGCAATTAGCCAAAAGTATTTGTTTTTCCAAAATTAAAGTGTTTAAACAAGCTTTTAGAAGGAAAAAATAATATTTTGAGTAACAACAGAAGTAGTTTTTGAGAAGCAAAAAAAATAAAATTAACTTCTCCCCAAAAGCATTTAAAAATAAAATACACTTAGAAGCATTTTTTAAAAGCTTGGTCAAAAATTAATTGATGCTTAAAAGTGTTTTTCAAATTAATTAAGCAAACACAAATTACTTCGAGCCTAAAACACTTTCAAGAAAAATACTTTTTAAAATAAGCTAAGTTTAGAAGCTTGGCGAAAACAGACTACTAAACAATACAAAGCCAATAGGGGCGAATCTACCTTATGAGGTAGGGGTGCCACACCACCCGCTCGCTTCGCTAAAATTCTTACTGTATACATAATATCTCTGTGAAGAAACTTATATATGGATAGAGTGACACCTAGAATTTAAAAGGTGAAAACGGGTGCCATTGGTTCAGCCTTCCCTTTGAAGGTTTTCCTTGACCTCATGAATGCAAGTTCAATTCTCTGTTGGAGCAGCTTTCAGTTGAGCCCTAGAGCCTCACCTATTTTCCTTCTTTTTCGGTTCTTTCCCTCCTTTTACTACTTGCTAAGTCTCTCTTCTTCATTTTTTTAACTTTCGGTCCTCATTTTATTTCTATTATTATACCTTACTTTATGAACAATTATTTTCTATAGGTAATTTAAATTGATTTTAATTAGCATATAATTTTTTTATTTTTAATGAAACGATATTAATTTATATATTGGAATATAATTTGAGCAATATCTTCTATTGAATTTTGAAAAAAAGTTAAATGGCTTGATTGATAGTCGTTTTGAGTCGAATATCATATGTTGAAGATTTTTCTTTGAAAATAATTGTCATATAACCCAACAATTAAAATGAAAAAATAAATAAAGAACAATACAAGTAAACTAATCTAGTCAAACAAAGAATATATAGTGTAGTTAAACTACTCTTTAAGTAAATATTTATATTAGAGACGCTCTTTCATGAAATGTTATTTTTCTTTTGCATTTTTATTTAAAATATGTTTAAATTAAGCGTTAAAATTTTGAACTAAAATCGAACTTATTTGCTTTGTGAATGAAAGACTTATTCAAATTAACCAAAAACTAAGCGAACCGATCCATTATTCCTAATCTGTCTTTATAGCTACTGACATATATACTATATGCATAACATGGTGGCACCCGCAACCTTCGAATCCTGAATCCACCTCTGAAAGCCAACGTAACCAATTACATATAACAAAGAAAATGATTGTATTTAAAGAATGTTTATGAAGAAAGTGAGGGAAGTTCCCGTAATTTGCAGTGTAAACTAAATACTGTCTTTCTAAAATCACCGGTCAATAGCAAAATTTAGAAACAGGAGAGTATCTATGCTAAACATAGATACAGGATATAGTATCTCTAGTCTAAATATGGAGGGAGCTAGTACAAACTTAGAGGGAAAGAATGATTTTCACCTGGTTAGAATCCTAAAATGCAACAAAACCACATTCCTGATAATTGATTGTACTTCCCATAACATTTCTATATTCTCTAGCTACCCTGCCAAGGGGGAGAAACTCGAGAGGCCAACGAAAATTACTCTCTCAAAGCAGCAATTTGCATTATATCCATTTCAAGAAACTTGTAAGGTAATTAGTTAAAAACCTTTGCATGCAAGAAACATCTAAAAACCTCATATTATCAACAAAAAGGAATCTATAGAATTTGGATGGTTCATATAATACTTGCTATGTACAAGAATCCAAGTTATGCAGGCCTCAGTACCCCGAGCAACCAGCTTGTATGGGGTATTTCCGTCGAGCTTTCTTCGATCACTCAACCACGATATCCCCTCAACTCAATGAGTAGTTATCCCATTTTAGTATTGTCAGTCCCTCATCTCTAGCTGAAGATCACCAATCAATGTACAATTCCATCACGATGATCATATTGGGCTCGCCCTCGAGACCTGCATCCACAATGCTCAGAATACATTGCTACAAGTGTGTCTAAATAGAGTAAGATAATCGAGAAATGAATGGAAGGACCTCCAGTGCAGAAAGTTGAGTTATTCATGTACTTTGCACTCTAGTTTCACATACTCTCTTTTGGACTTGGTGTTTGGTTTAAAGGGAGGTTAAAAACAATGATGTTGTATTAGTTCTTAGCGCTTTCAACTGCTAGAGCTGCATTCCTGGCGAGTTAGTGGACCTTAATAAATACTAATGGAAAGCTCGAAGTGATTTGCGCCCATAACTTTCATTATAGGTTTTTTCATTATATACAACCGACCTCCAAGTGCAACGACACTACAATTGTGGGAAGGGAAATTAATTTACTATCTCTTCAACTTTTTACACATCATATGGTCTGTGATAGTCTTCATAAAACAATACACATTTTCAAAATGTTCGCTGGTCAAGATTATCATTCACATGACTCTAAACCAATCAAGAAACAAGGTGTACAGCAGAGATAAAAGAAGGCATGTCACCTGATTCTGCGCACTTGCAGCAGCTGTCCATCGCTGAGGCTGTACTGTCACTGAACTATCACTGATAAAAGCTATTGTCCTCGACTCCTGTTGCCTGTAAGTGACAAGTGGAGGTGGTAGTTCTCTCATCACCCATAGCACAAACGCTGAAGGTACAGAAGAACCTGGAAAATATTTGGTCAGGTAACGAGTATTAGGAATCTGATGAGTGCCAATGCAGCAATCAAGTAAAAGTTTACTGTATAGCACCCAATTTACATCTCACAGCCACTCCAACTTTTACTAAATTCATACACACTTATATAACGTCATCAGTGGTGCCAACTGATTGTTAAATTGATTTCTTGCACCATGTTTAGTTCAAGCTTCCATCATCTAATTAAATTCAGTTAGTAGATCTTAGGTATAATTGTTAACAGCAACTAGCAGGTGGAGAGCAAAAATTTTCTTACTATAAGATTAGCAGAAATCCATTATACTGGTTGAGATGTCAATGTTATTCTCTAGAATCATCAACCTAAACCTTGATTAATTTGCATATTAAGTCCAGAATTTCAGATCATGTTGTAGTGTCAAATAAGGATAAGTTATAAGAGTACCTATAAAATAATACAAAACCATGAGAAGTGATGTACAAACACCATTTATCTTCTGTCCATGCCAGTGAAAAAGAAGCTGCAAGATAAGGTATTATCTTTTAGAAACTTATGCATCCAAAACAAAAGACAATCTAATGAGACCAGCAAGAAGACATACAGGTATATCTGTGAATATGGCAACAGAGGCACTTGATGTGAAACATAGAACAGAAACAACTGCCAAGCCTGCAACCTTCATTTGAAAGAAATACAACAAAAGCATCAAACCTCACAAGGAAATAATCTATCACAATTTGTGTCATGAGCACTAAATTTCAACAGGCAAAAAAAGGAGAAACATTGCACTTTATTCAAGCTGTCAGTTCATAAAACTAGAGCGATAAAAGATCTCAGTACGACAAGACAGAAGTTTTCTGCAGTCTGCAAATCATGATTCTGATTGGCATACAGAAAATGGTAGAGAAGCACCATAAAAAGATGAGTTAGTACCTTCCACATTTCTGATGAAGCCCTTTCAGATCTCACTTTGCTCATTTTCAAGAACAGTACCAGTCCTGCATAGCAAATGGACTTACGGTTATGGTCAAAAGACAGTTTAAATGGAAAACCTTCACACAAAATAGTTAGAACCTATACATAAGACCTAGTTTACAAGTTCAGCAGGTTCTTTTAGGACAACTGTTTCTTAAAATTCCAAACAGCTCGATGAGAGATGTCGTTGATTGGACAATCAAGATATATGTATCTTTCTTATGGTGAGACAGCACTTTTACCCCCTAAAATTATCAACCATCTATTATCTTATCGCTTTAACTATTTCTGAAAGTCCCCCCCCCCCCCCCCCACAACAGAGAGAGAGCTCTTAAACATTAGTCACAAACGTTAAGTGGCTCCCCACATCCCACCTACTGCAAACACTCATATAGTATAACCAAGTACTGTACTCCAATCCAATATAAGATAAATATACTTTCTCACAAATAAATGCCCTCATCAACGGTTTGCAAATCTAGGTAAAAATAATGTCACACTGTATGATTTTGTAAATCAGTTCTTATCGTTGACTAGCATAACTCCGGTCTTTTACATCAGCTGATTCCATGAAGGAAGGGTGGATCAAGTCATTAGTTATTAAACAAGTACTGAAGTGCCCATAAGCTTTCATGGTGAGAAAAGGATTACGATGTATAGTAGCAATAAGTAAGATTCAATTAGTGAAAATGGCAGGATAACAATTTTCTGTGACGTGTGAACATTAATATGGAAGCTCGTCATAAATAATCCATAGTGTATGAGATACTGACCATAGCATGCCAATGCCAATCCCAGCAGAAGAACTGCTATTGCAAAGAGATCTACATACACCTGGATGAAACTGCACTTCATCAATTATCAAGAGGAAGGTAGAGAAAGGTGTCAGGCAAAGAAAAAAATCACCATGAAACAGTGTAAATTGATAGTTTCTCCTGCAATAATTTAAACACCAAAGAGCAATATTCTAAGCAAATCAATAATAGCATGCTAATCAGATTAAGAATAAAAAGCATTTTACAAGAACTACCCTATCCAGACATATAACAGCAACCTATCAAGGTAATTATTACAGACAAAAACTTCGCACAAAATTAGATCATGCCTCCTTACTCGCGGGAACACATTCTCTCTTTCAATGAGATGCTCCACAGTAAATAATAACTAATTGCAGCTAAAAATGAATACGGAAGGCAATACAGAGAACCAACAACTGCTAAATCAATTGGGTAAAAAGAATATGCAAGAACAACAATAAACAGATACAGGTAATTAAAGAGCCATTGTCCATACCCGAGCCACAACAGAAGAATCGATAGGATTCTTTCCCCTCCCAATCCATATTAGTACAGCAGCTACCAACATTAACAGAAAAACTAACAGAGTAACCTGGTCAAAAAGCAAGTACATGAATTAAGAACAGAAATGCGCAAAGACATAAAGATACGAGGAGTTTGAATATGTCATATATGTAGAACATACATGCAATGTCTAAAAAAGCAGGGGCACAGTGGAGAGGGCCTCTTATAGGCATATCACCCACGGAAATTTTAATTTTAATATTTTCAAAAGAAATTATTAAAAATAATAATATGAAAAAATATACTAAAATTGGATATAATTCATAAGCAAAAAATGTAAAAAAATAATTAAGTACCAAGGGATAATAACACATATTTATTTCAATATAGTTTACCACTAAAATTCGAAGTTATAGAACAAAAAACATAGTTTCTATAAGTTAAAAATCATGTAAGTTATACTCAAATACTTGGAAGAAGATATTCTGAGTCATACGAGGCGGATAACGCAAAACATAAATGCATGGGGCTAGCCTCACATATTTGGCTGTTATCCGCAAGAGACTTTTCGCCACATGGCTGTCCCATTGCGTTTAGAGCCTGTGAAGAGTTGCTAGGCAAATCACAACTTTGCCTCTTAAACATTATATGCGTGTACTTTATTAGCTTTACCAGAACCACAACTTTTTGGCGGCTTCCCACATTGACCGCACGAAAAGAGCAGCATCTTCGGCGACTATCAGCATTTGATTTTGGCTTATTCTTCTCCAACAAGGCTTCTCGAGGACTATACCCATCATCTTCATCTTCTTCATCATTTGACTGATGACAAAGATCAACCCTGAATTTATTTGCAGAAAAGGCATTACAAATTATTTTATATTTAATTTCTACATGAAGATTGACTTCATGTCTTAGACAAAGCCTTAAACCAAAATTACGGAAGGATAGATATAATTACGGCTATAGGTTGCAAAAATCATTTTACTGTATTGGGTTGACTAATATGAAGCATAACCAAATTCTTGACCTAATCTTCAACCAAACTAGAATAATTCATGTTGAACTTAAAGGAGCAATAGATTTTGGTCACGCCAACACCAGAATAACCATAAATGAAGTGATATAGAGCTATCCGCTTCATTTAGAAAGTTGAATAATAACTTTACATAGAATAGGCGGAAGAGCTACTTGGGCAATAACTTGGGGCACTTGACAAAATCTAAAAAAGGCTTAATACACAATTTGACACTTGTACTCGCACGGTCTTCAAATGCAGGCTCCCTAACTCCACGGATTTTCAAATAGACACCTCAAGTGTTTTAAATGCCTTTAACATTGATCGAGCTTATGCGGTGTTGATTTGACTAAGTTGGACAAAGTGCGTGGAATACACGCATATAAGGAGAGTGAATGTTGCGATATTGATTTAGTTTAGTAAAGGCTAAAATCAGGGGGGGGGGGGGGGGGGGTTGATGAAGACTTGTGAAACAAAATTTCCCCGCCCCCCTATTCTTCCCCCTCCCAACTTTATCTTCATTCTTACTTTTCCCTCCCTTTCTCTTGTTCTTTTTTTTCCTTCCATTAGCTTGAGGTTTTAGTTTTCTTTTTGGTGAATCCATGGCACTTGGTAGCTTTAGGACTTTTAGGGAGAAAATTTCAGAGACTTTTCTGGAGTTAATGCATAAGGGTTGAGTTCATGTCTTGGACCAAATCATTTTATATTTAATTTCTACATGAAGATTGAGTTCATGTCTTGGACAAAGCCTTAAACCAAAATTACGGAAGGATAGATATAATTACGGCTATAGGTTGCAAAAATCATTTTACTGTATGAGTTGACTAATATGAAGCATAACCAGATTCTTGACCTAATCTTCAACCAAACTAGAATAATTCATGTTGAACTAATGGAGCAATAAATTTTTGTCATGCCAACACCAGAATAACCACAAATGAAGTGATATAGAGCTAGCTGTTTCGTTTAGAAATTTGAATAATAACTTTACGTAGAATATGCGGAGGAGCTACTTGGGCAATAACTTGGTGCACTAAATAATATTTAAAAAAGGCTTAATACACAATTTGACACTTGTACTTACACGGTCTTCAAATGCAGGCGCCCTAACTACGCCTTTGACCATTGATCAAGCTTATGTGGTGTTGATTTGACTAAGTTGGACAAAGTGCGTAGAATACACGCATATAAGGAAAGTGAATGTTGCGATATTGAACTAGTAAAGGCTAAAATTCGGGGGGGAGGGGGGTGATGAAGACTTGTGAAACAAAATTTCCCCGCCCCCCTATTCTTTCCCCCTCCCAACTTTATCTTCATTCTTACTTTTCCCCTCCCTTTCTCTTGTACTTTTTTTTCCCCTTCCATTAGCTTGAGGTTTTAGTTTTCTTTTTGGATAATCCGTGGCGCTTGGATTGCTTTAGGACTTTTAGGGAGAAAATTTCAGAGATTTTCTGAAGTTGATGCATAAGGGTTGAGTTCATGTCTTGGACCAAATCATTTTATCTTTAATTTCTACATGAAGATTGAATTCATGTCTTGGACAAAGCCTTAAACCAAAATTACTGAAGGATAGATATAATTATGGCTATAGGTTGCAAAAATCATTTTACTGTATTGGGTTGACTAATATGAAGGCATAACCAAATTCTTGACCTAATCTTCAACCAAACTAGAATAATTCATGTTGAACTAATGGAGCAATAGATTTTTGTCATGCCAACACCAGAATAACCACAAATGAAGTGATATAGAGCTAGCTGCTTCGTTTAGAAATTTGAATAATAACTTTACGTAGAATATGCGGAGGCGCTACTTGGGCAATAACTTGGGGCACTAAATAATATCTAAAAAAGGCTCAATACACAATTTGACACTTGTACTTGCACGGTCCTAACTACACGGGTTTTCAAATAGACACCTCAAGTGTTTTAAATGCCTTTGACCATTGATCAAACTTATGTGGTGTTGATTTGACTAAGTTGGACAAAGTGCGTGGAATACACGCATATAAGGAGAGTGAATGTTGTGATATTGAACTAGTAAAGGCTAAAATCGGGGGGGGGGGGGGGGGGGATGAAGACTTGTGAAACAAAATTTCCCCAACCCCCTGTTCTTTCCCCCTCCCAACTTTATCTTCATTCTTACTTTTCCCCTTCCTTTCTCTTGTTCTTTTTTTTTTCCTTCCATTAGCTTGAGGTTTTAGTTTTCTTTTTGGTGAATCTGTGGCGCTTGGATTGCTTTAGGACTTTTAGGGAGAAAATTTCAGAGACTTTTCTGGAGTTATTGCATAAGGGTTGTTTGACTTTCTCTAAGGTATTTTTACCATTGAAACCAATTTATAGAAATATAGAGCAACTTGTTTAGAATTGGGTTTTGAGGAAAATGATTTTGTGATGGGGTTAAGGCCTAAGGGGGAAAGCAATTTGGCATTGCTCTGGTTGAGAATTGCATTTTGTGCAAAACTTTGAGAACTTCGATAGTAAACCTTTCTTATCTAGTTTCAGCTGATCCTTCAGCGTTCTGTGGGGAACAATTACGGAAGAAAAGTCGAGAGAGAGTTTCAAACCTCAACAACTGCGAACCACGTTCTAAACCTGCGCCACTGGCCCAAGGGATTTCTTGGTTATCAAAAAAAAGAGAGAGATACATGACAACTTTGTTGATTTTAGACCGGACGGATCTATATGACTAGCTCAAGTAACTGCTATTCACCAAAAGAGGATTATGATTTGGTCAACCACGTTCTAAAGTTCGATAGCAGTGTCTTAATGAATTGCTGATTTTGGCAGCTCACTGATAAAAGTAACAGATATCACTTCTCTGCCCAAGATTATTTTCGGGAAAGAGAATGACTGGAGAAAAAATGGGAAGTTCACGATACTGATGCCCTCATTAAATTAGTTTCTTTTCCTCAAATGTGAAACAAAGAAAAGAAAGCAAATATTTAGATTCACAAAGATAATTTTCACACATTCAAACACAGCAAACAGGCGGCGAACTTACCAGAATGAAAGGAGAAGAAGAAATGCAGCAAGGAAAAGAATTTTGGGGGAAGCTGCAAATATAGCTGTGTATTAGTCCTAATTACAAAAGCATCAGCTGAAAAGAACATGGTGGGTTTGCACATACCCATAACAACAAAACCACAGAAGTGCGACCAGCAAAGCCAACCCTTACAAGCGGCAACAAGCGACAACACAAAATAAAGGAAATAACCTGCAAGAGAATAAAGTCAATGACCCATTCATACTAGTTACTAAACTCTTATAGATTACTTACTGGAGATGAAATTTTTTCATCATTATGAAATGCACAGGAAGCCCAAAAAAAAAAAAAAAAAAAAGACGAAAAAAAAAATAAAGGCAAGGCAAGGTAATAAACGAGATTATACCCACGTGCACAGGTGCTTCATCAAAATTTCATGTTCAAATTAACTATACTCTTCGCATTTACCCTTCTTTCTACCAAACAAGAAGCTAGCTGAACTTTTATAGGGTGTATTAGCAGACTACCCAAAAGAATGCACTTCCCCAAGTACTATGGCTAATATGTTATACAAAGAGAGAAACAAAAGGAGAAGAGCTCTCGTACTAATGGTTAATGATAGCATGCAAGAGGACTCTAATTATAGGAGTTTTGAGCTTCATGATATAGAGAGTTTACAACTTATTGGCATTATAGTTAATATGACATAGCATTAAACTACACCATATTCACAATAGAATATTCGCAATGATTCTCTTCACTTTAACACGTCCTCTCAGACTCAAGGAGGAAAAATAACATGAACTTGTTTATTTCGAAAACAAGATATGCTACAAAATCACTTTAAGATATTTTCCGGTGTCACCGGAGAAGTGAACAATCACAGAAAAGAAAAGTGGTGCTGAAACCCTTTTCTCCGAGCCATTAATAGCAAAAAGAAGGAATTTTCAAAAAAGTGCTTTTTTATTAATGAAGTCTTGGAGAAGGAATTCAAGTTGTGCTGACAATGTCTTGGAGATTTTTCGCACCACACCTCTTGATAGAGAAGAAGATGTGCTTTTTTGTAGTACCCACGGAAGATCAATTCTCCATCAAGAGGTCTGGTGCGAAAAATCTCCAAGACATTGTCAGCACAACTTGAATTGGCAACTTAACAGTAACCAAAAACAATAATAACGCTCAAAGGAGGACTCAGTACCACACTCTATTACCATGAACGGAGAAGAAAAACAGAGACAAGGAGACTTGTTGAAACAGTAACCGAAGTTCAAGTTCGTAGGAGGGACCTAATACAGTGTCATTGACTAATGGAGACGATGAGAAGAGTTAAGACTTGTCAAGAATAATGACAAAAAGTTCAATATTTAGAGGAGAGATTTAACACCTAGTTTCCAATACGATGAAAGAGAGGAAAGGGACCTTTACAGAATGTGCTATAATTTTCAATATCTAGACTCTGTTATCATGAGAGGAAGGAGCGGACCGGACTTTTTTGGAACATCCACATGAATTTAAGAGTGGTACTGCTAGAACTGTCGCTAGAAAGGGATACGAACAGTAAACTCATGAAACGAAGGAAAAGCTTTTACCAGACAGGTGGCATAAGGCTTGCCCAGAGTTAGAAGACACTTAAATCACTGAAAATAAGAGTGGTGTAGCTAGAACAGTCCAACTCACAAAGATAAGAGGTATAATTTTTCTAACTGTTCATGCCTGAATTAATCTCAATGCCTACTTTTGTTAAAAGCTCCGCTGGCACGAACTTAAACACCAAATCTTAGATGTAGTGCAAGCCAGCTGGCCAGGCACTTTGCCTCGCTTAGACAACACTTCAACGTAAGCACCAAAGTGTTAGGGGCGTGCTTTATTGTCTATGGGATATATCTTGCTCAGCTGCGCAATAAAAATTAAATATAGATAAGAAATAATATATTATTTTGCTAAGAAAAACATTACAAATGAATTGCTACGGTAAGGAAAAGAAATTACAAAATTTAGAACAGGCGAACTAGTCGCTAAACTTGAATAGAAACTTAAAACAGCAACTTTGCATCTGAATTAGAAAACTAACATGATCTTTGAACTTAATTTACATCATTTTTACATCATATATTTCATCTAGTAGTAGCTCTTTCAACTCATTTTGTCTATGTAAACGTTGTTTGTTTATGGTTATTTTGATAAACAAACCCAGGAAGCACTCAGCAAAAACAATCCGTGGATAGACCAATAGATATAGAGAAACTAAGATGCTTACCCAAATTTGAAGATCCAATCATCAAGTGAAATACCTGCAATTGCATAGTGAACTCTAGTAAGCATGATCTATAATTAGCACTGTGAGAATGCACGGGAGAAAAATCTATTTTTTAACAGTGATACCCTATATATAATACATGTAGTAGGGACTAGGACATATTCTACTCCTATTACATATGGGACTGGGACATTCTACTCCTACTACGTATGGAACTAGGACTATTTACACATAACTATCTAACACTCCCCCTCAAGCCGGTGCATACAAATCATATGTACCGAGCTTGTTACATATGCAACCAATACGAGGACCAGTAAGGGACTTGGTGAAAATATCTGCAAGTTGATCATACAAGGCCACTAGACTCTCCCTGAACAACAAAACCATGTGGTTGCTGATAAACAGAAGTTGGCCGAAAAGTCGCCGGAAAAATTTGAAAATAGTGAGACTAAGCCGAATTCCACACTACAAAATAGATTCTAAAACATCAACAGAAAACAGAAACTTTTCTGGAAATTACTGTTCACACCGAGACATCACTGTTCACGCCGGAAAAGTGCACTGTTCACGCGACGAGGAGATAACCCAAATCAATCTTGAACCGTCAACCGGAAAGACGCACAATGACTGACTTTTCAGTTCATACGGGACTGGAATTTCTGGGGTTTGGTCGCACAAAGGTTTCGGATCTGATGGTGGTACTGGTAAAACCTCCATCGTCCTTGGGATCATCTATAGACTGAGCTTGCACCAAGAACTGCGCGTAGACACCCCTAATCTTAAACACCAAAGGAGGGATTCACTTTAGCAATTAACAAGAGAATAGCAGTATACAGAAAAGAGTTCCGGTATACAGAATTCAGAAGCAACATTGAATATTATCAGGGTGTAAAAACATGAACACTTTAAGAGTTACACTATTAACTTTGTGGTCAGAATCCAAACACAAGGAGGTAGACTAGTGCAAGCACTTATAGTATCACTAACCCTTAGCAAGTATCAGAATACTTAAGGAGACCATCACACATATGTAAAGGAAAGAGAATTTGTGGCAAGCTGTCAATAAGGCCACTAGACTCTCCCTGAACAACAAAACCAGGTGGTTGCGGATAAACAGAAGTTGGCCGAAAAGTCGCCGGAAAAATTTGAAAATAGTGAGACTAAGCCGAATTCCACACTACAAAATAGGTTCTAAAACATCAACAGAAAACAGAAACTTTTCTGGAAATTACTGTTCATACCGAGACAAAACTGTTCACGCCGGAAAAGTGCACTGTTCACGCAACGAGGAGATAACACAAATCAACCTTGAATCGTCAACCGGAAAGACGCACAGTGACTGACTTTTCAGTTCATATGGGACTGGAATTTCTGGGGTTTGATCGCACAAAGGTTTCGGATCTGATGGTGGTACTGGTAAAACCTCCATCGTCCTTGGGATCATCTATAGACTGAGCTTGCACCAAGAACTGCGCATAGACACCCCTAATCTTAAACACCAAAGAGTTATAACTCGAGCACACGGCAAATACCATGATGGCTAAGTGACTAGGCTAGATTTAAAATCCTAAAGTTAGGATTTTCTGTTCGGCAGAGGGATGAGAGAGTAAAAGAGATACATTGAGAGACTACAACTGGATCCCATCGAAAAAGCAGGAGATTCGCCTGGTATGGTGCTAAAATTTAGAAAGCCTAGATGATCATCAGTAATTTGGCGATGCTTATTCAAAAGAAACTTTTAGGCAATAGTTATCAAGTTGTGGAAATGAAGGGAAAGGGTTTACATAACTATAATAATGGTGAAAAAGAATGAACTTTTAGACCAGAATTGTAAAGGCATTTCGAGTTTAATTTAGCTTGTGAAGACCACCATTATGTCACCTGAACCTTAAATGCTAGCACACGGGTGTTGAACATTACAAGATGATGGTTTAGACATGAGTATTCAGTAGAATATCATCAACATGAGTTCTTGGACGTATATTAGCATCTTGTAACAGGCTTTATCGGATTAGCATATTTGCTATTCATAATTGGAAGTTGGAACTAAATAAAGAAGTTTCAGTGGAAAATTGGTTTTTTCCACATTCTTGACTAACTGCTTAGACCTCGGGAAGTTGCTTTAATTTTCTAGCAGGACGATAGAATGTTCTCACCCATCTCAGATACTAAAAAAATCAGAAAGAGAATTGACGATGAAATGCTTACTTTCTGACGAGTCCAGCCAATGTGTGTATTCCGAGAGTGAATTCTCATTAACTGGAACAATACATAAGCAAATTAAGTTGAGCAAAAATGTGATAACACAATCTACTAAGCAAGAAATAATCAGTAGCACACAGCAGATGTAAACTGTCATTAACAGCACATGAGCACGCTACTCTGATAGTGTAACACCAACATTATACAACCACAATAGGCACAAGCAGCAGCCTCCAAAAAAAAAAAAAGCACCAACCTCTTGGTTTGCAGCAACCAGATGGCAGTAAGTTGTGGAATTTATCATAATCCAAGTATACCAAGGTTAGAATTAAGATTCTAGATTAATGTTTTTTCTTTTTCAGTTAAGTCTGTCAAAAAAAAAATAACAAACACCAAGTCGGTGCCAAAAAGTACTCTGCTTGAGGCGTCCATAGTCTTTACAAAGGTTCTAGATTATAGTTGAATGCGGATTAGTAGTCGGCAACATCAAAATCTATCACAATCCCCCACAGCCTCCCTGGTTCTCAATTCTAGCAACTAGTCAAACTAAGCAATCACCTATTCAATTAAACACAATAATGTGATATATCAAGCAGGGATAATATTGGGTATGTTGTTGTTGAAATGTGATATATCAAGTAGGGGGAAAGATTAACCACTTTGCTATTAAGGCATGATCTATTTTGGCCATTATGTTAAAAAATGATATATTTCCTCTCATATTGCCGCCTTTGCAGAAAGTTGCTACCATCTGTTTTGTAATCCAGTGTGTATTTCTGTAAAGTTGTTAATGTAGCATGTCCATTTGACTATCTTGGCATGAATGCTTATGTTTAGATTCAGAACATGGTGTATAAGTATTAGCTGATTACTTTGGAGTTCTCATCGGCAGTTCTTTTTTTCTCCGATAAGGTGTTCTCTTTGGCTGTTCTTGTATTGGTCATCTAGGTTTTCATCAAGATAAAAATATTTGAATAAAATTACTGAAACAAAACCCTAGTTTAAAAGGTCAATTCTCTCAAAAGTGATCCTATTCATGAAGCCATGGATAATATGGTTACCCATATTATCCGCCGGTTAACTCGTTTTTTATCCGTATTAAATATGGGTCGGGTCGGATAATTTATCCATTTTTTCATTACCCGTTTTCGACCCGAACCATATCCAACCCGACCCGCCCGTTTGCCACTCCTAAGCAGAATGACGAGAAAGGCAAGTTAGTAAAAGCCCTTTCCAAACTTTTAGCTTGACATGTAAGAACATTAATCAGGAAAAATCAAAATATTACCAAAAGAGAAAGTTAAAATGGTCCTTCCTTTTATGGGTATCAAAGATATAATATCTCCTAATTCTGGTTTCGCCAGCAATATAATCCTAAGGAACTTCAACATTAACTTTGCTCTTAAACGTGTTCCAATTATAGATATAAGATCAGTTAAAGAAACATATCAATCACACGACTCCATGATAATCATCATTTCTGAACATTGTTACAACTAAATGAGTGGAAAACAACATGCACACGGGTCAGACACATACCATTCATGTATTCTATACAAGTCTCTTTCTACCAAAACATCTTATACATGTATTCCAACGATCAGATGCTACAATGCTTTCACCACTACAAACCTTCACACAACTTAGCAAAAGTTAAAGAAGGTTGTTGAAACTTTACACTCTGTTTGATCGACATAAAAAGGGAATGATAGACAAGAAAGATAAGTACCACTCTCTTCCTTTAGTTAGAAAATCACAGAACCCTTCCAATTTCTTTTTTCATTTTTTCCAGCAAGCCAAAGTGGGACAAATAACCAAGTCACTCTAAATGATTTCCATCTTGAACCGATCAAGATACATGAGGAGAAAGACAAACACTTGTACTTGCTAACGAAACCGATCTGGCCTCTCTTGGACTAATTATAGAGTAAGCTTGGCGGGAAGCAACAATCGGGTAACAAACTCTTAGATAGAACATATGCTTATTTCGTGAAACTATACTTTGTCCAAAGTAGCACATGTCTTCCCTAGCTAGATTTATCACTTGGAGTAGTTCGAATAGGGGAAAGAACATGTATTTCTCATCATCAAATGATTAACCAAAACCATTATCCACCATGATCTTGGGATATGAAGTGGGACATGTCGGTTAATCTACATAAAGGCCGCGCCTGAAGGAAGAGGTAAAGAGTAGTTTGGAGATTCAGTTCAAGCCAGCATTAGCAACAACATGGATTAGGAAAAAATCCGTGCACTGAGTTATATTTTTACCATTTTAGCTTTTTCAAGTGTGCGCTAACAGCGCTATTAAATGTTTGCCAAATATACTAACTTTATGTTTTAACTTTAGCTGAAGATAAAATACAAAAGGATCACAAAATTCTGTTAAGATTACAGAATATCTCAAAAGGAAAAGCAAGGTACTCTCCTGTCTTAAACAAGAGATATTAGCTCTAAAAAATTGGCTACTTTTCAAAAAGCTTTCAGCTATTCTTCACAATGATGTCTTGCACTCTCAAGCAACAAAGAAGAGGTTTACATGTATCACAATCCAAATCTTTGGTTAATCTTTGATTAAGATTTCGTCGTCTTCAAATTGAATTAGTATTCCACAATCTCCTTGATTCTCCGAGAATCATTTAACAAAATAACTTCAGATATTTATTCGATTTTCAATCAAATGCTATGAAAACGTGGTACTACTATGGTATTTGATAAGCATTAGCAGAAATACATGACATGGTTGAATCCAGTGTCTGCTCCTAGCACAATCCGAATTTTGTCCATATTCAAGGACATAAAAAAACATGTTTACCTGAAGAAATGCCGAGTGGGTATAAGAATACCAAAAATTAAAAATTTTCTAATCCAGTTAGTATCGTAGATGGCATGAAACTACAGCACCAATCCTACTCGAGCCAGTGAAGAGGAACAATAATTAGTAAAAATCGTTATGTAGGTGGTATATGGCAGTCTCTGCATGAAAAATGAGTGTCTCTGCTTCAGAGAATCCATTTCCGGGGCAAGAATACATTCCTTCTCTTTGAAAGCCAAACATTTGGAACGTTAAATTACTCAAATTCAGCAGAACTATTCAAAGACTAATCCCCTTCTGTATGCTATTACAATAGAGAAGAGCACCACAAATGGCAAAAACTGTCTCAATAAAATGCGTACGCACAACCCCCAATAAAATTTAGAAGGAAAAAATACAATTTTTTAACCCCATTGTGACAATTGAGCTGACATTCCCTTAAAATTCAAGCATTATAAACCGAATTGACCACACAGACACTAGACACTAACGAGCCACGTCAAGAGTATTTACTAGTAAAAAAGACTCAATTTTTCAATCCAATAGCACAAACCTAGCCAAAACAGCATCCTTTCAAGTTCCATCACAAATAAAATTGATATTCAGAATCCATTAAAACCCTTCAAAAATTCCAGAAACCACAACCCGAAATCCCAATTGCAATACATTCATAACTTAGCACATTAAAAAACACTCTCCTTTCAGAATTCCAAGAAAAGAACAACCAACACAGCAATTGAAAGATAAAGACTGAAGCTTTAACAAAAACCGACAAATATATAACCCTCTGGAACAAGAATAAAGAAACAGTTACCTGAGCAAAAGCAAGAAGTGCAATAACGGCATCGACAGAAGCAAGAGCCACATTCACTCCCGTTAAAGCCTTAGGATAACAACTCCCTTCTCTCAACTCAAACATGTTCTTCTCCCAAAACCATCCACCACTGCCAAAAAACTCTCAACCCCTCTTTCCCCTTTTCTTTTATATAGAGAAATATATGTAGACACACAAAATGTTGATAAGCTTATATATGTATGTTGTACACACATACAAAAACTCGTGAAGAACTAAAAAAAAGAATGGTATGGTATGGTATCGAAAACGATATTCTCCCCTTTACTTTTTCTTTTTTCGCAGCCTCGATGGTATCTTTTCTTTGAATTTTTGGTGCAGATCTGCCCCTGGATTCTTACCCTCCAACACTCCCTTTATACCCTCGCCCTCTCTCTTTCTCTTTCTCTTTCTCTCTGTAGAAAAGAAAAGCAAGACAAGAGTTGAGTTGGCCCTTTGGGGACCGAGTACGAATCTTTGTCTTGATGCCACGCGGGTAGCTTTCAAGAATTCTTGAAATCAAAGTAAATAATTTGCAGTCATTTTTCTAAGTCGGGAGGTTTTCGGATCCTCCTAGTAAATTATGGGTGTTTGCCGGACGGGCGAGATTAGAATAGACTAGACTGGTTAGTAGGTTGGGTAATTCCGGGTTTTAGTGTGCCCGTTCGGGTTCGGGTCTTCCCGTTGGAATCGGATCGGGTTTTTATTTTTATTTTTTAGTGTAATATATTTTCTTTTTCAATGTAATTGATGCTTAATTATTTACAGACTTTAAAATAATAAAATATGTATTTTAATACATAAAATTAAACTTTTAAACTTTAAAGTTTAAAGTGTTAAATTTGAATATTAAATTTTAAAATTTAAAATTGAAATTAAGTGGCTACATAAAATTATTTAATAAGACCAATATGTAAGGATCAAACTTCAAAGGCTTTCATTTCATATTTTCATTGCATAATAATACTATAAATTAACTTGCAAGTTCTATTTTGATTTTTTTATTTTTGAACTTGCAAATTAAAAGTTTACAACAATTAAAAGTTTAGTGTTTACTGCTGCCAAATGCCAATAAGAGCAAATTGTCTAATAAACTAGCACATTAAGCTTAACTAAGTCGAAAAAAATTCAAAATAAAATAAATTGTCTCAAATCAACTTAAATACGAATTCATGGAAGCCGCTCGAGACAACCCTTGATATGCCTCCTTAAACCATACGTGCCCTCCCTCTTTGGATGAACATTAAAGACTTGACCACAGTTCTTGCACTCTGCTTTGCGAACTGCTTCATTTTCTTCTACCACCTCAACGTGTTCTCAAAAATGTGAGCGCACTCTAGAAACACGGGGCATGATTGGACTTGAACCTAAAAAAAAATGATACCACGCTTCATTTGATAATTGTAATTTTGTAGTGGCTACCGTAAATAATTAATAAAACTTGAATTAATAATTAATTGAAAAGCAATTCAATAATCAAGATGAAATTGAGAGAGAATTAAAGTAAAAGATGAGATCAAGTTGTGAGAAAAAATGAAGAAGATGGGGGGCTATTTATAGTTTTTAAAAAGCTAAAATATAATTTATCAATTATTAGGGGCGGGGGCTATTTTAGTAAGGGGTAGACTGAAATGGCTAAAAATGACAATTGCCCAACGGTCATTTCTTTATTTTGACCGTTGGCAATTGTCAGAATTTTTTAAAAACAAATACAATTTATTTTGACCGCTTGGGCAATTGTCAGAATTTTTAAAAACAAATGCAACGGTAACCGGGTTGGAACCCGGTTAAAATCCGTGAACGGGATACTGGGCTAGTCCGATTTCGGTGCACCGGTACCAAAAAAATACGCCCCCGTTCAGAACAACCCTTACCCTAACCAACCAGTCCCACCCCTTACCGAACCGGGCTGAACCGGGTCGAACATGATTGTTAGTGGACTCATTAAGCCCGATTAACACCTTTATAATAAATATACAACTCTTTGAAGTAAAATGGTTAGAAATGGGAAAAGGATCATTATAAAAAGTGTAAATGCCTGATTTTTATTTTTTCTTTTACATTATATTTTAAATAATTATTTTGTATGGTTTGTAGAATTTTAGAATTAGTTTTTAGTTTAATTAGTTTGTTAAGGGGGTTAAGGGACTGTGAATTCTATTTTAAAGACGAAATTGGCCCAAATTTGGACAAAATCGACGGTCCAGACCTTGTCCATATCATTGGTCTAAGAGATGTCCAAAATGACGTCGTTTTGATAAGTGAGGCGAGGTTAAATCTCATCCATTCAATCTAATTTGATCCAACGGCTCTCCTTCCTCATTATCTCATGTATTTAAAGCCTTCATTCCCCAAAGTTTCGCCCCATTTGCCCCTTATTTCCCCTTCTCTTTCTCCTCACTTTCTCCCCTCTCCCTCATACCAGCCGTCCGTCGCCCATCTTCGTCGGCCGAAAATTGCCACCGCCGGTGGAGCACCACCAAACCACCCCATTTTTTCACCATCTCCTCATATCCTCCTCCTCTTTCCATATTTCCGACCCCAATCCTCAAACTCCCACTCAAACTCCACAAATTCGGCCAAATCTGAAAATCTAGCCACCTAAATTTTCTCTTTTCTTTCTCAAATTAGTGACAGATACGAGCACTCTACCCCACAAATCTTACCTAAACTTGTAGATCTCAAGGAGATCTACACTTTCCCTTTAGATTCACCCCCAAAAGCACCACCGCCGCCACCGACCACTCTATTACCGTCCACCACCAAACTGCCACGCCTTTCTACAGTTTTCCTCCCCGACTCTTAAGCATTCTTTTCTTTGTGATACGATGATGGCGCCAAGGCTGTTGTTTCAAGGATGGTCGAACCATCATCTATCATCAAGAAAAGGGTGCTCGAAGGTCGAAATCGTCGCCTCAAGTAGTGGTAATGACGAGCGCAAAACCGGTGTATAGAACTTAAGCTCGCCAGTCAAAGAGAGTATAGTATTAAATCATCTCCGCAGAGATTGGTTTAAATAATGTTCTAATAAACCTTCAGCTTGTCACTATCCAATAAGAAAAACTTTTGATTTATGTTATTATCAACTAATAATAAAAACTAAGATTATCGATTGTGAGAAAATAATAGAAATTTAATGACTAAGTAGCAACGATTGAATATCAAGGTGAGAAATAAGGGTTGTGACAAGATATGTGATCAACTATTATTCCGAGTAATTCCGTGTTAAGTTCACTCTTAACTTCTATTGACTCTTTCGATTTCAACAGATGATTTGACTATCTCAAGGATTAAAATTCTTCTTCCGAATGAATAAGAGTTCCATTAACCAACCTAATGACAAGTTCTATGAACATAAGCAAAAATACAGTGAATGGATGATCTTTCGAAGAACGTCTTTCGACTATTCCTCTAAACTGGTTCAGTTGATAATTCTTTAAACTCTTTCAATTTCCTATGAGAGGCGTCAAACCAACCCAAACAATATGGCACAATGCAAATTACAACAACACTCCTCTTTCGATTAAAATAAACCACAATTGGCCTTGTAATTCAATTAATAACTCATTCAATGAATTCGGGTAATTAATAGAGAGTAAAAACCCAAAACAATAGTCAAATCACAATATCCATCAGTAACCCTAAGAAAGTTTACTCTATAATGGAGAAGTTATTCATCACAAGAGTATTAGAAGAACAAGAATACATTATGATTCACAAAATCAAACAAACTTCTGTATTGAATGAATTGGATAAAGTGATTAGAACTTCCGTTGTTTCTTTGCCTTCTTCTCTCCAAAAGTTGCTCATAAAATCTCTGATCCTTGTGTTTGAGACGAGCTAGGCTTCATATAGTTCAAAAAGAGTCACCTCCGAATTTACCAAAATAGGTCTGGGTAAAGTTTCCGGAACGGACGTGTGCGGCCCCGCACCTGGAGTTGTGACCGCACTCATGGTCGCACATGTCTGGCAGAGTACTGTGTCACTTGCACCCCCTCATGAGCAGTTGCGCATCTGAAATTCGCTCTTGCTCAACTCTTTTCTCCCATTAAGTGTACTACTCGTTCGTTGACCCCAGAGCACGATCTCGACTTAGTTTCATGGGATTTTACTCAAACTTCAAAGCTCCAAATAGCTAGAATTAGCTCCACAACATATGCATAACTCAGAATCGCTCCTATAAAGTATAAAACACGTAATAAGTGCAAAATACTACAAATTATAGCTCAACACAAGTAAAGTGCGGTGAATTAGAGTGCAAATAGGCGACTAAAACACGCAATTCTAGCCTACCATCAACACCTCACACTTAAACCATTGCTCGTCCTCGAGCAATCAAACTACACTACACATAGACACGGCCTTTTTAAATAACTCTCCTAACTCATCACACCAAGAATAATTAAAACAGATTAAGCATTCTAACGTAACATCCTCGCCTCAAGATTTGACTCAAAAGCACCAAGCATTATTTATAACCTACTCACTTACTCTAACACAAAGGTCACATTACCTTTCCTTCATGAATCAAGTGTCCTCACACAACAATAGAGAGTAGTTCCACACACAATTAAATTTAAGAAGAAACAGGAACTCAAGATAGAAAGAATTCACTCACCCTCAGAAACAACATTCATATGCCACAAAAGACGTACCATAGGCTTGCCCGTAGTGTACTACTCTACTAATTGAGCTCCTTCAGTCCAGGATCAAGTAGGACTTTAACTGGTTGTACTGTAGGCTACGGGATGGGTAGGATACATTTAGATATAAGAGTGGCTACACTTCCCTAAGCACTTTAATACATACATTTCATTGTTACAAACCCCACACTTATGTCAAACCATAACTTCGCCTTCACATCAATATACATTCACTCTATACTTATTTAAGCATAATTACATCAAGATTCTCCACTATCAAAGAATATTTTGCACAACAATGTATTATTTTTTTCTCTTTCAATTCAAGTGGCTCTTACTCTTTAAAAACATTGCACATTTCTCCTTATTTCAATAGTTCCACTCAAAAGCCAAATCAACCACCCCACTCTTCACTTTTACAAAGTTCATAACAAATTCAAGTGCTCACGAGAGATACAAGGTTCAAATAGATGGTTAATTTAAACAAATGGGTAAGGCTTGTAATGTGGTTGCCAAAGAAACATGATTACATGCTCAAAAGGGTTAACTAAGATACATAACAATTAGGTGGGTAAAAGTTTATAACTGGCTCAACAAAGAAACGCCCATATCACTTCCAAGACTGAACAAAACTACTATTTTGCTTTGTAAATACAGGGGACAAGTCCTAGACATCAACTGCAATTCACAGAATAACACAAAACCTCACACACATATGGAACATAACTCACTCAGGTTCGGAATCATCAAGACACTCCAGTCAAAACAGTTAAGCAAAGTTACGATCATACAATTTAAGATACGTATACAAGATTCAAAAACTGAGCCTAAGCCACTTACGGTTCTCAAGGTATAATAAAGTTAAGAGATATTGCATTCAATTTAATTCATTGTACAAGGTTTCCTACGCCTACTAAAAATAAAAACTAACTACACCTTGTTCAAACGAAACCCTTGGAAAAGAACCACGCCACAAAGAAAAACCAAGGGGGAATTAATACACTACATACAAAAGAAAATATTTTTGTCTTTTACTTTCGACTTTAATCCCTCAAGAAACCTGTCGACTGATATCTATCGTCGGGAAAAATTGCAAAGTTAAATTTTTTTTCAATTTTTATAGTTTTTTTTCTTCAATTATTTTCTATCTCTACCTACTACAATTAATAAAAAGAAAACTCATATGCATACATACACATATTCCCACCCACACTTTAATTTGTGGCATGTCTCCATGACACACAATGAAAATGCAAAGGTGAAGTAAACTCCCCTGATCAAGTCATTCCGAGTCGGAAATGATATCGGGGTCAAGATGACAAGCCCGGCCAAATGCATGCAGCTATGCCATGATCTTCTTCTCGGACTTGACATTCTGTGTAGCAAGGGAGTCCACTGTAGCTCAAAAATCAGTAACTGAAGTACGCATCCCCGCCATCTCATGTTCTAGAGCGACCATTCTCGTTGCCCATCCGCAACCTGAAGGTTCTCCGCCACCCTGCTCATATGGTGGATAAGCAGCGGCATCTTCACCATGCACCTCTTGTACCTCGTCGGGCGGATCAGACTCCTCACTATCCGCCTCAGCAGGTTCCTCCCCAATTATAACTTTATCAGCCCAAAAATCATGTTCGCGCTTGACTCTCCCATTTGTGGCCTTAGTACCCGTGCCTCACGGCATAACCGAGTGACAAGTGACAGGAAAAGAAACCATACCGCTGTACAGGACAACGAATTGTCATCTCATCCTGAATGACTTTAGCAACATCAAAAACGTGGTCGGTGACAAAGCACTAAACCAGAGCAGCCAGGGACCATTCACCTCAGTAGTGTTGCCAGAAGGCATGATGCGGTTATTAATTGTGTAGAGCCTGCATTTACCCTCAAAAGTGAGTGAAGCAGAGTGAAATTTGTGGTCGTGGATCAGCCAAACCACCTCCTTCCCGGGCATACAAATTGTCTTAAAGAATGTGCGACATGGATATGGTTCCTGTTGCACACCAAATGCAAATCATCTGCATTAGGGTCTTCCACATATTTTGGTAAGTGATAGGCCCTTTGGATGGCCTCTTTGGAGAAATCCACGCTTTTCTTCCGAACTGTACAGACATGGTCCTTATGTTCCGGGCAGTTGGCGTAGAACTCCCTAACCACCATCAAATTTGCTTCGTCGGGTTCTTTGAAAAATACCCTCATTCCCCGCCTGAAAAATTTCGTATAAACTTTGGGACAGTCATTTTGGAGAGACCCAATATCGATTCCTCTTTCCGGTATGGGCTTTTTGCTCGCTTTGCTATTAAATCGTTGTTGAGCTTCCCATGAGACTCTGATCATAAGGACGAGCGGATGTAGAAGCTCACGACCGGGACGTGCCCGCTTGACCACTTGTGGAGGCACTTGCAGTTTTTCTTTTCTTGGAGGGCGCCATAGTACCTGTAACAAACCGCCAAATATCAGCTAATAAATCACTTGGCGAACCAAGAAAGGCTACTCAGACTTCACCCGCATACTTTGTCACAAAAATACACCCTCAACCTAATGATACACCAATTTTATTCCTAAAAACCAGATGGTCAGTCTCCATGGTGAAACTCAACCTCCACCCCACAGGAAAAGGAGAAAGAAACAAAAACAACAATAAAAAATTTTTGCTACAAACAACCAAGAAAAGATAGAAATAGGGGAAATAATATCTCACATACCTGAGGTGTCTCTAGGAAAGAGTGCTCTTGAGTAAGGGGGAAGAGTACGAGAGTGAGTTACGTGTTCTTCGCAGAGAGGATATGAGAGAGGGGGGTTAGGTTTCTTTTTTGTGTAGGAGGAGAGGGAAAAGGGGAAAATTTAGAAGGGCGGGTTGAGATGGGTCCGGTATTAAAAGAAATAAGTACTTACCTGTGAGCAGTCGGGTTATCCCGTGCTCGGCCGCACACATATGGCAGTGTACTGGTGCATGTGCGCGGTCACGCATATGAAATTCGCTCTTGCTAAACTCTTTTCTCCCATTAAGTGCACTACTCGTCCGTTGATCCCCGAGCACGATCCCGACTTAGTTCCTTAGGCTTTTACTCAGATTACAAAGCTCCAAATAGCTAAAATTAGCTCCACGCGGGTGACCCGGGTTCGATCCCTTGCAACATCGCCAAAATTTGACGAGCGCAAAATCGGTGTATAGAACTTAAGCTCGCTAGTCAAAGATAGTATTATATTAAATCGTCTCCGCAGGGATTGGTTTAAATAATGTTTTGATAAACCTTCAGCTTAACATTATTCAACAAGATAAATCTTTGATATATGTTATTATCAACTAATAATAAAAACTAAGATTATCGATTGTGAGAAAATAATGGAAATTTAATGACTAAGTAGCAATGATTGAATATCAAGGTGAGAAGTAAGGGTTGTGACAAGATATGTGATCAACTATTATTCAGGGTAACTCCGTTCTAAGTTCACTCTTGACTTCTATTGATTCTTTCGATTTCAACATATGATTTGGCTATCTCAAGGATTCAAATTCTTCTTCCGAATGAATGAGAGTCCCATTAACCAATCTAATGACAAGTTCTATGAACATGTGCAAAAATATAGCGAATGGATGATCTTTCGAAGAACGTCTTTCGACTATTCTTCTAAACTAGGTCAGTTGATAACTCTTTAAACTCTTTCGATTACCTATGAGAGGCGTCAAACCAACCCAAACAATATGACACAATGTGAATTGCAGCAACACTCCTTTTTCGATTAAAGTAAATCACATTTGGCCTTGCAATTCAATTAATAACTCATTCAACGAATTCGGACAATTAACAAAGAGTAACAACCCTAAACAAAAGTCAAATCACAATATTCATCACTTACCCTAAGAAAGATTACTCCATAGTGGAGAAGTTATTCATCACAAGAGTACTAAAAGAACAAGAAGACATTACGATTCACATAATCAAACAAACTTCCGTATTGAATGAATTAGATGAAGTGATTAGAACTTCCGGTTGTTTCCTTGCCTTCTTCTCTCAAAAGTTGCTCCCAAAACCTCCGATCCTTGTTTTAAGATAAGCTAGGCTTCATATAGGTCAAAAAGAGTCACCTCCGAATTTACCAAAATGGGCCTGCGTAAAGTTCCCGGAACGGACGTGCTCATAGTCGGGCATGTCCGGCAGAGTATTGTGTCACTTGCACGCCCTCATGCGCGGTCGTGCATCCGAAATTCTCTCTTGCTCAACTCTTTTCTCCCATTAAGTGCACTACTCGCCCGTTAACCCCCGAGCACGATCCCAACTGTCATGCCCCAAACTCGGAGAGCGCGACCGGCGCTCAACCGAGTGAACCCGGCCGAGCAAGCCTATTAGATTTTCTTCTACCCAAACTCATCCATGAATAAAGAGGAGATGCACTCCATTAATCAAACACTAAAAATATTTTATTAACCACTCCCATTTTATTCCATTAGCAACTTTATTCATAATTTTTAAAGTATTACAAGTTTATAGATATAATGAAAAACATGTTTGCCAAGTAGCAACATTTCTAGTTTGATTCCCAACATCATACACCACTCACAACCTGTTTACGGAACAATGTTCACAATACTAGTGTTCATAATACCGATGTTCACAATTCCAATGCCACCGTACTTTTAGCACGGAGTCTGATCACGACCCGACCGGTTAGGCTATCTCATTAGAGACACCAACCACAATTACTATCATTACTAATACCACCGTAATTTTAGCACGGAGTCCAATCACGACCCGATCGGCTAGGCTATCTCCTTAGAGAATCAACCACAATTACTATCAATACCAATACCACCGTAATTTTAGCACGAAGTCCGATCATGACCCGATCGGCTAGGCTATCTCCTTAGAGAATCAACCACAATTACTATCAATACCAATACCACCGTAATTTTAGCACGAAGTCCGATCATGACCCGATTGGCTAGGCTGTCTCATTTGAAGACATCAACCAAAATCTCAATTTCAATTAAGAGGAATAATTTTATCACATCAATCTCATCCCAAATAAGGGGAGTAATTCACAAAAATAACATAGGTGCAAATATATTTACCTCATCATCTTTTACATTTTATAAATCTCCACTAGTATTTTCAACCAATAACAACAACAATATTTTCTTGGTTCTTTTGGCCATTCACGAGATTCTTTATTCAAGGTACGATGTCCATATTTGATATTCCACACTTTCATTTCTTCCCCCTCGTGTATCATCATCATAAATATCAGCATACATATAATATTACGGAAATCACAACTTTAAGTTCATTAAAAATGAATAATTTAAGCACAATAGATTTCTTTCCGAGAAATGGAGTAAAATGATTGGCAATTGATGCCTAAGTTAAAATCATCAGCAAATAACACACCATTTATTCTTGACACATTTTTCCCACAAAGGGCAATACACAATTTTCACTCACGAATATGTAAGAACGCAAAACACATTGAAAATACTCACAAATCATAACGTCTGTAAAACAGCCACATATGAGCATGACTTGAGTTTATAAGCTTTTAGGCAATTCTATTTTCGAAGTCAATTCGGAATAGTTGAATCAAGGCTCATTTCATAATCTTTCTCACATCATTTCATTTCATTGGCTCCATTGACCATAAGTATAACTTTCACTTATATCAATCATCGCATTTCATACTTCTTTCACATCTTTATAGGTTATCAACAGTAAGATATTTCCAATCAAGGCTTTAGGTACACATATGAGCAATTAAGAGTCTTAAGCATATTGAGTTTTCTCACACAATTTGGAATCGTAACCTTCATTTGAAACACAACTCAAAGACATAGCATTTTAATACACATATCATTCTTGAACACATTACCAAAGGATAAAATAATATGTTAGGAACATTTGAAACACGTTTTAAATACTTAATTCTCGACACTTTGCTTATTCAGGACAATCGAATTTATTGGGAACAACTCGGAACATAGAATAAGGAACTTGAGACAACCATACTTGAAACTTATGAGAACATCATTGAATTCAATTATAAGAGTATAGTTTAGCCAATGTCACACCTCTTTTTTCCTGAAGGGGATAGGAGAGTTTTTCTAATTAAAGTGATATTATTCGAAATGGGATTATTTATTTAATCAGAGTCGCCACTTGGGATAATTTATGGTGTCCAGGTCACCGGTTCATTTTAAATCCCAAATCGAGAAAATTTGACTCTATTCATGGTCTGCGAACACAGAAGACTGGGTAAGGAATTCTATTAACCCAGGATAAGGTGTGAGGCACTCCCGAGTTTCGTGATTTTAGCACGGTCTCTTAACAATTAATACCTGGCTTAATTATCTAATATTATATGTTTAAAACCTATTGTCCATTTTTAACTTTCTAACCGCTATTAATAGAATTTTAATTGTTTTTTACGATTTATGGAATTTATTTAAATAAGTCGCGATATCGCGCACTTATTGTGTTTATACACATTGCGAATCGCGTCACGTAAAGCGCACCCGCGGTTTACAACATGTTTATTATTATTATTTGAAGTTATGGTCGAGTCGCGTGAAACACACACTCAAATTGGGAAATTATGTATCATGACTATGCCACGGGAACCGTACCCATAGTCACAATGATTTATATTATTAATCGTGCCTAAAGCAACTAACGTATTTATCAATATTTCTTTCTAAATTTGAGGTTATTTGTAAGTCAAGAAATTTATGGATTAATAATTATGGGAAGAGTGTAAGATTAGATAACTTATTCATTTTTTGAAGCGTTGGACTTGACAACTAGCTGATCGTTGATGCTTGGCCTGATAAATACCAGTTCATGTGGTCCAACCATTTTATAAAAGTTCGCCTCTTAGGGAAGAACAACCCACTTCTTCTTAACATAATCAGGCCCAATCTCGTTCTCAACTCTAATATACAGCTCAATGATTTGCTAACCAAATTATACTCAAGGCTCTTAGTTGTAAACAAGTAAGACTATAAATTTTTAATTTAATGCTATCTCCCACCAAACTTCAATACAAGGCTCATTAAGAATTCATGACTTACTGCTTAGAGGAATAAGATGCGAAATCCTATAAGAATTAAATCAAACCTTAACGATACAAACAAACATGACATAAGCCAAAACAAGAGGATTTTCACGGCAAAACATTGAGCATTCTTCATTCTTGCAATTTTAGGATTCAAAAATCAAAATTAAGCACCTACATTAAAGTTAACAGAACTCAAAAGTATTCCACCATACAAAGTAACGTGATAGTAACTCAAGGATTCCGAAACAGAGCAACCAAACGATTGATGGAATTTAATAAAAGCATGGCATTAATTTATTCATGAACAAAAAATTGATTTTAAAGAAGAGGGTAGACCTTTGATGAGCAGAGCTTTTTCTTTTTTTTTTTTTTAAGGAATCGACTGATTTACATAGACGCGAACAAAGACCCGAAGCGAAAACTCAAACAGGACCAATGAAACGGGACTTCACCGTCGACCTCGACTCGTGGCGCTGCTATTTTGTGCGAAAAAGGGGGTTGTTTTGGGTCTATTTTGCTGCATTTATGGGGCTGTTTTGGGGTGGGATTTGAGGATGAAAACGGTACTTTATATGCACGTTTTTGCTGGGTTTAGAGTATCGATTTTGGGGTTGTTTTAGGTGGAAAAGAAACTGGTTATTGCTGCGTTTTTGGTTCTATTTTGCCATGTTTTTGGGCTGATATTGCATCAGGTTTTCGGTTGAGTTTTCAGCTGGTTTTTGAGAAGTTTTTCGCTCAATTCCATAGATGAAAATAGAGTTTTTTAGGTAGTTCGGGGCCGGTGTTCTATACCTGATTTATGGGTATTTGAGGGTAGTTTAATGGAGGTTGAAGAAGGTAAGGTGGGTTGAAGAAGAAGAACAGTGCAGCTGCTGCTCCATTTTTTTTCTATGATTTTTTAGGTCCTCCCTTGTTATGTGTAATGTAGCTATTATATATTGGTGAGAATTGGGGGGAAAAGAACACTTTTGTTGAGGGAATCTTTCAGGTGCACTCATGCCAAAAGGCATGTGACGTTGGTTGGGGGGGGGGGGGGGTCTTTGGTAAAGGTGAATTGGTTAGAGGAGAAAGAATGGAATCTTCCATGTGGCCATTTATTATTGGTTCCTTTTTTTGTTAATTTTCTTTTCTTTATAAGTAAACAAAAATAAAATCTACTCTTACCAAATAAAAGAAAATAGCAAGGTAAAATTTCTACATACTTAATATTTTTGTATTCAAAGCCTCTAAACTTAAAAGTTGCACTAAAAATAAAAATTATATTTTTTGGAACCTTTTCTTTCTTTGTAAATGAGGATGATAAAACTTCTACTAAAAATGTGACATTTTTTGTGATTTTAATTTTCTTAAGAAAAACCTATAAAAGGATAAATAAGAGTTAAATATGTAGATTAAACTTAAAATATATTTACATAATAAAAAGTGATAAAAAATTTAAATATAGTCAAAAATTATGTGCTCACAGCTGCCCCTCTTTGCTTGAAAATATGAAGAGTTTTCAGGCGAAGATAAGGTGAGCCATGTGACTAATTTTTGACTAAATCTTTATTCAAAAGGAAAATAAACAAAGGAAAGGGTGCAACCGAGTCCTGGTTTTGGACAATCTACATATGTCGGGTCATAAGGGAATCAAGTCACGTGTAGTTCAAGGAGAATGATAGAATGATGAGTTCGAGAGTCGAGTGAGGTTCCATCGAGGTTCCGGTGCATGGTCGTGTTATTACATGAAATCAAAAGAAACTAAACAAGCCTATCAACTATGAGCTACAAGATTCCTATCTATAAGTCTTCTAAAACTCGATCTTGAGTCTTGACTAGTTCTTCATGCAGACTCTGATCTGAATCTTGATGTTTTCTAGCTGCAGGTGCTAGTTCATTCTTCTACGGATTCTTCTGATAAAAACGGGGAATGCAGAGCTCGTGACTTCAGTCATGTGTTGAGCAGTCCACACCTTTCATCCACTTCTGCATTTTGGATTCACTTCTAATTTTTTTTAGTTTTGGATTGAGACTTCTTCCTTTGGTCATCTCGAACCTTGTGCCTCAAGTTAAAACCTGCTCAGCCACCAAAACAAACAAACGAACGGAATTTTCTTCCCCAGTTTTCACTAGGAAACTTTCGTGAGTTATTGTGACAAAATTCTAAACTACTTTTTTATTAAAAGCAATAAAGAATCGGGAATGGTGTACCCCAAATAAATCATGATGATATATTTTTGTTTTTTTTATTTTTTTTGGATGATGTTCATTTATTATCAGAAAGATGTCTCAACTAAGGATTGGTGTACCTTATGTTGGGAAAATGTGGCCAGGGAATATTATACCCTATATTGACAAAGATATCAAGGAGTGGTGTACCCTGCATTTAAGATCAAATCAACTAGGGAGTGGAGACCCTATGTTGGAAAAGAAGACTAGGGAGTGGAGACCCTATGTCTAAAATAAAATCAACTAGGGAGTGGAGACCCTATGTAGGAAAAGAAGATTAGGGAGTGGAGACCCTGTGTCTAAAATAAAATTAACTAGGGAGTGGAGACCCTATGTTGGAAAAGAAGATTAGGGAATGGAGACCCTATGTCTAAAAATAATCAACTAGGGAGTGAAGACCCTATGATGGAAAAGAAGACTAGGGAGTGGAGACCCTATGTTGAAAAAGGAGACTAGGAAGTGGAGACCCTATATCTAAAATAAAATCAACTAGGGAGTGGAGACCTTATGTTAGAAAATGAGACTAGGGAGTGGAGACCTTATGTCTAAAATAAAATCAACTAGGGAGTGGAGATCCTATGTTTAAAAGTGATGGTCTGTTTGTGGCCTTGATGTCTTTGGTAGCTTGGCTTTGTGTCCATTCTCTTTTAGAAGACCGACTGCATTGGTAGTTAGCTACACTGCTGGGAGGCTCTATTGTTGCTTTCAAGAGACCTTTACTTTCTGTATCTATCCTGATTGTTTCGCTCCCAATGTCATTGGTGTTTTGTGGTTCAATCAGCCTTATCCCAATTGGAGATATTTGCTTAGGTGACCTTTTCTGATATCTTGAATGACTTCTTGCCTTTTGAGCAATTTGTTTGTCAGAGAGAGTCGCAACTGGTAAGTGCGTATTGTATGATGTGCACACTTCATAGTCTTTGTTCGGTATTACAGAGAATCCCTGATTAACCTTGAGGTTATCTTTGCTTGCTTTAGCCAAGTAGGCTGACAAGAGTCTTTTGGGGGAAACCTTCGTATTGCACGAATCCTCAAGGCATGTTGATTGCACGAATCCTCAAGACATGTTGATTTGGCAGCTAGCGTTAATGATCATGACATGCATTTTGGACTTAGCAGCCTGATCTTTCAAATCAATCTAACCTTTACTTTTGTTATTCCTTCGAGCTTTCAAACTGAGCATCTTTGTGCCAGATATTTGCACCAGACTCACGACTCACCTTCGACTAGTGGTGCTCCGAGGGATTTTTACCAACAAGTTTCTCTCATTTATTTATCTCTACTTACCGTCGCCTTTAAGTGCCTGTGAAGGTTTTCACCAGTAAGAATTTCTTATTTTTTCTATATTTTTTTTGGTTTTTTTTCTTGTGAGATCAACTTGACAATGTTCTATCTCGTGTGACAATTGTTGCTCATTGCATGCGTCTCTTGGCATTCTTGAAAGTTGATCAGGAGGTCATTTGGAATGTTTTTGGATAGGGTTGGAAAGAAGGGACGACGTAAGGCTCAAAGTAGACTCAAAATAAAGGGTTGTAGACTTACAACTCTTGGAATCGACTCTGTAAAGAGTGAAATAAAATCTTTGCCCCGGTTTCTAATACTTTTTTTTTTGAATTCTTATTTGGTTGGACCGAACCGTGTAAGGCTGCCTACGTATATTTCTTTTTTAAGGAATCAGGTCTAACGTAGTCCAAATATCTGACCTAACTAATTATTTTTTTATCTTTCTTTCTTTTTCTTTTCCCTTTTTTTTTAATTTTTATTTTTATTTTTTTTTCTTTTCAAAACAAGTTGCCCCAACCTTTATTTTCTGAGGCATGGACCTTTGAGTGTTCTTTTTTTTTTCACTTGAACTTTCAATGAGTTGCCCCAGTTTATACTCTTGGAGCATGAACTTTTCTTTTTATTTTTTATTTTATTTTTTTTGGACTTTTAACTCTAAACTTGTTTCCAAAAGAGGGTGGTCAAAGAAAATAACACATGCTCAAAAGGGGTAACAAAGGGTATAAAGTCTTTGGATAGCAGAAAAAAGGGGCCTCCAAGTCTCGAGAACGCCAAACATATTATCTTTTCGCGATCATAGCATTGATGAACATGTCTATCTTCTTGGTGTGTCGTATTCAAAAGACACTTTCCATCCATTAATGTCAAACTTTCCCCAAACTTTAATTTATTCTTTCTCAAACCCAATCTTCAACAATGATTTGAAGGTAAAGATCATTAACCCAACGGGTATGACTATTCTAGTTCCACGTAAATTTTGCTCAAGCTTAATTCCAAAGTGTTTTCTATTCTTTATTCATCCTCAAAAGTGCCTTGTTCTCAGTTATCTAATTCAAGACTAAATCAGTTTTCTAAGATCTGACCAAAAACTCTGCATGCATGTCATGTCACTAGAATTAGCAGAAAAAGGATTAAGCACAGAATGACACAAAAGGACAAACTGTATTTCATTGAGTAAAGGATGGAAAGGTATAACAACAATACAAACAACCTAAAATCCGAGTTACGATCCTAAAATAACCCGGATAATAAAAATAACAACAGAATAGACAGACAAGACTCACACACACAAAATAGAGGGATAGAAGGGTTTGACTTAATAAAATAAATAAAATCTGGATCACAACCCTGAAATAACCCAGATAATAGAAAAAACATCAAAACAAGCTACCAAGACCCCTTCCTAGTGAGGAGGGAATGACTTTTCAATTGTTAAACTTGACATTTTGCCACAAAATTGCTCATCAGAATCCCAGGGCCTTCTCCAATTTCAATATCATTAACTTCAGTTAACAAGTTCCCGAGAGGATTCTTATACTTCCTGTCACCACGCATCATCCCCACAAAGTGTGCATCATCATGTGCAGGCAAAGGATTCTGCGCGATATTCTGGGTGTCACTGTCTTGGATCACAATCAGGTTTTCCTTGATCATCCTTTCTATTTCTCTTTTCAAATCCTCACAACTTTCAACATTGTGCTCCTGGGCATTGGAATGGTATTCACACCTTTTAGAAGGGTCAAAGCTTCTTGTACGTAGGTCCACATGATTTGGAGGAATAGGTGCAATCATGTCATAATGCTTTGATTTCTTAAACAAGCTTACATAGGACTCTCCTATTGGTGTAAAATTATCTTTCAACCTTTGTTCCCCCCATACCCCTGGCTTGGATGTGGGTTATAGGGCACTTGAAAATTTTGTGGAGGCGTGTGAAGATTTTGCAGTGCTGGTGCTCGCCTTCTGGGATATCTTTGTGGCTGGACAACATACTGAGGTGGAGCAACAGAGTATTGTGGGTTCTAAGGTGGGTGGTAGTGCTCAGGGGAATCGTTGAAAACCAGACAAGGCTGGTCATACCTTTGAGATGTTCTCCTAGGACCTCTTCTCGACCCTGATAACAATATAGATTCTTCATCCTTCTCATTCGTGTCACTAAAATTAACAGATTCAATCTGGACAACCTGAATTGTGACTTTGAGAACTGCTTGACTTATAATTCTGCCTGTCTTAAGGCCATTCTCAACCATTTCCCCAATTTTGATTGCTTCTGAGAAGGATTTGCCCATTACGAACATCATGCTTTGAAAATAATCTGGCTCTTGAGCCCGAAGGAAGACAGTGATTAGCTCGTGGTCATCAATGGGTGGCTTAACTCTAGAAGTTTGCTCTCTCCATTTAATAGCATATTCCCTCAAACTTTCAGTTGGTTTCTTCTTCAGGTTGGAAAGGGAATTGCGATTTGGGGCGATGTCGATGTTGTATTGGAACTGTTTGACAAAGGCCCGGGCCATGTCATCCCAGACATACCAGCGAGATGTGTCTTGATCCATAAACCAATTGGAGGCTACTCCCGTAAGACTTTTCCCAAAATAAGCCATCAATAATTCTTCATTTCCTCCCGCACCTCTTAGTTGATTGCAATACCTTTTCAGGTGGGCTATCGGGTCTCCATGCCCATCATACTTTTCAAATTTGGGAGTCTTGAAACCAAGTGGCAAATGAACATCGGGGAACATACATAGATCCTTAAAAGCAATACTCTTCTGATCTGCCAACCCTTGCATGTTTTTCAACTGTTGTTCTAAGCTTTTCATTTTTTGGGCCATTTCTTCCTGTGCAATCTTTCTGGCAGGCTTCTTAATCTTTGCAGTAAGGTCAAATAGGTACGAGTGGTACTCAGGAGAGTGGTACTGTTCTTGCTGGGTAGCAAATTATGAATCATCACTTTTTTTCTGTATCACTGTCGGCTGTGGGATGGTGAAGGTGGGCATAACAGTAGTGGTTGTCTGGTTGGTTGTCAATGGCATACTTTGGGAGCGCACAACAGAAGTTCCAGCTGTAGCCATACAGTTGGGATAAAGACTGAACTCAGATGGATAGGATTGATCAGACAATGAGTCCAGAATGATAGTAGTCAAAATGGATGTGAACTCTGGGAAACCATGAATAGAAAAAGGCGGTCCTTAGCCATCGGCCCATGCTTGACATATTTCAGTCTTTTTCTCCTTCAGTACTTCATTTTCCTCAACCACAGTAGACTCTTGTTGAACCCTCTGACCCTGAGTCTCTTGAGCACTTGTAACAGCTTCGATGTCAGTTGTCAATGGCATTTTTTCCTTGGATCTTGTGTTGCCAGCTTACCACAAACCGACCACCTGAAACTTTCTTTACAATTCAAAACAAAAGACACATTAGAATGGACTGAGTCAGTCCTTATTATTATCAATTTTTTTTAAAGGTCGATCGAACCTGATGTGGATTGCCTATGTATCATGTGAAAACATGAATTACATCTTGCATAGTTCGGAAAGATCAGAAATAAAGGAAATAAACTAACTCTTTTTTTGGATTTTGAATTTTTTTTTTATTTTCGAAAGAAAGACTTATAAAGAAGAAATAAAATATTTGTAGATTTCAATTTTTTTTTTTTTTTTTGAGAATTTTTGAAAAGAAAGTCTTCTAAAGAAGAAAGTTTTTTTTTTTTGAATTTTGATTTTTCAATTTTATTTTTTTGGAATTTCGAAAGAAAAACTTCTAAAGAAGAAAGGAAATAATTTGGATTTTTGGACTTTAATTTTGAATTTATGAAATAAAGACTTCTAAAGAAAAAAAAAATTTGAATCTTGAATTTTCTTTTTAATTTTCCAAAGAAAAACTTCTGAAAATATTTTTGAATTTTTAGAAGAAATTCAAAAAAAATATTTTTGGATTTATTTTTTAAAAAATTGGGGTCTCAAAAAAAGACTTTTCTAAAGAAGGAAGTAAAGGAAAATATTTTTGGATTTTTAAAAATGGTGGGCCAGAACCGATGAGGTTTCCTTACGCATGAGAATCAGACCCGCGTAGTTCGGTCAGTTTTGACGGAATAGGAAAAACATGATTTTTGAAAATATTGGCTTATTTTCTTTCTCTTTTTTTTTTTAAAAAATTTCGGCAGAGTTTCAAAATTTTTCAAATACCTACCTCTTACTCTTTTTGTTTATTTTATTTTCTTTCCCTATTCTAGAAGTCAGTCAACATGCAAGCTGAAATAAATAAATGCGCAAGTAGTACGAAAGATGCATCAAGATGGTTTTTTAATTTGGGTACACTTGTCCTAGACGAACCCAACCCGTGTGTTGTGTCCCCAAAATCAATACAAGTGATACAAACAAACGTACCTACTAGGGATCTGGTATGAGATTGTGTTCTTCTAAGTTTAAACCTTATAGTATGGAGTTCTAGACAAGACTTATCCGAGCAAACAACTCGAGCCGCGAGGGGGGGGAGGGAGGAGGCAGCGTACCGGGAATACAGAAGCTTCACCGGCTTTGCAACTTGTCCGATCTTCATTCTAAATTAGGGGTATGACTCTAACAGAAAAGAAGCCACGCGAAGCGCATGCTTCCCAGAAGATTTAGAAGACTTAGAGAGAAGAAGGGTGTCATATCAGTTTTATATACAGTTCACGGCAATATCAATGCGGTAAAGAGCGGCAATTAACACATTAGGCCCAAACATATAATATGAGATAATCACAAGAAATCCAAGCATAACAGTTATTCTAAGCTCAAATTCTGAACTATGAACCAGAAGTTCTGTGTTCTTATCCCCACCAGAGTCGCCAGAGCTGTCAACACCTCATTTCTTTTCGAGAGGATAGAGGAGTTTTTCCAATTAAAGTGACATTATTCGAAATGGGATTATCTATTTCAGAGTCGCCACTTGAGATAATTTATAGTGTCCCAAGTCACCGGTTCATTTTAAATCTCAAATCGAGGAAATTTGACTCTATTCATGGTCTGCGAACACAGAATATCGGGTAAGAAATTCTGTTAATGCGGGAGAAGGTGTGAGGCATTCCCGAGTTTCGTGGTTTTAGCACGGTCGCTTAACAATTAATACATGACTTAATTATCTAATATTACATGTTTAAAACCTATTGTGTATTTTTAACTTTCTAACTGCTTTTAATAGAATTTTAATTGCTTTTTAGGATTTATGGAATTTATTTAAATAAGTCGCGATGTCGCGCACTTATTGTATTTGTACACATTGCGAATCGCGTCACGTGAAACGCATCCGCGGTTTATAACATGTTTATTATTATTATTTAAAGTTATGGTCGAGTTGCGTGAAACGCACACTCGAATTGGAAAATTATGTATCATGACTATGCCACGGGAACCGTATCCATAGTCATAATGATTCACATTATTAATCTTGCCTAAAGCAACTAACGTATTTATTAATATTTCTTTTTAAATTTGAGGTTATTTGTAAGGCTAGGAATTTATGGAGTAATAATTGTGGCAAGAGTGTAAGATTGGATAGCTTATTCATTTTTTGAAGAGTTGGACTTGACAACTAGCTGATCGTTGGTGTCTGGCCTGATAAATACCAGTTTATTTGGTCCAACCATTTTATAAAAGTTCGCCCCTTAGGGAAGAACAACCCATTTCTTCTTAACATAATCAGGCCCAATCTCGTTCTCAACTCTAATATACAGCTCAATGATTTGCTAACCAAATTGTACTCAAGGCTCTTAGTTGTAAACAAGTAAGACTATGAATTTTTAATTTAATGCTATCTCCCACCAAACTTCAATACAAGGCTCATTAAGAATTCATGACTTACTGCTTAGAGGAATCATATGCAAAATTCTATAAGAATTAAATCAAACCTTAACGATACAAACAAACATGACATAAGCCGAAACAAGAGGATTTCCACGGCAAAACATTGAGCATTCTTCATTCTTGCAATTTTAGGTTCAAAAATCAAAATTAAGCACCTACATTAAAGTTAACAGAACTCAAAAGTATTCCACCATACAAAGTAACGTGATAGTAACTCAGGGATTCCGAAACAGAGCAACCAAACGATTGATGGAATTTAATAAAAGCATCACATTAATTTATTCATGAACAAAAAATGAATTTAAAAGAAGAGGATGAACCTTTGATGAGCAGAGCTTTCCCTTTTTATTAAGGAACTGACTGATTTATATAGACGTGAACAAAGACTCAAAGCGAAAACTCGAACATGACCAATGAAACGGGACTTCACCGTCGACCTCAACTCTTGGCGCTGCTGTTTTGTGCGAAAAAAGGGCTGTTCTAGGTCTATTTTGCTGTATTTATGGGGACATTTTGGGGTGGGATTTGAGGATGAAAAGGGTTCTTTACATGGATGTTTTTGCTGGGTTTAGAGTATCGATTTTGGGGTTGTTTTTGGGTTGAAAAGAAATTGGATATTGCTGCATTTTTTGTTCTATTTTGCCATGTTTTTGGGCTGATTTTGCATCAGGTTTTCGGTTTAGTTTTTAGCTGGTTATTGAGAAGTTTTTCAGCTCACTTCCATGGTTGGAAATAGAGTTTTTCAAGCAGTTCTGGGATGGTGTTCTATATTTGATTTATGGGTATTTGAGGGTGGTTTAATAGAGGTTGAAGAAGGTAAGATGGGTTGAAGAAGAAGAACAATGCAATTGCTGCTCTGTTGTTTTTTCTATAATTTTTTAGGTCCTCCCTTGTTATGTGTAATGTAGCTATTATATATTGGTGAGAATTGAGGGAAAAGAACACTTTTGCTGAGGGAATCTTCGAGGTGCACTCGTGCCAAAAGGCATGTGACGTTGGTTGGGGGAGGTCTTTGGTAAAGGTGAATTGGTTAGAGGAAAAAGAAGGGAATCTTCCATGTGGCCATTTATTATTGGTTCCTTTTTTTGTTAATTTTCTTTTCTTTATAAGTAAACAAAAATAAAATTTACTCCTACTAAATAAAAGAAAATAGCAAGGTACAATTACTACATACTTAATATTTTTGTATTCAAAGCCTCTACACTTAAAAGTTGCACTAAAATTAAATATTATATTTTTTGGAACCTTTTCTTTCTTTGTAAATGAGGACGATAAAACTTCTACTAAAATGTGACATTTTTGTGATTTTAATTTTCTTAAGCAAAACCTATAAAAGGAGAAATAAGAGCTAAAATATGTAGATTAAACTTAAAATATATTTACATACTAAAAAGTGATAAAAAAATTCAAATATAGTCAAAAATTAGGTGCTCACAGCGAACATACATTACTTTGAGCTTTTCTTAAATTACTACAACGTTCTGTAAATTCTAGCAATCCCAATCTATTTTGAGACATAACAAATTTGAACCATTATTAGGAAGATATTCATGATCTCAGCTCATTTGAGCATTTTATCAAACACTAGGTGTGTAAATTTAACTACAAGGTTCTTCTACAAGATTTCCTTCACTCCACAACTCAATCTTTACTTATTTGAGCTCAACAATCTTCCCACAAACCTTATTAGTACAAGCATGTATAAATAATACTCTTACACCCAAGAATCATATTCCCAATCATCCGTCTTTCACCCCAAACTCGAAATTGAAAACTAGGGGTTTGAATCTTACCTCTTACATGAAAATCTTGTGAGATTTCCTTGTTGAATTTCAAAGTTTGGGCAAGATCTTGATGAACAAAACACTTCATCTACTTTCTCTCTCCAGAACACTCTCACTTCTCTCTAAAAAATCTCAGATAATTGCCCCCAAATAAACCCCAAAGCCTATTTATCAAAATGGGGCCGGGTTATGAAAATAGAAAAATTAACCCTCCGAAAGCAGGTATGGGTCACATAATGGACTGCAGAATGGGTATGCAGGTCGCAAAATGGTCGCAAAAATTGGTCCCCAGAACTGGGCTATTCTGGTCCATTCTGCGACCAGTTTGCGGTCGCAGAAGCAGTTTCGCGATCGCATAATTATTCTGCGATCACAAAATTGGCTGTTGAATCGCATTTTTTCCGCCTTTGGTAATTTGGTCATAACTTATTGTATGGGTGTCCAAATAATGAACGGTTTAAAGTGTTGGAAACTAGACACATAGAAATTACTTTTGATAAGTAATAAACCATATAACTCTTCATATCATGAGAGATATGCTCGTTTGAACTTAGATCTTGTGCGAACTCACTTGAAACTTTATCTCATCATAAAATTTTCAACTTGCCTTAGCCTTGGGGCTCTTCTTAGACCATAAACTATTATTAATGCACCTCATACATATATTATCGTGATAAATTGATATCATTATTATAAGAGCCTTTGTATGCACACAAAAATAATATAATTAGCGCACATCAACTTTCTTAATAGCGCTTAAGTACTTCGATATTTTTCCGGGGTGTTACATTCTTCCCCACTTAAGAACATTCATCCTCGAATGTTTTACATGTCCCTTATAAGAATAGAGTTTCTATCATTTTACCTCCAACCATTAAGGCACTTATGACTATATCAGTCTTATACATCCTTTCCAAAAATTCAACTTACTTATGGACCTTAAAATTTGGCTATCTTTACAAATTCTTAAAAATTTCGATAGAGTTTCCCCTGTAACTGGGCCTATCCACCTGTCAGAGAATCCCGAAAATCAATTCTAACAATATATCCATTTCTCAACAATGCATCACAGTATATATTAACAACATTGATCTCAACATTAGGGCATTACATTAACAAAAGTGGTATCTTGACATGAAATGTACACATTTAAACCATAATGCATAGAAGGTACGTTTTTGAACCACAACCATTTGGCTCTACAAACAAGTGAGAATATTTCCTTTCCTCAACACTTTCGTCCTACGAGGTGATCTCCTCGACTCACAGACTTAGCCATAGCACTTGACGGAGGCAATCTTAACTTCCAGACTTATCTAACAAGGATAGCAAATAGTTGCTCCTCATAATCCAATTATCCATTAGTTTCACCTTCTTAGACATAGACACATGAAACACAGGGTACACGGAGAGCAATAATAAGGAAACATCATACTCATAGTTTAGCCTATTTCCTTCAAGATTTCGTAAGGCCTATTGTGATTACACATACTTTACCTTTATTAGCAATTCACATAACATATTCATAGAGAAAATTTTTAGAATAACCCGTTCACTTTCTTCAATTCTAAATCTCTATGCCGAACACCCAAACTAAAACTTTTGCAACCTCCAACAATTACTCTAAGATGTGCTAGCATGAATATGACCATAAAATTTTCTATCCAATATATTTGATCACAGAATGATGCTTCTTCTTTGACATGTTTGAACCTTTAACCCCTATAGGTTTACTAAAAATAGGAACAACGAGGTTCGAGATTGGGCTGGAATTATTCAAGAATCCATCAATGTGCCGAGCACGGCATTTGAGGAGGTTATATCCTAAGAAACATGAAGGTTACTATCAATAGTGATGTCATGGTTAATCATTGTGATGACATCATTGATTCGATACATGAGGCATAGAGTTGCCTAGTAGGAACTGATAATATAGGGATCATGTTCATGATTCTGAGATTTAAATAAATGAGTCATTTTAGACGTGTGACATATGGGAGGCATGGTCGGGAGGATAAAGACATTAGCGTCAGTTATTCTTGGAAGACTATGAGCCATGAAGAGGACAACAATAATTGTTTCATTCCATACGTGCCTTGTTTGGCAATAGTAAGCCTCAAAGAGAGATATCACTCATGTGACACCAGTCCCCTCTTGTAATGTAGGAAAAATCAGTTTTTAACTTGAAATGAGAATATTTTAGCACCCTGAATGTGATATGGGTTTCAAGATACACAAAGTTGCATTACGCTTTTAACTGTATTTGACACAAGAAATTTATGCCACAAACCCATGAGGATGAAAAAGAAGTTGAACGTTTGTGAGATTATTATCATTCTCACAACTTAACCCTTCCAGATAGTTGATTCTATATGAGAGGACTAGAGATACAACAAACTTGTCTTTCAAATCAATATGCTCATCATAAGGCTGTTTAACTTTCAACCACACACGAGTGAAATCATGTAGATAGGACATCTTAATGTTTGGATGAAATCATGTATTGGTTAGAGAGAATGTACAATTTGCTATGAGCTTGACATATTTTTACCATAACAACTCTCAAGCCGCTATATCAGGCCACTTCACGGGCCACCATAACACTGGGAACAAAGTGAATTACTCACTGAGGCATGATCTAGGTGGACATGAAAGTCATACTGAGATAGGTAAACAACAAGATCTCACTGTGATGAATTTGTGATAAATCTCAAATTGCTCAGAAATTTTATGCGGATAAGTGGCCCCTTTCAATTGACAGGTACACAATTACACATATGATAGGTGCGAAGATATGCTCTCATGTTACTAGACAGTGAAAAAGATTCATGGCACTATTCATAAAAGAGTAAAGTAATTGTTCCAACCATAGGAGATACACCGGAAAGAAAAATAATGGCTCAAGAAGGATCTCAACACTAGACTGCTTTACATTGGATTTGATACCGCATAGTAAATATTATGGTGATGCGTGCATAGACACAAGTGAACAAATGTTATTCATTCGATTCAAAAGGTTTTGTAAGAAATTCATCAGGTGTGTTCTCTTGTTGAGAGTTTAGGAAATCAAATGGGAAGTATTACTCCTAGAGTTATAACTCAATTCAAGGATATAATTATATAGCTCAATTCTACAAGAGGTTGTAAATAAAAAAAATTGTGATAGAGTGGATACACGAATAATGCATCTCGTTCAAATAGTAGGTACATGCAATATTTTATGATTCAACATCTTGTTAAGACCATGTTTGTGTGAGCTCTTCAATATGGGTGTACATATACAACAAGTAAAAATTATGCGGTGTTCATAACGATACTACAAGGAGTGACTTACTTGGTAACTTTAGATTGATAGGGCATTAACTTACTTGATGCCCCTCAACTCCACAACCATAACGTATTTCAAGAGTCATTCAACACGTCCCCAAGTGGCATTTCTTACAAATCAAACATTCCGTCTTATTTGTACAAACAACCCTCTTTCGTTTCGTAGGTGCTCTTACCACATGATCCGGTGACACAATAACATTAATAGGGACAAGTACACTTCCCTTAGCAACTAGTTCTCTCATTTCCTTCTCGCTGCCTCGAACCCGTAGATTACTCATATGAAAAATGAGACATGACGAGGAAATTAGTTTCATATCTTGAGTTCTATCGCACGATTTGGAGTATCAAAGAAGTGTGAATTTCCTAAATATCCAAATAGCCTCGTAATTATAGATGTGGTCGACAACACACCGATAAGAAGGACTCTACTAGACACGGCTCCGAGACATCCTAGGACACTTTAAAACCTTAGGCTCTGATACCAAGTTTGTCACGTCCCAAACTCGGGGAGCGCGACCGGCGCTCAACCGAATCAACCCGGCCGAGCAAACCTATTATATTTCCTTCTACCCAAACTCATCCATGAATAAAGAGGAGATACACTCCATTAATCAAGCACTAAAAATATTTTATTAACAACTCTCATTTCATTCCATTAGCAACTTCATTCATAATTTTCAGAGTATTACAAGTTTATAGATATAATGAAAAATATGTTTGCCAAATAGCAACATTTCTAGTTCAATTTCCAACATCATACACCATCCACAACCTGTCTACGAAGCCTGTAAATCTGATAGAAGAATAGTATGGAAGTGCCGGCAACAAGGCCTCGGCTATACCTCAAGACACAAAGTGTAACATCAAGTGACATCGGGCCCGGGGATAGAGTAGGGCTCACCAAAACCTGCTGAATAAGGAGTAACTGCTAACGAGGACCAAAGTTGCACCGCTAATGAATCACCTACATCCATTGAAGATGTAGCGCCCCCGGTAAAAAGGACGTTAGTACATATGGAATAGTACTAGTATGTAAAGCTAACTGTCCTCTTTCAAAATAGAATGCCAATGTAAGAAAGGGAAATTCATAGAAACAACAAGTCACAATCAATGATATTTAAATGCCAAGTTAAAACATAATCATTTCCAAAATATGAAGATAACACTGTGAAGTGATAATCAAATGATGATGATAATATTAATTTTGGTTGAGAGATCTTTAGCACCGATATACCATTATTCACAATACCAATGTTCACAATACTAGTGTTCACAATACCGATATTCACAATACCAGTGTTCACAACACCGATATTCACAATACCAATGCCACCGTACTTTTAGCACGGAGTCCGATCACGACCCGACCGGCTAGGCTATCTCATTAGAGACATCAACCACAATTACTATCATTACCAATATCACCATAATTTTAGCATGGAGTCCGATCACGACCCGATCGGTTATCTATCTCCTTAGAGAATCAACCACAATTACTATCAATACCAATACCACCATAATTTTAGCACATAGTCCGATCACGACCCGATCGGCTAGGTTATCTCCTTAGAGAATCAACCACAATTACTATCAATACCAATACCACCGTAATTTTAGCACGGGGTCCGATTACGACCCGATCGGCTAGGCTGTCTTATTTGAAGACATCAACCAAAATCTCAATTTCAATTAAGAGGAATAATTTTATCACATCAATCTCATCCCAAATAAGGGGAATAATTCACAAAAATAACATAGGTGCAAATGTATTTACCTCATCATCTTTCATATTGTATAAATCTCCACTAGTATTTTCAACCAATAACAACAACAAAATTTGCTTGGCTCTTTTGGCCATTCACAAGATTCTTTATTCAAGTCACGGTGGCCATATTTGATATTCCACACTTTCATTTATTCTCTCTCATGTATCATCATCATAAATATCAACATACATATAATATTCCGAAAATCACAACTTTAAGTTCTTTAGAAATGAACAATTTAAGGACAATAGATTTTTTTTTCCCGAGAAATGGAGTTAAATGATTGGCAATTGATGCGCAAGTTAAAATCATCAGCAAATAACACACCATTTATTCTTGACATATTTTTCCCACAAAGGGCAGTACACAATTTTCACTCACGAATATGTAAGAACGCAAAACATATTGAAAATACTCACAAATCATAACGCATGTTAAAACAGTCACATATGAGCATGACTTGAGTTTATAAGCTTTTAGGCAATTCTATTTTCGAAGTCAATTCGGAATAGTTGAATCAAGGCTCATTTCATAACCTTTCTCACATCATTTCATTCCATTGGCTCCATTAACCACAAGTATAACTTTCGCTTTTATCAATCATCGCATTTCATACCTCTTTCACATCTTTATAGGTTATCAACAATAAGACATTTCCAATCAAGGCTTTAGGTACACATATGAGCAATTAAGAGTATTAAGCATATTGAGTTTTCTCACACAATTTGGAATCGTAACCTTCATTTGAAACACAACTCAAAGACATATCATTTTAATACACATATCATTCTTGAACACATTCCCAAAGGATAACATAATGTGTTAGGAACATTCAGAACACGTTTTGAATACTTAATTCTCAACACTTTGCTTAGTCGGGACAATCGAATTTATTGGGAACAACTCGGAACATAGAATAAGGAACTTGAGACAACCATACTTGAAACTTATGAGAACATCATTGAATTCAATTCTAAGAGAGTAGTTTAGCCAACATACCTTGCTTTGAGCTTTCCTTAAATTACTATAACGTTCCGAAAATTTTAGCAATCCCAATCTATTTTGAGACATAACAAAATTGAACCATTATTAGGTAGATATTCATGGTCTCAACTCATTTGGGCATTTTATCAAACACTAGGTGTACAAATTTAACTACAAGATTTCCTTCACTCCACAACCCAATCTTTACTTATTTGAGCTCAACAATCTTCCTACAAACCTTATTAGTACAAAAATGTATAAATAATACTCTTACACACAAGAATCATACTCCCAATCACCCATCTTTTACCCCAAACTCAAAATTGAAGACTGGAGGTTTGAATCTTACCTCTTAGATGAAGATCTTGTGAGATTTTTTTGTTGGATTTCAAAGCTTGGGCAAGATCTTGATGAACAAAATACTTCATCTATTTTCTATCTCTAGAACACTCTCACTTCTCTCTAAAAAAACCCTCAGATAATTGCCCCAAAATAAACCCCAAAACCTATTTATCAAAATGGGTCGGGTTATAAAAATAGAAAAATTAACCCTCCGAAAGCAGGTCTGCGGTCGCATAATGGACCGCATAATGGGTATGCGGGTTGCAAAATGGTTGTAAAAATCGGTGCCCAAAACTGGGCTGTTCTGGTCCATTCTGCGACTAGTTTGCGGTCGCAGAAGCAGTTTCGCGATAGCATAATTATTCTGCAATCGCAGAATTGGTCGCAGAATCGCATTTTTCCATCTTTTGGTAATTTGGTCATAACTTCTTGTAGGTGTGTCTAAATGACAAACGGTTTGAAGTATTGAAAACTAGACACATAGACATTTCTTTTGATAGGTAATATACCATATAACTCTTCATATCAGTAGAGGTATGCTCGTTTAACGTTAGATCTTGTGCGAACTCACTTGAAACTTTATCTCATCATAAAATATTCTACTTGCCTTAGTCTTGGGGCTCTTCTTAGACCATAAACTATTCGTAATACACCTCATACATATATTATCATGATAAATTTATATCATTCTTATAATAGCCCTTATCTGCACTCAAAAATAATATAATTAGCGCACATCAACTTTCTTAATAACGCTTAAGTACTTCGAAATTTTTCTGGGGTGTTACACTGACTTAGTTCCTTGGGCTTTTACTTAGACTTCAAAGCTCCAAATAACTATAATTAGCTCCACAACATGTGCATAACTTGAAATCGCTCCTATAAGGCATAAAACACGCAATAAGTATAAAAAACTATAAATTATAGCTCAATACAAATAAAGTGCTGTGAATTAGGGAGCAAATAGACGATTAAAACGCGCAATTCTAGCCTACCATCGGGTAAATACCGAATCTCGTCCTTTTGCTCTATTTTTCTTATTTTCATCCGGTATGCCATGCTTTGGGTTTCAATTCATCTTTTTGTAATTTTATCATTCAATTGGTGGTCTTTACTGATTATTACTGCTCGAATGTGACCGTTCCATGTGTCAGTATAGTTATATTTGGAATTCTTGTTGTCCGACCTAGCCGGTCAATTATATCGCTTGCCAGTGTGTTATGCTAGTCTAAATTAAAATTAGTTAGCCGCTTAGTTCATTATTAAGGTCACCTTTGAAGATTTGTCAGTTAACCAATTACTACTAATAAATGGTTCGGTTCTTCAATGTTAGTTCGCATAATTTAATTTGGTTTAATCTAGTTAGTTGGAGTACTTAGTTTAGTTATGACTGAAGTTATGTTTACTTTATCAATTCAACTAGTGAGTTGAGTTCTAGTTTGAAGTTTGATTTATGTTGAGCAAGTTAGTTTGGTTCTGATTGGTTTAAAGCTGAATATTAGATAATCAATCATGCAATAGGGTATATATTTGTTGCTTTTACTGTTTTAAGCGTGCTGGAAAATACAACTGCTTTATTTTTGTTTCTGAATTTGGTGAAACGATGAATGTTTTGACACACAAAAGTTAGTCTTTTTGGACAGATTTTCGGTGAACCAAAATAAACCAAAAATTATCTTTACACATTCTGGACATCATTTACACTCTAAAAAAAAAAAAAAAGAACACAAAAAACTTGAGAGAAGTCAGCTAAACTTTAAGAAATAGTAGGCTGAAACTTGAGAGCTTTGAGTGAGTTTTCTAGGAAGACAAAAATACTTCAAAGAATAAAGGTCTTTGAAGTTAGTTTTTAGGTTTCTCTGTCTCTGAAACTTATCTGAGCTTTCGAGGTCTATTCCGGGTTGTCTCTTTGGTTCCTTTTACTGATGTTGTTGCTGGTTATTAGTTGCTGATTTTCGGGTACTTTTGCCGGGTTTTCTATTTCGTTTTCGGGTGTTTTCACTGTTGTATCCCTGCGGTTCTGCCCGTTTTCACTGTTGCATTTTCGATTATATGCAATATAGGTAACTCCAACCTTGTAATGCATATTTCTATATTGAATAACCGAAGGCGCGGTTTCGTTTGGCTCTTTAGATCTGATTGATACATTTCCACATACATTGGATGTGGGTTCAGTCTGTTTAACATGTTAAAGTGATAGGAGTTAGTTAAATCTTCAAGTTTCCTTTATATTGTAACTTAGGTCATGTTCTGTTAGTGATGTTGAGGAAAAGATAAAAGGCCGCAATATTTGAGCATGTTTATTTGGTTTGGAATCTCATATGTTAATTACTTTAGTACGAATGATTATCTAAGAGTGATTTATAACTTCAAGATGTTTTGTGCTCTACTACACTAAGCTTATTGTCTTCATGATATTCAAATTTCTTCTCTTTATCATTAAGGGTATTGTTAGTGATCTCATGAGTTAGATTATATCTGTATAAGCTGGTTTGTAGATTTCATGTTTTGTTGGCTCAATTTGATGAGTTGTTTGAATGCTTAAGGTGCTTATGTTACTAATGAAATTGTAGTTTAATTACTACCATGTTGGCATGGATGAGAAGAAAGATTAGTTATCTTTCAAAGAATAGTTGTTTACGAATATAAAAAGGGGAAGATAAATGATGAGCAGCAAGTTTTTACATGGAAGAGCAAATTTAGAATTGGATATTAACGTGGGAAGAAGAGATACACGCGACCTTATGAGTTTAATTTGATTTAGCTGAGATTTGAGCTTAGGAGTGAAAAGGAATAAAAGGTGAAAAACCAAACACTAGTGGGTTATTAATTGATTTGTGATTGCTAGGCTTTAATACGTATGGGCCAAGTGAATTTAAATCTAGCCAGGCCCATTTCGTGATAAGCATGCAAGCAGGCCCATTTTTATTTAAGTAGTTTCAACTGGCCCAATTCCTTTCTTTCTTAAAAAGAATCTTCCGTGCGCTCCGTAAAGAAGGAGCAAAGGCGAAAAAGCTCAAGTGATTTTTCCTTGACTACTTTCAGGCCAGGGAAGATAACTGCATAACCTAAGGAATACAACTCCATAAGAGCGAGAAAGTATGGGGTAGAAAGAATCACACGATTCCCTATCGTGATAGAAGCAACAATACGAAAGCTCCCAAAGAGAAAGATGTCTTTGTTGCTTGACTACGTGAACCATGTCCGGGTCTTGCATTTGGCATTCCCGCTGTTGACGTCCCATCGAGTTAGTTAGTTAAGGGTGAACGGGATTTAGGAATGAATAGCAGGCAAAGTCCTTGCTAGGAATTCCGAGTAACTTTCTGTATTCCTTAAGGTTACAGGTGAAGCTAATTTCCCGTGGTAGCCCCTTGGACCTTAGCCTCTTAAGGGCTGGATTCTAGTGGCAAGCTCTTGGGTCGTCTGAACCCATATATGGTAAAAGTGGTGGCCATCTTGCAGTCCTTCCCGTTACGTTAAGGCGGGTTTCTCGAACAAATACTTTTTTTATAAGTCCATGGAAGCTATTAAATTTATTGGGTAAGAAAACATGTAATGCCTCAATTTTTGCCTTAACCAAACCAAAGCCAAGGCGGTTTTCTTCAAATTGGTATACCTGGTCTTGTAGTCAGTCATTTTCTTGAACATTCCAGAAGCTTCTAGAGACTGGCGCCTGGGTACGGTAATTGAGGTTGCTTCTGCTATAATTCAAGGACCTATCAGCAGAAATGTCTCGAGGAGTAGTTAAACGAGCAGGATATAATAACAAAATAATTGCGTGCACTGGTGGACCTTATACTTATGTACTAAATTAGCTCATCTCGCTCGTATCTCTCAAAAGAACCAAATTCTTGTTAGCGATTATTTGTGATAAAAAAATAAAATTATGAAAACTCCTTTGTCTTATTTAGACCCTTCTGAAAAATCTACATTTCATACTCTTTTTCTACGAGATACTGGGAATCCTATTGAGTGGTCGTAACCCGGTTCGAGAACCTTCTCTCATAGATTCCCTTCACCAAGTCATCGCCAGCAATCAGCTCTTATCCCTTGGTATCAAAGGGCGAGTTCCTTTCTTGTCTTGCCCAAAAACTTTCTTTATTCTCATTAGAGAAAGACTGTCCCGCGACAAGGTTTTACCCATAGGGCCAACTCTCTGTAAAATACTCGTTTGGCCGAGGGCTTCCAAACACATCGTAAGCTAAACCGGTGCTGACAAATAACCAACCCGCAAACCAATCTTGAAAGTTCTATGGACAACTGGCATACCTTGAATCTAGTCTGCAATCCTTTCGCACTTCTCTTATCAAATTTCTAGCTAAAGAGAGAGCGTGTCCACTAGCGCTCCTGTCCAGAGTGAAGAGAAGGAAAAAAAGCATCGTCGATGGAGATTCTGTCTGTCGGAGGTTCGAGAATTTATGAAAGGACATCTAAGGCTAAGGTTACGAAGTAAAGGAAGTCCATTACTGAGAGAAGTGGTGATCTCGTCTTGCTTGCTGGGAGAGAGGAAGCTTCCGGACCATCTTTTCTAGCCAGATAGCGAGCGATCACTAAGCAATGAATACTAACTGAAAGCGGCCGGAAATGAGTACCTATCCCTTACGGGAATCGAACCAGTGTCTTCGTCAGAAGCTTCTATTTATAGGCATTGGAGGCCCTTAACCCTTTCTTAGTAAACTGTAGCGAAATCACTAGAAAATGAGATAGATGTGAGTGTCAATCATTCTGTCAGCATGCTCAAAGAGTAATTTTCAGAAGATGGAGAAGGAGAGAATGCACTTACAACCTCTCTCTCATATTCACCTGCCAAGGCATGACATAGATAGTAGAGAGTCAACTCTCTTACATCCAGTTACTGCGATTGATTGGGGAAATATGAAGATTCAAGAGGCAAGAAAGGGATTGGATAAAGACTGGTTCCAGTAGGGGATGTTTATGCCATTAGTAAAGCTCTACTTCTAAAACGATCGTTAAGTTCATTCACTCGGTGGCTTTTTCTAAGGACCGGAATAAGAGGTTTTGGCTTTTTGGGGTATTTAACATAACTAATAATTCTATATTGGAAAAGTTTAAAAATTTCAAATAATTTTAATGTATCTTACTAAGATCGGACATTTCGAACTCATCCATCATAGACTTCTTGAAATCGGCAAACATGATACTATCATTCCCAGTAAATATAAGATCATCGATATATAAACACACAATGAGTATTTTTCTAGATTCTCCAGTTTTAACAAAAAGAGAGTGTTCATATGGACATTTCATAAAATCAACTTTTAGAAAGTAAGCCTCAATACGATTATACCAAGCTCGCGGAGCTTGTTTTAGTCCGTATAGAGCTTTTTTCAACTTGTACACCTTATGCTCATTGCCAATTTTTATATAACTAGGAGGTTGTTCTACAAATACCTGTTCTTCCAAGTGCCCATACAAAAATGTCGATTTGACATCTAATTGGAAAATAGGCCAAGAATTCTGTGCCGCTAATGCAATCACCAATCTGATTGTATCGTGTCTTGCAACCGGAGCAAATACTTCTGTGTTGTCAATTCCATATTCTTGTTTATATCTTTTAGCCACTAAGCGTGCCTTATACTTGTCAACTTCATCATATTCTTTCAGCTTTGTCTTGAATACCCATTTCACACCAATAGTTTTGTGCCCTTTTGGAAGATCTTATAGCTCCCAGGTGCCATTTTCTTCAATAGCATCAATTTCGTCATTCATAGCTTTCCTCCACTTCTCCTCTTTGATAGCATTTTCAAAATTTGTAGGATCACTATCTGTAAACAATGCAAAGTAGGAAAAATCATCTTCATTTACATCAATTCCTGTTACATCATAATCCATCATCCACGCGGGCCTTTTGCGAGCACGTCGAAGAGACTCATCTAGTGCATCAATTTCTTCCAAAGCTGAGGGTGAAATTTCAGCAGCTGCTGGACTAGAATTTTCTGAATTTTCGGGTATTGTTGTTGCTTCTTCGACTTCATTATCAATTAAGATTGGAATAGACTACTGCATATTCCAATCCCAAGAGTTTTCTTCATAAAAAATAACATCTCTGCTGGTCACAACCTTTTTTGTCAATGGATTGAACAACTTATACGCCTTGGATGCCTCGCTAACACCAAGAAAGACACACTTCTCGCTTTTGTCATCGAGCTTTTTTCTCTTCTCGTCTGGGACATGTGCATAGCCAATGCAACCAAAAATTTTAAAATGATCTACAACAAGTTTCCTTCCACTTCAAGCCTCCTATAGAGTCATGTTTTGAACAACAAATGTTGGACTTCTATTCAAAATATGAATACTCCAATTAACTGCTTCTGGCCAGAATATCTTTGGAACTTTTTGTCGAGCTAGCAAGCTTCGAACCATGTTGAGAATGATTCTATTCTTCCTCTCCGATATACCATTTTGTTGTGGTGTATACGTCGTTGTGAACTCTTTTCGAATGCCATGAGTCCCACAAAAATCTTCAAATGCCTTAGAGCAATATTCGCCTCCACGGTCTGTTCGGAAGCTCTTGATGGTCTTTCCTGTCTCATTCTTCACATGAGCTTTGAAGCTTTTAAATACATTAAAAGCCTCTGATTTTTCCTACAGAAAATACACCCAAGTCTTTCTAGAATAATCATCAATGAAGGTAATAAAATATCTTTTGCCTCCATTAGAGATTGGTCTTATTGGCCCACATATGTCATAGTGAACTAACTCCAAAACATGCTGCCTTCCTATCATGGCAAAGGCGTTGCTGGTGGATATGCCAAAGATGTCCTGGCTCTGAACCGGGTACTTGAAATGCTAAAGTTACTTCTTATGGTCCTCCTTCAACCACCCTTCCTTCTCTACCTTTTTATCGAAATTCATTTTCTTCCTTCTCCGAGCCCACATTTAAGCCCTTTCTTCAACTACTATTGTGGTATAAACACATTCTTCGAGCAGGAGAATATTCTGATTTGAAAGAAAGTAAAGGAAAAAAGCCCTCTCCTTTAGCCAAGTGGAAGCCTAAAAAAAGTCATATGACATAAGTAGATAATAATTAGTTATTAGTTAATAATTAGTTGATGGCTATTATTTTTGAATTTGAATATCTACAAAATAATAAATAAAATATTTTATAATAAAATACGAAAATTAAAAAAAAACTTTCCATTTAAATTGGAGAGTAGTTCCGAGTTGGAGTTTTTAAATTATTTTAAAATAAAAAACTAAAATTACAAAAAATAAAAAACTGCCAATTCAAATTTTCTTTGTTTTTTAAAATAATTTTTGTTTTTCATTTTAAAATAAAAAACTAAAATTAAAAAAAAATTAAAAAACTTCCAATTCAAAATTTCTTTATTTTTTAAATAATTTTTGTTTTTCTTTTTAAAAATAAAAGTTTATTTATTCAAAAAATATTATTGAGAATAATATAATAAAATTTTATTATTTGGTATATCATATTGACAAATAAGATGACAATTGAAATTTATTAAAGCAATATGATCTAATATGTTCAGACAAGCAGGATCACAATTTAATTTAATTAATATTTTTAATATTAATCGTGCATCGCGCGGGTACGACTACTAGTTAATAATAATAATAATAATAATAATAATAATAATAATAATAATAATAATAATAATAATAATAATAATAGCTAACCCATTCTTTGTAGATATTTTCTGATGGGCCCATTTCTTTATAAACCAACAAAGGAGCCCAATACCATTAAAGTTTTAGGAGCTGGCCACATATTTATCCATAAGCAAGAGATGACCCAAGTTTTTAATTGTTGATTTCTCAGACCAACTCCAATCATAACCCGATTTTGCTCCGTAATTAAAATAATTTAACAATTTAATTACCTTAATAATTAATTTAACCACTCGGCAACTAATAAGCGCGCTTCGACTTTTTTATTTACGGACTCGCTTACGTAGCGTGATTCAACATTTAATAAATTAGAACTCCATAATCTCCTCCCGTATCCATTAGCTTTAATTATTTTTTACCATAATCGCGGATTCGCTTGCGTAGCGCGATAGTAATATTTAATAATTTTTTTAAAAAAATAATTAATTTTCTCAAGACACAAGTATAGTATTTTTTCTAAAAGTAATAACGTGCTAATAAATAATAATCCTTTGTCATGACGGCAGATTCGCTTGTGTAGTGCTGATATGACAAAATTAATAAATTTCGTCTCGTTCGCGCATTCGCTTGCATAATGTGGTTACAACATCTTGTAATTCAAAACATTGTTTAATAATTCTAATAGTCGATCAATAAAAGCATAACATGAAAATCAATAAAACACAGTTTATTCAAAAATAATATAAGCCAAACATAGTCAATAAAGCGACCGTGCTAGAACCACGGGACTCAGAAAATGCCTTACACCTTCTCCCCGGTCAATAGAATCTTTACCTGCACTTTATTTTCGCAGACCAATAATAATAGAGTCAAACATTCCTTTGACTAGGGATTCAAATAAAATGTGACTTGGAACACCCAGAAAATTGATTTCAAGTGACAATTCTGTAAATAAAATAATCCTTACCAAAGTTTATCACTTTAAATAGAAAATTTTTTTTACCTACAACAATCCATAATACATATCTTTTAGGGTAGAAAAGGGGTGTGACAAAAAGTATTTATATGACAAAAGTAATATAGTTCGAAATGTTCATTAAACACATGTCACGAGTTTAAATTCTACATGATACATCAAGCAAGATATTTAAATGTAAAAAGATAATTATAAATTTATTATTCACTGAATTCTAAAACTAAGTACCTAAAACTTCCCCTTTGTAAAAAAGAAATAGTAATTTCGTCTGAGTTTCATGCAATGGTAAAAAAAATAGATGATTCTATTACATTTTTTTTTAAAAAAAAAGGAATACTTACTCGTTATAGAGATGAAATTATTATGTATATGTATATGAACATTAATTCACAAATATAAATATTTTTCATGTTAGCTTTAACACTCTTCATTTTTCAGTTTCACATAAACAATCCACAACAGAACAAAAACAATCATATGTAAGATGTTTACCTTAAGAATTGGACAATAAATTTAAGGTAATACAGTCCATCAAAACTTAATCTTAAGAATTGGACAATAAATTTAAGGTAACACTGTCCATCAAAATTTAATTTCAAAATTGGTCATCCTACATTTGATTTCTCGAAAGTGTGTATGTGTTTGTAGTTTTTTTTATAATAGTATTGTCTTCCTACATTGATTTATCGAAAATACTCGCATGTTGTAATATGTTCTAAAAGACAATTTCAAAGAACCTCTATGCTTTCATTAAAGTTGTAAACTTTCGGGAAATCCTTTTTAAAAGCCGAAATACATTAACGGTTCATTTAAGTTGTCCTCAACGATCAGACAAACACTTCAACTGAGCCATTTTTTATTTTAACACTTCAAGTGACTATTAAGTAGGTCAAGCAAATACACGAGTACAACAGGCCATATGCGTGAGTTGCACTTGCCGATGACATGTCAAATGGACCAATCAAGAAATGACACGTGTAATTTTGCCATATGAATTTAACACACGTAATTAACAAAAACAAATATATTTAAAAAAGAAAAGAAACCTTCTTTTCCTAAACCAGTGCTCCCTCCCCTCCCCCCCCCCCCCAACCCCGTCTCCTTCATCTTCTTCCGCCCGTCCCCTATGGGTGTTTAACGGGTGGGGTGGGACGGACTGGACACAAAAAAAATCAGCCTGTCCGTTTAATGTTGCGGGCTGTTAGCGGGCTGTACTTTTTCGGAGTTTTTTTTTGTCTGTTTGCAATTTTTTTTTTAAAGTAAATTTTATTTTTCTTATTCAATGTTATTGATACTTAAGTGTTTGCAAACTTTTAAGACTTAGAATTAAACTTTGAAGTTTAAAGTTTTAAATTTAAAATTTGAATTTTACAATTTTAAAATTAAAATTTGAAAGTAAGTGGCTACAAAAAATTATTTAATAAGACCAATAGGTAATATATAAGGATCAAGCTCCGAAGACTTTCATTTGATATTTTTATTGAATAATATATAATACTTCAAATTAAGTTGCAAGTTCTTTTTTGATTTTATTATTTTTGAACTTGCAAATTAAAAGTTTACAACAATTATAAAAAAAGAAAAAGAAAAAGAAAGAAATAGTACATCACATGCTTTGCATCATTTTTGTAAGTTCATCCATGTCAACATGAGGTTCTTGGTTTCCGGCATTGGTTGAATCAGAACCATAAACTATTATATCTCTAATTTCTTGGTCCTCCGCTTCATCTATTTCGTCACGCCCTTGATTTCGCCGTTCTGATCTTATCCAATCTCTGAAGCACACTAGAATTTTTAAAGCGTTGTTGCCCAATGAATGATGGGTATCTCCTAGTTGCTGCCTTGCTTGGCTAAATGCGCTCTCTGATGCGACTGTTGAAATCGGCACATTTAGCACGTCTCGAGCCATGGCAGAAAGAATAGAAAATTGATTTGAGATGTTCCTCCACCAACCTAGTGGTAGAAATTTCTTTGTGCGGGGCTCTACTAAATTTTGCAAGTAGAATTGAAGTTCATCAATATTCCTGCTACTGGTTTGTTGATGCTCCCCAAGTGTTTACCAAATCAAATAATCTTCAACACCATCATTATTATCCAAAGCACTGGTCCCAAATATTAAAATTGAACTTGAAGGAATATTTGCATCTACAGCAGAAGAAGCATCAATAATGTTAGCATAATAATTATATAATATTTCTAAATGTTTGTGTATATCAGAAATACAAGTGTCAATATCAGGAGTTTTAGTTGGTCCAATATCCATATAAGAATATAAAGCAGTGATTAATTGGCGATAAATGGCCATTTTGATAGAAGGGTTTAAAATAGCACCAATTAGATAAATAGGAAAAATTGGATAGAAATATTTTTTAAACTTATCTAGCATAGATTCAACAACAAAAGTATATCCTTTTTTCTTCTTCAAATTATGTAGTAAAAGAGAAATTTCAGCAATATGAACTAAACCATTTGCAATAGTAGGATAATTTATAATATTTGAATTTGACCGTTTGCAACGGTCCAAAAAAAAAAATTAAAAAAATCATGTTAAAAAACGGGCTGAACCGGGATGTAGCCAGTTAAAAATCCGTTAACGGGTTAACGAGCTTAGCGGGTTCCGGTACACCGGTATCAAAAATCTGTTCGTTTGAAACCGGCTCCCCACCCAATCCGTCCCAGCCCGCCCCCACGCTACAGTACTGGGCTGAACCAAATTGTAAACGGGTCAGCTCGACCCAATTAACAGGTATACCGTCCCCTCTACTCAAATCCACTAGGTTGTCCCAGAATAATGCATTCAGAAAAAAAATAATAGACCAAAACCCACAAATTGATAATTAAGAATCAATTCCCATCAATAATCTGTCAAATTGGAGTGATGTAAATGTTTTAACATCAATTTAAGAAGCAACCATCAAGTGTGTTTCTTCCAAATAACTAATCGTAGAATTCCTCTTGAAGTTCCTGAGAATTCGAAAGAAATTGGCCAGGTTCTTTGAGTTACCAGTTGAAGAAAAAAATCAAATATTATAAGGAGAATACTGGACCTGATGAATCTGTGCTATTGTTTTGAAACGGGTTCTCTGTCTAATGTCCTGAAATTGAAAAATTCTTTCCAATTGAAAGGAAGGTCACCAAAAATGGAGGGGTATAGCAGAAGGAACACGGAGAAGATGAAGTAAAAATTAGGGTTCAGATTTGGGCTTAAATTAGAGGCTTGTTAAGGTATATTGTATTACTGTTTATTAAAGTTTCGAATGCATAGACAGCGTGCGTCTCGGTGAGTGTAGTACACGCAAGATAAGCTGACTAGGTCGAGCGTTTCCTTGACCTACTTAATAGCCACTTGAAATATTAAAATGAAAAATGACTGAGTTGAAGTGTTTGTCTAGTCGTTAAGGACAATTTAAAATGACCGTTGTGAGCACATAATTTTTTATCATATTTAAATTTTCACTTACTTTTTAGTATTTAAATAATTTTTAAATTTAATCTTATTATTTTATTTTTATTTTACCTTTTTATAAGTTTATTTTAGATAAATTGAAAATAACAAAAATAGCCACAATTTTACATATTAATTGTGTTCTTGCTCTCAAAAGAAAGAAAAATGTTCTAAAAATATGTTTTTAAAGGGTCTACTCTATCCTTTTCAAGTTAAGGATTTTAATAAATGAATTTTGAGTAGTTAGCATTTTTTGTCTTTCTATATTAATCAAGTAGGAGTAGTATTTTATTTTATTAACTAAAAATAAAGAAAGAAAATAAAATAAACAAAAAAAAGGAAAGCCAATGAAGAATTGCCAAAGGCCAAAGATTCCACCTTATCTCCATAACAAACTCCCACAATTTAAGGGAACTACACTGCACACAAAGAAAGAAAAAACGGATAGAAACAAAAGATAAAGATAAAACGGAAAAACAGAAAAGATCGTGAAAGGTAAAGTGAAAAGGAAACAAATGAAATTGGTATGGGTCCCATTTTTCTATTTTTTCCCAGATTCACGTGTGACCTTCCCCGCCTTTTTTTTTTTTGTTTTTTTTTTTAAAAAAAAAATTCCTTTTCTTTCTTTTACCAAGTAAGTTTAAATAACCTTGATAACAGATTTTATCTCACAAAAGATTCTTCACAATGCACACACTCACCACCTGCACACACACAATTAATTTGGACTTACTCTTATCCTGTTTTTTGTGTTTCTCTCCAAGAAATTCCAAACATTGGCAATTATACCTATAAGACATAGCAGGTAAGGGAGGGGATCAATTTTAGGAAACAAAGTAAAAGGAAAAGCCGACCACACTTCTTGATCTCTATCGCCGGCGAGTAGCCGGAAAAACAAACCGACAACTATGGCCAGCTCCCCTGCTCACCCCTCCTCTCACCACTCGTTCCTAAGAATAGAATTTACAAAACTGGTATGAAATAATACATCATCTGTTCGAAATATACATGAACATATTCTTATAAATCTAAGGCTACCATGAACAAAAGGCAGCTATAACCGGAACGCAGGAATATCTTCAGATTCAGCTCCCAACGAACAAAGCAACATCAGCAGCCAACATCTGCACGCAAGGTGCAGAAGTGTAGTATAAGTACAACCGACCACATGTACTCAATCAAAATCCAAAAATATGTTTTTTCCTTCTTTAGAAGTTTTTCTCCCAAAAATTCAAAAAAAAAAATTAAAACCAAAAGCCAAAAATACTTCCTTTTTTCTTCAGAAGTCTTTCCTTCGAAAATTTCCAAGAAAAAAAATGAAATCCAAAAAAATATTTTTTCTTTCTTCTTTAAAAAATCTTTTTCTTTCAAAAAATAAAAACAATATCCAAAAATATTTTTCTTGTTAGGCACTTTCATGGTCTGAATTGTATAAAAGTAAGAGTTAGTTCATTTACTTTATTCCCGATCTTTCCGAACTACGCAAGATCTGATTTATGTTCCCACATGATACGTAGGCAACCCACATCAGGTTCGATCGAATGATTTTGAAAAGAAAAAGAAAAGAAAAAAAGAGTGACAAAAGAAAAGGGAAAAGGGAAAAAAATAGAGTGTTCATTCTAACATGCTTATTTTTTTAAATAAAATCTTGTTAAAGGTGGTCGGTTTGTTGGTTTGCAATGGTGAGTCCATGATCCCTCAGAAATAAAAGCATCCTCTCAACCGAAGGGGGGATTTGCAGTCGTACCCTATATTTGTGCCACCTTTTAACATGTACCCTATTTTTTAAAATAATTAATTTGCTAGCCAGTTGACAAAAAATTCGTACTAATATGACAATTACACCCTTGACAGTATTAGCATTAGCATGCTACTTTGGAGATGACCTCATTCGCATTAGCATGCTGTAAAACAAACCCTGATAAATGTAGCAGCATGCTAACGTTTGGAGATGACATTGTTTTACAGTACCAGGGGTTATTCATTAGCATGCGAGATGGTGTAAAACTTCAGTCAATTACAGTAGCAGCTGAAGTTGTTTTACATTGAAGCTAAAACTTCATGCTAATGCATGCTGAAATTATTTATCCTGCAGTCAACAGCTTTGTCATAAGTTTTATCCAAAACTTCAGTCTAAATATGCTGAAGTTATTTAGTTCATTTGCTAAAACTTCAAACTAAACATGCTGAAGTTATTTAGTTCATTTGCTAAAACTTCAGTTTAAACATGCTGAAGTTATTTAGTTCATTTGCGAAAACTTCAGACTAAACATGCTTAAGTTTTTGTCTTGCAATATGTAATTTTCTAACGAGGTTTTGCTAATGCATGTTGAAGTTATTTAGTTTATTTGCTAAAACTTCAGACTAAACATGCTTAAGTTATTTAGTTCATTTGCTAAAACTTCAGACTAAACATGCTTAGGTTATTTAGTTCATTTGCTAAAACTTCAGACTAAACATGCTTAAGTTATTAAGTTCATTTGCTAAAATTTCAGACTAAACATGCTGAAATTATTTAGTTCATTTGCGAAAACTTCAGACTAAACATGCTTAAGTTTTTGTCTTGCAATATGTAATTTTCTAATGAGTTTTTGCTAATGCATGCTAAAGTTATTTAGTTCATTTGCTAAAATTTCAGACTAAACATGCTTAAGTTATTTAGTTCATTTGCTAAAACTTCAGACTTATCACGCTTAAGTTATTTAGTTCATTTGCTAAAATTTCAGACTAAACATGCTTAAGTTATTTAGTTCATTTGCTAAAATTTTATGCCAAAATATGCTGAAGTGTTGTCCCGCAGTCTACAGTTTTGTCAATAGTTCTGAAGGCAAAATCGTTTTTTTAAAATGCTTTTAACAAAAAATAAAATGGGTACGGAGCAAACGGAAAAATAAAACGGGTATAAGTTAAAAGGGGACGACCAAATAGGGCGCCCCATTTAGTTTTTACTAACCGAAGGAACAAGAACCATTATTGTTGATCCAACTAAGGTCACAAAAAGGCAAGTAGACAAGTTGGTGATAAAAAGGGAGGCAAATGTTGGTTGACTTTACCATATTTAAGCAATAGGATATGCCCTGCTGGGGATAATTTGATGATAGGGAGACATGAGAATTCTTCCAAGTCCTTTGGTAAATCAGTTGCTTTGAAATTTTTCATGTTGCCAGTTCTGAAATCCGACAGCCAATATTGGGAACGGTTCGGTCAAAAAGTCAAAATTTGAGTGCTGAATCAAAAACAATAAAAAGGATTGAATGCCGTAATAATACTGATGTGCAAATTTGAGGCTAAGATGTCGCTTAGCAACTGAAAAGTCACTCCTCTTTAGTCAGGGATGAGTCTTGGTAGCTTATATTGTTGTCTTTTCTGTTATCTGGGTTATCCAGGGCTGTAACCCAGATTTCAGTTTGTATGTCTTGTCGTCAAATCGTTCTATCTGTTATTGAATGAAATACACTTTGTCCTTTTGTATCATTCTATGCTTAATCCTTTTCCTGCTAGTTCTAGTGACATGACATGCACGCAAAATTTTGGCCGGCTTTTATAAAATTGATCTAGTCTTGAATTGGATAACTGAGAAAAAGACATTTTTTAGGATGAATAAAAGTCGAAACACTTTGGAATTAAGCTCGGGTAAAATTCATGTGGAACTAGAATAGTCATACCCGCGGAGGTTAATGATCTTTACATTCAAATCATTGTGAAGGTTGGGTTTGAGGAAGAATCAATTGAAGTTTTTTGAAAAGTTTGACATTAATGGATGGAAAGTGTCTTTCGACCACGACACACCAAGAAGACAGACATGTTCATCAATGATGTGATCACGGCGATATACTATGTTTGGCGTTCTCAAGGTTGGGAGGCCCTTTTATGCTATTCAAACACTTTATACCCTTCGCTACCCCTTTTGAGCATGTGTTATTTTCTTTGACCACCCTCTTTTGGAATCTAGTTTTGAGTTAAAAGTAAAAAAAAAAGTGAATAGAATAGTCCATGCTCCCAGAGTACAAACTGGGGCAACTCTTAGAAAGTTCAAGTGGAAAAAGAAGAAGAAAAGAACAGTCAAAGTCCATGCCCCTAGAAAATAAAAGCTGGGGCAACTTGTTTTGAAAACAAAAAGAAAAAAAAAAGAAGAAAGAAAGAAAAAAAATGAGAAAAAAAGAGAAAAAAAAGAAAGAAAAAGAAAAAGAAAGAAAGATGAAGAAAAAAAATAGTTAGGTCGGATGTATGAACTACGTGTGACCTGATTCCTTTAAACAAAATACGTAGGCAGCCTTACACCGTTCAGTCCAACCAAATAAGAATTCAGAAGAAAAAGAAAAAGAAAAAAAATCTAAAAAATCCCCAGTATCTGAAACATGGGCAAAGATTTTATTTCATTTTTAAAAGAGTCGATTCCAAGAGTTGTAAGTCTACAACCCCCTTATTTTGAGTCTATTTTGAGCCTTCATGTCGTCCCTTCTGACCAACCCTATCCAAAATCTTCCAAATAAAGACCTTATGATGAGCCTTAAAAAATGCCAAGGGACGTATGCAATGAGCAACAGTTGTCACACGACATAGAACATTGTCAAGTTGCTCACAAAAGAAAGCGAAAAAAAGGAAAGAAAAAGAAAAAGAAAAAAATGAGAGGGTCTTACTAGTGAAAACCCTCACAAGCACTTTAAGGCGACGGTAAGTAGAGATAAATAAATGAGAGAGACTTGTTGGTGAAAACCCCTCGAGGCACCACTAGTCGAAAGTGAATCATGAAACTGATGTAAAGGATTGGCACGAACAAGCCCGACTTCAAAGGTCATAAGAATGGTAAAAGGGAAGATTTGATCAGTTTGATAAATCAGGCCGTTATATTCAAAATGCATGTCATGAGCATTAATGCTAGTTACCGTAAAAAAAAATAAAAAAGAGAAAATAAAAATTGTTCCTTCTATCCTTCCCGACAAGGGCATTTCTTGTTAATATTGTTTCTTCACATCATGATTATCACGACCCAAAATTCAACTAGTCGTGATGGCACCTAACCACCCAACCAGCTATGTAAGCCAACTTTCAACTATCCAATTCCAATAACAATTATTCAAGCAATTTAAGTAAATAAAGATCTTAACTTTATACATTCCTCAAGAACTGGTAGTACAAATCATGAGTTTCTAAGAATAGAATTTACAAAATTGGTATGAAATAATACATCATATGTTCGAATATAACGGCCTTCAAATACTTATAGACTGATAGGTATATGCTTCTAAAGTCAACCCTGTGCAACAGAGATTTTCAAACTCTTCCCAGACAGCCTATAGTATATTTATCACACCTTTTGGTACACAACTCCAAATGACAAACGATTTACTTTTCTGAAAACTAGATATCAAGGGCTACAACTTTCATTTTTGAATCATCTCCAAATTCTTTATAGACTGCTAGATATAAGCTTCCAAAGTCAGGTCTGTGCAACAGAGATTTTGTTCTACGCGATCACGAAAGAGCTTCCGTGATCGCGATTCACAAGGCCCCAAACTGCTTTTTGCTCTTCGCGAACGCGACCAAATGTTCGCGATCTCGACGCACACCTCTGTAGCAAGAAATCAGCAATTAAACATTGCCTAGAAATGGTCCGAAATCACCCCGAAACTCACCCGAGCCCTTCGGGACCTCAACCAAATATACCAACAAGTCCTAAAACATCATAGAAGCTTAGTTGAAGTCTCGAATCACATCAAACAACGCTAAAACCACGAGTCGCGCCTCAATTCAAGCCTAACGAACTTTGAACTTTAAAATTCTATATCTTGTGCCGAAATACATAAAATCAATCTGGAATGACTTCAAATTTTGCGCTCAAGTCATAAATGACATAAGGAAGCTATTTCAATTTTCAGAATCGGATTCCGACCCCGATATAAAAAAGTCAACTCCCCGGTCAAACTTTTCAAAAATTCAACTTTCGCCATTTCAAGCCTAATTCCATTACGGACCTCCAAATAATTTTTCGGACACGCTCCTAAGTCCATAATCACCATACGGAGCTATCGGAATCATAAAAATTCAAATCCGAGGTCGTTTACACATAAGTCCAAATCTGGTCAACTTTTCTAACTTAAATTTTCAATTTATGAGACTAAGTATCTCATTTTCACTCCGAAATCCTTCCGGACCCGAACCAACTAACTCGATAAGTCATAAATTGATGGTAAGGATAAATTGAGCAGTAAATGAGGGAACAAGGCTGTGATACTCAAAACAATTAGTCGGGTCGTTACATTCCCCCCGTTACATTCTCCCCCACTTAAATATACGTTCGTCCTCGAACGTGCCAAGAGTTGTTCTTAACCTTCAAATCCCTATTTCACCTTACCACGCACATACCCGGGGGTGATCTCACGTCACCCTATTCTATATAGGCCTGACCACTCAACATAACTAAAAATCATTAATTTAACCTTAGCCCAAAATCCATGGAGCCAAATTTCTAACATCCAAAAATCTTTTCAAGACCCGAATCTCACATCTACACATTGTATAAGCCTGAACAACCTGTATCCAGCCATAACCACAATCCCATATATAATCACATAACATACTACACAACTCGCATACTCGTAGCACTATTTATGATCACAATAACTACTCAAAACCAACCAAGTGCTAGTATAAAACCCCGCATTCAATAGAACCTCATTCCGAAACTTTTGTACACTGCCAATGATGAAAGAAACAATCAAAAACTCATAATCACTCATCAGATCAACTAGCCATGGAGCTCTCTCGCCCCAACCAGAACCATAATCCTCTCCTAAGCCGACTTTCAATATTAGCCTCTCGAATATACCATAATCAAGCCTGATAGTACCCATTCTAGGTCCAATGAGCTTATATTATTAAACACAACTATCACATAGACACGCCACATCAATATAACTAGAGCCACAACTGCGCAATCTGTGTACCCAAATATAAGAGATGTCTCAAGGAAGAGAACCGTATTGCAAGTTCAACAAGCACTACCACAACCACAATGTTACAACCAACTCCTTAAATTTCATGAAGAGGATAACCGTAGGTGCATGTGCACAATTGTAGAGAAAGAAAATTAATAGATCAGATAAATTATTATAGAAATAGAATTCCCACACACGGCAGGTACAACTCACGTGCCAATAATATGAATCGCCCGGCATGGTCATAGCCCTCCAGTCCAAGCATATCAAACAGGAGAAATTAAACAAGTACACTTGTATATGATAATGAAATAAGATTCTCATGCTCCTGGACTGGTAGAAATAGCACGCCATAGTATAAGCACGTGCAAAGTCTACTATCACACTTCAAATCGGCAATTTTTTAACGCAGAATTAGTAACTACCCCGTTTATTTAGGGAATTATCTTCTTTGTAACCTGAAGTATAGCCTAGATAGTTCTCAACAAAGGTACTAATACGGAAAATGTTATAACTTTATGCTTAACAGTCAACTCTAGGCATATAATAGCCTAAGCATTCTTTCGAGTATGAATACTTGCTCTAATGACCGCATATAGGCTCAAACCTCACATATATGCGCACTCATAGCGCATAACTATCACAAATACTTAACGCAACTAGTGCCTCCATCGAGTTTTAAATAAAATAGTCACCTCAAATAGGTCGGAACCCCGAAACAATATACTTCTGAGAACTCCCAGTCTCCCAATTCATCGAACACATGAATCACCGTAAGTGATCCCAACTCCAGCACTCCAGCACTAGAATGACTAACACATCTTCCATTCACGATAATCCCATGAGGAATACTTTCATAATTCTTCCGTGACACATAGCAATAATTTGAATATCATGAGTCTATCAACCAGGTGAGTACTGCAATATCGATGAACATCTGTAAGTCAAAACACAACGCGCCTTCTGAAATGCGCACCCTTATCAGGAATTACCGAGCAGTTATAACATTCATCGAAATATTTGAAACTGACCATGTTGTCCAACATTCGTTACCTTCTCTTCAAGACTAAACTGTCACCTTGTACATGTAAATTCTAATCCCGCACAACACACCACATCTATTATGCCATCATGTGACAAGTACAAGAATCCCATTATCAACTCTGAGTCACCAGTAAATTACATACCTGGTTAGTTAAAAACCTTCCCCTTGCTTCCTTCCAGGAGAAAATCACAATACACAACACGTTTCCCACACCAGTAGAAAATATCCGGTTCAAATCATGGTAGAAACCATCAAGAACACTTTGAAATCCATCTACACATAACCAAGCTATTAGAACTAGATTTCTCTAACTCGACCAAATCGTGTAGGTCACCATACCCAAGAATATTGCCAGTAAAACATCTGTAAAGTCTCACCACATCATAATTACCCCTATAAATATCACAACCGAAACACCCACTCTGAAAAATACCTTATTTGAGTCTAAGGCCATTTCATTCACCTTCCTGATATCGAAATATAAAATCCATAATGATATACAAAAATGCCACAAGTTTCGACACCATCCAACTTAAATCTCAGATTTTAGCCATAAACAAATCCGCCAAATATTCTCAATTGTTACATATTAATCTCGAATCCATTAGAACTTTCTCGAGAGTCACCCCCTTTGTTCAAATCCACATTACATCGCACAAATGGACCAAAAGACACGTGCCCCATTAGCACAACAACACTCAAAGAAGTAACTCTACTTTAATACCACCTATCAAATTCATACTCCGCGCGCACTATATCATTCACAAATAACAACTCACTCATCCCATGATTTTCATATACTCATCAGTGCAATATAACCCGTATCCGGGAATTTCCTTATTCGAGTCATCGTCGATCTCAACTTCTGCAAGTCATAACTAACCCACCAGTATGCCTCAGCCCAAAACTAAACCTTTACATATAACCATGAAGTTGAATTATCAATAGCAGGATCCCCGAATTGGCTCAAAGCCATAAATTAAAACATTCCATAACTCACAATACAAATACTCTATTACTGCCATAATGCCACAGTCAATTCAACTAAACTTCTTCTCAAACTCATGCAACGCCAACCATAAAAATACCCCAAATCATCCGCTAAACTCGCAATCATTCTCTTGACACTCAAGTCAACTTTTTCAGCCAGATTCAAATTCAAATCTCCACACATACGCCCTGTTGGCAGAAAAGAAACTCTTCACTCACAAATAAGGAACATACATACGTAGATTATTCCGCAGGGGATAACCCACCTGCTTAGACTCAAATTGGTATCTTGTTATACCCTTTCGCAGACACAATTACTACGCAATCACTTAATCTTTCCAAGTCCAAACTTATTAACAAGACATGAGAAGTTAGTTTGTCCCAAAATTTAACAACGTGAAAGATCCTTCAAAACATTCATACTTGGGACTGTACGTCACATCAAATCGAAAATCAAGCACCCAATGGCCTTTCCTTTACATTTCAAGGAAACACTTCTCGTCATATTCAAATCGTCTTAACACATCCCGCGGTCACATCATACCCATCACACAGCTATTCCACCGCTCATCGAGCCTCAAATTCCACTCTTAGGGTCATTACCGGACATATGAGTCCAATTGTACAAGTTACAACTGAAGCTACCGAGCTTAAGCTGTGGTCTAACCATGAACTCAAGTCCTCCAGACTGGCACATTACCAAAACACAGAATACTAACCTCGAACCTCGTCCATGGAATCACAAGCTAGTGATGCACCGCTGATACCGAGCGCTCATGTGCGCATACGAATGCGTGGAAGGAATTCAAAGAGTTATATTTCAAACTAAATCAATTCCGCACAATAAATAAAGAAAGATGGGAAATTATCCTAAATGCCTTGTAGCCTCTCGAAGATAAGTATGGACGCCATCACACCGATTCGCAAGACTCTACTAGATACTTGTTCATGACTTGTAGAACCTATGAACCTAGAGCTCTGATACCAACTTGTCACGACCCAAAATCCAAACTACTCGTGATGGCACCTAACCACCCAACCCGCTAGGTAAGCCAATTTTCAACTATCCAATTCCAATAATAATTATTCAAGCAATTTAAGTAAATAAAAATCTTAATATTATACATTCCCTAATAACTGGTAGTACAAATCATGAGCTTCTAAGAATAGAATTTACAAAACTGGTATGAAATAATACATCATCTGTTCGAAATGTACATGAACATATTCTTATAAATCTAAGGCTACCATGAACAAAAGGCAGCTATAACCGGAACGCAGGAATATCTTCAGATTCAGCTCCCAACGAACAAAGCAACATCAGCAGCCAACATCTGCACGCAAGGTGCAGAAGTGTAGTATAAGTACAACCGACCACATGTACTCAATAAGTAATAAACCTAGCCTTAGGTTGAAAGTAGTGATGAGCTTGTACCAAAGTCGGGTCCAAAACCAATAGTCCACTACAGTCCATAACCACGTAAAGCAAATAATACAAGAAGTAACTCAGAGATAAAATGCTCAGCTAAATCATTATTTCAAAAAAAAAAATAGTTCTTCCTTTCAAGTACATCAGTGAAAACCCAAATCGTTTACCTAAGTTGCCAAAAATATGAATAAGTTTGAAAACAATAATTTTTCCAAAAATCCTTTCAATAATAAATGAGATATTTTATTTTCTTTCCAGATAACCCGTGTAAAACAAATGCATCACTATGCCCATCTGTCAACATGTGTGAGAAATCATAAATGATGTGATACTGTACAGTATGAGAAAAATACATCTATATGCCTGTATGTCATGTGTGCATGTCAATGTGACGCAACTCAGTGATAAAATCATATGCATACTCTCAGAGTATCATTTCACTCATTCTTCCCAGTCACTCAGTCCTCACAGTCACTCAGTCCTCCCAATCGCTCGACACTCGCACTCAGTAGGTACCTGCGCTCACTAAGGGTGTGTACAGACTCCGGAGGGGCTCCTTCAGCCCATAATCTGCATGGACAACTCACGTGCTGCACGGACAACTCACGTGCTATAGTATCAATATCTGTATCCGCACGGACAACTCACGTGCTATAATAAAGCCAATATGGCATGCTGCGGCTTGCAACCCGATCCCATGATTATCCTCACAATCAGGCCCTCGGCCTCACTCAGTCATCAATCTCTCCAGTTTCTCGGGCTCACAATGTCATGAAAATATCCCGAAAATGATGATATGATGTATTAATAAATAACAACAGAGACTGAGATATGATATGCAATGAAATAATATATGACTGAGTATGAATTCTCAATTTAAAATAAATAATTCACAGCAATATGACCTCTGTGGGTCCCAATAATACTGGCACAGGGCCTCAACATGATTTTTAATATGATTCTCAGCTCAATTTCTTTTACATATAAAACTGCATGGAAAATGCCAAGATTATTTGACTACAAAATTCCAAGAAACAATTACGTCATAATTTCTATGGTGCACGCCCACACGCCCGTCACCTAGCATGTGCGTCACCTCCAAACAATTCACATAATACATATATTCAGGGTTCAAACCCTCAACTCCAAGATTAGAAGAGTTACTTACCTCGAATAAGCTGAATCCAATATCGAGCAAGCTAAATAATGCTCCATAAATTTCATTCTGCACGTAACAACTTCCGAACGGCTCAAATCTAGTCACAATTATTTTGATTCAGTCAATCCAAATTATAGAAATTTATTCCATATTAAAATACTAATTATTCCACAAAGTCTGAAATTACATTCAGAAATTGCCCGTGGGGCCCACGTCTCGGAATCCGATAAAATTTACAACATCCGAACCCCCATTCAACCACGAGTCCAACCATACCAAAATTACTCAAATTTGACCACAACTCGGCCTTCAAATCCTCAATTAAAGTCTATGAATATTTTTACTATTTTCAACCCAAAATACTAATTTGTTGATAAAAACAACACTAGATTCGTGTAATTTAACCAAAACTGAGTTAGAATCACTTATCCCAATCCATATGGTGAAAATCGCCTAAACAATCACTTCAATCCGAGTTCCATAGCTCCAAATGTATTAAAATTGCCGAAACCTTAAAATATATCTTCTGTTCAGGCATTTACTCTTCGCGATCGCGAAGCACAAAATTTTTCAGCCCCAAAATTGCTCTTCGCGATCGCGGAAAACCAATCCCAATCGCGAAGAACAAACTCCCCAATTCTTCCAAACAACCTCTAGTATAATGGCCATAACTTTTTGTACAAAACTCCAAATTGCAAATGGTTTAACTTTCTGAAAACTAGACATCAAGGACTATAACTTACATTTGTTTCACATCTCCCAGTTCCTTATAGATTGATAGGTATATGCTTCTAAAGTCAGCCCTATGCAACAGAGATTTCCAAACTCTTCCCACACAGCCTATAGTATATCTATCATACCTTTTGTTACACAAATCCAAATGACAAACAATTTACTTTTCTGAAAACTAGATATCAAGGGCTACAACTTTCATTTTTGAATAATCTCCAAATTCCTTATAGACTGCTAGATATAAGCTTCCAAAGTCAGGTATGTGCAACAAAGATTTTGTTCTATGCGATCGCGAAAGAGCTTCCGCGATCGCGATTCACAAGGTCCCAAACTGCTTTTTGCTCTTCGCGAACGTGACCAAATGTTCGCGATCGCGATGCACACCTCTGTAGCAAGAAATCAGCAATTAAACATTGCCTAGAAATGGTCCGAAATCACCCTGAAACTCACCCGAGCCCTTCGGGACCTCAACCAAATATACCAACAAGTCCTAAAATATCATACAAGCTTAGTCGAAGTCTCGAATCACATCAAACAACGCTAAAACCACGAGTCGCACCTCAATTCAAGCCTAACGAACTTTGAACTTTTAAATTCTATATCTTGTGCCGAAATACATAAAATCAATCTGGAATGACTTCAAATTTTGTACACAAGTCATAAATGACATAACGAAGCTATTTCAATTTTCGAAATCGGATTCCGACCCCGATATAAAAAAGTCAACTCCCCGGTCAAACTTTTCAAAAATTCAACTTTCGCCATTTCAAGCCTAATTCCATTACGGACCTCCAAATAATTTTTTGGACACGCTCCTAAGTCCATAATCACCATACGGAGCTATCGGAATCATAAAAATTCAAATCCGAGGTCGTTTACACATAAGTCCACATCCGGTCAACTTTTCTAACTTAAATTTTCAAAAGGAAGTTTCTCAAATCTTGCCTTTATCTGTCTTGCTAGTGTGCATAAAATTTTGCCATTGCTCTTCACATTTTTTCTCCTTGGATAAAAAGTCCTAGTCTGATGGATTTCTCCCAATAAAAATCTTAGTCTAGTGAATCTTTCTCCTAAGATAGAAAACCTAGTCTGATGAATTTTCTCCTAGGATAAACGTCTTAGTCTGATGAATCTTTCTCCTAAGATAAAATGCCCTAGTCTGATGAACCTTCTCTTAGGATCGAAGTCTTAGTCTAATGAATCTTTCTCCTAAGATAACCACAAAAAAAAAGAAGAAAAAAAACCTAGTCTGATAAAGTTTTCTCCTAAGATAAGAAAACCTAGTCTAATGAATTTTCTCCTAGGATAGAAATCTTAGTTTGATGAATCTTTCTCCTAAGATAACAAAAAAAACCTAGTCTGATGAATCTTTCTCCTAGGATAAACGTCTTAGTTTGATTAATCTTTCTCCTAAGATAAAAATTAAAAATACCTAGTCAGATAAACTTTCTCCTAAGATCAAAGTCTTAGTCTGATGAATGTTTCTCCTAAGATAAGTAAACCTAGTCTGATGAATTTTCTCCTAGGATAGAAATCTTAGTCTGATGAATCTTTCTCCTAAGATAACAAAAAAAAAACTTAGTCTGATGAATCTTTCTCCTAGGATAAACGTCTTAGTTTGATTAATCCTTCTCCTAAGATAAAAATCAAAAAGACCTAGTCTGATGAACTTTCTCCTAGGATCGAAGTCTTAGTCTGATGAATTTTCTCCTAGGATAGAAATCTTAGTCTGATGAATCTTTCTCCTAAGATAACAAAAATAAAATCTAGTTTGATGAACTTTCTCCTAGGATCGAAGTCTTAGTCTGATGAATTTTTATCCTAAGATAAGAAAATCTAGTCTGATGAATCTTTCTTCTAGGATAATAAATCTTAGTGTGATGAATCTTTCTGTTAAGATAAAAATCAAAAAGCCCTAGTCGGATGAACTTTCTCCTAGGATCGAAGTCTTAGTATGATGAATTTTCTCCTAAGATAAGAAAACCTAGTCTGATGAATTTTCTCCGAGGATAGAAATCTTAGTCTGATGAATATTTCTCCTAAGATAACCAAAAAAAAAAAAGACGTAGTCTGACGAACTTTCTCCTAGGATCGAAGTTTTAGTCTGATGAATTTTTCTCCTAAGATAAGAAAACCTAGTCTTATGAATTTTCTCATAGGATAGAAATCTTAGTCTGATGAATCTTTCTCCTAAGATAACAAAAAAAACTAGTCTGATGAATCTTTTTCCAAAGATAAAAAGCCCTAATCTGATGAATTTTCTCCTGGGATAAGAAATCTTAGTCTGATGAATTTTATCCTAAGATAAAAGTCTTAGTCTGATGAATCTTTTTCCTAAGACAAAATGCCCTAGTCTGGTGAATTTTCTCCTAGAATAGAAATCTTAGTCCGATGAATCTTTCTCCTAAGATAACAAAAAAAAATTAGTCTAATGAATCTTTCTCCTGGGATAAACGTCTTAGTCTGATGAATCTTTCTCCTAAGATAAGGAAACCTAGTCTGATGAATCTTTCTCCTGGGATAAACGTCTTAGTTTGATGAATCTTTCTCCTAACATAAGAAACCTAGTCTGATGAATCTTTCTCCTAGGATAGAAATCTTAGTCTGATGAATCTTTCTCCTAAGATAACAAAAAAAAAACCTAGTCTGATGAATTTTCTCCTAGAATAGAAATCTTAGTCTGATGAATCTTTCTCCTAAGATAACAAAAAAAAAAAAAAAAAGCCTAGTCCGATGAACTTTCTCCTAGGATCGAAGTCTTAGTCTGATGAATTTTTCTCCTAAGATAAGAAAACCTAGTCTGATGAATTTTCTCCTATGATAAAAATCTTAGTCTGATAATCTTTCTCCTAAGATAATAAATTAGAAAACCTCATCTAATGAACTTTCTCCTAGGATTAGACGTCTTAGTCTGATGAATCTTTCTCCTAAGATTAAAAACCTAGTCTGATGAATTTTCTCCTAAGATAATTTTAACCTCCCCCCCCCCCCCCAAAAAAAAATACTTCTTGGTTCGTTTTAGCATAGGGTACACAATTTCCTAGTCTCGTTTTCCAACATAGGGTCTCCACTCCCTAGTTGATTTTATTTTAGACATAGGGTCTCCACTCCCTAGTCTCCTTTTCCAACGTAAGATTTTCACTCCCTAGTTGATTTTTATTTTAGACATATGGTCTCCATTCCCTAGTTTATTTTATTTTAGATATAGGGTCTCTACTCCCTAGTCTTCTTTTCCAACATAGGATCTCCACTCCCAAGTTGATTTTATTTTAGACATAGGGTCTCCACACCCTAGTCTCCTTTCCAACACAGGGTATACACTCCCTAGTTGATTTGATCTTAAATGCAAGGTACACCACTCCCTGATATCTTTGCCAAAATAGGGTATACCATTCCCTGACCACATTTTTCCAACATAAGGTACATCAATCCTTAGTTGAGATATTTTTTTGACAATAAAGGAACACCATCCAAACAAAAAAAATCCTCATGATCTTTTCTGGGTACACCATTCCTGACCTTTTATTATTTTCAATAAAAAAAGTAGTTTAGAATTTCTTTTACAATAAATAACGAAATTTTCCTAGTTAAAACTGGGGCAGAAAAATTGCGTTTGTTTGTTTAGACAAGAGTGGGTTGCTCTAGTGATAAGCACCCTCCACTTCCAACTAAGAGGTTGTGAGTTCGAGTCACCCCAAGAGCAAGGTGGGGAGTTCTTGGAGGGAGGGAGCCGGGGTTCTATCGGAAACAGCCTCTCTACCCCAGGGTAGGGGTAAGGTCTGCGTATACACTACCCTCCCCAGACCCCACTAGTGGGATTATACTGGGTTGTTGTTGTTATTGTTGTTGTTTGTTTTGGTGTCTGAGCAGGTTTTACCTTGAGGCACATGGTTCGAGATGACCAAAAGAAGAAGTCTCAATCTAGAATAAAAGAAAAGAAAAAAGAAGTGAATCCAAAATGAAGAAGTGGATGAAAAGATGTGGACTGCTCAAGACATGACTGAAGACACGAGCATTGCAATTCCCGTTTTATCAGAAGAAGCCATAGAAGAATGAACTAGCATCTGTAGCAAGCAAGTATCAAGGTTCAAATCAAAAGTCTGCATGAAGAACCATTCAAGACTCAAGATCAAGTTTCAGAAGACTTATAGATAGGAATCTTGTAACTCACAACTGCTAGGCTTGTTTAGTTCCTTTAAATTTTGATTTTGATGTAATAACCGGACCACGGACCGGAGCCTCGACGGAACCTCACTCGACTCTCCAACTTATCATTCCATCATTCTTCTTGAACTACACGCGACCTAATTTCCTTAAAACCCGGGATATATAGGCTGTCCAAAACCAGCACTCAGTTGCACTCTCTTCTCTTCTCTTTTGTTTTCTTCCTCTTTTGAATAACGATATGGTCAAAAATTAGTCACACAGCTCACTTTGTCTTTGCCTGAAAACTCTTCACGTTTCCAAGCAAAGAGGGGCAACTGTGAGCACCTAATTTTTTACCATATTTGGATTTTCACTCACTTTTTAGTATTTCAATAATTTTTAACTTTAATCTTATTATTTTAGTTTTATTTCACCTTTTTATAGGTTTATTTTAGATAAATTGAAAACAACAAAAATAGTCACAATTTTACATATTAATTGTGTTCTTGCTCTCAAAAGAAAGAAAGGTTCCAAAAATATGTTTTTAAAGCGTCTACTTTATCCTTTTCAAGTTAAGGATTTTAATAAATGAATTTTGAGTAGTTAGCATTTTTTCTCTTTCTATATTTATCAAGTAGGAGTAGTATTTTATTTTATTAACTAAAAATAAACAAAGAAAAGAAAATCAACAAAAAAAGGAGAGCCAACGAAGAATTGCCAAATGCCAAAGATTCCACCTTATCTCTATAACAAACTTCCACAATTTAAGGGAACTACACTGCACACAAGAGTGGGTTGCTCTAGTGGTGAGCACCCTCCACTTCCAACCAAGAGATTGTGAGTTCGAGTCACCCCAAGAGCAAGGTGAAGTTTTTGCAGGGAGGGAGCCGGTTTTCTATCGAAAACAGCCTCTCTACCCCAAGATAGGGTTAAGGTTTATGTACACACTATTATTATTGTTATTGTTGTTGTTGCACATTGCATGCAAGGAAAGAAAAAACGGATAGAAACAAAAGATAGAGATAAAACAGAAAAATAGAAAAGAGCGTGAAAGGTAAAGTGAAAAGGAAACAAATGAAATTGGTATGGGTCCATTTTTCCATTTTTTTCCCAGATTCACGTGTGACCTTGCCCTATTTTTTTTATTTTTTTTTAAAAAAAATCCTTTTCTTTATTTTACCAAGTAAGTTTAAATAACCTTGATAACAGATTTTATCTCACAAAAGATTCTTCACAATGCACACACTCACCACCTGCACACACACAATTAATTTGGACTTACTCTTATCCTGTTTTTTGTGTTTCTCTCCAAGAAATTCCAAACATTGGCTATTATACCTATAAGACATAGCAGGTAAGGGAGGGGATCAATTTTAGGAAACAAAGTAAAAGGAAAAGCCGACCACACTTCTTGATCTCCATCGCCGGCGAGTAGCCGAAAAAACAAAGCGGCAACTATGGCCAGCTCCGCTGCTCACCCCTCCTCCCACCGCTCGTTCCTTTTTTTTTCCTCGCACACTTCTCTCTTTTAGCTGCCATCGCCGCTGCCGGAGCTGACCACCAGTTTGCCGGCGAGCATTTTCCCTTCGTCACTCCACTGTTTCCCTCTCGGCCTAACCCTAACTGTTTCAGCCATAGAAACCAGCCTCAGACTACTAGTAAAATCAGTCCAAAGAAGCTCCAAATTCAGCTGTAAAACAGCTGGAAAACAACCCTCTTTCCTCACAAAACAACTGCGTTTTGGTCGGGTTCGAGTCGAATTTTCCGACGAGCTTTTCCGACAAGTTTCGGTGTTCCGACGTGGTCTTTTGTTCGCGGGTCTGTTCGCCGTTAGCTTCTTCAGCGTGCCTTTCTTTGTATACTTTGAAAGCTAATAAAATGTTCGTTTTCTTTTTCCTTATTGTTTCAACATTACAAGTGATGTTGTGTATTCTTTGTTAAATGCTTTATTTGTGTCCATGGTCTTTTGATTTGCATATTTTGATGTTTGGAGGGTTGAATTAAATTATGCAACTAATAAGTATTATGTTCAGTTTGATTAAGTTTAGAATTAATTGCTAATGGCCATATGACTTGTCTGTGAATTTGCTTTGGGTCTCGAATGGACAACCTTCTGTTTTTGATATTTAGTTGCTTGATTTTTATTCAATTAATAACATCTATGCTCTTCTATTAATTATTAATCAATAATAAAAAATGGAAGAGAGTTTGATAGATAAGCCATTTCGTTAGTAATCATGTGCATAAAGGATTCTATAATTCTTGGACATTCCCAAATAGTCTTAAACTTTAGCAAATAAATAACTCAGGAATATCGTAGCTTGCTTTAGGCGCGATTAATAATAAATCATCGTGACTATGGGTACGGTTCCCGCGGCATAGTCGCGACACGTAAATCCCAATTCGGGTGTGCGTTTCATGTGACTCAACCATAACTTCAAATAATAATAAAAATTAACATGTTGTAAATCGTGAGTGCGTTTCACATGGCGCGATTCGCAATGTGTACAAAAAATAATAAGTGTGCGACATCGCGACTTATTTAAATAAATTTCATAAATCCTAAAAGCAATTAAAATTCTATTAAAAGCGGTTAGAAAGTTAAAATGCACAATAGGTCTAAAACATGTAATCAGATAATTTGCCAAGTATTAATTGTTAAGTGACCGTGCTAAAACCACGGAACTCGAGAGTGCCTCACACCTTCTCCCGAGTTAACAGAATTTCTTACCTGATCTTCTGTGTTCGTAGACCATAAATAGAGTCAAATTTTCTCGATTTGGGATTTAAAATAAACCGGTGATTTGGGACACCATAACTTATTTCAAATGGCGACTCTGAATTAAATAAATAATCTCATTTCGAATAATGTCACTTTAATTGAAAAAAATCTCCTATCATGTGACAACCGTTAATGTATTTCACCTTTTTAAAAAGTTTAAATGCTCTCATGTGCTTATTCATTATTTTAAACATCGATTGGATATTCCTTTTGATACTCATCTATCCTTTAATAAATTATACAAAATAAATTGTCTCTTTGACCAAATAGGGAAGAGACAAGAAAGACCAAGTGCATAGATATCCTCTAAACTTGATATTGTTTTTCATTTGGCCAATTGAACTGTTCATATATAACTTATGGGACACCTTAAGTTGTGATGTATCCTTAGAAATGAATTGGAATATGAAAAAGAGGTAGCGGCGTCAAAATATAGCGCAAGAATTAACTTAAATAGTCGCATATCAAGCGCTTAAACCCGATATATGTATAATATATATACATATATAATTCGTGTATAATATGTATATAATTATGTATAATTAATGCATAATTTTTGTACGCCGACTATAAAAAGTAAACAATGAGTTCGACCATCTATTCGTGTAAAAATCCCATGAGTTATCACCTAACATCACTCTAGAAACGGGCTTAAACTTTTCTTACATAAGTTCGCTTGATGGGCCTAAGGTTTGCCAATCTGGACTCAAACCCAAGTCATCCCAAAAGCATTTATCTAGTCTAGCAACTGAAACTGCGACAGTCGGATAAAGTTTCTGATAAATCCGAGGCGGATCCAAGATTTAAATTCTATGGGTTCAATTTTAAGTTTTTAACATTGAACCCATTATATTTTTAAAGTTATGGGTTCATATCTACTATTTTTGCAATTTTAACGAATTTTTACATATAAATTTTTACTCTGCGTCGAAAGTTATGGGTTCAGTTGAACCCGTAGGTAATACACTACATCCGTCTCTGGATAAACCTCTTAAGTCATAGAGGAATTTCTAGAAACCACTTTTCTTTAGTGACTATTAACTTCATATAGCTGCCATATACATAATTACTATCTATAGCTACTATTCAGTTATTACAGTAGTGTATTCACATATATTCGCGCTATGTATTCATGAATACAGCAGCAAAAAGCGCCTAAAATCAAGGCAGTCCAGTTGTACGCGCATGCATTTACATGTATTCGCGCTACCGTATTCATGAATACAGTTGTACGCGCATTTATTCACATGTATTCGCGCCATGTATTCATGAATACAGTAACGGCAATCCCTTAAAAATAGGTATGCCCAGCTGTCTAAGAGAGAGGAAAAATATAAATAGTGTATTGCATGCCTTATTTCATGCCTCAATGGTAATATATACCATAAAATACTTATTTTGCTATAAAATATAAAAGGTAACTATAGAAAATAAATTTTAAAATAATTTTGATTTATAATAAATATGGTGTATACATTTGCTAAGGGAGGTAAAATTTCGTAAGTAATAAGCATGCAAGGATTACAGATTACAGCCAAATGGCAAATTGCTGAGTAAAAGTTTTACCAATGAACTCACCACCAAGAATTGTAGTGGAATAAATAGTGCCGGCTTAAGCCAGTAAAGCAATGGCTTTAGGGCCCCAAATTCTTAAGCCCCATTTTCAAAATCAATAATAGGTTCATTTTATGGTAATTTTCCTTCAAAAAACAAAATTTTATTCTTATATCAAGTTACAAATTTCTAGAATCAGTTTCTACTATTTTTTTCTTTAAATTTGAAATTATTATTTTTTCTATTTTCACCTTATAGTAGCAGTATTGCCTTTGTTATTTTATCATAATTCTACTAAGGCAACTATAAGCATGAATTAGGTTATTTAATATTAATCTTTCTTAAAGGCTAAGGCCTCTTAATAAAATTTGGCTTTAGGCCCCCCCAGTGTTCTTGAGCCGCCTCTTTACTCATAAATATATTATTTTTCACTCTTAATCAGAGATTTCAGGTTCGAGCCTTAAGTATATGAAAAAATCCTAGTTAGGACTTAGGAGTGCTTACCCCGATAATCAATCTGCAAATTCAGATTAATCGGGATCAAAAAATGAATATCACACCAAGTGAAAAATTTTAAAAAAAATCTCTAGGTCAATTCTTTTTTATCCAATTTAAATGTATCTATTGCTTAAATGAGAAAAAGAAAAGTAAATTCAAATTTGTTTTTACCAAGTGATCGAAAAAGTTAGTTCTTCAAATTCACTTACCTAAGCCGGCTTCCCTAAAGCAACAATCCAATGAAGCAACGTGGGCAGGAATCTAAGGAACCATGTTTAATACACAAATTACTACATGTAATATTACAAATATTTTTTAAGCGTTTTTTGGACACCTGGGCAGAACGTCCGAGTAACATTGTAGTTTTGTAATGAGATTTTTACGTTCCTATACACTGTTTGAAACTTTATTACACTCCCTACTCAAATTTCAATTTAATTACATTCTATATACAAATTTACCAATTATATACATTTTAAGAATTAAATGAGTATCCTTTTATATTAGTAATCAATTATTTTTCATCCTTATTCTCTCTCCCTCCAGCGCTCTCTCTATCCGTCTCTCTCTCTCTCTCTCTCTCTCTCTCTCTCTCTCTCTCTCTTTCTACGTCTCTCTCTATCTCTCAATCCCTAATCCCAGTAATGTAAAACAGAGAAAAAGAGAGCAATAATTTCACCATTGACAGCCATTAAAAAACTTTAAAGCTTTGAATTCGAATTTGGGATTTAGAAAACCATTATTTGTTTGGATTGGGTGTTGTTGCAAACAATTGAGAATATTTTTGGAGTTTATATCTCAATTTTGAGGGTGTTTTGGTAAAAATTAGACTTGATTTTGGCTAAATTTCATCATCATCATCATCATCAGAAGAAGAAGAAGAAGAAGAAGAGTTTTTCTTGGAAATTTTTAATCTTTTCCTCCAGGCCTATTCAAATGAATCATGAACTCATGGAAGTTTGTAAAATCGAAATTAACGATCTCCTTAAAAAATAAATAATTAGCCCTTTTGAATGGGGAATGAATCACTTGCACACCCCGATTGTACTCTCTGTACAATTCAGACCCCAAACATATAATTTTAAAGACTACATGGATGCATGGTACAATTTTATTTACCTACGCCCAGGTTCACATACGTGGTTCATAAAATATAGCGAACAAGTAGCAAGATCAGTCATACCAAGATAGCTTTATGATTGGTGGAAAACATTTGGAGGAATAGAGCAATCAATGCCCCGGAGCTTCCATATTCATTATGAGAGATTCCAGAAAGAATAGGAAATCTCTACCTTACCAGATCACATTAAAATCTGCAAATATTATTTTGCAAAAAGGATTTCATTCATAATCGGTTGGACGTTCGAAATTGAACAGATCGAATGAATTCAATATTTAGTTAAGATACCAAAAATCAAAGGATGGGTTCCTGAATCAAGAGAGATCAAGAAACCCAAACCAGCCAGCAGAAGTGGATCTACCAGTTCACAAGTAGAATTAAAAAAGAGACTCTTAGAAGTCTTAGCAAACATTGAAACAGCAAGCCCAGTAGAAGTACATGCTATGTTAGATACAGTATCAGCATCCTCCTTAACAGAAAACCAAGACAATGGGGACATGGAGGACCCACACGGAATAGCCCAAGCATACCGGGCCTACGCAGAAGAAGAATAGCATCTGAAGACAATAACTCTCTAGACAAAGACAAACGACTCTTCAAAAAAGAAGGAGTCACCTGACAACAACGACCACAAAAAGACAAAAACAGTACCTGCCTCTTCAAAAAAGCAGCAAACGACCTTTCAGTAAAGCAATAGACAGCAAACTGAGATCGTCCATTTAGACGGTTGAGATTAACTCAGCAAAAAACTGAAGTCTATATAAGACTTCCAAAATTGTAATAGAAGACATCCGAAAAATTTCCCAAGATTTTTCCCTATCTTTTCTCTCCCCTCTGTAAAAATGTTCTCTTATATTTGAATAAAGCTTTTAACAAGTAAGTGTTTCTGTCTTACTATTTTAATTCCGCATTTATTTTATCTATTTTAAAGATAAAACGTATGATCCTCTTAATGGTATTAGAGCCATGTTGAATATGATAGGCTAAACCTCTTATACTGTCTTTAGGGTTCGTTGAAATCTTGTTATCATGTTTATGTTATAATTCTTAGATACTTCTATACTGTTCATTTCTGCATAGGTTTACTGTTCGTCTTCTTTAAAGCTTCAGATTTTATCCTCTGAGTGTTCTATGTTCATAGTGTGAGGGATCTTTGTAGGATGTCGATTAAACCTTATTAAACTGCTGTCAGTTGCCGTCGTCCATAGGCTAGGGAGTGCCGCGAGAGACAGGATACAACAGGACACAGTTAACACGTTTAATCCCCAACCCCCAAGATAACTTAGAACTAAGTTCACTTCATTGGTAAGCTGTAGTGAAGAAGAAGATAAATAGTAGACACTATACAGTTAAGAATATTATAGAATTATTAAGACTATTATTACATGATTGTGATAATAGAGATAGTAGACAAAAAGACAAAAACAGTACCTGCCTCTTCAAAAAGCAGCAGACGACCTTTCAGTAAAGCAACATACAGCAAACTGAGATCGTCCATTTAGACGGTTGAGATTAACTCAGCAAAAAACTGAAGTCTATATAAGACTTCCAAAATTGTAGTAGAAGGCATACGAAAACTTTCTCAAGATTTTTTCCTATCTTTTCTCTCCCCTCTGTAAAAATGTTCTCTTATGTTTGAATAAAGCTTTTAACAAGTAAGTGTTTCTGTCTTACTATTTTAATTCCGCGTCAAGACTTCGGATTAAAAACTATTGCTGCTCCTTCTAAAAGAGCAAAACGACATAAAAAATCTTCTGAAAAATCAAAAAAATGCCATAAGCGTAAAGAAAAGAAAGAAGGAACTCCTAAGAAGAGAAGATTTAAAAGACGTTCTAAGAAAGAACATGGTAATAAATGTTGGTCATGTGGAAAGACAGGGCATAGAGCTAATGAATGCCCAGTCACCAACAAGAAAAAGAAAAAGGTTAATACCTTAGAAATTGATGAAAATGTTAAAGAAAAGCTATTTGCTATTCTAGAACAAAATAAAAACAACACATTATCGTCATCATCAGATGAAAGCTATTCTGACAGTGACGATGTAATGATAAACATGGCATATAGCTCAGACAGTAGTAGTAGTTCTAAAGAAGACAATTGTAGCTGCACTGGTGCAATATGTGTGTGCGGACAAAATTCTATTAAAGTCCTTACTAACGACTCTAAAGAAGTCTTATGTGATATTATTAATCACATAGATGATGAAGATATTAAAATAAAATACTTAAAAGAATTAAAAAATATCATCATTAATCAGAAAGGAAATCATCATAAAATAGAACCCTTTAATATGAAAGAGGTTATGAATAGATTTTCAGTCAAAGATGATAAACCTACTATTCAACATCTCCAAATAGAATTAAAATCTGTAAAAGATGAAATAAAAATGGTTAAGCTTAGACTTTGACAAAATAAAAATGGAAAATCTTACTAGAGAAGTATTACAAGCAGCCAATAAGAAAGAAACAATTGGTGAATACTTCACAGAAGATGATAATTCAAAAAATGATGAAGAATCTATTAATGGTACAGCTGTGGCAAAGATTACTAAAGTAAGATAACTTTAATTGATTTGAAACTACATGTAATAAGTTGTTTGTGTAATTATTTTGCACAATAATTTTATTAATATCTTTGTTAGTTGGTCCACTATCACTGTGAACACTTTCTCTTTTAAAAGGGGAAGCTGTGATTACTTCACTTTGAACTGGTATTAGAATTTCTTCTAAAGGGTGGATTAATGGCTTCTATTATACCTTTGTTTTTAAATCTTTTATCCATTTATCTTTAAAAGATAGTCTTTGTTCTAAAGAGTAAGTATCTACGTACCATTTTCTATTAATAATATTGTTGGGGTGTAACCACTGAGCATCTAGACTTTTCCAATCAATATTAAAGTCATCGGCTCGGATTACTGTTAATTGATCAATTGTTTCAGCAGTTGAGCTTCTTGGAGTAGTAACAAATGGATAAAAGATTTAAAAAATTAAGAGTTAAGAAGTCTGAAAATATTCAGGTCATTAATGTCAACTGAAAAGTCTGAAAATATTCTGGCTATTTCTCTTGTATTAAGAGTTAAGGTATCCAAAATATTCTGGTCATTAATGTCAACTGAAAAGTTTGGATAACAATTAAAGTATACCGAGCCTTGGGCTAGGTTACTTTGCAGAACTCCTAATAATGAATCATCAAAGTTAAGAAGTCTGTCATCTCTTAGTAAGAGACATAGGGGGGGTGTCTAAACCTAATCTATATAAAGGTTTGACTGCCACTTGTACTAATCCGATGCGAAGGAAATTGAATTTCTTTCTATATTGTTGAATATCTTGCGCAGCTAATAACTTGATTGTTTCTATCGAGTTATTGATGGCAATAGTTGATTCGCAAGTTTTGATATTATAATTTTTTATAAAATCAAACTTACCAGTATGGTAGATGGTACTATAGGATTCTCTCGGAATACTCCAATTTTGTAAATCATTTTCTATTTTGGCAATATTCGTTACTGCCAGAGACTGATTGATATTATTTAAAATTTTATCTTTATCAGAATTATTCATTTTTAAAAAAAGGGTCGTGCACCTTCTAAGACAAATATTTATTGCTTTTAGATTAAGCAAAATATAAAATCTTCTACTTTTATAATCATATAATTTTTGTACTAAAGTTTTTATTACTTCAGAAATTTCTTCTAAAGTTTGTTTCCTTGGTTCAATAAAAATAAGTTCTTTATAAATTTGAATATTGTAATCAGCACGGAATATTTTTTTATCGATTTTTCTTAATCCTTTTAAAATTCTCCATTTGCCTCTATTTAATAATCTATTAAAAGAAGGATGATTTTTCATATTCAAAATCTTTTCAAAGTCTTACCAGTTTTTGAGAGATATACTATCTTTAAGGCGTAAGTCTATTATCTCTATTATCACAATCATGTAATAATAGTCTTAATAATTCTATAATATTCTTAACTGTATAGTGTCTACTATTTATCTTCTTCTTCACTACAGCTTACCAATGAAGTGAACTTAGTTCTAAGTTATCTTGGGGGTTGGGGATTAAACGTGTTAACTGTGTCCTGTTGTGTCCTGTCTCTCGCGGCACTCCCTAGCCTATGGACGACGGCAACTGACGGCAGTTTAATAAGGTTTAATCGACATCCTACAAGGATCCCTCACACTATGAATATAGAACACTCAGAGGATAAAATCTGAAGCTTTAAAGAAGACGAACAGTAAACCTATGTAGAAATAAACAGTATAGAAGTATCTAAGAATTATAACATAAACATGATAACAAGATTTCAACGAACCCTAAAGACAGTATAAGAGGTTTAGCCTATCATATTCAACATGGCTCTAATACCATTAAGAGGATCATACGTTTTATCTTTAAAATAGATAAAATAAATGTGGAATTAAAATAGTAAGACAGAAACACTTACTTGTTAAAAGCTTTATTCAAACATAAGAGAACATTTTTACAGAAGGGAGAGAAAAGATAGGGAAAAATCTTGGGAAATTTTTTCGGATGCCTTCTATTACAATTTTGGAAGTCTTATATAGACTTTAGTTTTTTGCTGAGTTAATCTCAACCGTCTAAATGGACGATCTCAGTTTGTTGTCTGTTGCTTTACTGAAAGGTCGTTTGCTGCTTTTTTGAAGAGGCGGGTACTGTTTTTGTCTTTTTTTGGCCGTTGTTGTCAGGTGACTCCTTCTTTTTTGAAGAGTCGTTTGTCTTTGTCTGGAGAGTTATTGTCTTCAGATGCTATTCTTCTTCTGCGTAGGCCACGTATGCTTGGGCTATTCCATGTGGGTCCTCCATGTCCCCATTGTCTTGGTTTTCTGTTGAGGAGGATGCTGATATTGTGTCTAACATAGCCTGTACTTCTACTGAGCTTGCTGTTTCAATGTTTGCTAAGACTTCTAAGAGTCTCTTTTTTAATTCTGCTTGTGAACTGGTAGATCCACTTCTGCTGGCTGGTTTAGGTTTCTTGATCTCTCTTGATTCAGGAACCCATCCTTTGATTTTTGGTATCTTAACTAAATATTGAATTCATTCGATCTGTTCAATTTCGAACGTCCGCCCGATTATGAATGAAATCCTTTTTGCAAAATAATATTTGCAGATTTTAATGTGATCTGGTAAGGTAGAGATTTCCTGTTCTTTCTGGAATCTCTCATAATGAATATGGAAGCTCCGGGGCATCTTCCTTATATTAGTGAATTCACTGAACAAGCCATACCCACTAAGGCTAGGCCTATTCAAATGAATCATGAACTCATGGAAGTTTGTAAAAACGAAATTAACGATCTCCTTAAGAAGAAGATAATTAGACCCTCTAAATCACCTGGGAGCTGTGCAGCTTTTTATGTTAACAGAAGTGCAGAAAAGGAAAGAGGAGCTCCTATACTTGTTATTAATTATAAACCATTAAACAAAGTATTACAATGGATTAAGTACCCGATACCTAATAAAAGAGATCTATTAAAAAGAACTTATAAAGCCAATATCTATAGCAAATTTGATATGAAATCAGGATTCTGGCAAATTTAAATTAGTGAAAAAGATAAATATAAAACTGCTTTCAATGTCCTATTTGGACAATATGAATGGAATGCTATGCCTTTCGGGTTAAAAAATGCCCCATCAGAATTTCAAAATATTATGAACAACATATTCAATCCATACAGTAATATGTCAATTGTTTACATTGATGATGTCTTAATATTTTCTGAAGATATAGACTCTCACTTTAAACATTTAAATACATTCTTTAAAGTAGTAAAACATAATGGATTAGTGGTTAGTGCTAAGAAGATTAAGTTGTTCCAAACAACTATTAGATTCTTAGGACATGACCTATACCAAGGCACGCATAAACTAATATGTAGAGCCATTGAGTTCTCATCTAAATTCCCTGATGAAATCTTAGATAAAATACAACTACAAAGGTTTTTAGGAAGCCTTAATTATGTAGCAGACTTCATTCCTGATATTAGGAAAATATGTGAACCTCTATACAAATGTCTCAGAAAGAATCCAGTCCCATGGAGTCAAGAACAAACTGACACTGTCAAAAGAGTCAAAACTATTGTCCAAAAATTTTCTTGTCTAGGTATTCCTAATCCTGAGGCATTCATGATAGTTGAAACCGACGCTTCTGATGAGGGGTACGGTGGTATTCTCAAACAAAGAATCTCTTCAAACTCTCCAGAACAATTAGTTCGTTTCACTTCCGGAATATGGAATTCGGCTCAGAAAAATTATAGTTCAGTCAAAAAAGAGATTTTGTCTATAGTACTATGTATTACAAAATTTCAAAATGATTTAATAAATAAAGAATTTTTACTAAGGGTTGATTGTAAATCAGCCAAAGAGATTTTACAAAAAGATGTTAAAAACCTCATTTCAAAACAGATTTTTGCCAGATGGCAAGCATTATTATCTAGTTTTGATTTTCAAATTGATTTCATTAAAGATGAAGAAAACTCTTTACCCGACTTTCTAACCAGAGAATTCCAACAGGAAAAAAAATGAGACCGAATCAGAAGGGTCCCTTCAGGGCCTTACCAAAGAGAGAAAATAAGTACTCTGCACTTGCAGACTACTACCCACCTTTAGCGGTGAGACCACCTATAAATATAATGGTAACCCCTCCGAGAGTTCCCACCACAAAACCGAGAGTTCCCACCACCAATAAACCAGCAACAATGACAATCCTTGGTACTATTCCAAAGATAGAAGGACCATTCCAACAAGCTTCTTCGAAAGCTTCGACAAGCCAAACTGGTAAGATACTAACTAGTTCAGATTACGAAATGAAGACCCCAGAGTCATTCGCGAAGGCAGTCAAGCCAGAAACACCATCCAATAAGGAAGGGAAAAAATCAGTTTCTCAAGAAAAAGAAACATTTGAAATAATTTACAAAGCACCAATTAAAGTGATAGCACTAGACAAAGGTTACGAAAACTTTGACAAACAAGATTTGATTAGACCCTGTTACACCAACAGAAACTATGTTGAAACCAGTGACCCCCTAGAAAATTGGTGGGATAATTATCTATCAGAAGAAAATAGAAATCAAATTCTAGGAGCCACTACAGTTGCAACTATAATAAAAACTGAATCAGGAATGCAAGTTGCAGAGCAAGAAGCTAGAGAAGATGCTTCTGCAACTTTAATCTACTGTATTGCTAAACACTTCATTGGAGAACCAAAACTTTTCCAAGACAGGAGTTTAGAACTTCTTAACAATCTTAACTGTCCAAAATTAACAGATTTTAGATGGTATAAAGATATGTTTATAGAAAAAGTAATGATTAGAGAAGACTGCGGTAGTGCTTTCTCTAAAGAAGTCTTATTTGATATTATTAATCACATAGATGATGAAGATATTAAAACAAAATACTTAAAAGAATTAAAAAATATCATCATTAATCAGAAAGAAAATCATTATAAAATAGAACCCTTTAATATGAAAGAGGTTATAAATAGATTTTCAGTCAAAGATGATAAACCTACTATTCAACATCTCCAAACAGAATTAAAATCTGTAAAAGATGAAATAAAAATGGTTAAGCTTAGACTTGACAAAATAGAAATGGAAAATCTTACTAGAGAAGTATTACAAGCAGCCAATAAGAAAGAAACAATTGGTGAATACTTCACAGAAGATGATAATTTAAAAAATAATGAAGAATCTATTAATGGTACAGTTGTGGCAAAGATTACTAAAGTAAGAGCCCATAGTTATCATATTCCTATTACCTTAAAGGTAAAACACATCACGATAAATAAATTAGCATTATTAGACTCAGGTGCATATTGACCTGTTACATTAATAAAACTGATTAAATCTCCATATGTAAGATTGTCATAAGGGATTTGTCCATTAAATCTATACCATTAAGAGGATCATACGTTTTATCTTTAAAATAGATAAAATAAATGCGGAATTAAAATAGTAAGACAGAAACACTTACTTGTTAAAAGCTTTATTCAAACATAAGAGAATATTTTTACAGAAGGGAGAGATAAGATAGGGAAAAATCTTGGGAAATTTTTTCGGATGCCTTCTATTACAATTTTGGAAGTCTTATATAGACTTCAGTTTTTTGGTGAGTTAATCTCAACCGTCTAAATGGACGATCTCAGTTTGTTGTCTGTTGCTTTACTGAAAGGTTGTTTGCTGCTTTTTTTAAGAGGCAGGTACTGTTTTTGTCTTTTTGTGGTCGTTGTTGTTAGGTGACTCCTTCTTTTTTGAAGAGTCGTTTGTCTTTGTCTGGAGAGTTATTGTCTCCAGATGCTATTCTTCTTCTGCGTAGGCCCGGTATGCTTGGGCTATTCCGTGTGGGTCCTCCATGTCTCCATTGCCTTGGTTTTCTGTTGAGGAGGATGCTAATACTGTGTCTAACATAGCCTATACTTCTACTGGGCTTGCTGTTTCAATGTTTGCTAAGACTTCTAAGAGTCTCTTTTTTAATTCTGCTTGTGAACTGGTAGATCCACTTCTGCTTGCTGGTTTGAGTTTCTTGATCTCTCTTGATTCAGGAACCCATTCTTTGATTTTTGGTATCTTAACTAAATATTGAATTCATTCGATCTGTTCAATTTCGAACGTCCAACCGATTATGAATGAAATCCTTTTTGCAAAATAATATTTGCAGATTTTAATGTGATCTGGTAAGGTAGAGATTTCCTGTTCTTTCTGGAATCTCTCATAATGAATATGGAAGCTCCGGGGCATTGATTACTCTGTTCCTCCAAATGTTTTTCACCAATCATAAAACCATCTTGGTATGAATGATCTTGCTACTTGTTCACTATATTTTACGAATCACGTATGTGAACCTGGGCGTAGGTAAATAAAATTGTACCATGCATCCATGTAATCTTTAAAATTATATGTTTGGGGTCTGAATTATACAGAGAGCACAATCGGGGTGTGCAAGTGATCCATTTCCCATTCAAAAAGGCTAATTATTTTGTTGATAGTGAATCTAGAATACTTAATACTGTCAGGACCTTTGTCATCCCTAAGGGTATGCTCAAAAGTGACTGATCCTGTATTTGTAAGAATAAATTCATAATACCTCCTTGATTTTAGGGGGTCACTGGTTTCAACATAGTTTCTGTTGGTGTAACAGGGTCTAATCAAATCTTGTTTGTCAAAGTTTTTGTAACCTTTGTCTAGTGCTATCACTTTAATTGGTGCTTTGGAAATTATTTCAAATGTTTCTTTTTCTTGAGAAACTGATTTTTTTTCCTTCCTTCTTGGATGTTGTTTCTGGCTTGACTGCCTGCGCGAATGACTCTGGGGTCTTCATTTCGTTATCTGAACTGGTTAGTATCTTACCAGTTTGGCTTGTCGAAGCTTTCGAAGAAGCTTGTTGGAATGGTCCTTCTATCTTTGGAATAGTACCAAGGACTGTCATTGTTGCTGGTTTATTTATGGTGGGAACTCTCGGAGGGGTTACCATTATATTTATAGGTGGTCTCACGGGTAAAGGTGGGTAGTAGTCTGCAAGTGCAGAGTACCTATTTTCTCTCTTTGGTAAGGCCCTGAAGGGACCCTTCTGATTCGGTCTCATTTTTTCCCTGTTGGAATTCTCTGGTTAGAAAGTCGGGTAAAGAGTTTTCTTCACCTTTAATGAAATCAATTTAAAAATCAAAACTAGATAATAATGCTTGCCATCTGGCAAAAATCTGTTTTGAAATGAGGTTTTTAACATCTTTTTGTAAAATCTCTTTGGCTGATTTACAATCAACCCTTAGTAAAAAAAATTTATTTATTAAATCGTCTTGAAATTTTATAATACATAGTACTATAGACAAAATCTCTTTTTTGACTGTACTATAATTTTTCTGAGCCGAAGTCCATATTCCGGAAGTGAAACGAACTAATTGTTCTGGAGAGTTTGAAGAGATTCTTTGTTTGAGAATACCACCGTACCCCTCATCAGAAGCGTCGGTTTCAACTATCATGAATGCCTCAGGATTAGGAATACCTAGACAAGGAAATTTTTGGACAATAGTTTTGAGTCTTTTGACAGTGTCAGTTTGTTCTTGACTCCATGGGACTGGATTCTTTCTGAGACGTTTGTATAGAGGTTCACATATTTTCCTAATATCAGGAATGAAGTTTGCTACATAATTAAGACTTCCTAAAAACCTTTGTAGTTATATTTTATCTAAGATTTCATCAGGGAATTTAGATGATAACTCAATGGCTCTACATATTAGTTTATACGTGCCTTGGTATAGGTCATGTCCTAAGAATCTAATAATTGTTTGGAACAACTTAATCTTCTTAGCACTAACCACTAATCCATTATGTTTTACTACTTTAAAGAATGTATTTAAATGTTTAAAGTGAGAGTCTATATCTTCAGAAAATATTAAGACATCATCAATGTAAACAATTGACATATTACTGTATGGATTGAATATGTTGTTCATAATATTTTGAAATTCTGATGGGGCATTTTTTAACCCGAAAGGCATAACATTCCATTCATATTGTCCAAATGGGACATTGAAAGCAGTTTTATATTTATCTTTTTCACTAATTTGAATTTGCCAGAATCCTGATTTCATATCAAATTTGCTATAGATATTGGCTTTATAAGTTCTTTTTAATAGATCTATTTTATTAGGTATCGGGTACTTAATCCATTGTAATACTTTGTTTAATGGTTTATAATTAATAACAAGTATAGGAGCTCCTCTTTTCTTTTCTGCACTTCTGTTAACATAAAAAGCTGCACAGCTCCAAGGTGATTTAGAGGGTCTAATTATCTTCTTTTTAAAGAGACCGTTAATTTCGTTTTTACAAACTTCCATGAGTTCATGATTTATTTGAATAGGCCCAGCCTTAGTGGGTATGACTTGTTCAGTGAATTCACTAATATAAGGAAGTTCGACTACATGCCTTTTCCTTTCCCAGAAGGCATTGGGTAATTCTGAACAAACTTCAAGTTCGAGTTTTTCTTGGGAATTTTTAATCTTTTCCTCCATTCCCGGGGTTTTTAAAGTTTGTTCAATTTTGTGAAATTTTATATTATTTTTTAAATAATTTACCTGATTTGAAAGCAGGTTTATTTTAAATATAGTTTTTGATTTGAGGAAATCACTTTCCTCCTTGAAAATAGAATTAAGATAAGGGAATTTTATTTCCTTTCCTAATATTGTGGTACAAATAGCTTCTAAATTATCATGGTATGATTTAATTTGAGTTATAAAAGGTATACCTAGGATAATTTCTTCATTTATATCTCTAATTACCGCAAAATTATTTATAAAGCAGATTCCATCATTACAAATGTGGGCTTTTGATAGTTTATAATCTATCTTTAATAAAAAACGCCTAACAATGAAAACTAACTGAACTTCTTAGTTCAATTGTTTTTTACCACAATGCTTGTAATTATGGCCAATATTTTGGCTAATGAAGTCTATCTCATATAAGCATAATCATCTTTGCAAAGTGTAGATTTTGTTGGCAATATTCTTTGGGACCCAAAAATATTACATTGTGTGGTGGACATCATTTGCACAAGTTGTATCTCTTCTTTTACAACTAAGAGGCAAAGACTTTTTTGCCTATAAAAGGGAAGGCCATTAGTTCATTTTAGACACACCAACAAGACTTGAGTCTTCATTTCTTGTTTCTTCCTTTCTTCCTTTATTAAGAGTGTTTTGTATGAGAGTTAGTGTTGGGAAGCACTTATGTGAACCCTTTCTTTGGAGTGATCTTGTGAGGTTATTCCCTTAGGGTATTTGGGATTAATTAGAGTATTTACTCTAATTTTGTACTATTATTGTTATAGTAAATTGCCCCTCTCCGCTTGTGGACGTAGGTCCCTTTGATCGAATCATGTTAAATTTGTGTCTTCTTTATCTACTTTAATTGTCGTTGTTATCAACTTCCATTGTCTTTGTTATTGCCATTATACCGTTGTTTGGCTATATTTCGCAATACCCGGGTTCCCGATCCTAACAAATTGGTATCAGAGCCGGATCTAACCGAGTTAGTTTCAATAGCCAAAATGACTCTAACAAAGACCTATATTGAGAAATTTGACCGAAGAGCAAACTTTGGAATATGGCAATTAAAGATGGAAGCTATCCTAATTCAGGATGGCTTAGACTTGGCGTTACAAGGAAAGGAGAAGAAGCCGGATAAAATAACGGACGAGGAGTTTGCCATCATAGACAAAAAGGTAAAAACAGGTATTATTTTAAATCTCTCAAATGAGGTTTTACGTGAAGTTTCTGTAGAAACCACAGCTAAAGACATGTGAAAAAAATTGAAAACCTTATATATGAAGAGGACGGTGGAAAATAGACTTTACCTGAAGCAGAAGCTTTATACAATTCGTATGAGTGAAGGTACCTCTATTCTCTCTCATCTTGACACCTTTGATTCCATTCTTATGGATTTGAGTAATATAGATGCTGAAATTAAAGATGAGGATCAAGCTGTGTTACTGCTTTGTTCTCTACCCCCATCTTTTAAGCATATAAGAGATACTATGCTTTATGCAAAGGATAATATCTCTTATAAGGATATTAAATCTATCTTAAAATCAAAAGAACAGATAGATAGTGATATTACTGGGGAAGCTAGTGGAACTCAAGCGGAAGTTGGCTTGTTTGTTAGGGGCAAATCCGACTTCAATTCCAGATACAATAATTTAGAGTGTCGCTATTGTCATAAGAAAGGTCACAATATCTCTGAATGCTATAAACTGAAAAATAAAGAAAAGCACAAAGAAAGAAAAAATGAGCACAAAAATACTGACACCGCCGAAACTAGTGTAGCAACTGATGAGATTGAGGGAACTATATTTTTAGCAACTGAAACTAGTTTCAGATTAGACAATGAGTGAATTTTAGATTCCGGTTGTTCATATCATATGTGTCCTAGCAGGGACTTATTTTCTACATATGATTCAGTTGCAGGTGGAGTTGTCCAATTGGGTAACAATGTTACTTGTAACGTTATTGGCAAAGGTACAATTCGGGTCAGAATGCACGATGATGTGGTGAGAACTCTCACCGATGTTAGATATGTTCCCGAGTTGAAGAAAAATCTCATCTTTCTGGGCACTTTAGAATCTCTTGGGTGCAAATTCACTGGTGAAGGTGGAGTTCTGAAAATTTTTCAAGGTGCTCGTTTGATCATGAAAGCACACAGATCTGGTTCGTTGTATACTTTATTGGGATCCACTGTTATAGGCCCTACTACAGTTTCGGTATCAGACAATTTGTCTGATTTTGATGGCATTAAATTTTGACATATGCCCATTGGGGCTTTTGCGGAGAGGGTGGAGCAAATTTACTATATCAACCAAAATTAGGCCAAGATGGAGATTTGTAATTATGGCCAATATTTTGGCTAATGAAGTCTATCTCACATAAGCATAAGCATCTTTGCAAAGTGTAGATTTTATTGGCAATATTCTTTGGGACCCAAAAATATTGCATTGTGTGGTGGACATCATTTGCACAAGTTGTATCTCTTCTTTTACAACTAAGAGGCAAAGACTTTTTTGCCTATAAAAGGGAAGACCATTAGTTCATTTTAGACACACCAACAAGACTTGAGTCTTCATTTCTTGTTTCTTCCTTTCTTCCTTTATTAAGAGTGTTTTGTATGAGAATTAGTGTTGGGAAGCACTTGTGTGAACCCTTTCTTTGGAGTGATCTTGTGAGGTTATTCCCTTAGGGTATTTGGGATTAATTAGAGTATTTACTCTAATTTTGTACTATTATTGTTATATTAAATTGCCCCTCTCCGCTTGTGGACGTAGGTCACTTTGACCGAACCACGTTAAATTTGTGTCTTCTTTATCTACTTTAATTGTCGTTGTTATCAACTTCCATTGACTTTGTTATTGCCATTATACCATTGTTTGGCTATATTCCGCAATACCCGGGTTCCCGATCCTAACAACGCTTTCTTTCTTCTGTTGGATTTTTCAGAACATCTTCGTCATTCTTTACTTGAAAGTAGACATCTGATAAAAAGGGAAAGCACATAAACCTTCGAGGATTGTAGATAAGCCATTAACCACAAAGAAGAAAATTATTAGCTTGAGCAAAACATGCTAATAAAAAGAACTGGGAATCTTACTTCCGAGTTCATCAGTTGTATAAGGCAAATCTGGCCAGAAAATGTTCGCATGCATTACATCACTGACTGCACTTGAAAACATGAGTGTCGCTTCGCTATTTCCCTAGACGTCAAGTGAGAAAGGCAACATCAGCTAACCATAGACAACCAGCCATAATGACCACCAGCCTAGATTATATTTTGCTCAAGAATTATCAGAAAGCGACTGAGAGCCTGTGGACAATGCCTGTCATTTAGGAATTTAGCAAGGGTCCATTTCATACGACAAATAGATCCTTGAAAGCAACATTGACTAAAAGCACAAGGCAGGAAAGCATTTTGCAGAGTCAGCAGTTTCTGACACCGTCAAAAGAGTCAAAACTATTGTCCAAAAACTTCCTTGTCTACGTATTCCCAATCCTGAGGTATTCATGATAGTTGAAACCGACACTTCTGATGAGGGGTACGGTGGTATTCTCAAACAAAGAATCTCTTCAAGCTCTCTAGAACAATTAATTCGTTTCACTTCCGGAATATGGAATTCGGCTATGAAAAATTCTAGTATAGTCAAAAAAGAGATTTTGTCTATAGTACTATGTATTACAAAATTTCAAGACGATTTAATAAATAAAGAATTTTTACTAAGGGTTGATTGTAAATCAGCCAAAGTGATTTTACAAAAAGATGTTAAAAACCTCATTTCAAAACAGATTTTTGTCAGATGGCTATTATCTATGATTTTCAAATTGATTTCATTAAAGGTGAAGAAAACTCTTTACCCGACTTTCTAATCAGAGAAAGAAGAAGTTGTAGAAAAATTATATTCTGTTGTTTATATATATTTTTTATTTAAATATTGTATGAAAGTTGAACAATATTGTATAAAAATTATATTTAAGTTGTATGATATTGTAGTTATATATAACTGGGTTAAAATAATGTATGAAAGTTGTAGATAAGTTGTATAATATATAATTAGTTGTATAAAATTTATTTTTACTATATATAAATCAGATACAAAATATACAAAAGATATATTGTATAAAAATTATATTTAAATGGTATGATATTGTAGTTGTATTAACTGGGTAGAAATAATGTATGAAAATTGTAGATAAGTTGTATAATATATAATTAGTTGTATGAAATTTATTTTTACTGTGTATAAATCAAATACAAAATATACAAATTTTATACAATCACATATATATCCTTCATTAATCATATAAGAGTTTTCCAAAGGGGTTTATATGATTCTGAACTGCTCCAACCATCATCTTAAGGCTTAGACGTAAATGCCCAAATTTTTCGAATAATTGAACCACATACATATCATATGCTTAGACAACCCTTCTTATAGTAGTATAATATTTGACCATTGATGCAACTTAAAACGCTACATCAACTAAGTATGACTAAAATTAACGGCACCAATCATTTAAATAATAAAATGACAGCAAGGAGTAAAGTTGTGTTCATGCATCCGCCAAAACCCCTCCAACTTTAATTGATTAGTGTATTTTAAGGCGGAAGAAAAAAAAAAGGAAAGAGAAGAAGAGAAAAAAAAAGAAAGGAAAAGAGTGTAACTAAATCCCTTGATTGAAGGCACTAATAATGAACCGGAAGCCTTTTAATGTGAAATGTATATATTTTGTAGATAAAACTTATGTAGGTCGGGTAAATAACAAAACATTGACAATTTTGGTAATAAAATTTCAAATAGTGTATAAAAACGAAAAAATCCCTTTTGTAATTATACTAGATCGCCTTCGGCCCGTGCTAGCACGGACCCAACAATGTAGGTTCAAATATAATTTTATTTGTAGTTCTTTTATTGATAGATTTTCTGATATATTTTACTATTATTTTCGACAAATAGAAATAGTTTCATTTTTTTGGGTTTCCTACAAACTTTAACGTATCTAATATTTATTGGGAAGTTAAATTCCTAGTTCTACAACAATAAAAGTAATCATAAAAGCAACTTTGCTTCTACAGATAACAATTTCCTAATGTTAAGTTATAGATGATACTATTCAAATTTTGTGGTAGCAAACTCCAAATCATATACCACAAAATAATTAATATGTCTGCTTCCTTTTTCAATTTTTTCAGGTTGTTCCTCCCTTGTTTTATTTTGTTCTTACTCTACATTTTTTTAATGTTTTCTTGTACTTTTCTTCTTAACTTCACTTTTTTTTGGAAAAACAAAATACCAAATGCACCCTCGGAATTGTACTTGAAATTTTTAAAATTTGTAACATTGTCCCATTAATGGTTAAAACGTATGCTCCTTAATTCGAACTTTTTCCGGAGAAAATCAAATCTTAGAATATAGAAGACAAAAATATGTTTAAATATTTATCTTAAGATTGAAATAAAAAAATTACGTTACAGTTAATTTATATACTTTCTACAACATTAAACTCTAAATTGATTAATTATCCCTCAAAAAATTAAGATGCAATGTAAACTTCTAAAATTTTCTATGTAACAATATATCTTTATATTCTTTAATATATAAATAATTTTTAATATTTCTTAGAATTTGAATATATTTTATTTGATTTTGTCTAAATTTCCCCCCGGTAAATAGTCTATAGTCTTTGATGTTAGAAAGTATCAAACATAGAAAATGACAGTCCATATAATAAGTTACAACATTTTTATACCATCTAATTAATAAACAAAATTAGCACACAAGTAAATTTAAAATTTAACAAATAATATTAAAATAGTAGTACAATGAAACAAATGTTGAGTAAATAAAGAATGTTAACATAGGTTATGATTTGTTAAAGTAATATCGAGAGAAGAAACGATTAGTTAGGCTTGGCACGTGTGGGCTGGGGAGCCGCTAAGTAGGAAAGAGTGTGATGATGGTTAACTACATAAGTTAGGGATAATTTAGCCAAAAGCGCTGAAAACTTTATATATAAGCTACAATATGATTCCTTTTTTGCCAGTTATATTACTCTATTTGAACAAAAATGACCAAATTGCCCTTTAGTTCCTAAGCAAGCAAAGCAAACACGTTGACCTACTGACCTCATTCCCTCTTATAAGATAGTACTAGTAAGGGATGACCCGCGCTGTGCACGGGCACAAGTTCAAGTAAACTACACAATTTTAGTGAATTAATAATTTAACTTTATATTCTAGAGGTTTGAGTAAAATTGAGAAATGTATTCACAATTTAAGTTAGTGTGAGTGAAATAGTAAAAAATTTTGTTTAAGCGAAATAAATGCAATTTTTGGCGCAAATTTTTGATAAAATTTTTTATGTTAAGTTCATGTCCAAACATAACTCATCTTGTATATACTTTTTTTCTTTCCAATTTTGACCTTCAAATACTTTTTTCTTCGGCCTCAATCGGATATTGGTTGAATGCTTCTTAAAATTTGAATTTGAACCCCAGTGATTATTATATATAACTTGTTAGACCCTTTATGTTGAGAGAAAGGGAGTATGTAATAAAATGTGATTAAGATCCAACATTAATAACTTATTTTGATTGTTGTTACTTATTATACTATATCGTATTGTTACTTCAAATACAATATTTATTTCGATTGTTACTTGTGAGCACCTAATATAACACATATCTTTTAGGGTACAAAGAGGTGTGACATTACTTTAATTTTATTATATCGTATCGTTAAATTTTTGGTTACATAATGACAAAAGGTGACACATTATGAAACGATCGATTTGATCTAAGCGCGTAATTACCCTTTTTTATCTTACCCTTTTTTTATTAAATAATTTTATTTTAATATTTATCCGATCTATTTATATAATAATTTCACCTCGTACCCTATTTCTTTTTTAATGGAAACATCTTTTTTCAAAAGTCAAGGCGTAGAGTAATATTTTTACTGTTTGCTTTTTCTTTTAGTGATCCATCAATGCCCTTGAATCCCAATTAAATCATTCTTTTCCTCTTAATTCCTCTAAAAACTTCTAAGTTTTTGCTTATGTTTGTAAATTCATGTTCTTCCTCTGTTTGATTAGGAAATATGTCTTCCATATTATTGTAAGGAACTAATCCTCCAACAATATTATACTAAATTTGCACCAAGCTAATCACGTAGCTTGAAATAATTCATTTTAATCACTTTAGTTTATGTATATCGTAGCTTGATAATACTTGAAAATATTTACATCAGCCATTTGATACTCTTGGAACAGTTAGAAGGTTCTCAAAGTTCACAAATTTACACAAACACCAACGTCATTTAAAGTAAAAGTGATAATTCAAGGGTATAAATAAATATTAGTGATATTGAAACATTAAAAGAGGGTCCACATGATAGGAAGTGACAATTTCAAAAGCTACTCTAGACGTGTGGCATGGGAATTGAGGTGGCCCCCACACGATCATCACACTCATCAAATACACTCATCAAATATGTACAGGTGATAAAGCTTCATGTACAGTAGCTTGAAAGCAGATAAACATTGAAATTCCAGAAATACCCTCACAATAAACAGGCATGTTGACGGGAAGGTGCCTGCTAACTCTCTTATAGAATAGTAGAATATAAGTATCTAATTTACCAACAAAAAAAAAACAATGAAGAATTGACAAAAACAACCATGGCCCGAAGCATAATGTAGGGGTGTGCAAATGAAACCGATAAATCGCATCAACCCGATAATTTAAGTCAAACCAAGAAAAAAATACGGCTATTGTTTGGTTTGATTTGGTTCGGTATTGGAAAAAAAAATCCGACCATATTTGGTTTGGTTTGGTTTTAGCTAAAAAAGTCAAAACGAAACCAAACCAACCCAACATTATATGTATAGAAGTTTTAATTATATTTAATACATAAAAATATTCATGATAATGTAGTTTATAAATATTTCTTAAACTTTTTCATAATTTTATCTTTTATCGTATTATTTCAAGCTTGGAATTATAATTTTTGGATGCTCCAATAAGTTTTATAGTCCATAAATGTTAGTAACTCAAATAAATCCTAAATCAAAATCAAATCAATACTAATGCTAATAAAAGACATTCAATTCAATTGTACTATGAATAAAAATAGTGTTGGATATATATTTTTTTTAGTTTTTTCATGGTTTAGATAAAATGTATAACTTATTTTTCTTTTAGTGGTTAGTCATGTAAATAATAATACTTATTAGTCATAATTTTAAATTATGTTTGTTTTCATTAGGGCTTATTAATAATATTTATTTTATGCAATTTTATTATCTTTATTGTTGAATATTTTAGTACAATGCCATGACTCATCTCATTTTATGTTATTTTATTCAAAAACATCTTATATAGTTCTGTCTTACTAGGATTAAAGAAATATATGGAATACAAATTTTATGTTTTGTGCTATGAAGACTTTATGTAGAAAACAAACCGAAAAATCTCGAAAATCCGAAAAATCCGAAAAAAATCGAGATTCAAAACCCAACTTTTATTTGTTTGGTTTGGTATTTAGATTTAGTAACCCGATATAATTGGTTTGGTTTGGTAATTAGAAAATCCGAACAAACCCTACGCATGTAATGTATTGTTTTGATAGTATTCAAAATTTTCGCAACCGCAACTTCATAATAAATTCAGAAACTTTAAAACATATTAAAGAAATTAAATACGGGGGACAACAAGAAATAATAAAGATTTATAATTGAACAGACAGGTGGGTTACTTTCAATGAGTAAAGCATAATATCGCCCACACAAAGATTTATCAAAAGCCACATTAGAAGGAAGGGTTGGGCAATTGTAAATTGTAATGGGTTGTATGAAACATTGTAGACCAATATTATATAAAGAAAAAGACATAATTTCTCAATACAAACATTATTGGACCGTTAGAAAGAATGAAAATTGACAGGTTTGCAATTTATGAGTGCACTGGCTGACCTGGATTTGAGCAATTCATTCAAGTTGTTGGCTTAAAGTGTAACAACCCTTATTTTCTGATTTCTCTCTTACAACAATAACACGTCGAATATCTAAACGTTTATTAATTTGACCCTTCCATGTTTCATCCAATTTACAGAAAGAAAAAAAAGAGGAGGGGAAAGTGGTGGAAGAAGAAAACTAAGTGCACGGTATTAAACCCCCAGTTTATGTGGAATATAATATTGGTTAAAAGAGAATAAAGGTGCTTTATATCACTTGCTTTTTCTTATTTTAACTTTGAAAATATACTTTTGTTGTAAAACATAAATCTGAAATGAATATTGCCAATGATATTGCTAGTCTATTTCAAAGTAGAAAAGGTTATTCGGCACAGCCTTGAGATTCTTCTATCTCTAATGGACTCTTTCTAGCACTTGAGAATAAAGGTTCACTACGTGTTCAATAATTGGATTTTTGGTTTTACTTTTAATGTAAGTCTGGCGAAAGTTGTTTGTTAAAAATTTTGTTTGAAGAATATTTGTGTTTGTCTTTGAGATTTAATTTCCATAAATATTAGGTTTGACTTTCCGAAACTAAAACACATATATAAACCAAGTTTGATATCTTTGATATTAAAGTCAGATAGAAATAGTATTAAATAATTCGGTTTAGTTACAATGAAAAATAAATAAACAGGTTTAACAAAAATTGTTAATTATTCGGGCAAAGAAGATACCTAGCAGGTTAACGAAAACAGGGGGAAATGGACATTAATGAAAAATAAACAACATTCGTTTGAAGATGAATATTATAACTAACTGACCTAATAAACATATTTACATTTTTTTTCATAATATTGTTGTGCAGGCTAACTTGTTCGCACCTCGACTAATTATACGAGATACATGTCACCTCTCACCAGCAACATGTATCAGATAACTCTATCCACCAAGGTTTGAACATATGGGAAGAAATCATAATAATTAGAACAACATGCGTTGTACCGATTATAATCATGTGTTTCTTATCTTAATTATATAAAGCTTAGACTGAGTAGAAATTTATTTAGGGTTAACAGTAGAAAGGGATGGCTAACTTGTCAAGTGAGCAAACAAGAAACCTTGTTATTTTAATTATTTGGAAGTCCAACGCTATTCCTTTAGATTACAAAGTCTTCCGCAGTATTAACTACTAATTAGTAACTCAAATTTGATTGATGTTGAGATGCTCCACAATATGATATCTGAATTCTATAATCAATATGAGTCTATCAGATATGCTAAGCATGAATACATGGTAGTCGCCATATCTCGAATTGATTTGGTTCAAATAATAATTTTCTTTTATGGTACATGCTCATTTCCACTTTTTAAGTTTTAAGTAATTAAATGATAGAAGTAATTGCTCATATTTTCTACTGACCCTTGATAAAAACAAGGTAAATCAATTCCATTAACTATATACCGAATAATTTAAACAATTGGAAACTAGAAAAAAAAATTGCTGGAAAAATAGGAGATACTTTGATGTCGCTCTCCTTTTTTTTTTTTTTTTTATTATAAAGAAATGCAAAAACTTAAAAGAGATTACAGAGAAATTTCACTTAGCTAAAATGGAGGAGCTTATCTTTAAAGTGGAGAGAACGCGAACTTCCCGTTGAATATTTTCCTACCTTTTTTTCAACTTCTAATTCTGATTGAACTAAGACACACGTTGATTAACTTGTAGTCGAAAAAGAGTCATACTTTTCTTCCAGTTGATTAGCTACCTTCTATATCTCTTAACTTTTAGAGAAGTCTACTTTGTTTTAGCTGAGTAACTATCTCAGATATTCGTTTATGCATCTAAACTAGAAAGTGGTTCCTCTTTAAATGCTACATTTGATGTAATTGCTAGGTCTCGGACTAGTGACATGCGTCAAGTACACTCTCGTTTAAGAATATCACACAATCATATATAGCTTCTCATCTTATCTAAATTTAAGTAGTCTCAAGATGATCTTCACGAATAAAACTTATCATTAAATTTGGAATTTGACCTATCCTCTAAGTGCAAAAAAAAAAAAAGTGAACTATTATAAGATCAGTTAAAAATCAATTATTGCATTAAGGATGAATCAGTAGTGACATGAAAAATACGAGAATTAACCTACTATTACAGAGTGCGACAGTTCTTTATATTATGAGTGTAATTGTATACGGGTAAAATCGGGCTCGATGTTCAATCGAGTTTCCAACTTTCCTAATTAAGGGCAGGGTCGAAATATCGGTAATCGGGTAAAAGTTGAGCTCGAAGTTCGATCTTACATCCAACACAATTAGCCGAGATCGAAATATGATAATTAAGATCGGACCCAAAGCATTGCTAAAATTAGTCATCAACACCACTAGATTTGCTCTCGAGTTTACCGAAGTTATATCCGGTCCCGGTCATAACGGTCTCAAGGAATATATTGCCAGCTTATCCAAAATTCTCGCAATTAACCGGACATTACGGAAGAAATCACGAAACATACCAAAAAAGGGACCAACGATCAACAAATCAAAGGCCTTTTTACCTTTTATGAAATAATAGAATAATACCTGAAAAGTAGGTTCCCCTAATATATAAAGGGGGCCTCACAATTCATGAAGGACATTGTAACATACACTCATAAGCAATACATTACCGTTATCCTCAAAATTCTTATTTCTTTGTTATCTTTGTGTCAATAAAAGTGCATTCAACTCAAAGGTGACTTGCTTTCCTAAGCTGAAATCATCCAATTCATGTGGTTTGCAGTTAATTTATCGTTATTTATTTCAATTTGAATCTAATTTATCGCTTTGTATCAAGCTAATCCGTATATCCTTTAAACCACTAACAAATTTAATTGTTATCTGATTTTGAGGGTAAACAGTTTGGTGCCCACCGTGGGGCTAAGGATAATAACGGCAATTTGATACGAATCATCATAACACACCTCATTTTACACTTGTTCTTTGAAGTGTTTCTGATTTTAGGTAAGGATCGAAATGTCACACCCACAGTCTGTCACTCTAAACATAGACACGGAATCCGGCCACCACGGCAGGGACAACAATGCAGCGCTCGGTAATGAGGCAACACCGGTCGATCTTGGTAGAATCCCGGTGGTGATTCCCATCGACGCCTGTTCGCATATGGCCATCGACACAAACCAGCCCACCGACCCCAAAAACAACGTGCGCAGGGAAGTGCATTCGATTGCCCAAAACACTTACAACGGCGAAAATGATGGAATCAACCTGCGTATGATCTTTGAAATGTTACAGGCTCAACAGATGGCGATAGCTCAGTTGCAGAACCAAGGTCGAATATTGAGCATGAATGAACGCGAGCTCCCCAGGGAAGCCATCCGCAGAAATGAACCAATCTCAGAAAAAATGAGCGAAAGTGAATCGGGGACTAACCCCCGAAATCCTGAAATTGCTCGAAGAATTGACGAAACGGGTAGAGACATGGGAAAAGAAAATCGAAGCTAATGATAAAAATATGGAAACCTACAATTCCAGGGTCGATCAAATCCCAAGAGCACCTCTGATATTGAAGGACCTGGATTCCAAGAAATTTATTCAAAGGCCTTTTCCCCCGAGCGCGGCTCCGAAGCCGATCCCCAAAAAGTTCCGTATGCCCGAAATCCCCGAGTACAACGGAAGGACCGACCCAAACGAGCATGTAACCTCTTATATATGCGCCATCAAAGGGAACGACTTGGAAGATGATGAGATCGAGTATGTCTTGTTGAAAAAATTCGGAGAGACCCTGTCAAATAGAGCTATGACATGGTACCACAACCTTCCTCCTAATTCTGTTGACTCATTTGCTATACCTGCATATTCCTTCGTAAAAGTACACGCCGGTGCTATAAAGGTAGAGACCAGGAAGTTATTCATTTTCAAAGTAAAGCAGAGGGATAACGAGATGCTTAGAGAGTTCGTTTCTCGATTCCAGATGGAACGAATGGATTTGCCCCCGGTCGCGGACGATTGGGCCGTTTAGGCTTTCACCCAAGGACTCAACATTCATAGCTCATTGGCTTCACAATAGTTGAAATATAACTTGGTAGAATATCTAGCCATCACTTGGACCGACGTCCATAAACCGGTATCGATCAAAAATCATGGTCGAGGATGACCAACTCGGGACCCCTTCCGGATCCGTACACCCTATCTGGATCGCCGACCGAGTCAAGAGAGACACCAATCACGAACCTAGATCAAGCCGGGATCGGTATCAACCGTACAATAGGGACCGGAGAAGTAGTGGATCTGGGTGAAGCCCTATGAGAAATGAAAGAAGGAATGACCGATGACAGAACAACCGAGGACTCATGGGCAAAAATAGCTTCGACAAACCCATCGAGCCTAAAGAAGCACCAAGGCTGTCAGAGTATAATTTCGGCATCGATACATCTGTTATCGTGTCCGCCATCGGACACATCAAAGATACCAAATGGCCTCGACCTTTGCAATCCGATCCAGCCTAAAGGGATCCTAACCTTATATGCAAATATCATGGCACTCACGGTCACAGAATGGAAGATTGTCGATAATTAAGGGAAGATGTAGCCTTTTTGTTCAACAAAGGGCATCTTCGAGAATTCCTCAGTGATCGGGCCAAGAACCATTTTAGGAACAGAGATTCGAATAAACGAGTCGAACCAGAAGAACCTCAACACGTCATAAACATGATCATCGGTGGGGTCGACATTCCCCAGGGACTGATATTGAATCGCACCAAACTTTCCATCACAAGGGAAAAACGGACTCGAGATTACCTAGTAGAAGGGACCTTGTCGTTCAACGACAAAGACGCATAGGGGACCACATAGCCCCACAATGATGCACTAGTAATATCGATACTCATAAATAAATATCGAATTAAACATGTGTTAATTGATCTAGGTAGCTCAGCCAACATCATCATATAGAGGGTCGTGGAACAACTCGGCCTACAAGGTCATATCGTACCCGCAGTCTGAATCCTAAACGGGTTCAATATGGCATGTGAGATAACTAAAGGGGAAATGACATTACCGGAACTATTCAGGAAACCAAGTTCTGCGTAATTGAGGGGACATGAGATACAACGCTTTGCTTGGGAGGCCATGGATTCACAACATGAGAGCAGTACCCTCGACATTATACCAAATGCTGAAATTCCCGACTCCCGAAAGAACCAAAATAGTGGACGGGGAACAACTGGCCGCAAGGGAGATGTTCGCAGTCGATGAAGTGATCTCGACGTCCACTCTCTCGGTATCTAAGGGCGGATCCAGTGATCAAAGATGGGGCCAAATAGCAATCACTGATACCAACCTCGACAGAATCGAAGGAACGAGAAATATACGAGGGTGACGACTACGGAGTCCCCAGGTCATTCATAACCCTCGATGATTCTGATGCTACAAAGTCAACGATCGAGGAATTGGAGCAAGTCATACTAAGCGAACACTTGCCCGATCGAAAGGTATACCTTGGCACGGGGTTAAACCCCGAGCTCAGCAAAAAACTCATTCAGTTTCTTATAGCTAACAAAAATTATTTTGCTTGGTTCCACCTCGATATGACATGGATACCACCGGAAATAACCACACACAAGCTAATCTTGGATCCAAAGTTCCACCCGGTCAAGCAGAAGAGGAGGCCCCAGTCTGAGGCCAAACATGCTTTCATCAAGGACGAGGTATCTAAACTCCTTAAAATAGGGTCCGTTCGGGAAGTTAAATACCCGAATTGGTTAGCAAACGTAGTGGTAGTTCCCAAAAAGGGGATAAATTAAGAATGTGTATAGACTATAAGGATTTGAATAGAGCATGTCCCAAGGACTCCTTCCCATTGCCCAACATCGATCGCATGATTGATGCCACGACCGGCCACGAGATCCTCAGTTTTCTCGATGCCAACTCCGGATACAACCAAATACGGATGAACCTGGATGATCAAGAAAAAATCTCATTTATCACTAAATACAGCACATACTGCTATAATGTAATGCCATTCGGGTTAAAAAATATCGGTGCCACTTACCAACACCTAGTAAACCGGATGTTCGAAGAACAAATAGGAAAATCAATGAAAGTTTACATTGACGATATGTTGGTTAAGTCCCTGTGAGCAGAGGACCATTTAAAACACTTGCAGGAAACCTTCAACGTATTGAAAAAATACAACATGAAGTTGAACCCGGAGAAATGTACGTTCGGAGTTGGATCGGGTAAATTCCTCAGATTCATGATATCCAATCGAGGAATCGAGATTAATCCTGATAAGATCAAAGCCATCGAAGATATCACGGTCGTAGATAACGTAAAGGTTGTGCAAAGGTTGACCGGGAGCATAGCCGCTCTGGGACGTTTCATCTCGAGGTCCTCCGATAAAAGTCACTGATTCTTCTCATTATTGAAGAAAAAGAGTGACTTCTCATGGACTCCGGGATGCCCACGGGCCTTGGAAGAGCTCAAACACTATCTATCGAGCCCGTCACTACTCCACACGCCGAAGATAGTCGAACAGTTATACCTATATTTAGCGGTCTCGGAAATAGCGGTAAGTGGAGTCCTGGTCCGAGAAGAAAAAGATACGTAATTCCTAATTTACTATGTTAGCAGAACTTTAGGTTAGGCCGAAACTAGATACCTTCACCTAGAGAAATTGGCGCGTGCCTTGCTAAGTGCCTCTAGGAAGTTGAAACCGTATTTTCAGTGCCACCCCATACGTGTTGTGACTACTTACCCATTGAGAAATATAATGCATAAACCCAAACTCACGGGACGGTTAGCCAAGTGGGCTGTTGAGGTCATTGGGTACGACATTGAATATCAGCCCCGAACGGCCATTAAATCCCAAATTATGGCAGACTTAGTGGCCGATTTTATGTCGGCACTGGTACCCGAAGTCGAAAGAGAGTTATTATTAAACTCAGGGACTTCTTCGGGGATTTGGGCCCTCTTTACATATGGGGTCTCGAACGCGAATGGGTCTGGACTTGGCATCGTGTTAAAACCACCAAAAGGTAATGTAGTCAGACAATCTATTAGGACTATAAGATTGACTAACAATAAGGCCGAATATGAGGCCATGGTTGCAGGTCTCGAACTAGCTAAAAGTTTGGGGGCGGAGGTGATCAAAGCTAAGTGCGATTCACTCTTTGTGGTAAACCAAGTTAATGGGACTTTCGAAGTAAGAGAAGAACGAATGCAGAGATACCTAGATAAATTACAGGTAACACTACACCGGTTCAAGGAATGAACTATACAATACGTGCCTCGATATCAAAACAACGAGGCCGATGCCTTCGCTAATTTGGGGTCGTTGGTAGAAGACAATGAGCTCAATTCAGGAGCAGTCGTACAACAAATGAAATCAGTAGTCGAAGAGGGCCATGCCGAAATAAACACAACAAGTCTAACATGGGAATGGAGAAACAAATACATAGAATATCTAAAAACCAAAAAATTGCCCTCGAATCCAAAGAAATCAAGGTCCCTACGTACGAAGGCAGTCCGGTTTAGTTTGTCCGAGAATAGAACCTTAGTCAGAAGAACGTTCGATGGACCGATCGCGATATGTTTGGGACCGGGAGATACCAAATAAGTTTTGAGGGAAATTCACGAAGGCACCTGCGGAAATCATTCAGGTACTGAAGCACTGGTCTGAAAAATAATCAGGGTCGGTTACTACTGCATTGACATGGAAAAAGATGCAAAGGAATTCGTACGAAGATGTGATGAATGCCAAAGGAATGCTCCGATGATTCATCGAGCAGGAGAGCTGCTACATTCGATCTTATTACCATGGCCATTCATGAAATGGGGGATGTACATCATTGACCCGCTTCCACTAGCACTCGGTAAGGCCCAATTTATTTTGTTTATGACTGAATATTTTTCTAAATGGGTGAAAGCCCAGGCATACGAGAAGTTCAGAGAGAAAGAGGTCATCGATTTTATCTGGGACCATATGATATGTCGGTTCGGAATACCGGCCGAAATCGTGTGCGATAATAGGAAACAGTTTATTGGCAGTAGAGTAAGCAAGTTTCTCAAAGACCATAAGATCAAAAGGATCTTATCAACTCCCTACCACCCTAGTGGAAACGGAAAAAGCAGAATCCACCAATAAAACCATAATCCAAAACCTTAAAAAGAGGTTGATCGATACCGAAGGAAAATGGAAGGAAATCCTGCCCGAAGTCCTGTGGGCATATCGTACGACTTCGAAATCTAGTACCAGGGCCACCCCGTTCTCACTAGTTTACGGCATCGAAGCCATGATACCTGTCAAAGTCGGAGAACCGAGTCTCAAGTTCCGATACGCTACTGAAGAAACAAATAACGAAACACTGAACACAAGTTTGGAGCTACTATATGAGAGACTTGATGCCACCCTCATTCAAATGGCGGCCTAGAAATAACGAATCGAGAGACATTACAATCGAAAAGCCAACCTTCAACACTTCAATGCCGGAGACTTGGTATTAAGGAAGGTCACGTTAAACACTCGAAATCTGAATGAAGAAAAACTAGGACCGAACTGGGAAGGCCCGTATCAGATTATTAAGATCGTCGGAAAAGGGTCGAACAAACTCGGAACAATGAACGGTGGACAGTTACCGAATAACTTGAACATAACCCATTTGAAGCGATATTATTGCTAAGGTACGACCCCGGCCATTTCTTTTACTAAGCTACATTTTTAACTAACACCTGCAGGTACCCAACACAATTCTTTAGGACTGAAAGCACGTGTTGCACTCTTTTTCCCTTTGATCCGGTTTAATCCCAAATGGGTTTTTCGGCAAGGTTTTTAATGAGGCAACAATGAAATCGTGCTAACTTAGGATTGAAGTCAACAGTATTCGGGGCTCATCTACGACAAACCCCGTACACTAAGGAGCATAATCCGAGGGGAATGGTTTTTGATTCTTGTGCTCGAACAATCTAGGCTCGCTCAATTGTGAGATTTTCTGTAGAGGCCAAACAGTCGATTGAACCGTGTCCACATAGATCACCCGAGCTCGGACAAAAAATACAAGTTTAATTTTGTATACTACGCACAAAATTGAAAGGAAGCTTATGCCTTTTGAATAAAAATTCCTATCCTCTCAAAGAGTTTTTCGTTTGGTTCCCCGAAGACATCGAGCCCAAGAGCCACTTCACTCGGGGATTTCCACTTAGGCATTGCCTAGATTAAAAGGCTACAGCCATTCCGGGCTAGCAAAACCCGAGGGCACAAAGCTTATTTGGCGTTGCCCGAATTAAAAGGCTACGGCCATTTCGGGTTAGCAAAATCTGAGGGCACAAAGCTTATTTGGCGTTGCCCGAATTAAAAGGCTACGGCCATTCCAGGTTAGCGAAACCCGAGGGCACAAAGCTTATTTGGCGTTGCCCGAATTAAAGGGCTACGGCTATTCCGGGTTAGCGAAACCCGAGGGCACAAAGCTTATTTGGTGTTTCCTGAATTAAAAGGCTACGGCCATTCCGGGTTAGTGAAACCCGAGGGCACAAAGCTTATTTGACGTTGCCCGAATTAAAAGGCTACGGCCATTCCAGGTTAGCGAAACCCAAGGGTACAAAGCTTATTTGGCATTGCCCGAATTAAAAGGCTACGGCCATTCCGGGTTAGCAAAACCCGAGGGCATAAAGCTTATTTGGCAATGCTCGAACTAAAGGGCTAAGGCCGTTCTGAGTTAACAACACTCTATGGCATGAAGATTATTTGGCATTGCCCGAACTAAAGGGCTAAGGTCATTCCGAGTTAACAACACTCGAGGGCATGAAGCTTATCTCGCATTGCTCGAACCCGAAAAGACTATGATTATACTAAAAATGGCTCGGGGACGTCCGAAGCCCTTGACAATAGGTACATTCGGCAAAATTATAAGTACTTTGGGAAAACATTTCTGTCATACCGAGTTGTATTGCCTTAAGAAAAATCAAAGGCAAAACTTGTTGAAAACCTCGAACAGGACCAAGCTATTTAGTGTTAAGGAATTTCGATCTTTGCGAATATAAATAAAAAAGCAAAGGAAAAGTTCAAAAGCTGTGAAAGGAAAAAAAAAAGCCTTATATATATCATAAATTCTTTTTGCAAGAGCTAAATAGCCCCGATACAAATTTTTACAAAGGCTAAATGGCCTCAACAAAAAGATGAGACAAAAAACAAAAGGCAAAAATGCATAAAAGATCCTAAATGGCCTAGTCTTCATCGGGGGCTACATCATTGCCTACGAGATCTTCGCAACCATCGGACTTACCCGAATCTTCATATCCCTCGGAATCTTCCTCCTCGGGATAAGCCAACTTCCTAGCCTTGGCTTCATATATCTTGGCATTCTAGTTTTCAGCCAATAAATCAAAATCCCGAGCATAGACTCTGTCGAGGGCCTCCCTTCGAGATTGCCAATTCGCGTGCTTCACCATATTTCTCGCTTGATCGCGAGCCACTTCGGCATCGGCCTTGTGCTGGGCCACCCTATCATCGGCCTCGGCCCTGAACACGACAACCTCTAACTTGGCCGCCTCAAGCTCCTTGGCCAAATTTTCTTGACCGAAGATAGCCAAGTTCAGCTGAGACTGGAGCTCCTCGAGCTTTTTGGCCTGTGCCGAGGTTTTTTCCTTTGCAGCTTGAAGCTGGACCTCAGCCGAAGCAAACTCTGCCCGGGCAGTCTCATTCTCCGAGGCCAGGCGATCCATGTTTTTCTTCCATTCTCCGGCCTCAGCTTTGATCAGATCCACCTCCACCTGGAGCTGCTCGATCTGGTCAAGTTTCTTTTGAACATACAAGTTTGGATCGTTAGCCACTGTGTCTGTCTCATCGTCACTAACTTCAAAAACTCTTTTTACATGCTCCACCAAGTCGGCATACTCCTTCCGAGCTGCTTCTAGCTCATCCTGGAGTTTCTCACTAAGAAGCTTGTAAGCATCACTCTTCTCAGTGAGCTCCCAAGTCTCGACCTCGTGATGTTTTAACACCTCCCGGTATTGGAGAAAGGTCTCGTGATGAAGCACCGAGGCGTGTAAGCACAAAGGAAAATATTACGATTGTTTATGACTTAATCTAAGTACATAATAGAGGGGCATTCGAAGCTACCCGATTTAACGCCTGTTGAGCTTCGTTGAACAGGCAGGGCACTTCCACCTCGTTCATCTTGGCTTGATCCTTTTCGATCACCAGGCACCGAAGATAACTGGAAATCCCCACAGGGGAGGAGAGAACCCGGGCATCCTCCGAAATGGACATAACGATTGACCGCTTCCGGGAAGGATCTGCACTCAGAGCTGGGAATTGATCTACTAATTTCGGACTTGAAGAAGACCCACCAGCTCTCGGAGACGGTATCTTCTTTGGTACTGGTAAGTCACCCAACCTAGTGACGTCCTCCGAGGTGGTAGAATCTAAGCCATCGAAGTAGTTGTTAAAAGAATTTGCTGCTCCTTGGGGCCTCTCGATGAGGTGACCTTTCAGCGTCTGAGCCTCATTTATCATAGAATCAATAAAAGAAGGCGACTCAGAGAGATCTATCACCCCAAGTGTGTCCTTCGATACATTATCTTCTGCCCGAGGAATACCGACACGGTCTCTTTGTCGACCTCACCGGCTTGGGGTAAAAACAGCCTCGACCCTTCCTAGTTCGGAGGCCTCTGCCATTGCCTCTTCATCGGGCCCCCTGGTTCGAGGCAGTTCGGTACCGCTTCTCACGCGGGTCACCAATTCAGAGTTTTCTTCTTCTTCTTCAGACTCATCCCTCAACCGGTGGAGTAAGTCCGATGGGAGTTCTCGGGCGCTGGTACTTTCTTTGAATGTGCGCACTAGTCGCCTCTTCGATTTATTCTGCTCTAAGTTTTTCTCATTTTCTTCTCTTTATTCTGCTTCGGAGTAGGAGGCTCGTTGAAAATGTCATCATCACCGGATGGAGGCCTCATTTCAACATCTTTTGATAAACTTGCAAAAGGAAAGTAAGACAAGTTAGAAATCGACGGCGTGAAAGTAAGATCGAACGTGACCTAAAGAAAAAAAAAGAAAAAAAAATCTCTCACCATCAGAATTGGCCTCCCAACAGTCCTTCGAAAGCTCACGCTATGAGCGCTCGGAGTAAGATCTCTGTGTTGCGATACCCTCAACCCACTCCTTGAGTCGAGGAACTGCATCCGACATCCGAGCAACAGCTGCACTATCACAAAATATCGATAAGAAGGGAGGAAAAGGAAAAGCGATAAAAGAAATCTTAAAGGCAAGGTTATACTTACGTTTCATGTTCCATTTCTCAGGAAATGGCATATCCTCGGTCGAGATTAAATCTGAGGTCTTCACTCTAACAAATCGGCTCAACCAGCCTCAGTCCCGATCCTCGTCGATGCTCGAGAATGGGGTCTAACTGACCCGACGTGCGAGCTTGATTAATCCCCCTCGATTGAGTCGGGGACTATACAGGCGCATAAGGTGGTTGATGGTGAAGGTACACCCCTCGAGTTTGCTCACGAAGAATCGAAGGAGAATTACAATCCTCCAAAACGAAGGATGAATCTGCCTGAGAGTCACCTCACACCTTTTGCAAAAGGCTATAATAACTGGATCTAAAGGACCCAGCGTTAAAGGGTAAGTGTAAACACTTAAAAACCCACCACGTGGGTGGTTATCGCTTCATTGGGCGTAGGAACCACCACGTGCTTATCAACCCAATTGCAGTCCTCCTTGACCTTGGCAAGGACATTGTCGGTGACCGAACATATGTATCTTGAGACCGGCTCGCACCGGCCCAGTACCGAGGAAGTTTTCTCAACCTTGAAATCGGCTCCGGTTAGGCACCCCGTAGGGACAAACATCTTTAGAGGGGGTTCCGGTATCGGTTCCTCACTAACAACAGGCGAAACGTTCTCAGACGGTCTCGAGGAAGAATGGTTTTCTTTTTTAGGAACAGATTTTGAAGTCTTTGCCATTACTTCTAAATAGAGGAGAAAAGAAAGTGTTCATAAAAGAAGAGGTATGATTAGCAGAAAACTTATGTAAGCTTTCAGAAAACCAGGAGATGGGAATGATGAAGTCTTCTTAAAGCACAAGAACAAAAATTTGAATGTAAAAGTTCTAAATGAATGGGTGAAAGGGTATTTATAGTTTTCTCAAATGGATGTTTGGGTCCTGAAGTGGCCGACCATTAACTGACACGCATTTAATGCCTTAAAAACTGGACCGACGGGACATTTCAACTATTCTTATCACTTGCGTCATGACTTTGTCGTCATGATTTATCGAAGTGAGAATCGGAAGCTCGTATCATTTCTCATCATTTATTCTCTGAAAAACAAGAGGATCTTACATTATGATTTTGTCACTTATGTCATGATATATCGAAGTGAGAATCGGAGGCTCATATTATTTCTCGTCATCTACTCTCTGAAAAACGAGGGGACTATCTGTATACGGGTAAAACAGGGTTCGATGTTTGATCGAGCTTCCAACCTCCCTAATTAAGGACAAGGACGAAATATTCGTAATCGGGTAAAAGTCGAGCTCGAAGTTCTATCTTACATCCAACACAATCAGCCGAGATCGAAATATGATAATTAAGATCGGACCCAAAGCATTGCTAAAATTAGTCATCGACACCACCAGATTTGCCCTCGAGTTTACCGAAGTCATAATCGGTCTTGGTCATAACGGTCTCAAGGAATATATTGCTAGTTTATCCGAAATTCCCATAATTAACCGGACATTACGGTGAAAATCAGAGAACATACAAAAAAAAGGGACCAACGGTCAACAAATCAAAGCCTTTTTACTTTTTATGGAATAATAGAATAATATCTGAAAAGTAGGTTCCCCTAATATATAAATGGGGCCTCACAATTCATGAAGGACATTGTAACATATACTCATAAGCAATACATTACCGTTATCCTCAAAATTCTTATTTCTTTGTTATCTTTGTGTCAATAAAAGTGCATTCAACTCAAGGGTGACTTGCTTTCCTAAGCTGAAATCATCCAATTCATGTGGTTTGTTTGCAGTTAATTTATCGTTATTTATTTTAATTGCAATCTAATTTATCGCTTTGTATCAAGTTAATCCGCATATCTTTTAAACCAATAACAAATTTAATTGTTATCCGATTTTGAGGGTAAACGTAATATTGGAGAAGCATTAACCTATTTTTGAAGACAATGGAGGAGCTATACATGGAAGTTGCAATAGGGAATCGTCGTAACTTTTTTGACCTGCAAATTTAGGGGAATTATAGCAATTCAAGGATTTATTCTATAACCTTATTGTATACGGTCGAAATAGATTTCGGCCTTCCTACGTTCGATCGAGTTCGAGTATTAAAAAGCCGGAATTAGATTTTGGGAGTGAGCTCTGAGGTCGGTACTAACGAACCTCGAGTCCGAAGGTCACTCGAGGAGGCGGCTCGATAATCCTATCGAGCCCGTGACCGAATCGATCCGTAAGGCACTCCTTCAAGGTCGGAAATACGCGACGTCCATCTCGAAGGTCGAACTCAATCCGAGACCGAAGGGCCTGACCCAGTAACGAGTTCGAGCTAGTATCGAGCTCACAGACAAGAGCCGTTGCAAACCGCACCAAGAGAGAGAATCTTGGCGGGAATCAAAGAAGAGACAAGTCATCATGGGCCTTCCACTATATATTTTATTTTATTGTAATTTTTGTAATAACCATCTTCTATAAAATGGGGAATCCTTGTAAGCCAAACAGGGCAAAAAGAGAAGAAAGGAAGATCACTTCTTATATTGATAGTTATCCCCTTATGTTTGTTTTACTTATTCATTCTTTTTTGCTTATTATTTTCATTCTCACAGCCAACAATACACATATTTCCATTTCTCTACGCGATTTTATATCGAATTGTATCGCATATCCTTAGAACCATACACAAATCTAACGTTATCCAATTTTTTCGGTAAACAGTTTGGCGCCCACCGTGGGGCTAAGGGTAACAGTGATCGTTTGATATAAATCTAAAGTACACGCCAGTTTGCAACTTCAAATTAGCAATGGCTTCACCTATCAACCACGAAGTCGGCCTTCAAGATGAAACCAACAACTTGGCGCCCAGGGCCGGAAGGCCACTCGATGATGGCACTGAGGCTCGAATAGAAGCACCCGAAATTCGAGTCGAAGTACCATTGGATGTCAATTCACAAATAGCTCTAGGGGCGAATCAGCGTTCCGAACTGAAAAGAAGCATTCAGGGCGGTACTCGATCCGTAGCTCGAGACAACCATAACGTGGAGGAGATCGGAGTCAGCTTACGGATGATCTTCGAGATGTTACAAGCCCAACAAACAACGATAGCTCAGTTGCAGAGCCAAACTCAGGTACAAAGCAGGCCGGAGCCCAATCTGCTTCGAGAAGTAACCCACAGAACGGAACCATCCATAGAGAATTCAAATGAGCAAGAATTGGGGACTACTCCCAAAATTACTAAATTGCTCGAGGAACTCACAAAACGAGTCAAAGCCAATGATAAAAAAAATAGAGACATATAATTCCAGGGTCGACCAAATCTCAGGAGCTCCACCAATGATAAAAGGTCTAGATTCAAAAAAAATACATTCAAAAGCCTTTTCCCTCGAGTGTAGCCCCAAAACCAATCCCCAAAAAATTCCGTATGCCCGAAATACCCAAATATAACGGAACGATCGACCCCAATGAGCACGTCACTTCTTACACGTGTGCCATCAAGGGCAATGATTTGGAAAATGATGAGATCGAATCTGTATTATTGAAAAATTTCGGTGACACCCTGTCAAAGGGGGCAATGATATGGTATCATAATTTACCATCTAACTCCATTGATTCTTTTGTTATGCTTGTAGATTGCTTCGTAAAAGCACATGTCGGAGCCATAAAGGTCGAAACCAGAAAGTCGGATCTGTTCAAGGTAATACAAAAGGATAACGAGATTCTAAGGGAGTTCGTAGCTCATTTTGAAACGGAAACGAATGGATCTGCCACCAGTCACAGACGATTGGGTTGTTCAAGCTTTCACTCAAGGTCTAAATGAGCGGATCTCGAGGGCTTCACGACGGTTGAAGCAAATCTGATTGAGTACCCAGCTATTACTTGGACCGATGTGCACAATCGATATCAATCTAAAATAAGAGTCGAAGATGACCAGTTGACTTCTAGGTCTATTACGAAAAAGCAAAAGTCGACCAAAGATCGATACCAGCCATTTAATAGAAATGATACTACTGCTGAGTATCCAAGGCCTCTTTAAAATCAACCTCGTACACATGGGGGATTTATCATTGAATGCATCTGTGATGATTATCAAGTTCGGTGCAAAGGAAGTTACTTCATTATTTCATGACAAAACAGTGTCTCAACGGGAAACGTCGTAAGGGCCAAATGGTCAAAACGAACCATGCTTATACAGTTGACCCGAGCCTTGATGCAAAATATGAACCCATGTATAATGACTTGAAAAGAAAGCTCTCTTCTTTACCGATATCCTATGTTCAAGATTTATTATGCAAAAAAGGATCGAGTTCGAACCATTCGCTCGACTGCCAAGCCTACGGGCTACCTTTATTTCGAGTTCGAGCAATCACTCACTCGACCATTAAGCCTACGGGCTACTTTGACTATTACGCCTACGGGCTACTTTTATTTCGAATTCGAGCAATCACTCACTCGACCATTAAGCCTACGGGCTACTTTGACTATTACGCTTATGGGCTACATCACATCGAGTTCGAATCATTCGCTCGACTGCCAAGCCTACGGGCTACTTTGACTATTACGCCTATGGGCTACATTGCATCGAGTTCGAACCATTCGCTCGACTGCCAAGCCTACGTGCTACCTTTATTTCGAGTTTGAGCAATCACTCACTCGACCATTAAGCCTACGGGCTACTTCGACGATTATGCCTATGGGCTACATCGCATCGAGTTCGAACCATTCGCTTGATTGCCAAGCCCACATGCTACCTTTATTTCGAGTTCGAGCAATCACTCACTCGACCATTAAGCCTACGGGCTACTTTGACTATTACGCCTACGGGCTACATCACATCGAGTTCGAATCATTCGCTCGACTGCCAAGCCTACGAGCTACCTTTATTTCGAGTTCGAGCAATCACTCACTCGACCATTAAGCCTACGGGCTACTTCGACTATTATGCCTACGGGCTACATCGCATCGAGTTCGAACCATTCGCTTGATTGCCAAGCCCACGGGCTACCTTTATTTCGAGTTCGAGCAATCACTCACTCGACCATTAAGCCAACGGGCTACTTTGACTATTACGCCTACGGGATACATCACATCGAGTTCGAATCATTCGCTCGACTGCCAAGCCTACGGGCTACCTTTATTTCGAGTTCGAGCAATCACTCACTCGACCATTAAGCCTACGGGCTACTTCGACTATTACGCCTACGGGCTACATCGCATCGAGTTCGAACCATTCGCTTGATTGCCAAGCCCACGGGCTACCTTTATTTCGAGTTCGAGCAATCACTCACTCGACCATTAAGCCTACGGGCTACTTTGACTATTACGCCTACGGGCTATATTGCATCGAGTTCAAATCATTCGCTCGACTGCCAAGCCTACAGGCTACCTTTATTTTGAATTCGAGCAATCACTCACTCGACCATTAAGCCTACGGGCTACATCGCATCGAGTTCGAACCATTCGCTTGATTGCCAAGCCCACGGGCTACTTTTATTTCGTGTTCGAAAAATCACTCACTCGACCATTAAGCCTATGGGCTACTTTGACTATTACACCTACGGGCTACATCACATCGAGTTCGAATCATTCCTTCGACTGCCAAGCCTACGGGCTACTTTGACTATTATGCCTACGGGCTACATTGCATCGAGTTTGAATCATTCACTCGACTGCCAAGCCTACGGGCTACCTTTATTTTGAGTTCCAACAATCACTCACTCGACCATTAAGCCTACAGGCTACCTTTATTTCGAGTTCGAGTAATCACTCGCTCGACTATTACGCCTACGAGCTACATTATTTCGAGCAAAACTACTCATTTCTTCGAGTTAAAACAAACACTTGACTATTTAAGCTGAAGGACGCTCAATCCCGATAAAGCAAATGGGACTACCCACGAGGCCCGAAGGCAACCGAGATTTAAATTCAAACTATCTATTTAGTTTGAAAGGCCATTTCTCTTCAAAAAAGAAAGAAAGATTTGTATTTACAAATTTTTTGTACAGAGGCGGCGAAAACGCCATCAGAAGTTACCCGATTCAAGGACCGAAGGTAACTGACAATTCCCACAGGGGAGGAAAAAATTCGGGTATCCTCGATAAAGTCGGGGACTATAAAGACGCATAAGATGATCGAGCATTACATACGTCATGGTCGGGATCGATAAAAACATCAGTGTATATCTGATCGAGCTGCTGGAAAATCATATCGTTTCTCGCCACGTCCTTTTCTGAGAAACGAGGGGACTATCTGTATACGGTCGAAATAGATTTCGGCTTTCCTACGTTCGATCGAGTTCGAGTGTTAAAAAACCGGAATGAGGTTTTGGGAGTGAGCTCTGAGGTCGGTACTAACGAACCTCGAGCCCGAAGGTCACTCGAGGAGGCGGCTCGATAATCCTATCGAGCCCGTGACCGAATCGATCCGCAAGGCACTGCTTCGAGGTCGGAAATATGCGACGTCCATGTCGAAGGTCGAACTCGATCCGAGACCGAAGGGCCCGACCCAGTAACGAGTTCGAGCTAGTATCGAACTCACAGACAAGAGCCGTTGCAACCGCACCAAGAGAGAGAATCTTGGCGGGAATCAAAGAAGAGACAAGTTATCATGGGCCTTCCACTATTTGTTTTATTTTATTGTTTTTTTGTAATAACCCTCTTCTATAAAAGGGGAATCCTTGTAAGCAAAAGCAGGGCAAAAAAGAGGAGAAAGGAAGGTCACTTCTTATATTGATAGTTATTCTCTTATGTTTGTTTTACTTATTCATTCTTTTTTGCTTATTATTTTTATTTTCACAGTCAACAATACACATATTTCCATTTCTCTACGCAATTTATATCGAATTGTATCGCATATCCTTAGAACAATACACAAATCTAACGTTATCCGATTTTTCCGGTAAACACTTATATATTCAACGGTCCAAAATACTGTGATGATCGAAGTACTTCAGTTTTCACTCTTTCCACTCTGCTCCTACTAGACTTATTCCACAAGGCATAACATGCACCCACGCGCACGCGAAAATTTATTCCTACACAATAACATTCCAATCTAGCCCCCATATTTGACTTTCCTAAAATACCCCTGCTCACACCTTAAATACCAAGATACCATTCACCCTCTTATTGCAAACTTCTTTTTCTCACCAAACTCTGTTTTTTTCCTTCCAAACAAGAATTCCCAAAAGAGAGAACAATGAAAGTTGGTGGCTATTTGTTCTCATTCAAGAGGCTTAACAAAAAGGGTGTCGCCGGAACTGTTGGTTCTGAAGCGGGTAGCGCCGGAGATCATCATCAACTTCATGATTCTTTAACTCAGCCGCCGCGGCCGTCGTCGTTGCGGTGGCGATTCAAGAATCTGTCCAGTGGATTGAGGTGGAAGAGTAAGAGGCTTTACAAATTGAGATACTGGATCGTTGACTGTCTCCTCTTCAAGATTGTTTCTGCCTTTGAAGCCATTTTTCTCGTCTCCACCTTGGCTTTTTTCTACCTCTGCTGCGGCTGCCATATCTAGATTCTTCCATATTTCAGAAAATAGCCATTTATTTTAAATTTTCCTCCTTTTTGAACCTTTTTTTTTACTTGTGGTAAGTTGATGGAGCATATTAACAGCTGGGAAGTGGAATTCTGAAAATAAAATTAAAAAAAAAAAAGTTGATATCTTTTTGTGGGGAGGGGCAAGAGATCATTGGAGGAGCTCACGGCTAATGCATTAATGCTGAATGGGGTGAAAATTATCATTAGATGTCTCTTTTCATTCTTCTATTTTCTGGCTGAATTTTGTTGACGTTTTGTAATGTATAGAGAAAGTTAATGTACTAATTTGCATTACTAACTTAGATATTCTTTTGTATGTAATGTAATCTTAATATCTTAATTGTTCTTTTCTTCAACTAGTAATCATTAGATTTCTTCTCTTTCTTGTTCTTCCTTCCTCTCTTGGCCAGTACTCAAGCTTTCTTATTTATTCTATATATGGGCTTTTCTTTTCTGGTCTCATGATTGGAGTTTTGGCTAATGATATCCTAATAATTAGTTTCATCTGGTAATGACAAATTATAAATTACTCCTAATTGGCTATTAACGATAAATTTTGAAAGGTTGTTGAATGTAAAACTCATCCACAGTTTAATTTGAAAATGACGAAGCAATACTATAGTAGTAGTAGATAGTAATGGTGAGCAAATAGAAGTTTTATTCAACCCCTAGGGCATGACCTAGTGATCGATAATGTAGGAAAAGAATCATCTCCTAACGGAAGTAAAAAATATTAATCTCGGGTCAGATTCGGATCCAAAATTTAAATTTAATGGGTTCAGCTTTAAGAGTTTTAGCATTAAATTCATTGTACTATTAAAATTATGAGTTTAGCTCTAATGCATATTGAGATTTTAGTAGGTTTTTATATATAAAACTATACTTTGTGTCGAAATTAAATTTATACCCGTAACCGAAAGGCTACATGAGTCTTGCATTGTGTGATCTCTTCCCATATGTGTAAACTTCAGTGTTATTTGGTATTTATGCTGAGATAGCAAATTCGATGGAAAACAAGCTGATCTAGGCACTACGTCAAAAAAATAAATATCTATTTCTTTTTTCTTTCCAGTTTTTTCATCGGATCCTTCAAGAGCTAAAGTTAAAATGTACCCCTATCCATTCGCAATTGCTTATCATGGTTGGACTTATAATGATTGTTAAGTAAATAGTTTTAAATTAAATTACTTTACTATTTGTCGAAAACCGGCAAAGTCATTCTTTTTTATTCTGAAGTAACAAAATAATCCTAAACTGGATGACATTCCAGACAAGTTCAAATGGAATTAGGACAAATTTTATCATTAATAAATCATATTTAAATGATATGCATTTTTATTTAATATCTGACTCCAACATTAATTGTTTAACTTAATCAGTGTAAATATTGAATTGGATAAATTTAGTTTGGTGAAGGAGTCTAACATCAACTGAAAAGAGAGTTGTACAAGTGCCAATAAAAGGAAAGAGCAACACTTCGTGCCGGGATGTTCTATGTTGGAAGCTTCTTAGGAGAAAAATGGGTTTTATATACTTAGAAATATTGAACTGAATTCGTTGATCTAATTTTTGTTGGTTGTGTTTAATTGATATCCTATACCAAACAATCGTTTTCTTCAATAAGATGTGGTCTATAGACAACACATGTGACCAATTTAACTTAGAAATTTGCTATTTACACAAGCTTTTGATCTAGTCCCTCTACTAATTGTAATAGGAAATGACAACTTTTTATTTGACATGAACAGTAAGTCTTTAAAGGTAAGGTAAGATTCCGTAGAAATTATGATGACTTACTTTGATACACATCTACTCACCGTGAATGAAAATAATAAAATTCTGTGCTCCTGCTGTCTACTCTACAAAGAATGATAACATCTACTATATATTTGTCAAAAAATGTTAAGATATCTATTATATCCTTGACTTACACCATCTAATTAATTTTATTTTTAGGGTAAATTGGTGATTGGGTTTCTTCATCCTATTCATCTCTAAACACGTGTATTCCACTTTCAATTTATATTTTTTACTGCCACACTCCAATAGTCCATTCTATAAACTATTCTTTTCACCATCCTTGAATTTTATCTCTTTGAGATGTTTTAATTTGGTTCCAAGTTTTCTCGGCTAATTTCTCTATTTCTCAATTAGTTTGAGTTTTCTGCTTTCTTTTCTTTATTTAATCACCACTGCTTCTTACATGACTCACTTCTTAGTTTTACTGTTTTTATATAGCCCTCCATTGAATCTATGGGTTCTGGTAATGATTTTTACTCTTTTTCTTTTTTCTGCAATGGCTAAGAAAGGGCATTATTGTAGCTGCCAAGTAAAATTTTATGTGCCTTGACCAAATTGCCCATTTCTCCCACAGTAACTTCCTTGCCTAAATTTGTACCCCACGTGTTCCCACCTTCACTCAATCACCGAATTGTTTGTGTATATAATTTTAGCAGTTCCTAACATGCAATTTGTTTGAATCTATGTGTGGCAAACTTTTTAAAAATTAATTGAAGTTTTAGCAAATTATGACATGTAATTTGTTTGAATTTTAAAATCTTTGAAATAACAGAAATGCCCCTGATTGGCAAGCTAGCACATTGACGGAGAGCTGCTAAACTCTCACTTATAGAATAGTAGAATATATAAGGCGTACTTTTTACTTATCATCATCTTGAAACTAGTTTCTTCGAAACGGTAATATGCTTGAGGCAAAGATTCACTTTAGAAGTTTCTTTAAAAGGAGAGTAATGAGCTTGGACCAGTTCAGCAGCCATATATTTTTCTTGTGATATATGTGGGGTTTCATTAACACTTAATTGCCAATTGAACGGTCATATGCTGCATATTATATACTACTACTCAAACATGTCATTATATAGTGCAACGGCCATCTAGAAAAAGAGCAAATGACAGCTAAGTATGACTTGAATTAAGGTGTCTCCTCTCTGGTATAGTATTATTATGTTCAAGTGAAACAAAGAAAGAGAAAAAGCCATACTTCTTGTTCACGTTTAATTATAGGGTCGTTTGGTTTTAGAATACGCAAGCACGTAACGTTCAATTGTATTACGAATTTAATTTTTTCATTATGACGTAAAACATATTTACAAATTTGATAAACTTGACTGGTTCAGTAAGTTATTTGAACATTTTGCTTTAATTTGATGTTGATCAGGATCCGTGGAGTTGAAGGATCGGGAACATAATCCTGTTTAAGTATGGTGTCAATTTATTAGTTAAATATATCAAGAAAGAATGTAAGTTAAGGGAGGTTTTGCCATTTGTGACTTGTGAGGGTTTTTAATTTGTTCACTCTTTTTCTTCTTAGAGAGCTATTTTGAGAAGGAGATGAGACATGAACTATTTCACTCCAAAAAGATTGTTTATCCGAAAAACGGATAGAGTTTAATTTATACGTAGTTCTAAGGATACATGGTATAACTTGGTACAAATCGAAAAAATTGGTAAAAATATATCGAATATTGATTGTAAAAAAAAAAAATGAAATACGAACTCAAATTGAGTAGAGAATGGTCTATAAACAAACAAGATGAACCAATCTCCAAAGTTCAAAAAAGGATAATGTTTACTATATAAGTGTAAATCTCAATATATTTGAAATGTGATAGTGTATTGATGTCTCAATGTTGAATGTCCAATCCCTTAAGAAATGATAGTCACTCTTCATATAGTGGAGGAATTTTACTTTGGATATAATTAAAAATACATAGTGGGGATCCCATGATAGATTAGTTAATTAGTTTTTCTTTAATTTTTGCCGAGATTCTCTCCCCTGGTGTGGCTACAACGGCTCTTTGTCTCTTAGCTCGATCTTGGCCGGTTTTGGTATTGGTCGATCTCTGGATCTCGAGCTCGGTATTGATTCGAGCTCGGTATTGATCGGTCCCTGAATCTTGAGCTCGATAACCTGGCTTCAGATCTCATCTCGATATTATGATGACGACCCTGGTCCATCATGTTCCAATCTCGATTAAATACATGAAGGTCAAAACCGGTTTTGACCGTATACAAAGATAATTTCACCTCTCTCCGTTAACGAAATTCAGCGTAACATAATGAGTTTTAACTAAGAAATTTTACTTTTACTGTGTTTGACTTTAATTAGCCTCAAGTTTCATATTTGGAAACGGAGAAGATTTATTTATTTTTATATATCTTGGTTAATTAGATGGAGTGAAATGTGCATGCAATTTTGTTGTCCAACGGGACAGTTGGCCCTTAACGTTCGGTGCAAAAAGGAAAAGATAGTTGTATTTCTTTAGTTCCTATATATATATTCTGTGGAATGTCATTCCAAATTGAAGATAGTATATAGGACAGGCCAAAATTGAACCGTTAGATTAAGCCTTTTACACCTAACGGCAAACAATCTCCACAATATTCACATTCAAAGGTATAGAAATGAAAAGAGATTCTGATGGAAAGAGCAAGAAGTTTTACGCTCGGACCTAAATATATATTCCTCTTTAAAAAAGCTAAAGCAATCGAAGACACTGGTAACTCCGTTCGATGTGCATCAAAAAAGATTTCCAGCGCCTTATCGTCTGTATGGTAAAAATTAACCCGCATCGTGTGTTTATACTTTACACCCAACTAATAAAATAATGTCACATGTCACCTTATTTAATTATAACTATTAATACTTAACTATAGTTAACCATTATATATTTTGCACGTGTTCCTTAATAATTTCTCAAAAAAAAATTAATATCCTTATATTCACGTTGTATCGCAAACGATAACGTCACTAAGCTTCTTTTTTAAAGGTTTGGATCAGCTCCAGTAAATAACCCTCCAGTGTTCTTCAATGGCCTCTTTGATTTTTGCCACGTGTACCCTCAAAATCCAAAGGTCTAAATTGCATCTCTCTTCTTTCTTGAATCTTGGCTTTTCCAACATATCCATATCTGAAAACTCATTTTATATATGCCTAAGTAATACATCTCTTTTGAGGATCAAGCCACAATTGCAATGCCAAATAGACTACAAACCTCCTCCTACTCCCTACCCCCTAGTCAGAAAAGCAGAATTTCCAGCATTCATATCACTTCTACCTTTGAACAAACCCGTAAATGCACGTAGGATCAAGTTAAGAGTTTAAATTTATTGTCCTTGAAAAATTCAGGAAAAGACAAATAAAAAGGTCATATAGGAAGAAGGTTTTGAACTAACACCTAGAGAAGACTACAATGGAGAAGCAAAGTAAAGCTTATGTAAGCAAGGGTAATTATGGGTTTCAATAATATAAAAAATTTATTAGTCTACAAAAGCAATCAATGATTCTCTACAAATGTATGTAAATTCTTCTATCCAAAAATCAAAGAAATCTAGTTCACTAGCTTCTCCTTCTCGAATGTCTCAAAATACTACTTTGTATAAATCATTCTATATAAGTCGATGAAAAATGCGAACCGAATTGTATGCAACAATACAAGTATCAACAAAGGCAGCCACGCTATAGTACTTCAATTGTACTTTGCTCCTGATTTTCACGTACTTGTAGATGATTGCTACAAAAATAAAAATAAAAATAGAATTATGAAAAGTTTTAAACACACTAACTATAGTTGCAGTACTTCTCTACACTTCCTACAAGAAAGTCATATTGTTAGAATACTTGTGTTGTGTTCTCAACATTTTGTAACAAGGTTAAAAGTGAGACATTTGATTCATTCATATCCAAATCAAAATCAACATCCTTTCAGGAAAAGAAAATTCAAGAAGAGTTAATAATATGACAATATATTAACATAAGTTTTATGTAAAAAGGAATGAAAGAAAACTAACTTGCAAACACTACTAGAAATTCGGGTAAAACCGTACAAAGAAACCGACCAAAGTTGGTCGGTAATGACCGATAACAGTCCAAAACGCGATCATTTACGTGTGGACGGTATTTTGAAGGTCGGAAGGGCATACCGACCAAAGTTGGTCGGAAATTACCGACCGACCTTGGTCGGTTAGTTAAATTCAAAAAATAATAATGCCGAAAAAACCGACCAATGTTGATCGATATTTTAATTATGTAATTAAAAAATACACCATCTCGGAATCGAACCGGGGTCTGTACTGTGGCAGGATACTATTCTACCACTAGACCATTGTTGCATTTTATTTTAAGACTGTCTTTTATTTCATTTATACTCTTTAATTGTATTTTTCGCACGAAAATAACCGACCAAAGTTGATCGATTTTTTAAATGACCGGTTGAATTAACCGACCGATTTCGGTCAATTTTTTTAATATTAAATTTAATTTATTTTAAATGAAAAACCGATCAATGTTGGTCGGTTTTTTAAAAAATAAATTTCGCGGGACTCAAAAATAGTTTTCCGCATTTTTATGCCAAAGAAAACCGACCAAAGTTGGTCGATTTCGTAAAAAAAATAAAATATAAAATATTTTAAAAAACCAACCACCTTTGGTCAGTTTTTTGGCCGGTTTTTTGACCGATCAAATTTGGTCGGTCGACCGTGATTGATTTTTACCCAATTTCTAGTAGTGAAATTAACTTCTGATAAGGGAGATATTGGTTGAAGGAGTGTATAGCATTGTCCTCAAGCAAGTTTTTTATTGGTGGTGCAACATCTTTTTGAGATTTCTCCATAAACAAACCACTAATTAGATTGTTGTAAAAAAAGTAAACCCATCAAAGACTTGTATTGTAATACTTACTAATTCTCACATTAGTCGATGAGAATTTTTTTTTTTTTTTGGGTTTCTCCCAATGGAATATAATACACTCTTTACGAACACCTGGTGCTTTTACATAAAGAGGCCATAATACCTTGTTGTCTTCTATATTTTTTTTCCCAATTTTTGCTGAAATATGGGCAGCAGTACTGTTCAATTTCTCTAGATAATTATCTAACTCATCTGAAGTATTTTCGAGATGTCTTTGAAAAATCTCTCCATACTCCACACTATATTTGCTAAGATGAATAAGACTATCACCATTTTGCATCACACTATTAGTGTGAACAATCTCAGATTCTGAACTTCTATTCACAGAACAAATTTGACTTAGGCAATTTTTTTATCTTTTTCCTCACATCTTTGGTCCATCTTCTCAAAATATATTACTTAGGAATTTCATAAACTTTAACGTAGAAATAAGCAGATAATGTGCACATAAAATATTCATAGATTTAAACTTCTTGCAAATGCGTGCCACATGTAAAGTTGTATGATCCAACTCAACAAATCAACTCTTACTTGAATTATACATTCTTACTTCATATTTGGACACTTGACCATCACAATATACTTGTGCCTCAATAAAACATGCCCCAACTCCTTTGAGAAACTCTTTCTCAAACATGTTATAAATCTTATGAGTGTAGACCGCAGAATTTTGAGTTAAAATTGGACTACCTTTAACAATAAAAGTAGACTTACCTTGTTTACATTTGAAGTCTTCGTGTTCTTCACTCAGACACCACTTATTTATCATATTTTTCTCATAATTAATCACAAATATATGCAAATAAGTGTTCAAATCTCCATGCACATTTAGTACCTGATTAGTAGATTCATTCGAGACGTGGCTTTCAATCCAGCACTAAACACATCATTATTAAAAGTTGTAGACTACATGTGTCGAATATTATAAAGATTCTTCAGCCACTTGTGTTCTTATACATTGTGAATTGTAAGCATCGTCTCCCGCGCTTTTTTAAATTCAATAGTAGAATCACATTCGGACATACACTTGTTAAAAAGTTTAGAAAAACCTTTATCGTTCTTAAGCGAGCCCAAATGAGATGGGGCATTCTCAGATATATTCCATTGACATATTCTATGGCTAGTGCCAGACATCAATTCTCTAATGGCAATTGCCACTACTTGAGCTTGATCAGTTATAATAGTTTTCGGGGCAACACCTCCCATTGATTTTAAAAATGTAGAGAACAACCATTTGAAAGATTTTCCAGACTCATTAGATAAAAAAGCACAACCAAATATTATATATACCAATGATGATTTATTCCAATAAATGGTGCGCAAATCATACGATACTTATTTGTTCGATATGTGGTATCAAAAAACACGACGTCGCCAAATATCTCATAGTCAATTCTAGATCGACCATCTCTCCAAAAATAATTAGCTATATGCCCTTCCAAGTCAAGTTGAACTTCCCAATAAAAGAGTGTCTCATTTGCTTGTGTGTTATTAAATTTATTAACAATACTTTGAGCAACCCCAGCTTCCACCGTAGATTTCATCAATTGATGTATAAAATTATAATAATCCTTCTTTAAATAACCTAAAACATCAATCCTCCAACTTCTTCCGCCAAGTAAGAATATATTGAAGTCAGATTCATACGAATGTTAACCATATTTTCAATCACTAGCCTTTTGGTTTTAGTTATTAAACGAGCAGATCTTAACATGTGTCTTTTTCGGTGAAGCCATCTCATGATTATGTCCTTTAACAAATCTATCCGTCGTGAAAAGACTATTAGAAAATTGACGCTTAAAGCTTATTATTGTAGGACAATTTGATCGTGTGTCTATGTGAGTGCAAGATTTCTTACTGTATTTTCTTTGCCTTTCATCTTTTTCTCTATGCTTATAGCACACAAATCGTTTTTCTTTTATCACTACACCATCTTGAAAGTAATATTGTTTATCCTTCCTTACACTGAAACCTTTAGAATGTGCATATTCACAATATTAGTTATAAGCTTCGTCCTCGTCCCTACAATTTGATCTTTCATTTTTCCCTCTAATTTAGTTATGTAATTTTCTGAAACTTTCTCTTCTTATATTCTCTCATCATCCTCTTCAGTTCTAATATCTTCTAACGACTCGTCATGACTCTCAATGTTGTTTGTCTTCTCAAAATTTGACATTCTGATATTACAAAAGAATAAATAATTTTCTGTAATACATATAACAACAGAAAAAATAGAAATATTTATACAACTATAATCAAATTTAGCCATATTCATGTAACAAAATATAAAAAAACCAAATTAATAATATTTAAAAATAAAATTTTGGAGATAGTATTACTGAGAATACTCCTAAATACTACATATATAGAATTTTCGTTTCTACACAAACAATATGCACAAAAAGTATTCCTTGAATTCTTTCAGTATGCACTTGTTCCTAAAATAGTATGAAATAACCTGCTATATGCCAATTCTTTGTTACATCCCGTACTTTTGTACGTTGAATTTGTCATAAGAAATTGATATAAGTTCAGGGACAAGATTATTTTTCAGGTTATAAGTATTTATATTATTAATAACAAGTGATAAGTATGTGTCGTGAAGGTTAGAGGGTAAACGGGTTGAATAGAATGAGTTTCGTCGAAGTTTGACATTTTGGGATGAAAAAATAATTCAAGCTAAAATACCCCGTATTTATGGATTAGTGCTATACCGCATGACCATGTTAATAGGGTATATGAAGTAGGTTAAAAGTGATTAGTATTTAAGTAAAATGAGATCCATAAATTAATTATATGTGTAGTTGGTTAAATGGAAGATTGTAGTCTAAGACTAGAAATTTATTAGGACTATTGAATAAAAAGTACGTGGACATAAGTCGTGTGGGATATGGACAAGTGGAAGTAAGTGTTATATATGCGAAAATTATGTGGTGTCATCATGTAATGAAACTGTGACCAAGGGATGATGTAAAGAGAAAAAGGTTACTTAAGACCTTATATCACTTTCTTGGATTTTATGAAGGCAAACAACTATGTTGGAATGGTAAGTTATATTTAATAGCTGCAACGTAAGATAATTTATGGATATAGCATCAAGGACACTTGCATTTTTAAGGAAGTACAATGCAATTTTTGACAAGATCAATATACGGTTTTTGTGCACCACCTCGATCTCGTTATTTTATTTTGGTATGTTGGTTAATCCGGACTTTCTTCGATGTGAAGTAAGGTGGAATAAGAGTATTTTTTGGCAAATAAGGTAAGAATTTTTCTCCCCTTGGTATATTTAAATTCGTCAAGGTCATAGCTAAATTGTGGGATGAGAATTATGGAGTTAATAGCGGAAAATCATATTTTGGCGTTGTTGTTGTTGTATTGACTATTTGGTAATTTTCTAAGTTATGTTGTGGCTAAAAAATTTTGGAGTAAATTGAGTATATAATTGATGTAGTCATCGATATGTGTTTTGAAGGAAAGAAAAGATTGGAGGACTATGGTTGATAATAGCCGAGCTTGCCGCTCGTTGTATCATAGTTTGGGGTGTAAAACTTGTTGTGGGAGTTGTTGCTTGTGTTAGTTGTGTTACCTTGCCTATGCTAGGCTTGAGGGAACGATAAGAACATACTGTCCATTTCATTGTAGTATAGGTTACCTTCCGTTATGCGATTAAGAGAATTATTCGTATAGTTGACAATAGTATTATTCTTGTTATCGTATAGACCGTGAAGCGGATTCGAGTTGAGCTCTTGAGACAGTGGGTTAAGACCAGGTATGTTAAGGTTATCCCTTCTTTCCTTTTGGCATGATCCATATGATACAAACGAAACGATCAAACGCTGGACTTTCATAAATGATTATATTCTTATAAGTACTAGGGTTGCCTATGTTCTTGATTCTACATGTGTCCTGTTATTATATTGGATGTTCATGGGTCTCAGATATTACATAAGTTGATAAAGTTTATTTCGTCATATTAACCGAAGGCATATTGATCTTATGACATCCCGAGAGATCTTATTGACTTACTTATTATGCATTGCATTCATTTATACATGTACATTGATCCATGACCAGATAGCGTTATATACGCATACATTATATGTATATGGGGTATGGGAAAAGGTTACGACCTTATATACGCACCACCACCTGATCAGCTGGTATACGTTAATGATTTTCCCCACATTGGCCGAGATGATATGATGGGATGCCCTCAGAGGCTTGATGATGTTATGTACGCATATACCTTTGCATGATATGACATTTATACACATCATTATTTTAAAAGGCATTTTTGGGGCGAGGCTTACCAAAAACGCCCTAGGGCGATGGTGTGGGGCGAAAGTCTCAAGAGGCGTACGCTCGGGCGTTCGAGGCGCGTTTTTTTAGTGAGGAGTAAGTCCGGGAGATTTTTTCAAATTAAAACAAAAATTATTGAATTAGTCCTTCGTATAATACCCAAATTCTCAAAAGTTAGTTTGGTAATTACTCAAAATATTTAAAAAGGAACTCAAAAGTATTAAATTTAAAAGTCAAGACCTTTTTGTTGATTTAAGCCCTAATTAATGGTTTTTTCAATTTTTTATCTTGTCCGCTAGTCTACTAATATCTCCCAAAAACAACGAATCTATTTTTTTTTTTACAAATACAAAGAGAACTATATTCTTCTCCATAGCAGCAAATTCAAAGTTCAAATTGCAGGTTAATCATCTTTTTTATTCCTCCATATAGAAAACTTTATTCTTTTAGACTTAAATTATTTGTGCTTGTAAGTAGCGTATAATAGATTGTTTTGATTAGTTTTTTGTGGGGATGGAGCACACATATACATAATTTTCTTCAATTTTTATGCAATTTTACCTGTTTATAAATATTTACTGTCATTATATTATTTTATAAAATATTAAAAATTAAATACCTATGGGGTTTACGCCCCATGCCTCGGGACTTACGCCCCGCTGAGGCATATGTAAAACGCCTCGCCTTACGCCCACGCCTTTTAAAACACTGATACACATATGCATGACATTATAAATGTTACATGATTCACAGAGCTATTCAGACTTACATGTTGAGTCTTTTACCCCATGTTTCTCTCATGTCTATTATATACTACTTTTTATGCCTTACATACTCAGTACTTTATTTGTATTGACGTTCCTTTTCCCCGGGGACACTGCGTCTCATGCCCACATGTCCCGATAGACAGGTTGAGAATCCTCCAAGTAGGCTATCATCTCAGCAGAAGGTGTTGGTGCACTCCATTTGCTCCGGAGTTGCTTATTTGGTCAGTATGATTTGGACATGTATTGATTGGTATGGTGGGGCCCTGTCCCGACCTTTATGATATTTATGTACTCTTAGAGGCTTGTAGACAGGTGTCATGTATATGGATACTTGTATGGCCTTGTCGGCCTATGTTTTTAGTATACAAAAGATCATGTCGGCCTTATAGGCCCGTATGTCACATATATAAGTTTCTATATCATGTTGGGTCGTCCCATGTCTAGTATTATCTTATGTTTAATTCTGGTTATCTCATGACGTTCTTTCAGTTTTATTTACACATGATAGTATGATAAGAAGGATACGTTACGTTGGTACTCGGTTGACTTAGGCACCAAGTGCCTGTCGCGGCCCTTCGGTTTGCGTCGTGACATTCTTTAACCCCCAAACCAGCAGTCCTTGGAGAGTGATGAAGAAAGACCACTAGAGAACTTGGAATTGAAGAGAAGCACGAAATAAAAGAGAAGGTACGCTGACGGCAAATCTATATTTTGTATTGTTATATTTCTGTTATTATGAATTTATTTCCTTTTTAATTTTTTTTTGATTAATTAGAAATAAGACTCCTAATAGCCTTAGTTTATCTTTTATGGTTAACTTAACTATGGGGTATATATACCTAGTGCGGGTAAGTTTTTACCATACTAGGTACTAATAATTTTCAAGGATGTTCGACATCTTATGCTCTATAATTGAGTATTTTCTTAGCCGGTCGAAATTATAATTTACTTATACTAATCAATATACATATATTATACACTAATTATGAACATATTACCCATATGTTGACTATTTTTAATTTAAGTGATTAGGTAAACGGTTATTTTGGTTAATTTTTCTTTATTAATTTGTTATTATAATTGTAATCATTCATATGTGTTACTAGTGGTAGTTGATGACTATTGCCCATTGAAGTCTGACGTTTTCTCTATAAGGTTGAAATCTATCAATGAATTCAAAGTAAACGAAACTTCATTACTTCTCAATTTTGTCCCTTTTTGTTTTATCAAATGGGTTTGAACACTGACGTCAATAAAATACCTTCATGTCCCATTTCTTCCACAAGGAAGCGAATTTGATGAATTATTATAACGTATTTTCCAATATACACGTAACTTGTAGTTGTAGGTGTTAAGAAGTTTCTCCAGGACATAGAAATGCAATCGGCATATTTTTCTACTTAAAAATGTTTTAATTAGTTATTTCGTACATTTGTTATAGCTGCAGAAAATTGTTCGACTTTTCAACTAATAAACCATAAAGACTTCAGTCAATTTGATAAGGAAATGATAAAACTGTAAAGCTTAAAGAAATTCTTATCCACAAATTTGTAAAGCTATATAAAAGCTTGTGTAATAATTTTAGTTAGTTAAGTGTACAACCATACTTTACCACTTTAATACGGAAGAAGTGTCGAAGTTTGGTGACATATATTTTTGAACTCAAATGATAATTGTGTCGAAGTTTGGCAACATATATTCTTGAACTCAAATAATAGTTGTGTCTCGAATGTTATTGAAATTCCTCGAGAACTTGAATTATTTTTCATATATTTAAGGTATTGAACTAGCAAATTGTTTCATACTGAAGTTACCTCGAGACTGTCTCTTTTGATCAAACATGATTTTTTTTTTTTTAACTCATATATGTAATCCCCCAAACGTCAAATTGGATTTTACTTGCCAACAAGTTCCAAACTGACACTATTTGTTGTATAGATATTGTGCCTAGTTAATTATTGAATGAACCTTTAGATCTTTGTGGTTGTAAAACGGAAAGAAAGTTGTAACTTTCTCTTGATCGGAAATGAGGACTTGTTTGTGTCTCTAGTGTATATATATATATATATATATATATATATATATATATAAATTGATTTCTTTAGCCACATTAACCCAATCCATCTTACTCATGAATTTGGGTAAATTAGAAACAATTCATTTATTAATTCAAATAGTCCCTTGTTTGGGGAATGGTTTAGAATTATCCTTTTTGTATATTTGAGCAGTTTAGTCCTTTATATTTATTAAGATTAATCATTTTTGGTCTATATTATTTCAAAAAATGTTATCTTTTTTGAAGCTAGCTTGTGAGCAGCACATGAGCCATTTAAATTGAAGAAAATAATCTGGATGAACTTCTTCAAATTTCACATCCTCCAATTCATAGTTAATATTTTCTATATCTTTCGAACACTCAATAACACCCTTTGTTATTGAAATTTACAATTATGGACTTTTCCTAAGATACAAATTATTAGAAAATTGGTAGATCCTGTTCATATGATATTTTTTCAAGGCTCACAAGCTTCTCAAGAGCCAATTTCGTCAAAATAACGGTTGCCATGTGTTTTAAATACAACAAAGACAAAAAGAGGCTCAATTTTCGTAGATACAAAGGATTAAAACTGTTCAAATGCATATACTATTTTAGACCAAATCCAAATATTGGGGACTAGTTTTGTTATTTTCTCAATAAAGTTATTTGGCCTTTGTTTCTCTTTATTTCTCCGTTCTTACGCTCCAACTTCCAAACAAAGGATAAACCTGATTTTTGATACTCCACAATAATGCGGTAATTATAAAGTATTAATTAGTGAAATTGAAAAGATTCCCATAACCTGGTCGTCTTCAATCAAAAGTCCGACAAGTAAACCCACTCCCAAAACTTTTCAGTGTTCCTCCAAAACCCCAAAAACTCTTCAGCAAAACCCTAGTCATATTACCTCGGATTTTGCCCCCAAATTTTCCCGCTTCAATCACTGGTTTGACCCCTTAGCTCTCATATACTTCGTTCAGTACATCCTTTGGCTGCTTCACTCTCAAATCTGATGGTCTTCCTTGGTTTGCTGTTTTCACCTGAAAATGTTGCTCCACTGTCTTTCACTGCTTCTTCTGCTTTTGCCATTGGCTACGCCTTTTCCGGCGACTGGTCCTCACATTGCGGATGTCAACATACTGTTGCCTCCCAAAATGACTCACCCTGTTGAGTATAGACTTCAAGGTAGTGATGGTTGCTTCAAATGGTATGTCCCTATTTCCCAACATTCATTTCTGTTTGGTGCATTAGCTTTGTGAGTGTAGATGATAGATTTCAATTAACTATTAAGCTACGTAGGCAGTCTCTTAGCTATATTCTCTGCTTAATTCTTGAAGTTTATGCTGGATTTTTTCATCTGTTATTGGTCATTGTCTTGTCTTAGCTTCCTTTGAGAGCTGAGGTTTTGGTAATGGGTGATTCTTATTTCTTTATAGGTTATTACTAGCATGTTATTGTGTGTTTGAAGAGCCATTATAAATGAAGTTTCATTAGTTTATGGATATAGAGGATATCAAGATTAACTTATGTTGTCATGTGTTTTCTTTATTATTATTAAGGAAGAGTATTAGATGCAAAAGCAAGAAATCTAGTTCCTCAGAATAAGACCTGAAATTTGAGGCTAGAGTACAATTTTTTTTCGTTATTTTATGTTCTATGTATCATAGAACAAATCTTATGCCATTATAAGTTTGTTAAAACACTTTTAAGTCATGCTCACCTAGTTTTCTATTTACAACGGATGTTATGACATCTTAAGTTGCAAGAAGTTGACATTGGTACAACATTTAAGTAACTTTTCATTATTTAGAAACAGTTATGGATTTGTACTAATATTTTTCTCTCTGCTTTCTGTATGTCTGGTTTTTGCGTGTAGGACATGGGATCATCATGATATTTTAGCTGTGCTGCCTGAGTACAATGTAAGTAGCCAGTGCTCTACAAGTGCCCGCTTAAAATCAATTGCCCCTTATAGTGGTCGAAAGGAGACTGCTGTCTATGCGACAGATGTGCATACTGGAGCTGTGATTCGATGCAAAGTTTATGTTGACAACTTCTCTAGGATCCAGATTTTCCATAGTTCCGTCAAACTCGACCTTGATGGCCTTGCTACTTTACGTGTCCGTGCCTTTGATAGTGAAGGTACTTTGCTACTTTAATAGTTATTTTCGATTAGTTTTAATCGTATTACTTAATTTTTTTGGAAATAATGACAATCGTTTGATAGCCTATGAATAAAAGGGTGCAAGATTTCATAATTTTAATTAGCATTTGAAACAAGAGACGGCAGTCATTTTCTAGCTTACTAGACTATATATTCTTTTGTCTTATTCTTCTAAGCCATCATTTAAAAGTGCACTTGTACTGTGCTATCTCTTCCCAACATATAGCAGTATTTAGTGTTTTCTCTACTGCTTTGATAAGCTTAGATATTTCTGGAAATACTCTCTCAGACTCTTCAACTGAACATGTGTTTTTGCTACATTAGGCTGGGATCTTTTCATGTGTTTTTATTAGTAATTGATCTTCAAATTTATACTGGAATCATATATTGAGCCAAAAATATGGTTTAATATCTGTCATCAATTGTGTGGTTTCACTTTATTCGTCTCAGCTTTCTTTTTGTCTAAAAGTAACTCGTAATCTTTCCTGCTTTGAAAGGCTTGTTTCTTTTTTGTTTGATGTGTTCCTAAATTCTAAAAGGCAAAGACACGAGATGAGGTGTAGGCTATGCGTATCCTGATTATCTCCAAAAAATTTAGAAGTACAAAAGAAAAACTAATATTACAGAACTAAATTATATGTTTTATATTTTCATAAAAGAGGTATATGATATGTATGACAACGTACATATTTCTTTCTGTACCATATGAAATGGAAAATCACCTATAAATCCTATTCTTCTTGTCATTATAAAATTCGTAAGGATCAATGAGTCCTACTTTTGCCAACTAAATCCTAAGATGTTCTGTAACTAATGTGTTACCCTTTTCTCCTTCTTTTATCTGGTGGGCAGATCAGTCAAATACCCAAACCTATAAAAAAACAAGGGTTTAAAGATGTGCTACAGACACATCTAGTACTATAAAGCAACCAAAAGCTCATAGAAGGAGAAAAGGGTAACACATTAGTTACAGAACATCCCTGTAGGTAGCAAATGTACAAGTTTCTCCCCCAAAAGTTTGTCTGTTTGATGCATATTAACTAAAAATTATATCTTATTTTGCAATAAATCTCCATATGAGCATTATTACCATTTTATTTTTTCTTTGTAGTGGTAATAGCTCCGATTGCTAAATATGTATTTGCTGAATTTTCAGAGAATGTTTTCTCGTCTTTGGTGGGCATACAATTCATGTGGCACCTAATGCCTGAAACTGATGGATTGCCTCATCACCTGACCCATATCCCTTTGAAGGACTCTCCATTGAGTGATTGTGGCGGATTATGTGGTGACCTTGATATCCAAATAAAGCTTGAAAATAGCGGCGTGTTTTCTGATCTTTATGTGGTAAAGGGCACGGAAATAGGCCATGAAATAGTGTCTGTTCATTTGGATGAACCATCAGTTAGATATATGGAAGATAAAATTGTCCTAACTGTGGCAGAAGCCATATCTCTGGAACCTCCTTCGCCGGTTTGTGTCCTTGTTGGTGCTATTGTTCATTATAGTCTTAAAGTTATCCGTGGGAATACTCCACAACTTGTAACTCTGCCATCAGCCTTTCACCGATGGTCTGTTTCAAACTCCTCAGTTGCTCAGGTAGACAGGATGGTGGGTACTGCCAAGGCTTTGAACTTGGGTATAACAACAGTAACTGTTGAAGATACTAGGGTGGTTGGCCATACACAAGTGTCTTCTTTCCATGTTGTCCTACCAGATTCCTTGTCATTGTATATGTTACCTCTATCTCTTTCGGGTGATCATGTAAAGGGAATTGAACCAATACCCTCCGTGGCACGCTGGTATGTAGTTTTTGGTCGGGAATATCTCATCCAAGTAAGGATTTTCTCGAAAGGAACATGGGCTCAAGAAGTTTATATTTCAGAAAATGATGACGTTAAGTTGCATGATGACTCATCAGAAATCTGGAGTATTATTCCCTCATCCAATCGCATTGGAGAGAAAGGGGTATCCAGAATCCTAAAAGCTCTTTCGTGTGGTCTGGGAAAATTGACTGCGACTCTCACATATAGCGCTGGGCACGAAGAAACAAAGGAAGTTCTCAAGGTTGTTCAAGAAGTTATGGTTTGTGACCAGGTGAAGTTCAGCATGGAAGGTGTCTCCGACAGTATTACTCTTCCTTGGGCCCCTGGTGTTTTTCAGGAGTTGGAGCTAAAGGTTACTGGGGGCTGTGCAATGGTGTCTGATGACTACAGATGGTTCTGTTCTGATATGTCTATTGTGTCCGTATCTGCTTCTGGGGTTGTCCAGGCAAAAAGACCTGGAAAAGTGACTATAAAGGCAGTCTCAGTTTTTGATTCTCTTAATTATGATGAGATAGTTGTTGAAGTGAGTTTGCCTTCTTTAATGATAGTACTGCCTAATTTTCCAGTGGAGACTCCTGTAGGTTCATATCTTCGAGCAGCTGTGACATTTAAAACATTGGATGGTGACTTATTCTACAAATGTGATGCTTTTAGCTCATCCATTAAGTGGAAAACTGGCAGTGACACTTTCCTTATTGTGGATGCTGGTGAGACCTTTATCTCTGAAAAGCAAGAAATTCTTCCAATTGGTACAGAGAAATATGGTCCTACATGTGCATGGACTTATGTCTATGCTTCTAATTCTGGTCAGACGATGCTACATGCAACATTGTCAAAAGAATTTCAACAGTATGATCGCTATACTGGCGGTTCTGTTGTTCTGCAAGCAACCTCGCGTATTGCAGCTTTTATACCACTCATTGTGCACCCGGCTAGTGATGGAAACCAGTTTGGTGGTTACTCGTTTAATTTAGTTCAGGCTGAAGCTGATAATCACTTGGACAATATGGAGCATCTATATCTTGCCCCTGGAACATATTTTGATGTGATGCTTCGTGGAGGACCTAATCGATGGGACCAGGGAGTTGAATTTGTTGAATCCGTGGAGAGTTTGGATGAACACAATCTCAGGGTTCAAGATGGGCTTCTAGTTAATCAAGAATTTACCAGCTATGGGAGCACCTACAGAATCAAGTGCCAAGATGTTGGAAGCTTTAGGCTTCTTATGAAACGTGGGAATTTAATTGGAGAGGGTCATCCTTTGCCTGCTGTATCTGAAGTGCAATTATCACTCACATGTGGTTTCCCAGCCTCTATAGCATTAATAGCCGATGAAACTGTTAATTCCGTTAAAGTGATCCAGTCTGCAGCTCAGGCTGACCGTGGCAGTGGAAGGATTCGTACGACCCCAATCACAATAGCAAATGGGCGCACAGTTCGACTATCAGCAGTTGGCATTAGTGAGTCTGGAATAGCGTTTGGAAACTCATCTTCTCTTCCTTTGAAGTGGGAGCTTAAAGATTGTGATGATCTGGCATTTTGGGATGATATCCACAACTTAGCAATGTTATCAAATTGGGAGAGGTACTTGGTCTTGGCAAATGCAACTGGACTATGTGTTGTACGAGCAACAGTTATTGGACCTGTTGATTTGGGTAGCCATCGTCATTCTCTTAAACACATTCCAGGCCCTGAGAATGATCTGACAGATGCTATACGCTTGCAACTTGTTTCATCCTTAAGGGTCTATCCAGAATTCAGCTTGTTGTATCTCAATTATGATGCCAAGTTGAATCTGTCAATTGCTGGAGGAAGTTGTTTCATTGATGCTGCAGTAAATGATACGCAAGTTATGGAAATAACTCAGCCTGCTCTAGGTTTACAGTGTGTACAATTACTACTGGCTCCTAAGAAGTTGGGAACTGCACTTGTAACGGTTCGAGATGTTGGGCTTGCCCCACCTCTTTCCGCTTTCTCTGTGGTTCAAGTTGCAGATGTGGACTGGATTAAGATTACATCTGGAGAAGAACTGATCATTATGGAAGGGAGTTCACTATCAATCAATTTTCTTGCTGGAGTAAATGATGGGAACACTTTTGATTCTTCGCAGTATGTTTACATGAATATTCATGTTCATATTGAGGATCATATAGTTGAACTTGTCAATGAAGATGATCTTTCCTGTTGTGATGATGGATATGTGATTGTGCCTAACTTCAGAATAAGGGCAATGCGCCTTGGGGTCACCACACTGTATGTCAGCGCTAGACAACATACTGGCCATGAGATACTGAGTCAGCCAATTAAGGTAGAAGTCTATGCACCACCTAGAATTCAGCCTAGTGATATTTTCCTTGTACCAGGTGCTTCTTACGTGCTTACTGTGAAAGGAGGCCCAAAAACTGGTGCATATATCAAGTTCGTCAGTATGGATAATGAGGTTGCTAAGGTCCATACAGCCACAGGACGAGTTTCTGCAACATCACCAGGAAACAGTACCATAGCTGCCAAGATATACAGGAATGGAGATATCTTTATTTGTCAGGCATATGGTGAAGTTAAAGTAGGTGTTCCTTCTTCAGCTATGTTAAATGTTCAAAGTGAGCAGCTAGCTGTTGGCCGTCTAATACCAATATTTCCCTCCCTGTCTGAGGGAAATTTATTTTCATTTTATGAACTTTGCAGAAATTATAAGTGGACTATAAATGATGAAGAGGTATTGAGTTTCCAAGCAGCAGGCGACTTACATGGTGGAAAGAATGGAATGCTCTTGTCCATTGAAAAAGGCAATGGGCTGGCAGGATATGTGGGTGATAAAGACCTTGGTTTTATTCAAGTATTGCATGGAAGATCTTCGGGGCAGACAGATGTTACAGTTTCTTTCTCCTGTGATTTTGTTGCTCGTAAATCTTTTTCACAGTCAAGATTATATACTGCATCTATTTCCTTGTCGGTAGTGCCTGAGCTCCCCCTTGCTCTCGGGTCACAAATTACTTGGATTCTCCCTCCACATTATACCACGTCTGATCTTTTGCCTTCAGCTTCTAAAACTTTCAGTAAAGGGGATGCAAGTATGGGTAAGGTTACTTATTCTATACTGGGAGGCTGTAGAAGAAAGGGTGAAAGGGAGGAAGATGATCCTATACTCATTGATGGGAGCAGAATAAGAACAAAAGAGAGTGGCAATCTTGCATGTATTCAAGCAAAAGATAGGTCAAATGGAAGAGTTGAGATAGCATCTTGTGTGAAGGTCGCTGAAGTGACTCAAGTACGTTTCACGGAAGAAAAGTTGCTGGTTCACACATTAGCGATAGGTGCTGAAATTGATGTTCCGATCAAATATTATGATGTGCTTGGGAATCCTTTCCATGAGGCTCATGATGTATTTCTTTTTGGAGTTGAAACTAACTACCGTGATGTCATCTCTGTTGAGGATGCAGTTGATGGCAATGGAAATGTCCATCTCAGAGCAATCAGTCATGGTAGAGCTCTTGTGCGAGTAGGTTTTGCCAATGACCTGGAGAAGTCTGATTATGTGGTGATTCTTGTTGGTGCTCATTTGCATCCTCAGAATCCAACCTTTCACCTAGGGAGTGGTCTTAACTTCAGCATAGAAGGTCTAAATGATCAGGTATCTGGTCAGTGGTTTAGTAGTAATACAAGCATTGTGTCTGTGGACCAGCTATCTGGACATGCCAAGGCGATAGGGGAAGGTTCTGCACGAATTATCTTTGAGAGTTCAAATATGAAACTGCAAACTACAGTTACAGTGTCTCAGCCAGAGATGATGTCTGTTGATGCTCCAAGAGAGATGCTGACAAACGTGCCGCTTCCAGCAAATGGATATAGCTTTCATGTTAAACTTAATGATGCTCATGGCCACAAGTATAAATCTGCTAAAAACAGGGCAATTTTCTTGTTTGATTGCCGGGTTGATCCACCTTATGTTGGATACGTGAAGCCATGGGTTGATCTTGATACTGGTAGTTCGTATTGCCTTTTCTTCCCTTACTCTCCAGAACATTTGGTACTTGCCACTCCAAAGTCAGGAGACACTAGACAGGATTTAGCTGTTACCATAAAGGCATCGCTCATAGGAGAGCAGAATATCTCAGGATCTACTTCAGCACTTTTTGTTGGAGGCTTCATCATTCTGGGAACAGGAGGAGATTCATTGCAGTTAAATCTAACCCCAGAATATAACAAGAGTGTCCTAACTGTCGTAGGAAACACAGATGTGAATATCTACTGGCATGATCAGGAACGGCTAGCTATCAGACCAATATATGGGGAAGATTCGCAAGGAGGAAGCCGTGCACAGTACGAGGTCAAAATTCGCAGAGCAGAGAAAATTAAAGACACACTGATTTTTACACTCCCAGCCACTGGTCAGAGGATGGAAGTTAATGTTAGGTATGAACCCGAAGAGAGAAGAGCAACATATGCTAATCTTAATTTATGGTCTGCTGCAGCTGCGTGTTTCATTTTGATGATATTCACAGCTACTTTATTCATTTGTTACTTGGACCAACCTGTGAGATCCCCACCATCTGCTCCTCCTGGCACGCCAAGGGTAGCTGCACCTGCAACTCCTGAACGGAGCAGTCCTGCTGTAGTAATCGAACATTCTCCTCGGACACCTCAGCCTTTCTTGGATTATGTTAGGAGGACAATTGATGAAACTCCATACTACAGACAAGATTTTAGGAGGAGAGCTAATCCTCAGAATACTTACTAGCATACCGGGGGGCTGTATTCTTCCCTTCCCTCTCCCCTTTTTGCCTTGTCAGATATGTCAAATGGTTTCTCAGGTAATTGCTAAGGTCTTGAATCTGGCTGCATACTTTACAATGATATTGTTGTACTTTGTTGGTGTAGTTCGTGTAGAGCATTGATAGCTGTGTCATTCGACTTTTTCTAGGACAGGGATGCTATGCCTACGGATACTTTCTTTAAAAGCAGGCTCATTTGTCAAAGAATTCTTATGTGCTGCTTTCAAATGGAAAAGGCACAATTTTTTCTGCAGTATAACTTTCCTGTGCACAAAATTCAGTACATCTCTCTACCTCAGGAGCGGTTGCGAGTTTGTGCCTCATTATATTTGGTAATGAAGATAATTATTAAGTAGCTGTACCATATAATAACTTTGATAGATAGGGATCTTGTAAAAAAAATTTAATAGAGCACAGAAGATAGACCATACATGAGTCATTTGCCTTATTCTCAAACTAAAGACCTTAAATATTTTATTATTTTTTTGCGTGAGTAGACTTTAATTTTATTACTTTAAGGATGCTCTTTGATATGATGTTCCTTTACAAAGTGGGTCAGTAGAAGTGTGGGATTTAAGATTTAAGACCATGGAAGTATTTTGAGCTTTCTTGGTGTCTCAGTTTCTTTTTCATAAAAACGAAAAAAAGAAGTTATCAACTTCACTCAAAACAATTTATGAGGACGACACTAAGAAGCTAAATAATGGAAACCAAAACATCAGAGAAATTCACTACTATCTCTAGAACAAACAAGAAAAGGTGAAAAAGAAAAGCAGAAATCTATCCCCGCAAATGATAATTACACTATGAATCTATGACTATGCTTGAGGATCAGGTGATAGAGAAAAGTTTACGATTTAGGGTGTGTTTGGTACGAAAGAAAATATTTTTCAATTTTCCCATATTTGGTTGGTTTAAATGTTTTGGAAAACATTTTCCTTATGAACTCATTTTCCTCTAATTTGAGAAAAATGTTTTCCTTATTAAGAGAAGAGAAAACATTTTCCAAAACTCCTTCTCAACCTTCCCCACCTTATTTCACCCTCACCAACTCATCCCACACCCTACACCTACCCATCTAACCCCACCCCATGCCTACTCACCCCCACCCCACCACCCACTGCCCCCGACCCCGCACAAAAAAAAGTTTTTTTTATACTTTTTTTTGTAATTTCAAATTTTTATTTTTTCGTTTTTCTGCACCCCCACCTCCCCTCCGCATTGGGAATTTTTATTTTTTTTAAACTTTTTTTTTTTAATTTTTAAATTTCTATTTTTTCTTTTTTCTGCACCACCCACCCCCATTGCTCCCACCTCGCACAAAAAAATAGTTTTTTTTTACTTGTTTTTTGTAATTTCAAATTTCTATTTTTTCGTTTTTCTGCACACCCTCCCCCCTACCCTTCCCCCCTCCCCTCCCCAGGAAAAAAAAATATTTTTTTATATATTTTCAATTTTAGTTTTTTCATGTTTCAGTTTAAAGGTTCGAAATTTTACAAGTTCGAAAATTATGAGTTCGGAGGTTTATGTGTTTGGAAGTTTACGGATGTAGAAATTATAAAGTTTACGGGTTCGAAATTTCGCGGTTTTGAAAGTTTAGCGGTTCAGAAGTTTATGAAATTTGTGGGTTCGGAAGTTTGTTGGTTCGAAAGTTTATGGCTTCATGTTTATTGTATCTAAATTATTTATGAATACTTTTGAGAAGTTATTTTCCTTAATTTGTGTACCAAACACCGAAAAATAAATAAGATTACTACTTGTATTCCAAGAAAACATTTTCTGTTATACCAAACACACCCTTAGTTGTTGCTGCACTTGGTAAACCTGCGACAAATCTGCCGTTTAGGATGCAATTGCTTGATATTAAATAATATGGATCAATTTGATATTTTCTCCAAAATTTTAAATCTTTAGTATATTAGATACTTTTAAATTCAAAGTATAACGCTATATCGGTTAAATATTCCATGATTTTCTATCCATATTGTCTATTCATCTTAATTTTCTAAAATGAACTCAAGTCATATTACATTTTTTGGGAGTATTTCTATACATAAAACTGTAAAACTATACGAATTCTGAAAGTTTTCTTCACTTTATTTCAACATGTAAAAGTATGTGGATATGGAAACATTGAATACTAGTTATGCATAAATTACTTAGAATGAAAATTTCAGACCATACTTGGGTCTTGCTGCATTTTCTTTGTAATTTCATTTTTTTTTTCAAACTATTTATCATTTTCAGAAGATAAATAGTGATAAGGGAAATATCCACAGCTTGCTTAAAGCTGCTTACTTTCTTATCTCCTGGCCAAAATTTCCCTCCATAGACAAGAAAGAAGAAAATGAGCATCTCAATCTACACACCAATTTCTCCCAAAAACCAAATACTTTTGAAACCAAATCAGAATTCCCTTGTACTTCCAAGGTGCATTTCATTTGCTAGAAGAAGAACAAGTACCACGAGAGCCCTGCTTTCACATAACAAAGAAGCAGTCTTGAAAGAATTTCATGAGAAAAGAGCCCTTAAGGTATTATCATTTTAACTAATATCAAAATCATGCCAAAAATACTCTATTCTTAGATAGTAGTTTAGTTCTAGAGAAATCTTAAGAAAATCTCATAAAGAAAAAGAGTGAAACACTTGTATTTGTTTAATTACTAGTCTCTCCTTTTTTTTTCCCCTTCTAAAATGAGATGGTAGTTGAGCTTTATCTTGTTCTTTTTAGGTATTGCATCTTCTAAAATGAGTTCCTTTTATTTTATTACAACTTCATTGGTTTTTTAGTTACTTGAACTAGACCAGTTTTGAGAGGATAGTGTTGGGGAGAAGGACAGTGTTCCGACCAGAGACGTACCTAAGATTTTAAGTATATGGGTGCACTATTAAAAAAAAAAAAAAAAGAAGGAAAAAATGTATTAAGTGAAAATTGATCCCTATTCCTCTTGGTAAATAACTTAACCTTTAACCAAGTACACCATTCAACCTTCTTGTAGTATGACCAATTTTAGAAAATATATACATAAAATATCTAATTTTGAGGAGAGAACCTAAGTTCAGGTGCCCCATTATATCCCCTATATATCCGCCCCTGGTCCCATCATGGTAAAATTACTAATGATACATTGCTGTACTGCTTCAGATTATTGCAGGATTGCAGAATCTAGACAAAGAGAATGTGGCTTCTGTTGTTACTGCTGCAGATAAGGTTTGGTCTTATCTAATGCTTTAAAATTGCTTTTTTGGAGGAAAAAACTGGCTCATGTTCATTCAGCAGTTATTTGTACTTTGTTCTTTTTCGTTTAATGACTAAAACATGTTACTGAAATTTCCACCAAATGAATGTTAAGTTGATTATTCTTCATTGTGCATAAAATTTATAGTAGTAATTGAAATTCTAAAGCACTCTTATTAAGGATTGAGTAGGAGTTGCAATTGTTCAGATAGTTGGATTCACTGTTCTGGTAATGGATATGGTAGTATGCTGTTAGTGTACTTGGAGTTTTAGAAATTTCATTAAATGTACTAAGACTAACTCTTTGATCCTGCTTACAGGGGGGAGCAACCCATGTAGACATCGCTTGTGACCCTGAGCTGGTCAAGCTTGCCATAAGCTTGACTAACCTTCCGGTAAATCTTTTCTGTTTAAATTCGTTCAATCTTTCCTTTAGCGCTGCATTGTGTAGAATACCCTTGATGAACTCTTAACTTTAACATAAACAACTGATCTATTGTTTCAACCTTTCTTGTGAATTTGTTCTTAGGCAACATTAAAATGATCGGACAACTGGCCTAAATTAGGTTCTTTTTGTAAAAATATTCAAGCCAAATGTGCCTTAAGCTTTATCTTATATTAGCTAATTGCAATTTCCAGTTTCTCTCTTATCTCTGAACATTCCGGTTGAATCATGTATATTTTTTGGTCCTTTGTTGCTTCAACAAATCATATACCATCCAACGATTATCAATTTGACCTGCATCTTCTTTATACAGAGTGCTTTGAGCTCATCACCACCATTTTAGGCATTTACATCCTCAGCCACTATCTGATTTTAGTTGCAAGGATTAGTTTGTTTAATATATGAATCAGTACTAAAAACATGAAGGCTATCTCAAGCACTTTAAGCGTAAATATTATCAGCTTAAATTTTGGTTTCACATACTTGCAGGTTTGTGTTTCTTCTGTGGATCCTGCAGCATTTCCAGCTGCTGTTGAAGCAGGAGCCTTAATGGTATGACCTCTTCTCATAATTGTTTCAATTTCAGTTCATAGACACCATAAGCAAGAATACTAAACAGTTCAGCACCGCGATTACATAACCTCAAGTTCTGCTAGGAATAAGTTCCTTTTTGTAGCTCATCATAAAGAAAAACTTTTCTGGTGCAGGTCGAGCTCGGAAACTATGACTCGTTCTATGAGAAGGGATTGGTATTCTCTCCTGAGCAGGTAAGGCGAATTACCTTGCAGTGGATTGAGTCATAATGTCAAATTGAGCCAAAATAAATAAATAAATAAATTTGTAAATATATGATTTGATTGATTACTTGGACTTGCCTGGACAAAAGGGCAATCCAGCTTTAGCCTGATTCCATTTTTGTCCTGGTATTCCAACTTAAATACACGAAAACCAGCTCTATCCAAATGCATATTAGTTGTGAATCTTTGTCAATGATATCCACTACTTCTTATTCTGCTGATAATGCTTTCCAGATTCTGAAACTAACAAAGGAAACAAAGAGGATACTTCCATCAGTGACATTGTCAGTCACTGTGCCTCACACACTAAGCCTTCCCGATCAGGTTTGGAAAAGCACTTTTCTATATGACATGTTAAGTTCAAATCGAAGACACTTCACTTTCTTACAAATATTTATCGCATTTTCACTAGGTCAAGCTGGCCGAGCTATTAGAACAAGAAGGTGTTGACATTATCCAAACAGAAGGAGGAAAATGCTCTACTCCATCAAAGGCTGGTGTCCTTGGTTTAATCGAAAAGGTAAACTAGCACGTTTGCAGTCTAGTACTAATAGAGATTTAACTTACCTGCTGAATATGTGGATACTATGCAATCACCTTGATTGATCGTAACTAAAAGTGAAAAATCCCAGTGCATGCCATAAATGGTATAAGCTTCGAACTAGAAACATAATGCAAGAAAACACTGTGCTGAAGAAGAAATGAAGAAACATAGTAAGACAAAAGGCAAGCAATTGAGAAGCTGCTTATTGCTTTGCAGTATTAACTCATCTAATTGTCATTCATTTTGATATTATTCATTTATATAGGCAACACCAACACTGGCAGCTGCTTACTCAATTTCAAGGGCAGTCAATATCCCTGTCATGTGTTCATCTGGATTGAGCGCAGTCACAGCACCAATGGCGATCACAGCTGGAGCTGCTGGCGTGGTATGCCTTACACTATCTTTAATCTTAGGAGAACTTTTTTTTTCTCATATTAGAATTGGTTTGAAATTGTAGCAACATTTTAAGGCATCTAAGCCAAATCACTGAAACTTGTGTTTGATGTTTGAACTCAGGGCGTTGGCTCGGCCATCAACAAGCTTAACGATCAGGTGGCAATGATCGCGGAAGTCAAATCCATAGCTCATTCATTAGGATTGTCAACAAAGACTCAGAATCTGTTTAAGGGGAGCAGTTTGAGACTGTAATCCAATCCAATGTAGTAGGGCAAGACCTGAAGCAATTAGGAATTATTATGAAATCAATAAGTATTTCTAGCTTTAATTTTTCTTCTTTTCCTCTCAATAGTCATTTTACATGAGTTAATTATCGTTGTACTTTAACCAAGAAAAAAAATTTAGTCCTACTTTTACACACATCCTCTCTATACTCACAAGATAGGAGTAAGGTTTGCGTACACACTACCCTCCCCATATACCACGGTGTGGGATAATACTGGGTATGATGTTGTTGTTGTTGTTGTTGTTGTTTACACACAGTACAAATTTCCTTTCTAGTAGTAGTAGTATCTCCGAAGATGAAAATAACAGTATATGATCAATACATGTTTTAACAATCTTTTTTCCCGACAAAATTATAAAATCAAATCGAATCTCAATATTAAATGAATTTGTGTCTAGGTTAATTAGCATCCTTTCTAAAAGTTAAGCAACAACAACCTTTTCACCACATACAAATGGAATCTAAAGGCCAGTTATAGCTAACTTGCATTAGATAAACCAAATCAAGACTTTATCAAGTGAAAAAAGTTGCTGAATTGGTTTGGTTAGGTAAGACAGAAATACAGGTCAGTCTTCTACTTACTTTGCAGATGCATATGGAATTTTCAGATGGGTGTTTTAGTTGGAAAATTAAGGTATGATAATTGTTGGTGAAAATACAATTACAATTGAAAAATAATGAAAAAAATAAAATACTTTTAGGTTGAGATGCGGATATCTCGCTCTTTTAAAGGAGATTCAAGCCTACTGCAACAAAAATCTTCACCCTAGGTAAGCCTCTTGACTTGTCTCTCCAAGATATAATACTTCTTTGGATTAAATTGGAAGAAAATGGGATAATAACTTATGAAATCATGAAGATCATGTGATAATGGATGAATTAGTGTGTAATTTATGGTAGAACGTGGAAGAGTAATTACAAAAGAGTTATGACCATTTTCTAAATCATAGAGTAGGGGGGAGGTATGGTCATTTTCAAGATGATGGGATAATTTATTTTTTTTGTTTCCCGGTGTCCAGTGCCCCGTTGGGGCCCGACTAAATTCAAATTCGCGCTAGAAAGTCCCACATTAGGTAAAACGCTTTCAAACAAATGTGATTTCATATCTTGGACTCGAACTCGAAACTTCTGATTAAAGATGATGGGATAATTAAGAATAGATCATGACATGTTTTTATTTTTATATTAAAATACGAATATTACAATAAAATCTTGATAGAAATCAAGAGAAAAACTAGATCTGTCTTAATATCCGATCCTCAAGAAATACATTGAAAACCTCAAGTAGAGATTGAAGAAACCTATTAGGTTTATCAAACTAAAGGGTAGATTAGATTGTCTCTAGATAATGATTGCCTACTCATATCTAGAGGCAATATCAACAAGTTATCATGAAGAACCTAGACGTTCAGCTAAAAAAACTGATATACAAACACGCTATTCAATAAGCAAAAGTTATTGGGTCCATAATTTAATATTTATATATATTTAATAAAAATAAATTTCTTAATATAAATATAGAATCTAAAATAAATGTTACCGAACCCATACATAATTCTAGCTCCTCTATGCTTTCTGCCTAACTCGTGTGTATCACTTGTGAGCTCTTCCTTTACCTCAATTTCCTTAAATAATGGCTTCAATAGGTTCGACAACCCCTACCCGTATCATATCAGCAATCGAATTTGATTTAACAAAATCAAAATTTAGATTACCTTAAATTCTATTTTGGTAAAGTTCATTTAGTTTTGGATTTTATATTTACTTATTTTTATTGTCGGTAGTTAATTATGTTCGTCAGCCTATTGATTGTTATAAATGTCAGATTTTTATTTTATTTTTATTGTTTGTTTGGCCAAGCTTTTTAAGGGAAAATGTACTTTGGGGAGAAGCAGAAAAAGTAGCTTCTCCCAAGCAGAACTAGAAGTAGTTTTAACTTTTTTCTTACCAAAAATACCATAGCAAAATATAATACATACCAAAATGACCTTACTTATTTTAAACCTAATACTTAGAATTAGAGATATATTATTCAGAGCTCTCCTAATGTATAAATATTTTTTATTATTTTTAGGATAGATTTCTAATATATAGTGACTTTAGGGTAAATGATTTTATATTTATTGAATATTTTTTTGATATATTTAAATCACCTTGAAAGAATTAAAGTACTTTCCAATTTTATTTTCATTTTACTTGAACAAAAAGAAAAAACTTAATATTATCGTTAATAAATATTTGAAATTATTTATTTATTTATATAATATTAACTATTAAGTAAATCTATTAATATCCTTATTCATATTTTGATAGTTAAAAATACTTTTTGAAACACTTGGCAAAACAGAAATTATTGCTTAAAAATAATTTTCAGATTGATTAGCCAAATACAAACTGAATTTTTTCAAAAATATTTTTTGAATAAATACTTTTCAAAATAAGCTTATTTTTTAGTTTGGCCAAACAGATTAGCATGATACAAAATGGAAGGTTAGGTGGATGTGCACTTCAGCTCTTATCGAGTAGTAATGGCATTTTCGGTATGGAGCACATTAATTTGGTGGACCAAGGTCTTCACCTAGTAATCTTTCTGTAATAGTAATCCTTTGTAACGATATTTTACTACAACAGTCAAGATTTAAAGGAGAGTACACATATAATTATTATTGGTACTGTTATTTCAAAATTTTCCAATACTTATTTTGTCCTAAATATTTAAACTAAAAATTTTAATTTCAGAATTTTATATCGGAAAAAATTAAAATGGAAAACTGAAATTCAGGACACATTAGCTAATTCTTAAATAATATCCCTCTAGAATGACTACTCGGTGTCATTTATACAAGTTTTTTTTCGGAACCAATTTTTCATGTTATGTTATCATATATATTTTCTATAACAGTACTTCACTATAGCAACCGAAAAATACAGAAATAAATGAGTATGTTATAGAGATGTTTGATTGTACTTAATAAAAATATGCATAATAAATATGTTTGACCTTTGACTATACTATCTCACTAATAGTCTTTTTGGCCATGATTCTAAAATCAACTTTATCATCTTGAGAAGTGTTTTTCAAAAAAATACTTTTGGTGAAAAGTAGTTTGACTAATTAATTTAAAAAGTACTTTCGAGCAATAATTAATATTTGATCAAACTTTTAAAAAGTGTTTTTAAGTATATTTTTACTCAAAAATGCTTTTCAAAAAAATATTTTTGGGGGAGAAACTATTTTTTTGCTTATCACATTTTTATTTATTTTAATTTTTTTTTTCTAAAAACTTGACCAAACACCTCAACTTAAAAAAAAAAAAAAAAAAAAAAACCACACGGCCTATATCACTTCTGTACGCAAGAATTAACCAAAATACAACCCACCAATATCAATAAAAGTAATATTAAAATTTATAGAAATGCGAGGGAAAAAAAAACAAAAAGATGGGTGTGAAAGCCCCGTAGAATTGTACTGTGCGCTAAGCGAGACACTCGATCACAATTTTACACAGTAAATTGAGATTGAAAAGTTAAAAAGTAAAGACATTTATTTTTTTGAAAAAGAATTGAAGTTGAAATAGGAAGAAACAAATCCAAATGCAGGTGAAGATCTTTGCACGGTAAAAAAAATATAAATATTGATAGTAGCATTGTAATTACGATAAACTGGTGACACTAATTTAGATAAGCTAACCGGTCCATCATTACTCTGGTTTTGGTATTTCACATTAAAAAGTTATATTGTAGTATAGTTAGATGCACTGACACTCAAAATGTATTTATACAATCAAGTTAAAAATGCATTTGATTAATAATTTGAAAAACTAGTACAATTAATATTCTCTAAGTAATTAAATTACAGAAGTAGTGTAAAGAACTTTTACCATATCAATCCATATGGCTTAAATCTATTTTCTATATCTAATGTTAATTTTTTGTCCATTTTTCATTGAATAACACAAATTCAACTAATATTGAAAACTTTCTCTTTTTTTAGTTTTTCATTAATGTCCGCTAAACTTTCTCGCCAAAACATGAATGTTTCTCTATTTATATACACTTTGGTCTGTTTGTTGTAACAAAACATATTTCCCCTCTCTGTACTGGAAAATCGTATTAGTACAACCACATCGTTCACATCGAAAGCTCTTCTCTCCTGCTTCTTCTTCCTCAGTAAAATCATGCAATCAATCCAATCTCCATCTTTCCGTCCATCTCCACTCGATCCACTCAAAAAAACCGTCCCCCAATTCTCCAATGTGAGGTCATTGAGTCATGTCAAAAGAGTGCCCTTTATTTCAGCTTCAGCCACCACTGTTTCCGCTCCAAAAAGAGAAAAAGACCCAAAGAAAAGGGTTGTTATAACTGGGATGGGCCTTGTTTCTGTGTTCGGTAATGACGTCGATACTTACTATGACAGACTTTTGGCTGGTGAAAGTGGGATTTCACTCATTGATCGTTTTGATGCTTCTAAGTTCCCCACAAGATTTGGGGGACAAATTCGTGGGTTTACATCAGACGGATATATTGATGGGAAGAATGATAGGAGACTTGATGATTGTCTTAGGTATGCCATTGTTGCTGGGAAAAAAGCTCTTGAAAATGCAGATCTTGGTGGTGACAGACTTGGAAAGGTTTGGGCTTTTTTCTTTCTTCGGCTTTTTTTTGAGTTTGTGTAAATCTGTCACATTTTTTTTCTATATGATGAATTTGCTGGAATTGGGCTTGCATGATGTGTTTTTGGCTCGTGTGATTTTGTCCATTGCTTTATTTTAATTTTTGGAAAAGTGGAGAATTTGGAGAAAACTGCTTGCTGATAATGTGTTTATTTTGGCATTCTTGGTTTGTTATTTTGGTACTTTTAGCTCGTTTTTATACAGTTTATTGCCTTATTCATTGGGATTGCATGATGTGTTCCTTTGTTATTTTGGCTCGTTTCTTTATGCTGTTTTGCTCTGGTTTTCTAAGCCTTTAACTTTAAAGGTAAAAGCTTACATTGACATGAATACAGTGGTATAGCCAAGTGTGTTGAAGGGGGTTCAATTGAATCCCATTCGCCAGAAAATTGCACTGCACAAATTGGATAAAAACAAACTTTTCTGTATATATGTGAATTGTTGAATGCCATTTATAGTTAAGTGTATTCCCTCATTGTGCAAGTTTATATCAGATACCACCTTAGTGATCGTAAACTGTGTAATAGTCTCTTTAAGTCCTTCCAGAGCATTTTGGGAGTTCCAGAAACAGTCAAACTACTTTTCTTCACAAAACAAATGTTTGATGGTGCATATGAAAAGCATGATGTTAATTTTTCTCCTTGTTCCGCTTTCATTGTTTTTCTAGATTTGTTTCTTTTCTGCAGTAAATGACTTTAGGTTATTTACTTATAATATTTTGCCTGCAGATTGATAAGGAGCGAGCAGGTATTCTGGTAGGAACAGGAATGGGTGGTCTTACGGTTTTCTCAGATGGCGTCCAAAACCTTATTGAAAAGGGTCACAGGAAAATTACTCCATTTTTTATACCATATGCCATAACAAACATGGGTTCTGCCTTGCTTGGTATTGATCTTGGTTTTATGGGACCAAACTACTCAATCTCGACTGCTTGTGCTACCTCCAATTATTGTTTTTATGCTGCCGCCAATCACATTCGCAGAGGTGAAGCTGATTTGATGCTAGCTGGTGGTACTGAAGCTGCCATAATACCTATTGGATTAGGAGGTTTTGTGGCATGTAGAGCTTTGTCTCAAAGGAATGATGATCCACAAACTGCTTCCAGACCATGGGACAAAGAAAGAGATGGCTTTGTTATGGGCGAGGGGTCTGGAGTCTTGGTAAGTTTCTTGCAAGTGATGATCATATTTTGATCGTAGGAAGTGCATCTAAGATTTGTATCTTGTTTGAGCAAGTTATCTGCGGTCCAGTGTTGTTTTCTTTTTCATAAATTGACTCCTATGCTGAAGCAACTAAATATGCCATAAACTGCTATCCATGAATTGCTGGGCTTTCTTTCATTGTCTGGTACTGCGTAATTTAGATCAATCACTAGAGATTATGTTGCATTCGTACGATCTACTCGCCATTTGGAAAGTCATTATGAAGATTGAATGACATGCTTGGCAGGTGATGGAAAGTTTGGAGCATGCAATGAAACGAGGAGCGCCAATAATTGCAGAGTATTTGGGTGGTGCAGTTAATTGTGATGCTCATCACATGACTGATCCCCGAGCTGATGGTCTTGGTGTTTCGTCATGTATTCAAAGCAGCCTTGAAGATGCTGGAGTGTCACCAGAAGAGGTATTTGCTTCTCTCTCCTATCAGTTGAGGTTATGCTCTCATTCTCTACTCAATAGTCAAAGAGAGGGGTAAAAGAAATGCTGGAAAGAGCATACTACTTTAGATGTTTTCCATAAAAAGTTTGGAAATTTTTCAAAATGACAAAATGTTATGTTGGGGCCACCAGACCAAGGATCCATCATATTTCATACTTTTGCTTCTCAGAATTCTTCTGTTGTTGGGGAAAGATTACAATGGAGAGAATAACTGTTAACCTGAACGAAATTTTTTATCGTGGCCCATGAGCCTCGTTGCAGGACATTTTTGTGTGTTAGTTTTTGGCTGAATCGGAGTAATTGTGGACGAGTTAATCTCCTTTCTTTAATAGTTCAAAAATAACTTCTTGTCGCATCAGAGTCTATTCCATGTCGATTTTCTGCCCAAAGACTCTTCCATCCATGTCCTGTTGTCACTTAGAGAACAAATGCTACCTCCCATGTGAGGTTTATTCTAAATTCCAGATTCCAAGTAAAGACTACTGCCCTTCGTCTGTATTAGATAAAAACCTCCCCTATTGAGAGTAAAGGAAAGGTTACTCATCAAGGCATATGTTCACACCGCCGGCGATCAGAAAAAATGGATTCTTTCACCATTAACCACAACGCACCTAAAATGCCTGAAGAACTCGTCCTAGATACAAACCCCTCTATCTTGAGCCATGACACTAACAACTGCTTGAAACCACAGAGGAATGCCGTAAGATGTATCAATTGTTTAGGATCAGCATGCCATCAGCGAAGGGTGCTGCTCTATTGCCCTCATTTTGCTCTAAGAAAATCCAGACTTTCTTGTTCCACATTTTTCTCAAAGCCTTCATGATGAGGATTAAGACATAGATAATACAGGATTCTTTACCATCTTTCAAAGAAACTGGTAGAACTGCCATATATGAGAATGGGGAAATTTAAGGTAGATATCATATACAACCTTCTCCATTTTTATCCTACCATTCTCTTGATGAATTAACAAAGTCCCACATTCACATTCTGGTAGAACCCTAGAATGTCCTTTCGTCTAGTACTGATTGCTATTGGTTAAATTTAAAAGATTGAAAATCCGTAATCCTTTTTAAGACGCTCAAGCAGAAAGGAATGATATTGAGAATTAGTATGGCCGAGTCCAACTAATTTGGATTGTAACATTGTTGTTGTTGCTGTTGTTGTCTATGACAAATCAGCCAAAGGTGAAATTGTCTGTCTACGTTGCAATCCAGAATCTTAGAACCTCGTTTAGGTGGATACTTGAAACATTCAACTTTGATGATGTCTTTGGGGAGGTGAAGATTGTATTGAGTAGATTTTGCTGATAAGTTATAGTTGGATTTAGTTACTGAGTTGATCTTCTCTTTTTTCTTTTCAGGTTAATTACATCAATGCTCATGCAACTTCCACCATTGTTGGTGATATAGCAGAGGTAAATGCTATTAAGAAGGTATTCAAGAACACCTCAGGAATCAAAATGAATGCAACCAAGGTAATTTTTTGTCGACATTGTAATGCATCTCTCCATTTATTTGAATTTATTGGAGTTTTTGCCAGTATGTTCAACTTTCAAGATTTTTGTTTTCCATTCTTTTCCAGTCTATGATAGGGCATTGCCTGGGCGCTGCTGGTGGTATGGAAGCTATTGCAACAGTTAAAGCTATTACAACCGGCTGGGTGCATCCTTCAATTAACCAATTTGTGCGTTGTTTTATATTCCGAAACTTGGATATGAAATGTTGGTTGTTATGCTCATTCTTCATTTACAAATCTCTTAACTTTAACGAATATTGCAGAATCCCGAGCCTTCAGTGGAGTTTGATACTGTTCCAAACAAAAAACAGCAGCATGAAGTGAATGTCGGTAAGATACACTTTTAAATTATGACAGTGTGCTATCTTCTTAGAAATAAACAGTTCTCAGGAATAATTGAAACACTTCCAACTTGCAAAAAAAAATAAAAATGCTGAAGATAGCAAAATTATTTATGAAAAGAAAAGGCATTTAGTAACATCTATTTCTTTCATATGCAGGAATCTCAAATTCCTTTGGTTTTGGTGGTCACAACTCTGTCGTCGCCTTTTCTGCATTCAAGCCTTAATCCAGCTCACTTCAGCAAAGAGCAATCCTCCTTTTGTGGAGGCATAATATAGAGGATTACAGTGAAACAGAGGCTGTTTCATCTCCGCATGGCTATAAACAAGGCGCTGCGAGAGATGAACAATTGTCAATTCTTTTATATAATAATTTTTGGCTTGTAGTTCTTAGCTTAGCAACGAACATTCTTACTTTTCGCATGTGTTTTCACTCCTTAAATTAGCTTGGACCTTCACAGCTTGATTAGACAACAATGCTATCGGTTTTGAATTATGTGAAAGATGCGAGCTTTGAAATATGCAATGTCTTTTGAGGTTAAGAGCTTTGTGATGGCATCTGACTAATTTTCCATTTGGTGTTGGAGCATGTTTTTGCTTCGTGGTACCCAGAGACAGGAAAAAAGTATTTTTTTTGCATGGAGATTTAGATTAAAGAAGTCTTCTTAAATAAATTTATAGAAATCAGAATTTTAAGATTCAGATGACATGTTTCTGAACTGCTATTTTTACATGATGGAATAATAAAAGATGAAAAGACACGTCATTTGAGTTTATTATTTTTTAAGAAAATTCTGAACAGATCCCCTGTCCAGAAGGTAAATGAGAACTGTATCAGCAGCCATATCCAAGTGGTCTGCAATTTGTATAAGCAGCTATATTCATTTCTTGTACTTTGCTTCGCCAAGTAGGTATTGGGGCTGCTGTAGACTCGACCTTGAATTTTAATGAAAAAAATATTTCTGGGGGCCGCGCTAGTGCAGGTACATCAAACCATATGAGTGTCTCGTTATTCTGAAAAAACAAAAAAGACATCAAGAATTGTAATGGAATGAGTCTCCGGTCCAGTCTTCGAAAAGATAGTGATAAGGAGTGCTTTATATGGAGAGGTTCTTTTCTGGGCTCAAACTGACAAGCAAAGGGGGCCATGGGGACAGGTTTTGGTTGGAGAGTGGGTCAAAATTTATGAGGTCGGTGCTGGTTTTCACAAAATTTAAGAAACATGGGTTGAATTAACTAACACATGTACATAGTAAAATTTTCATTTGCCTCACATATTGAATTTTACCCAACTTTTGGATAACTTTATTTACATACACTTTCTCTTCTTGTTTACTGTTATTTTCTTTTTTTTAGTTGCAAAATGACTTTGTTAAATTTGTTGTTGTTTTGATAATTTTATAATTGAGATTTATTCTTTATGATAATTGAAAGTTATGTTTCAAATTTGAGCTCATTTGGAATAGATTTAGGCATTGAATCATGTATTTGATTGTTGAAATTCGAAAAATAAGTTTATGCTTCAGAACTTAAGATTCGAAATCTGAAGTTGCATTCAATATATTGAACTAGTACTTAATATTTGAATTTATAAAATTACATTTGAAAGAAAGAAGAACTTCAGATTTAATTTCTGGAGTTGGATAAAGATATTAAATTACTTCAGATTCGAATTTTTGAAGTAGCATTTGAAAGATATAAGAATTTTGGATTTGATATTCTGAACTTGTATTGAAAAGATTGAACTATTTCAAATCCGAGCGGATATACTTTGTAAAATTTTGTGCAATGTGGGTATAACTTTAGCAATGACCCCAAAAGTGGATATATATGAAATTGGCCCCATATATAAGAACGGAATACGTGTGTGACAACATACAAAATGGTGCTATTAGATATTCATTTTGACCTTTTGAAATTAGTCAACTATGCTATTTTAAAAAAAATCATTTAATATAGATAATTTAAATAATAAGTAGATAGGAAAAAGTAAGATAGACAAAACTGAAAGAAAAAAAAAATGACAAAAATCTTCAACATGAATATGGGGAATTGAGTAATCTTTTAGTTGAGCTCTTATATGTTATCTTTAAAAAATTAAAAATAATCTTTCTCGTCCTAAAAGAAACGATATGCAAATTTAGTTTTTGGTAAATCAATCACAAATTTAAAATTTTGATGTTATCATAAACTACATAAAGATACAAAAAAATCAAATAATTTAATTTAAAATATCTTAGAGGTGTTTCATTTCTATATAATAAATAAAATAATAACATCTATTTTCTGGAAGGATAAAGTAAGAAAAAGAAAAATAAGAACAAGAAACAAAAGGCGGATAGAATGACGAAATGCCCTCCTCCTTCCCGCCAACCTCAACCCTTCATTTCCCGCCAAATTCTGAACCCTAACTCCAAAATAAGACGCAAACCCTCCCAAATCTCAACTTTCACAACTCTCTCTCTTTCTCTCTCCTCCCTCCCTCTCTTCACACACACAGTTTCAGTCTCTCTCTGTCAGCCATGGATCTAAGTGATGAAGTCAGGGCATCGCACAAAAGAACTTTCCTCAAATTCTTTGAACAAACTGTAAGATTTTCTCCATAACCATTTTTATTTCTTTCTCCACATTATTTCTGTTCGATATAGTTTGTGTAATTTGACGGACTGTTAGTTGTATTTAATTATTTTGTTATATTTGCAACTGCGGATTCACTTTTTGCAGGAGCTGGACACGGAGCTGAAGAAGGATTTTGACTCAATGATCAACAATAACAGGCGTCGTGTCATTTTGGACCTCTCTGATTTCTACAATGACAGAGAAGGCTCTGATTTGGCTCGCAGGTTTCCTATTTTTCACGAATTTTAGTGATGTGATTTGGCTCGTATAATTTGAAGAAAAAAATAAAAATTACATACTGATTTTTGGTTGCCTTTTTGAAAATGAACTACTACCTAGGCTTGATGTTTTGGTTTTTCCAGTTTTTTTAGCTTGCGGGATCAATTTGAGGGAAAAATGCTGGAAAAGAACAAGATTTTCAATGATTTTTTTGTTTGATTGAGTATTTGAAGTACTAGCTAGGGTTGTTGACATTAGTTTCCAGTTTGTCAATTTTTTATTTTTCTTGAATTGTGTAGGATTCTTCAGAATCCAAGTGAATATATGCAGCCATTGGTTGATTCTTTAACGGATATGATCCGGACCCATAATCCCAAGTACCTTAAAGAAGGAGAGCAAGTGTTGGTTGGGTTTACTGGTCCATTTGTTTCGAGGAGAGTAACCCCAAGAGAGCTTTTGTCCCGTTTCATTGGTTCCATGGTCTGCGTTGAAGGAATTGTTACCAAGTGTATGACTTTCCAATCTGCTTATAGTGCTCATTTCTAGCTCATATATGATGACTTTGTGGTGTTATGTCAGTGTAAAGTGTAGATTTTGAATTATTCATATGTACTGTGGTATCACCAATTTTGCCAATGAAGTAGTTTGTTTTAATTGATGTCGTTAATGAATCAGTAGGAAGGACTAATAATTTCTGAGTCAGGTATTGCAAGTTTTGATGATTTAGGGTCTATGGTGAAAACATTGATGAATACTTTTCAAAGAAAGTGCTTTTATAATGGTAAAAACAATGAAAAGAGAGAACTATTTAACTGGTGTGCTAGTTGTTTTACATCATGCCACAAAGGCTTGGGTATGATGATACAGCTGATTTGTGTTTGGCAGCTGTATGTTGGTTGTGATTTTCCATTTGGAATGACCTTTTAAACATATCCCTGTCCATACGACAGGGGAAGACATGCATATGTCTAGTGATTGAATTTAAGGTGATTTAGTAGTTGCTCGCTTTTAGGGGGGCATGCTATATCAGTACCAGGCTAGTGAACGGACTAGAACACTGAACTTTCTAGGACTATAGTTCTATTATAAGAGGGTTCAATTTATTAAGCAAGAGCTATAATTGAGTCCTAAGTAGCTGGACTGGACAAGAGATATCCATTTTATCCATTTCTACTGGTGATTTCTGTGTTCCTTATTTTCAGAAAAATGCACCATATTCTTAGAAGCATTTTGGATCTCTGTTAGTTTCAGTAACTAGTGCAGTTTGCTGGTTGAAACTGGAAAAAGATTAGCTAGCTGTCTTCTAGTGAGACAAGAAACAAAAGTTCCTTATGGACTGTCACTTTTGGTAGAGATTTCTTTTGATCCACAATGCTTTTCATGCTTTGTGCTCCAATTTCTCGAATCATGGATATCAAGTTGTTATTTCATATTTGAATGTGTTGTCTTCTGTTGCTCTGTTTCTTTATTAGCATCAATTTTCCTCTTGATTTTTCCTGCTTATATCTGCAATCTGAAGTATGCATGAATATAAAACACATGTATTTTTCATTATTTCTTGTTGTTTATAACTGAAGTGTATCACTATCTTTTATCACTCTCTTTCATTATCAGCATCACATCTATTCTGCAGTGGCGGATGCACATGGTGGAAAGCGGGTTCAACTTAACCCGCTTTGTCAAAAAATAATATTGTGTATATGTATAAATTACTATTAAAGCTGCATAAATTTTGTATAAATATTTTATTTGAACCCACTTGACAACTACTATTTTACGACTAAAGTTATGTACTTCTAAGATTGAACCCGCTTGCACAAAATCCTGGGTCCGCCACTGCTATTCTGCATTGGCTTTTCCATCTTATATTTGCAATGAAACATTTACATGTATTACTAAAAGGGGAGACACAAGTTAAATCACAGATTTCACCTGTCATCAACGAAATTATTGAGTTATAAACATTGTCTGTAATTTGTTGAGTTATAAATTGCTTTCTTGTTTTATATTGAGTCCTTAGCTTTGAGGCTACTTACTAATTGATTATTTTAGTTAACTTTATTGATGAAAACTGCTACTTTCAACATCTATAGGTTCTCTTGTGAGGCCAAAGGTAGTAAAGAGTGTCCACTTTTGCCCGACAACTGAGAAATTCATGGCCCGTGAATACAGAGATATCACGTCAAATGTTGGTCTGCCAACTGGTTCTGTGTACCCGACACGGGTAATAATAAATTGATTTACTGTGTAGTTTTGTTTTTGTTTTTTATTTAGCAAAAAGAAATTTTACAAGAATGATTATATTGCAGGATGATAATGGAAATTTGCTAGTTACAGAATATGGGCTATGCACATATAAAGATCACCAAACTTTATCAATGCAAGAGGTTCCTGAAAATTCTGCTCCTGGTCAACTTCCTCGAACAGTTGATATAGTTGTGGAGGATGATCTTGTTGATTCATGCAAGCCTGGAGACCGTGTAGCAGTTGTTGGGGTATACAAAGCTCTTCCTAGTAAAAGCCAAGGAAGCATGAATGGGGTATTCAGGTTGTGTGTTTAAAGTAAAATACTACCCTTAGAGTAGTTAACCACTGTTTTCTGTATTTAATCCTGTCCACCAATTTTGTTGTGCAGAACAATCCTCATAGCTAACAATGTGTCTCTCCTTAACAAGTCAGCAAATGCGCCAAACTACACAGAGAAAGTCCTGAAAGACATCAAGAATATATGTGGTAGGGATGATACTTTTGACCTACTTGCTAATTCACTGGCTCCTTCAATCTATGGGCATTTGTGGATAAAGAAAGCAGTAGTTCTGCTCATGCTCGGTGGGATTGAAAAGAACTTGAAAAATGGAACTCATTTAAGAGGGTAAGATGAGCTCTTTGGCCTTATGTTAGCGTCCTTTTGCTCTCCTTAGCACCATTGCTAGCATTACTGCTTGACCATGTGAATCAAGCCTTTTTTATTTTCAGTTGCTTCAGGCAACTATAGTAGAACTTTTTGATGTACAGTAACTTCTCCATATGAGATTGATTCTTGAGTCCTCACAGCTACCATTTTTACTGTATTTAGTGATATAAACATGATGATGGTTGGTGATCCATCTGTTGCCAAGTCTCAGCTGCTGAGAGCAATTATGAATATTGCTCCATTAGCAATATCAACTACTGGTCGTGGTTCTTCTGGAGTTGGTTTGACAGCCGCAGTTACTTCTGATCAAGAAACAGGTAATTCTTTTTCAAAAGCAGGATTTGCATTGTATGTAGAGTAAACTGACAAATATGTACTTGGAAACAGGAGAAAGAAGGCTAGAAGCTGGTGCCATGGTACTTGCTGACAGAGGTGTTGTTTGCATTGATGAGTTCGATAAAATGAATGATCAAGATCGAGTTGCTATACATGAAGTTATGGAACAGCAGACTGTAACAATTGCTAAAGCAGGAATCCATGCATCATTGAATGCTCGATGCAGTGTAGTTGCAGCTGCAAATCCCATATATGGTTCTGTAAGTTGTTCAAAACACGTCCACCTATGTGTAATATCCTTAAGTTATGTGTCATTAACTTTTCTATACCATCTTGGTTCTTGACAGTATGACCGATCATTAACTCCAACGAAGAACATCGGACTTCCAGACTCTCTGCTCTCTCGTTTTGATTTGTTGTTTATTGTTCTGGATCAAATGGATCCTGGGGTTGATCGTCAAATTTCTGAGCATGTTTTGCGCATGCATCAGTATCGTACAATAGATGGAGGTAGGTTCGCAGTGAAGTTTGAAAATCTCCATGTGTTTCCTTTCTTTTTTGCTTATGAATGAAGCGAACTATTTCACCTTTTAGGTAGCTCGACATCAGATGACAATTCAAGATATGAAGAGCAAAATGACAAGGACGAAATGCCTCTCTATGTTAAGCATAATCGGACGTTACATGGTAATTCAAGTCGGCGTAAAAAGGATGTGCTGACCATCCAGTTTCTTAAGACATACATTCATTATGCAAAAAACAGGATCCACCCTGAACTGACTGATGAGGTAATTTAGCTTAATTTATGCATAATGATGATACCACCATTGCTTTCCCTTGCAAAATCAAATTTTTCTTTATTCCTTTGGAATTTAAAATTTGAGATCCCTCTTAAAGAATAAGGCTTTAAATAAACCTTAGGCATATCTTGATTGATGTACTGCTCCCATTCTGATATTTATAATAACCATTTGTAGGCATCTGATCACATAGCTACTGCTTACGCAGAGCTTAGGAGTGCCAGTACAAATGCGAAGGTTTGTGTTTGATGTCTGAATATCCAGATAACTATCTTGTTACAGTTTTTGTGTGATGTAATTGATTTGCCTGAATTTCCAATAGACTGGGGGAGGAACACTTCCAATTACTGCCAGAACTTTGGAAACAATTATTCGGCTCTCAACTGCCCATGCCAAGCTGAAGTTGAGAAGACAGGTGTGAATCTTCTTTGATTATAATTCCTATGGTAGGACGATGAACTAAACCGTATGTAACTTCTTAGGACTGTAGTTTCACTGAGTATGTTCTGCTTTCTCATTCTTGGCGTGGTTATCTTCACTGAATGGATTTTCTTTTGCTATAAAATTTCTTTCAATTCCTTTTCTGGCAGGTTTTGAAGTCTGATGTTGACGCTGCTCTTCAAGTTCTACATTTTGCCATATATCATCAAGAACTGACTGAGATGGAGGAACGTGAGCAAGAAAGAGAAAAGGAATTGGAGAAAAAGCGCAGAGCTGACCATGATGCTGGTAATAATGGTTCAGCTCGTAAACGCAGAGCTGAGCATGATGCTGGTACTGAATCAGCTGATCATGAAGCCGACGGAGTTGGGTGAGTTACTGACTGAATATACTTGCTTCAGCTACTATCACCATTTTTGAGTCTTAGGGGGTTGTTTGGTATGAGGTATAAGGTGGGATAAGATGTAGGATAAATTTATACCGCCAACCAAACAAGGTATAAATTTAATCCCATACTTAATCCAGGATATCCCATCTTATCCCATCAAATGTGGGATTATTTAATCCCACCTCTCATGTGCTATAAATTAGTACTTGGATTATAATCTCGGGATAATTTAGTCCGCGTACTAAACGACCCCTAGGGGTATCTTGTTTATCTGCTACAGGTATGTTAGTTTTTTGGTAAGTGGTTTTTAATAACTGATAAGTTGTCATCAAGTAAACAATAGTAGGTGGTTGCAACTTCCTCACATTTCATTCCTTTGATTATCTATTTATATGGTGTTATTCACATTTCATTCCTTTGATGATCTATCTATATGGTGTTATCTTGTTTTATCTATTATGATATTTATCCTTCTAATGTCTATGTTTCTAAAATTTTCTTTTGCATTCTTCTTGGAAAAGGGGCAGTGAAGCAATGGAAACTGATGATCCTTCGGCAGCTGAAATCAGCGTATCTCCTGAGAGGTCTGAGCGATTAACTAATTGATCATTGAATGCATTTTCTTATACTCCATGATTGATGTCGATTATGGAATCTAACATCTCTGAACTTGCTTGCAGATTGCAAGCATTCAGTGCAGTGCTTGGTAGGCACAGGAGCTCACAACATGTTGAACAAATTTCAGTTGCTGATGTAGAGAGTGTTGTCAACAATGGGGCTCCTGTACCTTACTCAAAGGCGGAGATAGAGAAACTATTACAGGTATGCAAGTTCTTTAATTACAATGTCTTTGGTGTCCAAGTTACAAACGTATGTGAAGATTACCTATTTTTTCACAAGTGGGCAACACTGGAATGTGTATTTTAGTTTTGATATATTGCTTGGATAACTTATTTTGAAGGTTAAACAACTAATAGTGGGAAGTGCTCTAATGTGCAGATGATGCAAGAGAAAGGCCAATTGTGGATACATAGTGACACCAATGTTGTTTACTTCATGTAAAACAGTCTAATTGGAGCTCCAAGAGCAGTTGTCTCCTTTCTGATGGATGGTCCAAGCCTAACTATATGGGGAATGTTTTCGGTTGTTATACCAAAACTTTTCTTATTTCTTTGATATTGTGGTACTCCTCTCTTTATCCCCACTTTGACATTCAGATGTAGATCTGATGAAGCATTTGAATCTTATATTTCCCCTTTAGGAAACCATGCTCAATTTGTTATGACCACCATTTACTTAGCTTTAACCAGAAGTTGTTTCCTCAACTGAAAAGTTGCATATCACGTGAGTGTATATATACCTCGTTAGTAGGCGTTGCCTCATCTAGGCCTAAAACCACATGGTAAGCCTGCATTAACTTCTCTAATAAATAAGCCTTGTTTTTCTTCAAGTCTAACAGTTAAGCCTCTAATCAAGAAGGTTAAAAGAAACCTGAAGCAACGACAAATAAAAGCAGAAAACATTGGAGAAAATGAAGACAACTTGTGGCAGCGTTTAGCACTTGAGCTATTCTTTAAAATCATGATCGGCTTTCACTTGTTCCACTCAAGAGTGCATTGAAGTTTTTCCATAATAATCGTACAAAAAAGTAGGTCAATTCCAAATATTATAAGGTTCACTTTGTATATATGTCTGATCACACGTTCAGTCACACGAAACTCCAAACGAATGTAATTATTATCCCTAGCTTGGTGATAAGTGATACGGAGTAACAGTGTTTAATTGAATTATTAATTCTGGTATAAGCAATTTCAGGATTATTTACCACTACAATATTTTTCTTATGCCGTACTCCCCCCTTCTCCCCCTCGAAATCCTTTAAAAACACTCATGTCAAAACTGGAAATAAAAGTTTATATAAGTTTATTTAGTGTAAAATCAAATGTAAGTTTTTATATTATATCCTTGTATGTTATTTTAGATCAATGATCAAACATTTACCAATAAAAATATACTCACTAAATAATTTCATCATTATTTAATCTCTGTATTATGACCTCCAATAATAATCTCAAAATAAGTTCCTCACAAACCTAACGATTCTAATTATACAAACAGTAAAGATGAAATAAGATATAATGAAAATAACTTTTTCGACTTCCATAAAATATTATACGATAAAAATCTATCACAAAAATATGACTAATAAGTATCTTTTCCATTTAATAAAAAAAAACTAGTGCAAGTTTAACTCCATATTAATTGTTTCATGATAGAAATAGCCCTCAAATAACAAAAAAAGAAACTTTTTAATTGAAAAAACAAGAAAAGAAAATTAGACAAAAAGATAGAACTGTTATAAAATCTTGAATTATGATGGATGTTCATAACCACCAAAGGAGTAATGCTCACTACTCTTCTCAATTATCTCTATACCCCCCCCCCCCCCTCCCCATGATCTTCCTCCATGATGTTCCTCTCAAATTCTTAATGACATATTTATGTAGTGACAATTCCACTCAATAGTGGCCATTTCTCTCAATAGTGGCCATTCCACTCACTATTTCACAATAGTGATTTTTCACTTTTCATGCTTATATAAAGGCCTTGTAATATATAGGAAAGATAACACAATTGAAGAAGAAAATCTCTTCTTTCTCTCTATCTCCATTTCTTGTTCATGTTTTACTAAATTGCTTTTATTTCACAACACGTTATCAGCACGAATGACTCATTTCATAATTTTCTATCAAGATTATGTGGTAGGTGCTCTTTAACTTCCATGGCGTTGGCCAATACCAATTTGGCAGCAAGGTAACTTTATTCTATTTTTTCTTCATAATGGTAAGGGTTTATACATTCATACCACTACACAAATATCTACTTTTTTGTACTATCTAATATGAAATTTCTTTTCGTAGAGTTTTAGTCAGTAAGGAACATAATTGTTGCCTAAACCAAACCCAAAGTAAAAATTTAAGAAAGTGAGATGTACGAGATCTCTATTGTCCAGGGAGTGAATTTCACAATTCATTCTAATATTAAATTATTTTATGATTAAAGGTTAATATAATTTATATTACACGATAGTATAATTATAATTTTGAAGAGAAATGAATTTGTTATATAATCAAATACGACCATAGGTAAGATTTATTTGCCTTCATTCATCATAGTGGTGTTTTTATGAGTTTGTGCATGTTATACAGAAATATATGACATCTTTGAGATCATAATGTTTATTAATAGTACATAAAGCTAATGATTAAAAAAAAAGGATGGCTTAGCACCGAACTATAGCAATATCTTTGGTCTTTCTCTTCCTATATATTTTGATTCTTGATGCATGCGATTTAGTTTTGTTTGTTTGATGTTGAGTTAGACTTACATTTATAAGGATGAGCACAATATTAAAATGATTACCAAATTGGAGAGGTACTGTGACTATAAAAATTACTACTATAATTGAAGGTGTATTACAACTCTATGTGTATATGATTTTAAAATTATAAGTACAACTTACCTCCAGAATCTATTTTCAATTAAAATTGTATCGAAAGAACATCATCCCGATACATACATTTGGAAATATTCTTTATATTTTCTATCGTAAATTAGCCCCGCAGTAGCAATATCCTAAAATTGATTCAGGAGATATTATGACATTGATTTATGGTCCATTTGAACTATAATAGGATTTACAACAATTATTCTGACCATAAGAGTTATTATATTCTATAGGTATTGTTGAAACTTAATTTACTTATGCATATAATCATGAATGGTAATATTTTATGGTCCCAATTTATTTTAACATATTATGACATTGATTGAGGATAAGACATCAGATTCAAGTCCTGATACTCCACGGTGATAAGAGTTGGGTTTGAGTCCCAATTCATTATGGCCTAACATGCCTTTATATTGCTAATGCATTGGGTTTGAGTCCCAATGTACCATATTGATGATATAATGATGACTAAAGAAAAATAATATATTTTTCATGAAAAGGCGTGAAGCGCGTCCAACTTGATTTGCTCCATTCTTGAAGTGAATGTGGTAGTAGTGCATAATAAGTCTAAATGAAGACAAATGATTGACGAATGAATGTGGGTATGCCAAAGACCAAAATAATAATAGTCACCATTATGGTCATTGTAAAAAGGAGAACAATAATGGTTCTCAAAATAATCCTTCAAATGTGAAGGAAATATGTATCAATGTGGTCCGTAAATAAAAGGCACGTTCAGATGATTATGGTTTATTCCTTGAAAATGTGACTTGTGATAAGCATTATAAATGCAAATCCATTTCTGAAAGTGAATGTGAAAATATATATGTGATACAAATTATGCATAAGAATGTATTTATGCATGGTTGAATAAATACTATAACTCACCTCTACGGGGGGTTTGAGACAGCTTGACCTTCGGGGAAGAAGTCTGTGGGACCAGAAAAAAAGATAATAAATATTACTGTGTAGTTACATGAATATGTTATTGATCGCGTACATATGGTATGCCGAAAATATTTTTGCCATGTCTTATAAAAGGTTATTAAAGGCAAAATTAAATCAAGAAATGATTTTGCTTATGATGATTTTGACCATGACATCATTATGATATAATTTTATCCGTGAACGAGACATTCAACATATGGGTGGTGTGACAAAAGATCTTGCAGTACAAAATCAATTAAAAACTCTGAAAGAGCTAATTTGTTATTACCCGTATGAGTAAAATTGTTCATGATATTGATATTGTAGTAAGTCTCAAAAGAAACTTTTTGAGTTTCAAATATATTAGTCAAAGTGGTTGGCATATTGAGACTATAAATGAAAGGAAGGATGATTATCTTCATATTACCTTTAATTATACCGGGTAAATATAAAAAGTCACCCAATTTTCATTCTATTTGTACTACACAAATATAAGTATGATGATGGAATCATATGCCACAAGTAAACTAGAGGTTTACTGAAATAAATATTAGTTGGCATGACCAGTTGGCCATCCCGATTCAATTACGATGCGAAAATTAACTGAGAATTCACATTGGCATATATTGAAGAAATAGAAGATTTTTCAAGAATTCTCTTGTGTTACTTATTCTCATGATATACCAGTTAAAGTTGGGATTGAATCCCTTGATTTCTTGAACGAATAAAAGGTGATAAATATATGGGCCCAGTCACCTGCCATGTGGATCGTTTACTATTATATGATTTTAATAGATACATCTATTGTATGGTCACATGTGCATTTGTTATCAACTTGCAGTTTGACTTTTGCAAGGTTGCTTGCTCAAATTATTAGAGCACAGTTTCGAAATATAAATTATGGTAATTTATCTTAATAATGCTGGTTTAAATCCAAGTTGGTTTAGCAAAAAATGTATGCCTCCAATTATAGCTAAACCATTGGTTATGAGAACAAAACTCCCAAAACGAAACTTGGTATGAGATGCATTATTTAATATACAACAGTACTTGTATGCATCGAGCCAGGTTATGAAAATTTCTCCCTATCACAATCGATTCAGGGTCAGGAACCAAATAATTTCCATCTAGAAATATGGATGTGCTATATGATTTAATTATGCCAGCACAATACACAAAGACGGGTTCCCAAAGAAGGTTGAGAAATGTGTTGGTGATCCTAACATTAGGGGGAGAAAATGGGCAGCTGAGAAAATTATGCGTGGAATGAATTATTATTAATACATATAGATCCTCATACAAGAAAATATGAACTTGAAGTTCAAGTGATAATTCATTTGTAAATTATTGCGAGACGCATTTGCTGACCCAAAGCTAAATATCATATTTCAGCTGCTAATGCTCCAAATAGAATAAAGTCCATGAGGAACAAAGTCTATGGCACGCAAAAAGCATAGCAGACCAATCGGTTCCAAAGATAAAACTCCTTGAAGAAGGAGATAAGCAAAAGATAAAGATGATCATACTAAGGAGGCAAGTGTTTTATAAGAGCACCGTGACATAACACTTTATAAGACCTCATGGGAGAGGTTCAGATACCTGAAAGTAATGAGATAAACAGATCTCAATAAGTTATGTCTTATTTGGGTAACGATGGAACCGATATAAAATGATCGTCGACGATATTGTTGATATAATGTAGCGCTCAATATTATTAATATTGATGGGGATCTTGAGCTCAAATCTGTCATAGAATTTAGACAGATAAATGATTGGTCAAATAAAAAATACGTAATAAAATTGACTTCACCTGAAAAATATAAAGTCGGACGGATAGTCCCAACACCTGAAAATATAAAGTCAGTGGAGGTATAAATGTGTTCTTGTACGAAAAAAAAAGTCAAGTCGATAGACATAAAGACGACTTGTGTCATAAGAAGATTTATAAATATCCTAGCATTGATTATATGGAGACATGTTCTCCTTGGTGGATATAGTCATTTCAGGTTTTAATCTGGCAATACATGAAACACTTGATATGCGTATAATGGAAATCATTGAAGGATTTAAATTGTTCTGAAGCATATTAAGATTCTCAAGAAATTTATTAAATAAAGCTTCAGCAAATTCTTATGTAAATTAGAGCGATCATGGCGTACTTGATTTATTTTTGTGTCTAGTGCAATTGGTGCACCAATATATCTTGCTAGAACTATGAGTATAACCATATACTAGCAAGATATAGTTTTATTCCTATATGAAGATATTGGAATACTATTGGGATTATATTGCAAAAGGAATCCTTGATATAGATTTGTTTATTCTAACAAATATTGCCAAAGATTTGTTGGTTATGCAAATGCAGGCATTTTCTGAAGTTCGTTCTTCAAACAATCTATTTGTATGTGAGGGTACTGCCATATTTTTATTTTACAAGATAATCAATTGTTGATACTTATTCAAGTCATATTAATATGCTAGCAACTGATAAATTAAGTCACTCAACACACAACCGATGTGTGACTTTTAAAGAGCTTTCAAAGGCTGTAGAGTGTTTGAAGAAAGAATTTGGAATGAAAGATCTTGGTAAGACAAAATTTTGTCTTGGCCTACAAATTGAACATATAACAAATGAAAGTTTTTGTCCATCAATCAACATACACTGAAAAGGTTTTAAAGCGAATTTATATGGATAATGCACATCCATTTAGTACCCCCAATAGTTGTGAGATCGCTTGACATAAATAAAGACCCATTTCGGCCTCAAAAAAATGATGAAGAGCTCGTTGGTGATGAAACTCCATATTTTAGTGCAATTGGGGCACTGATGTATCTTGCCAACAATACCCGGCCAGATATTGCTTTTGCAGTAAGCTTATTAGCAAGATTTAGCTCCTCCCCAACAAGAAGACATTGGAATAGTGTTAATCATATATTTAGATATCTTCGGGGAACTCTAGATATGTGATTGTTTTATTCTAATGAATTCAAGTCAGAAATGATTGGCTATATCGATGCAGGTTATTTGTCTGATCCACATAAAGCCCGATCTCAAACAGGCTATTTATTTACATATGGAGGTACAACTATATCATGGCGTTCAATGAAACAAACAATGTCACATCTTCAAATCATGCTGAGATAATATCTATTCATGAAGCTAGTCGGGAATGTATTTGGTTGAGATCAATAACTCAGCATATTCAGGAAATGTGTGGTTTTCTTATGAAAAAATATAATCCAACTACACTATATAAAGACAATATCGCTTGCATTGCTCTACTGAAAGGAGGATACATCAAAAGAGAAAGAACAAAGTACATTTCACCAAAATTCTTTTTCACGCATGATCTTCAACAGAATGGTGAAATTAATGTTCAATAGATTCGTTCATGTGAAAATTTGGTTGATCTGTTCACTAAGGCATTACCAACTTCAACATTTGAGAGAATTAAGACAGAAGATTGGAATGCGCCGTCTTCGAGAAATAAAGTGATATTTTCATGAGGGGGAGTAAGATACGCGTTATACTCTTTTTTCCTTAGCCTAGATTTTGTCCCACTGGGTTTTCTTGGTAAGGTTTTTAACGAGAAAGAAAATAAAGCGTATTACAGATATGTGTACTTTTTTTCCTTCACTAAGATTTTTTCCCACAAAAGTTTTTCTTAGTAAGGTTTTAACGAGCCATATTATATATGGACATCCAAGGGAGAGTGTTGTTGTGGCCACATACTATTTGGACTTTGTTTAATTTAACTCTTTGTAGTGATTCTCCAATTTGAGAACAAGGAGTTTCACATTCAATTCTTTAACTAAAGTCTCCAATGCCTCAAATTTTAATTACGTTGCCATGCATAACTAACTTTTACTTCTTCATTTTGCTCCAAATTTCCTCTTCAAAGTACCTACATTATCCATTAAAATCCAAATAAATATAAAACTTCATAATTTAAGTTAAGTTGGGCGTATTCAATATCAAATATAACCAAAAGAGGTAAAATGCGAGTAAATTAATACCGAAACATATGAAAGTATGTCCAACATCACTACCCCACACTTAAACATTTGTTCGTCCTCGAACAAACCATAACTATAGTAGATGAAACAAAATTAAGCTCCTCACATTAAAAGCACATTGCACCTATGACCATAGTTGATAGCAACAATTAAACTTTAGCCTATGCAATCCCATACACTTTTCTTTACAAAGAAACATTCACAACAAGACAACATACTCATGACAATCCTAGCCTCAAAAACCTACTCAATGTCACAATGCACTCATGGCTTGAACGCACAACATCATAGAGAAGTCTAATAACGTAACCTATCTCTCGTGAAACCATATGCCTTCACAACAAAATCAAGGAGAGTGAGTTGAATCCACACATTTGAATCTCATGGTGAAATATAATTTAAGGACCTCACATATATCAAAAAAATCGCTCACTCTCACAAATAAGTCACATACACTCAATTGGTACCATAGGCTTGCCCATAATATAAACCTCTACTAATGTGGGCTTGCTCGATCTAAAATCAATTAAGACTTTTTCATGGTTGTAATGTGGGCTAAGGGACGAGTAGGATATATTTTAGAAATAGTGGCTAACCCTCCTAAGCACTTTAACACACCACATGATAAACTTTAAGCGCAAATTGTTCAATCCCAACTTCAATATCACAAACAAAATCACCCTAAAAATTGTTCCCTCACTCTTTAAGCATTATCGTTCTTTACACTCTACTAGCAAAAATAAGATATTTATTCATCTATATATTTTTTTCAACTATTTTTTATCTTTTGCAATTTTTACTAGTGGCGTATTCTTTTACAAAAACATGTGCTCCTTTCTTCCTTTTATTGGTTCTACTCAAAAGCCACCCCACACTTAGTCTCTTCTTACTTCTTTTAGCGGTCATTTTACAATTAAAGTGCTTTAAGAGGTAAAAGGATTAACAATATCAATTAAGAACAAAAAGGGTATAGGCTTGTAATGTGGATGCCAAATAAAAGTCTATAGGCTCAAAGGGGTTAACTAGAGATAATTTTTATTTATGGTAAGTACTAAGCTCAAAAAGATCAAACAAGGCCTAAAATTATTTTTTAAACCGAACATCACCTAAAATTTCGCTTCAACTCACATACCGGGCAAGTTCTAGGCACACGTACAATACATAGATTACACAAAAACCTTACCACACATGGCACATGACTTACTAAGGATGGTCCCATTCCGACTCTCAACTAATGCAAGTATTCACGAAGCCACGAGATATTAAGCACAAAGCACAAAGTGAACATAAGTCAAGTAAATGAGACCTAGGCGTCACAAGACATGCTATCCAATTACACAAGGCAACATGAACGACTTCAACACATAGGGAAGATTTTACACATGTCAAAGCCTAAATATGCTACTATCAAACAAGTCAAAGGTGCCTAGGTTCATCTTTCTTCCTCCATTTATTTCCTACATCCTACTCTAAAAATAAAATAAAATTACAAGCCGGTTCAAGCTACATCCCATGAAAAAGAACCAAGGCACAAAGAAAAACCACGGGGGATTATTACTACCTAAAGAAAACTAAAAGACATGGTTTTATGTTTTTTTATTTTTTATTTTTTTTTGTATTTTTTGTTAGACTTTAATCCCTCAAGAAAACTGTCTAGGAGATTTATTGTCGGGAAAAGTTCAATTTTTTTTTAAAAAAATTATTTTTTATGATTTTCCACATTAAAAAAAATTAAGCTACTAAAACTACTATTATAATACTACATAACTAAAAAAATAAAAATAAGAAGCTAATAACAAAATAAGAAGTTAATATTTTTACTAACATACTGCTACTAATTATCTAAAGGAATTCTCTCACCCCACACTTAAAAGAGTGCAGTGTCCCCAATGCACAAATAAAGAAAAAATAACAAGGGTGGACAAGAAACTCCCTAAAAAGCCAAAGGCCGAAGGAATAACAGCTCACGGAGTACTCAGACTTCTCCCATGCATGATCCTTTGTCTGGGCACCCCACACTTAGTTCCAACCATCTGACTCACTTTTGCACACTTCCTATGGCTTTGCTCCCTATGCTCAAAATCCTACAAAATAAAACAACACCACAAAAATAATACAATAAGAAAAAAAATCAAAACTAAAAGAAAAAAGTAAAGCTGGGTTGCCTCCCAACAATCGCCTAATTTAACGTCGCGGCACGGCGTGGACCATTTTTTGCCTCCACCTCGAACTTATGAATTGAGCCCCTAACAGGGCATCCAGTCTGCAGCTATGCTCCTTTGGTGGGGCTACAAAGATAACCCGGCCAAGTAATAAATTTTTCACTCTGCACTTCTCAGCCTTTAGACGAGGAATATAATTTTTGCTTTTTTGCATGACAAATTCAAGAATATAGGCACTCTCATCCTCACTCTTTGGCTCCCTCATAGGCTCAGATGGCTCGATTACTATTTTACTATCTAAACACAATGTGAAAAAATAATTAGAATGGGGTCTAATGCGCCTTAACTCATGAATTGTATTACTATTTACATCCCCATATTTACATATACTAGAGTCTGCAAAAGTTATGTTATCTACTCTCTCACATGACTCTAGAACACCCTTCTCAACATTTGTACCATCAAGGAAAATATGGTCTAATGATTGGTATTCTTGTTTTAGCTCCTCAATTTGGTCTAGAAGATTCTTTTCAACTTCACACAACTTATCATTAAATTGTTGGACGTTGAACGCATCAGCCTTTGCACTCAAATCTACATCCAAGTTGTGCAAAGCCAAGCCAAACTTGCTTTCTCCTTCGACCAATCATTCACCAACTTTATTAGAAGATAACGTCGTTCCGCATATTTTCGTAATTGTGAATATCCGTCCTAATACAAAACCTTACTCCCATATTCCAATTCAGATCTCCAAGAGGTCAAGTCATGACAAGCCCAAAAATACGTACCGTAAAAGTCTTCTGTCAACCAAGCGTCTTCTTCAATAACCTTACCTCCGTATATTTCATCCCCATATGTCATGTTGAGAGAACTAGAAATACACTAAGAGAAAGATTAAATTGTTATAGAAATAAACATATTTACAAAAAAGAAAAAAAATTATAAAGATAAAAGTAAAAGTCTAATCTAGAAAAATAGCTAATTCTAAGTCCCGGCAACGACGCCAAAAACTTGTTGCGGCCACATACTATTTGGACTTTGCTTAATTTAACTATTGTAGTGATTCTCCAATTTGAGAACAAAGAGTTTCACATTCAATTCTTTAACTAAAGTCTCCAATGCTTCAAATTTTAATTACATTGTCATGCATAACTAACTTTTACTTCTTTATTTTGCTCCAAATTTCATCTTCAAAGTACCTACATTATCCATTAAAATCCAAATAAATATAAAACTCCATAATTTAAGCTAAGTTGGGCGTATTCAATATCAAATATAACCAAAAGGCGGTAAAATGCGAGTAAATTAATATCGAAACATATGAAAGTATGCCCAACATCAAGTGTTATAAAATCCAACATCAAGTGTTATAAAATCTTGAATTATGGTGGATGTCCATCACCACCAAAGGAGTAATGATCACTACTCTTCTCTATTATCTCCATAACCTTCCCCATGATCTTCTTCCATGATCTTCCTCTCAAATTCTTAATGACATATTCAATGACATATTTATGTAGTGATCATTCCACTCAATAGTGGTCATTTCACTCACTATTTTACAATATTAATTCTTCGTTTTTCATACCTATATAAAAATCGCATAATAAATAGGAAATATAACACAATTGAAGAAAAAAATCTCTTCCTTCACTATTTTTTTTTCTTGTTTATATTTTACTAAATTACTTTTATTACGTAAGAACAAATAAAATAAGATAATGATTCATGGGCAATTGGGACCAAGCAAGTTGGAGAAGTATAATGTCCGGTAAATGGCAATATAACTGAAAACTTACACTAATTGCCACGGCCCCAATTTAGAAAATATCAATGGCTACTGCCACTGGTCTTTGCTTCCTTAGAACTTCTCTGTTTCAAACCTTTTCTTTTACCTCTAAACCGCACTCTGTTACTCTCTTTGACAACAAAGTTCATTCTTTTCATCTCAGAGCAGTAAATGTAACTCTCTTCTCTTAAAAAGTTTAACACTTTGTACTTGCAATTTTCAAGATTTCGTGATATTCTGAGAAAATGAACTTCTGCTATTTGGGGTTATTTGTCATCTTGGTTTTTCTTATTTTGTTAATCACAGATAGAAGGAAGTGAAATTGAAGGTAAAGAGGAAGTGAGTATCAGTGAAAAGAAGAGAATATTTGTTGCAGGTGCAACTGGGAGCACTGGGAAGAGGATTGTTGAGCAGCTTTTGGCTAAGGGTTTTGCTGTCAAGGCTGGGGTTCTTGATATTGATAAGGCTAAATCAATCTTATCGGGTCCAAACCCTGACCTTCAGATTGTGAGTATTGTTTTATTTTATTTTTAAAATTTTGTATAGAATTAATAGATAATTGCTCAATCAGTAGATGATTAAGCAGTAAAGTATGGTACTATATAGGTCAAATGTTAAGCACAGAGAGGATTTTGCAATGAGGCCTAGTTTAATAGGGGAAATGCCTTTACATTTCATCTAATATATTTTGGGTTATTTGTCCAATTCTATTTGCATTTTTTGTCCTTCATTTTGAATAAGTTTGTAATCTTTTTTCTCTCTCGTGATTTCTTACTTATACTTCATCCTCTGAAATAGCTTGTTTTGGTCGGTGTATTCAGGTAATACTTTTAGTTTAAATTGAAATGGATTAAAATTGGAGATTACCTCAAAACTTTTAAAATGTGATCATTTAGCATAAAGGTGATTACATTTTACCCTCTGAGCAATTGATATTGCAAATGTATAGAAAAGATCAAGGAAGAAAGGTAAGTGAATAGCTTAACTTTGGAGTAATAATGTTCAGTTAAGTTTTTGAATTATTGTTACGTGAAATCAACTCTATTATGTTATTTTCAGGTTAAAGCGGATGTCACAGAGGGATCAGCAAGGCTAGCTGATGCCATTGGCAATGATTCAGATGCAGTAATATGTGCTACAGGTTTTCGGCGTTCATTGGATTTTCTGGCTCCATGGAAGGTTAGTTAGCAACCTTGGTCATACTTACCATATGTAGTTTGAAAGAGATACTGATTGATCTGTTTGGATGTTCTTTATGATAACATGATTTACAGGATATGCATATTGATCCAAGGAAAAATAAAAGAACCAAACACACACAACACAAACAATTAAAGAAGGAAGTCCAGTTGGGCTTGTTAAGAGTCTGAATTCTATTTCAGTTAGACAGTTTCTTAACATGATGACACGTTTTAAATGGGTGCTAGCCATGGGCTCATTCTTCGGCATTGAAAGAAATTATACCAAGTATTTTTTGTTCTTTTAAAACTCACAATGGAGATTTTTGTGAATATGCTACCACAAGATATGCTACTGAAACTCAATGCCGTAGATTTGCTCTTTCGCGTTAAAGAAACTTTATTCCCTTGAAGATTTGTTACATTCCAGAAAAGAAAAATGGAGGAGTGAACAGTTTCATGTTTCTAAGACTTCATCTTTTTTGGTTTATGGAGAACATTTTCGTTCTTTTCTCAGAAACCAGGCAAGTACTAACAATTGTTTCTCTGGTGGGATTGTTGGTGTTAATTGTGTTTTTTCTTTTTTGTTGCTATTTTTTTCTTCCTGTTATACCACCCTTTAAACTAGTTCCAGGTTTACTCAAAGCAATTTCAAATACAGACATTTTAGGTCCAATATCACTTTTAAGGCCATAGCTCCATAAGAATCCTTGTTATAGCGCCTGGAGAACAGGAATCATGAATGGCATGGTTAAGTAGGTTAAGGCCTACTAGGTTGAATTCAGAACAGACTTACTGTCAGAAGACCAAGTGTTGTTTTTTTGAGAATGGTAACATTTTATATATTTGTAGCACGAAGGCTGTGCTAAAGCCATCTATACAGATATCTAAAAAGAACAAAAACCATAGCTATCTTCTATCTCCTACTACAGGGATCCTATGATATCTATCATTGAATCAAAATCCTGTACAAAATCTTCCTTACACCAAAAGTGAAACAAAAAAAGACAGTTCATCTTAATCTTCTGTAAGGAGTTGCTGTTTCCTTCAAAACATCTATTGTTTCTTTCCTTCCGAATGGTCCACCATATGCATCCTGGGATAATCTTCCACCACTTATTGGAAGACCAGGTATTATTGAAACTGCAATTCATGTTTCAGGTTTTATGAAAGAATTCCTTGCCTGTAAAATAAAAACACCAGACTTGATTTCCTTCCCTAGCCTTTAGCTGGATTGAAAATCGTGTAATTGAGGTTCTGCAAAGCAGCATAAAATATAATGGCCAAAAATTTAGTGGATTCAAAGGAACAACCATTGAGTTCGAACGTTCTAAAGAAAAACAGCCATTGAGTTCTGATGTTTGCTTAGGTGTTGAATGCTCAAGGCACTAGAAATGTTGAGAGGCTTTTCGTTTGCTTTCAAGAAAAAAACTGAACTTCCCGTAAAGATGTATAGAGTGCGAAACATATCACCTTTACGTTTCCACCGCTTGAGTTTACCTTAAATTTGTATTTTAGATCTATTCTGTTCCTTCTCTTTTATAGCCAGTAGCGCCTCTGTTGATATTTTTCTATCCAGATCATTGTTCTCACGACTTTCCCTTGGTTATACTAATTACTCTAGTAAATTATGAAGCAAAATTTTATCAGATATTCGTAGCTCTTCCGCGTCATTGAGGTTGACATGTTGGCCCATCTATTGAATCTTGCTGCATTATCTTCTACTTGTTTAACCCCTAGTATACTCATTCTCTTAGGTTGATAACTTTGGGACAGTGAACCTTGTTGAAGCATGCCGAACACTTGGTGTTAAAAGATTCATCCTTATTAGCTCCATTCTGGTCAATGGGGCTGAAATGGGCCAGTTGTTTAATCCAGCATATGTATTTCTCAATGTTCTTGGATTGACATTGGTAGCAAAACTCCAAGCTGAACAATATATTCGGAGATCTGGGATCAACTACACAATAGTAAGGCCTGGTGGGCTAAGAAATGATCCACCTCAAGGAAACATTGTAATGGAACAAGAGGTAGTAATATGCAGCTCTCATTGTTGTTTTCCATGTCTAGTTATATATGTGTCAACCTTATTTTCCTAAGATGCTCATTGTTTTTCCTCATAATGTAGGATACCCTATATGAAGGCTCAATATCTAGAGATCAGGTAGCTGAAGTAGCAGTTGAGGCATTACTCCATCCAGAATCTCATTACAAAGTCGTGGAGATCGTAGCTCGTACTGATGCCCCTAAACGTTCATTCGAGGAACTATTTGGTTCCATAAAACAGCACTAACTTGTCAAGATGATGTTTTCTAAGTTTATACACATTATTTATAAATATAGTTACTTGAAGAATGAAGACCCCAATGTAACAATTCTATTGTAACAAAAGATCCTTCACTTTTCTCAGGTTCTTGTGCTTTTACAATGGTTAAAGGTCTGTAGTTGAACACTGTTTTGTTATATTGCAGGGAAACCTGAAACTTTTTTGTAGTTGCGTCGTCGTAATATTTCCTAATAATCCAAAGTTTTACAAGTTGGAAGTGAATTGATTAAAACATTAAAAGAGAGCTCCTCTCTTGTTGCATGCTCTTAAACTTGTCTGCTAATTAGGACTTTATAATCTTAAAGCTACCTTTTCTGGCTTACTTTAATTTCAAGACCAAATCTCATGGTTTTTCAATAGAAGGCAAAAAAATACCGGCCAAAATACAAAATTGGCCAGTCGGTCGAAACTAAATGCTTAGCTAAGGTGTATAAAATTATACCTATGTATTTATTATATATACAAAAAATATATATTTTGCCGGCTATTATTTTTGGGAGAGACTAAAAATATATTTCCCAAAAATATTTTGCAAAAACAACATGCACAAAGCACGAAAAATATAACAATAGGCACATGTATGATAACTTAAGATGTTCAAAAGGTTTGACTCCAAGTTTAGGCGTGTAATTGATAAATAGTGCTAAGTTGACGTGGCTATCGTTGTATACCAGAAATTATAATGAAATCGAATTTGCAACCAAGGATATTCTCTAGTTAGCTTTACCATCGAATAGGAATAGTTGCAATATCTGATCCATTTGTAAAGTGCCGCACTTGGTGTAGAGCAGAAAATGTTCAGACGGTACTTTTGTATTACAGGTTAATAACATCGTCTAAATATTAATTGAAACAGGCAATAAGAGTTGCAAAACTTATAAAAGAGAATGACTTTGTCTCTTTTCCTATCTTGACAGGAAAGAGTTCGCGTGGAGATAACATTTTCGAAATCGTAAGATAACTTAAAACATTAGAAAACGTTTTCTTAAGAATTTTTTGTCGCCGTACCAAATACACTCAATTCTAGTGCAAAAAACAGAAAGAAGACCTAGATATGATCGACCCTTTCATTTGATGGACCAAAAATATAATCCCTACTTATAAAAAGAATTACATGTACCCGAACTGGTAGTAATCACATTCCTTGGTGGAAGAAAAATACAGTAGTAACCAAAAAGGCACTAGTAAAAAGAATCAATCAGTATTGACATTCGCCCTCATCAATGAACTTTAATGCTGCCGTATATGCCATAAACCCTACCTTGATCGCATTACGCAAAGCAAGAATCTCCAGTTCATCTTCATTTGTACTAGGAGGTCCAACCACAACATTGGGAATATGTTGAAGTTTGTGAAAATCTGAAGTTTGAAGCCTAGCACAAAATTCTTCAGGCATTCCTCGAATCTCCAGCTTCTCAAGGTTGGTCAATGATATCAACTCTTCTGGGAGCATCCTCAACGAGTAGCAGTCGAAGATCTGCAGGCGTTTGAGTCCTGCCATTGCACCTTTCCCTAGCTTCATTTCTGTCATAGTTAGTAGTTCCACCCTGAGAAACATGAGCCCACGGAACCCATTCTCTGATATTGTTAGACTGTCATAGTGTGTCCTTTTATCAAAAGCGTTAACTAGTTTTACAACTGACAGGTTGGTTAACTTCTCCAACACTTGGATTGAATCTGGATGGAGCTTGGAGTTCACCAAAGTCAGCTGACAAAGGTTGTGCGGAAATACACAAGGATGAGCTGGCATTGAGGCTAGTCGTCCCTTCAACTTAAGCTTGACAATATGACTCACCTTAGATAAACCAGCAACCAGAGAAATTTGCGAGCTACCCTCTACTTCCAAGCACAAGGACTGAAGGTTTTTAAGCTCCGCAAGTGAATCACACAATCGATCCATGTCTAGGTCATGATCATCTTGAATGAGTAAACCAACTTTCTGGAGATTAGTCATTCTTGTCAGGTTTTCATTATGCATCCAGTGCTTAACAGGTATGCTGCCTAGAATTTGGAGATTGTTGGGTAGGTCAATCTTCAATAGGCTCGGGGAATTTATGTAACCAAGTAGATGCCGCAGATTCTCTAACTTCAACAAGACATTAGGAACCAGCACAGAATAATACCTAGACATGGGCATATCAATCGTTTCCAAGTTTTTCAACCGACTTATCGAACGGGGAAGCTTCTTTATGCGTGTCTTCCATCCTATGCCTAAGTACTTCAAGGAATATAGTTTTCCGATACTATCTGAGATAACTTTTAAACCAGGAGAGTCTATGTATAGCACTTTGAGAAGTTTGAAACTACTACTTGTACAAATACGATCAAGGTATGGTTCAGCAGATGATGAATCAAAGGACAGAAGAGATCTTATATACGTTTTTGAATTTCCCAAATAATCGTACCTCTCGAGTGGACAGTAAAGGACATGGTGTCGAGATTGATCAGACAGGACGGTAGATATATTATCTGCATTCTGATCATGGACCTGGAGAAATATTTCTTCCTTTGCTTTCATGATACAAAAGTCTCGCAGGAGATCGTGGAGCCGGCAACTTCTAACTCTGTCATCTGCTCTAACAAGGATCACTTGAACCATATTTCTGCCAATGAGCTCATCAAGATAATCCTCCGCAATGTCCTCTAATCTCTGTTGTTCTCCCAGATTTTGATGAATAAGACCATGGGAAATCCATAGGTTCTTGAGCTGCTGCACAGAAATGTCTCTGTCTTTTCGAAGAAGGCCTAAATAGAGAAAGCAAGATTTCAAGTCGGGAGGTAAGTCATGATAACTCAACGCCAAAATTGCGGATACGCCATAAGTTTGGCTTCCTGCAAGGTGTGAGCTGAGGTTTCTCTTTAGCCTCTCCCACTCACTTCTTTGCTTCTTCTTCCCAGCTAAGACGCCTCCTATAACAGTGATTGCCAGTGGCAAGCCATCACATTTTTCCAGAATCTCTTTCCCCAAGTCCACCAAGTCCTCTGGACACTCTCTTTCCTCGGGGAATGATTTCTTGAGAAAGAGTTCCCAGCTCTCCTCCTCGTTCAATACTTTAAGTTCGTACGGTATAGTACGGGCATCTGCGTGCAAAGCAACCTCCTTTATGCGGCTGGTAAGTAGCAATCTACTTGACTTATCATTGCCTGGAAATGACCTAGCAAGAAGATCCCATGCTTCTTTGGTCCAGATGTCATCAAGAACAATCAGATAGCGTTTTCCTTCCAAGCGCCTTTGGAGCATTTCCTCCAAGCCAGCCACTGATAATTTGTCCATTGTTTTCACAATCTTCACTTTATCTTCTTCTGGATTTGCCAGTTGTAAAATGAGTTCCTTGATGATCTTCGCGGGTTTATAATCTTGGGATACATAAACCCATGCCTGACAGTCAAACTGGTCTCTGATGTGAGCTTCGTTATAAACTTCTTTGGCAAGAGTCGTCTTACCGAGGCCACCCATACCCACAATTGAAGCAACACGAAGCCGTTTGTCCTCCTTTAGAAGGATTGACACGACGGCGTTCACATGCTTCTTTAGGCCAACAACATCCTTATTGGCAACCAAAGGAGAGGAGCGTCGCAATTCACGCATCTTCTCGCGTGTTGTGCTCGACCCTTCCCCAATTCCGAGCCCTTGATATGACATGATGCCATATCTCTCCCGGCTGTTGGATATTTCAAAAATTCTGCTCTGAATCGACTCAATCTCTTTCCCTACTTTGTGAAGCCAAAATAGCTTCTTAGGGAAAAGGGCACACTTAATGAAGAAGCTCTTTCGTTCTAGGGACGCAACTTGGTAGATGAATATTTCAATCACATCCTCAGCATGGTAGGCAACTGATCTGATTTCAGATACCCAGTTGCGGATTGTTGCGGATTGCTCTTCCACTTGCTTCATATCTGCATCCTTCAGGAAACACTTCATCCGAACAAGCTCGTTTCCCACTCCTTCAACTTGTTCCTGGACATTTTTCAGGAAAACTACTTCTTCTTTGAGAAGATCAAAAAGCCGCTCTGCAACAAAGGAAACTGCTGCTTCAGCCATCTCTGGTTTTCTTTCTCTCTTTTTTTTTCTTTTTTGTTGCTTCTCTCTTTAGTTTTGCGGAACAATATCTTGTCGCTGTGCTTCGAACTTTGTAAAATATATTTTCAACCCCACACTTTATTTTTGTGGGATCCTATTACCCCAAACTTTTTTTGACACGAAATAAATACTTTCCTAAAGGTAGACAACCAAACTCAGGTATGAACCACACGATCTCCCATGTATATTTAGTATTTTTTTTATTCTTTCTTTCTTTTTCTTTTCCTTTTCCTGTTTTCTTATATTTCTTATCATTCTATTAGTGTTTTTATTTTATTTTTTGTTTTTTTTAATCTCTTTCTTTGTATTTTGCTCACCGGCAGAACAAAATCGTGATCGTCCGGATTTCAAGGATGCCATATATGTAAGTGTGATTTATACGTGAGAGGAAGAGAAAAAGAAAGAATATAAGTTGAAAAAATAATGAGCTCCTAGAAAACTCGCTGGCAATCAATAATTAAATTCTTCTTTCTCGTTCTCTTTTTTATGTAAATTTGATTAATTAAAAATAGGATTCCCCTCCCCCGCCTCACCACCTGAAAAGGCATCGAAAAACGTGACAAGATGACAATTTTTTGGCAACCAACAATTAAACCCTTCTTCTTCTATTTTCTGAGTCTTTTCTTGTACACTTGATTAAATAAAACCCTTATTCAAACTTCTGCTTCAACAAAAAAAACTTAAAGAATAAAATCTGAACTCGATCTCGCTGGAGAATATGGAGAATGTTGGAGCTAATTTCTGACCAAATCTATAAGTATCGAAACTGGAGGAAAGAAAAGGAAAAGAAAAAAAATAAGAGAAAAGAAAAAAAATAATAGAAAAACAGCATTTTATAAAAATATTACTCCATAAAAATAAAATTTCAAGATTCTCTCTCTTTCTTACTCTCTTCTGCCACATCAACACTAATGGTATACTAATTCCATCTAAAAAAGTTCAAAGGGGTAATAAGACCTCTGTAAAGATAAATTATGTAGTAAAAGTCCGGCTATATATTAGAGGGACACTTATGCATTTTTTCGATAACTTCATGTTCATATCTTAATATCTCCCTTTACATGTCAAGTTAAATAAGAATATGGCTAACCTAGGGGCGACTCAACCAAATTGGTGGCCTCAAGCAAAATTTATTAAGAGGCCTTAAGCTTTTTTTAAGCAAAAAAAAAAAAATGAATGTCACATGTATACTTTTATTTAAAGTAAATTTTTTAGTTTTAGGATGTAAAGTTGTTAATAAGTTTTCACAATCGATTCTCTTTTTATATATTTTTTTAGTTGACAATTTACCCAATTCATCTAATTTTATTTAATGCATTGATTATATCCTCCTTTTTTGAGATTGTATTGAAGTTCAGTTTTTCACTTCTTATTTTTTGTGTGTTTTGAGTAACATGATTTATATCTTTTAGTGGACGTGTTTGTATTCTAATATTTGATAAAAAGTAATATACACCTATAAGTAAAATTTACCAGAATGTAAATTTAATTATAATATAATAGAAAGTTAGAATAATATAACCTGATTCTAGAAGTTGATAACTTGATATCACTACAAGATTTTACTACTTCAGTTCGCTTGTTGCAGTGCTTGAAAACTTTAAGATAAAGAAAAGAAATGCACAATTTAATTTATTCAATGCCCTTGCCCTTATTTTTGAGAGAATATATAGCTTAACAGAAAAAAGTAAAGTACTCGGTACAAGTTTTATTGCTTATGAGATTGGAGAAAAAAAAGAATATTGATATTAGAATGAAAATTTTCAACTGCCACCAGTAATCACATGGCTAGATGGTTTTCTTTCATTTTTAAATAAAACTCTTATATTATACTTTTTTTATCATTCAAGAGTCAATACTAATATTTTGTTAAGAAAAATTAACTATAAAAATAACATTATTAATTAAAAAATGGGGCCTCAAAAGTTGGGGACTAAATTTTTGCTTTATTGGCTTGACCCTCCGGCCGACCCTGCTAACCTGTGGACACCAGCTATATACTTCAAGATAGGAAGGAGTCATCTCATTTTGGTATTGTTGTTTTTATACTAAAGTATGGACGTTCACTTTTCTTTCTAGAGCGGTTGAGTTTTTCACTGTCATTAGTACAGTTTAAAACGAATCAAAGAAAAGCATGAAAATAATTAACAAGAGCTAAAAGTAAGAAAAGAACATAAAAGGGTGTATCTGAACCAACTATCACCGGTAAATTGCGCCAAATCAATATCAAATTTAAAATAAATTGCAAAACTAAGTCAGTCAACCACTATTTGCAATGGCCAACACAATTTTCGAACATTCAATTTGTTCAGGTATCAAGTTAGGAGATATAACGGAAAATTAAAATCACCAGCAATAATTACACAAAAATCCACTTGTTTTAAGACATCACAAAACCATATCAAATTACTATAGTAAGTAATGTGCTTTAATCATGTGCTCGTGTTGCTTGGATTTACTATCCATTTGTCGCTAGCCAAATGATAATAAACTGGACAGGACAGAATGGAATAGCAAAATATCACTGGTTGTGGGGTCCTATAACCCCCTGCATTAAGGTGTCCTATAACCCGAGAACGAACCTAAATGTGATATTTTGGACTCAAAAGACTGAAATAAGTAAAAAATATTTAGTGATCAAACTATATATAGCGCCCTTTTAAAGGGCGCTATATATGAAGCTGATTAGACGTCTATGCATAACGCGATTTACTAAGGCGCTATATGTATAGCGCCTTAATAAACCGCGCTATACATGTTCAAATACTCGTCCCTTTCCCTTCCCCCACGTTCAAAACAGATTGCAAACTCCTCCCCCCTCCCCTCCAATTTTTAATTGAGTCCAGCAGTCCCCCCATTAACGAGCCAAAAAAACTCGAGTGGACCCCACCCGTCCCACAAAAAGTAAAGATTCTTGGTCCCACATCCTAGCTAAGTCTTCTCTTGTTGTGGGTTGCTCGTTTCGGATTCAAATCTTCAACTTTCCAAAACACATAAATCGAGGTATTCCGATTTAGTTTTTGTCGAAACTCGTATAAAAAATGCATATTAGTTGTTTTAAATGTGTTCTATGTTGTTTTGTATTTTTTTTGCGATTAAACTGATATGTTATTTTTATCCGGATTAAGATATTAGTGTGCTAAAAATATGTGTAAAATTTCAGAAATCATTATTATTTGTTCAAAAAAATGTTAATAAGTTACTTTTTACTGTTGTATATGTATTTTCGTGAATGTTTTGTGATTAAATGTATTTGTTATTTTTATCTGGTTTAGATTATTTATTTGCTTAAAGACTAGTAATATAGTGCCCTTTTAGCGTAGTAAAATGTAGTGTCTTTTAGTGTAGTATCCCTGTAGTTATTGAAATTAATCATTTAAGTATCTCTTATACCAAAAAATACGTCAAAATAACTGATAGATCAAATACAAACTCTGTCCAATTCTAGTCAACGATCGTTAAAAAATAACATGAGAAAACAATAATATTTTTCGGATATCTTGGTACTACTGGGTCTCAAATATCGAGCCTGCAACCCATATGTGAATACTTAATAATTAAATCTTGTATAATTATAAAAATTAATTATTTAATTTACAAACAAACATATAAAATTATAAAACTAACATGTAAAATAATAAAACTAACACATACAAGAATTTCATATATCTTGGTGCTACTGGGTCTCAAATATCGAGCATGAAACCCATATGTGAATACTTAATAATTAAATCTTGTATAATTATAGAAATTAATTATTTAATTTACAAACAAACATATAAAATTATAAAACTAACATGTAAAATAATAAAACTAACACATATAAGAATTCTGGATATCTTGGTGCTACTGGGCCTCAAATATCGAGCCTGAAACCCATATGTGAATACTTAATAATTAAATCTTATATAATTATAGAAATTAATTATTTAATTTACAAACAAACATATAAAATTATAAAACTAACATGTAATTAATGTTATTTAATTTACAGTAGACGACATGGAGGTTCCGCCTATGCATCCCAGACCTTCTAGCGATGAGCTACTGTCGTTACAGGGCGATCATAGGTCCTCCCATATGGGAGGGAGAGTTACTGGCCCAGACTCTCCGCGTCAAGAGAGTGGACCTGAAGGGCAAAGTCCTCCATCCCCGTGTAGTCAGACGTCTGCAGGATACGGGCTTCTATAGGATTTTGGAGATCGGGCGGCTGCAGCTCGATTGGTCTTTGATCACGGCCCTGATAGAGCGGTGGCGACCGGAGACGCACACATTCCACTTGCCATTGGCGAGGCCACCATCACACTGCACGACATGGAGGTTATATATGGGCTGCCCGTTGATGGACAGCCTATTGCTCTATCGCACGCCATGAGAGAGCTGACAGGTGGGCAGTACCTGGACATGCTGCAACAGCTCACTGGTATCCGGCCACAAGAGGAGACTGCACTGGCTGGGTCCAGTCGTCTGCAGCTGACGACTATCCGAGACCATCTGGAGGTATTGCACCGTGACATCATAGGCGATACACCGGAGCTGCATATCCACCGGTACACGAGGTTGTTGCTGCTCCTTATGTTTGGAGGGGTCTTGTTCCCGAATACTTCGGGGAACCTAGTCAGCTTGAGATTTCTTCATCATCTTGAGCGGCTAGATGATTTACCCAGTACAGCTTGGGTGCTGCTGTTCTCGCCTACTTGTACAGGCAGATGTGTCGGGCGACCATGGACACCCAGCGTGACGTTGCTGGATTTTTGCCTCGTGTACCGGTGGACATTTTTCAGGAAAACTACTTCTTCTTTGAGAAGATCAAAAAGCCGCTCTGCAACAAAGGAAACTGCTGCTTCAGCCATCTCTGGTTTTCTTTCACTCTTTTTTTTTCTTTTTTGTTGCTTCTCTCTTTAGTTTTGCGGAACAATATCTTGTCGGTGTGCTTCGAACTTTATAAAATATATTTTCAACCCCACACTTTATTTTTGTGGGATCCTATTACCCCAAACTTTTTTTGACACGAAATAAATACTCTTCCTAAAGATAGACAACCAAACTACTGGCAAGGTACGAACCACACACTCTCCCATGTATATTTAGTATATTATTTTTATTCTTTTTTTTTTTCCTTTTTTCTTATATTTCTTATCATTCTATTAGTGTTTTTATTTTATTTTTTGTTTTTTATTCTCTTTCTTTGTATTTTGCGCACCGGCAGAACAAAATCGTGATCGTCGGGATTTCAAGGATGCCATTTTTGTCCAGATCTGAATTGTTTTGTTTTATATATATATAATTTTTTCTTGAAAGTGTGATTTATATGTGGGAGGAAGAGAAAAAGAAAGAATATAAGCTGAAAAACGGTGGTCGAAATTTCAAGGACTCTATTTTTTTGGTGCGAAAATATTTTTCGGTGACAGATCGAAAAACGATGAGCTCCTAGAAAACTTGCTGGCAATCAACAACCAAAACTATAAGTATCGAAACTGTAGGAAAGAAAAGGAAAAGAAAAAAAACAAGAGAAAAGAAAAAAAAGAAAGGAAAATAGTATTTTATAAAAATATTACTCCATAAAAATAAAATTTCAACATTCTCTCTCTTTCTTACTCTCTTATGCCACATCAGCACTGATGGTATACTAATTCCATCTAAAAAAGTTCAAGGGAGTAATAAGACCTCCGTAAAGATAAATTATGTAGTATAAGTCCGGTTATAGATCAGAGGGACATTTATGCATTTTTTCGATAACTTTCATGTTCATATCTTATATCTCCCTTTACCTGTCAAGTTAAATAAGAATATGGCTAACCTAGGGACGATTGATGGTGAAGGCGTAAAAGTGGTAAAAGTTAGATGGAAGGGTTATTTATAGGCTTGCATCACGCTGATTCAAAATCAGAAATGGCCGCCCATCATCTGACAAGCATTAAATGCCCTGAAAGACTAAATCGATGGGACAGCTATCACATACGTCATAATCGGTCCCTGATAAAACATCAGCTTGTTGTCCGATCGAACCGTCGAAGATCATGTCGATTTTTACCATATTCTTTATGAGAATCGAGGGGACTATCTGTATATGGTCAAAATAGATTTCGATTTTCCTACATTCGATCGAGATCGAGTGGCAAGAAACCGGAGTAGGCTTTTGGCAATAAGCTCCAATGACGGTATAAACGAGCCTCGAGTCCGAAGGCTGCTCGAAGAGTCGACTCGATAATCTTATCGAGTCCGAGACATTGCTTCGAGGTCGGAAGTGCATCACGCCCACCCTGAAGGTCGAACTCAAGCCAAGACCGAAGGGCCGACCCAGTGACGGGTTCGAACCAGTATCGAGCTCACAGACAAGAGCCGTTACAACCGCACCAAGAGAGAGAATCTTTGCGGGAATCGAGGAAAAGACAAATCATCATGGGTTCTCCACTATATGCTTTATTTTATTATTTTTGTTATAAATAATGTAATGACCCTCTATTATAAAAGGGGGATCCTTGTAAACACTGGGCACATTAGATAGATTGAAAAAGAACAGACCTTTTTTTATAGACAAAGATATCTCCTTGTGCTTGTCTTACTTCGTCCTATTCATTTTTTTTGTTCATCATTCTCATTCTCATAGTCAAAATATTTGTATTGTTATCTTTGTATCAAAGGACATTACATATCCTTAGAACCATACATAAATTTAATATTATCCGATTTTTTGGGTAAACAGTTTGGTACCCACCGTGGGGCTAAGGATAACGGTGATTGTTTTATATAAACCTACAGTACACACCAGCTTACAACTTCAAATCAGCAATGGCTTTACCTATCGACCACGAAGCCGGCCTTCAAGATGAAACTAACAACTTTGCACCCGGGGCCGGAAGGCCCTTCGATAATGGCACTGAGGTTTGAATCGAAGCACCCGAAATTCGAGTCGAAGTACTATTGTATGTCAATTCACAAATAACTCTAGAAGCGCATCAGCGTTCCGAACTGGAAAGAAGTATTCAGGGCGGTACTCGATCCATAGCCCGAGACACCCATAACACGGGGAAAATCGGGGCCAGCTTGCGTATGATCTTCGAGATGCTACAAGCCCAACAAGTAGCGATAGCTTAGTTACAGAGCCAAACTCATATACAGAGTAGGCCGGATTCCAATCCGCTTCAAGAAATCACCCCCAGAACGGAGCCCGTCGTAGTAAAATCAAACGAGCAAGAATCGGGGATCAGTCCCGAAATTACTAAATTGCTTGATGAACTCACAAAACGAGTCGAAGCCACGACAAGAGAATGGAAACGTACAATGCCAGGGTCGATCAAATCCCGGGGGCTCCACCAATGATAAAAGGGCTTGACTTGAAAAAATTCATACAAAAGCCTTTTTCCTCGAGTGCGGCCCCAAAGCCAATCCCCAAGAAATTTTGTATGCCCGAAATTCCAAAATATAACGGTACGACCGATCCTAACGAACATGTCACCTCATACATGTGTGCCATCAAAGGTAACGACTTGGAGGACGATGAGATCGAATCCGTGTTATTGAAAATTTTTGGGGAGACCCTCTCGAAGGGAGCAATGATCTGGTATCACAATTTACCACCAAATTCCATCGATTCTTTTGCCATGTTAGGAGATTCGTTCGTAAAAGCACATGCTGGTGCCATAAAGGTTGCAACTAGGAAATCAGACCTCTTCAAAGTAAATCAAATAGGTAATGAAATGCTGAGGGAATTCGTATCCCAATTTTAAATGGAACGCATGGAATTGCCACCGGTCACAGACGATTGGGCCGTACAAGCTTTCACCCAAGGGTTGAACGAACTAAGTTCGGCAGCATCACGTCAGCTGAAACAAAATTTGATCGAGTATCCAGCATTAACTTGGGCAGATATATACAACCGATATCAATCGAAAATTAGGGTCGAGGATGATCAGTTGGGAGCTCCGTATGGACCCGTGCATCAGAGCAGGATAGCTACTAAAAGACAAAGGGAGATAGACAGAGAACAAAGGTCGAACAGAGATCGATACCAACCGTACGTCGCAGATTAGATGAACAACGGTTCGGCACGCAATATAGTTCGGAACAATCGAAGGATTGATCAAGGACAAAATTCTCCGGGACTTATGAGCAAGAGCAGATTTGATAAATATTTCGATCCTATAGAAGCACCTCGATTATCAGAGTATAACTTCAGCGTTGATGCATCCGCCATCGTGTCGGCTATCGGACGCATCAGAGACACTAAATGGCCTTGACCCATGCAGACCGATCCTGCCCAAAGGAATCCCAATCAAATGTGCGAATATCATGGCACCCATGGCCACAGAACGGAAGATTGTAGGCAATTAAGAGAGGAAGTAGCCCGCTTATTTAACAAAGAACACCTTCGGGAATTTCTGAGTGATAGGGCGAAGAATCATTTTAAAAATAGGGATTTCGGCAAGCAAAACGAGCAAAAGTAACCGCAATATGTCATTCACATGATCATCAGTGGTGTCGATACCCCTCAGGGACCGGCGCTTAAACGCACTAAAACATCTATTGTGAGGGAAAAACGATCTCGGACTCAAGATTACGCACCCGTAGGGACTTTGTCTATCGACGATGAAGATGCAGAAGAAGTCATCCAACCTCATAACGATGCACTGGTAATATCTGTACTCGGGAATAAAACTAAAATTAAGCGCGTGTTAATCGACCCAGGTAGCTCGGCCAACATCATCAGATGGAAGGTCGTGGAACAGCTCGGTCTGCAGGACCAAATCGTACCCGCGACTTTGGTTCTAAACGGATTCAATATGGCATGTGAAACTACCAAAGGCGAGATAATCCTACCAATAAACATGGCCGGAACCATCCAAGAAACAAAGTTTCACGTGATCGAATGCGATATGAGATACAACGCCATTTTTGGAAGGCCATGGATCCACAACATGAGAGCTGTGCCTTCGACTCTACACCAGGTCCACAAATTTCCAACATCGAGATATGTCAAAATAGTGTACGGAGAACAAACGGCCGCAAAAGAAATGTTCGCCGTCGAGGAAGCGAAATTAATATCCTCGCCTTCGTCGATAAAGGGATCGGGCTCAGAAGGAGAACGGAACACCAAATAGCAATCACAGATGTCGGTTTCGACCCAGCCAGATAACTAGAAGATCGAAAAAGATGAGTATCAGAGGATCCCTCGATCCTTCGTGATCCCCGATGATTCTTACGCCACCAAATCAACAATTGAGGAACTGGAGCAAATCATACTAATTGAACATTGGCCCGAACGAAAGGTATACTTGGAGACGGGGTTGAGCCCCGAACTCAGGAAAAAACTTGTTCAATTTCTTATCGATAACATTGATTGTCTTGCCTGGTCCCATTTAGATATAACAGGGATCCTACCAGATATAACGACACATCGGTTAAGCTTGGACCCTAGGTTCAGACCGGTGAAGCAAAAAAGAAGACCCCAGTCCGAGAAAAAGCACGCATTCATAAAAGACGAGGTAACCAAACTTCCCAAGATAGGGTCCATTCGGGAGGTGAAATATCCCGAATGGTTAGCCAATGTATTTGTAGTGCCTAAAAAAGGGAGCAAACTTAGAATGTGTGTGGATTATAAGGAATTGAACAAAGCATGCCCCAAAGATTCCTTTCCGTTGCCCAATATCGATCGCATGATCGATGCCACGGCCGACCACGAGATCCTCACCTTTCTCGATGCCTATTCCGGGTATAATCAAATCCAGATGAACCTGGAGGACAGGCAAAGACTTCGTTTGTCACCAAATATGGAATATATTGCTATAATGTGATGCCCTTCGGACTAAAAAATGCAGGGGCTACTTACCAACGCCTAGTAAATAAAATGTTCCAAGAACAAATAGGTAAATCAATGGAAGTTTATATTGATGACATGCTAGTTAAATCCCTACGCGCAGAAGACCATTTGACCCATTTGCAGGAAACATTCGAGATTTTGAGGAAATACAACATGACGCTTAACCCCGAAAAATGTGCTTTCGGGGTCGGGTCGGGAAAGTTCCTCAGCTTCATGGTGTCAAATCGGGGAATCGAGATTAACCCCAAAAAAATCAAGGCCATCGAAGACATCGCCATCGTGGACAGCGTGAAAGCTGTACAAAAGCTAAGTAGACGGATTGCAGCCTTAGGCCGATTCATTTCGAGATCATCATATTGAAGTCATAAGTTTTTCTCTCTACTCAAAAAGAAGAACGATTTCGCTTGGACACCGGAATGCCAACAAGCATTAGAGGAACTAAAACGTTATCTATCGAGCCCTCCACTTCTTCACACTCCAAAAACAGATGAAAAACTTTGCTTGTACTTGGCAGTATCAGAAGTCGCCGTAAGCAATGTCCTAGTTCGAGAAGAGCAAGGTATGCAATTTTCCGTTTATTATATAAGTCGGACCTTAGGAGAAGCAGAAACTAGGTATCCACACCTAGAAAAATTGGCGCCTGCACTGATAAGCGCCTCTAGAAAGTTAAGACCATACTTTCAATGTCACCCCATATGCGTATTAACCACCTACCCACTTTGTAATATTTTGCACAAACCTGAACTATCAGGCCGATTGTCCAAATGGGCCGTCAAACTCAGTGGGTACGATATCGAATATCAACCCCGTACGACCATCAAGTCTCAAATTTTAGCAGACTTCGTGGCCGATTTCATGCCAACCCTCGTACTAGAAGTCGAAAAAGAACTCCTGTTGAAATCGAGTACATCATCGGGGGTATGGACCCTTTTTACGGACGGAGCCTCAAACGTAAAAGGGTCCAGACTAGGCATAGTTTTGAAATCGCCCATGGGTAACACTATTAGGCAATCTATTAAAACTACCAAGTTGACTAACAACGAGGCCTAGTATGAAGCCATGATTGCAGGTTTCGAGCTAGCTAGAAACTTGGGAGCAGAAGTCATCGAAGCCAATTGTGACTCTTTGCTGGTGGTGAGTCAAGTAAACAAAACCTTCGAAGTCCGAGAAGGTAGAATGCAAAGGTATTTAGACAAACTACTTGTCACTTTGCACTATTTCAAACAATGGACTATACGGCATGTTCCACGAGAACGGAATAATGAGGCCAATGCACTTGTGAATTTGGGATCGTCGGTCGAGGTAGATGACTTGAGCTCGGGGATTGTCATTCAACTTTCTGGATCGGTAATCAAAGACGGTCATGCCGAGATAAATTCTACAAGATTAACCTGGGATTGGAGAAACAAGTATATTGAATACTTAATGAGAGGAAAACTCCCATCGGACCCTAAAGATTCCAGGGCCCTACGGACTAGAGCAGCTCGATTCACGTTGGCTTCCGACGGAAAGCTATATCGAAGGACATTCGATGGGCCATTGGCAGTATGCTTTGGCCCAGGAGATACCGATTACATCCTACGGGAAGTGCACGAGGGCACTTGCGGGAATCACTCCGGTGCCGATACGTTAGTTCAAAAAATAATCAGAGCAGGGTATTATTGGGTCAATATGGACAAAGATGCGAAGGAATTTGTTCGAAAATGTGACAAATGTCAAAGATTTGCGCCAATGATCAATCAACCCAGAGAAAAAAATTTACTCAGTCCTATCCCCATGGCTGTTCATGAAATGGGGAATGGATATCGTCGGCCCTCTGCCATCGACCCCAGGTAAAGCCAAATTCATTTTATTTATGACTAACTATTTTTCTAAAAGGTTTGAAGCGCAGGCGTTCGAGAAAGTAAGAGAGAAAGAAGTTATAGACTTTATTTGGGATCACATCGTATGCTGATTTGGGATACCCGCCGAAATAGTATGCGACAATGGGAAGCAATTCTTTGGCAGCAAAGTAACAAAATTCTTCGAAGATTACAAAATAAGAAGGATACTATCAACACCATACCATCCCAGTGGGAACGGACATGCCGATTCAAAGAACAAAACTATAATTCAAAACCTAAAGAAGAGGTTGAACGATGCTAAAGGAAAATGGAGGGAAATCCTGCCCGAAGTCCTTTGGGCATATCTTACGACATCGAAATCCAGTACGAGGGCGACCATATTCTCCTTAGTATATGGGTCCGAAGCGTTAATACCAGTCAAAGTCGGTGAACCCAGTACCAGATTTCGGTTCACGATGGAAGAATCAAATAACGAGGCTATGAATACCAGCCTCGAATTATCGGACGAAAGACGAGAAGCTGCTCTCGTCCAATTGGCCGCCCAAAAGCAGCGAATTGAAAGATATTATAATCGAAGAACCAAGCTCCACCATTTCAAGCCCGGGGACTTAGTGTTAAGTAAAGTCACCATCAATACCCGAAATCCGAATGAAAGAAAACTAGGACCAAATTGGGAAGGACCATATCAGGTGCTCGAGAACGTCAGAAAGGGATCGTACATGCTCGGCATTATAAACGGCAAACAGTTATCAAGCATCTGGAATGTATCACATCTAAAACGGTACTACTGCTAAGGTACGACCTTTCCATATTCATTTACATTTCGAAACTGACCCCTGCAGAAGTCCGAACAAGCGCTAAGATGAATCTTTCGCTTAAAAGAATGCGTTGCACTCTTTTTCCCTTAGACCGGTTTTATCTCAAATAGATTTTTTGGCAAGGTTTTAAATGAGGCAACCATTGATCGTGCTGCACTTACAACAATATCCGAGGCCTCTTTACAATCGACCTCGAATACTGGGGGGGCAGAAGGCCCTCAAATACATCGAGTTCAGATGCAAGAAAGTTATTTCGCAACAACAGGGTTCCCATAGGAAAAAATGTAAGAGCCAAATGGTCGAAACGAACCATGCTCATGTAGGTTAGCCCGAACCCAGGCACAAAACGTGAATACATGGATAATGACTTGCAAAGAAAGTCCTCCCTCTTTACCAGCGTCCAAAAAAATTCTTCTATTTTTGAGATTTATTGCACAATCAGAATCTAGACAAATTCGATGACTAATAAGCCTACGGGCTACTTTGATTTCGAGTTCGAGCAAGCACTCACTCAACCATTACGTCTACGGGCTACATTACTTCGAGTTCGAAACATTCACTCGACTAATAAGCCTACGGGCTACTTTGATTTTGAGTTCGATCAAGCACTCACTCGACCATTACGCCTACGGGCTACATTACGTCGAGTTCTAAACATTCACTCGACTAATAAGCCTACGGGCTACTTTAATTTCGAGTTCGAGCAAGCACTCACTCGACCATTACGCCAACGAGCTACATTACTTCAAGTTTGAAATATTCACTCGACTAATAAGCCTACGAGCTACTTTGATTTCGAGTTCGAGCAAGCAATCACTCGACCATTACGCTTACGGGCTACATTACGTCGAGTTCTAAACATTCACTCGACTAATAAGCCTACGGGCTACTTTGATTTCGAGTTCGAGCAAGCACTCACTCGACCATTACGCCAACAAGCTACATTACTTCGAGTTCGAAACATTCACTCGACAATAAGCCTACGGGCTACTTTGATTTTGAGTTCGAGCAAGCACTCACTCGACCATTACGCCTACAGGCTACATTACTTCGAGTTCGAAACATTCACTCGACTAATAAGCCTACGGGATACTTTGATTTCGAGTTCGAGCAAGCACTCACTCAACCATTACGCCTACGGGCTACATTACTTCTAGTTCGAAACATTCGCTCAACCATTATGCCTACGGGCTATATTACGTTGAGTTCGAATCATTCACTTGACGGTTAATAAGCCTATAAGCTGCTTTTATTTTTGAGCGAGCACTCACTCGACCATCATGCTTACGGGCTATATTTCTTCGAGTTCGAATCATTGACTCAACTAGCAAGCCTAAGGGCTACATCACTTCAAGTCTGAAAAAACAATCAATCGATCATAGAGATTACGAAGTCAAAATTTGATTAAAGTCTTCAAAAAATGAGTCGACCAATTTGTATATATACAGAATTGTCTACATGATATACAAAAAATTAATTAAGAACTAAGCTTCCTGGTCATCCTCAGGGGCATTCGTTTCTCTGTCGGGCTCTTCCCCGTCCTCGGATCCGCTCTTGCTACTGCCATCATCATCATCATCATCAGAAGCCAAGGCTTCAGCTTCAGCTTCGAGCTCTTTAGCCCTTTTTATCTCATCGGTAAGATCGAAACCTCGAGCGTGTATCTCCTCGAGGGTCTCCATCCGAGACCTACATTTAGCAAGTTCGGAAACCCAATGAGGTCGAGTGTCGGCAGTATCCGCCGCCTCCTGTGCCTCCATCTGAGCAGCCTCGGCATCGGCCCGATACACAGCAATGGACTTATCCGCCATGACTTTCGAAGACTCAACCTCCGCCTTGACCTCAGCAAGACGTGTTTCAAGCTCCTCGATCCTCTTAGCCTGAGCCGACCCCTTTTTCTTGACTCTTCAAAGCTGAACATCAGCCGATAGTAATTTGGTCAAAATGGTTTCCTTCTCCGCAGCCAGGCGGTCGATAGTCTCCTTCCACCGATTATATTCAGCTTTGATTTGATCAACTTCTTCCCGAAGTAACCCGATCTTTTCAACCTTTTGCTGCAGATGAGACAACGAAGGGTTAGCTTTCACAGTTGAGTCAAACCCATACTTTAACAGAACGAGGCTCACCTGCTTATCAAGTTCGGCCCCTTCCGCTTGGAGGTCCTTTATAGCCTCGTCCTTTTGGCTGCAAAGAAGCCGCAGGGCGTCTCTCTCACCCGAGACCTTCTGAAGCTCGGCCTCACACTGACTAAGATCGACTCGAAACCTACAAATGGCCTGCACAGTAGGGAAAAAACACAAGTCAAGTATGGAAAAGAACAAAGAAACCAAGTGTAGAAAAATCATTACCCGAGTAATGAAACGTTGGGCCTCCTCTAGCAGAAGAGAAGTGTCACCAATATCGGAAGGATCATCGACTCCAGTGAAGCAATCCCGAAAAGGGTCCCCTACACTAGAGCCTCCGTCTATATCGGGGATCTTCAATTCTCGAGCTTCCTTTAACACCTCCTCGGAAAAGGTTGGAAGAGAAGGCGAATGACCCGCTATCATAGCCCTGAGCAAATCACTCGGGGTGCCCCGATCAAGCCTCGGGATTTCAGGACCGACCCCGGCCGGTACAACCGCCATCGGCTCAGGAGCTCTAGCAACCTCGATAGCTTTCGCAGATCGGATCACCAAAGCCGAGGCGTTATCTTCTTCTTCTTCTTCTTCTTCTCTCAGTCGTTGGAACGAGTCAATCGGAAGGGCAATTGCCTTCTTCCTCACCCTCCGAGTTTTGGGCTTGGGGTCCTCTGACCGAGAGGCAGCTCTTCGCTTCTTATCTTTCCCTGGTTTCGGGACCAGGGACTTGGTTTCTTCTTCACCGCTCGAAGGCCTCAAAGCGGCATCCTTGGTTACACCTTCATAAAAGGAAATCAATAACAAATAGAACACAAAGAATACTTCGAAGGAAACAAGAAGCAAAAACTTACCTTGGTTCTTGGCCTCCTATCTACCTTTAGCCAAATCGCGCCAAGCGCGTTCGGCATAAGAGGAAGTCGAGGCTAACTTCTGAACCCAATCCTCGAGGTCAGGTACCGCTTGTGGCATCCAAGGGGCAGCTGAATATCAGAGAAAGACATCAGAAAAAATCGGGAAAAGACACGAAAAACAAACAAGAAACACTTACGGTCAAAATTCCATTCCTCGAGGAACGACATCTTCTCTTCCGGAATAAGGTCACGGGTCCTCACCCGAATATAACGACCCATCCAACCCCGATCCTTATCTTCGTCGATGCTCGACATCAAAGCCTTCGATGCCCGACGGTGAAGTTTGATTAGCCCTCGAAAGATTTCAGGCCGATACAATCGTATGAGATGATTCAGAGAAAGATCCACCCCCCCGGATTTGATAGAGAATAAGCGAAGTAAGATCACTATACGCCATAGAGAGGGATGAATTTGACCAAGGGTGATCTGATATCTTTTGCAAAAATCAATGATCACCAGGTCGACGGGTCCCAACGTGAAGGGATAAGTGTAAACACTTAAAAACCCCTCCACATGAGTGATGGCGTTCTCTTCGTGGGATGGAATCTGCAACACAACCTCGGGGCCCCAGTTGTAGTCTTTTCTGACAGCCTCGAGATGACCCTCCGTTATAGAGCACATGTACATCGACACGTGCTCGTATCAACCCGGAATAGATGAAGGATTCTCAACCTTAAAATAGATCTTCAGAGTGCACGGGCCGGGAACATAGTCGTGAATGGACGGCTCCACCGGTGCCTTGTCGCCGGACGGCCGTGAAGAAGAAGTTTTCTCCTTCTGAAGTACAGTTTTCGAAGTTTTAGCCATTGATATGAGAGGAAGAAAGGCAAAGGAAAGTAAAAATATTTGGCGGCACCTGAAACTCTAGTGTAGATGGCTCTAAGGCAACGAAATAGAGGGAAAAGATAAAGAGAATTTGGAAGAGTGAAGGCGTAAAAGTGGTAAAAGTTAGAAGGAAGGGTTATTTATAGGCTTGCATCACGCCGATTCAAAATCAGAAATGGCCGCCCATCATCTGACAAGCATTAAATTCCCTGAAAGGCTAAATCGATGGGACAATTATCACATACGTCATAATCGGTCCCTGATAAAACATCAGCTTGTTGTCCGATCGAACCGTCGAAGACCATGTCGATTTTCACCATATTCTTTATGAGAATCGAGGGGACTATCTGTATATGGTCAAAATAGATTTCGGTTTTTCTACATTCGATCGAGATCGAGTGGCAAGAAACCGGAGTAGGATTTTGGCAATAAGCTCCGATGACGGTATAAACGAGCCTCGAGTCCGAAGGCTGCTCGAGGAGTCGACTCGATAATCTTATCGAGCCCGAGGCATTGCTTCGAGGTCCGAAGTGCATCGCGCCCACCCCGAAGGTAGAACTCAAGCCATGACCGAAGGGCCGACCCAGTGATGGGTTCGAGCCAGTATCAAGTTCGAGCTAGTATCGAGCTCACACACAAGAGCCGTTACAACCGCACCAAGAGAGAGTATCTTTGCGGGAATCGAGGAAGAGACAAATCATCATGGGTTCTCCACTATATGCTTTATTTTATTATTTTTGTTATAAATAATGTAATGACCCTCTATTATAAAAGGGGGATCCTTGTAAACACTGGGCACATTGGATAGATTGAAAAAGAACAAACCTTTTCTTATAGACAAAGATATCTCCTTGTGCCTGTCTTACTTCGTTCTATTCATTTTTTCTGTTCATCATTCTCATTCTCATAGTCAAAATACTTGTATTGTTATCTTTGTATCAAAGGATATTACATATTCTTAGAACCATACATAAATTTAACATTATCCGATTTTTCGGATAAACACTTTCATTTTTAAATAAAAATCTTATATTGTACTTTTTTTATCATTCAAGAGTCGATACTAATATTTTGTTAAGAAAAATTAACTATAAAAACAACATTATAAATTGAAAAATTGGGCCTCAAAAGCTGGGGCCTAAAGTCTTTGCTTTATTGGGTTGAACCCCCAGCCGACCCTGCTAACCTCTTGACACCAGCTATATACTTCAAGATAGGAAGGAGTCATCTCATTTTGATATTGTTGTTTTTATACTAAAGTATGGACGTTCACTTTTCTTTCTAGAGCGGTTGAGTTTTTCACTGTCATTAGTACAGTTTAAAACGAATCAAAGAAAAGCATAGAAATAATTAACAAGAGCTAAAAGTAAGAAAAGAACATAAAAGGGTGCATCTGAACCAACTATCACCGGTAAGTTGCGCCAAATCAACATCAAATTTAAAATAAATTGCAAAACTAAGTAAGTCAACCACTATTTGCTATGGCCAACACAATTTTCGAACATTCAATTTGTTCAGTTGGGAAATATAGCGGAAAATTAAAATCACCAGCAATAATTACACAAAGATCCACTTGTTTTAAGACATCACAAAACCATATCAAATTACTATAGTAAGTGATGTGCTTTAATCATGTGCTCGTGTTGCTTGGATTTACTATCCATTTGTCGCTAGCCAAATGATAATAAACTGGACAGGACATAATGGAATAGCAAAATATCACTTGTTGTGGGGTCCTATAACCCCCTGCATTAAGGGGTCCTATAACCCGAGAATGAACCTAAATGTGGTATTTTTAAACTCAAAAGATCGAAATAAGTAAAAAAAATTTAGTGACCAAACTATATATAGCGCCCTTTTAAAGGGCGCTATACTTTAACGTCTGTTTTGGACGTTAAGGTATAGCGCCCTTTAAAAGGACGCTATATATGAAGCTGATTAGACGTCTATGCATAGCGCGGTTTACTAAGGCGCTATATATATAGCGCCTTAATAAACCGCGCTATACATATTCAAATACTCGTCCCCTTCCCTTCCCCCACGTTCAAAACAGATTGCAAACTCCTCCCCCCTCCCCTCCAATTTTTAATTGAGTCCAGCAGTCCCCCCATTGACGAGCCAAAAAACCTCGAGTGGACCCCACCCGTCCCACACAAAGTAAAGATTCTTGGTCCCACATCCTAGCTAAGCCTTCTCTTGTTGTAGGTTGCTCGTTTCGGATTCAAATCTTCAACTTTCCAAAACACATAAATCGAGGTATTCCGATTTAGTTTTTGTTGAAACTCGTATAAAAAATGCATATTAGTTGTTTTAAATGTGTTCTATGTTGTTTTATATTTTTTTTGCGATTAAACTGATATGTTATTTTTATCCGGACTAAGATATTAGTGTGCTAAAAATATGTGTAAAATTTCAGAAATCATTATTATTTGTTCAAAAAAATGTTAATAAGTTACTTTTTACTGTTGTATATGTATTTTCGTGAATATTTTGTGATTAAATGTATTTGTTATTTTTATCTGGTTTAGATTATTTATTTGCTTAAAAACTAGTAATATAGTGCCCTTTTAGCGTAGTAAAATGTAGTGTCTTTTAGTGTAGTATCCCTGTAGTTATTGAAATTAATTATTTAAGTATCTCTTATACCCAAAAATACGTCAAAATAACTGATAGATCAAACACAAACTCTGTCCAATTTTAGTCAACGATCGTAAAAAATAACATGAGAAAACAACAATATTTTTCGGATATCTTGGTACTACTGGGTCTCAAATATCGAGCTTGCAACCCATATGTGAATACTTAATAATTAAATCTTGTATAATTATAAAAATTAATTATTTAATTTTCAAACAAATATATAAAATTATAAAACTAACATGTAAAATAATAAAACTAACACATACAAGAATTCCATATATCTTGGTGCTACTGGGTCTCAAATATCGAGCATGGAACCCATATGTGAATACTTAATAATTAAATTTTGTATAATTATAGAAATTAATTATTTAATTTACAAACAAACATATAAAATTATAAAACTAACATGTAAAATAATAAAACTAACACATATAAGAATTCTGGATATCTTGGTGCTACTGGGCCTCAAATGAAGAGCCTGAAACCCATATGTGAATACTTAATAATTAAATATTATATAATTATAGAAATTAATTATTTAATTTACAAACAAACATATAAAATTATAAAACTAACATGTAATTAATGTTATTTAATTTACAATAGACGACATGGAGGTTCCGCCTATACATCCTAGACCTTCTAGCGATGAGCTACTGTCGTTACAGGGCGATCATAGGTCCTCCCATATGGGAGGGAGAGTTACTGGCCCAGACTCTCCGCGTCAGGAGAGTGGACGACATGTGGGACTTTCTGAAGGGCAAAGTTCTCCATCCCCATGTAGTCAGACGCCTGCAGGATATGGGTTTCTATAGGATTTTGGAGATCGGGCGGCTGCAGCTCGATTGGTCTTTGATCACGGCCCTGATAGAGCGGTGGCGACCGGAGACACACACATTCCACTTGCCATTGGCGAGGCCACCATCACACTGCACGACATGGAGGTTATATATGGGCTGCCCGTTGATGGACACCCCATTGCTCTATCGCAGGCCATGAGAGAGCTGACAGGTGGGCAGTACCTGGACATGCTGCAACAGCTCACTGGTATCCGGCCACAAGAGGAGACTGCACTGGCTGGGTCCAGTCGTCTGCAGCTGACGACTATCCAAGACCATCTGGAGGTATTGCACCGTGACATCACAGGCGATACACCGGAGCTGCATATCCACCGGTACACGAGGTTGTTGCTGCTCCTTATGTTTGGAGGGGTCTTGTTCCCGAATACTTCGGGGAACCTAGTCAGCTTGAGATTTCTTCATCATCTTGAGCGGCTAGATGATTTACCCAGTACAGCTTGGGTGCTGCTGTTCTCGCCTACTTGTACATGAAGATGTGCCGGGCGACCATGGACACCCAGCGTGACGTTGCTGGATTTTTGCCGTTGCTACAGATGAAAGCATATTCGAATACTCTATTCATTATAACACACCAGTAAAAATATATCTTAAATTTTACGTCCACTTTGTATGTTAGGTTTGAGCCTGGGAGCAGTTCATGCAGTTGCAGCCACCTCTACGACCATTAGCTCTGGGTGTACCACTTCCGTTTCTCCCTCTAGCTAGGAGGTGGGTTCTCCGGCGGGGATATGGATGAGAGTACGAGGCTCGACATAATCTCCCCTTGTGCACAGATTTGTTGGATTTGCTGGAGGACGCACAAGTAAATGTATACCTAAGTTTACTTGGCCTGGCTTCACATGTGTTACGTTTACTCACGTTTTCTGTTATTACTTAATAGTTCATCTGGATGCCATACAGCGACACGCTGATAGCTAGCTTGCCCGATTATTGCTCGGTCAGCCGACTTATTTGGAGCTCTTCCGTCCCATTGATGTGCCTTGATATTGTGGAGCATCATGCCACCGAGCGGGTACTTTGCAAGTTTGGCCGTTCGCAGCTTGTACCGCTATCGCCCACCTGGCAAACCACACATTTCTAGCGGGATGATCATTCCAGGGTGGATCAGGCATATGTGGCATGGCTAGAGGTGCAGATCGATACTTAGGACCGGTGACTTGACCTGAGCATGATTATATGGGCTGGTACCGCAGCGTTACCCGACTTTTCGTCGGGAATCTCATTCATCGCGGTGGCGGTCGGTACGTTCCACACACTGGGAGGCACGAGGCACTGGTATGTTATTTGGTATTCTTACTTATAACTGTAACCTAGCGTTCCGTTATTTATATTTTACATGTTGTGCAGGCTATTGGCCTACATTTGTTCCACCAGTTGGGACTGCAGATGCAGCAGCTTGCCGGCGAGGGAGCGACCACTTTGCATGAGTATGGTCGGCAGGTTAAAGAGTTGGCTGCCCTGACACTGCGGCAAGCCCGAGAGGATGAGCGCTTAGGACACGACCCTACTTATGTAGAGCCAGAGCATTACCATTGAGGTAGGGCTGTCCCACGAAGTCGGGCGGTCCCACGAGGTAAGGCTGTCCCACGAGGTAGGGCTATCCTATTAGGCAGGGCTGTCCCACGGGGTCGTGGGGGCAGGCGAGGAGGTGGTCCCCAGCAAGGGGTCGTTGAGGCACCTGTTAAGCCGGGTGACTTCCATGAGCTAGACTACCATCACAGCAGCATGTCGTCATACAACCTTCAGCGTCAGCTCACTCCAGGGTCTTCGCAGGTGACCCCGTCAGATCCATTGTTGATCACGGGTACGAGCATTACACGGGATGATTGGGATCAGTACTTTCCAAGCCCATCGACCGCTGCTGATGATCGGCCGACCCGAGATGTGGATAGTGGGCGCCGGTTGAGTTATGGCTCCTCATCGAGGGTTCTGGGGATCTTTCACAGGCGCAGGTATGTTTGTATTACTATTAAATTTAAATTTGTTTTTATCTCATTGATTAGCCATAAATATCTTAATGTTTTTCTTATTAAGGCTTCATCCTCGCCCGTCACGGAGGTCACTTTGTGCGATGCTGACCTGGCTGCGACGGATGATTATATTCAGGAGTCCGATGAGACCATGGTAAGACAATTTAAATTTTTGTGATTTACGTACATTACTAATATATATTTTCATATACCGAGCTAATTTATTCTTATGTAGGTTACTGCTGGACCGATGACCCCTTCTACAGAGACTGCCAGCACTACTGACGATCATGTTGCAGCGCATCCGGCGATAAAGAGGCGACGTGATGAGGATGATCTTGATATTGTAGCTGGGCGGGATGGTATGCGCCTTAGGCCAGCGGTTGCATTGAAGCACATAGGCTGTGGGACGCATTGATTATTTTTTTGTAGTTTATGTAAATATTATTTTATGTAAATAATAGCAATAATTTTTATTGTTTACATTATATGCACATTATGTTTTTATTTTTCCGGTTCTTCGTTATTTTAATACTACAACACAAATACAAACATAACAACTTAACATAATTTAAATTCAGTACAACTAATAAAAATACATGACACGGAAAGCATAAAGATAAAATACTATATTCAACACATACATGTCATTGTTTAGTCACTACCGCCTAGTATTCTTTGCCCCAACCACTTTAATTTCTCTTCCATCCTATTTTTTTCTTCTTTCGCCTCTTTTAGTTTCTCCTGCAATGCTGCAATTTCTCGTTTCATTTCAGACTCACTGCATTGGTATTCACAGTACATATCCCAAATATACTGCAAAGTTCGTTTGTAGCATTCCTGCTTAATGGGTTCATCAAGCCAAACCTCAAAATTGCAATAATTTACGTCATTGACTCCAAACATGTTTATACACATCCAGTATCTGCACCCAACATGACCATCGGACCAACAATCCTTCACCATACAGCGTTTGCCATAATAGCACATTGGTACATAATTGCGTCCAGACATTTGTTAATGCAAAAAACAAAAACCCTGCTTTTATGGAAAGTTTTGCTATTTGTTTTGGTTAAGCGCAGATAATAAGTAAAATGCGCTAGTTATTTATAGGCAAGGAAACACACATAACGTAGTATTTAACCGCGCTATGCTTCACGTGTTAAAGATTCTTTCGGGTACAACACAACTTTTGCAGGCGGTCAGCTTTTCAGGTCGACAAGACAACACATATAACATAGTATTTAACCGCGCTATGCTTCGCGTGTTAAAGATTCTTTCGGGTACAATACAACTTTTGCAGGCGGGCAGCTTTTCAGGTCGACAAGACAACACACATAACGTAGTATTTAACCGCGCTAGTATATATATATATATATATATATATATATATATATATATATATATATATACACACACACACACACACACACATACATATTCACATAATTATCAAACATCTTCCTTCCCCGACAGTGTAGGTTAAATATCAATAAGATTTAACTACAATGGAAACATGATTTTATTTGATACATTTTGCAACATAAACAAATACATACACTAATTACAACCATATTATGGAAACAAAACACTACGTATATCCTTGATAGTTGGGCACATTAGATGAACTTCTACCAGGAGCTGGATTACTACCGCCACCCAAAATAGCTGAAGGACATTTTCGACGGTCGTGTCTTGTTTGCGAGCATATACCACATTTGCGCGCATAAACGGTATCACCAACATCCATTTGGTTTCGTACATGCATTCTTTTTTGTACCTATCTCTGACGCAAAAACTCCTTGTTACACACCATTTTAAATGGTTCCGGCGGCAATAATGCTCAACACCCACTGGCTGCAACTGCCCACTATAGGTGTTTAAGTATGCAGCAACACTATATTATTTATCAACGTAGTTGGTTGGCCCTAAACATGTATGTTGAAATCACTTGATGGCATGTGAGCACGACATGTGATAGATAGACCATTTCCCACAAGAGCATAACCTTCTAGATTCATTTATGGTGTGTACAATATTCCCCCGATTTTGATGGATAGCGGTGCGAACTTCAAAAATATTTCGGTCGTGATCATACTGTAAAAATGAATGCCAATGTGCTCTTCGCCTGTATTTTTTCAAATCTTTTCATTGGTTGTGGCATAAATTCAACACCCCTTTCCATCAATGACGTTGCAGCTGCAGCCCTTTCAACAAACCTCCCTGCCATCTCCTTGAATGACATTCGCACCATGGCAGTGACAGGCAATCGTCGTGCAGACTTCAATAACCCGTTGAAAGACTCTGACATATTTGTAGTCACAATTTCCCATCTTCTTCCACCATCCGCATGCAAAGTCCACTTTTCAGGCTTATGTCGCATCAACCAACGATAGGCTGCCTCGTCTTCCTGCCTGATAGATTCCATGTGCCTCCGGAATTTATGCTCTTGGTGATTTGTTGTAGCCATCCATATTAAATCATGCAAATCCTTGTTGGGATGTGCCTTCTGGAAATTGGCCTTCAGGTGCCTTACACAGTAACGGTGGTAGGCATACGGTTCTTGCCATGCAGGAAAATTATCTACAGAACTTATAATACCACAATGCCGATCAGATATTAGACAAATACCTAAACGTTATTTGACAATGTGCTCTTTCAAGTGGTTCAAAAATAGTGTCCACGTATCTTGGCTTTCTTTGGTACAAATAACAAAATCTAAAGGAAATATACTTCCATTAGCATCTACTGCAACGACGATCAATAGCTTAATATCATACTTTCCATAGACATGAGTGTCGTCTATGGATATTACCGGCCGGCAATGCAGAAAATCATCAATTGCTAGCTTAAATGCCCAGAACACATATTTGAATATATATTCTGGTATTCCCGGACTCCGCTCAAGTTTCCATTCAACAACGGTCCCAGGTTTAAAGTGTTGCAATGCGACCATGTACATGGGTAGAGTTGCAAATGACTTATCCCAGTTATCATAAACAATTTTAAACGCACGTTTGCGACCTAGAAATGCCTTTCTTTTGGTAATGGTACAACCATATTCTTGGTGGACCGATGTAATGCACTCTTTGATCTTGTACCTTGTGGACTCTTCAATGTGTGGAATCAGGACAAGATAAATCAAGTCAACATCCAAGTTGAAGTGATTCCCATTAAATGTGTCCATTTCACAAGTGTGGGTGCCAATGTATTTACCCACTTTCCACATACCTGTTTTCTTCTTACTCGGACGCAGCATCCAATGACAACCCGTAAACCATCTACGACAAACAACCTTGTATACATCCGGCTTTGACTCCCATACCGTCATCTCACGACACTCTTTTACGCTGTACATTTTTGCCGCCCTGCTTAGGCGCGTTTTATCAGGAAAAAGCATGCCCTTTGCCAACACTGTTGGTCTTGACTTATCCTATATTGTTACCCGAATTTTATCAGTATCCCTTGTGAGGGCATCCACATCCGGCATACTTGGAAAATGATCAAGGTAGGGAATCTCCCTTGAATGAAATGGCATATGGGACTCGTACACTCTTGGTCTAACGGGGGGTAGAGCATGCTCCCTCGTCAAATCATGTCCAGTATTCTCTTCCTCCTCATCATCACCCTCATCAGGGAATGGTGTATCATCTCCGGACTCATCGACATTGTTGTCATAATCACTGCTCTTTTCCTGACTCTGTGCATCTGCCAGATCCCGATTCAATATGTCGTCTTCGGGAAATTGAGTCAGGACATGAGGTTCAATTTGCTCGTTTTTACTGCACAAACAACAAAATAATGAGCTACTCAAATTGATAAATACTTTACATATAGATATATCACTTCACTTACAAGTCATAATGTGTTGACATCCTATGATGGACATTATCCTATTAGTGATGACTCCCGGATGGACCACAGGATCCAACACACCAGAACTACGCATATTCCAACTGGGCGTGAGTTCATAACTTGTTAAATTCATATTTGACCGGTACCCCCTATGGAATATGTGAGTGTTAATACAAATTCAATACAACAAAAATAAATATCGTAACACAAAGAAAAATTGAAGTTTACCACTCGTCTTGTGGATTATGTAAAGTATGAGAGAAATTATTTCCTCGCTTCCCATTCACCCGTGGAGATAAGTTTAAATCAGGCCAAACTCTTTCAGCCGGAACCTGTTCCGCAAAAACTGCTTCAGAATAACCACCCGATGACTGAGGGTTATCCCTGCTTTGCGCAACCTCATTATTGAGAACGTCTTCAACCTTTACGTACATTTCCAACATTTTTATCAAAAGAAATTCCTAGTATTCATCCGGAGTCCTCAAAAAAGCACTCAAAGTTTCATCATCCTAGATGTTAAACTCAACGTAACAAGCAACCCCTTGCGGAGTGACAGAATACGTATATCTTCCAGTTACTTTAAGGTTCACCGAACGTTTGCTCATACTCATTTTGTTACACAACAACGATACCAGTCTATCGTACTCCATTGTAAGTGGCAACTTAACATGACACGGTGGAGATAAACTATAGCTCACTGAGTTATTCGCCACTACAACCTCACCTCTCTCCTCCCCCCCCCCCCCCCCCTCAAATATAATAAAACCCTTACTTTTTGCTCTTGAGACATTATGACAAAATGCTTGAGAATTTAACAAGAAGAAAAATTCAACAGGAGTTGAGAATATTTCTGAATGGATTTTTACAAAATTCTTAACGCCTTTAAATAAGGCAATGCCCAATTCGGGGGGTCGAATTTTTTGAGGTATAACGCCCTTTAAAAGGGCGCTATACCCATTTGAATTATTGTTATATCAGTTAAGCGCAGAAGAGTTATTTTATTGGTGGGCCCACAAAATATGTATAGCGTCGTTTATAAAGGTGCTATACCTGGCAGTCTTGTACCATAGTGCCTTTATAAAAGACGTTATATATATAGCGCCCTTTTAAAGGGCGCTATATGTATTTTGGTCACTAAGTTATTTTTTCACGCATTTCGGTCGTTTGTGTTAAAAAAGATCACAATTTGGTTCCGGACTCCTTATAACCCCATGTATTAATTTGAAGTTTAATACCACGTGTTGAGCTGATGTGACACTTGCGTGAAAATCCCAAAATATAATTTTTTTTTTCTTTTTCTCTTTCTTTTGCTGGGTATGTTTTTTTTTTTCTCTTTCTTCTTTTTCTACTGCCTTCCGTTTTAATTTAAATGACACACTTCTTTATTAGTCTGTATGATACATTTTTATATTTGGAAACAATTTAACTTTAAACTCTTTATTTTATCTACTTTTACCTTAATGAGAAATATGGCCACACAAATGTTATAGTCGCACAAAGTTTTTACCCTTAACCTTTTAGGACGATATATTTTGAAAGTTTTCTTTTTTTCTTAAATTTTGTGCCAAGTCAAAATTGAAACGGAGGAATATTATTTTATTCTCTCTTCTTTCCTTTTTATATGTTCTTTTCTTCTTCCTTTTTTGATGTTTTCTTTCTTTCCATCAGCACCTAACCCCAACTCTTCCATAGACAAACTTTCAATACCAATAAGCTTTTCAGCGTAACCCATCATATTCGAACCTACAAAATCCAAAATCAAATTATTCTTTCTTTCTCCCAATATTCATTGCGTTGGGAATGTTAACATGTTAATCCAATAAAAACATTCATCAAGACCCACTTTTGTAACATTTATTTTTGAGGTGGGTTATTAAGACTATGTTATAAATATATTATATTATGAATGTCCATTTAGTACTCCGTTATAAATAAGCTTTCTCAATAAGCTTATTTATATGAGACTCCGTCGTAAATATGTTTATCTATTTAGTACTATATTGGAAATAAGCCTCCTAAAGAAGCTTGTTATTTCGGTACTCCGTTATGGATAAACACCACCCCGGTAGAAGATTATCTATATCTGATATAATGAGCATATCCTTTCGGTACTCCGTTATGGATAAACATCACCCCCGGAAGATTATCTATATCTGGTACAATGAGCTTATCCTTTCGGTACCCCGTTATGGATAAACATCACCCCCGATAGAAGGTTATCTATATCTGGTACAATGAGCTTATCCTTTCGGTACCCCGTTATGGATAAACATCACCCCCGGTAGAAGATTATCTATATCTGGTACAATGAGCTTATCCTTTCGGTACTCCATTATGGATAAACATCACCCCCGGTAGAAGATTATCTATATCCGGTACAGTAGCAGCATACAAGCAGCTTGCAGAAGCAGCTTACACAACAACCTCATTTCTTCTATAAATAGAGCAGATTTCAGTTCATTATGTACATAAGTTTGAAGTTTGAATAATATATCAGTTTCTTTCTATACTTGTCTTTACTTTACAGTCTTTATTTCATAACACGTTATCAACAAGAGACTCTGCCATCTCTAGCAAATACTTTGAAAGTATCATAGGTACGAACTTTCTTTTTCTAAATAATGTCAAATCTTTCTAAACTTGAATTTGTAGCCCTGGATATATCGGGCAAAAGCTATATGTCTTGGGTGCTTGATGCTGAAATTTATCTTGATGTGATGGGTCTGGCAGACACCATCAAGGACAAAAATCAAGCATCAAACCAAGACCGTACCAAAGCAATGATATTCCTACGCCATCATCTTGATGAAGGCTTGAAAATGGAATATCTCACTATCAAAGATCCAGTTATACTGTGGGATAATTTAAAAGATAGATATGACCACCTGAAGATAGTCGTTCTTCCACAGGCAAGTTATGATTTGACTCATTTAAGGTTACAAGATTTTAAATCTATCAGTGAGTATAATTCTGTTATGTTCAGAATTATTTTTCAATTGAAATTATGTGGTGATAATATTACTGATCATGATATGTTGGAGAAAACTTTCACCATTTTTCATGCCTCGGATATGCTCCTGCAGCAGCAATATCGAGAGATGGGATTCAAAAAATATTCTGAACTTATCTCACATATTCTTATAGCCGAGTAACATAATGGACTATTAATGAAAAATTATGAAAGCCGACCTACTGGTTCTTATCCATTCCCTGAAGTGAATGAGACGAACTTCCACCAAGCTAAGTGTGGAAGAGGTCGTGGCCCCAGTCGTGGTCATGGCCGTGGTTGGGGAAGAAACTCTAATCAGGGTAATAATAATGCACCAAAGAACCCTCCTCACCACCAACAATGGAAAAGGAAGGAACAAATACATGAAGCGGTGCAAGCAACAAATGCAGAAAATGCTTGCTATAGATGTGGAGGAAAAGGGCACTGGTCATGTACTTGTCATACGCCAAAACACCTGGTTGAGCTTTATCAAGCCTCCCTAAAGAAGACAAAGAAAAATGCTGAAGCAAATTTTATTTCTGAAGATAATTTAGACTTCATGCATTTGGATGTAGCTGATTACTTTGCACTCCCAGAAGGAGAAACAAGTCATGTGATCGGTGATGAATATGTAGAAATATAAATATTTTAATTTTTGTTGATTGTAGTAGAGAGTATGGTTATGTAATTGTTGTACATAAATAAAAGTTATGATTTGACAATGATGTTTACTATCATATTTATTTTGTTTATGTCATTTTAAAGAATATGGATAATCCTCAAATTATATTTGAATCAAAGACCAATCATGAAGATATTTGTGTAATTGATAGTGGAACAATTCATGCCATATTCAAAGATCAGAAATACTTTTCTTATTTGCATAAGGAAAAGGCAAATGTTTCAACATTATCTGGTAATATAAGTTTGATTGAAGGCTCCGGAAGAGCCACTATATTTCTGTCTAAGGGAACAAAACTTATAATAGACAATGCATTATTCTCCTCTAAGTCCCGAAGAAACTTGTTGAGTTTTATAGATATCCGCAGAAATGGATATCATGTTGCGACGATAGATGAAATGAATATGGAATATCTTTGTATTACAAAGAATGTTTCTGGCCAAAAGTGCATTGTAGAAAAGTTACCAACTTTATCTTCTGGCTTATACTATTCAAAGATTAGTACAGTTGAAGCATACTCTATCGTAAACCAGAAGTTTACTTATTCAAATATTTTTGTGCTTTGGCATGGTTGTTTGGGCTATCCTGGATCAATAATGATGAGACGAATTAATGAAAATTCGAGTGGGCGCCCATTAAAGAACCTGCAGATTCTTACAAATAATGAATTTTCTTGTGATGCTTGTTATCAAGGCAAAATGATCACTAGACCATCACTAATGAAGGTTGGCATTGAATCCCCTGCCTTTTTAGAACTTATACATGGAGAATTCTCATCTCAAGTTTTTTATGATTATTGTCTATCAGTTGGGATAAAAGTTGAACATCATGTAGCTTATGTTCATACTCAAAATGGCATTGCTGAGTCATTTATTAAACGCCTACAATTGATAGCAAGATCACTACTTATGAAAACAAAATTGTCCATTACTGTTTGGGACCATGCTACCTTGCATGCAACATCACTTATCCGTCTCAGACCGACACATTATAATAAATATTCTCCGTCACAATTAGTTTTTGATCATGAACCAAATATTGCCCATCTACGAATTTTTGGATGTGTTGTATATATGCCAGGAGCACCACCACAGCGTAGTAATATGGGCCCACAGAGAAGGTTAGGAATATATATTGGGTTTGAATCACCCTCTATTATTCGCTATCTTGAACCATTGACAGGAGATTTATTTACTTCTCGATTTTCAGATTATCGGTTTGATGAAACAAATTTTCCACAATTAGGGGGAGAGAAAAAGGTCTGCGTACAGACTACCCTCATTTGGTAGGGGTAAGTTCTACATACAGACTACCCTCCCCAGACCCCACCTCTTGGAAACATACTGGGTTTGTTATTGTTGTTGTTGTTGTTGTTGTTGTTGTGGTAGGGGAGGGAAAAAGGAAATCAAAAGAGAAATTATGTTGAAAGTTTCATCATTATCTCATTTTGATCCATAGGAGGTCGAGAAGATCATCCATTTACAAAATATAGCAAATCAAATGCCAGATGTATTTACTGATTTGAAAAAGATAACTAAGTCACATATCCCTGCAGAGAATGTGCCTATCCGAATTGATGTCCCAGCAGGACCATCTATTAGCATGAAAGCTAGTGAACCTAAAGTATGCTTGAAGCGTAGTAGGCCTTTGGGTTCTAAGAATCGAAATCCTCGAAAAAGAAAATCGACAAATGATAACGATACTATGAAGGGATCTCCAGAAGAGACCCAATATCTGATTAGTTCTGAGATTCCTGAAGAAATCAATGAACCCGAGACTCAAGTGAGTGAAAAGCTTTTAATAAGTTCTACTGGTGAAGGGATTAATTTAAATCGATCTGAAATAGTGGTGGATAATATTTTTGCATATAATGTTGCAATTAACATTATGCAAGATAGAGAGGATCTTGAACGCTGATATGTCGAAGAATGACGACAAAGATCTGATTGGCCAAAATGGCAAGAGGCAATTCAATCAGAATTGAACGCACTTTCTAAAAGAGAGGTCTTTTGGACCAATAGTCCAAACACCCGCCGGTATAAAACCAGTTGGTCATAAATGGGTTTTTGTGCGAAAAAGGAATGATAAAAATGAAATTGAAAGATACAAAGCTCACCTTGTCGCACAAGGATTCTCACAACGACCTGGAGTCAATTTTGATAAAATATATTCACCCATTATGGATGTCATAATATTTCGATATCTCATTAGTTTAGCACTACATGAAAAGCTTGAAATACATCTAATGGATGTAGTTACAGCTTATCTGTACGGTTCACTTGATAATAAAATTTATATTAAAATCTCCGAAGGATTTAAAATGCTTGAAGCAAATTCAAAATGTCTGAAAATATATTCAATCAGATTACAAAGATCTTTGTACGGTTTAAAGCAATTTGGGCATATGTGGTATAATCGCCTTAGTGAATATTTGCTGAAAGAGGGTTACATAAATGATGTTATTTGTCCATATATTTTTATAAAGAAAATAGCATCAAAATTTGTTATACTTGTTGTTTATGTTGATGACATAAATCTTGTTGGAACTCCAGAAGAGCTCTAAAAGGCAATTGAATATCTTAAGAAAGAATTTAAGATGAAAGATCTTGGAAAGACAAAACTTTATCTTGGTCTGCAGATTGAACATTGTACTGACGGGATCTTTATCCATCAATCTGTGTATACAGAAAGGGTCTTAAAACGCTTTTACATGGACAAAGCGCACCCATTGAGTATACCAATGGTTGTTCAGTCACTTGAAGTGAATAAGGATTTGTTCCAACCTCCAGAAGAGGATGAGAAACTCCTTGATCCCGAAATACCTTATCTTAATGAAATTGGTGCACTTATGTATCTTGCTAATGCTACAAGGCATGGCATAGCATTTTCTGTTAATATACTAGCAAGATATATCTCTTCTCCTACATGGAGACTATAACGATCCGGCCAGTCATTTTAAAAGTTGTAGCCCCGTTTCCCCATTTACTGCTCATTCTGTACTTTATAACTATTATGTGACTTGTCGGGGTAATTGGTCGGGTCCAATGAGATTTTTAGATTGAATTGGAACACTTAGTTCCAAAGTTTAAAACTTAAGTTGAAAAGGTTAACTGGATATCGACCTATGTGTAAACAACCCCAGAATAGAATTTTGATAATTTCAACAGGTCTGTATGATAATTTTGGACTTAGGATCGTGTCCGGATTTTTATTTGGAAGTCCATAGTTTAATTAGGCTTGAAATGGCTAAAATAGAAATTTAAGTTTGGAAGTTTGACCGGGGAGTTGACCTTTTGATATCGGGGTCAAAATCCAGTTCTAAAAATTTTTATAGCCCCGTTATATCATTTATGACTTGTGTGCAAAATTTGAGGTTAATCGGACCTAATTTGATTGGTTTCGGTATCGAATGTAGAAATTAGAAAATTTTAAGTTCCTTAAGCTTGAATTGGGGTATGATTCGTGGTTTTAGCGTTGTTGTGTTTGATTTGAGGTTTTAACTAAGTTCGTATGATGTTTTAGGACTTGTCGGTGTATTTGGTTGAGGTCCCAAGGGCGTTGGGTGAGTTTCGGATGGTTAACGGATCAATTTTTGAACTTGGTATTTTGTTGCAATTTTCTGGTGCTCAGGTCTGGTTTTCTTCTATGCGATCACGTGAGAAGGTTCGCGATCGCGTAGGCTTAAGTGGGCAGTAGATATTTTACTCTATGTGATCACGTGTAGGGAACCGCGATCGCGTAGCTTGAGAACACTGTGCATCGTGAGCGCGTGGGCTAGGCCGCGTTCGCGAAGAGGAACTGAGGGAGGAGCTGGGTCACGTGCTTAATGCTTCGCGATCGTGTGAGAAGGTTCACGATCGCGTAGGCTTGCGGAGACTGTGCTTCGCGATCACGTGGAATTTTTCGCGATCGCGTAGAGTTATGTTTGGGCAATGAAAATTTGTGCTTCGCGATCGCGTGAGTTGGTCTGCGATCGCATAGAAGAAATCACTAGGCATAATGTTTAAGTTCTGAAAATGGGACTTCGTCCTATTTTCTATTTTTTACAGATTTGGAGCTCGGGAAAAGGCAATTTTCGGGAGATTTTTAAGAAAAATAACGGGGTAAGTGTTCTTAACTCAATATTGGTCAAATTACCCGAATCCATGGTTTTTTTAAAACATTTAATTGCTGAATTAAGTTGGAAGATTTAGAAAACCCTCTTGGTTTAATTTGAAGATTTGAGGGTCGAGTTGATGCCGGATTTTAGTAAAAATAGTATGGTTGGACTTGTGGTTGAATATGCGTTCGTATTTTGTAACTCTTGTCAGGTTCCGAGATATGGGCCCCACGGGGCAATTTTTAGATTAAATTTCGGTTTATTTTAGAAAATTTGTATTTTCATATGGAATTCATTTCTATAATTTGTATTAATTGAATCAAATTAATTATGATTAGATTCGAGTCGATTGAAGTTGAAAAATCGAGGAAAAAACATAAAACTTGACTAATTGGTCGCGGTTTGATTAAGTGACTTGTCTAACCTTGTGTGGGGAAAATTCCCCCTAGGATTGGTATTGATGTGATAATTATAATGTATTGAAAGTCGTGTACACGAGGTGACGAGTGTGTACACGCGCTAAATGTGGAATATTATGTCTTTAAATTGTGTAGAGCATTGTTATGTGCATTATTTGAAGGATGAATTTCTTAATTTAAATATTATTAAAAATGAAGTATTTTACATTTAAAATTTTGATATTTAGACAAGGTGTTAAATATGTAAAATATTATTTTTTGTTGAATATTTTGTGATATTTTCATACTCATTGTGGTTGAGCCTTGAGCTCCTTATTTTGGAAAATATTATTGTTGATCGCGTAGCTTGAGAACACTGTGCATCGCGAACACGTGGGCTAGGCCGTGTTCGCGAAGAGGAACTGAGGGAGGAGCTGGGTCACGCGCTTAATACTTCGCGATCGCGTAGGCTTGCGGAGACTGAGCTTCGCGATCGCGTAGAGTTATTTTTGGGCAATGAAAATTTGTGCTTCGCGATCGCGTGAGTTGGTCTGCGATCGCATAGAAGAAATCACTGGGCAGAATGTTTAGGTTCTGAAAATGGATTTTCCATTTTTACCGATTTAGAGCTCAGGGAAAGGCGATTTTTGGGAGATTTTTAAAGAAAACAACGGGGTAAGTGTTCTTAACTCAATATTGGTCAAATTACCCGAATCCGTGATTGTTTTTAACATTTAATTGGTGAATTAAGTTGGAAGATTTAGAAAACCCTCTTGGTTTAATTTGAAGATTTGAGGGTTAAGTTGATGTCGGATTTTAGTAAAAATAGTATGGTTGGACTCGTAGTTGAATGAGCGTCCGTATTTTATAACTTTTGTCGGGTTCCAAGATGTGGGCCTTACTAGCAATTTTTGAGTTAGATTTAAGATTTTGTTAGAAAAATTGTATTTTCAAATGGAATTCATTCCTATAATTTGTATTGATTGAATCAAATTAATTATGATTAGATTCGAGCCGATCGAAGTCGAAAAATCGAGGAAAAGACATACTACTTGACTAATTGAGCGTTGTTTGAGGTAAGTGACTTGTCTAACCTTGTGTGGGGTAAATTTCTCCTAGGATTGGTATTGATGTGATAATTGTAATGTATTGAAAGTCGTGTACACGAGGTGACGAGTGTGTACACGGGCTAAATGTGAAAGATTATGTCTTTAAATTGTGTAGAGCATTGTTGCATATTAATTAAATTATTTTATTCTCTTATATTCATCATCATTAATATATTTTCGTATTTTAAATTTGTCTGACATGTTCCTGCTAAGTGTTTTACCTGTTTAGTTGAAACTCTGTTTCTTTTGTTATGTGCATTATTTGAAGGATGAATTTCTTAATTTAAATATTATTAAAAATGAAGTATTTTACATTTTAAAATTTGATATTTAGACAAGGTATTTAATTTGTAAAATATTATTTTCTGCTGAATATTTGTGAAATTTTCGTACTCATTGTGATTGAGCCGTGAGCTCCTTATTAAGGAAAATATTATTGTTGATTTATTTTGGCATGAGCCGTGAGCTCTTTATTGTGGAAAATATTGTTGTTATTGATTTATTTTGGCAAATCGAAATATTTGAGCACTTGAGGTGCAGATTGTGATATATTGTGATATTGATACGCATGCGGTGGTATAAGGTCTGGGTGTTGAAACGCATGTGGTGAGATAAGGGTGGCTTGATAAGCGTGGCTAGTAGAGGAACTACTAGAAGTCATGCGGTGTGATAATGGTGGCTAAAACGCGGGATGCTATTTTGGGAAAAATATTTTCTTTAAAATTAAATGTGTAGGCTCCCGTAGTGATATAAAGAAATGAGATATTGTGAATTTATTTATGATTTGGGATTACGATGCGGTATCTCAGGAGTGCCCTTGTTGATATTTCTTTATGGCTGCATTTGACTTTAGTTATTTTGGTGATTTCTTTAAAGTTATAAATTTCTGTCTTCTTTCTGCGATGTATTATTTGTCCTTATTCTGTGAAGTTAAATTGTGACATACCACTTACTTGATTCATTCCCATTTTCATTTTTGTTATTATTTTATTGTTAAACTTTTCACCATCTCTTTTAATATTCCAGTAGGGCCTGACCTAACCTCGTCACTACTCTACCGAGGCTAGAATTGTCACTTACTGGGTACCGTTATGGTATACTCATACTACACTTCTGCACAGCTTTTTGTGCAGATCCAGGTACTTCCTATCAGATCAGGCATCAGTGAATTAGACTGTACACTGAGACTTCAAGGTACATCTGCTAGCGTCCGCAGACCCCGGAGTCCCTATCTATTCTTATTATGTCGTTTTCCTTATTTTCTTTAGACTTTGATGTATAAAAACACTGAGGATAAATTCTTAGAAGCTTGTGACTCATTCCTACCGGGTTTTGGGAGTTGTAATTGTTAAATTTGCAATTCTTATTTATTCGACTGTTAAGAATTTAATTTCAGTTTATATTCAGTTATTCTGCATTGATAGGCTTACCTAGTCTTAGAGACTAGGTGCCATCACGACATCCTACAGAGAAAATTTGGGGTCGTGACAGAGACATTGGAACGAAATTAAGCATATATTGCGATATTTAAAGGGAACACTTGATATGGGTTTACTTTATTCTAACAAAGGTAGTACAGATCTTATTGGTTATGTAGTTGCAGGTTATTTATCTGATCCACATAAAGCTCGATCTCAAACCGGGTACGTGTTTACATGTGGAGGTACTGTCATATCATGGCGCTCCACAAAGCAATCTATTGTTGCTACTTCTTCAAATCATGCTGAGATAATAGCCATTCATAAAGCAAGTAGGGAATGCGTATGGTTGAGATCAGTAATTCATTTTATTCAAGGAAAATGTGGTTTGGAATGTGATAAAAGATCCACAATTTTATACGAAGACAATGCTGCATGCATAGCCCAATTAAATGGGGGATTTATAAAAGAAGATAGAACGAAGCACATTTTCCCAAAATTATTCTACACACATGATCTTCAGAAAAATGGTGACATTGATGTACAACAAATCCGTTCAAGTGATAATCCGACAGATTTATTCACTAAATCTTTGCCAACTTCAACTTTTGAGAAGATGGTATACAAGATTGGAATGCGGAAACTTAAATATTTGAAATAAGGTTTTTATCAGGGGGAGTAAAGTACGCGCTATACTCTTTTTTCCTTACTAGGGTTTTTTCCCACAGGTTTTCCTTATAAGGTTTTTAATGAGACAACTAGTTATGTGTATTACTAAATATGTGTACTCTTTTTGCTTCACTAGAATTTTTTTCCATGGGGTTTTTTCTAGTAAGTTTTTAATGAGTCACATTATCTTTTAAATGAACATCCAAGGAGGAGTGTTATAAATATATTATATTATGGATGTTAATTTAGTACTCCGTTGTAAATAAGCTTCCTGAAGAAGCTTATCTGTAACGACCCGACCGGTCGTTTTGAGCTCCAGTGCATCGTTCAGTGGTTTGAGGCCTTGAGTAGTTTCACTTCAGGAATTATGACTTATGCGCGTGGTCGGAATTGAATTTCGTGAAGTTCGGAGCTGATTTGAAAAGAAAATTCTAATTTCGGAAGCCTTAAGTTGGAGGAATTGACTAAATTTTATTTTTGAGTAAACGACATAGGAATCGGGATTTGAAGGTTCCAACAGTCTCGTATAATGATTTTGGACTTGGGCGTATGCCCGGATCGGGTTATGGATGACCCGGGAGCGTTTCAGCGCCTATTGGGGAAGTTGGCATTTTGAAATAATTTCATAAATTTGGGTTGAAGTGCATTTTAATGTTATTGATGTCCGTTTGGGATTCTGAGTCTGGGAATAGCTCCGTGTGATGATTCTGGTATTGAGAGCGCGTCCGAAAGTGGATTTGGAGGTCCGTGGGTCATTTCGGGGTCTTTTGGCGAAAGTTGGAACTTTGAAAGTTTTGAGAAGTTTGACCGGAAGTGGACTTTTGATATCGGGGTCGGATTCCGATTTCGAAAGTTGGAGTAGGTCCATAATATCAATTATGACTTGTTTGCAAAATTTGAGGTCAATCGGACGTGATTTGATAGGTTTCGGCATCGATCGTAAAAGTTTGGAATTTCAAAGTTGAATTGGAGGGTGATTCGTAGTTTCGATATTGTTTGGCGTGATTTGAGGCCTCGACTAAGTTCATATTGTGTTTTGGGACATGTTGGTATATTTGGTTAAGGTTTCGGGGGCCTCGGGTGGATTCCGGGTGGTTAACGAATCGAATTTCGAGGTGAAGAAAGAGCTGAAGCATCTAGTGTTTGGTGCAATCGCACCTGCGAGAAAAGGACCGCAGGTGCGGCATTATGGTCACAGAAGCAGTCCTGGACCACCTGGGCAAGGGCCGCAGATGTGGAGTTGCGGGCGCTGATGCGCATCCGCAGGAGCGGTCAAGGCTCCATAGAAGCGTGACCGCATGAGCGGGTTTTTGTCTGTAGAAGCGGACTTGACTGGGATGCTTGATGGAAAGCCGCACCTGCGATAGGGAATGTCCGCAGGTGCAGAGCCGCAGAAGCGGCTAGTGGACCGCAGATGCGGAAGTCGTCTGGGCAGAAGGGTTCTTTTAAAATCGGGATTTGGCCCATTTTCTCTCATTTTTCTTTTGGTTGGGGCGATTTTAGAGATCTTCAAGGGGAGATTCTCATCAAGCATCGCAAGGTAAGGGATTCTCACCTATTACAAGTTAAATATATGGTTTGTATAAGGATTTAAACATGGAAATTGGTAGAAATTGTGAGGGTTTTGGGTGGAAAACCTAGAAATTGGTATTTTAAAATTTGACCACGAATTTGGGCATGGAATGGGAAATAAATTATATATTTGAGTTCGTGGTGTCATGGGTAAAGTTTATCTTCGAACATTTTAGGAATCCGGGCACGTGGGCCCGAGGGTGATTTTATCGATTTTTCAATCGAAGTTAAGAATTGTTATAAATTGGATTATAATAAGCATTAGAGTGTGTATTGATGGATTTGCACGTTTATTGACTAGTTTTGGAGCGTTGGGTATCGGTTTGAGTTATTGGAAGGGCTTGGGAGCCGGTGATGAAATTTTGGAGCGAGGTAAGTCTCTTTTCTAACCTTATAAGAGGGAACTTACCCCATAGGTGAACTCAATTAATATGTGTTGTTATTTGTGGGGGCTACGTACACACGAAGTGATGAGAGTCCGTACGTAACTACTATTCCTGTTTATGTTCGGGTAGTTTTGGTTTACACCATGCTTGTGGTCATCATTATTTGATTATATTTGTTAACTGTATCAAATGGAACTAAGTTGAGAATTTTTAAGGATTTAAAAGTTTTAAGTCGAATTGTCTTTATTTTGAAAAGAATCGAGAAAGGGTTATGATTTATTGATAAATTTATATTTGACCGCGTCGCATGTATGATCCGCGAGCGGAGTAATAGATGCATCTATGGTTCACGTCGTTCGACCCTCGGCAATGCACAGTTTACATTTATGTTGGATCGGGCCGAACGCCCTCGGTGATATTTGTGTGTGATAATAGAACTGGAAGTTCCTTTCATAATCGATATAAATTCATTGTTTGTGTGATCATATGTTTTAAAGGAAGGAAGTGATTCAAGCTCTTAAATATTTCTGAAGACTTGTTCAGTTATTTCTTGTTCTGAGTTTTATTGTTATATATATCTTGCTTAATAAGAATTTCATATTATCATATTGTTGGCCCTTAGTAAGTGTCGGAGTCGACCCCTCGTCACTACTTCTTTGAGGTTAGGCGGGATACTTACTGGGTACGTGTTGATTTACGTACTCATGCTACACTTGCTGCACATTTTGTGCAGGTGCATATATGTCTAGTGGCCTCGTAGGCGCAGAGGCGCGATTATTGCGGGGACTTAGGTGAGATGCATTCCACGTTACGAGCCCGCAACCAGCAGAGTCCCCTTCAGAGTATTTATATTTTCCTGTTCAATTTGTATTCCGGACACAGATGTTGTATTTTATTTTACATTCCTAGTTGATGCTCATGCACTTGTGACACCGGATTTTGGGCGATTATGGGTTGCAATGTGTTGGAATTTTTAAAGATATTATTATTTATTATGTAAACTCCATCTTTTACTATTTAATTAAAGGAAATATGATTTCAGAAATATTAAAAATGAGAACCAAATTAAGTATTTATTTTTGGCTTGCCTGACCGCGGTGTCCGGCGCCATCACGACCTTTAATGGATTTTGGGTCGTGACATTATCTATATGAGACTCCATCGTAAATATGTTTATCTATTTAGTACTCTATTGAAAATAAGCCTCCTGAAGAAGCTTATCCTTTCGGTACTCCATTATGGATAAACATCACTCCCAGTGAATATTATCTATATCTGGTACAATATGTTTATCCTATCGGTACCCCGTTATGGATAAACATCACCCCCGGTAGAAGATTATTTATATTTGGTACAATGAGCTTATCCTTTCGGTACCCCGTTATGAATAAACATCACCCCCGGTAGAAGATTATCTATATTTGGTACAATGAGCTTATCCTTTCGGTACCCCGTTATGGATAAACATCACCCCCGATAGAAGATTATCTATATCTGGTACAATGATATTATTCTTTCGATACTCCATTATGGATAAACTTCACCTCCGGTAGAAGATTATTTATATCTGGTACAGTAGCAGCTTACACAGCAACTTGCATAAGCAACTTACACAACAATTTCCTTTCTTCTATAAATAGAGAAGATTTGAGTTCATTATGTACATAAGTTTGAAGTTTGAATAATATATCAGTTTCTCTGTATATTTGTCTTTACTTTTATTTCATAATAGACTATAAATTTTAGAACTTTTAGTATAAAATTTTATTTTAGTTTAGAGGTATTAAATTTGGGTATTCTCAATATTCGTTTTACCATTTTGGCCTGTAATTTTTGAAGGAGGTCAACGTTTCTGCGGTGCAATTAAGCGACTAGCGGTGCATTTTCTTGTCAAATTTTAATGGAGAGTAAAATTGAAGCTGTAAATTAGATATGGAAGAGAGGACCCGTGGTGCATTTTCTAGTAATGGAGAAAGGAGTTTTATATGGCTGTAAAGCTAGTAATGTCAAATGTCATGGCTGAAAGTTAGTTAAATTGAGATGGTGAGTGTTGTAAATATGGAAGAAGAAAGAAGAAAAGAAACTGGGAGACGAGGGGTATCTAGTATCTAGTGTTAAAGAAAAAGAGAAGATGAAAAGGCTCATTCTATATGATTTTCTTCTAACAGTTGAAAAGATGGTTACTTATCTCTATAAATGCAGATCATTCATTCAGAATAAATATATCAACAACAACAACAACATGAGGATATTCGAAATACTTCTCGGAATAAATATATCAAATAAAAAAATTTAGAGGCTCTAGTTCACGATTGTATGAGCTGCTAAAATGAGTTATTTTACCGTCTAGAGAAAATCACTAAACAATAGTTGGAAAAGTGGAGCATGGTAGAGGAAAGCATATACAAACAAAGATCAAAAGTGCAATGACTTAGGTTGGGTGATTCTAACACATCATTTTTCTTTGCCATTATGAAAGGAAGAATATCACAGAACCAATTCAAAATGCTTACAGCTGATGATGGAAGCTTGATCAATACAACTGAAGGCATTGGGCAGGAAGTAGTGGACTTCTACAGAAATTTGCTTGGAAAGTCAGCTAATAGCATGCCTGCTATTAATCCTAGTATAATAAGGAAATGTCCAGGTCTTACAAAATCCAAACAATTACAACTCATCTCCCCTTTCACTAAAGATGATGTGGTCCCAACGTTACAGGGAATATGAGATTCTAAGGCTCCGAGAGGGGATGGTTTTAATGCATACTTCTACAAAAAGGCATGACACTTAATTGGAGAGGATGTTACAAAGGCTGTACTGAAATTCTTTAATGAGGGTTCCATGTACAATCCAATAAATATCACCTCTATCACACTGATTCCCAAAGTGAAGAACCCTTCTTCCATTAAGCAGTATCGACCAATCTCATGTTGTACTATTATTTACAAAATAATCTCAAAGATGATCACACACAGGTTGCAACCAGTGATGGACTCCTTAATAGACATGAGTCAAGCAATATTTGTACCAGGAAGAGTGTTGAATAATAATATTCCACTGGGGCATGAACTTGTAAAAGGATATGGAAGGAAAGGAATTTCACCCAGGTGTATGGTCAAGATTGATATGCAGAAAGCGTATGATTCTTTAGAGTGGGGGTTTCTTGAGAAGGTTCTCACAGAACTGAACATCCCAGAGAAATTCCCATCATGGATCATGACATGTGTCACTACAGTGTCCTATTCTATTGTTATAATGGCAAGCCAACAGCTCCATTCGATGCCAAAAGAGGAGTCAGACAAGGGGATCTACTGTCGCCATATCTTTTTGTCCTGGCCATGGAATACTTAACTAGAATCTTAAAGACTTTGAAGGATAAGCCTGACTTTAACTATCATCCCTGATGTGAGAAGCTGAACATAGTGCAACTCAGTTTTGCAGATGATTTGTTGCTATTTTGCAGAGGTGATGTGGTGTCCATTCAACTGCTCTTTGAGTGTTTTCAGCACTTTTCCAGTTCTTCAGGACTGATTGCAAACCAAGACAAGAGTAGTATCTATTTTGAAGGGGTACCAGTGGATATTCAGCAGCAGATTAACCAGTGCCTAGGCTTTTCCACGGGCACGCTACCATTTATATACTTGGGGGGTTCCATTAAGCACCAAAAGACTATATGTTGCTCAGTGTCAGCCCCTACTGGATAAGATGCTCACCAGAGTTAAGCATTGGACAACAAAGTTTCTATCTTATGCAGGAAGGTTACAATTGATCAAAAGTGTTCTGATTGCCATCCAATCCTTTTGATCACAAATCTTTCCTCTACCAAAGAAGATTATTCTAAAAATTGAGACCATTTGTAAGAGGTTTCTCTGGATAGGTGAAACAGAAGGGACCAACAAAGCATTAGTGGCCTGGAAACAATTGTGCTGGACAAAGTCTGTAGGTGGTTTGAACATCACTGACATCCTCACGTGGAACAGAGCTGCAATACTTAAGTAACTATGGAACTTGTGTAAGAAGAAGGATCGCCTATAGATATAGTGGGTGCATACATACTATATAAAACAGCAGGTGGTATGGAATATAAATGTTAAACAAGCTTCTTGGCTCATTCGAAAAATATTAGGAGCTGCAAAGTATTTGAATGAAACAAATATAGAAGTGGAGGAGGTGATGAATGCAAGGAGTTACTCCATCAGAGACATATATAATAAGCTTATAGGAGAGTTTCCTAAAGCTGAATGGAGGAGATTATTATGCAACAACACTAGTAGTCCTAAATAGATCTTCATCTTTTATATAGCACTCCTAGGCAGATTATACACACGAGACAGGCTTATCACTTGGGGAATATTAGCCAAATCCATCATGTTCGTTGTGTGAAGGAGGTACAGAGGACCATGATCATCTTTTCTTCAGATGCACCTATTCAGCAACAGTTTGGAGGAAACTATTATACTGGATTGGTGTCAACAGAGATGTGGCTGGGTGGAATGAAGAGGTAAAATGGGCTACAAAATATGCAGCAGGTAAACAAACATCAGTAGTAATATACAGAATGCTTCTAACTTGCACTGTATACCATATATGGCAAGAAAGGAATTGGAGAACTTTTCGCAGGCAGCAGAGGAGAAGTGAGGAGTTGATTAAAACGATCATCCAAGAGGTCCATTGTCGAGGAAGCTTGAGTCCTAGTCTAGCTAGAAGATTTCAAGATTTGAATTTTTATCCTTAGCTAGTCTATACTTAGAACTGGTGCTACTTAGTTTTGATGTTCCTAAGTTTGCGGCTGCATGTCCAAACTTAGTTTTGGTATACTTGTAAATATTTTTTCCGGTAATAAAAATTAATTACCAAAAAAAATTGTGATGTCTTCGGCCAGATTCCCTAATGAGGGTGACCTTTTACCTCAAAGGATGATTATGATATATGAAATGAAACTATGTGGTGGAGGCCAATTATAGGAGGAATAAAATACTATTATTCTCAGCACATCCTCTGCCCAAACCACTAAATTTTATATTTTAATGAACTAGCGTATGCAATTACGTTAGACTTTGAAACTGTTAACACATCCACTCTAAAAAAATACTACATATTGTTTAACCTACTGAACTTGCTTGTGCAATTATGTTAGACCTTGGAACTAACTCGTCTTAAAACAACAGCTTTGTGCCCATATTTATGGGGGGGGGGGGAGAAATTTTCTATAGGTATCAATTTTTCTTGAATATTAAGTATTTGGAAAAGAAGGGTACAATTTTCACGAGAAAAAGAAAAAATGGGACCATAGGAGAAAAATGGGTAAATAAACAATATTTTTGGGATTCACTCCCATGTGAACATACCTTCGTGCCTTATTTGTACACAGTCATCATTATTAATGTACCCACATTATTTTATCTCTTATTACCTTTCTCGTCAAAAGTATATTTTTACGAGAAAGGAAAGATGGGACCATAGGAGAAAAATGGGTGAATGAACAATGATTTTGGGATTCACTCCCGTGTGAATATCCCACACATCTTATTTATACACAACCATCCTTATTAATAGGCCACATTATTTTATCTCTTATTACCTTTCTCGTCAAAAGTATATTCACTTTTAATCTTCTATATTTCATTTGACGTGAAGATTTTAAGTCTCACTAAGTCACTATCTCATAAACTATTGTGAAAAGTAAGAGACCAAAAGATCACTATCAAACTCTTTTGTTTGTTCTCAATTTTTTTGGAGTTGCATCAAGAGTATTGAAGCTATTAAAGTTATCTATTCGGTGAACTAGGTTTAATTGTTTATATTTTATTATTTTGCATCTAAAGTTTGTTAATTTTTTGATATTTTTTCTGTGTACTATATATTGTCTTTTTAGTTATTTTATTAAAATTTTAAAATATCAAATAGAAAAAATAAATTTGGGTGTTTAAAACACCAAAAAGGAGAAGGATTGAAACTTTAATCCTAAAAAGGAGCTCTTGATAAATTTTTCGTAAACAATAAAAATTCTAATTCAGAAACTATGAAAGAATTTATGGTGGATGAAAAAAATCACCAATATAATTGAGCTAGTCGACAATAATATCGAAGAAGTTGGTGAGAAATCTAACATATATTCTCAAGAACACCCAAAATTTTTAAATGGATTCAATAGTTATATTCCCTAAAATCATATAATGGACTATAAACAAATTAATAGAAATTGATTATTAAATAAATTATTAATAATTTACATTCAAAAAGCTAAAAAAAAAATCAAATAAAATTATATACAATATGATATTTTTTCTTGTAACAAGAAACTTAACACCCCTCATTGAAGTTTGGCTTTAGACCACAAAAATTATTGAGCCGACCCTATATCGATCTTAATTTTTTTGTCAATTCGGCGGTTGTTTATGATTAAAGTGAGATGGAGGACCGTACATTTCTATGGAATGTTCATTTATTCAAGTTTGAAAGACATTTTCACATTGCGAAAATTCTAGGAGACGAAAATCATATTCATGATAAGAAAGACAAGGTATGATTCCAAACATTTTGTATCAACTTCTGCTAATTCTAAAAAAATTGTCGTGCCGTCACAATCATTTTCTCTTGTTGATGTGTTTTGAATATTTTAGGATAACCACAATATGACATGTATAGATAAAGAAAGATGTGTTTATATGATCGAAGATCCAACCTATTAAAAATTAGAAGCATACTTATTGGATTGTTTTAGAACCCTATCTCACTTTTTTCTACTTATTAAATAGGCATTGCTTCAACTGTAAAAAAATTCAAAGAGTTTAGGAAGTCAGCAAATCTTAAAAGAAAATAGAGACTATTATCTAACAACTGAAACAAGAATAAACGCGAAATTAGCTTATTGAGGAACAATCACTTATATTTTTAGGGAAGAGGACAAAGAAAGTTAATATTTGAAAGATGAAGTGTCCCTATTTCATTCGAGTTTTTTATTTAATAAATTTTAATTATTGTTTTTATCAGATTACCAATTAATATTCATGAATTTTTTTATCTTGTGACATGATTGTATAGATATTTTTTTCATTATACTTAAACTTTCATTTTGTAAAGAGAAACCATCTCGCAGCTGCTTTCATAATTGGGCTTGAAAATCAACGGGTAGAACTTGGAAGTAATTTTATATATTTGATCAAATGTGATCTTTCTTATACTTTATTAAAAACCATTTATCTGTAATAAAGACGTGCTCACCATGGATTGTATATCACAAATGGTCCTACGTGGTACAGTTATTATCTTATAAGAATTATCAAATTCTCTTCATTCCTGAAAAGGGTGATGTAAAATCTTGTTTTCTTGTTTGATTTAGATATATACTACTGTATATAACTAGTGTCTAAAGAAAGGTATGAGAATGTTTGTAAATGAAAGCTATAAGAAATGCTTAAAGAACTTGAAATTGGAATGACGAAAATTTATCTGATTTTTGTTTAATGATTGGATGATCCTTCACCTTATAAAATACATAGTTATACATATAGAGACATGGTCCGACATTTAATTCCACACCACTACACAATCATGTTCCAATCTTATTCCTAAAATTTAAGCCCAACCTAGCTAATGTCCTGTTGGTTTGATTATCCCCATTACACTTCGGCTAACTACATTGTTATCAAATTGACTCATAGCATGATATTACCATCCTTGATTAACAATAGTAACTGCTCCGATTACTCTTGATAGTCCATTGTGGGGCTATAAGTTGGATGGATCTTTACACAAATAGCCTGATATATTCATTATTTACTTTTTCTAGCTATATGCATTGATTATATATAATTATACACATATAATATATAAATTATACGTATATTATATCCCCACCGACCATTTTTAATTTAAGATGAACCGTTATTTGGATTAATTCTTCATTTCGGAAAAGTCCATGCTACCTGCCGAATTTAGCCTAGTACATAAGGACAAGACTAAGTTATTACTCCATCCGTTTACTTTTACTTATTTTTTATTTCTCACTTTACGCATATCAAGAGAAGATAATTTTTTTTTACTGTTATACCTACAATATTTATTACTTATTTCAAATCATTTTCTCAAATCTAATAAAATATGTATCATATTAAATTATGTAATTTATTTATTATTTCTTAAGGTACATAAAAAATTAAAATATTACGAGTAAAAGTGAACAGGGAGTACTATGTTAAAGATCCTTCTAATAAGTAATACTCCTAACAGAAACTGGGAATTAGGAAAAGATATTTTCGTCAGCGCCGGAACATTTTGTGGCGGGTAATTAATTCAGGCTTATACTGAGAACAAACAGCAAGTTATCCATGGTAGGCCAGTGGTTGTTTTTCCTGCTCAGAACCCTTCCCCACTAAAACCCACACTTTTCCATCCTGAAGCAGTAAACGTACGTCTCTGCAGAAGTTTGACAATTTTTCGCTTCCAAATTTCAGTCAATACTTTATATTCCAACGAGATTTCTCTTTGTGGGTAATAATATGATTGTGCTTTAACTATTTGTTTGATTACAGATGGAAGGAAGTACAATCAAGGAGGAAAATGAAGCGGGTATCAGTATCAGTCAGAAGAAGAAAATATTTGTAGCTGGTGCAACTGGAAATACTGGGAAGAGAATTGTTGAGCAGCTTTTGGCTAAAGGTTTTGCTGTTAAGGCCGGGGTTCGTAATGTTGACAAGGCTAAGTCTATCTTACCTGAAGCAAACCCTCTTCTTCAAATTGTCAGTATTCTTGATTTCACCCTTAATTTTATTTATTTTTTTGAATTTTTGGTTCCTCAATTTGTGATTTATATTTGCTATAATTTGGATGCATAAATGGCTAGCTTTAAGTTCTTAATATTACTATTAATTCAACAATTTGTCCTTCTTACATAAAGTATCTGTTTGATCGATACTAATGAAAAGTGAAATGACAAATTCTTAATTAGGATGGAGTTGTTATTGAAACATATACACATTTACAGGAAAATCTGCTTAAATTTGTTTACATTTGGAGCTTAACAAACTTGGTGCTCAGATAATCCAATTTTTTCAGTTGCTAAGCAGCCAGAAGCACTTCCTAATTTTCCATTAAAAACAATAAGTGGGTGCTGGCACTTACATTTATAGTTTTAAGTGCATGAGACTTTGGTATATTCAAGCACTTCCTGTGTTTTCCAAAAAAAACAATAAGTGGGTGCTGGTACTTCAACATTTATAGTTTTAAGTGCATGAGACTTTGGTATATTCAACAACAACAAACCCAGTAGTTTCCCACAAGTGGGGTATGGGGAGGGTAAGATGTACGCAACCTTGTCCCTACCCCTGGAATGGCAAAGAGGCTGTTTCCGATAGACCCTCGGCTAGAGAACGACCGAAAAGGAAAAGGTAATTGCAACAAGTAGGAATAACAACAAGATAAAATAAGATCGAATCCAAGAATGCAGTCAAACTCTAGGTAGTAATAGCCATCTATGAATAAAAGATATCATACTAACACTAATGCTAGCGAACTGAGTAAGACAAAGAGAAACACTCAACTATTTACGAACATTCTACCCTAATCTTTGACCTCCACACCCTCCTGTCTAGGGCCATGTCCTCAGTCAGCTCCAGCTGCGCCATGTCCCGCCTAATAACCTCTCCCCAACACTTCTTATGCCTACCTCTACCCCTCTTGCTAAAGAGGAAGGCTGTAGACTGAACGAAAGGGAGTTAATTTTATTAATGAAGTAGTAGCTCTTTATATAGAGCAAAATTACAACAACAAATCTTCTGGAAGATACAGATACATACAACATAACAAACTCCTAAAGTAAAGGCTAACAAAAAGATACAGATAAGGGCAATGTTAATGGATAAGGTTGAATCAGATAAGGGCAATGTTAAGAGTCCTTTACACGCCCCCGCAAGGTGGGGCTGGTGTCAACCAGACCCAACTTGGGATACATACGTAGAAATGTAGAACTGGGCAGCAGTTTCGTAAGAATGTCTGCAACTTGATCTGCAGCATGAAGGTGATGGGCCTCGAGAACCTTAGATTGCACAAGCTGACGAACTAAGTGGAAATCTATCTCAACATGTTTCATACGGCTATGAAAAGCCGGATTGGCACAAATGTAAGTAGTGCTCATGTTGTCACAGAGAATGCGAGGACTGGACAGTGGAAAGTGAAGCTCACGAAGCAAGTTTTTGAGCCAGACAACTTCAGAGGTTGTAGCTGCAACAACTCTGTATTCAGCCTCAGTAGACCATTGAGAAACAAAACGTTGCTTCTTAGAAGACCATGAGATAGGAGAATCACCAAGATATACAACATACCCTGTTATAGAGGTTCGATCAAGTGGGTCACCGGCCCAATCCGAATAGGCAACTAATTGAGCATCAGATTTTTTAGCAAGCTTAATACCAAGATGAGCAGTGTGACAAAGATATCTCAGAAGACGCTTGACAGCTTTCCAGTGAGAAACACCTGGTTGATGCATAAATTGAGATAATTTGCTTACTGCAAAGGCAATGTCAGGATGAGTAAAGGATAGATAATGAAGCTTTCCAATGGCGCGACGATAAAGAGTGCCATCCACTTTGGAATCCTCACGAGATGTTTCAAAAGTACATGTAGAGGTCATGGGTGTGGGAGCGCCTTTGCATTCAGCCATGTTAACATCTTGGAGAAGATCTTTGACATATTTATGCTGAGGTAAGAGCAAACCATCTGATGTGTGTGTAACCTCAACGCCAAGAAACTAATGAATCAACCCAAGATCTTTAAGAGAGAACCGTGAAGACAGAGCATTAATAATGGATTTCATAGCAGGTGGCTGGTTACCAGTCACAATGATACCATCCACGTAAACTAGGATGTACACAGTAACTCCAAGCTTATGAAGAATAAAAAGAGATGCATCGGATTCGCACTTGATAAAACCAAGGGTACGAATATAATTTTTCAGCTCAGTGTACCAAGCTCGTGGAGCTTGTTTCAAACCATAGATAGCTTTATTAAGTTTACATACATGAGTAGGATATTGTCTAGATTCAAAACCTGTAGGCTGCTTCATGTATACCGCTTCTTCAAGCTTTCCCTGTAAAAAAGCGTTATTAAGATCCAACTGGTGAATGGGCCAGGATAGTTGAGTTGCAATAGCAAGAACTAAACGAACAATTATAGGTTTAACCACCGGGCTAAAAGTTGAGTGATAGTCTAAACCAGGGCGCTGTGTGAAGCCTTTCGCAACAAGTCTTGCTTTGTACTTGTCAATCGAATCATCAGGCTTATGCTTAGGCCTAAACAACCATCTGCAATCAACCACATTCCTTGAGGGATCGCTGGGTACTAAGTCCCAAGTCCTGTTTCTAACTAAAGCATCAAATTCAGACTGCATAGCAGTTCGCCAGTGAGGAAAAGATTGTGCTTGTTTAAAGGTCATTGGTATAGGTTCAGGCATGAGTGTGGATTGAACTGATAGGTGAAATTGCTTGGGTTTTAGACTGTTAGTCTGAGACCTTGTGACCATTGGGTGACGATGTGGAGGTTGGGTAGGCGTGGTCGTAGAGAGTGGGGGTTGATTGGTGTGTGGTACAGGCTGTTGGGGGAGTGTGTTTCGGCGTTGGTAGGTTATGGTGATAGGTTGTGTGGTTTGAGGAGCTGCCGAGGTGGGCTGGTTCGAACTTAGAGATGGGTTTTGGTTATCTTGGTCAGAGGAGTTAGATTCAGGGTGTGAAGATTGGTTATGATTATCTTGCCCAGAGAAATTAGAGGAAGAGGGATCATTACCTGAACTTGAAGAGGCACGCATAGGAAGAGGAGAAGCAATTGGCGTATATGCCTGGAAATTGGAAGTGGCAATTCAGAATTTGCACTTAAAGGAGATATATCAGTATTTTCCTTTTTAAAGCTAATATCTTTATCTAATGTATCCCATGCGCGGAATTTATTAGTTTCCCTATATTTTTGAAAGATATTTGCAAAGGGATAATTATTTTCAAAAAATACCACATTTCTAGAAAGATAGATTTTAGAGGTGACGGGATCAAAACACTGATGAGAATAATATTTATTCGAAAAACCTAAATAAACACATGGCATTGACTTGGGTTCTAGTTTATTTTTGGCATATGGTATGAGCCATGGATAACATAAACAACCAAAACTTTTAATAGACTCATAATTTGGTGCTTCTTGAAATAAAATTTCATACGGGCACTGATTATTTAAAACTGGTGTAGTGAGTCTATTTATAAGATAAACAACTTGGTGACGACATTCTACCAACGCAACTCGTTGAGGAGTGTATGGTGGGGAAACCAAGTGCTCAATACCCTGTGTGATTTTAAATAGGAAGTTAAGCTTTGAAATTCACCTCCTCCATCAGTATAAAAAGAAGAAATTTTTGTTTGAAAACGTCTTTCTAAGAGTGGATGTAGCGTTTTAAAGACTTTCAAAACTTCCTGTTTAGATTTCAAAGTGTATAGCCACATGTATTTTGAAAAGTGATCCTCAAATATAACATAGTATCTTTTTTGATCGATGGATAAAATTGGTGCAGGCCCCCATAAATCACTGTAAATTGTTTGTATGGGTCGTTGACTCTTCAGGGAGTTAACTGAGAAAGGTAACCTGTGGCTTTTATTAGAATTGCAGGAATTACAATCAGAACTAACTCTCGAAAAACTAACAGGAATTGAAAACTTATGCAAAATATTATTTAAAGTGCGACGATTTGGATGACCCAAACGTCGGTGCCACAATTGAATTGGAATAGCCACATTGCACTGGGTATGCCTATCTGGTGGCCACGTGTACAGTCGCCCATTACTCCGCCCTCGAACTAGCGCCATCCTTCACAAGATAAGAAAATGGAAAGAATTCCATGGATGTGTTATTATCACGACAAAATTGAGAGACATATATGAGATTATTTTTTATGGCAGGAGAACAGAGAGTTTTAGATAGGGTAAAGCGATAATTTGATGCTTTAAGTTCAGTGTTACCAGTTTGGGAGATAGGTATGGTAGTACCATTACCCATGGCGATTTCCTCAGGTCCATGGTAGTCTTGAGCAGTTGCTAGGCTTTGAGCATTTGAGGCAATGTGATGTGTGGCCCCCGTGTCGATGATCCATGATGGTTGTTGTTGTGATTGACGTCCAGCAAAGTTGGCTCTAGCCTGAAAATGATTGTGGGGCTGGCTGCGACAAACTCGGGCAGAGTGGCCAGGACGATCACATAGCTGGCAAATCAGATTGTTGTCAGACTGAGCAAGGTTCTTACGAGGCTTCCATGGTTGCCTCGATTGGGTTGATTGTTGTTTGCGTTATTGTAACGCCTGCTGTTGGTATTGTTGCGAGGTTGAGCAGTAGATCGTTGCGCAATAGCAGCAGTAATGGAATTTGAGAGAGAAGCATGATTATCATGATGCTTCAGGAAGAGTTCATGGTCAAGTAACTTCTCATAAAATTCTTTGAAATCTGATCCAAGACCAGTGAGTATCTTCACAATGAGTTCCTCGTTGGATACAGGAGCACCAGCTGTAGCAAGCTCATCATAGAGAGAGCGAACCTGATGCATATAGTCTGCGACAGGTAAAGCATTCTTTGCAAGACGAGCTAAGCGATCTCGTAGACTAAAAATTCGTGTTTGAGATTTATTGGCATACGCTATGTGAAGCGCATCCCAAGCAGCCTTTGAAGAGGTTGCTGAAGCAACAGATGCAGCAAGGGTAGGATCAACTGAATACAGGATGGTATTTTGAATAAGCTGATCTTGGCGAAACCAGGATAGGTACGCAGGGTTGTCAACAGTTTGATTGTTTGAGGAGATGGTTTGGCTAGGGGCAGGAGTAGTTCCATCAAGATGGCCATAGATATCGTGCCCACGCATAAGCATCGACACCTGAGCCTTCCAGAGGGAAAAATTATGACTACCTGCAAGCTTAATAGGAAGTTGTGTGACAGGGTTAAACTGAACAACAGTGTTGTTGTTCGCAACGTCGGCATTAACAACGGTAGCAGCCATTTGGGTCGGGTAGGGATGAGGAAAAGAAACTAGGATCTGACTCGCAAGAGTACTTTTAAGCTCTTGATACCATAAAGAGGAAGGCTGTAGACTAAATGAAAGTGAGTTAATTTTATTAATGAAGTAGTATCTCTTTATATAGAGCAAAATTACAACAACAAAACTTCTGGAAGATACAGATACATACAACCTAACAAACTCCTAAAGTAAAGACTAACAAAAAGATACAGATAAAGGACACAGATAAGGGCAATGTTAATGGATAAGGTTGAATCAGTTAAGAGTCCTTTACACTTGCTACCCACCGAGGCTAACCGCTCGCAACTTCTAACTGGGGCTTCTATACTTCTCCTCTTAACATGCCCGAACCATCTCAACCTCGCCTCCCGCATCTTATTCTCCACAGGGGCCACTCCCACCTTTTCCCGAATAACTTCATTCCTAATCTTATCCAACCGGGTATGCCCACACATCCACCTCAACATCCTCATCTCAGCTACTTTTAGCTTCCGGGTATGAGAGTTCTTGACCGGCCAACACTCTGCTCCATACAACATAGTCGGTCTAACTACAACCTTGTAGAACTTACCTTTAAATCTCAGTGGCACCTTCTTATCACACAAGACACCGGAAGCGAACCTCCACTTCATCCATCCTGCTCCGATACGATGCGTGACATCTTCATCAATCTCCCCGTTACCTTGTATTATAGATCCAAGATACTTGAAACTACCTCTCTTGGGGATGACTTGCGTATCAAGCCTCACATCCCTATCCCCTTTCTGGGTACCGTTGCTAAACTTGCACTCCAAGTATTCCGTCTTGGTCCTGCTCAACTTGAAACCCTTAGACGGACTTTGATATATTCAGTTGAACAAATTAATATTACAAATTTAGGTCTAAATTTTTTAATAAGTTTGCCTCCATAAGAGTTTTGTTGTACGGGAACTTTCACTCAATTCATTAATAGGACAGTTTTCTCGGAACATATCTAGAGGATTTAGGAACAAGTACTACTATTTAATTTATATCATGGAGAAAGCCTCACTTTCCAAACTAGAAGCCTCAAATGCAAGTATACATTCTTACCCGCTTCTTCTTATTACATGTCTTGCCTTGTCATTCTTACTCGAGCTATCAAATTATTTATAGGATAATTGGAGATAAAATGAAAACCGTATACCTTCTCTACAGGGAATTTCAGTTTTTGAGTGTCGGTGTACCTTTAACCTTCTAAGTTTAGCCTACAATAAGTCTATCTCAACATTTATAGGACTTGGTGCTACTTGAACACTACAACACTGCTTTATGGATTCCTAGTTTAGCTATTCTGATATAGGCTAAGAAAAGCTCAAATACATTCTTCTGCATATGGAGAAAATAGGGAGTATGAAGGGAACATATACCTTCTCTGATAATGACAAACTTGATCTAGAACAACCCCCCCCCCCCCCCCCCACACACACACACACACATACACACAAAAACCCCTTGGGATCTCAATATTGTTCTGATTGTTTTCAGGTGAAAGCAGATGTGACAGAGGGATCAGCTAAACTTACCGATGCTATTGGTGATGATTCAGATGCTGTAATATGTGCTACAGGCTTCCAGCCTTCATTGAACTTGTTGACACCTTGGAAGGTTGGTGCTAGGATTCGTGTATTTGAGGTTTTGTAAAAGCGTATTGTATGTCTCAAATAGCTAAAAGTTAGTGGAGTTGACAAACCAACCTTTGGAACTTTCAATCTAGAGCTTCATTCTGGAGTTAAGTTGAAGCAAAGATTACTGTATCAGCTCTTAAGCTCTGTACTCTTTTAGCTTTCACTTGGGATCTAGAGCATTAAATGAAGAAACATATACAGTACTTGACATTTGGATCCAAAGAAATGCTCCAAAAGACCCCCCAACAAGATTTAGAAGCTTTATATGAAGAAACAAATACAGTGTTTGGAAAATCTATTCCGTGTAATGCTCCAAAAGATAACGGCTCAGCCACATTTCAGCTTTCAATTCTCATTCGCTGACAGCTCAACTTCTGTTCCCAATTACCTAGGTACTCCAATAATTCGGCACCACTCATCTTTCTTCTTTTTGGATCTTTGTTGTCAGAATTGGTGGTACTCATTTTCATGTATTATGCATAAGAAGAGTGAAGCTGAGTTGAGATTAGAAGATGTTATGGTGCCTAATCTCCCCCAACTTGCTTGGGATTGAGAGTGGGTGTTATTGTTTTCGTTTTCATATCTTATGTCATTGAATTAGCAAAGCGTTAGTTATCCTCCATTAACGTTATCCATGTTCACATGCAGATGTCCTGTAACTTTTCATCTCAGTTGTAGTAGTCGTGTTTTTCTTTGATTTTAAATGTGGTGAAAGTCAGCTAATGTATCCTATCATTGTTTTACTCTTTTCAGGTTGATAATTTTGGCACAGTGAACCTTGTGGATGCATGTCAAAAACTTGGTATTGATAGGTTCATCCTTATAAGTTCAATTCTCGTCAATGGGGCTGCAATGGGTCAATTGTTCAATCCAGTTTATATAATCCTTAATGTTATGGGACTCGTATTGGTAGCAAAGCTTCAAGCTGAGAGATACATACGTAAATCTGGCATCAACTACACAATTATTAGGCCTGGTGGGCTAAAAAACGATCCACCACAAGGGAATATAGTCATGCAACCAGAGGTAACATTATGTAGCTTACTTCCTCTAGTGTTCCATTTCAATTTTGTGTTTTAGAAGTCTTTTTTGGCGTATAATGTTCTGCTCTCTCTCTTCCGTCAATGTAGGACACCCTTTTTCGAGGCTCAATATCCAGAGATCAGGTAGCTGAAGTTGCAGTCGAGGCATTACTCCATCCAGAATCTCATTATAAAGTGGTGGAGATAGTGGCAGGTACTGACATCCCTAAACATCCATTCGAGGAGCTCTTCGGTTCAATAAAACAGCAGTGACTTGTAAACATGCAATTTTTATTCTCTGTCCACTAAAATACTTACTTTGATATGTACAATATGCAACATTTCTGCAAATGATCCCCCATATATTTCTCATTACAGATGCTCAAAACTTTGTCATACTGGCTCCGGGTTAACCCTCCTATTTTCTTGGACCTTGTTATTGAAATGGCTGGAAGTGAAAAGATGTAATTTCATACTAGGAAGGAAGAAACAAAGTTGACAAAACACCTACATTTCCCTGTGAATTAAGTTCTTGCACTAAATTAAATTCACAGCACTAGTGAAAGATAAGAGAAAAAGAATTACAATTAGTATTATTTCAGAGATTTTCCCGTTACAAAATTACGCATGTTAATGTCTGTTTGCTATTTAATCGGGAGGTGATTCTAGCTTCTTGTTTGATTTCCATACCAGTAGTATTAGTATTGCTCTTGTATTTTGTTATGCTTAGTTTTTTTTTACTACTTGTTGTTTCTGTTTCTTATTTTATTCCTATTCTTGTTTCTTTCTCTTCGGTTGATTTATTTTTTTGTTATTCTGCTATTGCTTTTTTTTAATTTTCGGAAACAGTCTCTCTAGCCTCACAATGTAGGGATAAGGTCAGCATACACCCTACCCTTCCTGGACCCTAGTTGGAGGATTACATTGGGTTTGCTGTTGTTGTTGTTGTTGTACTAGCTTCTTGTTTGAGCACTGTCGATGTCATTAATGTTTTAATTATTTTCATGATGACCAAGCATTCACATGTTAAAAATAAAACTTGAAGATTGTAACAGTAATAATTCAACTTCAAAATGGAGTTAAAGTCTCATAATTAAGATGATGGAATCCCAACAAAGCAGTAAAACTTGAAAATGAGAGAGAAGAGAAAAAAGTTTGATCAGAAGAAGAAAGCAGCCATAGAAGCAAAGGCAGCCATTAAAACAGGGACAAACAAAGTAATGGCAGCACTCTCCATTGAAGGTGAAGGTGCAGATGCTTCTGCTCCAGTAGCCATAGCTCCTCCAATATTCCCAAAAGCCATAAGCATCATCATGCAAATGGTGAAAACCATAGCCAACTTCTTCAAACCTTCCATTTTTCTTCAAGAATTTTCACTAAAAAACAGAAAAGAAAAAGAGAACTCTTAGAAATGAAAAAGATATGATTGAAAGTGACTGCCTTGAGTGTGTAACAGCCATGGTTTTTATAGGAAGAGATTAGGTGAAGAAAACAATAATTCTCCCGCTATTTTATTCAAGAATATATGGGGGAAATGTTTTTTTTTAGGTTGGCGGGTTGTCAAAAGTACAAAAACAAAATTAGTAATATTACTTTCTAGATCCAGCCTGGAATGAAAAAATGTTTAAGTTAGTTTTTGCTTTTGGTCAAGTTAATAGCCATGTGCTGATCACAATAATATTTGAGTGATTATCAATTGATCAACTTTTCAAATAGCTTCTCTTAATATTTCTGCGTTTGTAGTCCTATTGAGACGGAAATCATATAGTATTGTAACTATTTAATTGAAATTGGAATAACTTATTCTGGCATTCAACTTACAATATAATTTTGAAATTAATCCAACTCCACATAGTTGAGATTTAATTATCTTCACTTCTTGTTAGGATCATTTGCGCATTCTTTGCTAATGAAGCGAGAGGCTTCGCATCGTTTTAAGGGATAAATCGATCGAGCTTTTAATATGAAAGAACCTCAATTAAGTTTTTTTTACTAAGAAAACAAAATGTTTAATCAAAAAGAAGATTGGAAAGTAAAAGGTGACGTAAGATTATGCATCAGAAAGAAATTAACAAAACCTTTTAATACACTATTAAAAGATTAGTAAAAGATAACTATAGATAAAAATACCGAATTCACCTATTATTGAAATGATAATCGATCAGCTAATTGATGCTCTAACATGTGCTGGTTGCTTAACTGACCATTCTCAATGATTACCCACACAAGCTGACAACTTACACTCATGTCTTTGGATAATTTTCCATTACACAATTAATTAAGATAACGCCCTCTATAATAGTTAATTTAATTAAATAAAATCTCTCACCAATTATGTCTAGCACATGTAGTAGCTTCATTTCTCTTGGAAAAGCGAAAACTAGCCTGGAAAAAGAAGTTCATCATTTCTTTTTTTGGTTTGGTCCAGAGTGGACGGAGTAACATTATCCAATATTTTACTTTTGCCAACCGCTAACCCTCAAAACTATGTTCTAATTTTTTTCTACTATTTTCTATCATAAGGTAGTTGGCAATTCAACTAAATGTTTCTATAAAAGCCGGTTCTTGTCACTCTTTTCAAACACACTCACAAGTCAATAAGATTCTTTTTCATTCTTAAGAGTTAATTTCTCTCATTTTTATTCAAAGTCCTTTAAAGTAGAAAGAAGAAGAAATGGAGGGTTCCAAGAAATTTTCTATGGTTTTCACTATTTGCATAATGATTCTTGTGGCTTTTGGGAATGTTGGAGTGTTAGCTGCAGGAGCAGAAGCACCTGCACCTTCACCTGCAATGGAGAATGCTGGAACTACTTTGTTTGTTCCTGTTCTAATGGCTGCCATTGCTTCAATGGCAGCTATCATCTTTTCCTAAACTTTTTTTTTCCCTTCTTTAATTTTGTGGTTTTTTCCCCATGCTTGTAACATTGCGATTATTTGTTGAGGTTCTCGATGTCTAATAAGAATTTAATTTCATCATTCTGAAAGAATAGTTTTATAATGTTATTTCCTCTGCGAAGTAATGGACAACATAATCCATAGTTATATATACTAACTAAAAACGTCTCAGCCTGTTTAACTAATTACCTTGGTCTCCCTTAAATGTTTATGCTCCAAAGTACTCACTATCCCTCTTTTTTCTTCTAGATAAGTTGGATTACTTTATGAATGACTATTATCTTAACATGGAGTGAAAAAGTAGTGATATAGTTGTGACCCCTTATGTAAACAAATAATCTACTTAGGTTACATTACCATTAAAATCTGAAATACATGCGTTAATAAACCCATATCAATATGCTTGATTCCGTTCTAATGTCTCTGTGTTGGAGCAAAATCATAATTGTTTACCCGTAAAATGGTACAATTGAATTTATACGTGATTTTTAGACAAGTGAACTAATTTGATCCTGAAATAATGCGATAATTGAAGAAATGTACAATATTTAGTCTTAAAATGTAGACGAAACAACAGAGATGACAGTTTCGGGAACAAGGTTTCCGGGTACAACAATGATAAGATCAAAAGGTGAAAAAGTAAGTTTATCTTAAGCTTTGTTATAGAATGTAGTGTAAGTTTAGCCAGAAAATTCGTATCTTACAATGATAACTGAGCTCACTATTTATAGTTGTGTCTACGAAAGGATGTCCTAGGATCATGCCCTCCTTTAATGTCAATTATGAGGGTCATTGATGAAGATGTAATGGTGAATATAAATGCCAAATTTTCTGTAACAAACTGTCGCTCTTAATGCTGCAGAATATTCCTTATTAAATGCCACCGGGCGCAGAGTATTTAATACACTTTTATGAATGTTATCCCTTTCGGCGACAAACGGAACGACTGCGTTCGGTCTTCGGTCATCCCCATCTAGGATTCCACGTGCCTTTCCTTTATATGACCACGTGTCAAATCATATTTCACCCTATACAATAAGTGGTATCACATTAACTTCAAATGCAATAACAACATTATAGTAATAGCAAGGGAGTATATAAGTGCACAAAGAAGTTCCTCATGATTTTCTCTTAGGTTGGAAAACTTGGAATGGATCTTTTCTTACATTAACTGATAGAACAATCATTGGAATACTTAAAGAATGAGCTATATAAGACAACTTCAAATCCTTCTATGTACAAGTAGATTGGTGAAAGAACATCCGGTCTGCTAATGTTTAGTTTTGCAAAATAAGATTGAACATCTAATTTTTTACTATACTTAGAGTTTTTGCACTTTTTAGTAATTTAATATATGTTTAATTTTAATGTTTGTTTTTTGACCTTTTAGTAGGATTTATATAAGAAAATTGAAAATACAAAAAAAAAAAAAGTCGCATATTTACCTATATTATGAAAAGAAAATCCACAAAAATATACTTTCCTCTAATTTTGATAAGCTAGTATTTTTGTAGTTCTATCTTTAGTAATCTTTTTATATTTTTCAAGGTCTAAAAAGTTTATGTCTCGCCATTTTGATTTAGTAAGGACTAAGGAGGAGTATTCTTTATATACATTGGAAAAAAATATACTCCCTAATTTACCCCACCTAATATATATAATACTCATATCAGAAACCTAGAGAGCTAGCAGTAGCGGCAGAAAGAAAAAGAAGCTAGAGAAGCTAAGAAAATAGGAGGGCCTTCTTCTTCTTCTTCTTGGCAACAACTAGCTGTTCTTCTTCCTCTCACATTTACGCCTCAAACTAGCTCTAAATCTACACAAATTCGTACAGAAAAAGGGCAGCCAGAACCCAAAAATCAGCCATCTTCACCATAAAAAATCAGGTCCTTTCTTCCAGCAAAACTTACCCCAATTCACCTTGAAATCAGTCAAAAACAGCCCCAAATACCCCAGCGAAAATCAGTCAAAAAGACCTCAAAACAACCACCTCTGAAAATCGGTCCAAATCTTAAGTCAAAAGACGGCCAAAACGCTGCAGAAGATAGCCATTAGAGCAGCTCCAAATTACCATGTAAATACCTAAAAAATACCCCCAAAACACCACCTAAAACCACCTGTGTCTTCACCGTTTTGTTGTGCGAGATTGACTGTTGAGACGCCGGCGAGTTTCGGTCGAGGTCCGAGGTCCGTCAGGATCTTTCTCGTTGCTTTGATTTCTCTGTACCAAAGAGGTATTGTAAACCATCTGGATGTTCTTATTGATGTATTCATAAAGCTTCAAAGAAGGTTCATTTCTTCCATTTTTATTTTATTATATTACCGTGTTTATGGATATATATTGTTGTCTTGTGAAATCTATGTCAATGAAATGTACCATCATTCTGTTTGTTTAGTTTTTATTAGTTGTTGAGTTTTCTTATTGGTTTTTGCATAATTAGAAAATTACTACCCATGTGTTTATGGCATTCTCTGTTAAAAGTTACTACGTGTTAAAAATATTGGTTTAAATTTGGTACATAATCTGTCGAGTTGGGTTTAAGTAGACTTAGAGAAGGAAGATTTGGGCAGATGGGTTTTGAAATAGAAAAGACAAAATTGAATTTGAGGTTTTTCATTTTTGGACTCGAGTAAGCTAAACCATGTCAGGCCCAACTAGTAAGAGCTATAGTTAACCCAATCCTAGTAAGTACATTTAGCATGGCCCATTTTCTTTTAGCGTCTGTTTGGAAAGCCACCAGGTAATTGGAATTAGTGTAATTATTAGGATAGTAATTACACAGTTGTGTAATTACGACGACCTGTTTGTTTGTCATAGTGTAATTACAATGTAATTACAAGTTTACTGTTTGGTTGCATAAGTGTAATTACACAGTTAGATTAAATTTTAAATGGAGTAATTATCAAAACTTAAAAGTTAATATAATAAATATGTGCATATAAATTTTTATAAGTATAAATGATATTGTTTTTGATTATTTAATATATATATATATATATATATATATATATATATATATATATATATATTCCAAATTAATAATATTTAGTTTAGATACTTACAAAAACTATAAACATACGTTTCGTAAGAACATTATGGAATTCATGTTTGATAAAATAAATTAATAATTATAAATATAATGTCATAACATTATTCAAATGTTTGATAAAACTAATCTATCAATTCTAACTAAAAAATGAACAACATGCAATGTGAGCCAATACTACTTAAATAAGTAAATTGGAACCATGAATATAACACAAATTTCAAAATCCCCCCCCCCAAAGAAAAAAAAAGCTTAGCATATGTCAAATTCCAACTAGTAAGTTCCACTACAACTTAAGATTAGGAAACATAATAAGTTTATAACCACATTCAACAACGAAAATTCACTTTAATTGCATCACTCATTATGTCAAGTTTGTTAATGACTTATTATTTCTAATATTAGGTGTAGTTTCAAAAAATAGAATAATAAAATAAATAAAAAATAAAATATAGGCAATTACATGGAATCACAAGAAGTAAAGGTAGAGAAATAAAAGATAAATAATGTACAAAGAAAAATTTATTTTAAAATTTCCAAAGAAATTAAAATGTAAAAATAAAATTTAAAAATTAAAATAATAGAAATAAAAAGTTATGAAGAAAATAAATTAAAATAAAAACAAAAAGGAAAGAAACTAAAAAGCAACCTTGTAATTACGCAGTGTAATTACCACCAATTCTTACCTCCCCCTTGAGAATTGGAGAGTGTAATTACACCCCTCCAATTACACCCAATTCCATGCTGACCAAGTAATTACTTGGCCAAACAAACATGCCAAACTGTGTAATTACACTCAATTACGCCTAAATCCAATTCCTAAGTGGCTTTCCAAACAAGCTCTTATAGATAAATGCCTAACAAACTTCCATCAATTTAGATTTAATTAAGAAAATTTTACCTCATATAGCAAAGGTATACACCTTATTTATTATAAACCAAAATCATTTTAAAATATTATTCTATAGCTTCTTTTTATATTTTATAGCAAAATAGGTATTTATGGTATATACTACCATTGAGGCATGAAATACGGTATTTATATTTTTTTCTCTCTTTCTTTCAATTAACACAAGATTCTCTCAGATTTTTTCTTCGTTCTCTCTCTCTTCGAGCAACTCAAGCCCTAGTATTGATGGCCGACGAGAAAGAAGAATCTCTGTCTCTTCGAGCAACTTCCCCAGACAAGCTTTATAAATTGCAATACGACATAGATGTTTACGAATTACCTACTGGATTTTTCCTCTTTTGCAATTTGTTTTTCCCTTTTGGTTTTTCTTTTCGCGTTTGTTGCTTAACTTGAGGGCTGCAATGAAGATTCACTAACATTTGTTGGCATGGTTTCATATTTTTCTTTGGTAACCTACTACTACAATGTATTTTATTGAGAAAAAGAAAATTGATTCACTGATCATAAATTTGTTGTACGGATCCGACTAACTTTCTTCTCTTCTTGGCCGGAAAACGCCATCTCCGGCGAACTTTCTTCTCTTCTTTGCTATTTAGTCACCTACAATGATACAAATACATTGTATTCTGTACAAATTCACTCAAACACATTGTATTTTTTTATAAATACATTTTTTTGCATGTATTTTATGTATTTCGAAGATCTGTATTTTTTTAATACATCTGAATACACATGTATTCATGCATACCGTACATATAGTATGCATGAATACAGGATATAAATATTGAAATACACTGAATATTAACATTAAAATAGAACAGAGTATAAACATTGAATACATTTAATTTTAAAATACAATGAAATACACTGAATACAAATAGAAATATAGTGAATACAACCAATAAAATATTCTGAATACAGCAGTAATAACATGTATTAGGAATAACTAAAATACTGTTAATACAAATACATTTGAATACACTGAATATAAAATAACGAATATAGTAAATACAAACATTGAATCTAATGAATGCAACAATAAAAAAAAAAATATTGAAACACACTAAATACAAAAGTTAAATACAATATTTATAGACAACTGAAAAATCATTCTAATTAATTGGGTTGATAATGAGGCATGTTAGAATTGATTTTGTTGAGTTATATTAGGAGTGTATCACACTAATTGATATTATTTCTGTTATTGGACAGCTGGACATACCTATTTTTAAGGTGATTGCCGTTACTGTATTCATGAATACATGGCGTGAATACATGTGAATACATACGCGTACAACTGGACTGCCCTGATTTTAGGTGCTTTTTGTTGTTGTATTCATGAATACAGCAGCACGAATACAGCGAATACACTACTGTAATAACTGATTAGTAGCTATAGAAAGTAATTATGTATATGGTAGCTATAGGAAGTTAATAGCCACTAAACAATAGTGGTTTCTGAAAATTCCTCTTTAATTAATACTACTAATTTTGATGACCTACTTTATTTTTTGAACCAGGACACTGGGAACCAAAATTAATTCCACAAGGCTTCTGAATTTCCCATGAAATTAGAGACAAGATAAGCATTGCATTAAATAAGAAGAATGAGCAAAGCAGGTACACCTGATTTTTTCTACAGGGAAGCTCAGCGCCTTGGTTATGTTGCTCGCTCTGCATTCAAGTTGCTTCAGATGCAGAAACAATACAAATTGATAACCCCTGGTTCTTCTGTACTCGATCTTGGGTGTGCTCCTGGCGCATGGCTTCAGGTGGCATGTCAGAGTTTGGGCCCACTGAAAAATGGAGGTGTTGTTGTAGGAATTGATCTCAAGAAGGTAAAGGTTCCTCCTATGCACTGTGATTCAAGAGTTCAAACTGTTTGTGCTGATGCTCTCAACCTTCCCAAGAACAAACTCAAGGCTCTTTCTCCTCAGGAAAAAGGATTTGATGTCGTACTGTCTGATATGTGCCCCTTAGTTTCTGGAATAAGAATAAGAGATGCAGCTTTATCCGCTGAACTTGGTATGCGAGCCCTTGATTTGGCTGTTGGCGGAGTTTCCCTATTGCATTCGGGTGATTCAGAGTGCTCAAATTCAACTCCAAAGAATGATGGTTTACTGCGACCTGGGGGCCATCTTGTCATTAAGCTTTTAGAAAGTGAAGATGTGAAAGGTAGGTTCTTCCTATATTGTTGAGAGTATTTGATTTCTTGGCTCAATTAAGTTTACTTACTTGATTCATATATTGTGATTGTTCTACAGAGTTTGGGCAGTTATGCAAACCACTCTTCAAAAAGGCAGCATGGTTGAGGCCAAAAGCAACTAGGTCATGTTCAAAGGAGATATATCTGATTTGTCAAGGATTGCTGTGAGTTGAGAAAATTTTGTATCAATATCAACCTCCCAATATGCCTGGATCATGGATACAAGTTATACATCTTACATATATGATTCAGCAGAACATCATATATTGAATTTCTTGTTAACAGGAAAAATATTTCTGAATACAGAAAAGTTACAAAACATAATAAGGCAAGACATACATATGAAAACCAAATTATTAAACTATATCATAAACTTTATGATTGGTATATTTTCTTTGCTTAGTAAATAATTTGGTTACGTATATATTTATTTAGAAAAATGGTTCTTTATTTTCTGTGTATACAGAAATGTCTTGAATATATGATTTTCTCCGCTCGTTGAGATTTTAAAAATAGGGGGAAAAAGTAATTAATCAAATTACGACAAAACTAAAGAAGAAAACAATGCTAAATTAACGTCTTCAATGGCAGAGTCAATTATCAGACTGAAAATTCACACATCTGTTCTTTTCGTTTTTCCTTCTCTTTCCTTATTCATATCTTCTCTCCATTTTTCTTCTTTTCTTTGTAGTTGCCTATTTATTTTTTTGCTTGACGCTATTTATCCTTTGATTGGAGATAGTGTCCTTTTGCAGTAGAAATGAGTTTTACTTTTTGTTAATAGCAATTCCGTGGTTATAAGCTTTTATCATGCTTTCTTCTAGTGGAAACCACTGGAATACCAAATTTCATAGGAGTATTTATTGTTGTCTTATCGAGTATTTTAAGTCGGCAGATTACAAGTCTAAATTTTCCACCATCTTTGTGACTGATCAGAAAATAAGTTCGTCACAATTACCCTCTCAAACTTACGTGTAATTTCATATACAGTCAGACTTTTTTATAACAGTTTTCTCGGAATCAAATATTATATTATGTTATAATATATCCTCTATAACATCACTACTTCACTATAGTAGTCAAAAAAATTCGGAACAAGACTGTCATAGAGAAGTCAAAAAGTTTCTTCACTATAGCAGTCAAAAAATTTCGGAACAAGGCTGTTATAGAGAGATTTGACTGTATCATCATTACCGACTGCTTAGAACCGAAGAACAACACAAAGAGATTCTGAGTATAATACTCCAACTTCTGCTTCACTGTTCGATTCTGACCCTTTGCAATTTCTCCATAAAATTAGAGCTCTTTCAACCTTGCTTTCCATACAGCACTAAACGCCCTCGAATTAAATTTTCCTACTACCTGAATTTCAAGCAGGGAGGAATTGGATGAGACTCGAAAAATTTTATAGAGGGTTTTTGGACAGTTTAACATAAGTTGGTGAAAAGAATGAAGGAAAGAAGTCTGATATATTCAATTGTGATTTTTTTTTAATACCTGGACATAGTCATCGCAGTCAAAATCTGTAGAAACAAAGAAAACGTACCATATATTATTACTTCTCCTTGATGAACATAGTGATAGCGAAATAGCAAACTTCAGTTTTGTAAAATGACTAAACCACATATCATTACATATCAAATTACTTACAAATCAAAACTACCATAAATTGCAAAAGAACTACTCCATCATCTCAATATTCCAAATGAAGATTGTCACATGGAATGTCAGGGGGATAAATAAAGTATATAAGCAAAAGGAGCTGAAGGAATTTTTGAAGGAAAATAAAGTATATTCGTTGCTTTTGGGAGATTTAGCAGACTAGCGGAAAAGATAAAAAATTGAAAAAATCATGAATTAGGGCTTAAATCAATAAAAAGGGTCTTCACTTTTAAATTTAATACTTTTGAGTTCCTTTTTAAACCTTTTGAGTAATTACCAAACTGACTTTTGAGAATTTGGGTGTTATATGAAGGACTAATTCAACAAATTTTGTTTTAATTTGAAAAAATCTCTGGGCGTACGCCCCGAACGCCCGGGCGTACGCCCTAAATTGCAGGGTGTATGCCTCTTGAGACTTTCGCCCCAGAAACGCCTTTTAAAACAGTGTTAGTAGCAATAAGATTGCAAAGATTGTAAATAAAATAGCTTATGGCTGGGAATGGTGTACTAATGGATCTACTACAACTAGAGATCGTATATGAATAGTATGGGACCCTATTGACTCATTCATGGGATTATTCAGTCAAGACACAACAACACTATTATTCACTTTTCAGCGGTGTATGACTTGCATACTGTTCCAACAATGAAGGAGTTATGGAGGAAGCTGAGAGAAATAAAGGAGCATCCATAGTTGATAATGGGGGACTTTAAATCAGTTCTAGATGTGGCGGATATATCACATGGAAATGAGGTACATGAATATGAAACTAGGGACTTCAGAAGATTCATAGAGGAGTGTTGGGGTTACTGAACTTCAAACAATTGGGAGAACATTTACATGGACGAACAACCATGTATATAGCAGAATAGACAGAGCACTAATGAATGCACAGTGGATGAATACTATGCCTCCTTTACTAGTTCATATCAAAGACCCATACTTCTCATATCACTCTCCTTTATGCATTGAGACGGAGAGGAAAACATCATTAGAAAGAAGCCTTTTAGATTTCTAAATTGCTTGGCAAATCATGATGAGTTTGCAGAGATAGTTAAGAGCAGTTGGTCAATCCATAGGCCGGCACAAGGCATGATGAATGTATGGTTAAAACTGAATAATGTTAAAGGAGCCCTGAAGAGATTAAACAACAAGGAGTTTATAAGAGTGGAGACTAAAATTCAAAACATAAGGGATAAGCTGAAGGAATTACAAGCACAAATGAGGGACATAAGCCATAACACAGAATAGTTTGAAGAAGAGAAGGAGCTAAAGAAGCAACTTGAAAAGTGGAGCATAATGGAGGAGAGCATCTACATGCAAAAATCTAGGGTTCAATGGCTCAAGTTAGGTGACTCTAATTCAGCTTACTTCTATGCTAACATGAAAGGGAGAAGAGCACAAAATTATATCACGCAGCTTACATCCACAACATGGAGGTTATTACAAAGGCCAGAGGATATACGAGAAAAGATTATTGGCTTTTACAAAAGCCTACTAGGCTCAAGCCAGAACAATTTACCTGCCATCAATCCTAACATCATGAAGGAAGGGCCAAATTTGAAATGAGCTCAGCAACTTCAATTAATCAGGCCATTCACAAAGGATGAAGTGTTTCAAGCATTGGAAGGGATAGACACATTGAAAGCCCCAGGGTGTGATGGATTTAACTAACTATTCTTCTTGAAAACTTGGCACATACTGGGAGATGAGGTAACAAATGAAGTGCTTAGATTCTTCGAGACAACTGATATGTATAGACCTATAAATTGCACTTCAGTTACTTTGATACCAAAAGTAAAACACCCTGCCACCATCAAGGAGTATAGACCTATATCTTGCAACACAACATTGTACAAAATCATTTCCAAAATGATCACCAACAGATTGCAACAGGTCATGGATCCATTAGTAGATTGCAGTCAAAATACATTTGTTCCTGGAAGAGTCATTCATGATAATGTGGTGTTAAGCAATGAAATCATCAAAGGATATGGTAGAAAATGAGTGTCACCAAGGATTATGATCAAAATGGACATGCAAAAGGCCTATGATTCACTAGAACTGTTTTTTGTTTGGAGCAGATACTGTCAAATATGAACTTCCCATAAAGGTTCATCACATTGATTAGAAGCTGCTTCAGAATTGTTTCCTACTCAATTGTTATAAATGGAAATCCAACACCACCATTTGAGGCAAGAAAGGGCTCATGCAGGGTGATCCGTTATCCCCTTATTTGTTTGTACTTGCCATGGAGTATCTTACTAGACTACTCAGAACACTAAAGGGGAATCTAGATTTCAATTATCACCCTAGATGTGAGAGTTTGGGCATAATACAACTTGGATTTGCTAATGACCTCCTCATGTTTTGCAGAGGAGATGTGGTATCAACTAAACTACTATTCGAGTACTTTCAACATTTCTTCAAAGCCTCGGGATTGATTGCTAACATAAATAAGAGTAGTATGTACTTTGGAGGAGTGTTTGACCATGTACAACATGAGATAGTGCAACAACTTGGATTCTCTGTCGGTACATTACCTTTTAAGTACCTTGTAGTGCCACTAAGTTTCAAAAGGTTGGTTGTAGCACAATGCCAATTGAACTGTTAAATTTCTACCATATGCAGGGAGGTTTCAACTAATTAAAAGTGTGCTCATAGCCATACAGTCTTATTGGTATCAGATATTCCAGTTGCCTAAGAAGGTCGTAAACAAGATTGAAGCTGTATGTAGGACTTTTCTCTGGACAGAAAATACAGAAGTAAAAAAGAAGGCATTGGTGGCATGGAGCCAATTGTGTCTACCTAAGACAGTTGGGGGAATGAATATCGCTGATATACAAATATGGAACAAAGCTGCAATTCTGAAACATTACTGGAACTTATCTAAAAAAATGACAAGTTATGGATTAAGTGGGTACATACTTATTATATAAAAGGCAGGGATATAATTGATGGGGATGCCAAAAATGCCTCGTGGACTATTTGAAAGATCATCAATGCGAGGAGATATCTGGAAAGGGCAGCAGTGAGGATAGAAGAAGCTGTGGTGGATTGGAAATTCTCTATAAGAAGAATGTACAATATGCTAAGAGGAGAACTCCCAAAAATAAGGTGGAAGAAGATGATATGTAACAACCAAGAAAGCCTTAAGTGGGTGTTCATATTGTTCCTGGCAATTCAAGAGCGACTATATACCAAGGATAGGCTCATCAAATGGGGTATGGGGACTGACCCTACTTGTGCACTGTGTGAAGATGAACAAGAGAGCCACCAACATTTATGCAGATCATCTGCAAAGGTGTGGCTGTATATCCTGAAGTGGCTCGGCATGAATAGAAATCCTATGGATTGGAGGGAAGAGATTAATTGGGCTAGAGTGCAAGCTAATGGAAAGAACTCGCTAGCAAAAATCTACAGAATGAGCTTGGCTTGTAGAATTTATCACTTATGGTAAGAGAGGAATTATAGAATATTCCAACAGAAGAAGAAGAGGACACCAGAAGAAATAGCAAGAACAATTGTACAAGAAGTACATTGTAGAGGTAAAATAAAGTCAAATTTGGGAACTTACCTGAAGAACTTAAATTTCTATCCGAGTCTCTAATTAGGGCTGCTTATCGGGCGGATCGGGCGGTTATTGACTCTTATCGTTTATCGGCTTTTAAATGTATTAATCTGCTAGCCACCCGATAAGACATCGGGCGGATTGGTATCCGTTTAGCTATTATCGGGCAGTTATCGGTTTAGATTATGCCTTTTTAATTAGTAAATCGTGTAATAAACCGAAGTAAATATCTAAGAAACACAGAGAGATATCATTTCAAATCTGCACGAGTTCCAGCAGCAGCAGCACATTTGAGACCTTTCTTCAATATAAAACTCGTTCCGGTGAACAAGCTTGATACCATTGAAACAGGCTCAATACTTCTCATCAATAGTCTATCCAAATTTCTCTATTGAAATACAAAAGAGAATAATAACCAAATAAAAACAAAAACAGAGGGGGTAAACTTAGAAGAAACAACATCCAAGAATAAATAAAGCAGCAGCTAGATACTCCATTAGCGGATATAAAGATACTTATAAGTAATAGCCTTCAAATATCCTGTCAAACAAAGTAAAAATAAAAGGAATCAGATACTATTCTCCCTAAATACTAGTAGTATTTCTAAATCAGATTTTTGGCCGCCTTCTTAACCATATCCATAATATTATCATGTTCGACAAATTGTATTTCTAATTTCTAGCTCCTAAGATCTATCATTAGAATGACTCGAAACATAGGCTAAAAGCCACAAGCCAAATTGAATTTCCAGCATCTATAAACTATGCTAATGGATATTTAATATAAAGACCGATGTACTCCAAATGCCTTTGATGATATCTACAGAAGATTTAAGTCCATGAGTAAAGCTGGAATTTCGTCGTTACTAAGATATTTCAACACTTCAAAGAAATTGGAAATAAGTACCTAGAGTGGAACTTTTTTCCCAAAATCCACAACACAAGGTAGAGAATCTGTCAAACATCGATCTCAAAACAACACAAGGTAGAGAAGGCAACAATTGGAATGTCAATTTCAGAATAAATCTCAGTGATTGGAGATCCGTGAAATGGCGGAATACTTTGAGATGCTCTCTGAATTTAAAGGTGTAAACAACAGTGAGGATCGAATATTCTGAAGACATCAATAAGAAAAGAAACTTACCATCTGCTGCTCTAGGCTCTGGCTATGGCGAGAGGGAGAGGCGAGACGACAAGAGGGAGAGCCGAGACGGCGAGTCGGGCAGTCGGCGAGACTCGAGAGTCGAGAGGAAGAGGCGAGAGGTTGGTTGTTGTGTTGTGAATTGTTGTTGCTAAGAATTTTAGACGTTAGGACTTGGAGTTTCTCTTTCTAAAGTCTAAATGTAGTCCGGTACAGGAGTCTGGAAGTGGAAGTGTGGAACAGTGGAAGGGCTTTTTATTATTTAATATACATATGGATAAAAATAAATTATATATATATATATTCTTAACGGTTTAACGGATTATCCGTTAAGAAAATTGAATAATCCGCCCCCAAACTGATAAGCCGTTAATAAAAAAAAATTCATTCTGTTCCCCATCCGTTAAACCGTTAACCCGATATCAATAAGCCATTAAGCCACTTTTGCGATTCGATTTTAAATTTCGATTCGATTTTGAACGGCCCTGTCTTAAATGTGATTAGGGAAGTAGGCTGAAGAAGAAGCGGTTGCAGTTAGTGAAAGTTTGATTGTACTAGAGTTGGGATTTATGTCAACTCTAGGGGTTTTTGATATACTTGTAAATATTTTTCTCTGGTAATAAAATTGATAATTACCAAAATAATAACTCCACTAATTAACATTTTACATAATACAATCAAACAACGTATTATTTCATCAGAGCCCAATAGATTTACCATACCAAGCTTAAAGCACTTTATTGTAGAAAGCGTTGGAGGCCTGATAATTCAAAAGAAATCTGGCCATCATAGAACATAACAGAAAATATGATTGCCAATTTCCAAGCATCTCCTAATAGTGTCCAAAAGGAGAACGATTGGAAGTCCAAGGGATGTTATACATGGATTTTACTGAAAAACAAAGAGGTTGTCTAATGTCTTTACTTTTTCTTTGAAATGGGATGCTTTAAATATTCTTTAATACACCGCTTCAAACAAACTGAAGCGTTACAATGGTTGCATCATTATATTATGTAATGCTTGCAACGTTACAGACGTTGCATTTGCTCGTTTTGAAACAACGTCTTTCTCTTTCTATATTTATAATGGAACTGCAATTAAAATTTGGTTTTCTAAGTTTAATAGATATAGAATATTGTATTAAAATAGAGTAAACCCCAAAAATTGAGAAGTTAGATAAATACATTTTCGTAGTCTATAAGAGGTGTCATGTTAGCTCTTTGGCCCTAATAGATAGCCCACCCTCATATTTTTAAATCAAACACTTATACCCTACGCAAACATTAACACTGTTAGTGTTCTATTAAAGTCTCTTATTTCAAACCTATAATAAAGTTTTCTATTCCACTAATCCAATATTTGGCGTTAGTGACCCCTTTTCCTTTTTAGATGGATCACTAATAATACATGGAAAATAACCCTTCTCACATTTTCTTTATCTCTGCCAAATTTTAATTTCCCACTGTAATTTGGGAGCTAATTTTGAATCAGTAAGAAACAACTACAGAGATCAATTCCACGGTAAATTCCCTCTATGGGGCTGTTGAATAAAGAGGAAATTTTAAAAACCACTATTGTTTAGTGGCTATTAACTTCATATTGCTACTATATATATAATTACTTCCTATAGCTACTATTCAGTTTTTACGGTACTGTATTCGTTGTATTTGCGCTTGTATTCATGAATGTGAATACCTAATTTTTGACTATATTTAAATTTATATCACCTTCTACTGTGTAAATATTTTTAGGAATTTAATATATATTTTTTAGCTTTGTTATATTTTTTTATATATAGGGTAAAATTAAAAATAATTTAAAAAGTCAATTATTACTATTAATAATATTTTTATTTTTATTTTTATTTTAAAATAAAATAAATTAAAAAATCGAAAACATTTATTTATTTTTAAAATTTTTGGACGGGAATAAAAAAATAGGAAAATTAGAAGTATAGAATTAAAAAGTAAAAGTAAACTTAGGTGAAAATTGTTTAATAAAAAAAGTAAAATAAAGTGGAAAATTAAAAAATAAAAAGTAAAATAATGTGAAAAATTTTTAAAAAAATGAAAAGTAAAATAAAGTTGAAATTAAAAAAAAGTAAAATAAGTGGAAAATAAAAAATAAAAGTAAAAAAAGTGGGAATTTAAATATAATAAAAGTAAAAAAGTCAGAAATTAAAAAATAAAAGTAAAGGAAAGTGGAGAATTATTTTTTTTTTAAAAAGAAGAAAATGAGAAGTGGGAATTTTGTTTAATTAAAAAATAATAAAATAATAAAACAAAAATCTGAAAATTTCCAAAATTCTTTCTATAAATAGAAGAAAAATGTGAGGGGAAAAAAAGAAAGAGAGAAGGAGAAAAAAAGGAGAGAGTGAGAAAACAAAGAGGGAGGAGGAGAAAACAAAGAGGGAGGAGGGAATTGAGAAAAAATTATTTTCTTCTTCTAGGATAAGGGAATTTCTACTCGTGTCATTCTTTCTTCGTCTTTCTTTCGAAAAATCCAGAAAAAATCACCCCCAAAATACAGCTTTAAACCCAGCAAAAACAAGTCACTAAATCACCGATTTTCCAAGGTCGATCGGGGTTGCAAGTCGCGAATTTTCGTTCGAGGTTCCGTTGCCGGTGAAAGCTCCTGTCAACACTCGTCGAATTGTTTAGCGCTCTTGTAATTTCAACTCTGTTAATTTATATCAAAGGTCCGTTGTTTCCCTTTCTTCACTGATTATTTTATCCATTTACCTTCTTGTCTGTTGGTGTGATTATTTGATAGCATGAAGTAGTAGTTCACTCTATTGATATTTGGATCATTTGAATCTGATTGTTTCCTTGTTCATATGTTTATTGGACCATGATGTTAATTTTAGAGTTGCAAAGTTTTGTTCTGAGTTGATTTAATCGGATTAAGGGACTATTGAATCACTGTAATTTGGCTTGTTTACTAAATTTGTTCATGAGATTGTGGTGTCATTAGTTTTGTTTAAGAAATGTACAGAATATGGGATATTGGGTTGGATAATTTACTTGGGCCATGATTTGTTTCTAAGAAAATTGGTTTTTGGGATGTTGGAGAAGAAAAGATTTAGTCTCATCTGGCCTAAAGTAATAAATAACATAGCTGGCCCATTTTTCTCTAAACTAGCCCACTTTTCTATAAATAATAAATTCAATTCTTCCACAAATAATTCTATAATTCATGACCTTACAAAAATTTCAAAATAATTTGAGTAAACAATCTTATAAACATTCGTAGCTTGCTTCAATCGCGATTAATAAATCATCGTGATTATAGGTACGATTCTCGTAGCATAGTCACGAAACGTAACTCCAAATTCAAGTGCGCGTTTCACTCGACTTGACCCCAACTTCAAATAATAAAAACCAACATGTTGTAGATCGCAGGTGTGTTTCACTTGACGCGATTCGCAACATGTACACAAACAAGCGAGTGCGCGACATCGCGACTTGTTTTAAGTAAATTCCATAATTGTTTAAAATAATTAAAAGCGGTATAGAAGCATTAATACATAAAGGGTTCTAAAACATGTAATAAAGAAAGGAGTGACAAAAATAACAAAGGAAAACAAAGAGCGAAAAAAAAAGAAGCAAGAGTGAAAAAATCCAAAAAGAGAACTCTTTGTCCAATTTAAAAAAAGAAAATCGCGAAAAGTTTTCCGTGAATATGCTGTCAAACGGTGCGAGCAAGCCGCCAGAGTAAAGCCTCCAATGGACGAAGCACAAATGGTTACGGTCTTCCTACAGGCCCAAGAGGCAGACTACTTCCAGAACATGGTGTGCACTATGGGTAATCCGTTCGCCGAGGCTATCAAAATTTGGGAGATGTGTGAAAATGATTTTAAAACGGACCAAATCTTGAGATATGCTGCCTTTAAGGCCACATCACAGACCGTTCAGAGTGTTTTGGGGTTTGATGAACAGAAGCAGGAGGCAAGAGAGAGCCATGATGGCTTCGAGCTCGAGGGGGCCGCAGGTCATTCAACCAATCATGTATGCTTCCTAAGGTCCCACAACACTATTATCCCCACCAAGATGCTGCTTATGCCGTGGCACCGCCTCTCTATGCGGTAATGAACGCGCAACCTTACACACAGCCACAAAATTATATACAAAACCGAGCTCCACCTCCTAGAAATGTTCATCCCTACCAAGCTCCATATAATCCCAAAACAAATGTTCCCCAATACAATCCTCGCCCAAGAGAGACCCTTAGAAGGAATCAGTTCACCCCTTTTGGCTATTGGTGAATCATATTCAAGTTTGTTTCCAAAGGTAATCGGGTTAGGTCTACTGTAGCTAGTGGCCCGAACCGGCCAAACCCCGAGTCCCCCTCGCACCAAGCTGATGCTAGATGTGAATACCACTATGGAGTAGTGGCACAAGATACATAGAACTGTTGGACCCTCAAAAGGACAATTGAAGAATTGATGATCCAGCATTGAAAGCCACATTAGCCATTGTCGCGGCACAAGAGAAACTTAAAAATGGGTGCCAAACCTGAAAAGTTCTCTATCAGATGGAGGCCCGACCCATTGATTTAATCATTATGATTTGGCTGAGGCCAATATACCAGATGGTGTCGTTACAGGTACGATCTTGTTTTTTATTATAAAAGGATATTTTCCTTAATTTGATTCGGTTCTGAATATTGAGGTGAATCCTCCTATTATGCTCCATTTATGGGTGAGTTTCATAAATTTGTGACCCACTTATATGTGTATCCCTGTTGAGAGATTTAAAGATGTGAGCCTGTGTCTGTCATTTTAATTTTGTGCACCATTGAGGGCTATAAGTCCAAAAGTAAAATTTTATTATTCAATACAGTGGGTTTAATGTGTTCGAATAATTAATTCCAATTTTTATGAATTATACCTACCGGTATGAGGGTTCATTATATGTTGTAAAAATTATTTATGAAATATATTTAAAAGATGAAAGAAAGGAAATTGAAAATTTCAGTTGGCACAATGTACAACATAATTGTGATTCGGATTTGAGGACGAGATCCTCACATTTTTACATGATGTGAAATATTTAAACTAGCCTGCAAGCCGCGGTGGAAGTTATGTAAAGACGAGGTCCTTGAGTTAAAATATTTATGAGTTAAAATTTTCCGTGTGTGAAATTTAATTTGTACAAAAATATTAATGTCACGACCCAAATTAACCCTCCGTAAGGTGTCGTGATGGCACATAGTCTTTACGACTAGGTAAGCCTAATATTACGAAAAATATAAAGAAAACACAACATTTTAAAGATAAATAACATATTGTGAATAGCCAAGAGTAGTACCACTCGGCATATACAAAATAATTTTCCAAGACCCGGAATATCACTAAGTCACAAGTTGCTATAATCTATGTAGCTCTATACAAAAGTCTGAAGATAATAAAGAAAGTATCTAGGCGAGGGAGTAGAAGGGAACTCCGAGGATCTGCGGACGCAAGCAGAAGTACCTTGAAGTCTCCTAGAATCAGCAACACGCACTAACCCCGAGGATGATAGCTCGCACCTGGATCTGCACACGAAAATATGTGCAGGAAAGGGCATGAGTACACCACATTGGTACCCAATAAGTGCCAAGCCTAACCTCGGTCGAGTAGTGACGAGGTCAGGTCAAGGCCCTACCGGAGTAATTATAATAAATTAAACAGTAAAAGATATAAGTAAAATTTACGGTAACACAGTTAAAGAAATTCTCAAAAATTTAACAGTTAAGGGAGCCCTCGGCTCAGAACAAGGTAAACATAGTGGGGAATCTCCCGGGATACCGTCCCATAGCTCCAAATAAATATGCAGTACAGGGGGATCTCCCGAAATACATTCGTAGTCCCAATTTAAATATGCAACGCAAGATGAAATGGCAGGTATGGCATCGAGTTATACAGTTTATACTGAACACAGATAAGGCAAGTAGGGAATTAACTAAGCATGACGCACAAAATGTCAGATAGGCAATTAAAATACGTAAGCATGCTTCTCTAGTCTAAGCTAAACAATTAAACGTATTAGTGAAATTTAATAAGGGAAAAACAATTTATGATTTAGAAAGGAAATACGGGATTTTTGCAATAATAGCTCGTGTACGTACTCGTGACCTCACGTACACGGCGCCCACACATCAATTAATATCAAGCATCCTAAAGGGAAAGTCTCCAACACAAGGTTAGGCAAGCCACTTATCTCAAACCAAGCTCAACCAATCGGTAAGAATGCCTTTTCGTCGAATATCCGACTCCGAATGGCCCAAATCTAGCCAAACACAATTGCATATAATGAATACAACCATAATAAACTCATCTAATTAATGAAATCAATATTTAAACAAAATTTTCAAAATTAACTCAAAATCGCTCGTGGAGCCTACGTATCGAAACCAGATAAAAGTCACAAAATCCGAAAGCCTATTCACTCACGAGTCTAACCATATCAAATTTACTAAAATCCGACACCAAATGGTCCTCCAGATCCACAAATCAAACTTCCAAATTCGACAACCGATGCTGAAACCAACCAAACCACGTCTGATTGACCCCAAATTTTGCACACAAGTCATATTCAACATTACCGACCTACTCCAACTTCCAGAATCAGATTCTGACCCCGATATCAAAATTTTCACTGCCGGTCAAAAACTCCAAAATTTCGACTTTCGCCATTGCAAGCCTAAATGAGCTACGGGCCCCCAAAATACATTCCGAATATGCCTCTAAGCCCAAAATCACCCAACGGAGCTAAAGAAATCGATAGAATTCCATTCCGAAACCGTATTCACATAGTTCTGACCACGGTCCAAATTCTAAGTCTTAAGCTCTCATTTAGGGACTAAGTGTCCCAAAACACTCTGAAACTCAAAACCAATCATCCCGGCAAGTCACAATAGCAGAAATAGATATGGGAAAAGTAGTTAATAGGGGTTTGGCGCTCTAACTCTCAAAACGACCGGCCAGGTCGTTACAATTAATAGGGAGTCATGTCTGTTAGGCTTATTTGATAATTCTTGTATATGTTTATGTGCATATTCAACCATTTTCGTGCTGAAAACATTGAGTTTTAGCCTATGAGATGAGTGCCCAGGTGGCGTTAAGTGTGACTCGTTAATCTGAGTAGGCAATCATGAGGTCTTCATGCCTCACATTCTATTGTCAGTGTTGTGAAAAATCGAAATGAGGTGGTGGTTAACATGAGATTAATTGATGATGCTGGAATTAATTATGAACAACTTTTAAGACCTTAGATGTGGTGATGAGCATGCATATGATATTTTTCATGTCCTGATATCATAATGATAATGCAGTGCTTGTAATGTTGAGATTGGTATTTTTTATATATACCTTGAGGTATTTTATTGGGTTGTGGATGAGTTATTAGGAGTTGTTTTGGTGTTACTCTGGCAGGTGGATAGGCCCATTTACAAGGGAGATTCTGCCGAAATTTCTGAAAAATTTGGGAGTTAGTAAAATTTGAAGGATTGATAATTGCAAAGGAAGAGATAAATATGTTATATGTTTGAGGGCGAATGATCCTAAGCGAGGGAAGAATGTAGCAACCCAGAGAAAGTTTCGAAATACTTCAACACTATAGAGAAAAATAGATGTGTGCATAGACATGAGTTGCTATAGCCAGTTGAGACTAATACTGTGCATTGTTGTGAGAAAATCAGGCCTTTTAAAAATATTGGAGCGTAAGAAAATGGCCTTAAAGTTTTCAAGTATGGATAAAAGAATTAATCTCAAATGATATGATGTTATCACTCTTATCTCAAATGCGGTAGCGTGGAATCAACCGCGAGTATATGTGTAAAAGTAAAATCATCAATTTGGTAATCTCAGAATAATTCTTAGAACGTTCGAGGATGAACGTTTGTTTGAGAGGTGGAGAATTTAACGACCCGACTTGTCGTTTTAAGAATTTACGCATCGTTTAGTCACTTAAGGTCTCGAACAGCTTCGCAATATGTATTATGACCCGCGGGTGTGGTCGAGTTTGATTTACTAAAGATTCGAAATTAATTAACAGAACAATCCTTAATTTGAAGCTTAAATGGAAAGAGTTGACCAGACAGTTGACTTATGAGAAAATGACTACGGAATGGAATTTTGATGATGTCAATAGCTTCGTATGGTGATTTTGAATTTAGGAGCGTGTCCGGAAAATTATTTCGAGGTCCGTAGTGGAATTAAGCTTGAAATGCCGAAAGTTGAATTTTTGGGAAGTGTGACCGGGGGGTTGACTTTTTGATATCGAGGGCGGAATATGATTCTATAAATTTGAATAGGTCTGTTATGTCATTTATGACTTGTGTGCAAAATTTGAAGTCATTCCGGATTGATTTGATGTGTTTCGGCACAAGTTATAGAATTTGAAAGTTCAAAGTTTATAGATTCTGATTTGGGGTGCGATTCGTTGTTTCGATATTGTTTAATGTAAATTGAGGCTTCAAGCAGGTTTGTGTTATGTTATGGGGCAGGTTGGTATGATTGGACGGGGTCCCGAGGTGTTCGGGTGTGTTTCGTGGTGGTTTCGGACCAAATTGGAGCTATTTGGACTGCTGTTGCTGAAGTCTGGTTTCCTTCTTCGCGAACGCATTCGCGAAGAGAGTCCCACGTTCGCGAAGAGGAATTTGAGGACTGGTGGTTTGGCCTTCGCGAACGCAAAGCTATGGACGCGAACGCGAAGAAGGAGCAGGGCAAGCCTTCGTGAACGCAACCCAGGTAACGCGAACGCGAAGAAGAAAGGAAGATTGGGGACTGGGGTCGTTTGGCCTTAGCGAACGCGAAAGCAAACGCGAAGGAGTTGGTCATCGTGAACTCGACGAGGAATTCGAGAACGCGAAGAGGGAATGATGGGGCAATAACAGTTGCCCTTCGCGAACGCGACGAGGAGGTCGCGAACGCAATGAAGGATTTGAGGCAGTTGGGTTTTGGCCTTCGCGAACGCGAAGAAATGGTCGTGAACGCGAAGAAGGCCTATCTGGGCAGAATTAAAAGTCCCAAAAATGGGGGTTTGAGTTCATAAATCAAAATCTAATTGGGAGCTCGGTAGAAGGCGATTTTTGGAGAGATTCTTGCGTGGGTGTTTGGGGTAAGTGATTCTTATCCAGTTTTGATTAATTTTCATGATTATATCTTTGAATCCATCATTTAATTCAGATTTAATGGAGGAAAATCAAGATTTTTGTAAAATCTTCCAAAACCGAAAATTTAAGATTTGGAGGTCGAGTTGTTATTGGAATTCGATAAAATTGGTATGATTGAACTCGTATCGGAATGGGTGTTCGGATTTCATGAAAATTATACCGCGTTCCGAGGGGCGGATCCCACGTTGACTTTTATTGACTTTTTGGAATAAAGTTTTTTAAGTCGACATATTATTATCCAGATTTGTTTTCGATAAATTTAAATGAAGTTATACAATTAAATTGGATAGATTTGAGCTGTCCGGAGGTTAATTCAAGCAAGAAGCTTATTTTGGAATATCGGCCTAACGTCAAAAAGGTAAGTGTCTTGCTTAACCTGGAGTGGGGGAATTACCCCTTAGGCATCGAGTCTTATGTGCCATTTGTGAAATGTGAAAAGCCGTGTACGCGAGGTGACAAGTACATACTCGGCTTATATGTGCAAATTTTTAATTGATTAAAGTCTTAGGCATTATTGTGTAGTAAATTGGGTAATCGTGGATAAGTATTAAATCATCTGTTTGCCATGCCTAAATATTTGTTGTTGTTGAATATGTTGTTATATGACAATTTGATGTGATTGTTGCTTGATTATTTATGTAATTCCGTAAATTTGTTGGTTTGATAATTATTGTAATTTAATTTCATTATGGATTTTCCTTCTGCAAATAATTAATTAAATGAGCTTAAGAAGAGGTGTTTATATAATTATTGAAAATTTGAATTTAACGAAGACTTTGCTTTATGTTGAGTAATTTCTATTTTTATTGATTATTTTTGGGTGTCGTACATATTGTGTGGAGCTTTTGGTTATTTGTTGTGAAATTAATTGACTTGGTTGTAGCTTTGGAATTTAGTTGTGGCCATTGGAAAAATTATGATATGAATTGATTTTGTTATGTTGTTGTGATAATTTTTCGTGTAAATTATTGTATTGTGTGAGTTGTTATTTTGGGGAGATAAGGGTGGCATTTCACCGTTAATATTATGTGGTTATAAGGGCGGCATTTCACTGTTGTGTTTGTTGGAATATTGTCTGGGCGGAGCGATTAGGGTGGCTATAGGAGCGATAAGGGTGGCAATAGGAGCGATAATGGTGGCAATAGGAGCGATAAGGTTGGCTATTGATATTGTCTGGGCAGAGCGATAAGGGTGGCAATAGGAGCGATAAGGGTGGCTATTGTCAGGGACGATATGTGATGATGTGGGGTTGTGGTGTTGATGAATTTTATGTGATGTTGTGATTTTTCTTGTGTTTATTTTTATGCCTTGTGCAATTGGTCTTGTTGATAGTAAATTGATAACAATCTGATTTATGTTGAAATTGAGAGCATGTGGCTATGGCCAGGCGGATTATAAAATGAAATGTGGGCACGAGGTGCGTAAATAATAAGGATATTTGGCACGTGAATTATCCGTGCAGTTGAGATATGAAATGTGGGCACAAGGTGCTGTGATGAAATGATAATGATATTTGGAACGTGAGTTGTCCATACAGTTGTGATATGAAATGAGGGCACGAGGTGCCTCGGGAAATATGATGATTTAATTATGGGCACGAGGTGCCGTGGAAACATGAAAAATGGGCTGAGACCCGTATTTACGAAAAATATGAAAATGGGCTGAGACCCGTATTTTTTTATGATTTTAAAATGAGGTGTCACGTGGTGATTTTTAATTGAAAGAATTATATTCAAAAATTTTATTTGGAAGGATTTTTATTCAAAAAGATTTATATGAAAGAATTATATTTGAAAGATATTTATTTAAGGAAATTATATTTGAAGATATTTATTGAAAGAATTTTATATTCGAAAGATGTTTATTTGAGAAAAATTATATTTGAAAAAGAGTTTTATTCGTAAGAATTATGTGTGAAAGATATTTAATTGAAGAACTTGATTTAACTTGGTGTAAATGTATTTATCAATTGTTGAGCGATATTAATGGTGATTTTATTGTCTTACTGTGCACATCACTGGTTGTTTTATGTTGTCCTTATTGTTATTTGTTTTCTATTATTTTATATATTATATTGCACAAGTTATTAGACTAGTGAGTGTCTTGATTGTACCTCGTCTCTACTCCATTGAGGTTAGTCTTGATACTTACTGGGTACCGATCATGGCGTACTCATACTACACTTCTGCACATTTTTGTGCAGAGCCGGGTATTGAAGATAACGGACTTGAGCAGAGTTAAAGCGGGATCGTAAGGATTCAAGGTAAAGCTGCTTGGTCATCGCAGCCCCTTGGAGTCTTTTCATTTCATTGTACTGTTAACTTATAATCAAGCAGTATTGTATATTCGGTCCTCGTGATCATTCTATGTATTCAGATAGAGTACGTGACTCAGTACTACCAGTCTTGGGAGGCTGTATATTGTAATTATTTCCGCTGTTAGTTTCAAAAATAAAATGGCTTCAAAAATGTAATGGAAATCGGCTTACCTAGTCTTAGAGATTAGGTGCCATCACGACTCCTGTGGTGAAATTTTGGGTCGTGACATAAGTCCTACTCCCTCAAGTCAAGGTTAACCGCAACACTTACCTCGCTTTGCAACCAAATTCAAGAATCTAATAAATCTTTGCCTCGAGAATTCGTGTCCGAAATTCTCAAATCTAGTCACAAACAATTCAATATACTCAATACAAATCGTAGAAATTAATTCTATATGAATTTGTTTATTTTTTGGATTAAAATCCAAAATTCATCTAAAAAGTTAACAGTGGGGCCCACGTCTCAAATCTCGGAAAAACTTACGAAATCCGAACACCTGTTCCGAGACGAGTCCAACCATACAAAAATTATCAAATTCTAATGTCAAATGGGCCTTCAAATCTTAATTTTTCGTTTTTGAAAAGTTTTACAAAAATTCTAATTTCTTCCATATAAATTCGAAATAAAAAATAAATATAGACATGGATTTATGAAATATAATCACTCTTAGTTATAGAACACTTACCCAATTCAAAAGTCGTGAAAAATCCCCTTGGAATCGCCTAAATCCGAGACTCAAAACTCAAAAATGAGTAAAAATGGCTATATTCCGATTTTATGGCTTATGTTCAGGCCTTTCCGCATCTGCGGACGCTTGACCGAAACTGCGGTTTCCGTTTTTGCGAAAATGTGGCCGCTTCTGCGGGATGGGGCGCTTCTGCGGACAAAAGCTGCTTCTGCGACTTTGCAGTTGCGGCAAAAGTTTCGCACCTGCGTACACATCCCAACCCCTTCCCTTTCGCTTCTGCGAGGCAAAACTCGGTTCTGCGAGCTCGCATTCGCGGTCTAAAATCCGCAGGTGCAATTATACTAGAAGGCTAAAATTTCAAAAATTTTCTTAAGTTCAAATTTTGATTTGTTAACCATCAAGAATCCATCTGAGGCCCCCGGGACCTCAATCAAATGTACCAACAAGTTCTAAAACATAACACAGACTTACTCGGGGTCTCAAATCACATCAAACAATATCGAAATTACAATTCACACCTCGATTCGAACTTTTGAGTTTCAAACTTTTCAATTTACAAAACTTGTGCTGAAACATGATAAATGAATCCGGAATGACTTCAAATTTGGCACATAAGTCATAAATGACATAACATATCTATTCTAATTTTCAAAATCAGATTCCGACCCCGATATCAAAAAGTCAAATTTGTGGTCAAACTTTGAAAATCTTTAGCCTTTAAATTACTAGTTTCTTTTAAATGGTCATCACTTGAGCTAGGGGCCTCCAAATTAAATTTCGGGCATACGCTCAAGTCCCAAATCATGATACGGACCTACCAGAACTGTCAAAACACTGATCTGGGTCTGTTTACTAAAAATGTTGATCAAAGTCAACTTAATTGAGTTTTAAAGCTCTATTTCACATTTTAATCTAGTTTTCACATAAAAACTTTTCGAAAAATTATACGGACTGCGCACGTAAGTCGAAGAATGATAAATAGTGCTTTCTGAGATCTTATAACACAATTATTAAATTTAAAGATGACCTTTTGGGACATCACATTCTCCACCTCTAAAACAAACGTTCGTCCTCGAACAGAATTAGAAAAGTACCTGAGCTGGTGAAAAGGTGTGGATATTTACTCCGCATGTCCGACTCAGACTCCCAGGTAGATGCTTCTACTGGCTGACCTCTCCATTGCACTTGAACAGTTGAACCGATGGATAACTCTTAGACCTCAACTGTCGGACTTGTCGGGCTTGAATAGCCACCGGGTCCTCCTCGTAAGTCAAATCTTTGTCCAATTGGACTGAGCTGAAATTTCATACATGGGACATATCACCATGATATTTTCGGAGTATAGACACATGGAACACCGGATGAACCGTTGATAAACTAGGTGATAGAGCAAGCCTGTAGGCTACTTCGCCCACCCTTTCAAGAATTTCGAAGGGTCCTATATACTTAGGGCTCAACTTGCCCTTCTTTCCGAACCTCATTACACCTTTCATAGGTGAAACCTTGAGCAATACTCTTTTTCATACCATGAATGCAATATCACGAACTTTATGATCGACATAACTCTTTTGCCTAGACTGAGCTGTGCGAAGTCGATCCTGAATAATTTTGACCTTATCTAAGGCGTACTGTACCAAATCGGCACCCAACAACCGAGCCTCTCCCGGTTCAAACTAGCCAACTGGCGAACGACATCGCCTTCCGTATAATTCATCATATGGAGCCATCTGAATGCTCGACTGGTAACTATTATTATAAGCAAACTCTGCAAGTGGCAAGAACTGATCCCAAGAACCTCCAAAGTCTATAACGCATGCGCGAAGCATATCTTCCAATATGTGAATAGTGCGCTCTGATTGTCCGTCTGTCAGTGGATGCAATATTGTACTCAACTCAACCTGCGTTCCTAACTCACGTTGTACAGCCCTCCAGAAGTGCGAGGTGAACTGCGTACCTCGATAAGAAATGATAGACACGGGCACACCATGAAGGCAGACAATCACACGAATGTAAATTTCAGCTAACCGCTCTGAAGAATAGGTAACAACCACTAGAATAAAATGTGCTGACTTAGTTAACCTGTCCACAATGACCCAAACTACGTCGAATTTTCTTTCAGTCTATGGGAGCCCAACAACAAAATCCATAGTGACACACTCCCACTTCCACTCAGGAATTTCTAACTTCTGAAGCAAACCACCATGTCTCTGATGCTCGTACTTGACTTGTTAACAATTTAGACATCGATCTACATATGCAACTATATCCTCATTCATTCTCCTCCACCAATAAAGTTGTCGTAAGTCTTGATACATTTTGGAGGCACCTAGATGAATGGAATACCTGGAACTTTGGGCCTCTTCCAGAATTAATTCACGATTCCCATCCATATTAGGCACACAAATACGACCCTGCATTCGCAGAACTCCATCTTTCCCCACAGCAACCTGTTTGGCATCACCGTGCCGCACCGTGTCCTTAAGGACAAGTAAATGAGTATCATCATACTGTCGCTCTCTGATGTGCTCATATAAAGAAGACCGAACGACTGTACAAGCTAGAACCCGACTGGGTTCTAAAACATCTAACCTCATGAACTGATTAGCCAAAGTCTGAACATATGCAGCTAACGGTCTCTCACCGGCCGAAATATACGCAAGACTGCCCATACTCACAGTCTTTCTACTCAAAGCATCAGCCACCACATTGGCCTTTCCGGGGTGATATAAAATAGTGATATTATAATATTTCAATAACTCCAACCATCTTTTTACCTGAACAGATACTGCAAGCTACGATGATCAGTAAATACCTCACACGAGACACCGTAAAGGTAATGTCTCCAAATCTTCAAAGCGTGGACAATGGCTGCCAATTCTAAGTCATGAACAGGATAATTCTTTCAACTGTCGCGACGCATATGCAATCACCCTACCATCTTGCATAAATACTGCACCAAGCCCAACGCGAGATGCATCACAATACACCGTATAATATCCTAAACATGTGGGTAATACCAACACTGGCGCCATAGTCAAAGCAGTCTTGAGCTTCTGAAAGCTCAACTCATACTCGTTTGACCATCCGAATGGAACACCTTTCTGGGTCAGTCTGGTCAATGGGCTTGCTATAGATGAAAACCCCTCCACGAACCAACGATAATATCTTACCAAACCCCAGGAAACTCCAGATCTCTGTAACCGAAGTAGGTCTAGGACAATTCTGAACAGCCTCAATCTTCTTAGGATCCATATTTATGCCTTCTGCCGATACAACATGCCTCAAAAAGGTAACTGAGTCTAACCAAAATTCACATTTTAAAAATTTAGCATATAACTGATTATTTTTCAAAGTCTGAAGTACACTCTGAAGATGTTGATGATGCTCCTCTCGATTGCTGGAGTAAATCAAGATATCATCAATGAATATAACCACAAAAGAATCCAAATAGGGCTTGAACACCCGATTCATCAAATCCATAAATGTTGCTGGGGCATTTATCAACCCCTCCCCTTTCGCTTTTATGAGGCAAAACTCGTTTTTGCGAACTCACATCTGCGGTCTAAAATTCGCAGGTGCGATTATACCAGAAGGCCAAAATTTTAGATTTTTCCTTAAGTTCAAATTTTGATCTGTTAATCATCCGGAATCCACCCAGGACCTCAACCAAATATACCAACAAGTTCTAAAACATAACACGGACTTATTCGGGGTCTCAAATCATATCAAACAACATCGAAATTACAATTCGCACCTCGATTCAAACTTTTTAATTTACAAAACTTGTGCCGAAACATATTAAATGAATCCGGAATGACTTCAAATTTGGCACATAAGTCATAAATAACATAACGAAGCTATTCCAATTTTCGGAATCGGATTCCGACCCCGATATCAAAAAGTCAAATCCTTAGTCAAACTTTAAAAATCTTTAGCCTTTAAATTACTAATTTCTGTTAAATGGTCATAACTTGAGCTAGAGACCTCCAAATTAAATTTCGGGCATACGCTCAAGCCCCAAATCACGTTAAGGACCTACCGGAACTGCCAAAACACTGATCCGGGTTCGTTTAAAGAAAATGTTGACCAAAGTCAATTTAGTTGAGTTTTAAAGCTCTATTTCATATTTTAATCCATTTTGCACATAAACACTTTCCGACAATTTATACGGACTGCGCACATAAGTCGAGGAATGATAAATAGTGCCTTTCGAGGTCTTAGAACACAAAATTAATTATTAAATTTAAAGATGACCTTTTGGGTCATCACACTTTCTGCGTCCGGATTATTTCAGGGTGTAATCCGGATGTTTTACTTCACTGCTTTGCTTTTTGATGTAAATCCTTTCATCTCAAAAATAAAAAAATTCAAAAAAATGAAATTAATATTTCATCGTTAACGAATGTCTCTTTTCTTAATCTTGTCACCTTTCTTATTCTCTTTTCAGTTCTGTTAATGCAGATTTTAATGATATGGCATGCTTGCGGACTTCATGCCCCAGATCCTAAAATGCTGTTAGACCTCGAAATAATGAATCAATAAATAGAATGTTTTGACTCAAAGAATGACTCATGTCTACAACAAGCAAGTGAGTCCCAGAAAATTTGAAATAGGACAACTCATTCTGAGACGTATCCTCCCACCCCATGAAGAAGCTAAAGGAAAATGCACTCCAAATTGGAAAGGTCCACACATGACCCTCTATGTTGCATTATTGTTCTCTGATTAGGATGACAAAAGCTTTCATTCTCTCTATCCAAATATCATTAACCTTTTTGCTAACCTTTTTGAGCTGGTTACCTTTCTTTGATTACCCTCTTTGGAGCGTGAAGATGTTTAAAAAAAAAACAAGAAAGACAAAAGAGAAGAAAAAAAAGAAAATAAAAAACAAAGCTCCTTGAACTACGTTTGACTTGATTCCTAATACGTAGGCAGCCTCTCTCTGGGGTTCAGTCACACCAAAATAAAAATCCACATTCCCCAAAAGTTAAAACTGGGCAGAAGTTATAATGGTTCGGCAATGATTTCGCCCGAAGGGTTCCAAAGTTATAATTCAATCCAAATCCTTTTCATCCAAACCCTTTTCAAAGTCCTTCCGATCAATCAATGAGAATGTTTAAGAATTGGAGGATACAGTCACATGATCTGATGCAACCAAAATGAGAGAGTCTTGTTGGTGAAAACCCTCACGGGCACCATAAGGCGATGGGAAGTAAAGAAATTAAAATGCGAGTCTTGTTAGTGAAAACTCGCAAAGAGCACTATAAGGCGATGGTGAGAAGAGAAATGAGAGAAGTCAGTTGGTGAAAACCCGCAAAGGGCGCCACTGATCAAAAAGAGGATCTTCACAACCATTGGCATTGACACAATCCTAGGCAAGGTTTCTCGGTTTCAAGAAGTTGTGAGGAATTTCTGAGAGTCAGACAGTTTACACAGATCAGGCATCCAGTTCAAAAGGCATGTCATATTCATTGAAGTCCGCACGTACTCCAGATAAGTCCTTCTTTCCTTTCCCCGAAAGGGATTCCTCTCGTCTTAATTCATTGTCCATTCCATTATTTGTTTTTCTTTGAATCCATTTCGGTCTAAATCTATTCTGAAAACTAAGGCAAAGAAGGAAGGGCAATACTGATTTATAGGGTTATCATCTGATACAAGCTAATATGCAAAGGGTACCCAACCTCGGCAGGGGGATCAAGTCGACCCCGACTGGCCATGGCGACAGATTCTTTGAAATAAAAAACTCTCAAAAGAATGAAATCTAACTAAAATACCTATAAAAGAGGGACGAAATTGAAAAGATTCAGTCCCACGTGACTGATCATCTTGGCAAGGATTTGAAAAGCCAAGGATTCCCCAATGCTTTGAAGTTAAAATTAGTAGAAAGAAAGTTAAATGCCCACAAAGGCAAAATAAAGTTGAAAAGGATTAAAGTCTCACGCGACTAACCGTCATGGTAGAGTCTTGAAAAGCCAAAGGTTCTCCGAGGCCATAAATGAAATGGTTCTTCAGGAAACAATCAGTTGCAGTTGAAAGTATCATCAAAGAAGATGACCGAGATCAAGTGACTAAAATAATCACGGCCACAAACCAACCACTGTTTCAAACTGACAAATTGTTCTTTGTTTGAAAAAAAAAATAGGAAACAGGTGCAATCCAAAAGCAACCTTGCAAGAAGCAGGTGCAACCAAAAAGAAACTGCGCGGAGACTAAGATAGCTCTGTAGCAGCAACAACTCCAAAAAGGGAAGTCTTCACCAAATTCTTTCCTGTATTTTACCCTTAATAAAAAGAAAAGGAAAAATAAAAAAAAGAAAGAAAGTTCCAAATCATGGTAGTATAGGGTCTTCAATCCCTAGCTGCGTTTTTCAACATAGGGTCTCCACTCCCTAGTTAATTTTATTTTTAGACATAGGGTCTCCACTTCCTAGTTGATATTTTTTTATACATGGGGTCTCCACTCGCTAGTCTCTTTTCCAACATAGGGTCTCCACTCCCTAGTTGATTTTATTTTAGACATAGGGTCTCCACTCTCTTGTCCCTTTTCCAACACAGGGTCTGTCACTACCCAAAATCTATTAAAGGTCGTGATGGCGTCGGACACCGTTATCAGGCAAGCCAAAAATAAATACTTAATTTGGTTCTCATTTTAATATTTTTGAAATCATATTTCCCTCAATTAAATAGTAAAATATGAAATTTACAGAGTAAATAATAATAATTTTAACAATTTCAATTCAGAACAACCCATAATCACCCCAAAACCCGGTGTCATAAGTGTATGAGCATCAACTAGGAAGTATAATAAAATACAACATCTGCACGGAATACAAATTTGGACATGAGAAATATAAATACTCTGAAGGAGACTCTGCTGGTTGCGGATCATAGTATAGAGTGCAACTCACCTAAGTCCTCGCAATAACCGTGCCTCTGCGCCCACAAAGCCACTAGACATATATGTACTTGCACAAAATGTGCAACAAGTGTAGCATGAGTACGTAAATCAATGTGTATCCAGTAAGTATCTCGTCTAACCTCGAAGAAGTAGTGACGAGGGGTCGTCTTCGACACTTACTATGGGCCATACATAAAATACCAAAGACATAATTAAGCATGGATTACGTAGAACGGTTGTAAGCTCAGTATCATGAAATAAGTAAAACAATTCTTTTGTTAATGAGAAATTTCCAAATTTATTATCCATCGTCTATCATCTTGTATCTCAGGCCAAAGGAGCAATGTCAATTATCATAAATTCCAAAGCAAACAATTCAATCATGCGCAAATCATGCTGAGGTCGTACGACCCGATCCAACATAAATATAAATTGTGCGTTGCCGAGGGTCAAACAGCACGAACCAACATGTAAATATAAATTGTGCATTGCCGAGGGTTGAGCGACATGAACCATAGATGCAAATATTAACCTGCCGAGACGAACGACTCGCTCCCATGAGAGTAGTGAAAATTTACTCCGCTCGCGGAATATATTTGCGACGCGATTGCACATAAATTTCTTAAGTTATTATAATATTCTTAAATTTTTTTTCAAAAATACGAAATTCAATGAAAACTTTCAAGTCTCGAAATCCTCAATTCCAACTCTTTTCAAGGCATTTAATAAGCATACTCGATCTCAATTCTTTTCAAGGCATTTAATAAGCATACTCGATCTCAATTCTTTTCAAGGCAAATAATAGTGTAATCAAACAACGATATCAACAAGGCATGGTGTAAACCTAAAACTACCCGGACATAGGCATAGCTAGTATCTATGTACGGACTCTCGTCACCTCATGCGTACATAGCCCCCATAAATGGAAGCACATATTAATTCAATTCACCTACGGGGTTAATTGCCTCTTACAAGGTTAGAAAGGAGACTTACCTCGCTCCGAAGTTCCATAGCCGACTCCCAAGCCTTCAAACGACTCCATTCGATGCTCAACGCTCCGAAACTATTCAATAAATGGGCAAATTCATAAATATATATATATATATACTCTAATACTCATTATAATTCAATTTACAACAATTTTCAACTCCGCTCGAAAAGTCGATAGAGCAACCCTCGGGCCCACGTGATCGAATACCGAGAATGTTTGAATATAATCATTACCCATAACACTATGAACTCAAATATATGATTTGTTCCCAATTCCATGCCCAAATTCGTGGTCAAAATGCAAAAATACCAATTTCTTGGTCTTTCTTCAAAATCCCAAATTTCTACAATTTTCATGTCTAAATCCATGTATAAACCTTGTATTTAACTCACAACTAATAGAAATCACTTACCTCATGATTAATGATGAAAATGGTGCTACAAAATCGTCCCCAAAGTTGGCTCCCATGAAGAAATGGGGTGTAAATGAGTCCAACTCCCCTTCTTTAAAAGAACACTGCCCAGGCCCAACATACGCACCTGCGGTCAAATAGCAGCTTCTGCGGCTCCGCACCTGCGGAAATTCTATCTCTACTGTGGCTCCAACTCGGCCCAACAGTCCCGCATTTGTGCTCCATGTAGCGCATCTGCGCGTCAGCTTCTGTGGTCCATGCGTCGCACCTACGCCCATCGCCCACTCCTGCGTTGCCCACTTCGCACCTGCACCTTCGCAGGTGCGCCTAAATATTCCGTACCCGCGGTTGCTGGCCAGCCCCCTCTCCTTCGCACCTGCGACTCGTGGCTAGCACTTGCGGCCCTTTTCACGTAGGTGCGATTGCACCAGATATCAGCTGCCTCAGCATTTCATCCAAGTCCAAACTTGATCCGTTAACCATACGAAATCCATCCGAGGTCCTCGGGACCTCAACCAAATATACCAACACGTCTCAAAATACATTACGAACTTAGTCGAGCCTTTAAATCATATCAAACAACGCTAAAAATACGAATCACCCTCCAATTCAAACTTAGTAAAATTTAAAACTTTAACTTCTACAATCGATGCCGAAACCTATCAAATCATGCTCGATTGACCTCAAATTTTGCACACAAGTCACATTTGACATTACAAACCTACTCCAATTTCCGGAATCGGAATCCGACCCCAATATCAAAATTTCACTCCCGATCAAACTTCTCAAAAAACCTTCAAATTTCAACTTTCGCCAAATGACCTACGGGCCTCCAAATCCACATTCGGACACGCTCCCAATACCAGAATCACCATACGGAGCTATTCCCAGGCTCGAAATACCAAACGGACATTGATAACATTGAAATGCACTTCAACTCAAATTTATGAAACTCTTCCAAAATGCCAACTTCCATAATAGGCGTCGAAACCCTCCTGGGTCATCCAAAACTCTATTCGGACATATGCCTAATTCCAAAATCATCATATGAACCTGTTGGAACCTTCAAATCCCGATTCCGAGGTCGTTTCCTCAAAAATCACACTTTAGTCAATTCCTCCAACTTAAGGCTTCCGAAATTTGAATTTTCTTTCCAAATCAACTTCGAACTTCCCAAAATTAAATTCCGACCATGTGTACAAGTCATAATACCTGAAGTGATGTTGCTCAGGGCCTCAAACCGCTGAACGACGCGCTAGAGCTCAAAACGACCGGTCGGGTCATTACATTCTCTCCCACTTAAACACACGTTCGTCTTCGAACGTGCTAAGGATTGCTTTGAAGTTGTCTGAAGTCACTCTTTATCACCTCGTGCACCAACCCGTGCTACAACAACTCAGTTGAGCATATTTTCTCGAGAAAATATGAAGACCCTCTCTTTTATTTAGGCAAATAAACTTTAGAGCCAAATTCCACCATCCGAAATTCTCTACTAGGACTGTTTCCAATATACGAACACCATTTCAATCACTACAGGATGTACCAATACATGATTGTATACCCTTACTGAATTCTTACCATGCACCGTGTAACTCATTTGCCCAAGGCAATCATTCCAAAGCACAACAGCTAAAATTTCCACTGACCGAAGCCTGTAGTGTTCCTTATGACGAATTAAGCCTTGCTTTAACTCTCGCAATACTGCCAATACAGAGAAGATGTGTAGAACTCATATCCACCTACCATATCACAATTCATGAAGTCTCTCCTCATGACAAGAACTATTACCTCATTATGAACCAAATAACGACATTGCTCTTTAATATGCCTCATATAAATCCATTCGCACTGATCCCAGGTCCAAAATCTTGTCTCACCCAGTACAAACTGCTTAGGAAATAATCCACCTGAGACACTGCCAAAATCTCATATGATGCCGTAATATGCCAACAAGCTACAAACTCAAGTGTGATACATAAGGTAAAACGAACTCTAGAAAGAACTACCCAACCCACGTAACTAATTAAACAATCGAAAGGATGTTATGAACCTTCCTTAGAAACGAGAAACAAAACACATAAGAATAAATATGGGGAATTGTACTCAACATCATAATGTTGCGACGTGCAACCCGATCCACACATGATACTATTGCGGCGTGCAACCCGATCCAACCATGATACTTGTGGCGGCATGCCACCCGATCCAAACAATATATCTATGGCGGCGTGCCACCCAATCCAACCATATACCCGTGGCGACGTACCACCTGATCCACACATAATAATCTAAAGAAAACACACATCGAGACATAATGCTTATACTCGCAAAATGCCTGAATATCAACCATAAGCATGCCAAGTGCATAATACAAATCCTGGGGAGACGGGTAGCGTCATACGCTATTATACTCAACCACAACCAAGGTGCGATATATGATCTGCATCTCGAGAGCCATCATGATCATATAATACCACCGCTACGCGGGACCTCAACACATTGTACAATTAATCACGTCGCTTCACAACCCACATTGCACAATAGAGTATTAAATGAAATAGCTGGCGACGAAATTAACATCCAACGCCCGAATACTCTTCCATAAGGAATGTTATGCTGAATGAACACACCCGGACTGGTATAGAGTACACATCCACATTTGGACCCATCAACAGACCTCAAATCGATTATGATCATACCATGCTTGGTAAAATAACCTCTCAAGGATCCACAATGACCATTTTCCCATGACATGCAAAAACAACCGTCGAATCCGGAACAAACTTCCACAATTCACAACCAAACGAACTGAGCGCCCTTCAGGCACAAATTCTCATATTAGCGATAGTACCAAAATCTCCATACTTGGTTTTAAATCTTTAATCAATCAAGTGACTACATGTCACACTTATACAATCTTTCCTGGGATGCACTCCCACGACCTTCCGCACCAGGTAACAAGTCTGCACCTCAATACTGCCGGCCACATTAATGTTGTAAAGCAAATCAATAAACAATTGGTACATATAGCCTCTTACACACGACACGATCTCAGGTGTTACTAAATACAATACCAGCTTACTCTAAACATCTGAATTCTTTCTTGCTTATTCGAGCTCATAACATTATTGTCTACACCGAACCGCAACCTTGATCCTCAATTTCCAATTCCCATGTCGTTCACTGCGCCTAGCATGCCAATATGCAATAGTACAGAATTCCATCATAGCTCATGAATCACTAATAGAATAAACACCTCATCATATAGCAGCCTTTCACTTAACTCATTTCATGAGAACCATTGCAACACGCGACCGAATCCTTATAACCGTAGAAAATACAACCCCAAGTAGTGGTCTGAACCACCATGTCCCTTCCGGGATCCATCTACACATAACATGCCATAATAACCGAGTACCTCCAAATAAATCCAATTACGTCGGTCGTCAAGCCTCGCACGTACCGCCACAACCACCTGTAAAACTTAACACGTTGAAGGAACCGATCATTGCCACATCATGCCGATTCAACCATTGCTAACTAATCCGACTTCTATTAATTTACCATGGACTTGCCTTAGGAATAATAATGGTTCCATTCAAAATATAACGAACCCAAATATGCACTCATCCTGAGTGACCTTATTTCACGAGACCACGTTATCTCAAAACCCACGAACCATCTCATACCCTCCTTGTGCGCACATTCGCATCTTCAACTAGTACACCCATTCTAATATTTTCCTTTATGAATCTGAAGTTATTATATCTCATTCCTCCAGTGCTACACCATAGGTTGATGATAACATAGAACACTCCAAGCCCCTATTTCGTAATCCTACAATGCTCGACACTTAACCATGATATGGACTAGAAATCCTTACGCACCGCACTTTACATTTTTAAATCCACTAGGACCATTGTTGAGAGTCACCCACTCTGACTTGTTCCCAATTATGATCAAACTCTAAGGCTTTGCTAGCACATGAACATTCTCTCAAAGAAGCAACCGACTGAATTCCTTTCCTTGTACATCACATCCCTACGAAGCATAAATTCTGAGACTTCCCAAAACCTGAACACGAATCGATAAGGCCAAATATATCACACATTCATCAAATCCTTTGCTCGAATCGACACTGATATTTTCTTTCCTAAGTATGATAACCTACTCGTACACCGATAACCAGAAACTGCATAAGTTGACAACTACGCAATCCAATCATAGACGGTAGGGCTCTCCCACGTAGCTTGAAGCTACCATCGCATAACTCTGGAACCCACCAAGATTCCTTATATCCTATTGACATGATCTTACACAATCAACCAGCCAAATTCCTCGAAATCCATATGTTAAACATTTCATGAACATTCTGAATCACTAGCCACATTCACATATTCGACCTCTTACTGGATAGCCAGTAAAATTCCTCGTAGAAGCTTCATCAACACCACGCAGCCGCTAACCTGCTCACATGAGATATCCCACCTGTGGAAATTCCATGCCGATATCCTCCCATAATGCTGCACCGAGTACAATTACCACGAAATCAATAAATCATCCTGAGCCCGTGATCATTCACCAGCTGTACAAGTCCGTTCACTCCCCATGGAAATCAACCAAAGGTGCAACAATACATTCCCACCCAAAGTCATGTTGTATCCCTCTTCATACTAAGCAACTCCCTCATGTCATATCCAATATGCCTTAGTATAGTATCTAATATTCCAAATTAGTCCGTAGACCTAGTCACTGCCCACCATGAATACCAAATCACTCTAAACTTTTCACAAGGCGTGTAGCTATCCTACCACGAAACACATATGATACTCTACCACTCTCCTAGTTTGGTCAAACACTCACCTTTAAGCAACTACTCGACTTATGCTTCTCACATTTGGCCTTCTAGGAACCTAACCACCACAAGACACCTCCCATATATCCTTCCTCATCCTCCGCTGCCCAGTTGTTGCCTTAAATCAAAATCCGTCTTTGTAGCACCTGAACCAGTAGATCGCTACCAACTTTAAACCTCTCCGAAGATCATCCTTCTCGAGCCATCAATACTAGTAACACCGCTTCGATCCTGAGCTACTGCATACCGTGATATCTGACAGCCTCTTCCCCGGAATCATTTCACAATACCCTGCCCCAAAGGCGAATTGAAGAAGACCATAACACCGGCGAACTTAACACATTCCATCAAGGATGATGTCACCACATCACGGATGAAAATTCCACCGTGCTCGAAAATACCAAGTCTCGTTACCCCATCGATCCAAACCTGAGCATTCGTAGTGCGATTGCCTTTCCTCCTCCAGAAATAATATACTGAATCTCTGAATCATGCAATGAGTAAAACCTCCTTTCAAGTCATTCACTACCTCGATGCAACACACGAATCATCATAACAATCAATGCCAAATCTCAAAACCTTAGGTAATACTGATACTAAGTTGAAATGACAGAACGACTTTCCGCAATGCGACGACAATAACACAATCAAATATACAGGGAGAAATATCATGCACCACATATGTAGTACCATTAAAATTCCTCGATTCCAAATTTATAACAAGCGTTTCACGTCGCATAAGATTGAATATGAAGGAAATGAAGGCATTAGCCTCAAAGGAATCAAATCGCACGATGAGGAAATAAGAAGGGAAGTGCTTCTATCAGTCCGATAGCCTCTCGAAGATAAGTACAGACGTCTTCGTACCAATCCGCAAGTCTTTACTAGACTCGCTCATGACTCGTGAGACCTAAGTGAACCTAGTGCTTTGATACCATGTTGTCACGACCCAAAATCCATTAAAGGTCGTGATGGCGCCGGACACCGCTGTCAGGCAAGCCAAAAATAAATACTTAATTTGCTTCTCATTTTAATATGTTTTAAATCATATTTCCTTAAATTAAATAGTAAAAGATGGGATTTAAAAAGTAAATAATAATATTTTTAACAATTTCAATACAGAACAACCCATAATCACCCCAAAACCGAGTGTCACAAGTGTATGAGCATCAACTAGGAAGTAAAATAAAATACAACTTCTGCCCCGAATACAAATTTGGACAGGAGAAATATAAATGCTCTGAAGGAGACTTTGCTGGTTGCGGATCATAGTATAGAGTTTAACTCACCTAAGTCCTCGCAATAACCACGCCTCTGCGCCCACAAGACACTAGACATATATGTACTTGCACAAAATGTGCAACAAGTGTAGCATGAGTACGTAAATCAACGCGTACCCAGTAAGTATCTCGTCTAACCTCGAAGAAGTAGTGACGAGAGGTCGGCTCCGACACTTACTATGGGCCATAAATAAAATACCAAAGATATAATTAAACATGTATTACGTAGAACGGTTGTAAGCTCAATATCATGAAATAAGTAAAGCAATTCTTTTGTTAATGAGAAATTTCCAAATTTATTGTTCATCGTTTATCATCTTATATCTCATGCCAAAGGAGCAATGGCAATTATCATAAATTCCAAAGCAAACAATCCAATCATGCGCAAATCATGTCGAGGTCGTACGGCCTGATCCAACGTAAATATAAACGGTGTGTTATCGAGGGTCGAGCGACATGAACCAACATGTAAATATAAATTGTGCACTGCCGAGGGTCTCCCTAATTGATGTTATTTTAGACATAGGGTCTTCACTCCCTAGTCTCTTTTCCAACATATGGTCTCCACTCCTTAGTTAATTTTATTTTAGGCATAGGGTCTCCACTCCCTAGTCTCCTTTACAACATAAGGTCTTCACTCCCTAGTTGATTTTATTTTAGACATAGGGTCTCACTCCCTAGTTGAAGTTATTTTAGACATAGGGTCTCCACTCCCTAGTCTTTTTTCCAACATAAGGTATCCACTCCCTAGTTGATTTTATTATAGACATAAGGTCTCAACTCCCTAGTCGCCTTTTACAACATAAGGTCTCCACTCCCTAGTTGATTTTATTTTTAGACATAGGGCCTCCACTCCCTAGTCTCCTTTCCAACATAGGGTCTACACTCCCTAGTTGATGTTATTTTAGACATAAAGTCTCCACTCCCTGGTTTCTTTTCCAATATAGGGTCTTCAATCCCTAGTTGATGTTATTTTAGACATAGAGTCTCCACTCCCTAGTCTCTTTTCCAATATATGGTCTTTATTCCTTAGTTGATTTTATTTTTGACATAGGGTCTCCACTCCCTTGTCACTTTTCCAACATAGGGGCTCCACTCCCTAGTTGGTGTTATTTTAGACATATGGTCTCCACTCCCTAGTCTCCTTTCCAACATAGGGTCTCCATTCCCTAGTTGATGTTATTTTAGACATAGTATCTCCACTCTCTAGTCTTTTTTCCAACATAGGGTCTTCAATCCCTAGTTGATGTTATTTTAAACATAGGGTCTCCACTCCCTAGTCTCTTTTCCAACATAGGGTCTCCGCTCCTTAGTTTATTTTATTTTTGACATAGGGTCTCCACTCCCTAGACCTTTTCCAACATAGGGTCTCCACTCCCTAGTTGAAGTTATATTAGAAATAGGGTCTCCAATCCCTAGTCTCCTTTCCAACATAGGGTCTCCACTACCTAGTTGATTTTATTTTAAACATAGGGTCTCCACGTTTTTTTTTTAAATATAGGGTCTCCACTCCCTAGTTGATTTTATTTTAGACATAGGGTCTCCACTCTGTAGTCTCTGTTCCAACATAGGGTCTCCAATCCCTAGTTGATTTTATTTTAGACATAAGGTCTCCATTCCCTAGTCGCCCTTTTCAAGATAGGGTCTTCATTCCCTAGTTGATTTTATTTTAGACATAGAGTCTCCACTCCCTAGTCTCTTTTCCAACATAGGGTCTCCACTCCCTAGTTTACTTTATTTTAGACATAGGATCTCCACTCCCTAGTCGCCCTTTCCAACATATGGTCTTCACTCCCTAGTTGATTTTATTTTAGACATAGGGTCTCCACTCCCTAGTTTCCTTTTCCAACATAGGGTCTTCACTCCCTAGTTGAATTTATTTTAGACATAGAGTCTCCACTCCCTTGTCTCTTTTTCAACATATGGTCTCCACTCCCTAGTTGATTTTATTTTAGACATAGGGTCTCCACTCCATAGTTGATTTTATTTTAGACATAGGGTCTCCACTCCGTAGTCTCTTTTTCAATATAGAGTCTCTACTCCCTAGTTGATTTTATTTTAGACATAGGGTATCCATTCCCTAGTCTCATTTCCAACATAGGGTCTCCACTTCCTAGTTGATTTGATCTTAAATGCATGGTACATCACTCCCTGATATCATTGTCAATATAGGGTATACTGTTCCCTGGCCACATTTTCCCAACATAATGTACACCAATCGTTAGTTGAGACGTCCTTTTGACAATAAAGGAACACAATCCAAAAAAAAACACCAGCATGACTTTTTCGGGGTATACTACTCCCGACCTTTTATTGCCTTCAATAAAGAAGTAGTTTAGAATTTTGTAACAATAACTCATGAAATTTTTCTAGTGCAAACTGGGGCAGAAAAATTTCGTTTGTTTGTTTGTTTTGGTGTCTGAGTAGATTTTACCTCGAGGCACGAGGTTCGAGATGACCAAAAAAAGAAGTCTCAATTCAGAATAAAAGAAAAGAAAAAATATGTGAATCCAAAATGCAAAAGCAGTTGAAAAGATGTGGAATGATCAAGACATGACTGAAGTCATAGCATTGGAGTCCCGTTTTGATTAAAAGAAGCGATAGAGCAATGAACTCGAACCTACAACTAGCGAGCATCAAGGTTTAGATCAGAGTCTACTTGAAGAACCAGTCAAGACTCAAGATCAAGTTTCAGAAGACTCATAGATAGGAATCTTGTAACTCATAACTGATAGGCTTGTTTAGTTTCTTTTTTATTTTGATATAATAGCAGAACCGCAAACCGGAGCCTCGACGGAACCTCACGCGACTCCTTAAATCACCATTCTACCATTATCCTTGAACTACACGCGACCTGAATCCCCTATAACCCGGGATATGTAGGTTATCCAAAACCATGGCTCGGTTGCACCCTATCTTTTATTTCTTATCCTTTTGAATAACAGTTTGGTCAAAATTAAGTCACATAGCTCACCTAGTCTTTTCCTGAAAACTCTTCAAGTTTCCAAGCAAAGAGGGGTAGTTGTGAGTACCTAATGTTTGACAATATTTGAATTTTTATCACCTTCTATTATGTAAATATTTTTAGAAATTTAATACATATTTTTTAGCTTTGTTATATTTTTTTTACATATAGGTAAAAATTAAAAATAATTTAAAAGGTCAATTATTACTATTAATATTATTTTTATTTTTATCCTCATCTTTATTTTAAAATAAAATAAATTAAAATACCGAAACAAATTAAATATTTTTTTATAATTTTCAGATGGGAATAAAAAAATAGAAAAAGTAGAAGTATGAAATTAAAAATAAAAGTAAAAGTAGATGGAAATTATTTAATAAAAATAGTAAAAGAAAGTGAAAAATTAAAAAATAAAAAGTAAAAGAATGTGCAAATTTTAAAAAAAATAAAAAGTAAAAGAAAGTTGGAATTAAAAAATAAAACTAAATGTAGCTGATAATCTCTTTTTAAAAAAAAGTAAAAGAAAGTGAATTTTTCTTTAACACAACTAAAATAAGTGGAAAATAAAAAAAGAAAAGTAAAAAAAAAGTGAAAATTTAAATATAATATAAGTAAAAAAGTGAGAAATTAAAAAATAAAAGTAAAGGAAAGTGGGGAATTATTATTTTTTTAAAAGAAGAAAATGGAAAGTGGGAATCTTTTTAATTAAAAAATAATACAATAATTAAAAAAATCTGAAAAATTCCAAAATATTTTCTATAAATAAAAGAGAAATGTGAGGATAAAAAAAGAAGGAGATAAGGAGAAAAAATTAGGGAGGAGAGAATTGAGAGAAATTTATTTTCTTCTTCTAGGATAAGAGAATTTCTATTGATGTCATCAAGCAAAAATCACCCCCAAAAAATAGCTTTAAACCCAGCAAAAACAAGCCACTAAATTATCGGTTCTGCAAGTTCGATCGGGGTTGCAAGTCGTTAATTTTCGTTCGAGGTTCTGTGGCCGGTGAAAGCTCCAGTCAATACTCGTTGAATTGTTTAGCGCTCTTGTAATTTCAACTCAGTTAATTTATATCAAAGGTCCGTTGTTTCCCTTTTTTCACTGATTATTTTGTCCATTTACCTTCTTGTCTGCTGGTGTGATTATTGGGTAGCATGAAGTAGTAGTTCACTCTATTGATATTTGGATCATTTGAATCTGATTGTTTCCTTGTTCATATGTTTATTGGACTATGATGTTAATTTTAGAGTTGCAAAGTTTTGTTCTGAGTTGATTTAATCGGATAAAGGGTCTATTGAATTACTGTAATTTGGCTTGTTTACTAATTTTGTTCATGAGATTGTGGTGTCATTAGTTTTGTTTAAGAAATGTACAGAATATGGGATATTGGGTTGGATAATTTGCTTGGGCCATGATTTGTTTATAAGGAAATTGGTTTTTGGGATATTGGAGAAGAAAAGATTTTAGGACAAAAGATTTAGTCTCATCTGGCCTAAAGAAATAAATAACATAGCTGGCCCATTTTTCTCTAAGCTAGCCCACTTTTCTATAAATAATAAATTTAATTCTTCCACAAATAATTCCATAATTTATGACCTTACAACAATTTCAAAATAATATGAGTAAACAATCTTATAAACATTCGTATCTTGCTTCAGGCGCGATTAATAAATCATCATGATTATAGGTATGGTTTCCGTGGCATAGTCACGAAACGTAACTCCAAATTCAAGTGCGTGTTTCACGCGACTTGAGCCCAACTTCAAATAATAAAAATCAACATGTTGTAGATCACGGGTGTATTTCACGTGACGCGATTCGCAATATGTACACAAACAAGCGAGTGCGCGACATCGCGACTTGTTTAAGTAAATTCAATAATTGTTTAAAATAATTAAAAGCTTTATAGAAGCATTAACACATAAAGAGTTCTAAAACATATAATAAAGAAAAGAGTGACAAAAATAACAAAGGAAAACAAAGAGCGAAAAAAAAAAGCAAGAGTGAAAAAATCCAAAAAAAGAACTCTTTGTCCAATTTAAAAAAAGAAAATCGCGGAAAGTTTTCCGTGAATATGAGAAGTGGGAATTTTGTTTAATTAAAAAATAATAAAATAATAAAACAAAAATCTGTAAAATTTTGATTTTTTTTTATAAATAGAAGAGAAATGTGACGGAAAAAAAATAAGGAGAGAAGGAGAAAAAAAAGAGGGGGGAGAAAAAAAAGAGGGAGGAGAGAATTGAGAAAAAAATATTTTCTTCTTCTAGGATAAGGGAATTTCTACTCGTGTCATTCTTTCTTCGTATTTCTTTCGAAAAATCCAGCAAAAATTATCCCCCAAAAAACAGCTTTAAACCCAGCAAAAATAATTTACTAAATCACCAGTTTTGCAAGGTCGATCGGGGTTGCAAGTCGCGATTTTTCCTTCGAGGTTCCATGGCCGGTGAAAGCTCCTGTCAACACTCGTCGAATTGTTTAGCGCTCTTTTAATTTCAACTATGTTAATTTATATCAAAGGTCCGTTGTTTCCCTTTCGTCACTGATTATTTTCTCCATTTACCTTCTTGTCTGTTTGTGTGATTATTGGGTAGCATGAAGTAGTAGTTCACTCTATTGATATTTGGATCATTTGATTCTGATTGTTTCCTTGTTCATATGTTTATTGGACCATGATGTTAATTTTAGAGTTGCAAAGTTTTGTTCTGAGTTGATTTAATCGGATAAAGGGTCTATTGAATCATTGTAATTTGGCTTGTTTACTAAATTTGTTCATGAGATTGTGGTGTCATTAGTTTTGTTTAAGAAATGTACAAAATATGGGATATTGGGCTGGATAATTTGCTTGGGCCATGATTTGTTTCTAAGAAAATTGGTTTTTGGGTTGTTGGAGAAGAAAAGATTTTGGACCAAAGGATTTTGTCTCATCTGGCCTAAAGTAATAAATAACATAGCTAACACATGTTTCTCTAAGCTATCCCATTTTTCTATAAATAATAAATTCAATTCTTCCACAAATAATTCCATAATTCATGACCTTACAACAATTTCAAAATAGTTTGAGTAAACAATCTTATAAACATTCGTAGCTTGCTTCAGGCGCGATTAATAAATCATCGTGATTATAGGTACGGTTCTCGTGGCATAGTCACGAGACGTAACTCCAAATTCAAGTGCGCGTTTCACGCGACTTGACCCCAACTTCAAATAATAAAAATCAACATGTTGTAGATCGTGAATGTGTTTCACGTGACGCGATTCGCAATATATATACAAACAAGCGAGTGCGCGACATCGCGACTTGTTTAAGTAAATTTCATAATTGTTTAAAATAATTAAAAATAGTATTGAAGGATTAACACATAAAGGGTTTTAAAACATGTAATAGTTGAGCGACCTTACTAAAACTACAGAATCTGGGAGTGCCTCACACCTGCTCCCGGGTTAACAGAATTCTTTACGCGATTTTTTAGTTTTCGCGGACCTTAAAACAGAGTCAAATTTCCTCAATTTGGGATTTAAAATAAACCGGTGTCTTGAGACACCATAAATTATTCCAAGTGGAGACTCTGAATAAATAAATATTCTCATATCGATTAATATCACTTTAATTGGAATCCCATATCCCTAGGGAGAAAGGAGGTGTGACAATGAATATAGTAGCAAAAGTCGCCTAAAACAAGGATTTACATTTGTACGCAACTACATTCGCATGTATTCACGTCATGTATTCATGAATACAGTAACGCCAATCACCTTAAAAATAGGTATGTCCAGCTGTCTAATAACGAAAATATGATCAATTAGCGTGATACACTCCTAATATAACTCAACAAAATCAATTCTAACACGCCTTATTATTAACCTAATTAATTATAATAATTTTTCAGTTGTATATAACTGTTGTATTTAGTTGTTGTATTTAGTGTGTTTCAATAATTATTTTTTAATGTTGCATTCATTAGATTCAATGTTTGTATTAACTGTATTCACTATTTGGTATTCAGTGTATTCAAATGTATTTGTACTAACAATATTTTAGTTATTCCTAATATATGTGATTACTGTTGTATTTTGTATATTTCATTGGTTGTATTCACTGTATTTCTATTTATATTCAGTGTATTTTACTGTATTTCACTATATTTTAAAATTAAATATATTCATTATTTATATTATATCCTGTTTCAATGTTTATATCCTTTATTCATGCATATTATATGTACAGTATGCATGAATACACATATAATATGCATGAATACTGTTACGCGGCGCCTTCCTGAAATTTCTTGGAAGGGCGACGTAAGGCTAAGCAACCAATGTCAGTGCGGTTGCTATGCGCCAACTGAGGTCCTCGCCGTACGCTAGACTAGATTGTCAGTGCCGTACGGAAAAACCAATGTCGTGAGCAATTGAGCAGCGAAAAATGAGCAATTGATGATGAAAGCTGATGATTGTATTGATGATGATGAAAGCTATTACAAGATGCAATGCGGTGTCAGGGGGGAGAGACACCAGTACAGAGAATTGTTTGAATGCTTGAATGTTTGAATGCTTTGGTCCCCCTTAATAATGCTTAAAAAAATAAACCAAAGTTACATGAGTTGACCTAAGAAAGCTGTAGAAGCACACTGAAAATGAATGAAGTAAAACTACTCTATAATTACAATAAAAAGGACTTAGTCTTCTATGGAAGCAAGTCCGATGGCAGCAACTTTGTCTTGAGCATCAGGGTCTGCGCGCGCATTGCTGTGGGCGCGCGCGACACTATTTGGATCTGCCAGCGGCGGGGCGCTGGTGCTTGGCATTAGGTCTGCGCGCGCGGCATTGTCGGTGCGCGCGGCGCTGATGGCATTCGCCAGCCGCTGGGCGCTGGCACTAATTGTCGGTGGGGCGACAGAGGTGCATGCTCGCTTGTCACTTGGCGCGGCCGAGACCACGGGGCCGACCGTGGCGCTAGGCGTTGGGAGGCTTGCCGGGACGCCACGGGGCGCGTCCAAGGGGTCATGGGTCGATGATGGAAAGCAGCCTATGACATTCTCCCCCACCTGAGTTGGCGACGTCCTCGGAGCCTTACCTGCCGGATGATGATAATTGGTCAGGCTCTTGTTGGCTGGGAGGTCTGTTCCCCCCGGTGTTGTGAGATGTCTTTCTGAATGATCTTCCATGCATTTCTGAAATAGCCTGAGGCGGCTGACATGGATGACTGGATGGATTTTCCACCAGGTTGGTGTGTTCAGCTGGTATGTGGATTTCCCGATGCGCCTTTCAATGGAAAAAGGCCCGATGTAGCTTGGCAATAGGCGAGGATCTTGGGTCCTCTTTGAAAATAAGTTCTGCCTCGGGATTCTTACCATCACTTTGTCCCCTGCTTGATGTTGGGCAAAGCGACGGTTCTGTTCGGCATGCCTCGTTGCCCTGTCTTGGGCATTGACAAGATAGCTCCGCACTATCTTCAAAGTTTGTTCCCATTCTGTAGAGAAACTGGCAGCTCGATGAGATGATGGCATGTTTGGTGCATTCACATTTTGTGGGAGTAGCGGTTGCTGTCCGGTAATAATTTCAAAAGCGCTTTTGTTTGTATGGGCGCACTTTTGTGAATTGCAACACAGCTGAGCAACATCCAGAAGCTTCACCCAATGTGTTTGTGACCCGGTTGCAAATTGGCGGAGATATTCCTCCAGCATGTCATTGAACCGGTCTGTTTGATCATATGTTTGCTGATGATGATGGTTTGAGTTGTAACTCAATTTGGATCCGAGGCAACTGAAGAGTTGGGTCCAAAATTTGCTAGTGAAGCGTGGGTCGCAGTCACTAATGATGTTGCTGGGCATACCCCAGTGTTTGACAATATGAGAGAAGAAGAGTCGAGCTATATCTTCTGCTGATATGTTCTGTGGGGCTGCGATGAAGGTAGCATACTTGGAAAACTGGTCTACTACCACCATGATGGTTGCATGATTTCCGACCTTGGGTAATCCTGTGATGAAATTCAAGGAAATGCTTTCCCAAGGTCTCTGTGGGACAGGTAGCGGCTCCAAGAGTCCCGCTTGTGCTGAGTGATCCGACTTGTCCTTTTGGAATGCTTGACAAGTCTTCACACAATGAGGGGCGCCATGAGCTGCTGGGGCCCGATGATGTGATGTCTGTTTGATGATGTTGAGGGCAGCCGGAACTGTGGGTTCAGGTATATTGGTTCCCTCCTTAAACTGCATGGCCGTGATGTTTCCAGCGGCCATCTTCCTGGATAAGCACGGTATGGTGTGGGGTTTGGCCCCGTTGTCTCCCATCATTAGGAACATGTTGGCATATAGTACTGGGATGGTGTTGGTCTGCCTGAGGAATTCCAATCCCACTATCAGTTCGAAGTCATCGATGATAGCTATGCGTAGGTTGAATATTCCCTTGTATGGGCCAAGCTGGATTGGCGCCTATTCCACTCACTTGCTGAGATGGAGAGTTGATAGCCTTGACACAACCCTTGCATTTTTGCACTGCTAGACCGAGGCGTTGCACCTGAGTTGAGGCCAGGTAGTTGTGGCTAGCACCCGTGTCTATCAATACCCGAATAGGTCTGCCGTTTACTTTCATGTCAACGAACATTAAGGTCCTCTTTTGTGATGTGGGAGGCCTCTCGTCCGCCTTTCCTTTCCCTTTCTTGTCGATTGGGAATGCCTTCTTCTTGGGGTTGCCAGCACTGGTTCCCGCCAAGGTATCATGAATGGAGCCGACAAATGCGTTGAAGGCACCTACTTGATCGGCGCCGTCTGAGTCGTCGGTATCTGACTTGTCATCGTCAACAGTTTGTTGAGCATTGATTTGTGTATTGGGGCATTGATTGTTCCAATGTTCCCCGCCGCATTGACGGCATTCTGATGGGGGTTTTCTCCCCTGATGGTTGTTGACTGATGCAGTAGTGTTACTGCTTGAGGAAGGAGTCTTGGATTTGGATGCACCTCGATCTCCTCCGTTTCTGTTGGGGCCACCGTTGCTAGGTTGGCTCCCGTTGTATCCCCCTCGGACAGGCGGTTGGGGCCTATCCTTCTGAGTTTCCAACTGATAATCCCCAAGGCACTCAGCAGCTTGAATGGCCTTGGGTAGGGTATCTACCCGTTGTCTTTGCAGTTCCATACGAGCATGAGGTTTCAAACCTTCTATGAATGCGAACAGTTTGTCTTTGTCCCCCATATCTCGTATGTTTAGCATGAGTGCGGAAAATTCATGCACGTAGTCCCGCACCAACCTGGTGTGGCGGAGTTCACGCAACTTTCTTTGTGCATTGTATTCCACATTTTCGGGGAAGAACTCTAGGCGTATGACGGCCTTCAGTTCTGCCCATGTCTGGAGAGTATCTTCACCGGCCCATGGCTTCGTATTTGACTCGCCACCAGAGTTTTGCATCGCCTTGAAGATACATGGCAGCAGTTTCTACCTTCTTGGATTCCTCTAACTGTCCAACGGCATCGAAGTATTGTTCGATGTCGAAGATGAAGTTTTCCACTTCTTTAGCATCCCAGGCTCCGTTGTATGGCTTGGGCTCCGGAATTTTCAGCTTTTGTGGAATGGGGGCAATGTTCATGGCACCCCTGATGTGGTTTTCGCCTCCTTTGAGTAGGCTTTGAAGGGCAGCATTGACAACATTGAGCTGGCCTGTCAAGTTGTCTATGGTTTGCTGCATGACGGTCAGTCTGTCTGCCTCTAGTTCCTGATGGGCTAAATCCTCGGCACGCTCCTGTTGGAGGTCCTCGAATTGGCCATGAATTTTGGTTGCCTCGACGGCAGCCGTTTCCCGGTCTTCCTCAGAGTCTTGATTGATGTTTGCTATGTCAATTTCTGCCTGCCTTATTCTGCGGTCCAGGTCATCCAACCTTTGCACTAGGCTGGTTTTTAGATCAGGCAACGTATCCACGATGGGCCGTAATGCGTCAACCGTCTCTTCTAGGGTCGTGATGCGGTCCCCGTAATTCACCATGGTCAGAAAATGGTGATGATGATGCCAATGAGTTCCCTCGTCCGATGTCGAGCCTAGGCTTTGATACCAACTGTTACGCGGCGCCTTCCAAAAGTTCCTTGGAAGGGCGACGTAAGGCTAAGCAACCGATGTCAGTGCGGTTGCTATGCGCCAACTGAGGTCCTCGCCGTACGCTAGACTAGATTGTCAGTGCCGTACGGAAAAACCAATGTCGTGAGCAATTGAGCAGCGAAAAATGAGCAATTGATGATGAAAGCTAATGACTGTATTGATGATGATGAAAGCTATTACAAGATGTAATGCGGTATCGGGGGGAGAGACACCAGTACAAAGAATTGTTTGAATGCTTTGGTCCCCCTTAATAATGCTTAAAAAAAATAAACTAAAGTTACATGAGTTGACCTAAGAAAGCTGTAGAAGCACACTGAAAATGAATGAAGTAAAACTACTCTATAATTACAATGAAAAGGACTTAGTCTTCTATGGAAGCAAGTCCGATGGCAGCAACTTTGTCTTGAGCATCAGGGTCTACGCGCGCATTGCTGTGGGCGCGCGTGGCACTATTTAGATCTGCCAGCGGCGGGGCGCTGGTGCTTGGCATTGGGTCTGCGCGCGCGGCATTGTCGGTGCGCGCGGCGCTGATGGCATTCGCCAGCCGTTGGGCGCTGGCACTGATTGTCGGTGGGGCGACAGAGGCGCATGCTCGCTTGTCACTTGGCGCGGCCGAGACCACGGGGCCGACCGTGGCGCTAGGCATTGGGAGGCTTGGCGGGACACCACGGGGCGCGTCCAAGGGGTCATGGGTCGATGATGGAAAGCAGCCCATGACAATACATATGTATTCAGCTGTATTAAAAAATATAAAGACCTTCGAAATACATAAATACACCCAAAAAAATATATTTATACAAAAATATAATGTGTTTGAGTGAATTTGTACAGAATGCAATGTATTTGTATCATTGTATGTGATTAAATAGCAAAGAAGAGAAGAAAGTTCGTCGGAAATGGCGTTTTTCGGCCAAGCAAAATACTGTATACATTGTATTAAAACTAAAAATGGAGACGAACAAAAACTCCGGCCATCAAATCTTCTCTGGCGCAAAAAATATTGCAACATCTGTCGTTCATGTTACAGTACCCATGCTCTACTCGAATTATTCCGACATCGTTTTTGCTCCCCGTGCAGTGGCCTTAGCCTTAGAGCAACGAGTCCCTCCTTGCTATGGAGGAATCTGATTTTGAAAAAAATGTCCGTCTTCGCCCTCTTTCTTCCAACAATTTAGAAGTATTTTCAATTGCATTAACCCTAGAGGATTCGGCCAGAGAATTCACGATTAGAAGCAGGTATTTTGCTCGAAGAGAAAAAGAAGGAAGAGAGAGAGAAAGAAGAAAAATTCTGAGAGAAAATCATGTGTTAATTGAAAGAAAGATAAAGGAAAAACATAAATAATATATTTCACGCTTCAATGGTAGTATACTAGTATATACCATAAATATCTATTTTGCTATAAAAAATAGCTATAAAAAATAATATTTTAAAATAATTATGGTTTATAATAAATAAGGTGGATACCTTTGCTATAGTAGGTAACATTTCCTTGAATAAACGTCTAAATTAGTGTCATTTTAAACTAGAAAGATCTGAACTAATATTATCTTAAGCATGAGATCTGACAAGTGAGGCTTGCTCAGTTGGTAAAAATACCTCCACCCACAACCGTTAGATCATGAGTTCGAGTCACGCTTGGAGGAGAAGTGTGAAAACACTATATATCGTCATAATTTGTGAGGGGTTTGAAAAAAAGCATGAGATCTATTGAACAAACTATCATACTATTTCCATTTCAAACAATTACACTGAAGACTTCTTATCCAACTCAAATGCAAAATGATTTCCTGTAAATATGCCTATGGTACTCATATATATTTGAAATAAGAGATTTTACCTAACGGTGTTAATGTTGAGTAGGATTTCCATCGTACATGAGTATTAAGTGTTGGTTTTAGAAATACAGGAGGTGTATGTCCATTCTTTACTTTAGATTTGCAGGAAATGAATACTTAGTGGGCGTTGGGACATAAGAATGGTAAAATTCCGAAAAAAGAAAAAATAAATTTAAATAAAAATAATATTTAAAAATTAGAGTGATGTTTGGATATGATTATAATTTTAAATTTTTTTATGAGTGATTTGAAGAAATATTTTAAAAAATAGGTTTTTGGAGGCTTTTGAAAGAATGGGAGCTTTGCGAAATTATTGTCTGGTAGCTTTCAGTTTTCTACTTACTTATTACCCCCAATTAGACACATAAACAATTGAATGCCCGAAAATTGTGCCGTTGATTGTCATAGGATGCTCCTTTAACTTTTCTTATCTAACTTTTCGGTTTTGTCGTTTTGGACCTTTGTTTTTTTCTTTTTCTTTTTTGATACAATACAATTATACAAATGTTGGTGAAGAGCACCACCAATAGAAAAAGAAAATAAATGTACGTCCATGCTTTATTTTTTGAAGTTGGAACACCAGGGCACAAAAAACCAGCTGGCCTGCCCGGGTAAGCTTTAATTTATAGGGTAAATTATGCTAAAAACCCTTATATTATCACTCAATTTCAAGCGCACCCTCATAGTTTTAAATCAAAACACTTAATACCCTTATACTATGAAAATCCTACACAAACATTAACACTGGTAGTGGTCTGTTAAAGTCTCTTATTCAAACCTATAATAACACCGTCACTGATCCGTTAAAATCTCTTATTTATGAGTGTACCATAGGCATTTTCTATTCCACTAATCCAATATTTGGCGTTAGTGATCCCTTTTCCTTCTTAGATGGATCACTAATGATACATGAAAAATAACCCTTTTACCTCTGCCAAATTTTAATTTGCGACTGTAATTTGGGATCTAATTTTGAATCAGTAAGAAACAACTGCAGAGATCAAATCTGTTGAACAAACATCTGAATTAGTAAATCTGAACTAACATTATCTTAAGCATGAGATCAGATCTATTGAACAACCTATTATACTGTTGCCATTTCAAACTATTAAATTAAAGACTGCTTATCTAACTCAAATGCAAGATGATTTCCTGTAAATATCACCCAGGTTCATTTTGTTCATAAACATGGTTAGAATCAGAGGCGGATCCAGGATTTAGAAGCTCCGGATGCCACAATATTTTTAACGTAGCCATGCTACAATTTATATTGTCTAAATAGGGTATAAAGTTAATCGATTTGGTCTAGTTGGGGTTCAGTTCGGGTTATTCGTCTTTGAAATTAATATAGACAAATCGATCGAGCAAATATATTACGTAACTATTATGGATTATGCATTTTGTATAAGAAAAAAAGGCTCGCTATCAATTTATAGATTTTTGAAAAAAAAAGATTTTTATATTTCATGTTTAAAGGGAAAAAGGGAGAAGAAATTTCAAAATAAACTAGTAATAAACAAAGAAGAAGGCAATAGGAACTACTAATAAACAAAAAAGATCACCTGTTAAGGAAAGAGAAAAAAGAAGCAAAGAAGTAAACCTCCTATAATTATAGGAGGTCTTAAATGCACCAAATAAAACTTCTAAGTAAAACGTGCTACTCTGGATTGTAACTCGAGCCTCTTGAGTGGAATGACAGTAAAATGTGCACCTACGACCATTTTGTTAATGAGGGTGTCACTTAAAATATTTCACAATGCATATATACATACTATTGCATAGTCTCGACCAAAGCTTCTGGGTGACGTACCACCCCATCCTTTGCATGTAGATTCGCCTCCTGTTAGAATTGAAGATTGATCATTTATTATGTTTTGTGGTCTCATGCCGAGATAAATAGGATTTGCAAATATGAAGAAGTGTTGGGAGGATGGAATCCACTATCCGCAGAAATCGAGTCCAAAAAGTTTAGTAGAAAGGGGACAAAGTCGTGTTATAGAGGGCATATCTTACGCAAGTATCTGGTTCCTTTGCTTGAAACTTGAAGTGACAGAAGAAGAGAAGCAGAAAAATAAGAAAGAGAAATATATATCATCTGAACGATCCGAAATGTCTTAACTTTTTCTAGAGATGTAAAGAGCGTGTATGTGGAATTGTGGATGAGAATGGAGATACGGCAACTTTGTGCATTCATTAATTATTATAGATTTGAAATAAGTGACAGATAATTAACTGCGTTAATGTTGTGTAGGATTTCCATTGTACAGGGGTATTAAGTGTCGCTTTTAGAAATGCAAAAGGTGTGTCTTGAAACTTAGTGATATTATAGGGATATTTAGCGTAACTTAGCCTAATTTTTATTCAAAGCACAAAGGTAGAGAGAAAAAAGAAGATGCCATGCCTGATCAAGTAAAGTATCCCTAAAGTACATTGCAGCAACCTATCCCTAGAAACACATAGTTAGCTAAGACTTCAGTCCAGATAACTAAGGAGCCAAACAACAAGAAAGAAGAAAACAAGAGATGGCTGAAGCAGCAGTTTCCTATGTTGCAGAGCGGCTTATTGATCTTTTCCAAAGAAAAATTGTTTTCCTGCAAAGTGTCCAACAAGAAGTTGAAGGAGTGCGAAACGAGCTCGTCCGTATGAAGTGTTTCCTGAAAGATGCAGATATGAAGCAAGAGGAAGAAGAAGCCGCAACAGTCCGCAACTGGGTATCTGAAATCAGAGCAGTTGCCTACCATGCTGAGGATGTGATTGAAATATTCATCCACCAAGTCGAGTCCCAAGAACGACAGAGCTTCTTCATCAAGTGTGCCTTCTATCCTAAGAAACTATACAGGCTTTACAGAGTAGGGAAAGAGATTGAATCGATCCAGACCACAATTCTTGAGATATCCAACAGCCGTGAGAGATATGGAATCAGGCATATTCAAGGGCTCGGATTCGGGGAAGGGTCAAGCACAACACGGGAGAAGATGCGTGAACTACGACGCTCCTCGCCCTTGGTTGCGAATAAGGATACTGTTGGCCTAGAGAAGCATGTGAATTCTGTCGTGTCAATCCTTCTAAGGGAGGACAAACGGCTCCGTGTTGCTTCAATTGTGGGTATGGGAGGCATTGGTAAAACGACTCTTGCCAAAGAAGTTTATAACCAAGCTCAAATCAGAGACAAGTTTGACACTCGGGCATGGGTTTATGTATCTCAAGATTATAAACCCGCGAAGATCATCAAGGAACTCATTTTACAACTGGCAAATCCAGAAGAAGATAAAGTGAAGATGGTGGAAACGATGGACAAATTGTCAGAGGCAGGCTTGGAGGAAATGCTCCATAGACGCTTGGAAGACACATGCTATCTCATTGTTCTTGATGACATCTGGACCACAGAAGCATGGGATCTTCTTGCTAGGTCATTTCCTGACAATGATAAGTCAAGTAGATTGCTACTTACCAGCCGCAGAAAGGAAGTTGCTTTGCATGCAGATGCCCATACTATACCATATGAACTTAAAGTATTGAACGAAGAAGAGAGCTGGGAACTCTTTCTGAAGAAAGCATTTTCCGAGGATAGAGAGTGTCCCCAGGACTTGGTGGACGTTGGGAAAGAGATTCTGGAAAAATGTGATGGCTTGCCACTGGCAATCACTGTTATAGGAGGCCTCTTAGCTGGGAAGAAGAAGCAAAGAAGTGAGTGGCAGAGAGTACAAAGAAACCTCGGTTCACACCTTGTTGGAAGCCAAACCTATGGCGTATCAACAATTCTGGCGTTGAGTTATCATGACTTACCTCCCCATTTGAAATCTTGCTTCCTCTACTTGGGCCTTCTCCAAAAAGACAAAGACATCCCTGTGCAGCAACTAATGCACATATGGATCGCCCATGGTCTTGTTCATCAGAAGGGAGAAGAAGAATTAGAGGACATTGCTGAGGATTATCTTGATGAGCTCATTTGCAGAAATATGGTTCAAGTGATCCAAGTTAGAGCAGATGACAGAGTTAGAAGTTGCCGGCTCCACGATCTCCTGAGAGACTTTTGTATCATGAAAGCAAAGGAAGAAATATTTCTCGAGGTCCATGAGAAAGTAGATAATCAGTCTATACCCCTGTCTGAACCTCGACACCATGTCCTTTACTGTCCAATTGAGAGGTACAAATATTTAGGAAATTCAAAATCATATATGAGATCCCTTCTATCCTTTGATTCATCTGCTAAACTAGTTAACCTTGATTGTATTTGTAAAAGTAGTTTCAAACTTCTCAAAGTGCTATACATAGACTCTCCTGGTTTAAAAGTTATCTCAGATAGTATCGGGAAACTATATTCCTTGAAGTACTTAGGCGTAGGATGGAAGACACGCATAAAGAAGCTTCCTCGTTCGATAAGTCGGTTGAAAAACTTGGAAACGATTGATATGCCCATGTCTAGGTATTATTCTGTGCTGGTTCCTAATGTCTTGTGGAAGTTAGAGAATTTACGGCATCTCATTGGTTATATAAATTCCCCCAGCTTATTGAAGATTGACCTACTGAACAATGTCCAAACTTTAGGCAGCATACCTGTTCATCATTGGATGCATAATGAAAACCTGACAAGAATGACTAATCTCCGAAAAGTTGGTTTATTCATTGAAAGAGATGATAACCTAGACATAGATCGATTATGTGATTCACTAGCGGAGCTTGAGAGGCTCCAATCCTTGTGCTTGGAAGTAGAGGATAGCTTGCAGATATCTTTGGTTGCTGGTTTATCTAAGTTGAATCATATTGTCAAGCTTAAGTTGAAGGGACGACTAGCCTCAATGCCAACTCATCCTTGTGTGTTTCCACCTAATCTTCGCCAGCTGACTTTGGTCAACTCCAAGATCCACCCAGATTCCATTCTGGTGTTGGAGAAGTTAACAAACCTATCAGTTCTAAAACTAATTCAAGCTTTTGATCATGAGCTAGATGACAGTATAAGGATATCGGAGAATGGGTTTCGTGGACTCAAATTTCTCAGGGTGGATCAGCTAATGTCTATGAAAGACATGAATCTAGGGAAAGGTGCAATGCCAGAACTCAAGTGCCTGCAAATCTTCAAATGCTACTCGTTGAGGATGCTCCCAGAAGAGTTGATATCATTGACCAACCTTGAGAAGCTGGAGATTCGAGGAATGCCTGAAGAATTTTGTGCGAGGCTTCAAACTTCAGATTTTCACAAACTCCAACACATTCCCAATATTGTGGTTGGACATACTAGTATAGATTATGAAGAAGAACTGGAGCGTGTAGCTATTGTTAGAAAGATCAGGGCGCATGCACAGTCAATAAGAGCAGCATATTTGTTCAAGGAAGCAGGCCAGAGGAGGTCAAATGTCAATAGTACTGATTGATTTTTTTTTTTTTTTTACTTCACAGTTATGTGCTTTCTACTAAGCAAGAGTAAAAATGTGACTATTACCAGTTCAAAACACGCATCTAAAAGAGCATTTTTGCTCTCCATTAACTTTTTATAAGTATATTTGTTGTCACTCGAATGACAAAGGTCATATCTAATTCTACTTTTCGTTTTTGCACTAGGTTTGAGTATGTTTGGTATGATGAAATATGTTCGTTTAACTATTTACCTACGTTTAGTTACCTTGAAATCTTTGAGAATGTTTTCTCCACGAAATGTTTCCTGCCAAAATAGGAAAACAAAGACTTCCATGGCTTAGGAGCAAAAGTCATTCTCTTTTTAACAAATTTTGCAACTCTTCGTCCAATCATATTTGTTTCAATCTAGAGGCGACTTGAGGATTAAAATTTTATGGGTTCCCGGGGCGAATTCATGATTTTTTGGGTTAAGGGATTCAGAATCTAGGACAGTGGCTCTACTTAAAATACAATAACCAATAACTGAGTATCAATATATAATATATATATATATATATATATATATATATATTAATTAATTAAAAGTTAAATGCAACATATGAATATAAAAATTATTCTAGTTGTATTCCACTATTTGTCATGTTTTGAAGATGATCAATGATCGCACTAATAAAATCCTAAAATCACAAATAGAAATTACACTTCAGGCTGTATAATTTAAATTCAATTCAATTAGAGTGCAATCTAAGAGAAATTCACTAACTCAACAATTTCAACCTATAGCGTAGAGGTAGAAACAACCCAGTAAAATCCTACTAATGGGGTTTGGGGAGAGTAGTGTGTACGCAGACCTTAACCCTACCCCGGAGGAGTAGAGAGGCTGTTTCCGAAAGACCCTCGGCTCAAAAAACAAAAAAGACAAAAGGAGAAGAAATGTTTGCAAATTCTGCTAAAATAGCTTACTTCAGAAAAGAATCCTATTATTTTCTATGCAACTAACAACCCCTGTGAACATTAGCTTCCGCTTCAAAGTGTTTGAGGAAGGACGGAAGACAAAGACAAGCTTTTCAACATACAACTAACACCTTTGCATTGGCATGCTTAAATCTATAATGAATGAACACATACATAACTCTTTGTTTTATAAGAATAATAACTATAGTTAATTTATACTATATCTGCACAAAGAACAGAAAAAAGACACTTGAATTGTACAATTACTTACTTTGATTTGGTGGAAAACTTAAGCCCAAGTATGGAGCTACCCAATCTTTGTGCATCATATTAAAAGTCCACATCTGCTACAAAGCAAAAGCTACACCCTTTAAGGATATGGTGTCGTCGGCAACAAAATCGAAAGCTTTTCTCAAAGTTAAAATTCTCAGTTCTCAGTTTTGTCGGGTAAATTTCTCGTATACATATTACTTTTTTTACCCAAAACCATACAAATATATTTTTTCACGCAAAAATTATAAACACAATAATTATAGTGTTTAGAAAACATAATTTTTTGTAGTATTTATTCTATATTATTTTATTTTCAATCTAATAAATAATAATATAATTAAAATAGAAATGACCCAACCCGACCCGACCCGACCCCATCCAATCCAATCCAATTAAAAAAATATAAAAGATGGCTAGAGTATAGATCCATCAACTATTCGACAACAATGTAAAAGAAATCAAATAAAAGCAAAGAAAATATAAATCACACGAGTGGAAAGATATTAACCAAGCTGAGACTCAAGAATAAAGTCTATATTAAATATTCAAAAGGTAAATCCAAATTATATGAAAGGAAACATATTTAATACATTGTAGTTTGCTACTCATAATCACTAGAATACTTTGTGTCTCGCTAATAAAGATACTTAAAATAACTTAGTTTAAGTATAAGTAGCATAATAGGTTTTGAGAATTAGTATTTTGAGTTTAATTACTTATTGGCTTGTAACAATTTTCATATTTCCAAGACCCAATGAAAAATTTAATGCTTTATTAGTTTTAAACTTACTATATAAATATATTTTCTACATGTAAAATTTATTCGGTACGGTTCAGTATTTTTTTGGTTTATTTTTATAAAATAAAAAACCTCCCCTAATTATCGGTACAATTATAGATTTATATACAAACACCTAAAAATCGATTCGGTCGGTCTAATCGGTTTTTAAATATCCATTGACACCCCTACTCGGAGCCCCTACGCTCTCATGTCAACAACAACAACGATCTAGTAAAATTTCACAAGTGGGTATGGGGAGGGTAGTGTGTACGCAAACCTTACCTCTACCCCGAGGGGGTAAAGAGGCTATTTTCGATAGACCCTCGGCTCAAGAAGGCGAAAAGAGATAATATATCAGTACTATCAATAAAAACCATAGAAATAATAACGTCACAAGAACCAGTAAATAGATGGAAAGCAAAAACAATAACCAGTAAATAAGGCCCGACACTAAGAAAATGGAAGAGCATTGTGAACACAACATTGACCACTAACAGTCTAAGACAAAATCATATTACACTATCCTCACAGTCGTACGAGTTAGAAATGTGTTTAACTACCTCCTAACCTACAACCTTAATACTCGACTCCACAACTTCCTATCGAGAGCCAAGTCCTCAGAGATCTGAAGCCTCGCTATATCCCGCATGATCACCTCTCCCCAATACTTCTTAGGCCATCCTCTACCTTTCCTCGTACCCACTAACGCCAACTGCTCGCACCTCCTTACCGGGACATCTAGACTTTTCTTTTTATCACAAACTATGTCATCAATAAATAACATACACCATGGCACCTCCCGACACCTTCCTTGAATATGGTGTGTCAGTGCGTTCATATGTGCTCATGTCATTTGCCATATAAATATGTATTTAGTGGAGGGTGTCATTTGTTGACAAGTGTGAACTTGTGGGGGGCGTATGCCACGGTTGCCATTAAAGCTAATAATAGATTTGTCAATTATTTGACAAAAATAAAATATGAGCACTCTGTTTTGGACCTATCTCCAAACATAAGGGACCATTTTGTCTATCTTCTCTCTTCCGTCCTGCTCTCAGACATCCTTCCCCCCTCCTCCCCCCCCCCCCCTCCCATGCATCCCCCGTTTCAATTTGAACTTGGAGACACGATCGGCGCTACTCCACCATCCATTTTCATCTCTAATTTCTTCTTAAAAGATCAGAAATTTGGGAATTTTGAGGGGAAAACTGTGGCCCTGGAAAATATGCTCAAGTGATAGGAGTAGTTTTTTCAGCTTTAAATGGGCCCCGGACTATAAGTTGGTGACAGTTGAAACTTGAAAGTTAGAAGAAATTGGATTCTCTGGTACAACTAGTAATACTTGTGCCTCACACAATGTAAGCCATTCTTCTCCTTCTTTATTTTTAATTCATCTGCAAAAGAATGATGAATAGAACGTATAGAAATGTAGTTAACTGGCTTAGCCCAATCTTTCAGTCTCCTCCCCTAAAATCAGCCATTGAGACACCCTACAATGCCAGAAGGCTTACGGAAGCTCTATTACTTGCTTTTCACAACCCTATTAAAGCAGACTATACTATTTACTCAAATATTATTCAGCTTTGCATTGACCTAAGGGCTCATAAACAGGGCCGTTTGGTCCACTCCCATCTTATAACTATTGGGTTTCCTTCAAATGTTCATTTAGGAACCAAGTTGATCATTTTCTATACAATGTCCAATGACATGGTGTCTGCCTGCAATTTGTTTGATAAATTGCCTGAAAGGAATGTGGTTTCATGGACTGCGCTTTTATCTGGGTACTCTCAGAATGGATATTCACAAGAAGCCCTTGATGTGTTTGTTGCTATGCGTAGGGAAGGGGTGAGGGCAAATCAATTTACTTATGGAAGCGTTTTAAGGGCGTGCACTAGTGTATCATGTTTGAATTTAGGAAAGCAAATACAAGGGTGCATTCAGAAGAGCAGGTTTTTGGATAATTTGTGTGTACAGAGTGCGTTGGTTGATTTTCATTCTAAGTGTGGGGCAATGGAGAATGCTTTTTGTGTTTTCGAGTCAATGGCAGAGAGGGATTTGGTTTCTTGGAATGTCATGATTTCTGGATATGCTTTTCATGGTTTTAGCATTGATGCATTTCTGTTATTCCGTTGGATGCTCAGACAAGGTATACTCCCCGATTGCTTCACGTTTGGAAGCATTCTCAAAGCATCTATAGGAGGTGGCAAGCGTAGTGGGCTAGCGAAAGTCAGTATGATACATGGATGTATCATTCGACTTGGTTATGAGTCGTACAGTATTATTAGTGGAGCATTAGTTGATGCCTATGTAAAATGTGGAAACCTGGCCAATGCAAATTATCTATACAAGAAGTTGCAGAACAAAGATAGGATTTCATGCACTGCGTTAATTACTGGCTATGCACGTGAAGGTAAAAATAGCAGTGAGTACCTTGAACATTTTTGTGAATTACGTCGGATGCATAGGGAAATTGATAGCATTTTGTTATGCTCTATGATCAACATATGTGCCAATACAGCATCCCTGTCTTTGGGAAGACAGCTACATGCTATTGCGATTAAATACCAGAGCACTCATGATGTGGCCATGGGTAATGCTTTGGTTGATATGTATGCAAAAACAGGGGAAATTGATGATGCCAACAATGTTTTTCATCACATGACAGAGAAAAATATAATATCATGGACGTCAATGATCTCTGCTAATGGTGCACATGGTCGAGGAGTTGATGCAGTTTCATGTTTTAAGAAGATGGAATGTGAAGGTTTTGAGCCAAATGATATAACGTTCTTGTCTCTCCTGTTTGCTTGTAGTCATAACGGGTTGACTGCTGAAGGATGGGAATGTTTCAGGAAGATGGTCAGAAAATATAAAATTATTCCAAGAGATGAGCATTACTCTTGCCTTGTGGACCTTTTTGCACGCAGTGGCTGTTTAAATGAATCCTACTATTTGATTTGCAGAATGAATATAAAGCCTAGTGCCTCTCTTTGGGGTTCAGTTCTTGGGGCATGTAGGGTATATGGCAATATGTACCTTGGAGAGGTAGCAGCCAGGCATTTATGCAATTTTGAACCTATGAATGCTGTTAGCTATGTGGTTCTAGCAAGTATGTATTCTGCAGCTGGCTTATGGGATAGTGCTCGGGATGCTCGAGATGTAGTTCAAACTAGAAGGTTAACAAAAGATCCTGGTTACAGCCTTTTTCAATCCGATAATGATATGTTAGCACTTCCTCCTACTGGCTGATATGTGAAAATGATCCAGATCTGTCTTATAATGTTTCATACTACCCGGATTTTTCAAAAGTGAGTTTTGATAGTTGTAGTTTCAGTAAGCAGTGATGATGCAATGAAGCTTTATGGATCTCACTAGGTGTAAAGCTTCTCTGATTATTACTGGACCTGTTTAACTGATTCCCCGCACATCGTCAGCATTTGATCTAAGTCCTTATTCAAGCTTCATGCCAATGAAAGGGGGAGATTTCTGGTGGAAAGACATTTCCTGAGGGACAGGTTAGTTAACTGAGTTAATTTCTTAAATAGAAGAAAATGGACCTTCCTTACTAAAAGAAATAAAAATGCTTCTTCTACTTCCCACTGTCAGTAGGTCTATTTGGAACCAAAGCTACTTTATCTACTATGTTTATATATGTCTGATTGAATGTTGTATTTAGCCATTTCTAGATGTTCAAATCTTTTTAACTGAGTAGCTTCTTTGTATGATTAATCTTGCTTTGTCAGTCAGACATATAGATCTCTGACACGTATGAATACTGGAAGCTTATGGGATAAAAAAAAGCATCTAGAGTATAAGTTGTGTTAATAACTACCTATTATTTCATGTATAATTGTAATGTATTGCAAAGTTTGGACAAAGGCTGAGCATATATGTGCCCTGTGCTGTCCTAAATCCAGAATAAGGGTTGAGTATTATGAAATTGATCAAACATTCTGAGTGTATGACAAGAAACAAGCATGTTAAATTGATCGTTCTAAGAAATGAGTATTGCTCCCCCCCCCCCCCTCTCTTCCCCAAACCCTCTTACTCTCTCTTCCTTTTATTTGCGAGAGTAGTTGTGACTTGTGATCAGAAAATACAAGTTCCCCCAGACTGTTGAATTGCTTTATTATTTTAACAGGTAATGATTGACTGAAATGTATTCTGTTGGTACAGCTGTGAGCAGAACATGAAGAGGTACTCACGTATATTTGTGACATTGACGGGAGTACATGAATCTCTTCAGCTCTTTAGGGTATGGAGTAAATGGTAAAGCCTTGGCTCTTTCCCGATCCTTAGTGAGTGGTGCATATTTTCTTTGGCCTTTTTATTTCGTAATTCCTGTATGTGATGTCGATCATCTATTTTTCCATTCCAGGTCGTGGAAGGCAAACTACTTGCTGGTTGTGTGCGGTATGAGTGGTACCATCCACGTAAAGCTTCGTGAAAATGGAAGTGGATAGAAATATTCCTTTTGTACCTCACTCTCATCTACAACGGGTGGGTAGAAATGATCCTTTTCGCTCCATGTAGACAAAGACTAACTACTTATAATGAACTTTTGTCATAAATGATAAGAATAATACTAGTGATTTGAAGCCCTGGAATATCTGTCCTAACTCCGGAAGGAAAGCCTAGAAACCACGCGGCTGTACCTATCTATTCCAATAGCTTTTTCTTAAAGTAATGACTGCTGCTATAGGCTGTCGATCTGTAGCTGTTATATGCTCCTATAAGTAGATTTTTTCTTTTCTTGCCAAAGTAGAAACTGCTCCTATGGATTTTGTAGCTGTCATACGAAATTTGAATGCATTGAAAATGGATTGATGGCCAGCAACCTGGTGCATGCATAAGACACTTAATGGGTGCTACTAATAAGTCACACCAGAAGCGAACGGTAGGCAAGTAAAACTGCATTACTCACACCACAGAGAAAAGCACGGTAACAATGTCTATGGAACACCTCGCTTACAAAACTCTTCTTCTGCATTATATTATTAATACAATGCTTCTTTTTCTTGTATTTATTGCTTCACCTGGTATTCGATTGATTGCTGCTATAATATATTTTGTTTATTTTCTATTTGCATTTGTTGGTTTAGTTTAGAGGTTAAGTAAAAAGGGAGATAAGTACGACCTCTGTTTTGTTTGCGACTCTGCGCTTATGGAAAATACCCTGAATTTATTAAAAAGAAAACACTAGATTTTAGAATACCACTTGGATTTCAAGAACCTGTTCTGTTAATTTATCAAGCCTCTGCCCAACAGTTATTTCTACTGTTAAAATGTTGTAACATCTAGAATCTTAGTGCCTTTAAAATTTTGAATCACCCTGTCCTACTATTAATAATTCATCTGACCTTATACTGTCCAGTCCCTTTGCATTGAAATAATGTTTTACGGTTGTGGCTTTCTTCTATTTGATAGCTTTATATTCTGATTTATTCTTCATATGTTCTATCATGCCAGTTGGAATGGCTTTCTAAGTTGTTTAACGTCATTTTTAGGACGAAGAAGATGTCTGAAGAGTGGAGGCGGAGTACTGTGATTCCGTTGTACAAGAATAAGGGGGTATCTAAAACTGCAACAACTATAGGGGTATCAAGTTGTTAAGCCATACGATGCAGGGTGGATGAAGTGGAGACTCGCTTCCGGTGTCTTGTGCGATAAGAATGTGCCGTTGAGACTTAAGGGTAAGTTCTGCAAGGTAGTGGTTAGACCGACTATGTTGTATGGGGCAGAGTGTTAGCCAGTCAAGAACTCCTATGTCCAACAAATGAAAGTAGCTGAAATGAGGATGTTAAGATGGATGTGTGGGCATACTAGGTTGGATAGAATTAGGAATGAAGTTATTCGGGACAAGGTGTGAGCGGCCCCTTTGGAGGAAAAGATGCGTGAGGCAAGGCTTAGATGGTTCGGGCATGTTAAAAGGAGAAGCACAAATGCCCCAGTCAGGAGGTGTGAAAGGTTGGCCTTGGGGGGTAAGATGAGGGGTAGAGCTAGGCCAAAAAAGTCTTGGAGAGAGGTGATCGGGCGGGACATGGCGCAGCTTGAGCTAACCGAGGACATGACCCTGGATAGAAGGGTGTGAAGGTTGAAGATTAGGGTAGAAGGTTAGTAGGTAGTTGTGCGTTTCTCTTTGTCTTCACTAGTTCGATAGTATTAGTGTTAGTATGGTACCCCTTTTATCCTTAGTTTACTATTATCACATATCTTGTTCTGTTATTAATTGCCATCAGTACTTCCTTAGTTTGCTAACAGTACTTCTTTCATATTCTCTATTGCTATCTTGGATTTAGTTTTCTAAATATATTATCTTACTATTACTTGGTATCGGTACCTCTTTCATATTCTCTATTGCTATCTTCGATTTAGTTTTCTAAATATATTGTCTTGCTATTACTTGCTATCAGATGCACTTACCAATTTGGATTGAAATAATTTTTAATTCATCTTGTCCAATGACATTCTTTTCCTTTAATTTCTTCTTTACATGGTCCTGTTGCTTATACTTGACTCAAAGTCGTCATATCATCTGGATGCAGATATTTGATCAGAGTTTTTCAGAGGTTTTGATGGGATAGAGAATGACTATGTACAACAACAACAACCCAGTATAATTCCAATAGTGGGGTCTGGGGAGGGTAGTGTGTACGCAGACCTAGGGGTAGAGAGGTTGTTTCCAAATGACCCTCGGCATCCTTCCCTCCAAGAACTCCCCACCTTGCTCTTGGGGTGACTCGAACTCACAACCTCTTGGTTGGAAGTGGAGGGTGCTTACCATCAGAGCAACCCACCTTGTTAAGAGAATGACTATGTACATTTGAGGAAATAGTAGTTTCTTTTTGGTGCACACCATGAGGTTCCAGTGTGTATAGAAGGTTGATGTCGTTCCTAGAGAATCATATAATGTTGTAGATTCTCTACTTTTTTGATATACTGTTGGTACACGGGAAACTGCAGTTCCTTTTCGTAGAGAAACCAGCAATTCCTTTTTGTCTGCAAAGTCGAGATTTTAACTGATGTTTCTCTTTTTGTGTAATACAATGTGCTGTTGAATTTTGCCTTCTGAAGCAGGTTTACTTTACTACTAATTCTTATGGATTCCTCGTGAACTGAACGTTAGTCCCTAATATGTTTGCGTTTCCTGTTTCTATTGTAGGTCTTAATATATCTCGGGCACATCAATTGTACTTGTCAAATCTGTTCTGTTTCTCTCCTGAGAAGTTTTAGAAAAGTGATACATGCAGTATGAATAGGTGAAGAAACCATGGACTTACCAATTATCAGCTGGAAAAGGAAAAGCTGTTTGTCCAGGGTAAATATATAGATTTGATTAATTGAAATCTTGGGAGTATTGAAATACTCTGGGGGAGTTGCTGAAAAAGTTGAAGCCATGAATAAACAAAAGGCTCTTGATTTTGAAGTTTCATATGCTGTGACATGTGATAGTTCATTCCGTATCTTTTCGGATCTCTCCTTTCTTTTTCCTTTCGTTTATATTTTGGTGTTTCACTTTTGGAGGAAAGAGCACGTAGTTGCGATGTTGCTTGAGACAAAAATGCATGGTGGAGCTCTTGACATGAGTTTATGTTTCCACTGCTGATCTTTTAAAAATCATGGGTTGGACTTGGTTGTTTAATTCAGGTATACAGCTAAATCTCTGTGCAACAAGTTACCGTGTCAATTCGTATCTCGTTCTTTTATTCTGGGGAACAAATTTTTTGCGTCTTTTAGTGTTAAGCATCTCATAAATACAGTATAATCAGTTAATTGAAGATATAATTTCTCATTTTAAGGTTAACATGTTAACCCCTCCTGTTAATGTGGTACCCGATCAGCTCTCACATCCAGGGCATCCGTTGAGAATGATTATGTTCAAGTGGCTGAGTTCTTTGATTTCAATAGTATAAATCGATCACGTCTATTGACACAACAATCAACATATGGGGCTATCTGTTCATATATTCGGTTTGAAAGTTCTTAACAATGAAAAAAAAACAGTATTAAAACAAACTGTAAATACTCTCTACTCCTTACTTTCCTGTGTATCTTGAGTCTTAACTCTTAAGACTCTCCTTTTAAGGAAACGTGACATTAGTTTGTAACGACACAAAAAACAATGGTGGGAAAAAAGTAAGAAATTGAAAGTAGTTCCCGAATTCTCTGAGAATAACTTATAAATATATAAAAGAGAAACATATAGACATCCAGCTCTTGTAGCTCAGTTGGTTAGAGCACCCGTTTAGTAAGCGGGAGGTCTTGAGTTCGACTCTCAACAAGAGCATTTTTTCCTCTTTCTCAGTTGTAACTAACAACGTAAGAGCTTGTTGCAAAATGAACTTTGAGATTACTCTTTTGATAGGGCCCAGAGTTCTCGTTCTGGACGTGTGATATACATTTCCTTAGTGACAGAAAAGAAAAACATTTCCCGAATTCATAAAGTTTTCGAATATGGAGGAAGACTTCATGAACCACATCAATGGAATAATTTTTCTCTTCAATGATTCCAGACTCCCTCCAGAGTAGTAAAAAAGAAAGTCGATCGTTTTGAATGTTTTCTCTCGTTTCCTCTTTATACCTAGTGGAGACGCTTTCTACTTCCAATAATTCCAAAATGGTGAAAATACACCAACAACAATTGCATATTGGATACGGGTAAACCGAGCCACTAAGCACCCCGGTTTTTCGGTGAGTCAAACGGAGCAGGAACGTGACCATAAGGAATCAGAGTCATAGCGAGGAGCCCCCTGTATTGGGGCTCGGGCAAAATACCTGCCCTCGGAGGCATCAGGACCATGTCCTCCGGGTCCGGTTCGAGCCCCAAGGCTTCAGAGAGTATTACCAAATAACCGTACACGACTAACAAAGGTCCGTGATGTCCGTGTCCAACCGGATATCGCGGCATGAATCTCGGCCCGTATCGGCAGAAAATAAGTGATTAGCGAAACGAAAGATTGTTACTTTTCTTAGGATTGTACTTAGGATAAAACTCCTCCACTATATAAAGGGGAAGCTTATTATTCATTAAACGCATTGTAACACGCATATCAAGGCAGTATACTTCTGCTCTTTTTATTTTTAAAAGTTATTCAAAGTTCTTCATAAGTGCAAGGTCGGAACCGAAGGTAGGTTCCTCGTCAAGCCATTAACTGAGTCCGGTCTCACTCTTATCATTGGTTTGGCCATTTATTACATTTTTTATTTGCTTAATCTAACGTCATTGATTATGTGTATTGAATTAATCCCATGTCCTATAAATTTAATTGTTATCTGTTTTTAAAAGTAAAAATACTAATTGGTCAGTAGAGGTAAAGAGAATGTTTTATTAGTGTTCTCAGTGTGCATTCTTGTTTGATCAACAAAAGGGATTCAAATGAACAAATTCTCATTTCGTACTGAAGTCCAACTTCGAATCATCTTCCTTGTGGACATGATGGAATTAGCTAGGTGGTTTCGCCATTTGATCGGTCCTAAGGAAGCTCCAATTTGAGGGTGAGTTTAATTCATACTTAAAAGTTGAACGGTAAATTTAGTTTTATTTTCTGAAAGTATGTGGACACGTGAAGCCCACAATACATTTCATGTTGAAATTATGTTACTGGCGAGAACATTACGAGACAATTTGCTAAAGAGTATGAATAATATAGAAATATAACTGAGGGACAAAATGGAACAATCTTGAATAATACAAGGACAGATTTGGGCATTTTATTTCTTGTGGCTGCATGATATAAAGGACCATTTTGGTGCCCTGCTAAATAACTACGATATGTTTTGGTTTTAAGAACAATTAACTTAATTGGTAAATGCATTTCGTTACTTATAAGTACACAGTATCATTATCTTCCTTCGATTTATTTTGCCGTTATTTTCTCTAATTCACTGATTAGCGAAGTTGAAATCTATTGCCAAGGAGGGTCATCCCTTTTGCTAATGATGTTGGAAAAAGAAAATTCTCAAAGATAGTTACTTGTTTGTTTTTTCAAGTGCTTGTTTTTTTGTAAGTTGCATACTTCCCGCAAACAACAACTAATTAACAACGGCTGAAATAGATGGGATTTGGATTTATTATCCATAATTAATCTAATCGGATATTTTTATCAAGTTCGTTACATCGAAGTTTATTTATTGCATCATGTCCAATTTTAACAATTACTAGAATTGATTAAATTTCCAAATGATTAGAACATATCAAGTACTTTTTAAAAAAATTAAGAAAACAAAGTTAAGTGAAGAAATCATTAATGCAACAAAGTTACCAGCGATACCATCTTCAGTTTAATTTACGTTAAATGTCAATCGCTTCCCTTTTCTGTCCCATATCCTATCCCTTCCCTACCAAATATATAAGTATCAAATAAATAAATAAAAGTAAAACTACATGAATTTCATAAGGCCCCTTAAACTCAACAACAAACAACAATTACATTTGTTGGTTATATTAACCCTTTGACCATTTTTTTAGTCTAGCCAATATTAAAAATAAAATAAAAAAGTACTAGCAGTTCTTAGATTTTTCAATTAGCACTTTTGATAACTAAATGAAATGCACTGCAACTATTGCAAAAAGGAAAGGGTTCACATACCATTTACTACATAAAATATTTCAATTTTAATATTTGTTATTCTTAGGGCACTTTATTACGCAAATCATCTCGTATTTATCCTTGAGTTTAGTGAATCTCGGGTGGATTCTACGTGTCAATACACTTTAGAAAGAATATTTAAATTTACTCCTATAAGTTTATTATTGTATAAAATTACCCTTTGTTATACCTCATGTACGATTGCGACTACATCAAATCCAAGATTAAGACAATTTACTAATGATAAAAATATGAATAGCCTTGAAATATAGCATATAATAAATCAAAAATATTTCGTATAATAGAGAAATTTTTTGAACTGTTTAATTACCTTGTGAAAAAGAAAGCCAAGAGCAATGCAAAAAATTAAAAGGGCAGTCGGTGCACAAGGCATCTCGCATGGTACGGGGAAGGGTCTTACTCTAAAGGGTGCGATATAGACAGTCTAGCCTAAGTTTTCACGACTCGAACTCGTGACCTATAAGTCGCATAGAGATAATTTAAATGTTACTCCAAGTCTCCACCCACCGATTAATGTGAAAAATAGAAGGAAGAAAAAAAAATTATTGTATTAACTAGTTAGTGATTGGGCCAGAGTATATATATATATAAATAGAGTGAAAAAGGAAGACCCATTTAGATCTACTCACATCGTGCCTACCCCTCAAACCTTTACATCCCCCCACACCACACCCAACAGACAAAAAATACTTTTGTGTGTGTAATTTACAGAGATGAGAATAAGAAAGCATGCCAAAATTTCCCCGCTCCTCTATTCTTCTTCATTTCTCAAACAACAAGTTCCCGTTCCCGTTCCCGTTCACGTTTGCCAGCTGAATCAGTCTCCTTGGGATGTCATCACATTCCCCTTAGAACAAGACGAAGAAAACGATAACCCAGAAATAAACCAGTCTCTACTTCGCCCACCACCGCCGTCTTCTTCTTATCAGGTCTGTCTAAAAAATCTCTTTTTCTCCTTATTTTTCTTCTCCTTTTCCCAGATCTATAGAATACCAGGCTCATTTCGTTTCATCAATGTCCTTTCATTTCTTTTGGCTCTCTTTGTATCTGCTTTGTGGTTTAGGGTTTTATGGGGAACTCCTATTAGGGTTCCTTAATGAATCTCAATCCCACCATTTCTGTCGTGTATTTAGCCTTCTTCGTTCAATTTAGCTCATGGGTTTTGACTGTTTGCTCTATTATCCACTGCAAAGCTTGTATTCTTTTAAGAACTTTCGATAAAATTTTATTTCTTTGCTGCAGCTGGATGGATATGATAGCTACGCTGTAAATGGGACCTCTTATGATTCAGAGCAGAGGTAACTTTTTCGACTATTACATCAATTTGATTACTTCTTCTTTCTGCAGAATAATTTATTTCTTTTTATATTTCAGAAACGATAATTAGGATTTGAAATTTTGGCCGTATAACAGTTGGGTATAAATCATTGGATTAAGTGAAATGTTGCCTCAAATGCAATTGCTTGTAATGTTGCGTTACCATTGTGTTTTCCGCAGCATCACGTCGATGAAGCTGGACGACGACGAAAGGGAAACGAGGAAAGAGATGGATTGTTCTAAATGGGATAACTTTGACAATAATAATATTGTTGCTGATGATTTCGTTAAGTTTGAGAAGGAATTTGAGAAAGAGAAAGAGAACGAGGAGATGGAGGAGCAGCTAGGGTTGGAGAAAGATGGAGATAATAATATAACGACATTGTGTTGCAAGAATGATGGGAAGGGATGGCAATGCAGTAGAGAGGCAAAAGAAGGGCACATTTTATGCGAACACCATATTGCTCAGGTGAAGAAGCAATACAGCGACTCAGCTCATTCTACTTCTAAGCTGACTACGGCGGCGGCGGAGTCCCGCGGCCGCCCCCATCGTCCTAAGAAATCATCATCTTCCGAATTCTACTATTATTCGGGTTTTGGTCCTTTGTGGGGCAAGAAAAGAAGTCATGCGAAGACTGATCCTGCAACTAGTGACAGTCACGGGGCAAAGTCGTCTTCTTCTTCTTCCCAAATGGATACTGAAGAATTTGACGAAGATGAAGAAAACGGTAAGATCAAAAGAGCCCGTAAGCCCATAAAAGCTAGATCACTCAAATCTCTTATGTGAAATTTAATGCAACTGCAGTTTTTATTTTGAGTTTAGTTTATCAGTGTTTTTGTCGAGACGTGTTGTGATTATCGTAGAATGTTATTATTATTTTTTTTTTTAAAGTAGGAGTAATGTTCTTTATTTAGGGTATGGTAGATTATTTTGGTTTCATGGTTATAAGTGTTCTACTGTAGGTGACATTAGCTTTTTTGCTTCAGTACTGTAGCCTTGGCATGTGTGGCAATGTTTAGATGCAGACTTTTTGTTGTGTTGGACAAAATCAGATAAGGATAAAACTGTAATTTCTGATGATTTTTGAATCTCATTCCCTAGTGTTTGGCATGCGCGACTGTAAAACTTTAAAATTATTACAAATATCAATATAATTACTCCGTAGTAATTACTTTGGTTATTAGTAAAAGGCAAATATAATTTATAAATATATATTACAAACAGCAATAAGTTTGTGTGTGTATATATATATATATATATATATATATATATATATATATATATATGTTTATTCGTGTTTTGGACTTATAACGCTTAACACAACGAAAGTAAATAAAATTAACATCCGGAAAGCTACAAATAGTAAAACTAAATTACAAATATACAGTACAAAATGTAAAACATAATCTTCTTGAACAATCAACTATGCCGAAATATGTAAGGTAAAATAGAAGTCGAAAAACAATAGTTTGCTTGAATGGTAGTATAAAATAGTATAAATTAATGTATGTGTCCCACCTTATATCACTATATTACTATTTGGAGTTAGTTAAATTTTTACTCTTTGATCATTATTTTTTAAATATTTTGATTATTTTATTTTAATTTTTTTATTTATTTTTGAAATATATAGGAGTTGAACTAAATGAAAGGAATGATGATTCATGTAACCGACCTCAATTTGTTTGGGACTAAGATATAGTTATTGTTGTTGTACATTTATAAAACATGTATTTATAATACTCTTGTGCAGTGTTTGTTACTATGTAAAGTTTACTTTAAAAAAACGTTAAGGAATCAGTATCTAAATCACATAAATATTTTCACCAATTTGACTCTTGTATCCGAGAACGATAGACGTTCTCGTTGTTGACCAAATATAAATAAGGATAAAACTGTAATTCACATGCTTTCTGGCCTTCTGTGCTCCGACACCCTCTAGTGCGGCTTTGGCATGAGCATGTATCAAATACGTACAATTTTTGGGAGACTAATAGTATGATTTATTGTTAAAAAAAAATTGTTTGTATGATTACTTTTTTGCAAGATGATCATTAAGTATGATACAGAAGATGAGTAAGTAAAATACAAGAGATTTTTGTTGGATCATTTTTCTCTATTCAAATTGTAAGTTTATAATAGGTCATAGGAGTTAGGAGATTAATCACCCAAAAAATTGAGTTGGTTAGTGTTTCAAATGGAAATAATATTAAAAAATATAGATAATTGCTAGCACTTTTTACTTATATTTTTACTTTGTATACTATTAAGATGAGATGGGTTATATATAAAGAAATATATATATATATATATATATATATATATATATATATATATATATATATATATATATATATATATATATATATATATATATATATGGAAACTCATATGATCAATCTCAACTTATTGGGATGGAGATATTGTTGTTGTTGTTTGTTATTTAATTTTAGGAGCTTTAGGAAGTTCATGTATTTTAATTTTTATTTATTTATTTATTTTATACTAATATATAGCGGAGCTAGCGATAGGATATGGGACAGAAAAGGGAAGCGATTGACATTTAACGAAAATTAAACTGGAGTTAGTATCGCTGGTAACTTTGTTTCAATAATGATGTTTTCATTAATCAATTTCTAATTATAATTTGACATTTTGGATTATTAAGCAATAAATAATTTCGATGACGAAACCTACTTGCTAAAAGTATCTAATTAATAAATTATATATAAGAAATTCAGCTCCAAGTTATTTCTTTCTCCATTAAAGCTTCCACTAGAGCTATTCATTTCTACGTACTGCAATGGATTGGAGGCAGGAGAGAGAGGAATAGGGTACAAAATGGGTTTGGGTTTAATTTTTATGAGAAGACCAAAAGTCTCCAATATTAAATAGGTTATATTAATAATTGTTACACAAATAGCCGGTCAGATTCAATATTTATTTTTTTAGTTGATATACATAAATTATACATTAATTATATATATATATTATATATCTGCCTGTTATTTTTAGTTTAAGAGATTAGATGGTAAGCTATTTTGGTTGATTAATTATTCTAAACTGTCAGGGGCATTTTAAAAAAATAAAAAATGAAAGCAACGCTAACATAATACAATTAGCTAAATCCTACATATGTTTTGAGGCTTTATTGCATTCTACAAGATTTGGTGCCAGTTAGGCAGCAATAATCGTTCACAACGAGGCGATTAATGCGTCAAAAAAGTTTTCTTTCCTAATACTGACCATTGTTCTAAGTGTTGTACATCGCTGTACATAATCTTTTGGCTTATGTGCTCATAAGTCATACCTTCATTATTTATTTCTTATATTTTTTTAATAAACCAAACGGGAAATGACGATATATTTATCCTGCTAGTCCATCTCATTTATTGTGCTTTTCTTTTACATTGTAAGACTTAAAGATATGGAGCACCTTTGGTGGTTTAACATATGTACTAGTTTTAGCATACGTACGTTGCACGTGTGTGTCGCGTCAATTAATAAATATATTTATATGTAAGAAGAACAAATTATTAAAAAATAGAAATTTATATCAAAATAAATTAAATATTTGCTTAAGGGAATAATTTGTAAAAGATTATTAAAATTTTAATTAATTTTAAATTTTACATATTAAGACTTCTCGCATGGTTTAAATAATACATATTCGATAAATAAAACTGATTTGAAAATCCTAAATAGGTAAATATTAGGAAAATTAACACATGAAATAATTATAGGTTTGAAACAATTTAATAAAATATAATTTAAACAACCAAGAAAATAATTTTGTATGGAAAGGAAAATAAAGGATCAAAATTGATCTTGCACGATAAAATTCTCTGTAACGACTCGGTCGGTCGTTTCGAGAGTTATAGCCCCGTTTTCCCTATTTCTGCTTATTTGTGTGTTGTTCAGCTGTGTTGAGTTGTTTTGAATTGGTAATTTGGGTTCGGAGTAGTTTTGGAGTGAAATGAACACTTAGTCTCTTAGTTAGAAAGTTAAGTCAGAAAAATCAACCGGAAGTTGACTTATGAGTAAACTAATTCGGATGTGGATTTTTATGATTCGATTAGCTTCGTTGGGTGATTTTAGACTTAGGAGTGTGTCCGGAATATAATTTGGAAGTCCTTGGTAGAATTAGGCTTGAATTGACGAAAGTTGGAAGTTTAGAAGTTCTTAGGCTTGAATCCGAGGTTGATTTGGTATTTTGGTGTTATTTTGGGTATTTTGAAGGTTCGACTAAGTTCAGGTAGTGATATATGACTTGTTGGAATTATTGGTTGAGGTCCCGAGGGCCTCGGGTGAGTTTCAGATATGTTTGGGTTGTGTTGCGCTCGTTTTTCTTATGTTTCGACGCCGTTTCTTCAAGCATAAATGATATCATATTAAACAAATGAGCTCCGATTTCTTTTTTGATTGAATCATTAGATTCGTATCATAATTACAAACCCGTAGCAAAAAGAATCGTCGAAGTTAGACGTCGTATTTAAAAATCTGCACTATTTATAAATATTAAAACCTACATATCTCCTTCATTATAAGGTCAAATTGAGTAATTCAAAAGTCTAACTTGACTAGAATTTCACAAGGAATTCATTAAAGGCATAAAAAGCAAGTTTCAGGATCGTTTGGTATGAGAAATGAGGCAGAATAGCTGGCAAAAAAATATATAAAATGGGGGTTTGTTCATTCGGTCATATTTTGAGTTGGGGAGCTCGAATTTGGGCGATTTTGGGGGCGATTTTCACCATAGGAATTGGGGTAAGTGTTCTCTACTCAGTTTTGGTTATATTTCATGAATCCATTTTCGTTTTTTGGGATCTGATTGATGATTTCAAAGTGAAATTGAGGGAGTTAGGGCTTGAGTTTTGGAGAGTTTTAGGTAGGGATTTGAGGGACCAAGCGGAGTCCGATTTTGACAAATTTTATATGGTTAGACTCGGGAGAGGACGAGGATTTTGATTCTGCTATTTTTGACTGATTTCGAGATGTGGGTCTGGGGGCCGGGTTTTGCCGGTTTCGAATTTTTGGCATATTTTATAGTTTTTATGGTGGAATTCAATTCGTTAGCCTATGTTGATGGTATTAATCTGGTTATGGTTAGATTTGGAACTTTTAGAGACCGAGTCCAAAGACGAGGGCATCCCGGAGTAGGATTTTACGTTGTTAAGGTAAGTAACAGTTTTAACTCTGGCTTTGAGGGTATAAACCCGGAGAATTTGATATCGTGTGACTGTTTGAAAGTGATACCCATGCTAGGTGACGGGCGTGTGGATGTATACCTCGAGAGATTGATACTTGGTCCGTCCCGTGAGGCCTCATGGCCATCATCTGTGTTTACGTAGTTACTTGCTGTTGAACTTGTCTGCCTTTATGTTAGAGATCATGCTTAGTCTTTATTCATGCTTGCATTATTTGTACTCAGTCATAGAAATTATTGTATATTATTTTGCTGATATGTTGTGATACTTGATGTGGTTTGTGTCCCCTTATTGGTGGTGCATTGTGAGGCTGGAGAGGTACATGATTGAGTGAGGCCGAGGGCCTGTTATGAGGATATTAATACCATAGTGCATGAATTATCCGCGTAGCACGTGAGTTGACCGTGCGGATCTAGGTATTGATACCATGGCGCGTGAGTTCTCCGCGTAGCATGTAAGTTGACCGTGCGGATCCAAGTATTGATATGATGACACGTGAGTTGTCTGTGCTTAGCGCTTGGGCTTTGGGAGCCCCTCCGGAGTCTGTACACACCCCCAGTGAGCGCAGAGTGTTGAGCGTTGAGTGCTGAGTGCGAGTGCTGAGTGATGGAGTGACATTGCTGTGAGGTTGCATTTACTTTTGCTGTTGTTGCATTTATCTGTTAACTTTCCTTGTAGTCTTACTGATTTATGAAATTACCCGTCTACTCCTGTTTGTACTTAATTGTGGAAATAATAATTGGATTATTCTGCTTAGCTCGTTACTACTGCTCAGTTCCTTAGTTATTTCTGTTACTATTGAGTCGGTTGTACTCATATTACACCCTGCACTTTATATGCAGATCCAGGTGAGTTAGAAGGCGGCGATCGTTGAGTTCAGGCCGGCTATCTGTGGAGATTGCAAGGTAGCTGCTAGCGTCTGCAGGACCTTGTTACTCCTTTTGTCATTTCTTCTTTTGGACAGTTAGACAGTTTATATATCTTAGTTTATAGTTTTAGACGCTCATGACTTAGTGACACCCTGATGTTTGGGGCTCGTTTCCATATTTTCTATATTATATTTAGAGTTAATATAGTTTATGAGAAATTTAAATGTTGGTATTCTTTTATTAAATTCTTATAATCGATTTAGTAGTAATATTTTGGGAAATAGGCTTGCCTTGTAACACGATAGGCGCCATCACGACCATGGTTAGATTTTGGGTCGTGATAAGTTGATATCAGAGCCTAGGTTACATAGGTCTCACGAGTCATGAGCGGGTTTAGTAGAGTCTTGCGGATCGGTACGGAGACGTCTGTACTTATCTTCGAAAGGCTGCAGAACCTTTAGGAAAATTTCACATTCTTGAATTCTTTTCGTGCGGTATGGATTCAACTTGAAGTGTAACTCTTTGAATTCCTTCCATGCATTCGTATGCACACATGAGCGCTCGGTATCAGTTGTGCATCGACGGCTTGTGATTCCCTGGATGAGGTGCGAGATTTGATTTCTTTGTGTTGATGTCGGGCCAGTCTGGAGGACATGAGGCCGAGTTTTGACTGTAGCTTGAGCACTGAGGTGTTGATTGTGTGAGCGCGTGCTTGTGGTACTTTTGGGGATATTTAAGAGAGTATTCAACGGCTTATGAGCCTTAGGGCGGTGTGATTTTATGCTTGGGTCTCGTGTGGTAAGTCTGGGATGAGGATTGTGGTGTTATGGCAGGGCAAAGTATCAATTTAAAGGTATTTCAGAAGGAACTCGGATAGATAGGACATCTTGGTAGTAGGTTGGATTGCCATAGTAATAGGTATGATTAGTTCTTTAGGTGTGTATGAGGTAATGAGTTCTACAAGTGTTTTGTAGCAATGTCCTTGGAGTGTGTCCAGAATGTAATTTGGAGGTCCGTGATAGAATTAGGCTTGAATTGACAAAAGTTGGAAGTTTAGAAGTTCTTAGGCTTGAATCCGAGGTTGATTTGGTGTTTTGGTATTGTTTTGGGTGTTCTGAAGGTTCGACTAAGTTCGGGTAGTGATATATGACTTGTTGGAATTATTGATTGAGGTTCCGAGGGCCTCGGGTGAGTTTTGCATAGGTTTGGGTTGTGTTGCGCTCGTTTTTCTTATGTTTCGACGCCGTTTTTTCAAGCATAAATGATATCATATTGAACAAATGAGCTCCGATATTTTTTTTAATTGAAGCATTAGATCTGTATCGTAATTACGGACCCGTAACAAAAAGAATCGTCGAAGTTGGACATCGTATGAGGATTTTATGGTCATTTTACTAATGATTAGGTTGCTAGATTTCTCAGATTAATTACGCAATTGCCACTGACGGCGTATTTAAAAATCTTTACTATTTGCAAATATTAAAACCTACATATCTCCTTCATTATAAGGTCAAATGGAGTGATTCAAAAGCCTAACTTGACTAAAATTTCACAAGGAATCCATTGGAGGCATAAAAAGTGAGTTTCGGGGATCTTTTGACATGAGAAACGAGGCAGAATAGCTGGCAGAAAAATATATAAAACGAGGGTTTGTTCATTCGATCATATTTTGAGTTGGAGAGCTCGAATTTCGATGATTTTGGGGGCGATTTTCACCATAGGGATTGGAGTAAGTGTTCTCTACTCGGTTTTGGTTATATTTCATGAATCCATCTTCGTTTTTGGGATTTGATTGGTGATTTCAAAGTGAAATTGAGGGAGTTAGGGCTTGAGTTTTGGAGAGTTTTAGGTAGGGATTTGAGGGACTCAACGGAGTCCGATTTTGATAAATTTTATATGGTTAGACTCGGGCGAGAACGAGAGTTTTGATTCTTTCATTTTTGACTGATTTCGAGATGTGAGCCCGGGGACGGGTTTTGGCCGATTTCGGATTTTTGGCATATTTTGTAATTTTTATTGTGGAATTTGATTCGTTAGTATATGTTGATGGTATTAATCTGGTTATGGTTAGATTTAAAGCTTTTGGAGACCGAGTCCAGAGACGAGGGCATCCCGGAGTAGGATTTTACGATGTTAAGGTAAGTAACAGTTTTAACTCTGGCTTTGAGGGTATAAACACGGAGAATTTGATATCCTGTGACTGTTTGGAAGTGATACCCATTCTAGGTGATGGGCGTGTGGGTGTATACCTCGAGGGATTGAGACTTGATCCGTCCCGTGAGGCCTCATGGCCATCATTTGTGTTTACGTAGTTACTTGTTGTTGAACTTGTCTGCCTTCATGTTAGAGATCATGCTTAGGCTTTATTCATGTTCACATTATTTGTACTCAGTCATAGAAATTATTGTACATGTTTACCTCAGTTTCTATTATTTTGCTGATATGTTGTGATACTTGATGTGGGTTGTGTCCCCTTATTGGTGGTGCATTGTGAGGCTGGAGAGGTACATGACTGAGTGAGGCCGAGGGCCTAGTTGTGAGGATATTAATACCATAACGCGTGAGTTATCTGCGTAGCATGTGAGTTGATCGTGTGGGTTCAGGTATTGATACCATAGCGCATGAGTTATTCGCGTAGCACGTGAGTTGACCGTGCGGATCCAGGTATTGATATGATGGCACGTGAGTTGTCCGTGCTTAGCGCTTGGGCTTTGGAAGCCCCTCCAGAGTCTGTACACACCCCCATTGAGCGTAGAGTGTTGAGCGTTGAGTGCTAAGTGCGGGTGTTGAGTGCGAGTACTTAGTGATGGAGTGACATTGCTGTGAGGTTGCATTTATTTTTGCTGTTGCTGCATTTACTTGTTAATTTTCCTTGTAGCCTTACTGATTTATGAAATTACCTGTCTACTCCTGTTTGTACTTAATTGTGAAAATAATAATTGGATTATTCAGCTTAGCTCGTTACTACTGCTCAGTTCCTTAGTTATTTCTGTTACTACTGAGTCTGTTGTATTCACACTACACCCTGCACTTTATGTGCAGATCCAGGTGAGTTAGAAGGCGACGATCGTTGAGTTCAGGCCGGCTATCTGTGGAGATTGCAAGGTAGCTGCTAGCGTCTGCAGGACCTTGTCACTCCTTTTTTCATTTCTTCTTTTGGACAATTAGACAGTTTATATATCTTAGTTTATAGTTTTAGACGCTCATGACTTAGTGACATCCTGATGTTTGGGGCTCGTTTCCGTATTTTCTATATTATATTTAGAGTTGATTTAGTTTATGAGAAATTTAAATATTGGTATTGTTTTATTAAATTAGTAGTAATATTTTGGAAAATAGGCTTACCTTGTAACACGATAGGTGCCATCACGACCATGGTTAGATTTTGGGTCGTTACATTCTCCTTGTACGATATAGGCACAAAAATTTACACGAATATATAATATTTTTTGTCTATTGAAAAGAAACTCACTTTTTACTTTTTATATTCTCTTATTTTTTCTTAATATATTTTATCCTTATTTAGTTGATCTCGAACTCCTAATATTAGGCAATAATAAAAAAAAATTACTTGATGTTAAAGTCCTAAATATTGGGAAAGTAACTTAAATTATATATTTGTCCAATGTGATTTTTTTAAAAGGGTAAACAAGACAAATGACAATGTAGATTTGTACAACTTCTGTACTAATAAATCTGTAATTGTAATCGTTCATCATCATTTATCAATTGATGAGATTTCTGTCATTGACCAATTATTTGTTTGGTTGGAATTACGTTTTTGTTGTTAAAATAAATATTTCATAACAATAACAAATTAACCATCTTTCTACCTATTTAAAGGCTCTTGATTACTAATAAATATTTCATCCGTCTCAAATTATTTGTCGTATTTCTATTTGATATTCCCTTGAAAAAATATTAGTTAGAAGGAATTTAACTATTTTACCATTATTCATGTCTTTAATATAATCTTTCTTCATTGAACACTTATTTTATTTATGTGCCATCTCCATCTTCAAGAACAATTACTACTAAGGATAAAATAGAAAAAAATTAATTAATTTTGTCTTGAACTTCTAAAATGATAAATAATTTGAATTATCTATTTTTAAAAATTACGATAAATAATTTCAGACGGAGGAAGTAGAAACTAATTTCCTTATATTAGTCATATATTGGCTTATTTTAACTCTAATTCCTCATCTAGCTTTTCATTTAGAATAATTAAAAGTACTGGACAAAAAATATAAATGGACGAATGAATACTTTAAATTAAAAAGTAGTATGTCTTGAACCCAAATCTAACGCTTAGTGGTGAGATATTTAAACTTTGAAATTTGAATTCCTAAAATGTATTTTAACGTTAAAAAATAGTTCTTATATTTGATACCTAAATATCAGGATTTTGAATTACAAAAGAAAAATTTTAGTTGATTTAAATGTCCTAAATATTGGGATTTCCTACTATAATAAATAAAGTTTTAGTTGATTTCAAAATCGTAGATATTAGAAAATTAATAAAATGACTATTTTATTCAATGTGAGCTCTATTTTTAAAGGGTAAAAACGGCGAACGACATTTCGCTAAGGGCCTTCGTGCTTTTAATATAGTATAGATTATGCGATTCATAATTTATCTAGGTATAATTGGTTTATATTAAATGTTCAAATGATTACATGACACGTGGAATCAGAGGCAGGCGGAAGACAACTCGAGGGAAACCAAGAACGAGGGCAACAACTTCGATTGGTTCCGGATAAGATCCCGATGGAAACACGGCCAACGACAACAAATAAATGTTTTTCACCAGATGATATTTAATGAAGAATATTCCTCAGTATTAAATATGCAGCCATTGCAGAGAATTTTGGCATTCATGGCTTGCCGTTACATATTCCTCAATGGCCCCTATTATTGTCATTTAAGAGAGGCTTATCCTAGGATTTTGTTCCCTAGGTATAGCTATAAAAAGGGACTTCAACAACCATTGTAACACATGAAATCTCTAGCAAAACTTATGCTACATTATATTATCAAGCTAAATAATACAACTCTAATTTCTGTCTAGTATTGTTCTTATCGCCGTCTTCAGAAGCTTTGCTCCCGAAACCAGATTTGTTATTCCTTTCGATTTCAATGCTAAGTCTTACTTCTTATTTAATTTATTTATTATTTTGGGATCAAATCAGTTCGCTTGTCTATAAACCACGTAATAAATTCAACTATACCGTTTTACGGATAAACAGTTTGGTGCCCACCGTGGGGCTTAGACAGTTGCGTAATTGAGTTGATCCTTGCGTCTATTACTAACTTGTTTGATTCTTCGTTTCATAGAAAAATTGAAAAAATGGCACCTAATGATGTCAACATCACACACAATGTTGAGGCACACAAAACTCTGCCTCAACATGAGAATTCAATTAGTGACACCCTCAACGAAAGGGACGTAGCAACTCCGGTCCATGGCGGGTAATATCCCCGACATGTGCGGGAGACAACTCCTGATGGCGCTGAGGACGAGCACGTTATGTAAACGATAAGGATCTTGAGAGAGCAGCAAAAAGCTATCATGGGCAATCTCTCAAGGCAAAACCAGGTCATGACAGAACTAAAGCAAGCATTGTCAGGCGCTTCCAACAACGCGAATGGAAGAGGCTCTGTTCCTCCCGGTGCTCCCGCAAATCAAACAACTCAAAGAGTTGATAACAACGCCCGAGGGGTGAGGTCGGCTTCGACGGAGCTGGGGGATCGGCAACGAATCCGATAACGACAAAGGCAATGATCCCTTCAAAACCGAACTCATGAAATTCAAGAGGAAAATGAACTATCAGATAGATCAGAATGCGAAAGAGTTCCACGCTCGAATGGACCAAATTTCGGGCGCACCACTAGTGTTAAAGGGCCCAGGCTCGAAGAAGTACACCAAATTGTCGTTTAACCGAGCGCAACACCAGAGTTGATTCCGAAACGATTCAAAATGCCAGACATACCGAAGTATGATGGGACTTCAGACCCTCGGGAGTACATCACAACTTATACAACGGCGGTGAAAGGAAACAACTTGGCCTAACATGAGATTGGTTCGTTCCTGCTGAAGAAATTCAGAGAAACCCTCACGAACGGGGACTTGACATGGTATTTGCTTTTACCCGAATATTCAATTGATTCTTTTAAGATGCTCCCAGATTCTTTCATCAAGGCCCATGCCGGGGCCAGAAAGGTCCAGGCCCTAAAGTTGTACATATTCAGAATTTCATAAGGAGTGTCCAAATTGCTTGCGTGAGTTCATGATCAGTTTCCAGAAAGAAAGGATGATGTTACAGGTCGTGCCAGACGAATGGGCAACTCAAGCATTTACTAAGAGGTTGAACCCAAGGAGCTCTGACGTCTCCCGATAGCTGAAAGAGAGCCTGCTCGAGTTTCAAGCAACCACATGGGCAGATGTTCATAACTGTTATGAATTAAAGATAAGGATAGAAGATGATCATCTCGGGTTCTCGACATCAATCAAGGGTCGGGATAGAGAAAAGAATAGGGATAAATCTAATGATGATTTTGATGCAGATCAACGAACTTCTAAGGGTTGATTCTTGCCCTACGAGAAGACCGAAGGACTTAATAGCAAAGGATTCCGATCAGTGGATAGGTTCGCCCCCGATAGAAGAATTTATTGCGGCCGAAATAATAGGTCATTGTAGGACAAAGAGGTATCGAGCTCCCGGGATTCCAATTATCCCAGGCTATTAGAGTATAATTTCAATGTTAGCGTAGTGGAGCTGGTATCGACAATGAGAAACATTAAGGAAGCACGGTTCCCGAGGAAGATAAGATCTAATCCCAGCCAGAGGGATCCTAATATATGGTGCGAATATCAGGCAATTCTTAAGCGACCGTGCCAAGAACAATTACGGACGTAGCCGAGACAACGTAAAACCCTAGAAGTTAGAGGAAGACCCTCATCGACTAACTCTTATGATGATTTTTTTTGGGGGGGGGGGGGGGGGAGGGGGGATCAACGGTGTAACCTTCTCGACGGCCAAAAAGACAAAGGTATCGGTGACTCATAGTAAGAGGCTCCGGGAGGTCGCGGTAGACGACATCACCTTCACGGAAGAAGACGCCGATGGACTTCTTCTGTTGCACAACGTTGCCTTGCTAATTTCTCTTAACGTTCTAGATTTCAATATTAAACGTGTTTTAGTTGACCCAGGAAGTTCAGAAAACATCATTCAATGGAGAGTGCTGGAACAAGTCAAACTAACCGGAAGCATTATTCCGGCAACAAAGCTTCTCGTCGGGTTCAACTTAACGAGTGTGACATCCCGGGGGGAGATCTTGCTACCCATGAATGCCGAAGGAGTCAAGAAGACCACCTTATTTGAAATGGTGTACGGCTACATGGGCAACAACATAATTCTCGATAGACCGTGGTTACATGAGATGAAGGCCGTACCATCAATATATCACCAACTATTGAAATTCCCGACCCTAAAGGGAATCAAGCAAATAAGAGGGGATTAACCGGCAACAAAGGAAATGAACGTGGTATTAGTTTCCAGCAGTAAAGGGAAGGGACTCAACAAATAGCAATTACAGGAAGCGATGCCTACCCCGAACCGAGCGAAGATGACAAAGGGGAGGAGTCACCGGAACCCCCCAGGTACCAAGATATTTTCAGGTACCGGACGAAATAGACGTGACCAAGTCCAAGGCAGAAAAACTCGAACAAGTAGCTTTGTTCGAAAAATTCCTAGAGAGAAAATTTCACTTGGGGACACGACTCAACCCTGAGCTCAGGTCAGGATTTATTGATTTCCTTAGAACTATGTTGATTTTTTTTCATGGTCGCACACGGATATGACAGGAATCCCACTAGAGGTGGCTGTGCATAAGGTAAACCTGGACCCAAGCATCCAACCAGTAAGGTAGAAGAAGCGCCCAATAGCTGAGGTCAGAAATAGATTTGTCAAAGAAGAGGTAACTCAGTTAACTTGACATCGGTTCAATCCGGGAGGTAAAGTATCCCGACTAGTTAACTAATGTAGTTGTAGTTCCGAAAAAGAATAATAAATTTCAAATGTGAGTAGATTATAAAGATTTGAATAAGGTGTGCTCGAAAAACTCGTTTCCATTTCCAAACATTGATCAAATGATTGATGCAATGGCCGGGCACGAGTTGATGAGTTTCCTCGATGCCTATTCCGGGTACAATCAAATTAAAAATGCTGGATCCACTTACCAGAGGCTCGTGGACAAAATGTTCGAAAAATAAATAGGTAAAACAATGGAAGTATACATAGATGATATGTTGGTCAAGTCTTTGAATGCAGGTGACCATTTAAAACACCTCCAGGAGACCTTCGAAATCCTAAGGAAGCACAATATGAAACTCAACCCCGAAAAATGCGCTTTCGGGGTTAGCTCCGATAAGTTCTTGGGTTTTGTGGTGTCACAAAGACAGATCGAGGTAAATCCCGTTAAGATCAAAGCCATATAGGACATCCCAGACCAGCTAACAAGCGTGGAAGAAGTTCAAAGGCTAACCGGGAGATTCGTCGCTCTTAGCAGGTTTATTTCTTGGTCTTCAAAAAAGTATCATCACTTTTTCTCACTTCTGAAGAAGAAGAACAACTTAGAATAGACTCCAGAATGCCAACAGGCCTTAAAAGACCTGAAACGTTATCTATCAAGCCCCTCGTTGCTATCAAAATCGTAAGAAGGCGAACAGTTGCTGATATACTTAGCGGTCTTGGAGGTAGCAGTAAGTGACGTTCTAGTTCGGAAGGATGAAGGAACGCAATCTCCTGTCTAATATGGGAGCAAAATTTTGTCGGCAGCGAAAACTCGTTATCCGCACCTCGAGAAACTGGACTTGGCTCTCATACTCGCCTCTCGAAAGCTTAGGCCTTATTTTCAGTGTCACCCGATAGTCGTGGTGACAACCTCCCCCTGCGTAATGTCCTTAACAAACCTGAGTTGTCAGGTCGGCTGCCTAAATGGGTAGTTGAAATTAGTAAATTTGATATTGAGTACAAGCCTAGGACTGCGATCAAGTCACAGGTCTTGGCCGACTTTGTGGCCGATTTCAGTCCAGGGTTACTGCCTCTCACTGCGAAAGAAGCGGTGATGGTGTCGAAAATGACATCAAGTGTTTGGACATTGTTCACGGACGGAGCTTCCAATGTGAAAGGTTCGGGCTCGGGGCGGTCTTAATCACACCCTCGGAAGAAACCCTGAGGCAGGCCATAAAAACTGTTCCTTTAACTAATAATGAAGCCGAGTATAGGCATTGATTGCAGGACTCGAATTGGCTCGTGGACTTGGCTCCGAGGTTATAGAGATCGAATGTGATTCACAGCTGGTGGTAAACCAAGTTTATGGGATCTTTGACACAAAGAAGGAACACAAGCAACAATATATAATTAAAGTTCAAACTTTGCTCACACAGTTTAGGGAGTGGTCGATCACCCTCATCTCGAGAGAAGAAAACGTAGAAGCAGATGCATTGGCCAATTTGGGGTCGTCCATAGATGAAAGGATCATATTCCAGTACTATCGTGCAGCTCATGCATTCGGTACCGGATATGGACGGTTATTGTGAAGTAAATACAACCAACCTAGTCTGGGACTGGAGGAATGAGTTCATAGATTACCTTCAGAATGGCAAGCTGCCCGAAGACCCAAAGGTATCCGAGGCACTCCGCACCAAAGTTGATCGCTACAGCCTCTGGGGAGGACAACTATATAGAAGGTCGTTCCAAGGCCCGTTGGCTCGATGTTCAGGAGCCTCGGAGGCAGACTACATCATGAGAGAAGTTCATGAAGGGATCTGTGGGAATCATTCCGTTGCAGATTCGTTGGTGCTAAAATTAGTTAAAGCAGGATACTATTGGCCCCGGATGGAACAGGACGCGAAGGCATTCGTTCAGAAATGCGACAAGTGTCAATGCCATGCACAGTTGGTGCACTAACCGATTGAACTCCTGCATTCGGTATTGTCCCCATGTCCATCCATGAAATAGGGGATGAATATAGTTGGGTCGCTGCCACCGGATCCCGGGAAGGTAAGATTTCCTTTAATTTTAACTGATTACTTCACTAAATGGGTTGAAGCAGGTCCTTACCAAAAGATTTATGAACGCGAAGTGGTTGATTTCCTCTAGGAAAACATAATTTGCCGGTTCGGAATACCGACGGAGATTACTTGTGACAACGGACCACAGTTCATAAGCTCCAAAGTCACAAAGTTTCTTGAATGAAAATTAAATGAATTACATCCTCACCATACCATCCGAGCGCAAATGGGCAGGCAGAATCAACCAATAAGGTGATTATTCAAAACCTCAAAAAGAGGTTGGAAGCAGCCGAGGGCAAGTGACCCGAAGAATTACCAGGCGTGCTTTAGGCATATCAGACGACTGCAAAATCAAGTATGGGAGAGACACCTTTCTCTCTCGTATACGGTGCAGAAGACCTGATCTCGATGGAAGTATGAGAACCAACCTTGCAGTACTTTCGGATGGACGAAGAAGCAAATAATGAGGCATTTCTGGTCAAACTGGAGCTGCTTGATTAACACAGGTACATGACGCATATAAGAATGGTGGCTCAGAAACAAAGAATGGAAAGATACTATAACCAGAGGGCCAATCTCCGCTACTTTAAAGTGGGAGACTTGGTTTTGAGTAAAGTTACTCAGAATACCCGGGAGCTCAATGCAGGAAAGTTAGGGCCGATGAGGGAAGGCCTCTATCAGGTTTCAGCTGTCACCGGAAAGGGATCATATGAACTAGAGAATCGAGATGGAGTCAAATTGTCACGCAACTGGAACGTGACTCACCTTAAAAGGTATTACTACTGATGGATCCTACTTATACTGAAAGTATATGCTGCACTCTTTTTCCCTTCAGCCAATTTTTGTCCCAATTGGGTTTTTCTGGCAAGGTTTTTAACGAGGTAGCAACGAAAAGCATACTACGAAAAGAGCATCGCCAACAAAGTTAAGACCTTTAAATGATAAGGCACTGAAACAACAAGCTACTAGGGGATGGTTAGATAATCTTTGGCTTGATTGCAAAGTTCCTAATGGGAAACGAAGCTTGCCATTGAACCAAAGATTATCCAACCGTTCACAAGTATTTTTCCTCAAAGGAGTTAGACTTCTAGTGTTCCAATTCGCATTCTTCGCATTCGAACACTAGGGGGAATAGTATGAGAATATGGCAACTTGATTGCCACAAAAATCGGGACTGCGAGACCGGGAACAATAATGTCTCATCGGGACTAGGGACTGCACAGCTAGCCCCGTAGAAAAAAGTTGTACAAATTAGCCATATGTATTGGCAATTTCTTCTCTTTTTTTTCCAACAAATGAATGCTTATGTACTTTTGAAGATATAAGGAATAAAATAAAGTCCTTTTATTTTTATCTTGTTTCTTGTCCAAACGATAAATTGATTTTATCATTTTAAAGTTAACAAAAAACTTCAAATGCTAGTGCTGGAATGAACAAGAGACGTCCTCTTCAAGAGAAACGTAAATATAAGAGGGTCCTCTCTTGTGAAACCCTCATAGTAAAGGGTTGGTTCCAGAATAATTTATGCCCGGAACACAAAAGTTATCGGAAAAAAACACACCCGAAGCCTTACTTAATTCGACACAAAAAGAAAGAACTTTTTGCAATCCTTTTTATGTATCAAACATGCCAAGCGGCATAAATACAAAGATACAAAAGAAAACAAAGCAAAAAGGCTAAACTTTGTCTCTTTCGGAACTCGGGGGAAGATGACAGATCTGCCGTCAGCGCATGATCTTGGCCTTCATCATCATTCTCCTCAAGTTTCTCCTCGATTCCCGAAAACTCAAAACCGGACTAGAAGAGTTAGTTGCATCAGGCTGAGCCGGGAGGCATTCTCAAGCATTTAACTCCAGCGTTCGGGCCTTGGTGATCTCATCGTAGATATCAATAACGCTCGCTTTGGCCTCTTCCTAGATTTTGCTCCTTATATGGTAATAGAGTATGCTTTTTCAATAGTGAGGGAATCCCCTTGGTGCTGAAGTTTTGCTTTAAGCCTATCAACCTTGGTCAAAAGGCCATCCCGCTCGGATCTGATGGGACTGAGGCTAAGATAGAGATCATGGATTGTAGTTATGTAAACCTTATTTTGATCCATGATCTTTTTATACATATCTTCCTTCCGGGCCCGCTTCTCCTCGGCAGCATCAACCTCTTCAGCTTTGGAGTTCAAAGATGCCTCCAAAATTATTTGCTCGTTCAATGGAGGCATACTCGAGCTTGGTAGCAGCAAGAGCATCATCTTGAGATTCAGCCCACCTAGCCTTTGCATCCTGAAGTTGTGCATGTAGCTGAGTGTCTTCTTGGCTGTGAGCCATCACCTCCTGCTCACTCTAATACAATCGGGCCTCAAGCTCGGCTGCTTTAGCAGCCTTGTCCTTTAGTACCGGGAGGTGTGCGGCATGTGGCGAGTAGATTCCTCTCGGCCAACAGTTGATACCGCTCGGACATGAGTCCCTATTTGTCAAGGATCAATCTTTGAAGGCCCACGGAAGTGAGAAATTTGGAATGCAAAACAAAGATCAAAGTTAGAAACCTTGTTGTAACAAGACTAATAGAAACAAACGGTAAAAAACAAATACGGTACTGCTGTTACATTATGCATGGCATTATTTAACATACACTCTCCTGAAAGAGAGTGTATTTTCTTCTTATCTTTTTCTGAAACCAACAGCTTCAGATAGTTGGCAAGTTCCACCGACCTGGATAGCAGGTGGAACTCCTTTGAGACAGAGAGAAAGACGTTCCTCCTCCCTTGGGGATCTACGGAAGGGGATGGATAGTTATGCCACAAATTCTCATTGTCAAGGGACTAGGGAGGAAGGACATCCTCCTCTCGGGCGTCAGCAGCCGGTGGAGGAGATGTAGCAGTTGCTGTTGATGAAGGCACAACCAGTGTGGAGGGGGATGAAGCTGATGGTATTGTAAGTTGAGAAGCAGTTGCGGAAGAGGCAGTGTTATTTGTTGGTTGCTCACCAACCGAAGGTAGAAGAGTCCCGGTATTCGACCTCACAGTACCGGAAGCAGCAACTGGGACCGGAAAGGAAGAATCAGCATTCTCCACCAAATCCATTTCTTCCCAGAGCTCGCCCTCAGTTGGGGTTCTAAGCTCTCCAGATTGAGCATTTTGTTGAGCTGATAAAGATTGTTGTCTCCTTTGAAGGAAAGCCTCTTCATTACTAGCGATGATATTTAGGGTGTGGCAGTCAAAGTCCTCCTTCACAATAGGAATACTAAAAGGGTGAATAGAAGAAGGATATTTACCAACAGCCCAAGTTCAAGGGTTTGAAGTGGGGAACTTCTTTTCGAAATCTCTAGCAGTGTTCAAATGTTTGGGAATGATGGTGCTCACTATGAGAGGATCAACATCAACATTCACCTATTTATCTTTGCTTCTCTTCGGGCCTCCGCCAAAAAGAAGACCAGAGTTCTTAGAGGATTCAGTAAAGGAAGCCATGGTTAAAGAGTTTACGAGTTAAAAGCGAAGAAAGTCGGAAAGAGTTAAAAGAAAAAGAGTGTTAAGAGCAAAAAAGATAACACATTTATGAGGATTTTGGAAGTGAAAAAGGTAGAATGATGCGTATAGGTAAAGGTAAAGACGGCTAAAATCGTGGCCATGAGTACCTCGAAAGCCGACAAAAATATTGCTGAATAGTGGAGCAACATGTGTTCGAGGTATTAAATACGAGGAGACGTGCGTTTTATCAGGCATCAAAAACTTTTCAGAAGGGTTCAGAAAATTTTTCGCTAAGAAAGGAATCTTCACCAACTTCCCGATAATATAAAGATGTGCCATCGGAAAGTAGGGGGACTATCTGTATAGGATGGAATTGGTTTATATTAAATACTCGAATGATTATATGACACGTGGAACCGAAGGCAGACGGAAGACAAATCGAGTGGAAATCAAGACCGTGGACAATAACTTCGATTTGTTCCAGATAAGATCCCGATGGGAACACTACCAATGAGAGCAAACAAATGTTTGTCACCAGATGACATTTAATGAAGAATATTCCTCAGTATTAAATATGCAGCCGTTGCAGAGAATTTTTGGCATTCATGGCCAGTTGTTACATATTCATCAATGACCTCCATTATTATTATTTAAGAGGGGGTTGATCCTAAGATTTTGTTCCCTAGGTATAGCTATAAAAGGGACTTCAACAACCATTATAACACACGAAGCTCTAGCAAAACTTATGCTACATTATATTTTCAAGCTAAGTAATACAACTCTATTTTCTGTCTAGTATCGTTCTTATCGCTGTCTTCGAAAGCCTTGCTCCCGGAATCAAATTTGTTATTCCTTTCGATTTCAACACTAAGTTTTACTTTTCATATAGTTTATTTATCATTTTGGAATGAAATCAAATAAGTCACGCAACAAATTCAACTGTACTATTTTACGGGTAAACATCCTCGTAAAATGATCTTCCTATGAAATTGTTAAAGAAATGAATTGGACAAGGAACAAATTGTACAAAAATAAAATGAATATGACGCAAATCAATATAAATGGTACATACATTAGTAAGGTGTGAGAAACGCAATTAGCTCTCACATTGCACCGATTTAGAAATAATCAAGACAAAAAGGAAAAACAAAAAGAAATGTAATGAAATATATAGGGATTGATCAGAGGAAGAAAGCGGCGGTGGAAGCAATTGCAGCCATTAGAAGTGGAACAAACAAAGTAGTTCCGTCATTCTCCATAGAAGGTGAAGGTGACGGTGCTTCTTCTCCAGCAGCCGTAACTCCATTATTCCCGAAAGCTACAAGAATCATCATACAAATAGTGAAAACCATAGCCAATTTCTTTAATCCCTCCATTGATTCTCTTAATTACAAGTTTCTCAAACCTCTTTTCTTGAAAAGTAGTTGATATTAGAGCTCTCAGAAATAAGCTGATGATTTATTTGCAGGATTAAGGATGTCCTTTTATAACGAATCACTATGAATCTTCCAGCTATACATTGGTAGTGTTTAAGTCTAATATCAAATGATTTTAATGATGCGCTAGGCTGAGTTTATGGGTGTATGATGACAATAATTGTTTTACTTTGTTACTAATTAATATGGGCCGGATATTTGTTTTTTATGTAATTGAACTAGAATAATGCTTGACAATTAATTGATCTGTTTTCTTTGAAGTATTAATTAGTTGTATTTATTGACTGTTCATCCTCTAGCAAATGGGAGCCACGTTAGAGGTGCCTTTTTTTAATCGGCAGTTTGATATAAAAAAAGAAGTTGAAAAGACAGATTCAAAATATTATTGATTTTGATGCCTGGATCTAGGATTCGAAGGTTGCGGGTGCCACAATTTTATGCATACAGTATACATATCAGTAGTTACAAAGACAGATTATGAATAATGAGTTAGTTCAGTTAGTTTTTGGTTAATTTGAATAGGTCTTTCATTCACAAAGCGAATAAATTCGATTTTAATTCAAATTTTTAACGCTTAATTTAAACACATTCTAAATAAAAATACAAAAGAAAAATAACATTTCATGAAAGAGCGTCTCCAAAATAAATATTTGCTTAAAGAGTAGCTTAAATATACTATATATTCTTTGTTTGACTAGATTAATTTATTTGTATTATTTTTTGTTTATTTTTCAATCTTAATTGTTGAGTTATATGACAATTATTTTCAAAGAAAAACCTTCAACATTCAACCTATAATATTCGACTCAAAACGACTATCAATCAAGCCATTTTATTTTATTTTTCAAAACCCAATAGAAGATATTGCTTAAATTATATTCCAATATATAAATTAATATCATTTCATTAAAAATAAAAAAATTATATGTTAATTAAAATCAATTCAAATTACCTATAGAAAATAATTATTCATAAAGTAAGGTATAATGATAGAAACAAAATGAGGACTGAAAGTTAAAAAAATGAAGAAGAGAGACTTAGCAAGTAATAAAAGGAAGAAAATGAGGGAAAGAACCGAAAAAGAAAGAAAAGAGATAAGGCCCTAGGGGTCAACTGAAAATAAAGAAAATCTTAATAAGTAGAAAAAAAGAAAAATCAAAGGAGCTGCTCTAACAGGGAATCGAACTTGCATTCAGGAGGTCAAGGAAAGCCTTCAAATGGAAGGCTGAACCAATGGCACCCGCTTTCACTTTGTAACTTCTGGGTGCATCTATATATACGTTTCTTCACAGAGATATTATGTACATAATAAAAATTTTAGCGAAGTGAGTGGGTGGCATGGCACCCCTACCTCATAAAGTAGATCCGCCCTTGATGCCTTAGAAGGGAAAATGAGAAGATATTCATAATGGACATGGAAGAGAGTATATTAGTTCTTCTATAGTTATAAATCTCTACTCACATTCTATGTCTTGGTTTGGTATTACCATAACAAAACGATATAAAGCATGTTCAACTTACGTAATATAGATAAATGTGAAAATAAGTCTAAGAACTACAATCAAATGCAAAAATACTATTGTTTGATCTAAAATTTAGATCTGGATTTAGATAATTAGGTTTAATAAAATAGAGTCAATCTTAGCCAATATTAATGTCCAAAAGATATATTAACTGATTTTGTAGTAAGATAATATGTATATTATCCAAGTAGCAATAAATGTTGATAATACTAGTAATATTCAATGATCCAAAAAGAAAGGGATAACATTAAATAACAATAGCAATGAATGACATTTAAGTAAATAAGAACATGTGAGTCACCCAAAAAGGGTGAGATCTGTGGATGTTCTTTCTGACAATGATGAATGATTGATGAGCCTTCGAATGTTCTGATTGTTCTTGGATCGAGTGAAAAAGTTATGCAAGAATCTTAGGAAAAAGGTATATTTTGTATGTGTACAATAAGGCAAGATTCTACGGAGAAAAGTCAATGTGTTCTCTTACAAGTGAATCTCCTCCTTCCATAACTATGTCCCGCTCTATGTATAAGGAAACACATGTCTAAAACCCCTAATAGTACAGACCTAGAGAATATTCATAGGATAATATACGCTCCGCTCCCATCATCTACCATGATACGTTTAACATTAGTATCTGAAATTCGTAAAGTAATGACAAGAGCATCGTTGTGAGGGAAAGCCAAACCGTCGGCATCTCACTCATCGAAGATGATACTTTCTTCGAGTCCGTCATACCATTCGTGGGTGATCGATCTTTTGAGCTTGTAAGAGGCAGTGAAATTGATGTCGTTGATGGAGGCATCATCGTTGCCGCCAATAATCATATTGATGGTGCGGGCCGGTGAGGGCAGCTTCAGTGGGCCTTGATGTTCTCGACCCCTGGCGAAGGTGTTCCTTCCCTTGTCGCTCAGCAGCTCTTTGAGGTGCCCTTGCTGCAACATGTTCACTACCTCTTGCCTTAGGGCGATGCAATCTTCTGTTTTGTGCTTGCATTCCTGGTGGAATTCGTAGAGGGCATCGAATTTTCTGGTGTTTGGATCGGACCTCATCTTTGGAAGCAAATTCACCTTTGTTCCGAGTTTCTCCAGGGCATAGACTATTTCTGTAGGTGAAACAAAAAAGTTGTGAGCGGATAACAGGGGGCATACCTCTCTCGTTCCTGTGAGCCCCCGTTCTCGGCCTAGGTAGACCATCATCATAGCGGGAGGAAGGAGGGACGAGGGCTCTGACGTAAGGATGATGTCGTTCTCTATTTGGCCATAAGATTGGGTGATCCCTCCTCATGTTATCTCTTCGTTCTTTCCTGGGTTCGGCTTGCACCGAGATGAGCCGTCGAGTTGGTCTGTTGAGGTCGTCATCATCTGCCCGAACTTTGGCACAATAGACATTATGGATTTTGTCCAAAGTGATTGGAGGGTATTTCATCAACCGGCTTAGCAGCTTTCTGGTCGCTCTTGAACCCTCTCAGCTCAACCCGTTCTAAAAGGCTGCGACTGCCATCCCTTCAGATATATTTGGTAAGGTCATCATTACCCTGTTGAATCGGGCGAGGAAGTCCCTTAGTCCCTCTCATAGGGATTGCTTGATGGCGAAGAAGTTGTTTACTCTTATTTCGGCTTTCTTGGCCCCGGCATGCGCTGTCACGAACTTATCGGTCATTTCTTCGAAGGTTTCTATGGAGCGGGTTGGTAGCTGTGAATACAATGTTAATGCCCCTCCAGTAAGGATTTTACCGAATTTCTTCAGCAAAATGGAGGACATATGTTCCTTGGTGAGGTTGTAACCCTTCACGGCGGTAACGTAATGAGTCACGTGATCTTCGGGATCGGTTGTTCCGTTGTATATCTTGAGATATGGTGCCATTTTGAAGGTCTTTAGTATGGCATGTGGGGCTGCTTTCTCTCTATATGACTGCTCTGCAAACCTGCTGGCATCCCTCTTTGGCAGTAGCTTAGGGGCGCCTTGTATCTTGTCGACTCGTTCATGGTGTTCTTTCATTTGGTCTCTCAACCTTTTGTTCTCATTCTTCATTTCTTCCATTCTCTTTAAAACAATGGCGAGGACGTTGTCACCTTCACTGTCAGTAATATTGTGAGTTATACCTGGCGTTGGAGGGTCTAGTTGATCATGTTCGTCTCCTCGCTGTACTGTGTAAGTTCTCGCGGTTTCTATCGTCGTGCATAGAGCTTGTTTGTTGAGCACGCTTACTAATGTATTGGACAACCATGCTTCGAGGAGCTTTTTCATGACAGGTGGCATCCCTTCTCATGTGGATGTGGAGGCCCCTTTTCAATTTGGTTTCGTTGTGCTACAATGATAGGGAGGCGACCTCTTGCGCCTGGGGGAGGCAGTGGGTGTTACATCATCGCCCAGCGTTTCATAACTCTCATTGATAACGTTCATGAGGTTTCCGGGATGTCACCTGTCACCTTAGTTCTATCTCATTGGTTACCTGCCATGTAAATTTCTATACGTGCAGAGAAGGAGAAAATTTTTGTGGTTTGTTAGTTTAGCAAAAATCACGTGAGTTGTTGATCTAGTGGAAACTAAAAGATTAGCTAAGAAATCCCTACAGACGGACCCAAACTGTTTTACCCAAAATTTAGATCTGGGCTTAGACAATTAGATTTAATAAAATAGAGTCAATCTTAGCTAATATTAATGTTTAAAAGATATATTAACTAATTTTGTAGTAAGATAATACATATATTATCCAAGTAGCAATAAATGTTGATAACACTAGTAATATTCAATGATCCAAAAAGAAGGGGATAACATTAAATAACAATAGCAATGAAGGAAATTTAAGTAAATAAGAAATGTGAGTTACCCGAAAAGGGTGAGATCTGTTGATATTCTTTCTGACAATGATGAATGATTGATGAGCCTTCGAATATTCAGATTGTTCTTGGATCGAGTGAAAAAGTTAGGCAAGAATCTTAGGAAAAAGGTATATTTTGTACGTGTGCAATAAGGCAAGATTCTACGGAGAAAAGTCAATATGTTATCTTACAAGTGAATCTCCTCCTTCCATAACTATGTCCCTCTATATTTATAAGGGAACATATATCTATAAACCTTAATTGTACAAACCTAGAGAATATTCATAGGAATATTCTTTCTAAAGTCTTGTCGAAAACTAGTCGTGATGACTCCTCCTTGGCTTGTGATGACTCCTCGGCCAACTCCTTCGTCTCTCACTAGATCACTTCGACCTTGGATTCGCCTCTTTGCTGAAGGCATACTGATGACACGTGGAAGCTATCGAAGGCCCTCTTCTAGATAGAACTAAGTCAATTTTTGACCCATACAACTACATAGCCCCCAAAAGTATATTTCAATCCTAACATACCATTCAGAGCACTAGTATCAGATGAGGCTTTGGACACAGGAAGAATAAATTAATGAGTCATGATTGGGATTATTCAAAATTTACTTGGGTAAGATCAATGGAATAATTTGAACTAAAAAGTGGGTTATAAAATTAACATTTTTTCAACTGTTAGCTTGTCTTTTTATTTTTGTTTATAATATAAATCAACTCACACTGATTATTTTTAAAACTTTGAAGTTTCAAAGTTAAAATATTTAATTTGATGTAAATAGGAAGTACCTTTTATTAATATATATTGTTAAAGAAAGATAGACACTAAAATTAAAATAGAGGTGAGTAATAAACTAAACCATTAATTCATCAGATTTGGTGAGAATTTAAGATGGACCTCATATTCATTTCCAGTAAATTAAAAAGCCAAAAGCTACTAAAAGAAGAAATAAATGAAAGAAGAGCAACATCAAATGGCATCCATGCACAGAAAAAGAGCCCAGACACACTTCACTACTGACTTCACCGTTCTCCTCCGCCGTCTCCACCATTACCACCTCCTCTTCGCCGTCTCTGCCCCTTAAACTAAACGACAACGACTTCAGCGGAACCAAGAACCTTCCCGTAGGTGGGACCAACAGATGAATCAGCATTTGTGGCCTGCCGGAAGGTCTCCAAACTTGCACCGTCAAAAACTGTATAGGATTATTCTCCAGAAGCTCCGTCATATCGCCACCGCCCTTCAACAAGTCGGAGAGCAAAACGCGAGCACTTTCTACCGGTTTTTCTCCAAGATGGCCGTGAGCGTAAATGTGCACGTTTAAAGCTGCCATGATGTCATTTTCCGGTAACATTTCGTGGAACTTTACTTTCACCACGTGGTTCCAGATGGGGCTGGTTCCATCTTCGCCGCCGAGCTCCGCCACCTTGGTTTTCGCCACGTGGACGTCCCTCTCCACGTAAACCTCGGCGTAGGTCCTCATCTTGGTGAAGTGCTTTACCTTCTTCAGGTCCTCAGCGGAGTATATAAGAACTTCTATCTCTCTCAGCCGCTTCTCCGGCGGTGACCTCCTCCGCCGTAAATGTGATTCAGGCATTAAGGAGAAGACAGTGAATTGGAGCTGATTAGCAGAGAACTGTGAAAGTGATGCTTTCTCAGCGTTTGTTGTTTTGGCCCTTAGTTTTTTTGGTGCAAGTTATATAGATCTACACGACTTACCCAAAAATGGTTAGGAAGCAAAAGATTTAATTTGAAATACGTACAGTGGCTGAATAGGATTTCTGTTAACTATTCCTGAGTGGATTCGGTAATTAATTTTTCCCCGTTTTTACACTATGGGATCACCATAAACTAATGTCAAATTTTATTTTGGAGGGTTGTGTATTATGAATGATATTATCCTCAGATAACAAAATGGCATGCTACATTATTCTGCGCACTATTAGGCTAATGTTAGAAGTGGGATACAGTCGATGTTGAATGATAAACAAAAATTCTATAGATTTTAGAAGTCTATCGATCAGAATTTGCCATCCCAAGTGGCCCTTCTCTAAAGGAAAAAAAAAGGAAAAACAAATACAGTACAAGCCTACATCGTAAGCTTTTGGATTAAGGACGGACGAGGCCTGTAAGTTATTAGGGTCAAATAATCAATAGCTAGATTTAGGATATGCCAATCGGTATAAAAGCAGGGGAGAAACTACCCTTAAATGTTTGACAAGGTTATGACTTACGACTTTAATTGGAAGAATGTGATATCGCATCCCACATCGACACACAATATTCGTTTAGACATTTGGGGGCAATTTGGTTACCGGGATTAAAAGAGTTACACCAATATAAAAATTCGGGTGTTTACACAGAACGATACTAAATTATCATTAAGATGAAAATATATATAATTTAATAATTACCATATTTATATAAATATATGCCAATTGGTATAAATATCCAATGCATGTGTTTACTTATTGGTACTCGTGTTGTCTCCCATTCCTCCATCTCTTAACTGGCATCACATAGCCACCAGTGCTAAACCATTATAATATTCTTCACATTCACAAGTTACACGTGGATTCAATTTCAGTAACTTTGTTTGAAATTTGCATCATAATAATAAATACCTTAAAAGCAGAAGGGAGAGGAAGGAATGGGGAAATGGAGAGAGAAAATTAATTACTGTTAAAAAGTAAAAGGGAATTTACAATACCATCAACGATTCCATGGCCCAATGGATAAGGTGCTGGTCTACGGAACCAGAGATTCTGGGTTCGATCCCCAGTGGAATCGCATTTTGCTTTTGCACAGAAAGACATTTTCATTCTATCCCTCCTTTTGCATATGAAAAAATTCATGAACTCATAACTTTAAAAATATGATAAGTTCAATACTAAAATACCCATAGAGTTTAAATCTCGAATCCGCCTCTAGCAGACTGTAATAACAGTGTTGAAGAAATTTCTTTTTTTAGTCAATTAAAAACAAGAGACGGTCAAGATCTTTTCCACTAAGATTACAAAGAATCCTTTGTATATGATACAGAAGCAAGTCTATATTGGAGCATTCTCGATCATAATTGAACTCAACAACTTGAAAGAAAGTTCACGACTTCAATGTGCTAGATGCATCCCCCGCATTAAGTGGCCAAAGCTGCTTCTTCGATTCACCAAACTCAGGCTCGTTCAAATGAAATGGTGATTCAAACTTCCAACTTCAAAAACACCTGTCAGCAAAATCGAGGATGTCCAAATGTCAGGCCCAAAAGAATTATGGCTAGTTATTGCTGCCCAGATAACCGACCTATCAAACAATCAATTTTTTACTGTTTTCTACAGCTTCTGAATAAACTAGAATCCACAATACCTTAGTACTCCACTAAAAAGTCATGAATGTTAGATTACATGAACAATACAAAATGGCATCATAGCAAATATTTCTTCAGTGATCTTAGAAAACTTATTCCTAACATGCCTCAAAAGAAATTTAACAAGTATTCCAACAATATGGAATCCAATACACTACCAAAATCAACAAAGCTTATAGTCTAGTGGTATCACCAAGAATCTTCCACACAATAAGTGCGAGTTCGACTGCCACCACCCCTTTCCCCTTTGCCCTTTCCCCTTTCCTAACCCCCCTATGTAATAGAAAAATAAAGTAAAAAAATACACCGCCAAATATGTTCAAAGACTTGTTAAGACTCATTAACAAACACAAACATTTCAGTAACCGAGAAATCAGTTAGTCCCCAATATGACTACATACTTAATTCAATTTCTTTCGAATCACTTTCAATTGTAGAGACAAATAACAAGCACAGCTATGAGCTATCAAGGCCCAAAACACCCATATTTCCTGATGTCAGTCGGGAAGAAACCAATAATCTGCCGGTTTCATTTGGAAACTTCAATAACTCCGTTGAAAATTTGGTGTAAACAAAATACTTGATAAGGAAAATAAAGATGAAGTTCTTCCAAATAGAATTGGTGTCACCAATCACTATGAAGTTTATAGGAAGCTAGCGACAATTTCACTCTTTTAGATGCTTAAGTTGAAGAACATTCTAGTCGATTATAGAAGTTTACCTACTCTGATCTATGTCTGCTCTGCCTTGGAAGCCTTCAACTTCTCAAGCTGCTTGCGTTGATAAGCCTGCTTTAGTTTTTCTCGACGTGCTGCAACTTGTTCTTGCCTACGGAGCTTGAGTTCTGATGCTTTTTCCCTTGCTTGACTTGCTTCTTTATGAACTTCCCTGAGAACAGCAACATGCGATGCAAATATAAGTAGATAAATGTTGTGAACAAATTGCATAGTGCAGAGAAAAGAAACTGAAAAAGCAATAAGTGAAGACTTCTTAGCAAACAATTAAAGATAATTTCTGTACTTTTCTACTTTAATGATCAACTCTTAGCTCAGATAGAAAATTAGTTCTCAAGCAGCATGCTAGAGAAAAGGGAAAGAAAAATAAACAAAGACAAGAATAGGAAGGAGGAGAGGGGTTTCCTTTAAGCTCACAATCATGAACAAGCTAAGATACCTAGGATTTTATGGCACCCAAACTCCCAATCATCAAAATTCAGTTCTTGTATTATTTCATTTTTGATGTATACTGTTAAGTGTTTCTCTGTTCTATGTTTATTTATGGGATCCGGTTCCCCTCAGTGTTTGAGTACATGAGCAAGTACCATCCTGATGATTGATAGGTTCGTAATCCTTCTATCACAATTGAGTAGCCATTTTATATTCCAAAAGCTATTAAATACTATTTAGCAGAAAATGCTTGCAATAAATAATGCTACACACAAGTTACTCTTAAGTGTATAATTAGCAACACATACATTACAAAACGCTTATGTTCACTTCTGTCGAATGTGCCAGCTTGGCGGCCAAGTCCTGCAGCTTTTGTGTCTGACAGTAGGGAGGTATCATCATCTCCATCTTCATCTCTTAGTTCTGTGCTAGAAGTATCGTGCCGTTGAGACAGCTCAGAGTCCTGCTCCTGGCCCTTCCGAAAGAAATCAACACAGTACTTCTCTTCGTCCTCCCCGTCAGAAAGCTCACCCTTCACCAGCTTATCATACAACTTAGCCTTTCGTTCTAAGGCAGCATAGCTTACTGATCCATCTTTGATCGCTTTCATCTCAAGCTTGTCCCTTCAATGAAGAAAAAATAGACATGAATTAAGCCTTTATACACTGTCACAGAAATATTAACATCTCATAGCAAGTCATGCATATGCCTAAAAACCCAGAAGGTTACTGCTTCTCTATTAAAACCAACTTCTCCATGCGAGGTTGTTTCTTCTCTAATTTAATTAAACAGTCCCCACCAAGCAATTTGCTCAAGAGAGACTACTGACAAATACAAACATGATTTGATTCTTAAAATTCCCTGTACCCATATAAAATTGGAGCACCAGTGAGCTAATTACTCTAGCATTTCAGATAATAGCCTTGGAGGTTTTCTGGGCCACAGGCCTCATAAGGCACCAATCCGCTGCCAGAGCAGTCCTCCACCCACGGCTTTACAGCTATGCCTTACAAAAAATATGAATACCAAAAGCGTAAACATCTGCAGTACTTCAGCAAATTAGACCAAAATAATATAGAATCCAGTTTCAACTCATGTTTCAATCAATCAGAACAAAATATAAATTTGGCCCTAATTTCCAAACCCCACAACTGTATAAACCTATAAAGTTCCATATCTCTTGCTAATGGCCGTACTTACCAATTCCAGTCTCTACTAACAAAACCCTGAAGCTTATCACATATGCAAGAGACTTTAAAACCAATTCCAATCTCAATTATCACTGAATTTTTGGGCTTACAAGCTTAAGGCAGATTGCTAGAGGATGTCAGTTTCCACTCTCTGATAGTATCAAATTATTATTAATACATTCTTATTTGACCAAACCAGACTCCAACCAGCTCGATTATGAGCATAAAAATTGAAAACAAGTATAAAACTTAATTAACAAACAAAATAGGGCAAGGGAAGGAGAAAGTATACTTGGCCTCTCGGGCATCAACCCCATGATTCTTAGAGGAAAAGGCGTCCTTAGCGGTGATTTTCTTCTTGGCGCGGTGGATCTCCAAATGCGAATAATTTGGGTCAGCAGCAGAAGGGTGGACGGTCTCTTTGGAAAGGCGTTTGGACTCTTCTTGAGATTTGTATAACTGGGCTTTAAGCTCAAGGATGGAAGAAGCACCCACCCCCTCGATTGGTCGGTGCTTTTTGGGCATGATTGTGGATTCCGTTAGCCATCCTAACGACTCCACAACCACCCTCTTCTTCTCCTTATTATTCTCTCCTTCTTCCCCCATTGACAAATTCACACACACAGACCCTTTTGGCGTTTGATTGATGTATATATGTATTTGATTTTGATCGTTCTAGTTATTTCTCTGCTTCTTCTCTCGCTGTGGTTTGAGTTTTTTGGGGGGATTAGGATTGAGGAGTGGGGAAATTTTGGAGCCTCTGTTTTGAAATACCACATTTTATAGGGACTTTCTTAGAAAAGTTATTTTCCTTATTTTCTTTTCACCCTTCTAGACCATTTTTTGGCGAAGGGTCAAATATACCCTTGCACTTTCGAAAATGATCTAAGAATACTCTTCGTTATTCTATTGGGTTATTTATACCCTTGCTGTCATACTTGGACTCAAATATACCCCTCATTTAAACGGAGCGACACGTGTCATCGTCCTGTTGCCAATTCTAAATCTCCTAATTAATTAAAAAAACTATTACCCATACCCGAAAAGTAATTTTCTAAAGCAATTTTTTTTTTTATAAAAACTTAAAAAACTGAATTTTTTTTTCTAAAAACTGAAAAAACGAAAATACTTTTTTTCTAGTTTTTACAAAAAACCTTCTTTAAAAAAAACTTAAAAATATTTTCTAAAATAATGTTTTTATAAAAACTGGAAAAAAAAAAATTTGAAAAGCAATGTTTTTGTAAAAATTAGAAAAAACTGAATATTTTTTTACTAAAAACTGAAAAAATCGAACATATTATTTTTCAATTTTTAGAAAAATATTGCTTTAAATAAAACTGAAAAATAATTTCTAAAGTAATTTTTTTTGTAAAAACTAAAAAAAAAATTGAAAATCAATTTTCTAAAGTAATGTTTTTGTAAAAACTGAAAAAATAAATATTTTATTTTTTTCCAGTTTTTAGTTAAAATAATTTCAGTTTTTTCCAGTTTTTAATTTCTTTAGAAAATTGCTTTTCAGTTTTTACAAAAAAATTATTTTAGAAAATATTTTTCAATTTTTTTAAAGCAGTTTTTTTATAAAAATTGGATTTTTTTTTTGTTTTTTTCAGTTTTTAGTAAAAAAAATTAAGTTTTTTTCAATTTTTACAAAAAAGAATTGCTTTAGAAAATTGCTTTTCGGGTATGGGTAATGAGTCTTTTTAATTAATTATGAGATATTTAGAATTGGCCAACAGGACGATGACACGTGTTACTCCGTTAAAATAAGGGGTATATTTGAACCCAAAGTATGACTGCAGGGGTATATAACCCAATAGTATAATGAAGGGTATTTTTAGACTATTTTTAAAAATAGATGGGTATATTTGGACCTTCTTCGTTTTTCTTTTTAGGGGTACTCCTGGGCCGTGGCTGGATAGGGCTAAAACAAGATGTAAAAGAGTGAAATTGTAAAGATGTTTTCATTCGTTCCTTCCATCAAACGTAATTTTACTCATTTTTTTTCTTTTATTAAGGCTTCAAATAATTGAAAGACACGTAAGAAATCTATCTTTTACACCAAAGAGATCTAAAAATAATATTTTCTTAATTTCAATATTGTAAAAAATCATAAAGGCCTATTTCCTCCGATAGAAATATGCTACACCTTGTCTATTTAACTTTCAATATTTTTACTACTATAAGTGATATGTCTTTCTTCTAAGGGTAGCAAGTGGGCCGGTCCTTGCCCGGGACCGCAGGCCAAATAGGTCAGGACCGTTTGGCCCGATTTTAGTGGGCTTGGGCCGGTTCTATGCTTTGGGCCTGTCTCGTGGGCCGGTCCTATGCTTTGAGCCCGTCAGGACCGGGACCATTTAGCCCGCCAGGGATCGGATCGGAACCAGACCAGTCTCTTAGCGGGCCAAACAACTATATTTTAATTAAAAAAAATATAGTCTTTGGGCTGTCAAAAATAGCCGTTGGCTATTTATAAAATAGCCATTTAACCCCCACCCCCCAACTTTGTTTTAACCCCAAACTTTTTATAATTACATTTTTTCCCTATTTTCAACTATAAATACCCATTCATTCTTTCATTTTCTTACAAAATCATCAATCTATCACAATCTCTCTCTAATTTCCTTCTATAATTATTACTATTGTTTACTTTATTGTTACTAAGTGTATAATATATAAGCTCTATATATATATATATATATATATAAGTTGTATATATACTAAATGTATAATATATAAGCTTTACATATTATACTATACTATATTATATGTACATCTTATATAGCTTATATACTATACACTTAGTATATATATACTTTTAGTAGTAACATGAAATGACCAAAGTATGGTACTTTTTAGGTAGTATAAATATGGAATGATAGAAGATCAAGTTTTAACTCAACTCAGTTTTAGTTGAAACTGTAATCTAAGTTGAGCTAAAACTTTATCTTCTATCATTTCATATTTATATCAGCTAAGAAGTACCATACTTTCGTCATTTCATGTTACTACTAAAAAGTATATATATATATAAGATGTATATATAGTATAGTATATAGTATATATATAAGTTATATTTGATAAGCTATATTCGATATTAAATATTGAATGTTAAAATTTAGGATGTTAAATAAAATTTAGGCCACAATTCTATAATAAAATTTACAAAGCATTGCTTTAGATCTTTTTTTTAATATCCTTTTGTCTCTAATATCTATTTAATTTTTTTTTTAAAATCTATTGAGTCCACTTAGCCCATTTAGCCCGCGGGCCGGGACCGTTTAGCCCGGGACCAAACGATCCCGATCCCAGGCCGGTCCCTACAAAATAACCGTTTAGCCCGGGACCGTTTGGACCGGCCCACTTGGCCCGTTTAGACCCGAGACCGGCCCACTTGCCACCCTTACTTTCTTCTAATAAAAATAAATAAATGTTACAGATCTAAAAAGTAATACAAAAGTACCATACCCTGGAATGTTCGAAAATATTCTACATCTTTCATAAAAAGCTCAATAAAAAATCCTAACATCCTTTTGCATACACTTCCAGTTTAATAGTGATAAGAGGATAGTGTGCCATAATTGTAAATTTTGGTTTTTATTGTCAGCAAAAAAGGACTGCAGAACACTATGAAACAAGTAATATCGAGCAACATTTCACACTTAGGCGAAGGAAGAATGACCAAACGAACCAAAATAAATATGAGAAAATTGTAAGCTACATACTTTTGGTACATAAACTATGTAAAAGCACATTATTGAGAAGATTACATTAGTCCAGACACATGAAATTGAACATCAGATGGGCATAGGAGAAGCCAAAAGATACACATTGTTCGAGTACTAGTTTTCGTTGACATTTCAGTGCTTCTTATTGCCGGTTGCAACTACCCAAGCTTGTAAAATATGGTTCACTATGTCCTCTACGCCAACCCCATGCTTCACCTGCAGTTGAATTAACACATTCATATTGCAATAGGAAATGAAAATATGCCAGACACTTTTATCAGATAGTGAATGTTAAAATTACAATATGAGAGTCAATTTCAAGATAACCCTGGAACATCTTTCCGTGTTGTAGGTAAACACTAAGCAGTATCAACGAACCAACCAACATATATAGTGTCAATTGGATGGCGCACACACTGGTGCAGGATATATTAGCACAAGCCTAGTTCAAGGAATGTGGTGCAGGATATATCAGCACAAGTCTAGTCCAAGCATTCCTACAATCCTATCCTCGCACTCTAGCACTTTTCCTAATCGCACATTTGCACGATAAATGGACCTTGGGCCAAACTCAACCCCAAAAGCTAGCTTATGAGGTGAGGATTGCCCAAGACCATATAAAGAGACCAAGGACCTCAAATCCCTCCGATGTGGGATAACTCAACACCCCCTCACGCCCAAGCATGCAAACCGGAGCGTGGACAACATAAATGGGGGCCCAACATCGGTAACAATAATTGAGATGGGCCTGGCTTTGATACCATGATTTAGCATTGGCTTGAAGTTGAAGGGCTTTGTTTTCCTCTGCAAGTTTCTCCTCTTCCCGGAGAAGTAGACCTAGGAGAGAGTCAGTAGTGAGGTTCTCAAGTTGAGGGTTGATTGCAGAGCGAAAAGGGCCGTATGAGGAGTCTAGGCCAAACAGGATGGAGCTCGTAAGTTCTTCATCTGTGATGGGACGGGCAGCAAGAGCGAGGCTATGGGATATTGTACTTTTCTTATCAACATATTCCATAATGGAGAAACACCCCTTAGTAGTGGTTTGAAGTTGGTGGCGAAGTTGCATCACACGAGCACAGGATTGGGATTGATAGAGGTTAGAAAGATATGACCAAGCTTTCATGAGTGGTGCGGATGTGCATTATGTAGGGTAGGATAGATTGGTTAATGGTTGTTTTCAGCCATAAGAGAAGAATTTTATCCCTCTTTTTCCATGTTGTGAAGGCTGGATTAGGTTGGGGTACAGATGTGGCCTCAACAGAAGTTGAGATAGTAGCTGGTGGAATATCAGATCCATCAAGATGAGCTTCCAATCAAAGGCTTCAAATGCAGAGTATACAGTGGATTGCCAAAGGTAGTAATTGTCCCGATCAAGTTTTATTGGAAGGCCGGGAAGAGCAACTGTTTGGGAGTTGGAATCAATGATAGAAAGATGTGTTGAAGAAGAGGAGTGCGGCTGAACAGCAGCAACATTGGTGCTGGACTGGTTGGAAGTGTCCATGGGAAAAAAATCGGCTCTTGATACTAAATTAGAAGATGAAGAGAAGAGTTCAGCCGTTGGTTTTGTTCAATCACCAAGGCTTCAGTGAATTGTATTTATATTTGAGGATCTACAACAGTTTGAGAATATAATGGCATAATATCCTAACTAATCTAAAAGAGAGGGAGTTTGAATTTACATTTGAAACTTAATCTTATCTACAAAAAGAGGGGAGGCAAGAAGTCCTATTCTCTTCCAAATATAGTTATCATCTAACATTGCGCAATATTCTAGCAAATTGCTACACAGTATGAATGGCCGTGATTTGATTGGGAGTGTTGTTTATACTAATAAAATAGCAAGAAAATTGAATAGGGACGAGAAAAGTAATAAACCTGAGCAAAAACAAAAGGACCACCGTCCCGCATCCGAAGTGCATCACGCTCCATGACAGACAAATCTGCTCCTACAGCTGGTGCCAAATCGGTTTTATTTATCACCTACAATTTAAGAACCAACAATTAAATGATAATTTGACCATGTGTATACAGAAGTTTACAACTGATAAATTTAACAAGTCAAACATGCAAAATAAGAAACATACAAGGAGATCTGCTTGGGTAATTCCAGGACCTCCTTTCCGAGGAATTTTATCACCACCTGATACATCTATTATGTAGATTATGTAATCAGCAAGTTCCCTACTGAAGTTGGCAGCTAGGTTGTCTGCATTGAAGGAAATTTGGTTAAATGACGATAAACCCTAAACTTAAACAGGTTATATCTGATCATAGTGATAATCCTATCTTCTTATCAAACCAAGTAAAGAAGTGTCAGCCAGAGGATCATCATTTTACTGCAAATACAAACTTAAGTATCCAATTTAGTTGTGTCCGCAAACAGTTTCTATGACCAATTACCTCCACCAGATTCACAAAGTAATATATCTGCTTTGTACAAGTTAGAAAGCTCCTCAAGAGGTCCAAGGTTAATGCTTATATCTTCCCTAATAGCAGCATGTGGGCATCCTCCTGTTTCCACGGCTCGAATCCTTTCCTCCGGAAGAGCTCCATGTTTTATTAAGAACTCTCCATCTTCTTTTGTGAATATATCATTTGTAACCTACAAAGAAATGCATCTTAACAAAGACAAAATTCATTCTATATCTTCAAATTTAAAAAAGCTAAGATTTCATGAACATGGACTTGCACTATATACTGCATTACCATATGTTGTAGATCAACAAAGTTAATAGTGGAGCAATATATCAAAACTTAAATAACTCATTGTTCGGAAAGTGATGAAAGAGCATAGAGTTTCTGCATACCAAACACATACTTGCACATATTTTATTTCCTGTCAAACTAAGAAATGTCTAGTAAAGTCCCGAAATTTGGTTTGAAGTTTCTGCAATGTCAATCTGTGATGTAGAGGGAGGAGTTCTTAATGAAGAAAGAAAAAGAACATGACATATCCGATTAGTCTTCAAAAGGCAAGTGTGATACAGGATATTGTTATGTCACTTGAAAGACTCAATTACAAGGCATATTGCACATAATTGCATCTTCATCTAGAATTTCTAATGATGAGGACCATTGATTAAACTATAGTTTTGTACTTCAAATGACAAAAGGGAATCCTCAAATTATAAACACCAATGCGGACTAACACTCGTTCATGAAGTAAACATGGATTATGGAGAAAGAAAGAAAAATCATTTGGCGGTACATACTGCTGCAAGACTGTATCTGTCCCTTAGGAGTTTACATAATACTAGCATTAAAGCTGTTTTCCTGCAAATGAAAGATTGTTTAGTCCCTTTAGATGTCAACTCGTTCAACCAAAATCATACAAGCTAATTACAGAAGGGAAAAAACTTAAGTGAGGAAGAAAAGCAACAGCAAAGACTAATGTAGAATAGAATTCAATTCACCGCAGTACCTTATGAAACTTGAAGTGAAAAAGGAAAATGCATGTGCACACAGTCGGAAACACACACATAATCTGCAGGGTTCTAAGGACTCAATTATTTTTAATCTGAAAAAAAAAGGTGCAATTTTTCACTTGGCTTGCTGCACCTGAAAGAAAATCCTCCTTGTGCTCTCGTTTCTCAAGGTCTCTTTTTTCTACTCACTCCTATCACCCTTTTCAGCAGTTACTACTCACCCCTTCCCACAAAAGAAAGAAAGAAAGAAATAGAATTGTATACGGTCGAAATAGGTTTCGGCCTCCGTACATTTGATCGAGTTCGAATGGTAAGCGATCGAAGTGTGAACTCGAGACGAGTTCCGAAGATAGTACAAACAAGCCTCGAGCCCCAAGACCGATAGAGGAATCGGCTCGGTATCATTATCAAGCCCATGGCCAAATCGAACCGCAAGGCAAAGAGAAGGTTGTCGGAGATGCACAGACCGATCGACACTCGTCCCGAATGTCGAACTCGAACTCAAGACCAAAGGCTCGACGCAATACCGAGCTCGAGCCAGTATCGAGCTCGCAGACAGGACCCGTTGCAACCGCACTAGGGGAGAGAATCTTGGCAGGGATCGAGGAAAAGACAATTTATCATGAGTTCTCCACTATATATTTTTTATTATAAATAAAGTAAGACCCCTCTACTAGAAAGGGGGAATCCTTGTAAGCACAAGCAGGTTGACACATTGTAAGAAAAGACTACTCCTATTTATTGAAGGATAAATCTCTTAAGCCTGTTTTACTCAGCATACTCACTCTTCTAGTTCAATAATTTATATCCCATTTCTATAACCAAGAATCAAAATATTTTCACTTCTACGTACGATTTATGTCAAACTATATCACATATCCTTAGAACTACTTATAAATTCAACTATATCTGATTTTTCGGGTAAACAGTTTGGCGCCCACCGTGGGGCTAAGGATAACAGTGGTTGTTTGATACAAATCAGCAATACGCACCAGTTTACAACTCCGAATCAGGAATGGCAAACTCTCGATTCATGGCTTTACCTATCGACCACGAAGCCGGCCTTCAGGATGAAACCAACAACTTGATACCCAGGGCCGGAAGGCCACTTAACGATGTCACTAAAGCTCGAGTCGAAGTACCCGAAATCCGAGTCGAAGTACCACTAGATGTCAACTCACAAGTGGCTCTTGAGGCGAACCAATGTTCCGAACCGGAAAAAAGCATTCAGGGCGGTACTCGATCCGTAACTCGAGACGCCAATAACGTGGAGGAGATCGGAGTCAGCTTACGAATGATCTTCGAGATGTTACAAGCCCAGCAAATAGCGATAGCTCAGTTGCAGAGCCAAACTCATGTACAAAGCAGGCCGGAACCCGATCCGCTTCGGGAAACCACCCATAGAACGGAGCCAGCCATAGTGAAGTCAAACGAGCAAGAATCGTCGACTACTCCCGAAATTACTAAATTGCTCGAGGAACTCACAAAACGAGTCAAAGCCAACAATAAAAAAGTATAAACATATAATTTCAGGGTCGATCAGATCCCGGGAGCTCCACCAATAATAAAAGGGCTAGATTCGAAGAAATTCATCCAAAAGCCTTTTCCCTCGAGTGCAGCCCCAAAACCAATCCTCAAAAAATTTCGTATGACCGAAATTCCCAAATATAACGGTACGACCGATCCCAACGAACACGTCACCTCGTACACGTGTGCCATCAAGGGTAACGATTTGAAAGACGACGAGATCGAATCCGTGTTATTGAAAAAATTCGGAGAGACCCTCTCGAAGGGAGCGATGAATTGGTATCATAATTTGCCCCCAAATTCCATCGATTCTTTTGCCATGTTAGCGGATTCGTTTGTAAAGGCACATGCTGGTGCCATAAAGGTTGCAACAAGGAAATCGGACATCTTCAAAGTAAAGCAAAGCGGTAATGAAATGCTGAGGGAGTTCGAGTCCCGATTTCAAATGGAACGCATGGAATTGCCACTGGTCACAGATGACTGGGCCGTCCAAGCTTTCACCCAAGGGTTGAACGAGCAAAGTTCAATAGCATCACGTCGGCTGAAGCAAAACTTGATCGAGTATCCAGCAATAACGTGGGCGGATGTACACAACTGATATCAGTCAAAAATCAGGGTCGAAGACGACCAGTTGGGAGCTCCTTCCGGATCCATGCACCAGAACAGGGCAGCTATTAAAAACCAGAGGGATATCGACAGAGAACGAAGGTCGAACAGAGACCGATATCAACCGTACGTCGCAGATCGATTGAACAACGGCTCAGCGCGCAATTGCGCTCGGAACAATCGAAGGAGTGACCGAGGACAAAGTTCTCGGGGTCTTATGAGCAAGAGTGGCTTCGATAAATATGGCGATCCTATAGAGGCATCTCGACTATCGGAGTACAATTTTAGCGTCGACGCATCGGGCATTGTATCGGCGATCGGAAGAATCAAAGATACTAGGTGGCCCAGACCCATGCAAGCCGGCCCTTCCCAAAGAAACCCGAATTCGATGTGCAAGTATCACGGCACGCATGGCCACAAGACCGAGGATTGCAAACAATTAAGAGAAGAGGTAGCCCGCCTATTCGATGAGGGCCACCTTCGAGAGTTCCTCAGTGACCGAGCCAAGAATCACTTCAGAGAGAGGGACGCCAGCAAAAAGGAAAAACAAGAGGAACCTCTGCATATCATTTATATGATCATCGGTGGGGTCGATACTCCACAGGGACCCGTGCTCAAGTACGGCAAGATACCGGCCACAGGGGAAAAACGAACTCGAGGTTATTTACCCGAGGGCACTTTATCATTCGGAATTGAAGAAGCCGAGGGCATCTCTCAACCTCACAACGACGCTCTAGTAATTTCTATCCTATTAAATAAAGCTCAAGTTAAGCGTGTTTTAGTAGATCCAGGTAGCTCTGCAAATATCATCCGATCTTGGGTAGTGGAGCAGCTCGGTTTGCAGAATCAAGTCGTGCCCGCAGCTCGGGTCTTGAACGATTTCAATATGGCCAGTGAAACGACTAAAGGGGAGATTACTCTACCAGTGAATGTAGCTGGAACCATCCAAAATACCAAATTCCACGTAATCGAAGGGGATATGAGGTACAATGCCCTACTCGGAAGACCTTGGATCCATAATATGAAGGCAGTGCCTTCGACCCTCCACCAAGTAATGAAATTTCCTACGTCGGACGGCGTGAAAACAGTATACGGGGAGCAACATGCTGCGAAGGAAATGTTTGCGGTCGATGAGGTAACACCGATACCAACGCTATCGGTCTCGGAAAGATCGAGCGCTAAAGATAGACGAGAAACCAAATAGCAATAACATAGACTATTTTGCTTGGTCTCATTTAGACATGGCAGGGATCCTACCGTCGATAACAACGCACCAGCTGAGCTTGGACCCTAGGTTCAAACCGGTGAAGCAAAAAAGAAGACCTCAGTCCGAGGTAAAACACGTATTTGTAAAGGATGAGGTAACTAAACTTCTCAAAATAGGGTCAATTCGGAAAGTAAAATATCCCGAGTAGTTAGCCAACGTAGTTTTAGTCCCTAAAAAGGGGAACAAACTTAGAATGTGCGTAGATTATAAAGATCTAAACAAAGCATGCCCCAAAGATTCTTTTCCGCTGCCTAGCATCGATCGCATGATCGATGTCACAGCCGGTCACGAGATCCTTACTTTTCTCGACGCCTACTCCGGGTACAATCAAATTCGAATGAACCTGGAGGACCAGGAAAAGACTTCATTTATCACCAAGTACGGAACCTATTGCTATAATGTAATGTCATTCGGGCCTAAAACGCAGGAGCTACTTACCAACGCCTAGTGAATAAAATGTTCGAAGAACAAATAGGTAAGTCGATGGAAGTTTACATTGATGACATGTTAGTTAAGTCCCTGCGCGCAGAGGACCATTTGACTCATTTGCAGGAAACGTTCAAGATCTTTAAGGAAATACAACATGAAGCTCAACCCCGATAAATGTGCTTTCGGGGTTGGATCGGGCAAGTTCCTTGGTTTCAGGGTATCGACGGGGAATCGAGATCAACCCCGACAAAATTAAGGTCATCAAAGACATCACCGTCGTGGATAACGTGAAAGCAGTACAAAGGTTGACCGGGCGAATAGCTGCCTAAGGCCGATTCATTTCAAGGTCATCAGATCGAAGCCACAATTTCTTCTCTCTACTCAAAAGGAAGAACGATTTCGCCTGTACCCCGGAATGCCAACAGGCACTAGAACAATTGAAGCGGTACCTATTGAGCCTGTTAGTTTATAGATATGTATAGTGTAGTCTTGTCCCACATTGGAAGAGGAGTAATATCTCCTTGTAGTGTATAGCTATAAATAGGGACCTCTTGTATTGTATTTATCATCCAATATCAATAACATATTTTCTCCCGTGCTTTCTCACATGGTATCAGGGCATTAATGAGAAAAGATCGATGTGCGTCATTCCAGCGTTAACCGGGAAGAAAGAACTTAGTCATCGTGTAATTTTTCCGGTGACCTAAGGCTTATCTAAGTGAAAGTCACTTTCTGTCGGTGTTGTGCTAAAACCAACACCATCACGAGGTAGATCACCCTCCGACTACCAACCCCTAAAATTTTATCCGGCAGAAAAGCAGCCACGCTCCTCCACGCGCCGGCAACAACTTTTCCAGCGAGGGTTCCGGCCATTTTTTCGCGAAGCTTCTTCAGGACAGTGTGCTCTCCTCAAAATTTCGAGCCTACCCATCTAATTCAAATCAAATTCCGGCCACTTTTATATTTTCCGGCGTGAATAGTGACCTTTCTGGCCATTTTTTGAAAATATTTCTTCAGGACAGCTTACTCGCAAAGGAATTCCGAGTCTATCCATCCTAGTTACAACAAATTCTGACAACTTTGGAATTTTCCGACGAGCTACAGTGTTTCCGGCGCAGAACAGTGTTCTGTTTTCCAGCTGTAAACAGTGTTTTTCTTTCTTCAGTTTTCTCACATGAGTTACTTATTTCCACTATTTCAAGTTAACCCTACTACTACAAATTGTAGCGACATGGGAACCAATACTTTGAATAGTCGGATGGTTTCTTTAGCAGAGTATATTGAGTTCCTTCAGTATAAAACATGTAAGCAGACATCTTCTGAGATAGCTTCTGTTGTTCAAACAGGTAATAGCGTGACTTGTTTCTCCCAATCTTCACTCTCTGAGTCTTGGGTCATTGATTCAGGTGCATCAGATCATATTTCTGGTAACAAATCTCTTTTCACTACTACTCCCTCCGTTTCAATTTATGTGAACCCATTTGATTGGGCACGGAGTTTAAGAAAAGAGAGAAGACTTTTTGAACTTGTGGTGTAAAATGAGGCACATATATTTTGTGGCTATAAATCATTGAATAAAGGTAGATTGTTTCCAAATAAGGAAATAGGTCATTCTTTTTGGCACGGACTAAAAAGGAAATAGGTTCACATAAATTGAAACGGAGGGAGTATTTCGTATACTCAATCTCTTCCAAAAGTCACAATGGCCATTGGGTCTCAAACCATGGCAACTGCAATAGGTCAAGCAAAAGCCCACTTCCTTCCTTACCTTTAGATTCAGTCCTTTTTGTTCCCAATAGTCCTTTTAATCTCATAGTTGTTAGTCGCTTAGCCAAATCACTTAAATGCGTTATTTTATTTCTTGATGACCATGTTTTTATACAGGAACGCAGTACAGGGCAGATCATTGGTACCGGGCGTGAATCAAACGGACTTTATTACCTTATCCTTGCTAAATCACATGGATTCACATCTTGTCTTGTTACTGATTCACCAGATTTATTACATAAACGGTTGGGACATCCCAGTTTGTCAAAACTTCAGAAAATGGTATCTGGTTTATCTCACTTGTCAGCTCTAGAGTGTGAGTCATGTCAGCTCGGTAAGCATACCCGCTCCCATTTCCCTCGGCGTCTTGATAATCGAGCAGAGTCACATTTTACTGTAGTCCATTCAGATGTTTGGGGTCCTAGTCGGGGTTCCACCTTATGATTCCGCTACTTTGTCAGTTTCATTGATGATTATTCCAGGTGCACTTGGATATTTTTGATAAAAAATCGATCTGAGCTATTTTCTATTTTCCAGACCTTCCACGCTAAAATTCAAAATCAATTTGGGGTTTCTATTCGCATATTTCGTAGTGATAATGCCCGAGAGTATTTGTCTTCCCCATTTCACCAGTTTATGAAATCTCATGGGATTATTCATCAAACATCTTGTCCGTACACATCTCAACAAAATGGCGTAGCTGAAAGAAAGAATAGACATCTTATTGAAACTGCTCGTACCCTACTCATACAATCTCATGCTCCGTTGCGTTTTTGGGGGATGCCGTTCTTACATCTTGCTATCGTATTAATCGTATGCCATCTTTAGCTATCCAGAACCAAGTTCCATTCTCTGTCATGTTTCCCCACTTACCTTTGTTCTCTCTTCCACCCCGTATCTTTGGAAGCATTTGTTTTGTCCATAACCTTACTCCAGGAACAGATAAGTTAGCTCCTCGTGCTCTTAAGTGCGTATTTTTGGGTTTCTCGAGAACACAAAAGGGGTATCGATGCTACTCTCCTGACCTCCAGCGGTACCTTATGTCCGCTGATGTTACCTTCTTTGAAACCCAATCATACTTCACAGGTTCAGGTCATCACTTAGATATTTCTGAGGTACTACCAGTTTCATCTTTTGGAGATTGAGTCACTCCAGCTCCACCACTTACAATTCCAGTTGTAGCTCTACCACCTATAGCTCCAGTTCCTCCACATAATCCAGTTCAACCTTCTGCAGCTCCACCACTCTTGACTTATCATCGTCGTCCACATCCAGCATCAGGCCCAGGTGATTCACGCCCCGCATTAGATTCTGCACCTACTGCGGACTTGTCTCCTCTTAGTCAACCAATTGCACTCCGCAAAGGTGTACGATCCACACTTAATCCTAATCCCCACTATGTCGGTTTAAGTTATCATCGTCTGTCGTCACCACATTATACTTTTATATCTTCTTTGTCCATTGTTTCTATCCCTAAGTCTACAGGTGAGGCACTATCTCATCCAGGATGGCGACATGCTATGATTGACGAGATGTCTGTTTTACATGCGAGTGACACTTGGGAGCTTGTTCCTCTTCCTGCAGGTAAGTCTATTGTTGGTTGTCGTTGGGTTTATGCAGTCAAAGTCGGCCCGGATGGCCAGGTTGATCGGCTTAAGGCTCGTCTTGTTGCAAAAGGATATACTCAGATTTTTGGGCATGATTATAGTGATACTTTCTCTCCCGTGGCTAAAGTAACATTTGTTCGTCTCTTTTTGTCCATGGCTGTTGTACATCATTGGCCTCTTTATCAATTAGACATTAAAAATGTTTTTCTCCACGGTGATCTTGAGGAAGAAGTTTATATGGAGCAATCATCTGGTTTTGTTGCTCAAGGGGAGTTTAATGGTTGTGTGTGCAGATTGCGCAGGTATATATGGTTTGAAACAGTCCCCTCGAGCTTGGTTTGGTAAGTTCAGCACAATTATTCAGGAGTTTGGCATGACTCGTAGTGAGGCTGATCACTCTGTGTTTTATCGGCATTCTGCTCCTAATCTGTGTATTTATCTAGTGGTTTATGTTGATGATATTGTTATTACTGGTAATGATCAAGATGGTATTACTAATCTGAAGCAACATCTCTTTCAGCACTTCCAGACTAAGGATCTGGGCAGATTGAAGTATTTTCTAGGTATTGAGGTCGCTCAGTCTAGCTCAGATTTTGTTATTTCACAGCGGAAGTATGCCTTAGACATTCTTGAGGAGACTGGAATGATGGGTTGCAGACCTATTGACTCTCCTATGAATCCGAATGCTAAGCTTCTGCCTGGACGGGGGAACCTCTTAGAGACCCTACGAGATATAGGAGGTTGGTTGGCAAATTGAATAACCTCACAGTGACTAGACCTGACATTTCTTTTCCGGTGAGTCTTGTAAGTCAGTTTATGGATTCTCCCTGTGATAGTCACTGGGATGCAGTTGTTCGCATTTTTCGGTATAAAAAGTCAGCTCTAGGTAAAGGATTACTATTCGAGGATCGAGACCACGAGCAGATTGTTGGGTACACAGATGCTGATTGGGCAGGATCACCTTTTGATAGACGTTCTACGTCTGGATATTGTGTTCTAGTAGGAGGTAATTTGGTCTCGTAGACGAGCAAGAAACAGAATGTAGTTGCTCGATCTAGCGCTGAAGCCGAATATCGAGCCATGGCTATGGCGACGTGTGAGTTAGTTTGGGTCAAGCAGTTGCTCAAGGAGTCAAAGTTCGGAGAAATCAGCAAGATGGAACTAGTGTGTGATAACCAAGCTGCTCTTCATATTGCGTCAAATCCGGTGTTCCATGAGAGGACTAAACACATTGAGATCGACTGTCACTTTGTCAGAAAAAAAATACTTTCAGGAGATATTGTTACAAAGTTTGTAAAGTCGAATGATCAACTAGCAGATATTTTCACTAAGTCTCTTACTAGTTCTCGTATTAGTTACATGTGTAACAAGCTCAGTACATATAATGTGTATGCACCGGCTTGAGGGGGAGTGTTAGTATATAGATATGTATAGTGTAGTCTTGTCCCACATTGGAAGAGGAGTAATATCTCCTTGTAGTGTATAGCTATAAATAGGGACCTCTTGTATTGTATTTATCATCCAATATCAATAACATATTTTCTCCCGTGCTTTCTCACAGAGCCCACCACTACTTCACACTCCGAGGACAGATGAGAAGATGTACGTATACTTGGCGGTATCGGAAATCGCGCTAAGCGGCATCCTAATTCGAGAAGAGCAAGGTACACAGTTTCCTGTTTATTATGTAAGTCGGACCTTAGGGGAAGCAGAGACTAGATACCCTCATTAAGAGAAATTAGCACTTGCACTAGTAAGCGCCTCTAGAAAGTTAAGACCATACTTTCGATGTCACCCCATATGCGTTTTGACCACTTACCCACTTCGCAATATTTTGCACAAGCCCGAACTATCGGGTCGATTGGCCAAACGGGCCGTCGAACTAAGTGGGTACGATATCGAATATCAACCCCGTACAACCATCAAGTCCCAAATTTTAGCAGACTTCGTGGCCGATTTCACGCCAACCCTCGTACCCGAACTTGAAAAGGAACTCTTGCTAAAATCGGGTACGTCGTCGGGGGTTTGGACCCTCTACACAGATGGTGCTTCAAATGTGAAGGGGTCCGGGCTTGACATCGTACTAAAACCTCCCACAGGTGGCATTATTAGACAATCCATCAAAACCACTAGATTAACTAACAATGAGGTCGAGTACGAGGCCATGATTGCAGGTCTTGAGCTAGCTAAAAGCCTGGAAACATAAGTCATTAAAGCCAAATGTGACTCTTTACTAGTGGGAAACCAAGTAAACAAAACTTTCGAGGTTCGAGAAGATATGATGCAAAGGTATTTGGACAAATTACAGGTAACTCTACACCGTTTCAAAGAATGGACCCTACAACATGTGCCTCGAGAACAAAACTATGAGGCCGACGCACTCGCAAATTTGGGATCGTCGGTCGAGGAAGATAAGATCAACTCGGGGACTGTCGTTCAACTCTCGAGATCTGTAACAGAGGATGGACATGCCGAAATAAATTCCACGAGCTTAACCTGGGATTGGAGGAATAAGTATATTGAATATTTAAAGAACGGAAAACTCCCATCGAACCCTAAAGAATCGAGGGTTCTACGAACCAAGGTTGCTCGATTCACGCTGGTCGAAGATGGAACATTATACAGAAGGACGTTCGACGGACCACTGGCGGTATGTTTGGGATCAGGAAACACCGATTATGTTTTACGAGAGGTCCATGAAGGCACTTGTGGAAACCACTCCGGCGTCGAACCATTAATTCGCAAAATCATCAGAGCAGGGTACTACTAGGATAGCATGGAGAAGGACACTAAGGAGTTCGTTCGAAAATGTGATAAATGTCAAAGGTTTGCACCGATGATCCATCAACCCGGAGAGCAACTTCATTCGGTCATTTCTCCATGGCCATTCATGAAATGGGGAATGGATATCGTCGGCCCTCTACCATCAGCCCCAGGTAAAGCTAAATTCACTTTGTTTATGACTGACTATTTCTCTAAATGGGTTGAAACACAGGCGTTCGAAAAAGTGAGAAAAAGAGGTTATAGATTTCATCTGGGACCACATCGTGTGTCGATTTGGGATACCAGCAGAAATAACATGCGACAATGGTAGACAATTTATCGGCGGTAAAGTGACGAAATTCCTCGAAGACCATAAAATAAAAAGAATACTGTCTACACCATATCATCCTAGGGGAACGGACAGGCCGAATCAACGAACAAGATTATCATCCAAAACATAAAGAAAAGATTGAACGAAGCTAAAGGAAAGTGGAGAGAAATTTTGCCCGAAGTCCTTTGGGGATATCGGACAACATCTAAATCCAGTACAGAAGCAACCCCATTTTCCCTAGTGTATGGATCTGAAGCTCTAATTCCGGTCGAAATCGGGGAACCAAGCGCAAGGTCCCGACATACATCGGAAGAATCGAACTACGAGGCAATGAATACTAACCTCGAATTATTAGATGAAAAACGAGAGGCGGCACTGGTTCGAATGGCTGCACAAAAACAACGAATCGAAAGGTACTACAACAGAAGAACCAACCTCCGCCATTTCAAGGCCGGGGACTTGGTCCTAAGGAAGGTCACCGTCAACACTCGAGATCCTAGTGAAGGGAAGCTCGGCCCAAATTGGGAAGGACCCTATCAAATCCTCGATATAATCGGGAAATGGTCTTATAAACTTGGAGCAATAGATGAAAAACCATTACCAAACAATTGGAACATATCGCTTCTCAAACGATATTACTGTTAGTGTCTATATACGTATATTCGACACTAACTCATTGCAGGAATTCAACGAAAAACATCAAGAACTCTAGTTTCAAAGCACGCATTGTACTCTTTTTCCCTTAAGTTCGACTTTTATCCCAAATGGGTTTTTCCGGCAAGGTTTTTAACGAGACAACAACTATGTGCTACCCGGGGACAAATCAATAGTATCCGAGGCTCCTTCATAATCAACCTCGAATACTGGGGGGCTAGCTACCAAGCGAATAAATCAAGTTCGGCACAAGAAAGTTGCTCCATATCAAATTCATGACAAACAAGGTCTCGATAGAGAAAAGTGTAAGGGCCAAATGGTCAAAACGAACCACAAACACGTAGTTTTGCTCGAACTCTGGCACAAGATACAAACACATTTGTAATGACTTATAAAGGAGAACTTTTTCAGATATCTCCTACTTTTAAAAGATTTTCCTGCTTCATGATTCAAACAGGCTTAAAGGCCAACCACCATGAAAGGGATTTTTGATACAAGCGATCATAAAAAGCCTACGGGCTAAGATATTCTGAGTTCGAGTTCGAAACAATCGCTCACTCAATTATTAAAGCCTAAAGGCTATCTTACTTCGAGTTCGAGTAATCACTCGCTCGGTCATAAAAAGCCTACGAGCTAAGATATTCTGAGTTTGAGTTCGAAACAAACACTCACTCAATTATTAAAGCCTAAAGGCTATCTTACTTAGAGTTCGAGCAGTCACTCACTCAGTCATAAAAAGCCTACGGGCTAAGATATTCTGAATTTGAGTTCGAAACAAACACTCACTCAATTATTAAAGCCTAAAGGCTATCTTACTTCGAATTCGAGCAATCACTCACTCGGTCATAAAAGGCCTACGGGCTAAGATATTCTGAGTTCGAGTTCGAAACAAACACTCACTCAATTATTAAAGCCTAAAGGCTATCTTACTTCGAGTTCGAGCAATCACTCACTCAGTCATAAAAAATCTACGGGCTAAGATATTCTGAGTTCGAGTTCGAAACAATCACTCACTCAATTATTAAAGCCTAAAGGCTATCTTACTTCGAGTTCGAACAATCACTCACTCAATTATTAAAGCCTAAAAGCTATCTTACTTCGAGTTCGAGCAATCACTCACTCGATCATAAAAGTTTACAGGCTAATATACTTTGAGTTCGAGTTCGAAACAATCACTCACTCAATTATCAAAGCCTAAGGGCTATCTCACTTCGAGTTAGAACGTTCACTCGACTACTAAGCCTGTGGGCTACTTTTATTTTTCGAGTTCGGGCGAGCGCCCACTCGACCACTAAGCTTGTGGGCTACTTTTATTTCGAACTCGAGCTAACACTCACTCGGCCATAAAGACTACGAAGGCCGAATTCGATGAAATCACCTAAATCCTCATGAAAACATCCACAAAGCATAAATAAAATCTTCACGAAGTAAGTCAGTAAAAGAAAAATATATTTGTATAGATATACAAGGATGGTTTACATAAATAAATGCGACATAGAAGCTAAGGGCTAAGCTTCTGGGTTGTCATCGAGAGCAGTCTCTTCTCCACCGGGCTCTCTCCCATCTTAGGACCCGCTCTTGCTACCATCATCATCATCGTCATCATCGTCATCATCGCCATCAGAAGCCAGGGCTTCAGCTTCAGCTTCGAGTTCTTTAGCCCTTTTTATCTCTTCAGCAAGGTCGAAACCTCGAGCGTGTATCTTCTCGAGGGTCTCCCTCCGAGACCGACACTTAACAAGTTCGGCAACCCAATGTGCTCGAGTGTCGGCAGTATCCGCTGCCTCTCTTGCCTCCATTTGAGCAGCCTCGGCATCGGCCCGATCCACGGCAATGGACTTGTCCGCCAAGACTTTCGACGACTCGACCTCTGCCTTGGCCTCAACAAGCCGTGTTTCAAGCTCCTCGATCCTCTTGGCCTGAGCCAAACCCTTTTGCTTGACGCTTCGAAGCTGAACATCGGCCGATAATAATTTGGCCAAGATGGTTTCTTTTTCTGCAGCGAGGCGGTCGATAGTCTCCTTCCACCGGTCACATTCGGCCTTGATTTGATCGACTTCTTCCCGAAGCAACCAGATCTTTTCAACCTTTTGCTGCAGCTGAGATAACGAAGGGTTAGCTTCCACAGTTGGGTCAAACCCATACTCTAACAGAACGAGGCTTACCTGCTTATCTAGTTCGGTCTCTTCTTCACGAGCCTTAGCCAAATTTGCTTGGTGGTCCTTTATAGCCTCGTCATTTTGGCTGCAAAGAAGTCGCAGAGCATCTCTCTCCCCCGAGACCTTCTGAAGCTCGACCTCACACTGGCTGAGGTCAACTCGAAATCTGCTAATGGCCTGCACAGTAGGGAAAAAAACACAAGTCAAGTTTAGAAAAGAACGAAGAAACTAAGCACAATAAAATCATTACCCGAGAAATGAAACGTTGGGCCTCTTCTAGGAGAAGAGAAGCGTCACTAATATCGGAGGCATCATCGACTCCAGTAAAGCAATCCCGAAAAGGGTCCCCTACACTAGAGCATCCGCCCATATAGGGGGTCTTCAATTCTCGAGCTTCCTTTAACGCCTCCTCAGAGAAGGTCGGAAGAGAAGGCAAATGACCCACTATCATAGTCCCAAGCGAATCGCTCGGAATGCTCTAATCGAGACTCGGGGTATCGGAACCGACCCCGACCAGTATAGCCGTGATCGGCTCAGAAGGTCTGGCGACCTCGATAGCTTTCGCAGATCGGATCACCAAAGCCGAGGTGATATCTTCTTCTTTTTCTCTCAGTCATTGGACCGAGTCCGTCGAAAGAGCGATTGCCTTCCTCCTCACCCTGCGAGTTTTGGGCTTGGGATCCTCTGACCGAGAGACAGCTTTTCGCTTCTTATCTTTCCCCGGTTCCGGGACCGGGGACTTGGTTCCTTCCTCACTACTCGAAGGCCTCAAAACGGCATCCTTGGTTACACCTGCACGAAAGGAAATCGGTAACGGATGGAGCATAAAAAATATTTCGAAGAACATGAGAAGTGACTCTTACCGTGATTCTTGGCCTCCCATCTACCTTTTGCCAAATCACGCCAAGCGCGTTCGGCATAAGAGGAAGTCGAGGCTAACTTCCGAACCCAATCCTCGAGGTCGGGTACCGCTTGTGGCATCCAAGGGGCAGCTGTATATCGGAGAAAGATATCAGATAGAATCAGAAAAAGATACGAAAAGCAACGCCTTATGAAAACCACTTACGGTCGAAATTTCATTCCTCGAGGAACGGCATCTTCTCTTCCGGAATGAGGTCACGGGTCCTTACCCGAATATAACGGCCCATCCAACCCTGATCCTTGTCTTCGTCGATGCTCGACATTAAAGCTTTCGATGCCCAACGATGAAGCCTGATTAGTCTTCAAAAGATTTGAGGCCGATACAATCGTATGAGGAAATTTGCAACACAACCTCGGGACCCCAATTGCAGTCTTTCCCCACAGCCTCGAGATGGCCCTCTGTTATCGAGCACATGTACATCGACACATGCTCACATCGACCCGGAACCGACGAAGGATTTTCAACCTTAAAATCGATCGTCAGAGTACACGGGCCAGGAACATACTCATGGGGAGGCGGCTCTACCGGTGCCTTGTCGCCGGACGGCCGTGAAGAGGAAGCTTTCTCCTTCTGAGGTACGGTTTTTGAAGTTTTTGCCATTGATGTAAGAGAAAGAAAAGCAAAGGAAGATGAAAGGTTGATGGTGCCAAACACTGATGAAGGTGGCTCTACAAGCGGCAAAATAGAGGCAGAAAGAGTAAGAAAATTTGGAAGATTGAAGATGTAAAAGTGGTAAATGATAAATGGAAGGGCTATTTATAGGTTTATTCCGTGGCAGTTCAGTGTCAGCGGTGGCCGACCACCGTCTGACGCGCATTAAATACCTTGAAAGACTAAATCGACGGGACAGTTGCCACATACGTCACGATCGAGCCCAGTGAAAACGTCATCCGATCGAGCCGTCGAAAATCATGTCGTTTCTCATCACATTCTTCTTGAGAAACGTGGGGACTATCTGTATACGGTCGAAATAGGTTTCGACTTCCGTACGATTGATCGAGTCGAATGGTAAGCGATCGAAGTGTGAGCTCGAGACGAGTTCCGAGGATAGTACAAACAAACCTCGAGCCCCAAGACCGATAGAAGAATCGGCTCGGTATCATTATCAAGCCCATGGCCAAATCGAACCGCAAGGCAAAGAGAAGGTTGTCGGAGATGCACAGACCGATCGACACTCATCCCGAATGTCGAACTCGAACTCAAGACCAAGGGCTCGACCCAATACCGAGCTCAAACCATTATCGAGCTCGCAGACAGGAGTCGTTGCAACCGCACTAGGGGAGAGAATCTTGGCAGGAATCGAGGAAGAGACAATTCATCATGGGTTCTCCACTATATATTTTTTATTATAAATAAAGTAAGACCCCTCTACTATAAAGGGGAATCCTTGTAAGCACAAGCAGGTTGACACGTTGTAAGACAAGACTACTCATATTTATTGAAGGATAAATCTCTTAAGTTTGTTTTACTCAGCATACTCACTCTTCTAGTTCAATAATTTATATCCCATTTCTATAGCCAAGAATCTAAATATTTCCATTTCTACGTACGATTTATGTCAAGCTATATCACATATCCTTAGAACTACTTATAAATTCAACTATATCCGATTTTTCGGGTAAACAAGAATAGTTCCCATTTTCTAAAGCTGAAATGCTATAAAAGCATAGAGAGGTAAACTAATGAAATTAAGGCTAAATTGCAAAATACTTTGCATCTTAGTAAAGAAGTGTAAAAATTACTGATGTGTCGAATCTAAAATCTTGGGCACACATCCCAAGTATGCAGATAATAATTGGAAAATGAAAATTGAGGGAAAGCAAGAAATACCCAGTACCAACAGGACCACCAATTCCAATAGTAAAAGCTCTTTCATTGAAGTTCCTGTTAATAAGTGGAGGTGCTCTTCTGGTAAAGTAGCCAGGTGAGTATATTGGTTCATGAGAGTGAGGAGCCAGCCCATCATGGCTATGGTATACCTTCCCATCTGCTCCTACCCATGATGTTGTCTTTGCATCCCTGATGATAAATTAAGACAATTTTATTTAGTAAAGAATCAACCCAAGAGAAAATATTAAACATCAAGTTTGTCAATTTGCTGCTGAGATATCTTAAGGGAAAATACTCATGGCTATGGTCATGATGATGATGATCTTGAGAAGCCATTTGAGACAAGTTTGAGAGATGGTGGGCTGGGAGCAGTAAAGGGATGAGATTACAATCAACCCTTGGCAAGAATATTCCTTAAAATTAAAAATATCCGCCGGAATCTCTTTATCAAGGAAAAGTTTAGAGATAAGTCCCTTCAATATGGTACTAATTGTTTAACCTTGTCCTTCCAATATAATTATGAACAAAAATAGTCCTTCATTTTAATAAGAAGTGGACAGTTTTCAAGGGAAGAGCACATCATTAACTTGAGGAACAACCGTTGATATTAATGAATGTGGGACAGGAATGAAAGTGTTCAATATTTTAAAAATAAAGTGAATACTTTGTTACAGTAAATATATGAAGTACAAAAATAAACTTAGTCTTATGGGTAAGGGGCCGTTTGTTTTTTGTTCTTGAAATGTTTATTCACACAAACTATTTACGTCAAGACAAGTTGTGTTTGATCATGTGCGGATCCACCTTATGAATTACGGGTTCACGTGAACACAGTAATTTTTGTTCAAATAGTATAAATATGTTCGAAAAATTTATTAAATATTTATACATATTTGAATGTGAACTCAGTTACTATTGAAAATTTATTCGAAGTTGTTGCATGAATCCATAAACATTAAATCCCGGATCCGCTTCTATGTGTGATTTATATAAATTGTACTCCCGTTCACTTTTGCCTGAGGAAAAACCTCTTACTAGATAGTTGTTCGCTACGGCCTTTAAGTCTCGCCTAGTCTCTCCCGCCGTTCTCCAGGAAACTAACGGGTCCACTATGTACTTTGCACACCTTTTAAAAAATAATAAATGAAGTGCATAATTTATCATGATACACATATTAATCGATGCATATTTTTAATGGATTTGAGAAAATAATTTAAAATGAGTAATTAATATTGTGAGTATAACAAGAAAAAAAGAAATTATTTTTTCTTAATACACTAAAAGTGACAAGTAAAAGTGAAATTTATTTTTGGAATACTGGACAAGTAAGGAGAGAGTATCACTTTCCAATTTTTGGGTAAATGACTTGGTGTAATGTAGGAACGATAATCTAGCAAATAATAGCTGCCTCAAAAGATTTAAGAGTGAAATTCTTACCCAAGTCAAATGCATAAATAGTAAAATAGCCTCTTAAACTTTTTGTACCACACTTATGCTTTCGTGAAACTCCTTGATATTTTAATTTATTAATACTCTTCCATAACATAATGCTAAAAAGTTATGTTACTGGATCACATTGTCTCTTATCACGATATCTTCAAAAAAAAAAAATAATAATAATAATAATAAATATTTATACCATCAACAGTCAACACAGTAAAAACGTGAGAAATACTCTTTATCTATTTACAAAAATAATTCACTCCCTTACCATCATATTACTACCTAATCACTCTTGAGAAATCTAAAAACCATACTTTATGTTTGGGGAAGGAGGAACAAGGGGTGGTTTGAATCACTATATAAACTTCCTCCTATGTAATGATGCATTCACATAATTGGTGTCCTCAAATAACAATACACCAAAATCTATTATCTATGAAGTGCAAACAAGAAAAAGAAAAAAAGAAAAAAAAGTGGAGGAATAGGAATTACAGTTTCCTAAAAACATGAAATATTCAAGTTTGTTGAAATAATTTATTGAGGACATTGTTCCTAGAAAAGTAAGTTCCAAGGGCATTGCTTTTCCTTCCTGATTCAGTTCTCGTTATCATCTTTTGGCCATCACTCCGAGGAACAACTATTTCCACTTGGGGTGTCATAGTTTCGACGTCATTTCCAAGAATGACTCCTTGCTTTTGTATGTATTCCCATTTGTCTTGGAAAAGATAGAAAAATCCCATGAATGAGATTTGTGCTGTAAAAATTATTGTCCAAAGGCCTATTGGCTTAGATGTTCTTTCATGGTAGGCTGATAAGCCTGTGTAGGTGTTGATAATTCCGACCAAGCATATCGTTGTTCCAAGTAGCCAATGGAAAAAGAACCATATACTTCTTCCTTTACTTCCCCTGCAGTCCAAAACAGTTCATAGTAAGTCCAGAATGAGTAAGATTTTAACATATGTAGACATGCTAAATGTGTTTTGGTATATGTATATATAATTCTGCGTTGAATGCAATAATTCCATCTGAACCACTAAACCAGCCTCTATGTCGACATACTCATGTTGTCATTATATTTGTTCCGTATAGGTATAAAGGTCAAAGGATGTAACTTAACAGTCAATAACATATTATATAGGTTGAAAATCATGCAAAATCGGGGCTCAAATTCCAATATAAACAAAAAACCTTTCATGATCTTTTTCTGTCGCCATAAATTTTGATTAGAATTATATATATGATTATGTCAGTGAGAAATAGCATGTACCTAATAGAATAATTAATAAGCGTAAAAATTAACGCAAATATTACCATTGTAAAAAAATATAGCTAAAAAGGACAAAACGTACAACAAGACACTTTAGGAAATGGAATCATTTTTTCCTTTGAAAGCAAAGGTACTATTTTTCCTACGTAGTATATTTGATAATTAGTCCTAATTCTTCAAGGTCTACTGGTTGTGCAAAAATTAAGAAATGTTACCTCTTAGGCCGGCGAAATCCCATAAGAAATTGGACATAGATGGCAATATAAAGGGCTAAACCTATTCTTTGGTGATTGTTGTTGAACAAATTCTCAAAGCTCTTGATTGATAGCACTGCTCCAGCAGTAGCCAGTAGCACTGATAGCACCTTTTCAATAAAAGAGAAAAAAAAAATGGCATTTCAATTATTGCAGCTAGAAATAAAATAGATACTATAACTTTTTAATTGTCTATTATTTAAACAAATTGTGAACTATGAAGATTGGCACTGGAATTCTCTGTGCTTGCCACACATAATTAGGGCTGCTTATCGGGCGGATTGGGCGGTTAATTACTCTTAACGGTTTGACTTAACGGCTATCGGTTTTTAAATGTATTAATCCGCTAGCCACCCGATAAGATATCGGGCGGATTGGTATCGGTTTAGCTCTTATCGGGCGGTTTATCGGCCTAATTCAATCTATATTGCGTGCGTTAATTGTTTGTTGACCGCCTAGCATACAAATTCAGTATAGGAAATTACACATTGAGTCCAGACATACATGTATGTTAACGCCTACATAAGAATGATGTAGTGTGTGATGTGGTGTAGAGTGAAAAAACAGAACACATTGTAGTCTACATTACATCCCAAAGCAGACTATGATATGATGTAATTAAGGAAAAAGTAGTTCTAATGGATATGCCACTGTAACTCTTGCTAGTTATAACATGGATCATACAAGGATATCAAATTTCATTGAGATAACTATGTGATTGCCTGGGTTTAGATGCAAAGGAACAATTTCAGTAGTTTAGCTCATTAAATATAATGGTATCTAAGCTTTTATTAATATATTCATAGCACAAACGAAGCAAAATTATAATAAATGTGCGGTCCTTCCCTTTGTTTCTTGTTCATTTCTCTTAGAAAGGTAACAACATATTAATAATTAACACAAAGGCTGTGCTGGAGCCATATTTACAATTTTAAAAAGCAAAAATATGAGCTTGCTCTTCATACTAGGGCACTAAGATAGAGTGCTGGAAGTCGACGAGATAGAGTATTGGGGGTGGCTGCTGGAGTGCTAGTTGAATTTCTACTGAAGCTGGTTGAATTATGGTCGAGTAAAGAGAACTATAATTCTGCTGGTGGCTGCTGGCTGGAGTTTAGGCATTAGGGTTCTGATTATTTAGGAATTAGGCGTTAGAACTTAGAGATAGAGTATTGGAAGAAGTGGAAGGGTTTTTGATATTTAATATATATATATATATATATATATATATATATAATGGGTTAACGGATTATCCGTTAAGAAAATTGAATAATCCGCCCCCAAACCGATAAGCCGTTAATAAAAAAATTCAATCCATTCCCCGTCCGTTAAACCGTTAACCCGATACCAATAAGCCATTAAGCTTCGGTTTCGGTTCGGTTTTCGGTTTCGGTTCGGTTTTGAACACCCCTACGCATAATGGCCATAATCATAGTCAAATCCGTTTTAGTTATACTCGCACCAAACTGTGGGCTCACATAAATAAATTTTGAACTTTATAACCCTTACCATGATTAAAGTGCACATATGATAATTACGTAGCAGAACAAAGTAAAGATCAATTTATGATTATTACTTGTCATGGCTCAAAAAAGATGTTCTTCTTTTGCTTTAATTTCAACAATCTCAATTTATTGTCCCCTAATATCCGAATCCTTTCTTTAAAAAAAATCTAAGAATTAGAATTAAGAGTGAAATATTATATACCTGAAGAATTCCATGAACATAGAAGAGAACTCTGAGTCTTGTTGGGCTACACTCTTCTGTGTTGGACAGTCTTATTGTGAGTATTCCAGCAGGCATCAAGAATCCCATTGAAGCCCATAACAACAATCCATGAATTTCAATCTCAAATATCCTATGAGAACTCACCTGCAACAATTTACATTACTTGTCAAATTATCATTCCTTGTTTAGAAAAAGCAGAAAAGAAGATAAAAAAAATAGGGAAAGTAAAAGATTTTCCTATGTCCCCTATTTGGTTTCTCAACTTATCATAAACCAAACAAGTGAAAGGAAAACTTGCTCACTTTCTATTCCTTTTCCCTCTCTTCCTCTCTCTCTCTAAACAATGAACAAAACGCACTCAGAGGCTGATGCAATGTAATTTCCAACTAGTTCAACTGAAATCGGTGCGCTTTATACAAAGTACAAATATATATGTGAAAATTTCCTAAAAATTAAAATATATATTACTTAAGTTTTGAACCCATAATTGCGACAGGACAGCACAATGAATTCAATCGTGAGAAAATGCAATGAATTCAATCGTGAGAATATGAATATTAAACTCAGTACCATTTAAATCATAAATCCGCCTGAGTACCATTTAGTATTTTGGGGGGTTATTGTTGATCATACCTTGTGAACATGCTGGTTGATGCTTATTAACTGGCTGTTGAGTTGAATCTCTTCATTGGATAAACAAGCAATGAAATGGGGAAGTACAATAAAAGCAAAGACAGCAGAAATGTTTGAAGATGACAGCCTCATTCTAGATTCCAAGAAGAAGAGAATTCCAAGAACATCTTTAGAAGTGCAGCTATTTCAATACTGAGAAATCTGAATTCTCAGAAAAGTTGGTACTTGATGGAAAAAGAAACTTACGATAACAAATTGTTTGTTGCAGTGAGAAATGGACTTTTAAAAGCATGCAAGCAATTAAAGGACTCTTTTAAAGATTTTTCCACTTTACGACATTCTTAGCTTTTTATCGCTTTTTATATATTTCTAATGACAAACAAGGATAACCAATTGACTTTATTTAATCTAGGTTGTAATGATGGGCATGATTTCTAGATTAGACTAAAGACATTTTGGTATTCTCTACGAGGATGTGCCTTTTGTTTTTTGTATAAAGAAGCTACTTTCAGGTCATTGAACAAAAGTTACTTTTGATATACTAAAGGTTACTACAGTAAATATAGGAAATAGAGTATGGGGAAATTCAAGGAGGGAAAAGAACTGAAAAGAAGATAAAGAGAACAAGAATATTAAGAGTGAGATTACATTTATGAATGAAGTTGAAAATTATGGCTTTGGATTAGGGTAATAAGTTACCATAGCATAAGTCATAAGCTTAATCAACATTCTCAAAATGCAAGGGGATTGATAGAGACACAATTATAGCTAGAGAAGAATTTTAAATGTGCAGTTAAGAGTAACACCACAAATTTCAATCATTTGGATTTATGGGACACATCACATTTCTAACCAAAATTTGAACAAACACCAAACATGTGATTTCTTCACAAACATGTGATTTCTTCACAAACATATGATTCAACTAAAGCTTGATTAGCAAGTTTTTTCATGTCAGTTTATGTCAAAGTTTCAGTACAAGACAGGTCAACAGTAGAGAAAGATAATGATTTTTGCATACTATGGTGGTAGACAAAAAAAGTGCTTTTCGCCCCACTGTAATCATATACCAAAGCTTCTTTCCTCACATTCATAATAATGGTTCCCAAACTGTACGATTTAAATGCATTTACATATCAATCAAATTACCAATTTTTTTTTTTTTTTTTTGCATATCAATATCAATTAATGTTTATCATAAAAATTATTGGTAATTACCTGCATAGAACTTAAATTACTTTCAAAATCAAGCTCTTTAACTCGCTCCATTCAACACCCGAGCATATTTCGCTGTTCTATAGTTCATATCCAAATCATTTTTGCTCAACAATATTTCCATGTTTCAGTTTTATATAATTTCTGTATCTGTTTTAAACTATTCTAAAAAAATTTAAGTAATTCGTCTCCGTATTTCACTTAAAAAGTTGGTCAAATGAACTTTGGGAAAATGAGAAATTTGAAAGTAGAAAAAAAGGATATCCTTATAGTATCCTTTAGATAGACGAGTGTCATGGCTAATGGCTTACTTTTACTTTATATTTGAGTATACCTTTTCCATATTCCATCTTTGAATTCGTGATTGAGGTTGGTGGAAATAACTGGCAAAGTATATAAGAGGTTATTTCATCTGTGGCATGTCAAAGATTGCTGCTAAAGTAGAGGATCGGCAAAAGTTGTCTTTTGTTGGAGTAATTATGGATTTATATGTAGTAGATTTTCATATACTATATCATTTTGCAGCAAATGGAGAGCATCTTGACATCTATCTGGTTTGGTGAGAGGTCACATCCATGTCTTAACTTCCATTTTGCTATGCATGCACTTCCCTACTTGCACTAAAACTTCTACCCAAAATCCTTTTAAAAGGCTGACGCCTACACAAAAAACCAATATACATATAAAGAAAGAACTCACCTTTAATGCACTAAATGAATTTCACATATCAAGTCACCTAATAATAATTATATGAAGATGTCCATAAAAAGTGAAATCAGTGTCATATACAATAGGTTGATTGTATAAAAATTCTTTACAAAACCAAAACCGATACCAGGCTACCAAAATGATAGTCTGTTTCAAATTTTGTTGCAGGAATTTTTTGGTCGATCACCAGGTGCGCATGATCAGTCCCAACCGTGGGCAAATATCCTAAAACCCAAAAACAATAAGGGCAACATACATTAATGCTAACAAAATCATATATTAGCTAGTCCTGATAAGGTATGATTGTTTCAGTAAATCTTGTTTTAAAAACAGGAAGGTGAACTTTGCAAAACTGAACTAGCAATAATAAAACCAAACAAAATAGCATGCTTGAAAATATTCTAATATCCACCATCATTTTGATCAGAACAAAAAGGGAAAACCGTCTCTCTATCACAATGAATCTTAAATCAACTCAACTAAATCACAAAAATTGCAGAAATCAGAAGTTGCTTCTCAATGCACATGTGACCAAACATGTTACATGAACAAGTTGGGCCTGGTAGCCTTGTATGTGGTCTTGAGTTTCCTGCTAGGTGGCCTGACTTTCTTGAACACCAAGGGGAACTTGATCTTGGAGTCATGGAACTGCTTTGTGCTCTCCCTCTTGCAAAGCTTAGCTGGAATGGTGGCTATCTTTATGATCTGAATGCAGTGATGGCGAACTCTGTGGCGAGAAGCCATCTCAGTGTACATCTGCTCAACCGCACCATTCAGTGTGGTATCACGGTACTCCTTGTACATGTTATGATACCCAGTTCTACTCTGGTAACGGAGCCAAATACCATAATTCTTTATTTTTGTTGGGTTCTTCTCAAAGATCTAAAAAAGTTAAGCACACAATGTTATTGAGGAAGTTCAATATAACATTTATAGTTAAAGGAGACCGGGGAGTTGCTGAAAGGAAACCCTGCTCACGGGGACATGAAAAATAATTCATGAAAAATGAATAAATATCAGTAAATGTTAAAATCACCACCTCAAATTTACACAGTGCAGACAGAGCAACAACCTATTTGCATGAATGAGCACGAGCATAGGAATAAGTTTCAGTTGGACGTTAAA